>NC_069660.1:276873862-278247195 GCF_027244095.1 Hemicordylus capensis | reverse complement strand
GTCAAACTATGAGAATAGGCAAGGAGTCCTCCTCAACTATTGGGGTGGATAGAATAGAATCCAAACCAGCTCTTTGTTGAGTCTTAATTTTTCTTTAATTGCTGCAAGGTTTTCCTTTCACATTAAGCCCTTGGCCCTAATCAGGGGCCAATATAATTTAACAAGCTGGACTCGTGTACAGCTATCAAAGCGGGAGTGGGAGTCCTGCCCCTCGGCATGAAGTCAGTTCCCTTCACTCCCCCTTCCTTCTTCTGAAGAGATGATCACCAAGCATGATTGGCAGCCTAGGGCACCCCAGGTTAAACCAGCAGTCTTTTCCCCCTGTAGAGTGAGCCAGCTAGACTTCAGTTTCACTCTTTAAATGACACAAGTATCTGTCTTCACAGAGAAGACTAGTTTCCTTGCTGGTTTGACCCCTTCTTCCATTCTTCTAGTAATATTCTGGTAATTGGATAATACTCCAAACCAGCCATCATACCTGCAGAGGAGGAGAGTGGGCATACATATTTCATCCACGTATGAGTGGGCAGTTGTCTAAACTAGGGATCCTCAACGTTGGGTCCCCAGATGTTATTGGACTTCAACTCCCATAATCCCCAACCAGAGGCTACTGAGCCTGGGGATTATGGGAGTTGGAGTCCAATAACATCTGGGCACCCAAAGCTGAGAATCCCTGGTCTAAACCACGCCACTAAGTGCAATTCAGATTATTTCCCCCTTGTTCATTTAAAGTGATGGCTGTAAGGAGAAAGAGTTTTGTAAGGGAGTAAGGGCTTTGTTATAATAGGAGTGGGGATTAAGTCTTTGTGGAAAGGAGGGATTTGAGGGGGGATTTGAAGAAAGCAAGAGGTATGGTGCCATATAAGAGTTGTGGAGAAAGGTTCAATACAAGATATTTAAAAGAGCAGGAAATTTCCGAGCAGGGCTGGCATCTGGTGCCTGTAATGTTAAGCAGCTTCCAAGGGCCCTCAGAAGGGCCGATTGTTAACCTCTGATAATATTTCTGCACCCACAGTTTTTGTCCTGGGAGAGTCACTTTCTCGGAGCCCACCTAGGTAGAAAGAGGCCGGTTTGCTGGGGGGGCCCTGAAATCCAAAGTTGGCCTCACTCAAGATACTCAAGCTGTAATCGCTGGAGAAGTGAAGTCCACAGAAGTGAAGGCCACAGGCAGGGATGGGTCTGCAAATAAGGGCATAGACCATTGGTACTGCAAGACTGTGGGGAGTGTTAAAAGGAAACAGCCACTTTGCATTGACTCCAGAAGTGGGGAGGAAGAAAGAGTTTGGATCTGAGGAGGAGCATCGGCCACATTGGCCAACCTTTGGGTCACCATTTTGTTTTCCTGCTTTCCCCATTCCTACCCTAGCACAACGAGTACTGCTCAACATGGCGCCAAACGAAACTGCTGCATCCCAGGGTGGGTGAGCACTGCATCGTATTAGAACACTTGCTTTCTATGACAAAGGCTATGCAACAGTACTATTGGAGGAGGGGCCATCAGCCTCCTGGTGCAGCTTGGGAAGAAGAAGGTGCCTAGGGTTTGATAAAATAGCTTGTTGTAGTTAGTGTCTGTGGACCACAGTTGTTATTATACTGCCAATAAACAGTTTGGTTTTATTCATAAGAAGCTGGTGCCTTCCTTAGGAGACTAGATAATATACCTAAACGCTACTGCAACAATAGCCTCTGTGAAGTTTTGTTGAGGAGTACTGCAGGAGGCATAAAGTTGTGATATATTAAACTGACTTGTTCTGTATACTTAATTTCCTCGCCTTTTCAATCAGCACACACAGACATACCCCCCAAAAGGGGGGGGAGCACAATTGGGGGGGAGCCCCACAACTGCAACACTGAATCAGACAATAAATTCAATCTTATATGCATCTTCCTTGTTCCCTTACAGCATATTGCTTTACAGCTAACGTGTGTGATCTTATTAGCTGATTGCATTGATCCCCAGTTCACTTGTAAGCAAAATTATCCTGAGCGCATAGTGGTACTTAAAGGTAATTCAAAGTATCTATTAAAATTAGGGTTTTGGTGCATCAGCAAGGAAGAAAGCATAAGCTGCTAAAATATTTCTCCCATTTAAAGATTGGGTAATTTGTTGATCTTTAAAACTTACTTTTCTGTTAAAAGTAAGGAGAGAGAGAGCTGAGGGAACATCTTAAGTACTGTAATTTACTGAATGCTTTCCTAAAAGCAAAGAGATTGACTTTCTGTCGGCAATCACCCAGAACTCCTGTCTCTGTAAACACTGGATTAGATTAAAGCTTAAATGATAAATTCGCAGGAAAGAAATGTCATATTGTTGTGTCTTCCAAGTCATTCCTGCTTGCTAAATAATATTGACTGATGTGGGTAGTGGCAAATACAGGATCCTCCTTGATTTATCCCAATGACCTGAAAATGAAAACAGTCTACAGTGCTGTTTCCAGATCTATTAAATGTATGCTACCAATGTACCATCTGGTCTTGTTAGGTTGGATGGTTTTCAGACTGTGTTGCCTGAGGAAGTGGACAGGCTGCTTGGAAGGCTGAGGCCTACCACATGCGTCCTCGACCCTTGCCCTTCATGGATGGTGAAGGCTTTTAGGAAGGGACTGGCTCCATGGGTGGCGGGGGTGGCAAATGCCTCGCTGAAGTAAGGGGTGGAGCCCCCTTAGCTGCAGTAGGCAGTCATTAGGCCCCTCCTTTAAAAGCCCCCATTGGACCAGTTTCTAACATTCTTGACCAGTTTCTAACCTTAGAAAAGGCAAGGTATTGGAGAGCATGGAGGAGTCTCAGCTCCAGGCAGCCTTGGATGAATCTGATTACCTAGATCCTTTCCAGTCTGATCCTTTCCAATAGATGACTTCCAGCATGGACACAGGATGGAAAGTGCATTGGTTGCCCTAGTGGATGACCTAGATAGACAGAAGGAGTGTGACTGTTGATTCTCCTGGACCTTTCAGTGGCTTTCGATACCATCGCCCATGGTCAGAGGCGCTCTTATCCCTGGACTTCTGGGCTGAAGTCCAGGGCCTCCACAGCCCCTGCCCCCCCCCCCAAATCCTCTTTAGTCTATCCAGGGTAGTGTGCTCGTCCGGCTGAGCATGGTGATGCTTAATTTGCAGGGGAGGGGGGCCCCCAAAGGCCTTTAGATCCAGACTCCAAAATTACCTAGTTGCACCACTGACCATGGTATCCTTCTGGGTCGTCTCTCTGGATTGGGACTTGGGGGCACGGTTATACAGTGGCTCTGCTCCTACCTGGAGGATTGTACTCAGAGAGTAGCTCTGGGGAACGCCTGCTCCAACCCTGTGGCCATTGGCCTAGGGGCTGCCACAGGGATCTATTCTGTCCCCCATGCTGTTTAACATCTACATGAAACTGCTGGGGAGGTCATCCATGGGTGTGGGCTGTAGTGTCACTATGTGGAAGACACTCAGCTCTATCTATGATTTAAGTCAGCAGATACCAGGGAGGCAGTGGACATTCTGAACCAGGGTTTGGAGGCTGTTCTGGACTGGATGGGGGAAACAAGCTGAAATTAATCCAGATAAGTCAATAGTGCTTTGCAGGGGCGTAACTATAATAGGGCAAGGGGAGACAGTTGTCTGGGGGTCCACTGCCTTGGCCCCCCCCCGAGGCAAGTCACATGACTGACTCCCCCAGCTGTGCACCCGCCTGGGCTTCCTTCAGTTGTATTCATCCTCTGAAACTGATGTGAGTGTTAAGACCTGGAGCTACCAGAACAGCATGTCTTTCTCTAGTACCATTAAATGACTTGCATCATCCACAATTCACAAAACCTTTTAAAAAATAATTTAGGATGATGTTCTGTTGTGGCACATAGGGGTGTGTGTGTGTGTGTGTGTGTGTGTGTGTGTGTGTGTGTGTATGAATATTTGTGTAGAGATAGAGATAGAGATAGAGATAGAGATAGAGATAGAGATAGAGATAGAGATAGAGATACTATGCTTTTTGTTACCACTATTCAGCCTCATTTAAGATTTCTTTACTTCATGAGCTGAGCTTCAGTGGCGGGGGGGGGGATTTTAAAATCTTGTCTCTGGGCCCACTCCAACCTTGCTACACCCCGGTGTGCTGGGCTGGTAAAACTGCTCATCCAAGTAGTGAGATAAAGCTGGTCTTGGATGGGGTCACACTCCCCCTGAAACTCAATGTCCCTCAGCTTGGGGGTGCTTCTGGACCTAATGCTGTCCTTGGAGGCACAGGTGGCAGTGGTGTGCAGAAGTGCTTTTCACCAGCTACAGTTGGTATGTCAGCTGCGACCTCCTATTTGGAGAAGTTGCACCTGACCTCATGCTTTGGTGATATCCGATTGGACTACTGCAATGCACTTTACATGGGGCTGCCTTTGAAGACAGTTTGGAAGCTTCAGCTGGTTCAGATTGCAGCTGCTATTATGTCCCTTGGTAACTAAGCAAAAAGGCACCTTTTAAAAGTGGTGATTCTCTTTACTTAGCAGGGGGAGAGCAACTGACCCTATCCAGCCCCAGCACAGCATCTCTCCAGTGGCTGTTGCTGTCTGTCTCTCCGCCATGTCCCATTTTAGATTGTGAGCTCTTTGAAGACAGGGATCCATATTTTTTATTTCTCTATGTAAACCACTTTGAGAACCTTAGTTGAAACAGCCCCTGGTGGCGCAGTGGTAAAACTGCTGCCCTGTAACCAGAAGGTTACAAGTTCGATCCTGACCAGGGGCTCAAGGTTGACTCAGCCTTCCATCTTTCCGAGGTTGGTAAAATGAGTACCCAGAATGTTGGGGGCAATATGCTAAATCATTGTAAACCGCTTAGAGAGCTCCGGCTATAAAGCGGTATATAAATGTAAGTGCTATTGCTATTGCTAAAAGTGGTGTGTGTGTGTGTGTGTGTGTGTGTGTGTGTGTGTGTGTACACACACACACACATTATTGTTGTTGTTGTTGTTGCTAGGATGCTTGTGGGTACATGTCACTTCATGAGCGTTATATACATCATGCTGAAGCTTCACTGATAAGTGGTCCGCTTCCAGGCTAGATGAAAGGTGCTGTTCTTAACCTTTAAAGTCCTATACAGCTTGGGACCAGGGTACCTGTCGGATTGCATTCAACCATATGAACCTGCCAGGGCCCTCCACTCTGTATCTCAGGCCCTGCTCATGGCCCCCCCGCTAAGAGAGATGCAGCTGGCGGGGACTAGAGACAGGGCCTTTTCAGTTGTGGCCCCTCGACTTTGGAACACCCTCCCAAAAGAGCTTTGGCATGCTCCCTCCCTTCGTGTTTTTAAGAAACAACTAAAGACAAATCCTTTTAGAGAGGCTTTTAGATATCTTATCCTCTGCTTTTATCTGGTAGGATTTTTAGTGTTTAGCGTTTTACTGATAACTTGTTATTTTAATTGTGGTTTTAGCCTGGTCTTTTAACTTTTTTACATTATTAATTTTTTTAATCTTATATTGTAGCTATTTAATTAATGTTGTAAGCAGACCTGAGCAGTAGTGCACTGAAGGGGCGGGGTATAAATATTTATCATCATTTTCATCATCATCACCTAGCTCTTTGAGAGGAAGATTACCACTATTACACTTCAGCTACTTTACCACTACTGAGTCTGACCTAGATGATGTAGTTTGCTGCCCTATGGTCAGCAATGACATTTGAAATTCATCTTAAATGTCATTAGGCAGCTCTACAGACTGCAAAATCCCTGAACAGGGGGGATAGGAGATAGCATGAAACTCTCATAAAATTGGCACAAGTGATGAATACATGTAAGTGGTTTTTTTTTAGTACACATTGGCACAGTATACAAATATTTGTATTAGTTACCCGTCACAGCTCAGTACTGAACCTGAAGGAAGGAGAGTGGTAAGATCAGCACAAAATCAACAACCTGGCTTGTGAAAGAGTTTCTCCACAATTTAAGATGAGGCAGCCAATTGCCAAGTAATCACAAAAGGAAAGTAGTCAGCAATCCTCATACTATGAAAATCCATTGATTAAATGGAAACTAACAATCTGCAGCCAAACTTAGTTTTTTGACATAGGTAAAACATTGCTCCTACCTCCTGCTTCCCTGCCAACCTCCTTTATCTTTGGCTCTCTCATCCTAGCTTCCTATCCCACCAAAAGCATACTAGTTTAGGCTCCCCCACCCCAGCCTAATTCTTCTCCCACACCCTTTCACAACAGCATTACTAATGTTATCATTCCATAACCTCCCACCAACTCACCTCTTTGAAATCAGAATATCTGTGAACATTCTGTTTCTCTGAAA
The DNA here is from genome assembly GCF_027244095.1 of Hemicordylus capensis. Lineage (NCBI taxonomy): Eukaryota > Metazoa > Chordata > Lepidosauria > Squamata > Cordylidae > Hemicordylus > Hemicordylus capensis. Next base: position 278,240,929 of record NC_069660.1, on the reverse strand, counting down.
AATCAAATGTGCAGCTTGGGAGCTTTCCTTTAGTTGGTAGACCAACTCTCATTTCTTGAAAAACAAACTTGGCCATTTCCACACCTTCTTTTATTACATTGAGACTGGACTACCGTAACATGCTCTATATCAGGGATTCTCAAAGTTGGGTCCCCAGATGTTATTGGACTTCAACTCCCATAATCCCCAGCCTCAGTGGCCTTTGGATTCTGGGAATTGAAGTCCAATAACATCTGAGGGCCCAACATTGAGAATCCCTATATTACGAGTGGGCAGAATAAAGATCATGATCTACTGGTAGATCTCTAGGGGATTTGCAGTAGATCCACATGGGTTTCTGACTATAATCAGGGATGTGCATGTAACTGGCTGGTCCGGTTTGGTCGGGTCTGCACTGGACCCAAACCAGACCGGGCAAGTTCAGTCCTGCACCTCCTCAATACTCCCCCCCCCCTGCAACCGGGTCCACTCCAGTCTGGGGGAGTTCATGAACTTTTCCTTTAATTATATATATATATTTTAAAACTTACCCCCTCCGGGGGGTTTCTCTGAGGTCGTGGGAGGGTCCATGGAGGTTCCCCCTCCCACTGCCAGTCTCCCATCCATCCAAAACTGGCCCATTCAGCTGTTCTTTGGCCCATTTGGGCCTTTCCCCTAAGTGCGGTGGCCATTTTGGAGGCCACCACCCCTGCACAGTGGGCATCTGCATGGCCTGGGCCATGCCTGTTTGCACATACCTAACTTTAACAACAGCAATAAGTAGAGGGTTGTCCTTCCCCCACCAAAGTAGGCTTCTGAAACAAAGAAAACTTGGGGAGGGGATGTCTGGAAACCAATATTTTTATGTTCAAGGGTTTGTGAACTCAGTTGTGGTAGTGAAAACAAATTCCTGGTCTTAGCATATCCTCAGAAGCACCCTGTCCCATAATTCTACATGTATGTCTGCTCTCCCTCTCCAAGTCATTATTTGCACCTAGCTCTGATTGATAGCCTCTATAGTCAAGCAAAAAACAAAGTAGATCCTTCAAAACTGGTCTGCCCACCCCTGCTTCACATGTAGGGATGGGGCCGTGGCTTGGTGGTAGGGCATCTGCTCTGCATGCAGAAGGCCCCAAGTTCAATCCTCATCTTCTCTAGGGAGGGCTGGGAGAAATTTCTGCCTGAAACTTAGGAAAGCTGCTGACAATCAGTATAGACAACACTGTACCAAATGGACTATGGTCTGACTCTGTATACACTTTCTATGTCCCTATGGGCATGGAATGCAGGGAACATGTGACTTTTCTTATGCCTCAGTTGTTCAGGTTGTCAGTCCATATAAATAAAACATGTATGAGTAGACCGAGGATGCTTTTAGAGGATCAGTGTTCTCTTGATGTGCACCAATAATGTAAGCAGGAAGGAAAAACACAAATGAATTGAAGGAACTGAACACTGAGATTAAAGAAGCTATGAGATATCTTGATCACTAAAAAAGTTAATGGCCACATTTGCAAGTCATGTGGAAATGCAGATCCAATGGTCCCGTGGTTCTGGTCCTCCCATTTTCCTATCCAAATTCAGATTTGTTGAGAGCTCCTTCTCTGTGGTCTCACTGACTGCAGAGAGGAGGGGAAACTGGCTGCCTGGGCTTCCTTCATGACTGAAGGACAGCGTCAGCATCCAATAGCAGTCAGAGCGAGGGAGGAGCTTCCTCCCTTAACCCTGGTTGCAAAAGAGCCTGACTGCAGTACCGTATTCAGATGTAATGCTGTCACTGCAGAACTGAAGTTGAAGGCAGTGGAACTTACTACAAACTGAACGGAAAGATCGGGGTCCAGGGATGGAGACCACGGTTCAATTTTTCAACAAAACTGCAGTTGCCCACATTCAGACAAACAGGAAATGAAAGCAGAGGCCTCTTCGACTCCAGCTTCATGATATGTGCAAATGCAGCCGTTATCATCTTGCAAAAGGTCAGTTCTCTCCTCCCTCATGTGTGATCTATTATTTGTTTGCTGCTTTCAGGTCAGCTCCCTCCTCTCTCATGTGTTATCTGTTACCCCTTTGCCTGTTTCAGTTCTCAGCTATTGTATTTAAGTGCCTTCAGTTTGTATGCAAAATGGAATACTGAGGATAGTGTATTACACTGAAGTGTTTCCTTGGTTTTGTTTTAGCTTACATGTTTTGTGCAAAATTTGTAACATATTTTAATATATATTACGCATTAAAGAGGTCACATTTTGAAGTTGTTAGTTTCATTGTGTTTCGCTCATGCTCTGCTGTTTTACTAATTAGTACAAACACCTATGGTCTCCTTACTTTACATAATGAGGACTTCTTTACTGAATAGCTAAGCTGCTTAGAAGTTGAGTATTCTACTTTGTACACCACCGAGTTACTGCTTAGCTTTTTCTCTTACATAGTTCTTGTATTTTAGTTTTAATTTTTCTATACCTTTCTATTTGAGTCAAGGTTTTGCTTTTCTGTTATTTGTATGTGGGCTAGTTACCCAATGTGTTGCATTCACCATGGTCTAGCTATCTTGAGTAGCTCTATAATACTGTTTTAACTTGCCAGTTTGTTTGTAAGAAGCTATTTGCTATTATTTGTGGCTTAGTCTGTTTAAATACCTTTATTTGAATGTGCTAGTTTGCAAAAAGCTACTTAGCATAACCTTGGTTTAATTAGTTTACATATCTGTGCTATATAAGAGCCCCTGGTGGTGCAGTGGTAAAACTGCCGCCCTGTAACCAGAAGGTTACAAGTTCGATCCTGACCAGGGGCTCAAGGTTGACTCAGCCTTCCATCCTTCCGAGGTCGGTAAAATGAGTACCCAGAATGTTGGGGGCAATATGCTAAAATCATTGTAAACCGCTTAGAGAGCTCTGGCTATAGAGCGGTATATAAATGTAAGTGCTATTGCTATTGCTATATTGTGAGGCGAGTCTCACGATCAGTGAGACCCGCCGGAGGGGGTTCTGTGGGGAGAGTGGGCTTAGTCCGCTCTCCCCACAGACGATCAAGGCTGCAGCCCTGGGCAGCCAGATTGGCTGCCCACACGACTGCCAGCTCCGTCACAGAGCCGGTGGAGGCTGTAGGGATCAGGGTCTGCGTGGCCCCCGGAAGTTCCAGGATGCCCCGTGCGTGCGGAGCATGCTGGAGAGACCTCAGAGTCTGGGAGGCTGCTTGCAGCCTCCCGACAGAGGTCTCCTAGTGTGTTTCCACAGTGCAAAGCCACGCCATGGCAATACATAATCGGAAAAGCACTCACTCCGCTAACATCAGCTAAGGGGAGGGGTATTTAAGTGGGTTACCCGCTTTAGGAAAACTGGGCTTGCCTGCGAGCCCGGTGGTTCCCATGGTCCATGGAAAGGGGGCGAAGCTCCCTTCGCCCGCTTTCCACTGATTATGAGAATTGCCTATGTTAACTTGCTAGTTTGTTTGTGAGAAGCTATTTATTATAACCTCTTTTGTCTTTGTACTTGAGGTTTATCTTATTTCCTTTTTATAAGGTTATAATTATGGCTTCCTCTTATCTATTTTTTAAATTGTGTGTGGTTTCATATAGTTCCTCATAATGCTCAATATTCTCCGTTTTGGTATATTTTATATGTTGTAGTTCCCTGAAGAAGAGTTTTACTCAAAACGTGTCTGGATCTGCACTTCAATAAATCGCTACTCCACCGTTTCTGTTTCCTTCTTTCCTGTTTGTTGGTACGGTGCTTTCCCCTCCTATGTGCTTGTACCAAACTTTAAATGAACTCAATTCTGGTTGTTATGAAGGGGAGGGGTCTGTTGTATTCTGTCTGGCAATCTTTCAAGTTTTGTCAGTTAGAAGTTTGTCCCTGTAGAAATCCTGTAGGGAGTTCCCAAGACATTTCAGATAGTCAGAAAAGAAAGGAAGAGGAAAGAGAAGGAGAAAAATGGATGTGTTTCTGAATAATCCTTAGTTAAACATAAGATTATTTTGTGTTCACAAGGGAAGCAGCTATAGAGCAGTTAGGACTCTTCAGATGCCTAGGGAGCAGTCATGCAGGATAATGCTTATTTAGCACCATGTAGATTTGGAAATACTTTGGTATAGTATACATTTGTGTAATTAGTATTTGACTATTCAATAACACAGAACGATAATAAGGCAATTATAACTTCTAAAAAGGAAGAAAATGCAAAACTGAGTAATTTCTGTTCCATCCTGGGAGGCCCACATATTAACTATCATTCTCAGCGGAAACACTTGAATTGAATTGTTCTCGCATATGTCACCTTCCCAAGACATTTCAGGTAGTTTTATTGAAATTCTATTGGGTGCTCTTGAAATTCCTCACATTTCACTTGTAGAGAAACATCAAAATTCTATTCTAATTTTAACTTCATCCAAAATCTGGTGGCAGTTCTCAGGCCTTATCAGAACACTTTTGTGTTGTCTCAGAATTATTCAGATGTGTCTTTCTTACATATTTCATCTGTAAATCTGAGCTTCCTGCCTTGACATGGTTTCAAACAATCACGCTAATGTTGGTAACCCACATTAAGCCTAGATTTGGACAACTGTGTGGATCAGGCCAATGTAAATGGAACTGAAAACAGTACAAAAGCAAGCAGAAGAATAACCATAATTTCAGCTAAAAGACAAAGTAATTACTTTACATATTACATGGGCTCCACCAAAATAATGTACCATCCAACAGAGTTAAAGTTTCTGTGCTGATCTTACAACTCAAGGTGCAGCAATTGTTTAAACTGTTGACTACTGAGAGATTATGTGATAATTTGGCCTGTGCACCACCACCCAGTTCCAAACAAAGGAGGGAACCTCAAGGAGACCAGCCATACCAGTCAAAAGCATCCTTCCTCCAATGGGCAATGTTCCAGTTGGGTCCCATGGTACTCTATGACTCCTAGAGAAATTTCCAAGTCAGGCTTGCTTAAGTGATCTGAGTATCTAGGAGATGGGTTCCTGCTAAGTTACAGATTGCCATCAAACTTTGCTCTCTCCCTGCTCCATCTCCCACTCTCAACTGCCCTAGAGCTGAGGCTAAAAGTGGGGTATGTGTATGCTTCAGGCTTTCTGAAAGTGCATACTGTGCACTTGGGTAGAGGGGGAACAGGGGACATGCTGGCTAGCTACTACCCACCCTCCCCCATCATCAGTGAGATGCATGACCATGCCCATTCAAGATTACCATGATTCAGTGTTTGCTTCCTCAGACAAGTGCTGAACTGTGGGAACAGAGGTATGTTCAAGCAGCATATTGGCATTGGGGTGTGTGGCTTATAAGTGTATGTCTATCCACTCTCAACCCTTTCAGATGCTGACATATTCTCACTTCAGCACAAAAGAACACGTATAATAAAACAGGAAACCCACACTAGGAGAAGGATATTGCATTATATTCTCTTTAGAACCACCCACTGGCAATCTGCAGCAATCCACGAAACACCTGTATTTTTAAAAGTTAAAATAAACAGAGTATGAATGGGGGTGGGGGCAGTTTCATTGATTGCCACAGATTGCCAGCAGATGGTACTAAGAATATAATACAACATCCTTTTTCTTAGTGTGTATTTCCCATTTTATTTTCCCATGGTAAATTTGTGCTAAATTGGGAAAGGTGTCTGAAAAAACCCTTAGAATGCCTGCGCAGGGCTATAATATTGAATTTACATCCTAAATAGATATGGCTAACAAATACTGAGGAAAAGCATAACACTCATAATAACTATCCTTTTCACAAACAGCAAAATTGAACTAAGAAGTGGGTAAATGGAACCAATAACTTCCTGAAAGGCAGGGCAAATGCATTTTGGAACAATAGACAGATGTTTCTGCTCAAGCAGAAAATGAATTCACCACTAGCTACGAATCTTTGTGTTCCATAGCAGGTCTGTAGCATGTGGTGGTGTGGCCTGACCTCATATCACTTATCTTTAAAAAAAAACTTTTCTCATAATAAGTACATTTTTTAATTTTTAAAAGTATGAATTACCCTTTTGTTCTTTTTTCGGGAATCCCTGGCAACACAACCTTTTCTTTCTTAAATATTTTGGGATAGCATTTCATACATTTTCGATGCACGGCTTCGGTAGTTTGTGGATTCTCTCTGATGAAAAATATGAGGGGGAAAGAATAAACTTGCACGAAAGCAGTGCTACTTTACCAAGAGCTGCTGCAGCATAGTGACTAAGAAACTGAGTAACCAGTCAGGGCTTCTCCATTTCAGATATTGCCTCTTCCATAAAATCTCTAGGGTGGCCTTAGGAAGCCTCTCCCTTTCAGTCTCCCCCTCCCACCACTATCTGCAGTATTAGAATAATAAGGGTGTGAGCTTCCATCCACACCCCCACAGGGTCCCCTTGACTTGCCCAGGTGCCTCAATGCATAGAGAAGGGGATTACACACATCCTGTTCTCCTCTCCATCTGGTGGGCCACTGTGCGAAACAGGATGCTGGATTAGATGGGCCTTGGGCCTGATCCAGCAGGGCTGTTCTGATGTTCTTACAGGCAAGCTTCCATAGACCTGACTCCTCTCCAGGAGTCTCAGATCTCCTCTTGTTCTTTGTCCACTCTCATCTTTGGAATCCTTCTGATTAAATAGCCCTGTGCAATACTTGCAATCCCTGGCTTCCTTCGGGTCTTGCTCATCAACCCTACTTTGTCTCATCAGTGCCTCCCTCGATTCCTATCACTCCCCGCTTCCCTTTCCTTCCTCACCACTCAGCCACTGTGTTCACAATGTTCTGTCTCTTTCTCCCCAGGAGGAACTTCTGGGAACTTCTTCCCCTTTCTCCCCAGCTCAGACTGAAGTAACTGCCTCCAGAGCACCACCCACAGGACTTCTGTGGGCCAGAGCATCAGCTGCAGTTAGATTCTTTTGGCCAGTAGGGCGAGATCCAGACACAAGGTTATTGTCAGGGCAGCAAGAAGATCATTCATGTAAAGTGCTTTGGGTACTTGAAAGAGCTACATAAATGCTGTTTTTATTACTTCTTAGAGTCTTGAAGTTTAGCTAGAGATAGACTTCAAATCTGAAGAATCGCCATGTTTTCACTCTGACAAGAGTGGCAATAGAAGAGGGACGGGAAGAAAAAGGTCTTGGCAGTGCCAAGTGGGCTTGACCCAGGCCACGCAGAGGCCCATTGTGCAGGTGTGGTGGCCTCCAAAATGGCTGTGGAGCCAGGGGGAAAAGGCCCCCAAATGGGCCAAAGAATGGCCAAACAGCTGATTTTGCAATTAAGGGAGGCTGGCGGGGGGAGGGGAACCTCTGCAGCCCCCCACCTCAGATAACTCCCCCAGGGGGGGTAAGTTTGGAAAATGAATGAATGAATGAGCTAGTGAACACACACACACACAGAGACTGAACCGGACCTGGTTTTGAGGGGGTGCCAGACCGAACTGGCCCGGTCCGGTTTGGACTCAAACTGAACCAGACCAGCCGGTTCTGTGCACACCCCTGGCTGGAGGCTCAAGCTCTAAAAAGGAGCTGTTGTGGCAGCAAAAGGCTGGTGACTACTGAGGGATTATGTCGCTGGTGAGGATCCCACCCCTTCCTGGATCCCTGCTCCAGCAGAGGACCCTGAGCTAGCCTCCCCCTCCTCTCAAGTAAGCATACTGGGGGAGGCCCCAAGCAGCTAGACAAGCCCTCTACCCTAGGAGTTGGAGCTCCACACTGGTTCAGTGTCACTTCCACTCCTAGGCTTGGAAGAGGTTTTGAAGAAGGGGCAGGAGCTGTGAGGACCACAGTGCTTCAGGGTTCTTCTGAGGGAATAACTGGCTCTGGCTGCTCCAGCCCTAAAGGATCTGGGGGCAGTCACTGGGTCCAAGGATCCAGGCTGTGGTGGGCTCTTCCTCCTCTGTTGGTGTCTCCTCTAGTCAATGTTCAGGCAAACCCTGACAAGATGCCAAATTTCATTCAGGCATTTCAGTAATTAGTAGAATTATTGCATCACAACCATACACTTTAACCACCTTTTCAAACTCATAAGCAGGGTGGTTAGAAGTCGTACGATTTTGCCTTTTGAAATGCTTACAGGTGTTGCCATGTTAATTCTAAACAGCATTAGTAATAAGTAATTTTCAGAGTAATTATAGTTACTCCGACTTCTGTGAAATAAATTATGTGGAACAAATGTGGAGTCTAATCTTGTATATGCATAATATGACTCAAGTAAGAAATGCCTAAAAAAGATAATTAGATGGGGTGAGAGGATTTTTAGATAGAGAAGGAAATTGGCAGAGGAAGGAAGCTCGTGGGGAACAAGAGTCTAATTGATATATCTGGGTCTTGGGTCACATGGCTGGCTTCATACAAAACAGAAACAGGTGCTGACCTCATTAAATTACATAAATATAAAGTCATGATCAAAAGCTTCCCCCCCCCCCCACACACACACGCACATTTATTTGGTTTGTACAGATTAATTCTTGGGTTCTTTAAACAAGGCAATATCTTCTATCAGTAACCTATATTAATCTTTCTTAAGACCTGAGAGAAATGTAAATCTCTTCCTTCCATGTTAGAAAAGGCAGCAGGTGTAATTTGATATGCATTTAACTAATTTTGCCATCATCTAAATATACCCCAACTGAATTTTCTTGTTTAATTATGTGCTATCTTGAAGGAAATTGCCCTTAATGATACAGAAATGCATTTTGGAAATGTCCTGAATTTAAAGGTTATGCCACCAATATATTATTCAGACTTGCATCCTTCATCTCACAATTTTATTCATCCCACTTCACTGAGGTTTCAGAACGGTTTTTAATCTAAAATTCCATGGACACACATTACTCAACTGGTAACTCATTGTAGCTCCATTGCAACAATGATTTATCGTGGAGTCCATTCAGATCAGGCTGGTTCCTAGAGTGGTTCCAGAGGGGATATGTTAGTAAAAGCATCTCACTGCAATTGGAGCTGATATTCATCCAAGTGTTTCACACATAGGAATGAGGCCATAGCTCAGTGGTAGAGCATCTGCTTTGCTTGCAGAAGGTCCTAATTTCAATCTCCAGGTAAGACTGGGAAAGTCTGACTCGGCATAAGGCAACTGCCAATGTTCACTCTGTTGGAGAGACCCCAAAGAGCTGACTGTTATGTCATTATAAAACTGCCCAGAGATGTAAGTTTGGGGCGGTATAAAAATATGTTAAATAAATAAAATTATTTCCCAACAAAATATTATTGCTCCAGAAAACACAGGGACAATGCTGTTTTTGAATTTCTGAGTGGAGGAGATAGATAAGGCATGAACTGACATAGAACAAGGGACCAGAACAAAATAGAGAAGGAGCCTCAACCTGGATCTCAGATGTTTGTTTGTTTGTTTTATTTATTTATTTAAAATATTTATACTCTGCCCCTCCAGTGCACTACTGCTCGGTGTGGCTCACAACAATAAAATAGGTACAATGTAAAAGAAAACTAATAAAATTAAGCAAACAAGTTATAAGTCCGGCTAAAACCAGACTTGAGGTTGAATCAAATCACAGAATTTTATTCATGCACACCCCTTATGCTAAATAAGCTGGATCTGGGCATTATGTGGAATATAAATATCAGACACACACACCCTCTACAGTGATTTTTTTAAAAACAAAGTTGTATTAATTGATCAACCAGTTGCATGTGTTATGTTATGTAAGTGTTCTGTAACACTTTCCATTTTTCTGCCTTGAGTATGCAAAAGCCCTTCCAAAACCAAGTCATGTAACTGCTGAGATTTGGACCATTGTATTTGCTTACTTGAGTCAGTGCACTAACAGCTGGCCTACAAGATTTTCCATCTATGTAAGTACAAGCAAACTGTGTCTGTAAAATGTGATAATAAAAACTAGTCTCATTTGCATAGGAGCATGAAAGGGATGGATACTTCTGTTAATCAAAATCCCCTGACATTTTTTATTTGCATCTTACCTATTACAGCAGCTCAGGAAGAACTGCTTGCTAGCTCCTTGGGTTTTAGAAACTTCAAGCAAACTGTCAAACTCTGTGCTTGCAGCCTGAGGGGGAAGCCATGTCAGAACAAAGCAACAAGCAGCATCCTTTTAAAAGAGACATGTTGCATCAGTCGTGTTCAGATTGCCTTGATTGATCAACCTGAAAATGTTCCAGCCTTCCCATTCTTAGTTGCTTCCCTCTACAGCTTGCTCATCACAAAGTAGTCAACATCTCTAGTTTCCATCTTAGTGGCTGCTTTTAGCACAAGATGTCGCTTCCTGGGGTTTGTTTCCTCTTTTAAGCCCACTTGAACTGTGGCTCATCTCAGCTTTTGATCAACAACAACAACAACAACAAATATTTATATACCGCTTTTCAACAAAAGCTTCCAAAGCAGTTTACATAGAGAAATAACGAATAAATAAATAAGACAGTCACAAGCAGCCATGCTAGTCTTCATGTTGATGTTATTATGGTTCGACTGACTGGCAGAAAATGGCCTGGGATTGGAATATTCCAATTCCAATCCTGGGATTAGATATTCCTTTCCCAGGAATATTTTTAGGACCAAACTAGGTATTACATTGGAGATTTGTGAATGGATCAACTTGTGTAATTTTCTTCTCCTAAAAGCGGACATAGGGAGCTCCAATATGGATCAGTGTCACAGGGACTAACCCTTAACCCCCATGCTTCAGCTCTGATTTGAATCCCCCACATCTCTAGCTCAGGGGTGTAGCAAGGTTGAAGTGGGCCCTGGAACAGACCCCTGGGCTCCCTGCCACCATCTTCTCCCTCCTACCCCACTGTGTCTTTCTTGCAGATGAACTATATGGGCATGGTGAAAAACGCAACATTCTCAGCATACCCTTTCTTCTGCTCCTTGCAAATAATATCACACTCTCTCCACACTCCATTCAAGAGCCAGCAGTTTGCCACTGAGTCCGGGAGGTAAGAAGACAGAGTGAAGCGCAGACTACTTCCCAGCCATGGTCCCCCCCCCCCATGAGCCCAGGGACATCCCCCCCCCCAGTTCAATTATAGTTACACCCCTGGATGAACTATGGTGAAGGAAACACATGGGCACAATGCAATTGCCTATATGTTTCTTGCTCCTCAGCTAATAGCAGCTACTGGAGGGATTTGGATTGGAAATGCAGTGCAGAGGGGAAAGGATTGGTTACACCTTTGCTATGCTACATCCCTGATTCAAATCAAACCCCCACTCATGTCTGGGGTTTTTTGTGGGGTTTTTTTTGGGGGGGGGGGTTAATTGAAAATAAAATAACATCACTTTGGAATGAGGATCTTTACCACTAGGGCAGAATAAAATAGCCAGTTGAAAGAGAATGCTGTAGCCAAGGCCTTCATAACCCACCAGCCATGTTTGGCAGTCCAGTGAAGCCCAATGTGCCTCCTGATTTTGCTGCCTGCCTGAGACAGCATTAATTGGGTAGGGCTGTCAGTCACCTGGCTGACCATAGTCAAGACAAACCAGTTAGTTGAAAAATAATGTTGTAATCAAGGCCTGCATTACTTGAGACCCACCAGCCATGATTGGCAATCCAGAGGAAGCCCAATCAGCCTCCTGGCTTTGCTGCCTGCCTGGGACTGCATAAACTGAGAAGGAATGGCAAGCTCTTGGCTGGCCACAGAATATAGCTACTGCTGGTCTGATTTCATTTTGGACGGTCACAAGTTATGCAAGGCTGCAGCAACCCAATCCATTGTATGTCCCTCTCTCATAATTCTGTTAGAAATAAGAGGTGTTGATCTGTGATCCCCATATCAGCATGGTTCTAAAAACAAAACTTAAAAGGTTCTCTTTTCATAAAAACATGTTCTATCAAGCTACACTTTCATAATGAGGCACTTCACACAATTACTGTGGAGCACCTCAATGGGGTCTGCAGCAGGGAGAGTGAGCTTAGCCCACTCTCCCTGCAGACAACCATGCCTGGAGCCCTAGGCCACACACACAACTATCGGCTCCATCATAGAGCTGGTGGGGGCTGTGGGGATCAGGGGCCACCCATCCACCAGAAGTCCCAGCATGCCCCATGCGAGTGTGTGGGGCATTCTGGGGGCACCCCCGAGCCTGAGAAGCTGCTTGCAGCCTCCCGGCTTGGGGTCTACTCATGTGTCACCGCGCGCCACAGCAGCACACAAACCATAAAATAAAGTTAACAGAGTGCTTGCTCCGTTAAGCCCACTTTCTACTGATCGTGGGAACAGCTTCAATGACTTCAATTAATAACAGAGACATTAGCCCACAGGTATGGCTAGTAAAGCTACTGGCTCCATCATGTTTCTGGCATTTGCCTCTTCAGACAAATGCCATAAGTGTGGACAGTATGACGGTGTGTGATTTTTTGATGTGTGCCAGGGTGAGACTTCAGGAGAGGAGAGCTGGTCTTGTGGTAGCAAGTATGACTTGCCCCCTTAGCTAAGCAGGGTCTGCCCTTGTTGCATATGAATGGAAGACTAGAAATGTGACCACTGGAAGATATTCCCCTCAGGGGATGGAGCTCCTCTGGGAAGAGCAGAAGGCTCCAAGTTCCCTCCCTGGCATCTCCAAGATAGGGCTGAGAGAGATTCCTGCCTGCAACCTTGGAGAAGCCACTGCCAGTCTGGGTAGACAATAGTGAGCTAGATAGACCAATGGTCTGACTCATTATATGGCAGCTTCCTATGTTCTGGGCATGCTGTTGGGATGCTGTATATGAGTACAGTCCCCACCCCCCGGCCATCTCTCTCTTTGCAGTGTCTGAAAAGGCCTTAGCACAGGACCAGTTATCCAGAGATTGATGTCTTCTTGAACTTTGACAACAGTGAAATCTCATAAGTATGAAGAAGTCTTTTTTGTGCCCTGAGAAATGTCTAGTGAGTTTTAGCCAGAGTCTACAGGTTGTTCCAGATGGCAAAAAACATGCACAAGAGGAGTTACACACAAGCAAGAACTGGGTGTGATTTCCATAATGCCACCAACCAGCCAGCTCTTGCTTTCTACTAACTGTCTGATCACTTGGAAGGTTCTTTTGTGTATATTACCAATAGACCGATTGTTGTTTTTGTTTTTGTTTTGCAGCTTTGCCATCATCTTTTCTTTTTTTACCTTTTGCTCTGATGGCACCCTCCTTTTTCTTTTTGGTCTTCAATTTAATGCCCACCCCACAAACTAGAATCATTTTGTTTGGATAACTTACATGCGTTGAAGTCCCTTGATTTTCAGTAATGCATCCAACTGGCCATAGTTCACTTTCTCAGAACCTGCAAAGTCATGGCAGACACGTGTTTATTTTAAATATCGATATACTGCATCATACTGCAACAGAAAAATACAATTGTAAATAAAGGCAACAGAAATCTAAAGAGTAAACAAACTATAAATAATAGAACAGCCACATAAAAACCTGTATCAGGCAAGTGCCTGCTGAGAAAGCCTTGCCAAAACTCCAAGGGGTTAGATATCCTAACTTTGTCAGGAATGAGGTTCTAGACTTTATAGTAGTACATACATGAACACACTGACATCATTAGAAAGAATCTCAGTTTTATTCAGTTCTATTGCGATAATTCAGAAACAATAAAAAAGGTGGCTGATGTTCCATGCAAGGGTACATCAGCCCAGTAACCCTGTATGAATGCAAGTCGCAGAAATTGTGCAAATAGTGTCACACAAGAGTAAGCCTATTGGAAATAATTGAATTAATCTTGTGTAGTACTATTGAAGCAGTTTGTTCATTTACACAACTTGCACACATACAGCATTACTGTATGTCGTGACCCAGGCTACACAAGGGCCATTTGCGCATGCATGCTGGCCTCCAAAATGTCCACTGCGCCTGGGGGAAGGCCCAGAAAGGGCTGAAGACCACCCAAACCAAGGGCCGAAGACCGCCCAAACTGGGCAATGGGTGCATAACAGAGGCCAGCAGGGGGAGGGGAACCTCTGTGACCCCCCCCACCACCTCAGAGAAGCCCCCTGGAGGGGGGGTAAGTTGAAAAAAATATTATTAACTTTTTGGTCCGTGAACCTCCTCCCTGGGCCAAACCAATCCATGGCTGAACCAAACCAGGGGGGTTGAGGGAGTGCTGGACCGAAATGGCCTGGTCTGGTTCAGGTCCGGTTCAGACTCAAACCGAACTAGGCCAACTGGTTCCGTGCACATCCCTAGTCCCAGGTTCACTTTTAAAATGAATGTATGTACAGCTACTCACACAAAAACATGTGCATGTGTATAGACACCTGTACACACATACAGTACATCATAATGTCTGAACATGGCAACAATGATGATACTGGGTTAAAGAATAACGTGGGAATTTGAACAGGTATTTTCCTTCCCAGACATGTAGATGCACACGTACACTTTGTGAGTTCCAAAAATCTCAGCCATGATGCCTTCACTGTTGACAGATTGTGTTGTTTGCAAACAGAGACTTTGCACATGGATGAACAAAGTCTTTTCAGAAATAATGCAGCCTGTCCTTCAGCATTACATTCAATTTGCAAAGACCCATTTGGAATGCTCTGCAATATTCTCCCATGCTATGGGACTTTTAAGATTGAGGGCTGAATACTTCTGGGACTAGAACTAGGGGAAGAAGATGAAAACATAAAATGTTTGAAGAGCAGTTTTTCAAACCATGGAAAAATAAATTGGCACAGATGCTTAATTGCCTCAGGTGCTCTGGGCACGAGGCATGCATCTAATGAAGAAATACTAGCGTAGCCCTTGGATGTTTGCAACACATTTGGCTGCTCCAAATCATTGCTGAAAATAACTGGACCTCTCTAAATGACAAGGAATGATTACCAGAGACGTGTGTCATTCAAAGTACAAATGGACAAACAGTTTAGCGGGGTGGGGGGGGGGAAGAAATTTCAAAGAGCCCCCTCCCACACTTTAGGAGTCCTTGTTCAGCATTAGCTGTCATTTCTCTCTCATCACTTTTTCTACTAAGGATAGAACTAACATTTCCTGTTCACATCCACAGTTCATTGCCAGTCATGAATTAAATTCATTTTAATTCTGGTAAATTAGTTTTATTTCCTAATCCTTCTTAGCAGCTCCATGTGACAGATGGAAAGCTATCAGCATCTGAGCTGAGATTTTTATGTTTTCACAGGGCTTTCTGAACAAGAACATATTTGATAATTGCTCATCTCACTCTTGACAAAAACTGTGGTTCTTTTCTGAGCCTACTGGGTCTACTTAGAAGCATAAAAAGAAGATTAGCTCTCCTGATGTTTGCCAGCAGACACCATTAGGGCTGCATCCTGAGTGATCCAAAGAGCCTATTAATCATTCACAACTCCCTTTACAGTGATGCAGAAAATCATCCCCCCCCCCGCACTGCCCACTAAGATGAGGTCCTGAATTCAGTGGTTGAGCACGTGTTTGCATGAAGAAGATTGCAGGAAGGGGTGTCATTAGGGGGTGGGCTATAGGGCATGGACATCTGATGGATTGCTTAGGGCACCAAATCTCATCAACCACCTCCCTCCTTCATGACCTTTTTCAGAAAGAATGTGTAGCCGTGGAGGCACCTGCACAGAACATGGGAGAGAGCACCTAGTTTCACTTAGCTCTCTGCTGCTTCCACATTCATAGGTGCTGCATTATAATTTTAGAGAACAGGGATGTGCACGGACCCAGCAGGGGCTGGTTCAAAGGTGGGGGTGGGACAACTTTAAGGGTGGAGGAGGGTGCACTTACCCCTCCCTCCACTTTCCGCCCACTGGCTCTCTGTTTGTAAAGATTCCGTTGAGGTGACAGCATACCTCCGGGCTGCCCTGTTCCCTCCTTGGCTGGAACAGAAGTGCTGGGTACGTGTGTGCATGGCGGGCGCATGCATGCACAAGTTGCGTTCACTCATGCGCATGACATGCACAAGAGAGTGCGACATGCGTGCTCACCCGGCACTTCTGGCCACTTCCAGCCAAGGTGGGAACAGCAGGGAGGTATGCTTCCGCCCCGACGGAGTCTTTACAAATGGAGCGCTGGTTGGGGGAAGTGAAGGGAAGGGTAAGTGCACCCTCTCCCACCCTTAAAGTTGTCCCCTCCCACTTTCGAGCTTCCAAACTTCCCGGTGTTCAAACCTGTTTGGAGGACAGTAAAAGGGCCTCCAAACAGGTTCATGCACATCCCTATTAGAGACATGTGTAATTATTGTTGGGGGGGTATAACTGAGTTTAATTATCAATAGGAGGCTGTGGGCCTGGATCTTTTAAATACCTAGCAACACCCCTGGTTGCAGGTCCATCCGTGGCATCTCCAGATAGGGCTGGGAAAACCTCTGTCTGAATCCTTGGAAGTTTTTCACACCTGGCTTTTATTTCACATCTCCTCTGGAATGGAGGGGGTGCATTCACATATCTGCCAAATTTCCCCCAAAGCCCCTGTGAGTTATTGGGGAGCACTTAACACACAATTCGGGTTTTTCATTGTGCATCAGAGTATAATCCAATTTATATCGGGGTTAAAAAATCCACTTTTTTGGTCGGTCTTTTGGCATAATTTCGAACATGCAGTAAACCTGCAGTAAAGCCTGCTGTCTCCGAAAGCTCATGGAGAGTCACTGCTAATCAGAGAGACAATACTAGCCCAAATGGACTAGCCTGACTCAGTATAAAGGCTGTGTGTGTGTGTGTGTGTGTGTGTGTACGTATGTATGTATATTTCCAAACGAAAAAGTAAAATCGGAGAACGGATGACTTCCAAAGCATGAATGAATGAAATGAATGAAACTGCCTTATACAGAGTCAGACCATCGGTCCATCTAGCCCACTACAGCCTATTATAACTACAGCAGCTCTCCAAAGTTTCAGGTAGAGGTGCGATAAGGTCCCTGAAATGGAGATGCCAGTCCTTTTGCATGCAAAACCTGTGCTTTTCCACTATGGTAATGCAGAACTGTCTCCTTCAATAGTGCCAAAACTTTCTACCTGTTCTAGTTATCAGAGTTGTGCCCTCACATGTTGCTGTTTGCAGGCCTAACTCTTAGAGCCACCTGACATGGATAAACAAGAAGTGCTTACAGAAAATATGTTACTGTGTAATTATATTACCCAAACATTTCTGAACTGGAACTCTCCAACCACTCTCATGCTTACAGTCTCTCCAAACTGGTCCCAAACCAATTTAGTTCCCAAACTGTTGTTTGGCAAAAGCTACCTGTTCTGGAGTTCCATCATTATTCATTACTGATTTGTCCGTTTCAACTAGAGATGTGACATGTTCTATTTATATAGGTTGATGCCCTATACCTTCAAAAGGCTTTTGATATATTTGCTCACGAAAGGCTCCTAAGAAAACTTTGCACTTGTGGGATAAAAGGATAAGTCTTCTTATAAATCAGTAACTGGTTTTCAGGAAGCTGAGGAGAGGAATAAACAGACCTTTTTCAAAAGAATGAAACAAAGGAATCCCCCAAAAGATCTGTACTAGAACCAATGCAATTTCACTTGTTCATAAATAGTCTCAAGAGTCAGGGTTAGACTGCTGATGACACCAAAATGGAAATGATGCTCCTGTTGTCCTCAGCATTTTCAACTACAGCTTCGCTATTGACATGTTTCATCCTGTTATCCATTATAACCTCTAATCAACTGCCTGGGGGATGCTGTTGTCTGGCCAGGTCTCCATTGTGTATCTATCTGTAGCTGGGCTGATGTGCACACTACCTCCTCTGTGCAATATGAGACACACAAAAGACAGAGGATGTATGGGACCACATCACATGAGGTCCTGAGAGACTAATGAAGACATTACATAGCAATGCTAAACCTTTGGAAGAGCACTGGATTAAAAAGAAACAAAACAATTTGACTGTCTGTGTATTCCTTTCCAGTTATCTACTTTACAGTACTTTCTTCTAGACTATGTTTGTTTCATTTGGATTTCAGTAGTCTATCAGGTGGGAACAGGTCAAAAGCCTTGCTGAAATCCAGGTACCCTGTACCAAGTACATCATCTATCTATCTATCTATCTATCTATCTATCTATCTATCTATCTATCTATCTATCGTATTTTTATACCACCTGATATATAAATCTCTAGGCAGTCTACAAATTTTAATATTAAAAATCACAGGTTAAAACACAATAAAAGCAATATAAAACAAATTATTAAAATTCTAATTAAAAGCTTGCAAGAACAAGAGAGTCTTGAGGGTCTTCCTGAAAACAAACAGAGAAGGACATGCTCTTATTTCAGCAGGGAGTATATTCCAAAGCCCTGGGGCAGCCATAGAAAAAGCCCAGTTCTTAGTCGCCAACAGACAACCCGGTGGCAACCGTAACTGGACCTCTCCAGAAGATGGTAAAAGGTGGGAGAGTTCATGACAAAGAAGGCGCTCTCCTAAAAGCCAAGACCCAAGCTGTATGTTGGCTATCAAAAAAGACTAGGCTGGTATTTGGTCCTATAAATCCACAGTGATTGCCAAAACTCACTCCATCTTCAACCTGGTAGCGATGAATTGTGCAAGCCTGACCTAGAGTCCAACACAACACAATACACTGCCTACATTTGGCAGCCATACTAGAGTCTTAATAAACCTCTTGTTTCTTGCCAGGGACTGAAAATACACTGGGCATTCAGCTTGGTGTGTCATTAGTTGTGTATGCCCCTTGTAGCTGTTTACAGGTGGTGGTGGTGGTGGTGGTGGTGGTGGTGGTTATTTTTATTAGGGCCAACCAAGATGACATGGAGATCTACAATCAGATCCCTACATTTTGAAAAATGCAGTCATTGGGTGGGGGGTGGGGGGTGTTGGTCCAGTTTGGGACCACAGTTCTTCAAGAGGGGATTTAATCTTCCTCTCTCCATGCTGATTTCCTAATGAAAATCCCCCAAGAGCTGTGCTGTATTCTATCCAGTTTCTTTTATGGTTTGTTGTTTAGAAGTTTGTCCCAGTGGGGATCCTGTAGAGAGTGTGGCAGGTGGAGTCAGAAACAAAAGGGAGGGAAAGGAGAAGGAGAAAATTGAGTTGTTTCTGAATAAACCCTTGGTTAAATCTAAGAGATTACTTTGTATTTCTGAGGGAAGCAGCTATAAAACAAGCTGCTATTTGCCTCATTAGAAAAAACATATGTGTATAGCTTGTTTACACGTATGTTTCCCCTAACAGCGAAATAGAAATTGTGAATGGAAACAGTATTCATTAGGAAGACAACACAGTGAAAGTGATTTATCCCTCCTCCCCTAATGCCATGATCCTAGTCCAGAAATCGCCTTATTTGACCGTTATCTGTTTTAGTAATACTTCTTGAATATAACGATCATACAAGCACAGTTTGAATTTTATATGTATTTAGGCCATATTATGCCAGGGTATTCTCCTGTCTCTTACAGGTATACATATTTACAAATAGTCTAGGGAAATATGAAGGATTCTACATGCTATCAATTTGGCTCTGACTCACTCTGTCTCCATATTACCTTCATTTAAATGGGAAGACACTTGGAAGACTGCAAGAAGGCTAAAAATAGAAATATCTTAGATATGTCAGTATGCCTGGACAAATCTCAAGTTTAAGAAACAAAAGCCACAAAGGGAGTTACATACTACTTACCAGTTAACATTCTTTTGTATTCTGTAGAAAAGATTAACACTACGGTTTCTCCTAGAGAGGTCCTAATAGAATTCTTGCTAAAATTCTAAGAATGTTGGGATAGTGTCCAATGATGTCACAAAAGAGAACAAGCCAGCAAGACCATTTGAAGTCCTAAAGACAGTTGATGACCCCATCACTATTTACTACATGTCTGCAGTAAAATGAAATTTCAGTAAAATTATTCTCACTTTCATGGTTGTTGAAGATCCCACAGTCTGTTTAATCTTCTAGTCCATAAATAACAAAGAATCCTGTGGCAGCTTGAAGACTAACATATTTATGATGGCATACATTATTTGTGGGCCTGAGTCCACTTCAACAAGAATATGAACAAGTAACCTAAATAATAGAGTTGTGCGAAGCTTTGGGGGCCTATCTGGATTCAGCCCACTATGACCCCCTTCAGTCTGAAGCAAAGAGCTGTCTGGTTTGGAACCAAGTGGGGTTGAAGCTAGGGATGGGTCCGGACCGGTCCGGAGGCCATTCTAAAGGCCTCCAGACTGTCCGGACCGGTTCGGACCTGGCCGGTTCGGTTTGGGCGGGGTGGGTTCCTTTAAGGGCGGGGGAGGGTTTACTTACCCCTCCCGTCATTTCCCCTCCTCCAGCGCGCATATTCTTTGTAGTAATTGGGGCGGCAGGATACCTCCCTGCCGCCCCTTCTCCCTCTTGAGTGCAAAAGGCTTGCCGGAGCCTTTTGCGCACGCGCATGTCACATGTGAGCTTCACGTCTCCCCGTATGCGTGCGCACGTGCGCGTGCGCAAAAGGCTCCAGCAAGCCTTTTGCACTTAAGCGGGAGAAGGGGCGGCAGGGAGGTATCCTGCCGCCCCAATTACTACAAAGAATATGCGCGCTGGAGGGGGGAAAGCGGCGGCAGGGATAAGTAAACCCTCCCCCGTCCTTAAAGGAGCCCACCCCACAGTGCCGGACCGCAGCTCTGCGGTTCCGTGCACACCCCTAGTTGAAGCAGAGCAAACTGGGCCAACCCCTTTGGCACCTCAAAGTTTCAACTACTTACTGGAACCAGAAGAGGACATAAACCTCGATTAAGTGGTGCAGTGGGGAAATAGTTGACTAACTACTGCTACTATATTTATATACCACTTGTCAACCAAAGTTCTCAAAGCGGTTTACATAGAAAAATAAACAATACATCAAGAAGATGGTCCCCTGCCCCCAAAGGGCTCAAAATCTAAAAATAAACATGGCAGATACCAGCAACAGCCACTGGAGGGATGCTGTGCTGGGGTTGGATAGGGCCAGTTGCTCTTCCCCTGCTAAATATAAAGAGAATCACCACTTTGAACAATGCCTCTTTGCTTAGTTAGCAGGGGTTAACCTTCTAACAAGCAGAAGGTTGCTGGTTTGAATCCCTGCTGGTGCTATATTGGGCAACAGTGATATAGGAAGATGCTGAAAGGCTTAATCTCATACTACACATGAGGAGGCAATGGTAACCCCCTCCTGTATTCTACCAAAGAAAACCACTTGACGGCACACTTTACTATACTTTAGGAACCAGAAGAGGACATAAACAGAAGAGATAAGCCTCTGTTCTTTCCTTTTGCTCCCTATCTGTGGCTTGACTTTTAAAAGAACTTTTCCCCCCTTTTCCATGGTGTCCAGGGAATGGCATGGATACTCCTGGAATTTGTAGTCTTTTCTGGGTCTGCGGCCATTGTTATAGCCTCAGCAAAGACTACAAATCCCAGGAGCACCCAAAGTATTCTGTGGACTCCATGGGAAAGGGTGGGGGGACCCTATCCTTTAAAAAAAAAATCAAGCCACAAATGGTGGTTGCTTGCTTCCTTGTGCTGTGAGGAAGAGGTGGAATAGAGGTTTGTGTCCTCTGCTAGTCCTGGTAAATTGCTTTAGGAGTGAAGGATAAGGGGCAAAGCTTCAAAGGGCTGAAGAGGTTTTAGATCAAACCAAAGCAGGTTAGCAGGTTCCCTCGAGGCAGGCCTGAAGCAGGCTGAGTTGAATAGGGGACTCTCTCTCAAAGCTCTGAAGTAGTCAGTAAAGTGAAGCACAAGCCTACTAAGTGGTGTAGGTAGGTAAGTTTACCCAGACCACAGCAAGAATAAGGAGAAGCAAATGTTTTTCTACAGAGTAAGTCCAGACAGCCAAGCAATGCTAAAGATATTTGTAGGTGTGTCACAGTACTTTTTGGACCACAAATAAATACTGAATCAAATCAAGTGAAAAACATCCAATCCATGTGGGTGTGGCCTCTCCCAGCTGTTAGCTACTGATGATGAATAGGCATAGCAAGATCAATAGTGTAAATTAACATTCAAAGCGGGGGACAACTACTTTCTCTAGTGAACGGGAAATTCCACGGGTTTGTTAAAACCAAATTCCAAAGTTCCAAATCTGAAAATGAATTCCAATCCAACAGCTCCAGGTTGGAGTTTCTGTTTGAAATTTGTTTATTGAAGCATAGCTAACTACAAAAGAATATGCTGGGAACTGAAGTGATTCGTCATCAGAGTGTTACTATTTTAAGTGTCTTGTTTGTGTCAAGTTATCCACTTGTATAGATTTTGAGAGGTTTGGACTATGTAAATAGAAAAAAAGTATTGTTGGCAAAGGATGGTGTTTATCACATTAAAGGTGTGAAGGTAAGCAAGCCCTTGATGATAGTGCTCATGTTGCTTGGTCCGTTCTTTGTGTCACCTAAGTAGATATGAGGATAGCAGAGATGTGATGTCATTCTGATCTCAGAATGTTCCAACTCAAAATGAGCTGTTTCGAGTGTTCCTAGCTTGGAGCAGAACACCCCTTAAATGAAGGGCCTGTTCCAAGCTTGAAACAGAACAACTCAATTCAGTTGGAACATTTCAAGTGTTCTGAATGCCATTTTTAACTGCAAAATGGCATTCTTCTGGCCTGTGCGCAGAAGCCATTTGTGTGGCCAGCATCACCACGGAAATGGCTGCCACATGTGTGTAGACGCCAGAAGAGCACCCTTTTGGAGACAAATAGGGCACTTGAAATGTTTTGAGTGTTCTGAGCTTGTTCCATCGGAACAACTGACAGGGAATCAAAATAGGAACAAAAATCGGGATTTTAACTTGGGTCTCACCAGTCCCACACTCTAACCACTACACCAGGCTGGTTCTCCATTTTTAATGGTTTCAAAACCTGGAAGTGAGTATTGGTGGGGAGCATTAAAAGGTTTAATTATCAAAATATGGAGTGGGCCTGAGCCAGGGCCCAGGTCTTTTAAATATCTAGCACTAATTGAGGCTATTTTCACGATCGCCCAAAAGCGGGCTAAGGGAGTGGGCTAAGCCTAGCCCACTTTGGGGTGATTGTGTGCTGCAACTTTGTTGTTTTTAAAAAATTATATCAAAATATGGAATACAGTAAAAATTGATTTGCAAAGATGGACTAGAATGAACTTATCTTTAATGGGAAGAATTTTAGTTGTGAAGATGAATGTTTTATCTAAAACACTGTTTCTTTTCCAGACTATTCCTATAATTAATACATTAACCTGTTTCAAGCAATGGCAAAAGGACATAACCAAATTTGTTTTGCAAGGGAAAAGGCCAAGAATTAAATTTAAAAATGTAACTGATGCTAAAGAAAGAGGTGGTCTTACCCTGCCGGATCTAAGGTTGTGTTTTGATGCTGCTTGTTTGACATG
The DNA here is from genome assembly GCF_027244095.1 of Hemicordylus capensis. Lineage (NCBI taxonomy): Eukaryota > Metazoa > Chordata > Lepidosauria > Squamata > Cordylidae > Hemicordylus > Hemicordylus capensis. The sequence goes on along the minus strand of NC_069660.1, from coordinate 278,217,732 downwards.
GTTAAAAGAATGGATAACATTAAGAAATCCCAGAATACTTGATCTGGAAGGATTTGATAGAAGGTTTGGATGGCATTCATATCTGTGGTACGATAAAACTAAAGTGCATAAAGACTTTCTCAATCACTATGTAAGAAGGAGTCTAATGGGAGTGTGGGTAAAATACAAAAAATGGCTGGAATCTGAAACTCCATTATGGGTATCCCCAATTGAAGCTTTGGCACGTAAAGAGATAAATATGTAATCTGAATGGGGTACCTATAGGGCCTTGTTATGTTTTCAAGAGAGGGGCTGTAAATTAAAAAACCTAATCAAAGTACAAAATTTGGTTAGTAGCTGGTTTCAGTATCATCAGCTAAACAAAATTTACAAGAAGGATCTTAAAGTTGGATTTGAGGATCGAATGTCGAGATTCGTGAAGGAATTGTGTGAAAATGATGAAAAATTAGTCTCTAAGATGTATAAGTTGTTGCTTTTGGAGGAGACAAGAGATGAAGTGGTTAAAACGACTATGATAAAATGGGCTCAAGATGTGGGTCATAATATAGATATGGCAGCTTGGGAAAAATTATGGAAAACTGATTTAAAGTTCACTGCATGTTATACTTTAAAAGAAAATTATTATAAGATGATGTACAGGTGGTATTTGACACCGAAAAAAATTAGCATTAATGTATAAAAATGTTCCAAACAAATGTTGGAAATGTGAACAATGTGAAGGAACCTTTTTTCATATATGGTGGTCATGCGGGAAAGCAAAGGCCTTTTGGGATATGATATATAATGAGTTGAAGAAAAATTTTTAAATGACATTTCCTAAGAGGCCAGAATCCTTCCTGCTGGGAATAATGCAAGGAGAGTTCTACAGAAGAAACTTAACATTTTTTATGTATGCAACCACGGTGGCTAGAATACTATATGCGCAGAAATGGAAAGATAATAAAATGCCCTCAAAAGAAGATTGGCTTATAAAAATTTTGGAATACGCTGAGATGGCAAAACTTACAGCACTCATAAGGGATGAAAACTTGGAATGTTTCAAAGAAGATTGGGAATCATTCTTACTTTACTTAAAGAACTATTTTTCCAATGGACCTTTCAGCAGGGTTTGAAATTTAGTAACAACAGTTGGTTGGTTAGGGTAAAATCAAGTTTGTAATGTGGAGTATATGTGTTTTGAATTATTATAGCAATGGTAGATTTGTATAGCTAATATGAACCATGCAGACTGGTAAGCGGTAAGTCAATATTTACTTAATTAGATGTAATTTGACTGTAAAGATATTGTAAAAACCAATAAAATTTTAAAATGCAAGGGAGCCCCACGGCTCCCAGGAGCTAGCCTCCATAAATACCCCTCCCCTTAGACGAGGTTAATGGAGCAAATGCTCTGTTAACCTCATCTTTTTGCTCATGTGTTGCCGTGGCGTGCAGCAACACACTGCAAGCAGCCTCCCAGGCTCAGGGGTCTCTCCAGCATGCCCTGCACGCCCGTGAGCCCCACCGGCTCTGTAATGGAGCTGGCAGTCATGTGGGCAGCCGATCCAGCCACCCAGGACTGCCTTTGACTCATTGTTTCTGGTGAGTGGCTACTTCAGATTGGGAGGCTATCATCAAGAACAGGCCTACCACCCAAGACTTGTGAGATGAAAAGATTGTCTTTCAGGATGGTGTGGAGATCCTCAATGATGATCTACATCAAGAAGAAATGAGCTGGTCTTGTGGTAGCAAGCATGAATTGTCCCCTTCACTAAGCAGGGTTCACTCTGGTTTGCATTGGAATGGGAGACTACATATGTAAGTACTGTAAGATATTCCCCTTAGGGGATGGGGCCACTCTGAGAGAAGTATCTGAGGTTCCAAGTTGCCTCCCTGGCATATCCAATGCAGGGCTGAGAGAAACTCCTGCCTGCAACCATGGAGTAGCTGCTGCCAGTCTGTTTAGACAAACTGAGCTAGACAAACCAATGCTCTGACTAGGTTTAAGGCAGGTTTCTATGTTCTTATCTAGAGAGGTTTCTGCTACATTTTTTTGTCCAGAAGATACTGATATCTTCGCTTCTGTGTGAGAAAATCCCTGGGAGAGGGCAAGCTTCAGTTGTGTAAGCATTTTTTAGCATAAAACCACCAACATGGAAAGAGTTAAGAGGCTTGTCCTATTAATAACTGACGTACATAACACAACTAGCATGCCAGGGAGAAGGCTGTAAATGGAGGACTAAATTCAAAGTGGTACAGTTAAATGACATGTGGAGGATCTCCACACGATTGGTGTGTAGAGCCTAATAGGGTTCTGCGGGAAGAGCGGGTTAAGCCCTCTCTCCCCACAGATGATCAGGGAGATAGCTCTAGGCAGCCAGATTGGCTGCCCACATGATTACCGGCTCTGTCATGGAGCCGGTTGGGGCTGGGGGGATCGGGGGCTACCTAGCCCCCAGAAGTCCTAGAATGCCCCATGCAAATGCATGGGGTATTTGGGGGAGACTCCTGATGCTGGGGGGCTTGTTTTAGCCTCCTGGTTGGGGGTCTCCTTGTGAGTAGCCATATCTCGGCTCTGTGATGTGGCAACTCACGATCACAGAAATAGGGTTAGTGGAGCGCTTGCTCTGCTAACCTCGTTTTAGCTGAGGGGTATTCAGGTGAGCTAGCCTGAAAAGTGGGCTGGGCTCCCTTAGTCTGCTTTCAAGCGATTATGAGAATAACCTCATGGAATTGTTGATCTGAGTAGCTTGGCTCTCAGTCATTCATGCTTGCTGTTTACCCTCTATTCCTCACTTCTGCCTTCTTTAGTCTGTCTAGCAGGACTTCATGGTCTGGCTCCCATTTTCTCCTGTCCTTCTGGAATTCCTTTCCAGAGGTCCACTTCCTTCTAACAGGGCATCTGTGAACCCAGGCATGTTGACATTTTAGATTTAATATGAATTTACCCTTGTCTTGGCCTTCTTGCCCAAGTTTATACTTTTGTAGCACTGAATTATATTACAGATCCTACCACAGGATTCTTTACGTACTGCTGCTGTCTTAGAAACTGCAGCAAAAATTCTTTGCAAGGTGGACTTATGACAGGAGGTAGCTTACTATTGCTTTTTGCTAGATTATCACTGTAGACAAAATTCCTACACCTTGTTTTTGGTACACAAGGGACAGTAAGAGTATAACAGCTCCTAGAACATATATGCTGGTGTCCAGGGATGGATGTTCAAGCTAAGGTGGCTATAAAATCATTGTCACTTCTCAGTTATATGTGACAAGACAGATATGATACATATACCATCATTACAGGCTGCACTTCTTTCAGACACAGCATGGGGAAAGATTGTGATTGACTTTATAGAGCTATATGAAAGTGTTCCAGCAGCGGTCAGTCAGACGATTACTTCAGAAAATGGTCAGTAGTTATCAAAAAGAGGCCATAAATATTCATCAAAATGCAGATGAGAGTATTGTACTATACTCATAAAACTTCCAGGTTTCTTGTTTCATCAGCCTTGGCCAATATGGAGTTTATGTCGCACTACATCTCCCTGCAGACACATACAGTTTTCCATTTTTTATCCATCGGGTAGCAGTATGAAGAATGATGCTGTACTGGGAGAATCATGTAACAAACTCACCCCTTCCAAACTATGAAGCTCTTCTCATGATCCATGAGAAGAGCTTCTGTTGGGTCTGTGGGGAGAGTGGGCTTAGCCTGCTTTCCCCGCAGACGACTGAACTTGTAGTCCTGGGTGGCCGGATCGGCAGCCCACATCACTGCTGGCTCCATCACTGAGCTGGTGGAGGCTGAGGGGATTGGGAGAGACCCCCAAGACCAGAAGGCTTGTTGCAGCCTCCCGGCAGGTGTCTCCTTGTGAGGCACCATGGTGGACCAGCTAAGCCCACTCTCCCTGCTCACGAATGGGGAGGGAGCCCTGGGCGGCTGGATCAGCCACCCACACAATTGCCAGCTTCAAGACGGAACTGGCAGGGGCTTGGGAGCCACACAGCCCCTGGAAGCCCCAGTATGCCCTGCGCAAGTGCGCAGGGCATACTGGGGAGACCCCCGGAGCTGGGAGGTGGCTTTTCGCCTCCCCTCTGGGGGTCTACTCATGAGTCGGTGCGGCGCAAAGCCGCTCTGCGGCTACTCGCGATTACAAAAACCAGGTTTGCGGAGCACTCGGTCTGCAAACCTGGTTTGGGAGCAGGGGTTCTTGAGCGGGTTACCCGCTCCAGAACCACGAGGCTCACAGCCAAGCCCGGTGGTTCTGACGATCGGGAAAAATTGGGCTAGGCTTTGAGAGAAGAGAAGAGTCTAGGCTTTGAGAGAAGAGAAGATCATGAGAAGAGTCTCAGAGATGATTCTCACGATCGGCCAAAAGCGAGCTAAGAGAGCCTAGCCCGCTTTTGGGCAAGTGTGGAAACTGCTGGGCTTGTAGGCAAGCCAGGTTTCCTCAAAGCGGGTAACCCGTTTAAGTAGCCCTCACCTAAAATGAGGTTAACAGAGCAAGCACTCCATTAACCCATTTTTTTAATCGTGTATTGCTACGACCTGGCTCCGCACTGCAGCAACACATGAGGAGACCCGTCTCTCCAGCATGCCCCATGCGCTCTCATGGGGCATCCTAGAACTTCCAGGGGCCGTGTGGCCCCCAATCCCTGCAGCCCCCAACAGCGCTGTGACGGAGCCGGCAGTTCCGTGGGAAGCTGATCCAGTGGCTAAGCCCACTCTCCCTGCAGATCTCCTTTCGGCGAGTCTCACTGATCATGAGACTAGCCTCATGATCAGGGAGCCAGGAGGAAGGCAAGGAAACAGTACAGAGGAGAAATGAGCAGCTGGGGGTAAGGAAGAGGGGGAAGAAGTCACACTACAAGTGTGTGAGGAAGAAGAAATGACCAGCATGCCCCAGTGAGATGAGGAAGGGCAGGTAGCATGTGTGAGACTTTGCAGGTGGTATGGATGCCTGCAAGGTGGTACCTGTGGTGATAGGGGCCAGAGCTTGCCACCCCTCTTCATGCCTGTGCCTGAGGCAACAGCCTCACCCTGCCTCATGGAAGGGCCATCCCTTGGGAAGCGAGCATTATGTTCATTCTTACTAAACAGCAGATCAGCAACTTCACATCAGAACCCCAAAGAGAGGCCCTGCAACCAACATGGCACCTACAGTTCACACTCCCATACTCTCTGCTTCTGCTCTTGCTCTGTCTTCAAACTGCCCAAAGGGGCTATTTATTCTCTCTCTCTCCACGCCATGGCTACTCATGAGGAGACCCCTGGAGGGGAGGCGAAAAGCTGCCTCCCAGCTCCGGGGGTCTCGCCTGCATGCCCTGCGCACTTGCGCAGGGCATGCTGGAGCTTGCGGGGGCCAATTGGCCCCCACTCCCCCCAGCCCCCACCGGCTCCATCACAGAGCCAGCAATCGTGTGGGCGGCTGATCCGGCCACCCAGGGCTCCTGCCGTGATGGTCTGTGGGGAGATCAGGCTTAGCCCGCTCTCCCCGCAGTATCGGCAAAAGCGGGTCTCACTGATCGTGAGACCTGCCTCAAAGCCTTTTAATATCCAGGATTGCTTATAATGGTCTCCTGAAGACTGATGCAAATTCTTGAACATTCCAGGCAAATCCTAGAGCAGAGTAGGCAATCTTGACTCTCCACCTGTTGCTGAAGTACAGCTCTCATCACCCCCCAGCTGCAATGTGGCTGGGGATGGTGGGAGCTGATCTTCAGCAACAGCTGGAGAGTCAAGGTGACCTACCCCTGGCCTAGAGAGTTGACCATTAGGGATGCAGATAGAGGGGAGGCTTGAGGAGTGACTCATTTATTTATTTTTGTGGGAGAGAGGAAAAACACTTCTGGGGACAGAAAAATATATTTGGGGAATGGAGATATGAGTTATTAGATTTGGCAAGGGGGATTCAAATCAGCTGGTATAGTGGCAATGAAATATGCATGAAGACAACTCGCAACAGTTCACCTTTATAGACCTTCTTTATTATGTATAAAAGAGTATGGGAAACACCTATATTGGGCAACAGCGATATAGGAAGATGCTGAAAGGCATCATCTTATACTGCACGGGAGGAGGCAATGGTAAACCCCTTCTGTATTCTACCAAAGAAAACCACAGGGCTCTGTGGGCATCAGGAATTGACACCAACTCAACGGCACATTTTACTTTACTTCAACCCTACATGATTTTGTTAAAATCAAACATTTTGACACAAAGACATCATTTTCAATGCTTGATGTTTAACAATGTTTGGACCGACATTCCTATACAGTGGTCCCTCTACTTACGAAATTAATCCGTTCCGAATGCACATTTGTAAGTCGAAAAATTCGTAAGTCGAAAAGCGGTTTCCCATAGGAATGCATTGGGAACGGATTAATGCGTTCCGGAGCCTAGAAAAAAGACCCAGACCCCCAGTAAGGCTTGCAAACTGCACAGGAACATTTCTTTTCAAGAATAAACAGGCAGTAAACAGGCAGGCAAGTCAAGGAAACCGCATGTAAAATTTGTAAGTCGAGGAAACCCCATCTAAAAATTTGTAAGTCGAGGAAACCCCATCTAAAAATTTGTAAGTCGAAAAAACCGCATCTAAAACCGGATCTAAAACTGCCGTTTGTAACTCGAAAAATACTTATGCCGAGTAGTTTGTAAGTCGAGGGACCACTGTATAGCAAAACTGAAACTCTCCCAGTTAGGCGAGAAACTCTCCCAGGGGATTCAGTAAAAGGGTGGGAACTACTCAAATGCTTGTCCTTGTGCCCTGTTGGCAAGCATAGAGGGGGCACACCAGAAGTCTCCTTGCAAGGGCTTCCTCAAACCTGGATCTGCCACCAATTTATTCAAGTCCTGTTCACAAATTCAGTAGAAAGTTTACATGGTTGACCAATCTGCACATGGAATATCTACATGTAGCTCATGCCTGCATGACCTTTTTTAAAAAAAAAAGATCAACAGAGCAAGCAGCCTGGATTATAATGCAAAATGTCATATCAAGAAGAAAGACAACTGAAATGTCAGTCACTTCCCGTCAAGCAAATGTGAAACCTTTATTAACACTATAGTAATTATGTGCATAACAGAAGAATAGAATAATGCTTTAGTGGTGTTCCTTCCTTCCTTCCTTCCTTCCTTCCTTCCTTCCTTTCTTTCTTGTAAGCCATAGAAATATTCCTGCCAGTACAAAGCAAAATTGCTGTTTACGGTACATTGTAATACTATCTTGCAAAGGTATGTTCTTCAGGACTACAGTATAGAGCAATTTAATGATCAAGGGACTCACCTATACATCTTTGACATCTTTTAAAATATGTTCTTTCTTTCTTTCTTTCTTTCTTTCTTTCTTTCTTTCTTTTTCTTATAAGTAAGCAATAGAAATGTTCCTGCCAGTACAATTCAAAATTGGTATTGTCTACAGTACATTTTAATACTATCCTGCAAAGGTATGTTCTTCAGAACTACAGTACAGAACAATTTAATGCCCAAGGGACTCACCTGCACAATGGCCATCTTCAGTTTCTTATCTAGCAATTCAGTTGCATTATTGAGAAAATATAAATGATTTGTCTTCACTGTCTCTCTCGGACCCCTTCATTTATTGTCCTGCAAAGTTTGCCCTTTAATTAGTATATCATCACAAAGTTCATTTCAGGGGGTTTAGTTGGATATGAAATCTGGAGGCTGCTTTTTTCAGCACTTTGCCACAGCAGGGTCCTGAAGTTTTAAAAAACACATATATTGTACTACTGTGGAATGCTTAAAAAGAACACCTCTAAAACCCTCTACTACTTGGTAAAGGTAAAGTGTGCTATCAAGTTGATTTTGACTAATGGCCCACAGAGCCCCGTGGTTTTCTTTGGTAGAATACAGGAGGAGTTTACCATTGCCTCCTCCGATGCAGTATGAGATTATGCCTTTCAGCATCTTCCTATATCATTGCTGCCTGATATAGTACCAGAGGGGATTCGAACTGGCAACCTTCTGCGTATTAGTCAAGCATTTCCCAGAGGGGAAAAAAACATTTCATGTCAACAAGTGCTGTTGTCAGGGGTGTATCTAGGGTAGGGCAGGCAGGGCATATGCCCTGGTCACCACTTGAAGGGGGGTGACATTTTTTAAAATAAAATAAATTTAAAATGGCTGCTGAAAACAAAATGGCCGCCGTGCATGCTCAAATATCCTATGTGAGGCCCTAGGCCATGCCAGGCCTTGCAGAGGCCATTTGAGCATGCAGAGTGGCCATTTTGTTTTCAGTGGCCATTCTTTTAAAAAAAAATTTAAAAATGGCCACCACACATGCTCAAATGGTCCCTGCGAGGCCCTAGAGGCCAGTGGGGGAGGGGGGACCTTTGCAGACCCCCCCGGCCTTTAGGAAGCCCCCCAAAGGGGCTACAGGTTAAAAAAATTGAAAAATAATATGTCACTGTACACATATTCATATTGGCACTATGTACAGAGAATCAGGGCTTGTGAATACAGAGCTGAAGCTTATGAGCTAGGATTGTATTCATTTGCTCTTACTTTGCGTCTTGTGATAAGTGAGTTAAATGTGATGTCTTAATAATATGGCTATTAATGGTGAGTTTGTCTTTGAATCAGTGTGAAATCCTTAGTATTTTAGGCCCACTGGGAGTTTCTTGCTCTCTTTCTCTCATTTTAACTGTCTTTCTGAAATACTAGAATATATTCCAAGCAGTGATACAGTTTACTCTGCATATCCTTTAATTATTTTCAGAGTATCTGGGAAAAGTCATGTTTTCCATTTATTTTTAAAGCTTATGTAATAGTGATGCTACAATGCATAATAGAGAATTAGACAGGCACTTCTGTTTCGTTTTCCAAATACACCTCCACATAGTATTTGGGTATTTCATGAGCCCCAGCATACTGAAATTTGTAGTTTCCCAGCATTTTTTGGTCTGGCTACATCCACTGCTAAATTGTTTTTGAAATTTTAAAAGATTAACAAGCTTGACTTGTATTTTTGAGCTGATATTATGGTAAAGTTATCTGAAAGATGGGTGTCAGATGTTTGGACAGGGGGTGCAATTTCAGTGCTTGCCCTAGGCACTATTTTCCCTAGATATGTCTCTGGCTGTTGTCTTTCACAGAAACACACACAGAAATGTCCTATTGGTCAGTATAGCTATGCAGTACAAATTTGTTCCCAAAAAAAATTTACATTACAATTTCTGAGAAGAAAGAATAACCAGTGACTCCCCCATCCCCCCCGTTCTCCTCCCAAATAGAGCATTGTGTTTAAATAAGATTTTGAAGCACATGTAGAGCAATTTGGTTGAACACCCCTTCATGTGGTTAAAAGACGTTTTGACAGCATATTGGGAAGTAGAATGGGGAAAGATATGGGCTGGTTGGATTTCTTTTAGGGAGTGGAATTGGCAAGAGAAGGGGAAACTCTGCAAACCCTTTCAACTAGGTTGGGAGTGAGGGGAAGCAGATATGACTGGGTGTGTTGCCAACTGATGTAAGAAGCGAAATTGCTGATGAATATGTCACCTATACTCCTACAATGTACTTTTCTGGAAATAAAATAACTTATAATTCTAGTATAAGAGAAAGGAAAAAGTGCAGCAAGAGGTTGAAGTTGGAAATCTTCCCACTTTCCTGCACAATAGTTTTAAGCAAAAGCTAAGCATTTTGCAGTTCTGGGACAAGAATTACAAATTGATAACTGAGCAAAATGGGGGAAATAGTGGGGAATATCATGGCTGTATGTATGTGATGTGGCTTTCACTCATTTAAAAAAAAACACCATAAGGCCTCACAGTGGGTCATTTCTAAAGGCCAAACTACATGTTACATTAAGCATTAACCCTGATGTATTGGCTTTTCTTTACTAAAATACAACCAAGGGGTTGGGGAGGACAGCCCAATTGGAACTGTAGTCAAGCGAAGTATGAACCCAGAAACTCAACTGCTATTGCCACAAATACCTGGGTTTCCAAGTAGGGCTGCCAGGTCTCCAGCATCCCAAAGCTTGAAACTCACAAGACATGGAGGCGGGTCTCACGATCTGTGAGACCCGCTTTTGTTAAAACTGCGGGGAGAGCGGGCTAAGTCCACTCTCCCTGCAGTCGAGCGGGCAGGGAGCCCTGGGCGGCCGGATCGGCCGCCCACATGATGGCCGGCTCTGTGACAGAGCTGGCAGGGGGTGGGGGGAGCGGGGGCCACACGGCCCCTGCAAGCCCTAATATGCCCTGCACGAGCGCGCATGGCATACTGGGAAGACCCCCATGCCGGGAGGCGGCTTTTCACCTCCCGGCCAGGGGTCTACTCATGAGTAGGCATGGCGCAAAGCCATGCCGCAGCTACTCATGAGCCTAAAAAGCAGGTTTGCTGGAGCGCTTGCTCCGCAAACCTGCTTTTTAGCAGGGGTTCTTGAGCGGGTTACCTGCTCAAGAACCACAAGGCTCGGCTGCGAGGCCGGTGGTTCTTACGACCAACAAAAATCAGGCTAGGAGAGCCTAGCCCGATTTATGTTGGTTGTGAGAATCGCCCCATGGCCTTAGGATGTCACATGGTTGCTGGCAAGACAATGGTTTGTCTTTCAAGACTAGCATCTGCTGGGATGTCTGGTACTGTCTTGATTCTTTAGTTAGCACTCTGTTCATACAAGGTGCACAGATATTATACATGCTTCCAAGTTCCCTGCTGCTTTTAACTAAAGAGGTACAAGAATGAATGGATGAAGCTACAAGAATGAATGGATGAAGTTAATTGCAAAAAAAATTAAATTGGACATCAGAAGAAGGATGTTTAGACCTGAGACATTACAGAATACTCTCTTTGAAGCAAACAGCCTTTCAGGAACTGGTTAAAAACAATGTTGAATACATGTTATATAGGATCAATAGTGAAATCTGTGCTTTACTTGCCCACAAAGAGCTCTGCCCCACATCTTGTGGGGCATATAGTACTGCCGCAATTATCCCTTACAATTACTCTTTGGTGGCTTGAACTGAAGCACCTGAATAGTTTCCTATATTGCCCGATATTGAGGTCAGGCGCATGACCAACTTATCCGTGGTTGGGGATGGCTGGTGGGAAGGCAGGCTCCTACCTGCTTCCCTACACATGATCACCCATCCCCTCCGAGCTCTGCTAATCATGTGCCCATACAAGCAGTGTGGTGGTGATCGGCAGAGCCATGAGCCAGAGGAGGAAGTCCTGCGGCATCCCACAATGCACAGCACCAGGAGCACAGTGCATTGGAGAATCCCGCCCCCACTGTGTGCTCTAGCTGCTGGGGACTGCAGGCAGTCCGAGCATTCACATGACTAGGGAGTGGGGTAGGAGGCACGCTTGTGTCCTCCTACCTCACTTTTAACTCAGGTTTTAAAACAGGGCTACCCAGTCGAGGATCATTGGAACTGATCCTGGCGGTTGTCACAACCAGTCCTCTCCGGGCTACATCTCTTCTCAAGGGAGGGGAGCTCCTCCTACCCAGGTAGGGCTGGTCATGAGAACAACCACATTTTCTGGATACTTGTGAAAAAAATGGTTCCTCTCACGGGATGCTGCAGAGGAATTCAAGCATAATTTGTGGGATGCTCACTGTACACACACACACACACACACACACACACACACATCTCTCTCCTCTCCTTGTGTTATGGAGGAAGAGCCGTGATGTGCTGCAAGGCCAGCCTCAGACCTCTGCTGTTCTAAAGTTTTAGGCAACCATCTACCACATTCCTGGCAAAATGGCAATTGTGTCTCTGCCTTTTATAATATTAGATCATTGAGCATGGAACATATAGCAGTTCGTTTTAGGTCAGGAACCGGTGGAGAAGCCAAACAACAATGTTTGTTACATGGAATCGAACAAACGGCTGCAGCAACAGGTCTCAGCCAGGCTGCACTGAGCTCTCTTCCAGTTTGGCTTCTTAAAGCAACAACAGGGCAGACATTGAGAAGGACAACTTTGTCATTTTGTCCAGGGTTAGCCAATTTTGCTTAGTCTAGAACTTTTTCTTAGTCTAGAAGCAGCTCAGGTGTGCTCTTGGGCAGGGCTGTTTTGACTCTCCTGTCTGTGGCATTTTACCTAAGAACACAAAGACAGTTAAAAATGATGAAGAAGGGAAAGCTGTTAGACGGTGAATTTTTCGAAAAGCATTTGACTAGAAGAAAAGCTAAATTTATTACTCAGGATGTTTTCCCTGTGTCTGCGTATCAAATGAAGACAGCAGCAAACAGTGATGTATGGAGAAGGCTATGAAAGAATGAAGAAAAGCTGTCCAAGCTTTATTTTAAGGACAAAATGAAAAGCTTCCTAGGAAGATATATGCACAATGTATTCATGCCATACAAGGGATTCTGACTTCCTCCTTCTGATCCCACTTTGGGACTGCATCACTGTGCTGAACATGTGGGCACAGCCCAGGTGAGCCATTGCTCATGTCGAGGGAAGGCAGGTAGAGGCTCCTGCCTTCCCAGTGGTGGATTAACACATAGGCAAAGTAGGCACTTGCCTACGGCGGCAAATTTTGAGGAGCAGCAAATTTGCCTATGTGCTAATCCGCCACTTGCACTTGGGGGCAGGGGGAAGTTACATTTACTTAGAAAACTTTTTAAACCGCCGCTATGCAAAGGCAGCGAGACCTCCTAGTGGGCCCACCTGCCTCCCAAATCATGGGTTGCCAGGCCATCTTCGTAGGTGCATGTGGCAGGATGGTGGCGAAGACAGTAGTGATAGCTCCTCCCACAGGCCCACCTGCCTCCCAAATGACAGGTCAGGTTTGGGGGCCTCTGCGCACATGCACGTGAGGTCCAAAATGGGCTGAAAACATTTTTAAAGTAGGTTGAATCCCCCCCAAGCCCTTTACTTGTAAAGAGGAACCCCTTCTGGGGTGGCAAATCTCTGGTTGCCTATGGGCGGCAAATAGCTTAATCTGCCCCTGTGCCTCCCCCCTCCAGCCCTCCCCAGACCTGGATATGATGGTCATATGAATGACCTTAGTGCAGCAGCCTTGCTCTAACACAATGTTCTTGTGCAAGCGCAGAACTAATCAGGATGTCGGCCTATAAAGACTAATAATATATATGCAAAAGAACTGGGGAAACAGTTTCCATTTTATAACATTAGTCTGTGTGGGTGGCTGAGCCTGTGTGATCTCTTCAGAGGCCTGAATAATTCAAAGTCCAGATGGGCCAGCAACTACAGATAGTTCTCAAATAACTTGTTATTTCACTAATCTAAGACTTTCTGCCCTGGGCCTTTTCCAGTGAGCTGTAAACAATAAATAATTGAGTTATTAGAAGAAGGCTGGTATGTGCTGTTGTTCTCACATATTCAGTACATTACGGTGTGACTCTGTTATAAACTCAGGTCACATCCTGGTCAGTGTATGGATGGAAGATGACTTGAGAAACTTGAAGGAAGAGCAAGCTTTGAATAATAAATAAATAAACACTATCTGCAGCATTTAGACTTTTCCAAGTGTTCTTCTGCAGCCTATTTTTAAAATAAATTAGCATACATGTTCAGTGCTTCAGATCTTAAAAGCTGATTTTAATTGCTTTAAGATTACATCTTACTTAGCGCCTGTAACATTAGCAATTTTAAGAGAAGTGAAGCTGCTTTAAAAAAAAGAGAGAGGGAGGGAATGATTTACAAATGTAATGAGAAAACAACTTAAAATGTACCTGTAGTTGTAATTATGAACCTGTTCTACAAAAAAGAGAGATAATTTGTTTTCTGTATTAAGTATTTTTGGTGCTTATGCTCTGCTTCCAATCAGTATTTAAATTCTACTTATTCAGGGATTCATAAGACATGAGCAATGGCTAGGATAGGAAAGCACCCAGAGGCTCCAGCTCTTCCTGTTTTCCAGTTAAAGTCCCTACTCTCAGGAATCTGTCCCTAGTAAATCACCATCCCTATTTTGTCCTTGAGGCTATTCCCATGATCAACAGAAAGCGGGCTAAGCTCTCCGCTTTCCATTGATCATGGGAACCACCGGGCTCGCCGGCTAGCCTGGTGCTCCCAAGGTGGCTAGCCCGCCTAAAACACCCTCCCCTTAAATGAGGTAAATGGAGCGAGCTCTCCATTAACCTCATTTTGTTGCTTGTGTTCCCGCGGTGTGTGGTGACACACGAGTAGACCATTAACCGGGAAGCTGCAAACAGAGTCCCAGGCTTGGAGGTCTCTCCAGGATGCCCAGCATGTTTGACTGAGACATCCTGGGACTTCCGGAGGCCGCATGGCCCCGATCCCCACCACCCCTGCCGGCTCCATGACATTGCTGGCAGTCGTGTGGGCGGCCAATCTGGCCACCCAAGGCTCTGGGCAGGATTGTCTGCAGGGAGAATGAGCTAAGCCCGCTAATCCCGCTCTCCCTACAAATAAGCCCGCTCTCCCCACAGACCCAACAGAAGCTCTTCTCATGGATCATGAGAAGAGCTTTCCTATGTTTGCCTCTTGGTGATAACTTTTTAAAAAAATCATGTGAGCTGCTAGAATTGTCATTTTTCAGGATTCAGGTGTTTCACAAGTCTCTAGAAATTAAATTTCCAAGTGTGTGGGTGGATGTACCATGTCCCTAGTAGGGATGTGCACAAATTGGGTTTTTTAAAAAATTCAATTTGTGCCCAAAACAAATCACCCCTGATTTGTTTTGTATCCAAATCTACCCCCTCCAAATCACCCCAGATTTGATTTGTATTTGCTTTGATTCAGTTTGGATTTGGACCACTTCACAAGGTCCTGGGGTACCAAATTTAGATAGTGGGTAGATCTCCATGGGTGCCACCTACCAACTAAATTTCAAGGCAGTGGGACACTTGGTTGATTTTAATGAATTTTGTTTAGTTTTTTTAACTGAATTTGAACATTTCCACCATAGAAAACAATGGGGATTCGAAGTTACCATATCCTAAGCCTAAAATGGATCCCCAGCTTTCATTTAAAAAAAATAAACCTAAGCTCTAGCCCTTGCTGAAGTGGAGTTATGGAGCAAAATGTGCAATCATTATTTTTCAAGAGTTTGGATTCTTTGGTGTATAACATGTCCTCATAATGAATCCCTATGAGGATTCATTGCACACCTTCATTTCTTCTGTTCATTTTGACTGTCACTGGGCAGTGCCATCTGTCAACTGCCATATGCCAACTACCCCCCACCACCCACCTGCAAGGCAGTGTGGTACTCATTTTAATTTTTAGGAATATTGAAATGTTTAGATTCTTTGGTGTCTAATAACTTTTCCTAATAATGAATCCCTATGAGGATTCATTATACACCTTCGTTTCTTCTGTTCATTTTGACTATCATTGGACAGTGCCAACTGTCAACTGCCATGTGTCAACTACACCCCCACCATGTGCGTGCGCGCGCACGCACACACACACACACACTGGGGTACTCAGTTTAATTTTTTAGGTATTTTTGAAGTGTTTAAATTATTTGGTGTCTTCATTACACACCTTCATTTCTTCTGTTCATTTTGACCTCCACTGCTTTGCAGGTGGGGGGGGGGGAATTAATGGCATCCCATGTTCCAACTACCCCACAAGCCACTGGGTAATCAGTTTATATTTTAGGAATTTTTGAAGAGTTTAGACTCTTTGGTGTGTAATGAATCCTCATAGGGATTCCCTTCTGCACAGGCCAGCCATGCCCCTGCAATCACATGCCCTTTTAACCACACCCTCTACTCTCATGCCCCTTTAGCCACACCCCAGTCTTAGCTCTTGCCTCTGCAGAAAATGTAACCTAGGTTCCAATACATAGAACAGCATTCATGAAAACTCATCCAATCTATGCTTTAGTTTCAATGCTCAGCAGCAGTACTGACAACAACTTTGGTTTAATATTAGAAAATTCAGCAGCAAAGCAAGCAGGATACCTGGCAAGGTTTTTGCAATCTTCTTCCTTGTAAATGTTCAAAGAAAAACTTGGACAGGTGTTTTTCAAGGTATTCTTTTTCATTGCTGGTCCTTGCTTGCTGTGAGGCCATGTAAAGCAGCCTGTATACCAAAGAGATTATATTTCTCTTTGAATATCTGAATATAATATATGGATAACAGGAACCAGTAAGACTATCCTGATAATTCCTAAACTAGGTATTTTAATCTTCCTTTCAGGGATAGTTTTAAATAAATGAAATGAAAGAAAAGAAACTATAAATTTTACTGGTTCTAAGGGAGCATGATTTCATAATTTTCCATATATATATATAAACTCAAACTTGTCAAATTCAGTCAATATCCAGCTGCACAGGATATAGTATATACCAAATTAATGAAATCAGATTAAAGTATCACCTCAAGTTAAAGGAACTTAACTTGATGCTAAAGTTAAATACATAACTCAAACAACACATGAAATATATTTGTATATGGTAAATCTGAGTGGTAAAACATTTAACATGTTTTTAAATTTTAAATTGTCTTAATGTTTTAATTTTGTTTTAACTTGTGTTGTTTTATTGTTAACCGCCCAGAGGCATGAGTTTTGGGTGGTATATGACTATATTATATATGAGAAGGCAGATCTGGCCACAGTTACCCATGCTTTAGTCACATCGCAACTGGATTACTGTAATGTGCTTTACATGGGGCTGCCCTTGAAGACTATTAGGGAATTTCAGCTGGTGCAGAATGCAGCTGCCAGAGTTCCCTCTGGAAAGAGCTACACTGACTGAAAGAGCTGCACTGGCTGCCAATTAGTTTCCAGATTCAATTCAAGGTGCTGGTTATTACCTTTAAAGCCCTAACGGTTTGGGCCCTGGATACCTGAAGGACCACCTGCTCCCAAGGGTTTCTGTGTTGAACTTGAGAGAGGTTAAATTGTTGTGCACGCTGGACAGGGCCTTCTCTGCTGTTGCCCCAAGGCTCTGGAATACTCTCCCAGTTAATGTCCGCTCTTTGACATCTGTGGCTGCTTTAAAAAACAACGAAAGACCATTTTATTTGTTCAAGTTTTTACCCCTTAGGGGCTGCCAGGTTTCTCAGCTTTCTTGCTTCTTTTTGTCTTCTTATGGTGGTTGGTTTTTTTATGCTTTATGGTCTTAACTGTTTAACTGATTTTAAGATTTAAAATGTGGGTTTTATGGTGATTTTTTATTTTAACTTGTGTAAACTGCCTTGGGATGCCTTATAAAAGATGGTATAAGCAGTGAACAATAAATTAATTAATATTAAATAAATAAATAAATAAATAAATAAATATCTAGAAAATCATTTTGGGAAATATGTTGTGTTTTGTTTCTTTTTTAACTTAAAGGGTTGTGAACAGTTTGGTGATTGATTTACTTGAAAATGGAATAAAGGATATTGTGGAGTATCTTTCCAAGCATTAGCAAACCTCATGGGTGAAGGACCTGGAACACTTCTTTATTCAGAAACAATTGGTTAATACTGTTGTTTATGCATTTGAATGAAGGTTTTGGCAGACAAATGCCATCATTCCATCCTAGATAAAAGCAGGGCACCTGATCCATAGTAAATGTTGGGGAGGGAGAGGTATACCTCAGTGATATCATCCATACCCAAGGAGGCCAGTGATCCATATATTTTAATATCATGTTTCTTCTGACAAATTTCTCATGGGAAAGTATAAGTCTCACACACTGATTTCTGTCCAGTTGAACTATACAAGATTTACAGCAGCTTTTAAAAAAACAGTTATTTGACACCAAACTTAAGAGAGAAAACTAGTTTCTCCAATTCTGAGTGAATGCAGCTTTTTCTTTTCTTTTCTATGAAGAGGCATATTGGTCAACTATCCTGACAAATATGATACATGCATATGAAAAAGGAATTATTTTAGTGGTTACACTTGCAATGATGTGAGTTGCAGCTGCTGAAGTATTCTGTTGGACATGGCTCTGGCCTACTTATCATATCTGTTCCTTATTAAAGGGGAACCGAAATTCAGGACTGCTTCTGTGTTCCCGGCATAAAAGATCTGTGAATGCCCACTGGATTGTGAACAGGAGCCCCTAAGAACATAATAATTGCCTTGCAGGTTCATACAAAGGTCTGTTTAGTCCAGCATTCTATTTCCAACAGTTCTAGCCACAGATACATCTCAAAACATATAAGCAGGTTATAAAGATGACAGTCACCCCCAGCTGTTTATCCTCAGCATCTGGAACTTGGAAATTCAGTAGCTTTGAACATAGAAGGTCCATTTAGCTAGCAGGGCTAATCGTAATTCATAGATCTATTTTCCATAGCCCTGTTTAGACATCAAAGTTGTTCACATGACCAAAATCCCTGGGGCTGGGAGAAAAACAGGATTATACCTTCCTAACCCCACACGATCGCAGCTCCTTCCCTACTTCGCCGTGCCACTCGCCCACATCGTCATCGCTGTTGTGAGTGGCATGGTGATCTGGAGCTGCTGAGAGTGAGGCCTGGCCTCCAGGAATCCCACAATGCACCACACTGTTCACACGGTGCATTGGGCAAATGCCAGCTGCCAGAATACTCCTTCAACCTGGCTTTATGGTTGAGCTGGCTGCTGGAAACTGCCAGCAGCCCACTCACCCACACAACTGAGCAGTGGGGTTGCAGGACATGCACATTTCCCCCTGACCTCACTTTTAGCCCAGGTAGAAAACCTAGGCTACCCAGTTGGAGCGTGCCAGGATCGGGACTGATCCTGGAGCTCCTCACGACCATCCCTACGTGCACAGGGCTGTACAAGCTCGGGTAGGGCTGCTCATGTGAACGACCGTCTTGTGTTTTACATGTTTACAGATGTCTACACACATGCACATGTTTTTGTGTAAATGACTGTGCATGCATTCACTTTAAAGTGAAACTGCATACAGGTCCCTTCAAATGCAGAGTGCAGATAGGAACTGTAGCACTGTACATTTGTAGAATGTAACGAGTAATTGTGCATGAATACTGATCTCTGCACACGGTCGAGAGGAGAGCTGGTCTTGTGGTAGCAAGCCTGACTTGTCCCCATAGCTAAGCAGGGTCTGCCCTGGTTGCATATGAATGGGAGACTTGATGTGTGAGCACTGTAAGGTATTTCCCTAAGCGGATGGAGCCGCTCTGGGAAGAGCAGAAGGTTTCAAATTCCCCCCCTGGCTTTTCCAAGATAGGGCTGAGAGAGACTCCTGCCTGCAACCTTGGAGAAGCCGCTGCCAGTCTGTGAAGACAATACTGAGCTAGATAGACCAATGGTCTGACTCAGTATATGGCAGTTTCCTATGTTCCTATGACAGATTGCATGTGTGTTAAACATAACTGTGAACAGGGTTCATATCTGCACCTGGGGGCACACTAGTACAACATTTTCCCACTTAATGACAGTGGACTTCTTTCCTCAGTCTTAGCATTGTCATTTTATTTATCTTGACCATTTTCTCTTCCGCCATTAATAATTACGTTCCATCAAAGCCACTGAAAGTGGCTTTATGGACTCCCGGATCCCTTCTCTCTCAGTTTTCTGAAAATATATCACCATATGACGAATTATCTTGTGGCTGCTATTGTCTGGGGACTGCAGCACTATAGAACTGATGGAAGGGTAAGAAAGCAGAGTCAGGCCACAAGTACAGAAACCGTTTTTGATCCATTGACACCTATGAAAACAGAATAAATACCTTTATTTCACTTTATAGAAACTGGTTGTGATGCATGCTGGCTACTGGTACAGTGGACTCCCTCTGGCTCTATGATAATAAATATTTGAAACAGGGAGAAAACCAGTGCAGAAATACTTGAAGAAGGTTCTATCGCTCTATGGTTCAGACTAATTAGAGCACTGTGGTCATTTTTTGCATACCCATGATATATGATGAGGAAAATTACTCAAAGAAGTTCCACTGAAATGACAAATTAGACATTGCCTAATTTGTCCCTTTAATTTCAATGAGACTACTCTGAGTAAGTTTCCTCATCCTGTCCGCATACCCATGATATACGATGAGGAAAATTACTCAAAGAAGTTCCACTGAAGTGACAAGTTAGACATTGCCTAATTTGTCCCTTTAGTTTCAATGAGACTACTCTGAGTAAGTTTCCTCATCCTGTCCGCTATTAAACTTTAGCCCATCCTTTCTCTTGAACTCCACAGGCTCATTCTCAGCATCTTCTCCGAGGGTTGTGGTCTAGTCCTTCTGGAATGTTGTGAAGAAACCACTTGTGTTTGCCAGGAACATTCCATAAAAACTTCCCTCTTGTTGGAACCTCTACGGGAAGACAGATTACAGTATGTAGAGGGAGAAAAGGAGGATATAGACAGAATGAGAGGCCATACAGAGGGAAGAAGAGGCTTTAGTCTTCTACCCCTGCTACAGTTGAGTTCCTATCTAGATTGGACCATGTTTTTATCTTTTTGCATTTTTATGTTGCTTTGGATCTCGAGTTAAAAGCGGGATGTCATTCATTCTAAATAAACAAACTGCTGCTTTGGGGAGGATGGGGGGGGGGAGCAGAGGGAGAAAGTGTTTACTTAACTCCGAAGTATGCTATACTCCTGTTCATTGGGGTAACATTGTAGCTCTATTCATACATTAGGTTCAGCAGATGTACGATCCATGTGCAAGCATACAATTAATCACATACTAAGTCCAATGCACGTATAGTACACTTCCTATCTGTACCCAGCATTTGAGGGGGCCTGTACCCAGGTTCACTTTTACTATTAACCTACAGTCATTCCCAAGAAAACATGTACAAGTCTAGAGACAACATAATGAGCCTATTCGCGCGACCAGAAGCTAGGCAGGAGGGGGGGTGGGAGAGGCTGTGCTGAACTTACTTTAGCCCTAGGCGATTTCCGTGCTCTCCCCACTCCCTCCTTGATATGGGGGGTAGGAGTGGGGTGGCAGTTCTGGCACTCCACATGAGCCCCCTAACACAACAACATTTATATACCGCTTTTCAACAAACATTTCCAAAGTGGTTTACATAGATAGATAGATAGATAGATAGATAGATAGATAGATAGATAGATAGATAGATAGATCCTTGTCCCCCAAAGGACTCACAGTCTAAAAAGAAACCATAGGATAGACACCAGCAACAGTCACTGGAAGTACTGTGCTGGGGATGGATAGGGCCAGTTACTCTCCCCCTGCTAAATAAAGAGAATCACCATGTTGAAAAAGTTCTTCTTTGCCCAGTTAGCATGGGATAAGAGGCCTAACCCAGGCTTGGCTGCCCTATTCTTGAAAACAGCCTTATTATCTGAATAGTGCTTTTGTTTGGCCCTGAGAATGTCAAGCCTATGTGGGCATTATCCAGAGAAGTCTCCTAACCCATGATAGCTTGACTCCCTGAGATAGTTCACAAGATGCCATTTTCTAGTTCATGGAGGAAAGCAAGAGACCACACAGTAATTCATGGCTTCCATGTTACACTGCTCACAAGAGTAAGTTGCATATGTGACTAATGGTTTTGCTTAGGTCTCTAGGCATTAGAGCTGACTTTCTGTGATAAACATCCAGACATCTTTCAGACTCTGAAACATTCAGAAGTAGCATTGGCTTGCTAGTAGAGAAGAGAATACAAAAAAGGAAAGGATAAAAAAATCATTCCCAACTACCACCACATTAAAGGCCTTCTTAAGCCTGAGCAATAGAACCTTATATGTTTTTGAAGTGAATTTTCTTTTCCGACCCTTTAAATTACTATACAAATTGTGTTTATTAAAGAAATGTTCACAGCATATTTGCCATCATTTGATTCTATAGCATTATGAACGACTCTTTGTCTCCAAAGTCAAAGAAGAAAAAGTAAATCATACTTGTATATTTTTGCAGATTGATCCTAAGTATGTTTATTCAGAAGTAGGCACACAGATTTCAACATACTTAGGGTTTTAGCCTTAATTTTTATTTGCTCAGGATTACATCTCCTAAAGCATTACCTGACTGTGAAGCAAGTCTAGGGAAGAATACTTTTCAACCACACTGAATTGTAGACTTGTCAGACCCTGCTAGTTTCAAATACTGACAGTAATCGCTGATGCAGAGACACCTATTGTGTTCAAAACTAGCTAAGCTTGACCTATCTATGTCAAAGTGACATCAGCTAAGTCGATGTGCCCATGGAGTGGTGACGCTCATACACAGCAGCACAGTGCAGTACAAAGGAAGGAAGGAAGGAAGGAAGGAAGGAAGGAAGGGAAGGGATCTACAGGCAAACTTCACTATCCGCGGATTTGCCACCTGCGGTTTCACATATCCGTGGTTAGGTAATTGACAGCCAGCCATGGTATATGCGGGGGGAGGGAATGGGAAAGTGGTTACATTCGTTTATCCGCAGGTCGGGTGGTGGCCAGAAATGACCACCATTTTATTTTATTTCTGGCCACCATTTTAAGAAAAGGAGCCAACATTTTAAGAAAAGGAGCCATGTTGTGGGTCATTCATGTAAAAAAAAAAACACACCACCCAACAAAAGCCAGTGATTTTTCATTGGGGGGAAAAATGGATTTTGGACTTTGGGGAGGCATTTCTGGCCTGCTGGAGGACCACGGAGCATGGTATGGTGCTTTATTTCATGTCCCCCCCCTTATTTTTGCCTGTTTTCTCTGTGATTTTCTATCATCTGAGGGAAAGCTAGGTGCATCCCTGTCTCCCCCTGACCTTTCCACTCATAATATGATCATGAGAACAACCTTGTTGGCCTACAGTTCCCATAATCCTTTACTATTGTTCACTGTGACTGGGAATGATGGGCTTGTAGTCCAAAATTGAGGGTCAAAGTTGTTCAACCCTACTATAGACACATAAAGCAAATGCTCTACATTTCACAGTGGCATACATGGATCTCCCATCCAAGCACTGACCCCACCAAGACCTGCTTAGCTTAACAAAACAGCTGTATCGTGTGCTCTCAAACCATGCTCCAGGGCCAAGTAACACTCAAAACCAAGTAAGTCATATTGGTTTTGATGATCATCATCTTCAAGTAAGCATTTGTAGGATTGCAGCCTTATTTTAATGTTCAATTTGTTATTATTCTATAATGGGGCAGGCTACATGTCTGCGGAGAGTGCTTGCCTCCCTGCCCACCCCCACTACATAACTGCCTAGGCAATGCATACTGAGATTTCACCGGAAGTGAAGCCCCTGCTAATGTAAGGCTCTCAGTCATGATTATCTTATACATTGATACAAACTCCTCTAGGGATGCCGTTTTAAAATATTTTCTCCATTGCATTCCAAAGGATACAGTATTTTTTTACTTTATTACTGGCTGTCTGGCATATATTTCGAAGGACATTTACATGAAAAAGGATTTTGGGGTTGCTTTATATTTGTCTTGATTTACAGCTGCAGAACTAATTATGTAGTTAAGGAAACCAGCAGATAATGATTCCAGCTGAGAAGATATCACACCCAAAATGAGCTTTATTGCTGCAAAGCAAAAGTGTTTTTCAAACTTTTCTGAGGGTGACAGTCTACCATTCAATCCCTCTCAATCAATCAACCTTCTACTGCTTACAGAATATCATAGTTGGTATGACCTAAGTAGACCTAGAAAAAATTATTAAAAAGTTATCATTCTAAAAGAATTCTGAATGGAAATATTTCTTTAAGTATCTTATCCCTTCAGCATGTGTGTGCATGCATGACATAAATATATATGCACACACACACACACACACGAGCATATGTGCACATATGTGTGCACACTTACAAACACACACACACAGCACGAGGTAAAGGCCATTTCATTTTTCCATTCATTTTAAGTCTTTATTAATATTACTGGCTGTGTATTTATTTGCTATCCTCTCTTCTTGTGTTTCATTGTTGTATTTGATTTTATGTCGTTTATGGTGTTTTGTATTTTGACTTGTAAACTGTCAACCAGCCTGAAATCATGTGTGTTGAAGAGTGGGATAGACATTTATTTAATAAATGTGCAAAGATGTGCCAAAATATGTCCCTGGGATATTTTAATTATAGTCCACATTCCATTTTCAGAGCAGTTGAATCATTTGACTGGAAACCGTTTTACTGTGTTCTATATTATGCTGTAGCTGTATTATCCCTACAGGTTTTTCACAACGCATGCCACAGTGGTCTATTTTCAGGGGAGGCGGGGCACGGAAGTCCTTTTCCAAACTATCTTTTCTAACAGTTTAATCAGATATGTGACCTACATCAGCCTGCCTGTTAAACAAAGGAAAAGAGAAAATAGAATATATGGTAAATGTTATATTACGATGGGCAGGCATGCAGAGCAGTCCTCTGCATGCTTGCTCCGATGCCCCACTGTGTTCAATGGTGTTAACTCAGGATTGTGTTTAGGACTGCAATTTTAGGCTTATAGGCAAACAGGCCTTAATTGATATATTGCTTTCCAACAAGAAGATTCAGAGCAGTTTATATTGGAAAAGAATAAGAAGAAAAAGGTGCTCTGTCCCCAGAGGGCTCACAGTCTAAAAGAAATACAAGGCAGGCATCAGCAACAGCCAGGAGTGGGATGCTATGCTAGGGTTGAACAGGGCCAATTGCTCTCTCCCTGCTTAATATAAAGAGAATATTCTCTTTGAAAGGTGCCTCTTTGCCCAGTCAGCAAGGGAGCATTAGACAATCTGATTAGGCTTACCAGCAGTCCCTTATTAGCAGAGAAGTCCCTTATTTTAACCCCAAATTGTCTGTCCCTTATGGGATGCCATTTGTCCCTTACTTTCAGCTAATGGGAAGAACCTAAGGTTTAGATCAGACCAGTTATTTTCACTAATAATGAAATAATGTATGACCTCCAGCTCGCTTCCCTTCTCCCTTCCTACTAGAACTACTCCCTTCCTGCATCAGAACTACACTGTGGTTCTGATGGGCTACCAGCTTAGGGTTTCCCACAGTCCCATACTGGGCACATTAACAAAAACCACGAACTTTTACAGCCATCAATGTCTGGCTAACTTAGCATTATCAAGGTATCAGGATCATGGAAATCATGCAAGTGATGGTTGTTAGATAGTGCTCATGGGTGAAACCTAGTTGTACTGGCTAACAACACTTCTCTTTCTAGAACACAAAATTAGATCACACCCAGTAAGGCTAACCGTGGTTATATCAATAAGTGGTGGAGAAGCAATCTAAGTTGGAACTCATACCATAGTTTAAGTTGAAAGTGGTAAAAACCCACACAGCACTCAGGCTCCCAATTACTCATGCAAACTCCTTGCTTTGTGTCCCTTATTCAGGCAGTGGAATGTTGGAAACTCTAAACCTGGTGCCCACTTACTCCTAAAGCAGAGTAAGATCAATAGTAGGGTTCTGGTTCTGTTTTGTTTTTGGCCCGAAACCGAAACACCCCATTTTGTTATTTGTTCGAAGCCAATCTGAAACACCCCAATTTTGTTCTTTGTTCGAAGCCAATCTGAAACACCCCAATTTTGTTCTTTGTTCGAAGCCAATCTGAAACACCCCATTTTGTTCTTTGTTCGAAGCCAATCTGAAACACCCCAATTTTGTTCTTTGTTCGAAATTGCAAAATCCGAATCTGAAACATTTTTGATTTTTAAAAAATGGCCCCGGGGCAAAACTAGTGGGTGGGGGTGGTAGTGGCCAATGGGTGGAAGCTACTACCCAAATTTCAGAGGAATTGGGGAAAGGGCTGATTTTTGGTGAATTTTTGAAGTTTAAGATTTTCCCCTTAGGGAATAATGGAGGTTTCAGCAAAAGTATAGCTTCACGTCGGGGGGAATGGGGTGGCCCAGAGCAGAGTAGGGTGGGTGGTAGTGCCCAGTGGGGGCAAGGAAGCTGCCAGAATTATTTCAAAGGAATTGGGCAGAGGGCTGATTTTTTAAAATTTAATGGAGTTTACTTGTCTTTAAAGTTCTTCCCCATAGGGAATGGTGTAGGTTTCAGCAGCCCCATAGCTGCACTTGCAGGGCACTGGGGTGGCCCAGAGTGAGTGGTTGTGTAGAGCACATAGGGTGCCAACCAACCCCATGGGTAGCTAACCCATTGGTTACTGGGTTCTGTTGTTTCTGAGATGTTTTGAGTGTAGATTCTCTGGAACATAGGAACATAGGACGCTGCCATATACTGAGTCAGACCATTGGTCTATCTAGCTCAGTATTGTCTTCACAGACTGGCAGTGGCTTCTCCAAGGTTGTAGGCAGGAATCTCTCTCAGCCCTATCTTGGAGAGGCCAGGGAGGGAACTTGGAAGCTTCTGTTCTTCCCAGAGCACCTCCATCCCCTGAAGGGAATATCTTACAGTGCTCACACCTCTAGTCTCCCTTTCATATGCAATCAGGGCAGACCCTGCTTAGCTAAGGGGACAAGTCATGCTTGCTACCACAAGGCCAGCTCTCCTCTCCATAGACCAGCTCTCCTCTCCTCTGGTAACTTATGAGAGTGGATTCATGGCTTGTTGTTGAAAATCTCATTTGCTACCAGAGAATCTACACTCAGAACACCTCAGAAACAACAGAACCCAGCACCTCATGAGTTAGCAACCCATGTGGGTGGTTGGCACCCTATGTGCACTACACCACCACTCGCTCTGGGCCACCCTAGTGCCCCCCAAGTGGAGCTATGGGCTGCTGAAACCTCCATTATCCCCTATGGGGGGAAATCTTAAAGACGCTTAAACTTAAACAAATCACAAATAATCAGCTCTTTGTCCAATTCCTTTGGAATCTGAGTTGTGGCAGCCTGGCAGGCACCCATTGGGGCACTACCACTCAACCCACTCTTCTGCCCCTGAATCCATTCCCAGGCTGGCATGCAGTAGCCATGGCAGACTGGCAAGCTGGGTTCAGGCTGGCAAGAAGGCAGGCATAGGCAATGGCATGGCATCATGGCAACTTGAGGCATGCAATGCTGCAAGCTAGTTCTCTCTCTCTCTCTTCAATGGGGCAGAAACGCAGAGTGGTGACTACTAACTTGCTGAATGAATTGAAAACCCCTTCTTGAACTCCCCCCACCCTTGCCCTTTCTTCTACCCTTCCGCTGGCCAATGTGGGTTCAGTAAATAGTGGAAAGAGGCAAAAGAGCCAATGGGTAACGAGGAGGGAATTGTCAGCAAGTCATCCCATGCTTTAGGTCACCAATTGGAAGGCTGGAAGGGTGGTAAATTCAAAGAGATGTCAAACACAAAATGGAGACTGACTCAGAGATCGCCACAAAATGGAAGTCCGAAAGAACAAAACATTTTGTAGCTGAAACAGGGACATTTTGTTTTATATACAAAACTTTTGGATCTGGAAAACTAGTGTTTTGTTTTGTCTACAAAACACCCCAAATGGGCTGTTTTGGGTACAAAACATTTTGTATCTGAAACATCATCATCATCATATATTATTACATTTATATCCCGCTCTTCCTCCAAGGAGCCCAGAGTGGTGTACTACATACTTAGGTTTCGAAACATTTCGCAAATCCCTACTCAATAGGACTTACTCTACTTTAGTGGCACTTACTTGTGAGTAAACATGCATACAATTTTACTGCACCGATTAAAAGCCAAGCAACCATTTGCCGCTCTAATTAACAGTGCACAAGCTATGCCAAACGGTAGCAGTGAAGGCTTTTCACTTTGTTAATGGGGGCATCTGCTGCTTGGCATCATTGGTGAGTGTTAAGCCAAATAGTTTTAAATTCATGTTAGTGTGGAGATATGTTGAGACACTTTTAACTTAAAGGGGAATGCACAAGTTCCTTTTCAGGGTTGTTGCTTCTGAGAGCTCTAATCTATATATGTAATTCTCTAAGACGTACCCATGGCTAATCCTATGAGTGGCAGCTCTCCCAAGAGTTTGCGAGCAGCTGCCAGATAGCCACAGGTATGGGCAAGAAAATGGTGGCAGCTGGCCAGCTGGCGGGGAAAGAACGCACGGCAGCAAATGGTTGCTGCCGCCAGCAGAGAAAGCGGCCGGCGGGCAGGTGAGAAAACTATGGCGGTGGGAAGGTGGCAGAGAGGGCGGCGCACTCCCTCTCTGGCCTGCCTGCTGGCCAAAAGGAAAGTTGGCCTGGCAACCAGAGGGCAGGTAGGCTAAACTGGCAGGAGGGTGGTGAAGAGGCTGGTGCACTCCCTGTGCGGCCTGCCTGCCCATCAGGTAAAGCGTCAGGGACGAGAAGTGGTGGCCAGGCTGGCTGGCTGCTGGGGCAATGAGAAGCAGGCCAGCTGGCTGCCGGGAGAAGTGGCAGGGAGGAGAAGCAGCAACCAAGCCAGCTGGCCACTGGGAGAAGCAGCGGGGGGAAATGGGGCTGGGGGAGAATGAAATGGGGCTGGGGGAGAGACAGGGAGAATGGGGGGGGCAGATGCTCTGCGCCAGGTCAGCTAGTTGCTAATAGGTAGGTGTATTTAGTCTAAATGCTTTCTAAAAGTCATGGCTGAACTCCCAACCTGCTCCCCAAAGCTTCAACTTATACATCATTATGTGCTGTATTCTGTAATTCAAAAACCTCCGGTATAAGATGAGAGAAGCTGCTTTACATTTTCACATGTGCTCTAAAGAGAATGGAAATTGCAAGTTAAGGGTCCCATCAACTTCCACACCATAGAAGCTGTAAAGACTGGTTATAGCCTGGTATGATGATGGCTTTAAAAGTAGGCTCCATACAGCCACACTTTGCCTATCAGAGATGCATCAGGCAGAAATTTATCAGGAGCAACTCTAGGAAGTGATTAGTGAAACTGAACCTGTTAAATGTCTGCCTGGATGCAACCCTCCCCAGTCCAATGTCCAACTGAAAGACCAAGGCAAAGTGTGGGTGCATGGAGCCTCATTTCTAAAGCCATCCTCATATACCAGACTGTACAGTCCTTGCAGCTTATATGGCAGTTGAAGTTAAGATGAGCACCTTGACTTGCAATTTCCATTCTTTTTAGAGCATGATTGAAAATGTAAAGCAGCTTAACTCTCTTCTCAAACCAAAGGGTTTCAGATTACTGAATTTCCAGGCATTTTAAAAAGGGAAATCTGATTAGACACTATGAGGAAGAGCTTACTCAAACCACAGGGTAAGAACTTCCGGATGCTGATCACCAAAAACTTTGTAAAATGTTGAACTAAGATAATGGGGCTATTCTCACGATCGCAGAAAATCGGGCTAGCCTCCGCTAGCCCAATTTTCTGCGATCGTGAGAACCACCGGGCTCGGCTGCGAGCCTTGTGGTTCTAGAGTGGGTAGCCCGCTCAAGATCCCCTGCCCTAAAACCAGGTTTGCGGAGCAAGCACAAGGAGACCCCCAGAGGGGAGGCAAAAAGCCACCTCCTGGCTCCGGGAGTCTCGCCAGCATGCCCTGCATGCTCGTGCATGCTCACGCAGGGCTTGCTGGAGCTTCCAGGGGCCGATTGGCCCCCACTCCCCCCAGCCCCTGCCAGCTCCATCATGGCCGCCCAGGGCTCCAGCCATGCTTCTGTGCGGGGAGAGTGGGCTTAGCCCGCTCTCCCCGCTCAGCGCCCCAAATCAGGTCACACTGATTGTGAGACCCGGCTCAATGTCACACTCCCTCCCCCTGAAAAAACACAATTGGACACAAGAGGAAGCAAATAATTTGTTTGTTTGTTTGTTTGTATCCTGCTCTTCCTTCAAAGAGCCCAGAGAAGTGTACATGGTTTTGTTTATCCTCACCACTACTCTGTGAGGGAGGTTAGGCTGAGAAATACGTGACTGGCCCAGAGTCACCTCGTGAGTTTCATGGCTGGATGGGGATTTGAACTCAGGTCTCCCTTTCCAACACTTTAACCACTACACCATACTTTAAATCTGTACTTCATTTTTTTTCTTAAAACACAGACTCACAAACAAACAACATTTAAAAATAACAAACTACAGATTCTCTTCCCAGAAATGTCCCATAAACCTCATAGTTCTCCTACTTGATTTAATTTCCTCCAGGATGGTGTTATCAGCAAAATAGTGTTACGCCTTAAGCCAGTCTGACTGAAATAGTAGGCCTTAACCCTCTGAATTGTGCCTTTGTACTATATACAGTAGTCCCTCGACTTACGTAGTTAATCCATTCCGAACGGACGTTCGTAAGTCGAAATTTTCGTAGGTCGAAAAGCGCACCCACGGAGGTCTGGAAACACTCGTAAGTCGAGGAAGCCAAATCTAAACCGCCAACTACTTCCGGTCTTTTTTGGCATTCGTAAGTCGAAAATGTTGGTTGTCGAGTAGTTCGTAGGTCGAGGGACTACTGTATAGTAACTCAGAGAGGCTATTCCCACGATCAGGAGAAATTGGGCTAGGGGAGCCCGATTTTGGGCTAGGGGAGCTTCCGGGGGCCGCACGGCCCCCAAACTCCCCAGCCCCCGCTGGCTCCGTCATGGAGCCGGCAGTCATGTGGGTGGCCAATCCGGCCGCCCAAGGCTCCTGCCCTACTCATCTGTGGGGAGAGTGGGCTTAGCTTTACAAACCAGGTCTCACTGATCCTGAGACCCGGCTCTTACTCTGCTTTATGAGCCCCTTAGAGAACAAAAGCCTCCCACCTCCCAGCTCTTTTAAGGGATAGAAACCTATAGGAGCCCTCCTTCCTCCTTCACTCAGGACATAGAGGCCTTGAGCAACTGCCTTCCAGGGCCTGTTTTCTGGCTACAGTAGAGCTCTGAGGAGCTGATAGGAGCTCTTCTGGCCTTGTCTCTTCTTCCTCTTTTAATAAAGTTGTGGCACGTTTTGATGATACTTATTAGTGTCTGTCTCTATTCCTTCTTTCTAGAAAGCAGTATATTTTAAAAGTTGTACACAAGTGACATAGCTTCTGAACATAAGACGGAGTAGATTTCTTCCCTTTTAAGCCTCCATTCAATGGTTAATGGCTGATAGATGTCTTACTCAAAGTAGTCTCATTGAAACTGAAAGGGATAGTAGTCTCATTGAAATTAAGGAGACACTAGGCATTCCTTAACATATTCTTTTAATTACAGTAGAATAACTTTGAGTAATCTTCCTCATTATGTCAGTCACTATCTCTTTCTCATTGTGTTCTCTACAAAGTAGGAGTGGATGGATTATTGGCCATTTCTTAAGTATGGCCAAGTGAAACCTCCATATTCACTGGCAGTTTGCATCTCATGTACAACTTCCATGTTCAAGAGCAATCTATACCAGAATGATAGTTTCTTGGTTCTGGGTGGGAATGGTTTTTAGGATTTCCTTGAGGTTCCTCCTTCAACTTCCTAGCATGGGGTCCATGGTCCCAAGCCTATACCTTTTTACTTAGAAGTAAACCCCGGAGAAATGAATGGGGTTCCCCCCTTCTATGCTTTGCTGAGGGGCTGTGAAGAAGAATTAAAATGGAGCTCACATTCATGCCTAGGATCTCTGCTGATGATTCCTAGGGATATTCGAAACATTTCGGGTACAGAACATCTGTACCTGAATCTGCCTGTTTCGGGCAATTTGTGTACAAAACAAATCGCCCGTCTGCAACTCCCGAAAGATTCGGCTCCAAAACAAATTGCCCAAATTTTGGAGCCAAATGTTTTGTTGTTTCTGACCTCCATTTTGTGGCGATCTCCGTGTAGTCTCCATTTTGTATTTGACTTCTATTTGAACTTCCTGCCCTTCCAAGCTTCAGATCAGTGAACAAAAGCATGGGCTGATCCGCTGATGATTCCGTCCTGGTTCCAGATTGGCTCTTTTGGCTCTTGCTACTCTTGACTGACCCCACATTGACCAGGGGAAGGGTCGAAGAAGGGGCAAGGGTGGGGGGGGAGTTCAAGGATGGATTTTTAATTAAATTTAAAGAGGCAGCAGCCACCATTCTGCCTTTCGGCCTCATGGGAGAAGAGAGAGAAAGAGCTTTGCTCCGCTTTGCTTTGTCATGCGGATTGCCTTCTGCCTTGCCAGCCTGAGCCCAGCCTGCCTTGCCACCCAGCCTGCTTCTGCTCCTGCTGCTGCATGCCAGCCTGGGAATGGATTATATCTGCTGCATTGCTTGTTTTTTGTTACTGAGAAGAGAATTCTTTTTTCACACCCTTACTGCTGCTGAGAGAATCACTGCCTGCCTGTGCCTGCTGTGTCTGTGCCAGCCACCAGTCCCTGTGGTCACTGGCCTCCTGGCCAGCCACCCCTTTCCCCCCAGATTTTCCAGGCTTTTGCCCCAGCCCGCCCCCCAAATCTGAAGACTGAAGAAGGAGAAGAAGATTGAAAAAGAATAGACTCAGAGACCAGACCACAGAAGTGGACAACTGGAACACAATGTGGGTGAAGCCATACACTGAGTGAGTGTACCCATTTTCACTCACTCACACACACAAACACACACACACACACGCCTCTGGAATTCTGTATTCTTGGGGGTTTTTTTCCTGTTTGGAGGGAGGTTTTGAGTTGCAATTGAATTTAAAAAGTTGTGTGTTGTTTAGTTTAGAAGAAGTTTAAACAGGGGTTTTGTGTGGGAGGGATCCCTGTTAGCCAGTACTAGTAGATCAGGCATCCCCAAACTGTGGCCCTCCAGATGTTGCTGAACTACAACTCCCAGCATCCCGAGACACAATTTTTTGTGGCTGGGTATGCTGGAAGTTGTAGTTCAGCAACATCTGGAGGGCCGCAGTTTGGGGATGCCTGTAGTAGATGGTTACAAGAGTACCGTAGCCTCGTGGTTTAAAAAAATAATTCTGTCTTTTTTTCCCATTCCAAAGATTTTTTTTTCATTTTTAAAAAACAGAAGCCTGTCCTCCAGCCCTCTGTGCCCATAATATATCAGTATTAATATTCTCTGCCCAGCAGCCTATAGGCTCTGAGTGGGCAGGAAGGCACAGACTCAAGCCTCCTCCCTGCGCCCATTTACCCCCCCATCGCCCACCACCAACTGCAGCATTCTGAGGCCATGGCAAAAATTAGCCCTAAACCCACTAACCCTTTTGCAGGGCACACACTCACAGATATACTATGCTTCCCCACTACATAATCTCAAGTCCAGCAGTATATATATTATGCAGTTCAAATGTCTTGGATGGTTTGTTGTTGTGCCTGTATTTGGGGGACCTCTTGGATGGGCACAGGAAAGGTTAGGAACATAGGAACATAGGAAGCTGCCATATACTGAGTCAGACCATTGGTCTATCTAGCTCAGTATTGTCTTCACAGACTGGCAGTGGCTTCTCCAAGGTTGCAGGCAGGAATCTCTCTCAGCCCTATCTTGGAGATGCCAGGGAGGGAACTTGGAACGTTCTGCTCTTCCCAGAGCAGCTCCATCCCATAAGGGGAATATCTTACTGTTCTCACACATCAAGTCTCCCATTCATATGCAACCAGGGCAGACCCTGCTTAGCTAAGGGGGAAAGTCATGCTTGCTACCACAAGACCAGCTCTCCTCTTATATGTATGTGGGGGGGGGGGCGTGTTGTGTGTGTGTGTGTGTGTTTGTGGACTTCTTTGCAATGAAGATTGGGTCATATTGTGACTTCTAGCATCATCATCATTTTTATTCAAACTAGATTGCTTGCATCTGGTGCCACAGGCTCCGATCTGTTGCAGAAATGTCAAAAAATGTACCAAAAGATTGTGTGCCATTGTTGTCATCATCATTATTCTATGGGGGGGGGCAAACCTCGCTGTTCCACTGGCAGAATGTTGTTTTTTGCACCCTTCCTTACCTAACCCGCTTTTATAGCTGGGTGCCACAGATGTAGCTGTGTCTATTGTTTGTGGATGAAAAATGCTTGGGGGAGGGAGGGGAGGGCACATTTGATGCTGTTGTTGGCCCTAGTCTGTTGCTCTAGTCTGCTGCATCTGTAATATCACACTTGCTTGCTTGCTTGTTGCTGGCTGCTGCTGTTACCCTGCATTGGGAGGGGGCGCGTCGGGCAGTGCATTTCATTGTTATTTCACACTGTTGTATGTAGATCAATTGCATTTCTGTGGTGGGGGGAATGGTGGGACACAGTGGATGTGGTGAGTGATGTAGTGGATGTGTGTGACCTTTGGAAACCTTGTTCTTTGCAAAGCTCTGCTGTTGTTGATGTGTGCTGCATCCACCCTAACCCTAACCCTATGGGGAAATGGGGACAGACAGTGCCCAATTTTGGCCTGTGGGTGCCTCCCAGGAGTGCCACAGAGGGTCAGGTGGTAGTGCCCCAATGAGTGCCTGCTACCATCCAGGTTTCAGATTGACTGGGCAAGGGGTTGATTTTTAAAGAATTTCTGAGGTTTGCACACCTTTGGGGCAGAAAAGGGGCTTTGGGGGCAGAAGAGTAGGTTGGGTGGTAGTGCCCCAATGGGTGCCTGCTACCACCCAGATTCTAAAGGAATTGGGAAAAGGGGTGATTTTTAAAGAATATCTGAAGTTTGTGCATCTTTAAGCTTTCCCCCCATAGGGAATAATGGGGATTTCAGCAGCCCCATAACTCCCCTTGGGGGGCACTGGAATAACCCAGAGCAAGTGGTGGTGTAGTGCACATAGGGTGCCAACCGCACACATACCCACAAGCCCATGGGGTACTGGGTTTTAATGTTTCTGAGGTGTTCTGAGAGTAGATTCTCTGGTAGCAAATGAGAGTGGATTCATTGTTTGTCATTGAAAATGAATCCACTCTCATTTGCTACCAGATAATCTACTTTCAGAAGAACACCTCAAAAACAACAAAACTCATTGCCCCGTGGACTTGTGGGTATGGGGGTGGTTGGCACCCTATGTGCACTATACTACCACTCACTCTGGGCCACCCCAGTGCCCCCCAAGTTATGGGGCTGCTGAAATCCCCATTATTCCCTATGGAGGCAAAGCTTAAAGACACACAAGCTTCACAGATTCTTTAAAAATCACCCAAAAATCATTTCAGATTCTTTGAAATCTGGATGGTAGCAGTCTGGATTGGGGCATTACCACCTGACCCACTCTTCTGCCCTCAAAACCTGCTTTCTGCCCCGAATCTGCCCCAAAGACATGCCAACTTCAAAATTCCTTTCAAAATTAGCCCTTTAGCCAATTTATTTGAAATCTGGGTGGTAGCTTCCTTGCACCCATTGGGCACTACCACCCACCACAACCCACTCTGGGCCACCTTGGTGCCACCTCTCGGGGAGTTAGAACTAAGGCTGCTGGAATCCCCATTATTCTCTATGGGGAAAAACTTAAAGACAAGTAAACTTCAAAAATTCTTCAAAAATCACTTCTTTGCCCAATTTCTTTGAAATTGGGTGGTAGCTTCCACCCATTGGCCACTACCCCTCCCCCACTCTTTTGGCCCTGAGACCCTTTTTAAAAATCTGAATCTATTCAGATTCGGAAAATCCGGGTACAAATCGCATCTGGAGTGTTTCGGGGGGACAGATTTGGACCTCAATCAAATTGGGGATGTTTTGATTTGGGTACAAATCAGAACCAAAAAAAAAAAAAACAGATTTGTGCACATCCCTAGTGATTCCTATATGGGTTTACTCAGAACTAAGCTCCAGTGGAATCAATTTACTTAGTTTCTAGTAATTTATTCCAAGCTTTGCTGGGGACTTTTGCTTCCCTCCTTTGTTGGGGATGAGAGAAAGGGGGACAGATGGAGAAAACAAATGCACATGAAAGGAAAGAGAAGGGTGTTGGCTAACTATACAAGTGTCAGAGTGCTCATGGACTGTCTTTATCAGGCCCCCAAGTTGGGAACCAGGAAGGCACTTGCTAGAAATTGCCAGGACTTGCCCTTCCCAACTTGAAAATACTCAGTAGGCGGACTCAGTTATGCTCTTAGCTACCTTTCTCTTAGTTATTTCTCCTGTTATTGTGGGGATTTCAAACAGTTATTACTAAAAAAAAAATCACTAGATTGATGTTTTTTTAAACCAGCAAAAGGCACCAGTCCTTTATGGACCTGAATATTTGGGGAATGCTAAAATGACACCAAACATTTAAATATATACATTATGAGGTCATCCACACAATCAAAAACTGTTCCCCCTGGACTTGGGAGCTGTGTGTGTTCCCAATTTTCAGTTGTGTGGAAGCAAGGAAAGCTGAGTAGAAGTGATTGTGTGGAATCAAGGTATGAGGAAATGTAGCAGAATTCCCTAGCCTGGGTTCAGAGTGCGAAGATTGACACCAATTGAGAGAAAACAGATTTTATTGCCAGGCAATATTGATCTCAGTGGAATCGCTCCCAACCTGAGATAAAGATTACATTCCAGTTTCAGTTCTTATATACAACTCAATTACATTCAGTAGATACAATCCTCATTGGTCAGCATCACTTAACGGTCATATTACAATTATTATAATCATTGCTATTTAGACAACATTCTTCTATTATAATTGAGCCTTTTCTTCTACCTATTGATAAGCAACTATCTACTCCTCCAGATGTGCCCTTGAAAATGTTAGTTTACACGCTTGGCTAGCTAGAGATATCAGAGAGGGGCCTCTCGCTGGCATCCCAGCCAGACCAGTGAGATTTATGGCTTAACAACTTGCAATTAACAAGGCAGCTTATAGACCCTATTAACCATTTCTTGACCAGCGCAAACCTGAGTTTCTGCCTCAGAAAAGCTAACCAGGTTTTCCTCCTACCTTGCTTCCATACAATCACTTCTGCTGAGGTTTTCCTCCTACCTTGCTTCCACAAATTGAAAATTGGGAGCACAAACAGCTCCCAAAACCAAGTAGAACACAGTTTTTGATTGTGTGAATGACCTCTATCTGTGTGGGAAAAAAGGTCAGCAAAACTTTGAAACTTCTTTTTAGCCATTTTGCAATGGATTTCCACCGAATCTGGAAAGTTGGTGTTTCTTGACCCCTAGTTGATCTGTACCCTATTTCAGAGGGATTGGGTGCATACTTTTTACTTTATCAGCAATAAAGTGTTCAGGGATTACAATAGCGGAATGTTGAAAACACTCCTCATCTTAACAATACTGGCACAAAGGTGCCAGTATAATTTGCAACCACTCACATTTAATGAGTTATATGTTACATGTTACACAAGAAAAGTACAGGATCATCAGCCAGCTCAATGCAGATTTTCCAGGATTTCATCAGGAAGAGAATGGCTTATCTACAGCTTTTACAATGCTGAAACAGCCACAGTGCTAAATAGTACGCATGCACATCTTTCCTCTTCTATGATAAAACTTGATTTTGCTTATGAACTGCTTAATCAGGAATTTAGTAATGTTCCTGAATAATGAGTTTTTAAAAAAATATATCTAAATTTTATCAGAAGCAGCAAATGCAATTATGTAGCACTTAGAGCTATTGCCAAGTCTAGTCTGCACCAGAAGGCAAAGGCTTCTTTCCAACTTTTGCAGCCCTAGCTGAGATTTTATATACTAAATAAATCTTTTTTTCCTACATTGAAGAAATACAATTTGTTTCAGAAACAGCTTGAAGCTTGGAGGAGTGTTGAAAAAATGCATATACCGGAAGAAAATCATTTTTGTGAGGGTTAGACATTATTCAGTATTCTCTTCTCCATACAGATAGGGCAATATGATGCTTCCTGTCAATTAGTGCACAATGATACGTGCAGTGTTATGAAGCTATTGTTTGTAGTCCTTCATCCTTGAACACTGGGGTGTTTAAGATAACCCACACAATGTTATTCCTATGGGGGGGGGAGAGAGAGAGAGATGTTCCAATATCTGGTGCTTTTGCAATAATCTTTTTATTATAAATGTTGAGCTGAACAGGTGTTCCAAAGGGTTCCCCAGAAAATCCATCCAAGCTCCCAGTCCCAAGTCAACTTGTCAGAACAGCAACCCACAACTTTTAGGGTGCTTCCATACTAGTCATTTTATCTGAAATTGTCATCCTTTGCTTACACACTGGACTAGTTCACACATCAAAATCTGGGTAAGAGAGCTGGGCATGCTCCCAGTCAGCAGTTGTGTGAAATCCAAGATCAAGATAGGAGGATAGGAGAGTAATCATGTGGGAGCTAGGAGATGGAGTAGAGTATTTTCCCTCCACCCTCAGTAAAATGCTGTGGATAGAATCTGGGTAGGGCACACCTGCCTGACCCAGCTCTTGCTTCCCACTTGATCACTGTCCCCTCCTCCTACCTTGCTCTTGAAGTTTACATGACTGCCAATCGGGAGCATGCCTGGCTCTCTTACCCTGACTGGCCATTCCTCCTACCCAGATTTTGATATGTGAACTAGCCTACTTTTTGTGAAGTACTTACATACTCATGTGAGTACTTCACAAAAAGTCCAGGCTAAAATCACAATCAGAATTAAGTTTCAAATTAAAAGTTATTTTAAAAGCTAAAAAATTGAGATAGTATTCAGATTGTTGACTTGAGATGTTTCCAGGGTCTCCTCCTTTATGTTTGTTTAGCCCTGAGATGTGGCAATCTCAAACTGGGAGCCTCCAGGTGTTGCTGAACTACAACTCCCATCAGTCCCAGCTACAATTTATTGTATTTTACTGCTCAGAACACCTTCAAGTATATTGATCTTGCCTGAACTCCTAAAGAGCTATAACCACAGCTTTCACGGAGCCATACAAACCAGGCCTGTGGATGTTAGCTCCAGCAATGATCTGGCTGTTTGGAAAACAGTCTGTCGTAGCACTCTCCATTAAAAAGTCAAAAGATCACATTGGGATTTCTAAAATTAAAGGAGTTTTTGAAAAAGGATATGAACAGAACTATACCACTGAGATGTTTATAGTGGGCCAAGTCATCAGAAGAGCTGAAAGGCCAGTCTACCTGCTAAAAAGATTACATGGGTGAGGCAGTTCTCAGCAGCTTCTATCCTGAAGAATTACAGAAAGTTAAAGTGGAAGAGGACAAGGAAAGAAGAGATATCTTCAGGCATTCTTTAGGATGGAAGCTGCCGAGAACTGCCTCACCCATGAGGCAGTAGCAGGAGGTCCTCCAGATTCAGCTCCCATGACTGTTGCAGGGTTGATGTCACAGCACCCACAATTGGATTCTAGTTCATCATACTGGTTTACTGCTAAGTTTGTTTCTTGAACCGGAACCTGGCCAGCAATAAAAACAGCCAATTGGTGTGTTTTCAGTCCAGCGGAAGAGTAGGACAGACTCTCTAGTGTCATCGGCCTAATGTTCAGGGCTATCTGTGGCAAAGGTAGGTTTACAGGGCGCGGCAGAGTCCTAGCATGAGTCATGTCTCTGTAGAGATGTAAAATGGCCACCTCTAAACATGTGGCCACAGGATCTGTACTTAGAGGGGTCGCTCATGATCAAAAGAATCCCAGATTACCTGCAAATCTCAGGCTGCCGAGCTGAGCACATTCCCTCAGATCATGTTATGTGAACCCAGGATTTTCCCTTCAGTCTCAGATCCATGGCACAATTGACCAGAATTCAACAAGGATCATTAATCTTAGATTGGAACTTGGCAGATTGATCCTGGTTAAATGTCAGTTAGTTGTGGCACAGATCTCTCTGGGATCAGAAAAAATGTCTGGGTTTACACAATTTGCTCTGCAAGAGAATGCACAGCTTGGCTATCTGAGATTTGTCAGTAAGCTGGGATTCTTTTGATCAGGAGAACCAGACAACAGAATTAACAGCACAGGGGGCAGAGATGTAGATAGATCATGAAATTAAAATTTCTGAATTTTTTCTTGAGAAGCCTGAACTTCAGAGACAATTTCCACTTTGGAAAAATGCTCCCACATTACTAGCAATGAAAGATATTGCTACCAGTGTTGCTAATGCAGCATGTTGCTTTCCCCCCATATAAGTGGGAAATGAATTCATTCACTTATGTGCCAGAAAGTAAAGTAAAGCACATGTGGATACTCCTGGAGTGGGTGGCCAATCTGCCCTTTGGGAAGATTGGCTACACGCTTTGCATGCAGAAGCTTCCAAATTCAATCCAGTTAAAAGGATTTCAAGAAGCAGAGCTGAGAAAGATCCCCTGACTCAGGAAGTCAGAGAAAGTTATAGTACTAGGAACAATGGACCAGTGGTGTGGCTCAGAATAAGACATTAGGCTTGATCACACAAATGTCTGAATTACGGTTTAATGGGGGTTACCAACATTGAAGTGACTGTGTGAAACCATGCCAAAGTGGGACTCTTGGGCAATAAACCACAATCCCATCAGTGCTGGTAACCCACATTAAACTTAGATTCAAACAACTGTGTCAACAAGCCTAGTTTCATTTGACTCCATTGTCACACCTGAATTGTGTCCCTCCTTGCAACCCTTTTGCTTTCTTTCATCAAATTCAATGGCTCCCATTCTTTGTCCTCTAATGTTATAATCTTGAGCACTTGTACACATCTGTTTCTCAATGGAACACATTTGCACATAACTGTATGCAAGACCAGAGCCTTACGACCGTGCTGACTGAATTCATGCCAGGTGTTCTCAAAGCTCTTTTCTGCTGCCTGTATGAGAGATTTCACTCCTGCCTCAGAACAGTTAGCATCATAAATCAGTGCCACTAAAAAGTGTTCAGATTAATGATACATACAGACTTAGCTGAAATTCAATCTCTTTACAAGTTCCAGCAGAAGTGTGGGTTTGTTTCCAAACATCCCTCTCTGAAGTGCATAATATATAGCTAGATGTGATGGAAGAAAACACAGGATGGAGTTCATGGTAAGGTCCCATTTTTAGTGATTTATAAATGTGCCTGTGATTATGTGGTAAGACATATATTATTGATTATGGTATAGTCCAATAATAAGCATCCTTTTGCTCAATGATCTCTGGAGCAAACCAACAATGAATGAATCTTTTATAACATTTGGATCACCAAAGCTCCAGATAGAAACCAGATGATTAAATATATTGGTGTTGTTTGTTTTGATCACAATGGTTTTAGCCTCTACAACAATCAAAATATTGGCCAGTCACAGCTTCTCACTGTGGCTAGAATATACAGTTTCTCAGTCTGGCTGGAGCAAAGCCTCTACACCACCATCAAAACTGTTCCTAGTAACCACACATTCTGCAAACTATGGGGATGGGATCATAGCATAGGGGAAGAGCATCTACTTTGCCCCAGGTTCAATACAGGTTCAATCCCTGGTATCTCCAGGTAGTGCTGGGAGAGACGCCTACCTGAAACCTTGGAGAACTGCTGCCAGCCAATGTAGACAATACTGAGCTAGAGGGACCAATGATCTGACTCAGTATAAGACAGCTTCCTATGTTCCGCAACCTAGCACATCGATATTGCTCTACTACCTTCTCAAAGGTCTAAAGCAGAGGTGACTAACCTGAGGGTCTCCAGATGTTCATAAAGTATAATCTCCATCATCCTCACCCACCTGGCCAATAGGCAGGGATGATGGGAGCTGTAGTCCAAAAGCATCCTCAGGTTGGCCACCACTAGTCTAGAGATTCCCATGATTCCTTCAGGGATTTCTTCCAGCCAGTCTTACACAACAAAGCACCTGAACTAAGAAACAGTCCTTTTAAGTTCCTCACAATGAACACACATCTACAAACCACATTTCTGTATTGTAAACAAGATGGCATTTGTACAGGAAAATACTATAAAATCGTAGCTTGTTTAAAATTTTACAGCACCATCCTAGCATTTACAGTATCAGGTTTCTTTGGGTGGAATAAGAGATCTACAGTACAGAAGTTTAAAGGCACTGCTGAAATGAATTTGCTACCAAAGATTACTGTATCCTCAAAATTTTCCTTTGTGAATGTTGGTGTTGAATATTTTCCAGGTATTATAGATGCTTGAATATTCTCTGAATATTGGATGCTGGTCTTTGACACCCAGTTGTGTTTGTTTTCAGTATTTATTATTTTTAAAGATTTGTTATAAATACGCACTACTCTAATGATATGGCCCTTCCAAAGTCAAAATTCTGCTCTTAACATAAGAATCATTTAAAGCGAGCTGTAAAGGATTCCTGAGCATTGTTATCAATGAATATCACCTAAAGCAAAATTAAAGGCAAATGTGAAGATGATTCCCCTTCAGACAAAACATCTGAAGAAATCACAGGGAAGCTTTAAAAGGTCCAAAATCAGTAGTGAAATCCTTGGGACAGGGAGCAGACTTCATATTCGACCTCCAAATTTCATTTGAGGGATCTGAAGGAAGCTAAAAGAGAACCAAGTAGCAAAATGTATTGGGGAGAGGGGTTACACATCCTTGGAATGGTTAGATTATTACATAATACTACAGGGTAATGTCATTATGCCAACAGAGCAAAAGGCCACAGTTAAATTTCTGCTATGATATAGCCAGTTGTTTTGGTATTCTCAGAGAAGAGTTCACCTTTGGGGCTAATATTTTCAATAATATGTCTTATAAAAATATTAAAAGCAGCAAAGCTTTAAGACTTTCAAAGCAATAAAACAATATTATATTGCAAATTACTGATGGTGGGAGTCAATCATACTCTCTGTATGGGTTGGCTTTGAAATTCTGAAAATTCTGTGAGCAACTAATGTCCTATAGAGATCTCAAGGGCAGGGAGGAAGATTTGCAAGCTATTATGCTGCGTATCTCCAATCTGCATTCAACAAGCTTTAACGCTTATTGGTCAAATTTACTAAGGCAAGCCATTCAAACTCTCCAGGCAGTCCTATGCCCATCTAGCAAATCATCAACAGAAATTCAATAATGTGAAACTGCTAGAAATACTGCAATTATTCAGTAATATTTGGGATGCTGGGACAGTGGTTTATGGGTTGTACCTTGAGAGTCAGATATAGGTAAAATGTACTATTCCTCCTTTTTGCCTGAACCCACCAAGGATAAATTCACACAACCAATTTGCATGTTGTGAACATGGATTGGGTGGATCTCCTCAGCATTCAGCAGATCCATAAAATATTCATTGCAGGCTGATGGGTTTGTATAATTGCCTCAACAGAACCCACATTGATTGTATCACTGTGAAGCTACTTGCATATGAAACTGCTTGAGACAAATCATTAGTCCATCTAGGTTGATAGTGTCA
This sequence comes from Hemicordylus capensis, assembly GCF_027244095.1. Taxonomy (NCBI): domain Eukaryota; kingdom Metazoa; phylum Chordata; class Lepidosauria; order Squamata; family Cordylidae; genus Hemicordylus; species Hemicordylus capensis. The sequence goes on along the minus strand of NC_069660.1, from coordinate 278,174,996 downwards.
ATATAGGTCGATGGGCAGCAGCTCCCCAGAGTTTCTGACAAAGGTCTTTGCCAAACGTATCTGGAGATGCCAGGGATTGAATGTGGACCTTTTGCATGCAAAGAATGTGCTGTTCCACTGAAATATATACCCATCATCTACAGTAATCTGGTAAATATTGTTTCAGCCTTCAGTAAATACTGGATGGGCAGGATGAATGGAGGATGAGAAGAAGAAAAACTCTACTCTCTAGTTGTAGTTTTTCCTTTCATCACTAAAGCTGTTGCCTTTGTTACAGATGGAGCATGGGTATGCCAGCTTTGCTTGGGGAGTTGAATGTGTGGAGTGATGTTGGAAAAAAGAGTGACTCTCCATCATTCCTTCCTTCTGTGCCAGTTAAACTTGACGAGCTTTTAGCTAGTAGTAAATATTGGTCAGAGCCAGCATCACTAAGAAGCTAATTGGATCCAGACTATCTGCCTTGCCTCTTGCAACATTAATCTTCTTACTTAACAGCAGGTCATGATGTTCAATTAACTGAAGTGCTTTTAGTGTGTTCACTAGATGAGAAATATAACTAAATAGCTTTTGTACATAAAAGACAACCAAACACTGAGGCAGGTTAATCACCTTTAACAGAGACATTGGCTGGAAAGAATGAGAAAAGAGGTGATGGAACAAGAAGTTCCATTTGAACGAGTATATCAGGTTCATCATGACCTGATTACTGTTTATAAAATGGTAACTTAGAGGATTTTTCAAAACATTTATTTCATTAGTCACAGCCTAAACCAATATAACATTCATTAGTCACAGATGTCAGTGGTTATTAACAAGTTCCCAAAGGCATTTCCCTGTTAATATCTATTACATTTATTTCTCATGCATTTTAATTATACATTAAAAGCAGCACAAAGTAGCATAACAGAAGAAAGCTGAAACTTCAATAGCAAAGGGGTTTCCCCACAAGAATTTCCTTCTGTCCCATCAAAACTCTGCATAGAGAGACTCTGCATAAACCATAAACTCTGCATAAACCACAATTTTCTGCAGGCGGGGAGGACATAGGGAGAAGGCAAGATCGAACTATCTATCTATCTATCTTCTAAAAATTGCATTGGGTCATATTTTATCCTTTCTGCCTTCTTTAAAATGCATTTTATCACTGGAAAGAAGTACAATTATTATGTGATTCTATGAAATGAGCTTTCAGAGGAAGAAAATTATGGCACAGATTGTATATTTAATCTAGTGAAAATGCTGCCAAGTACTACAAATTATAATTTACCATATGGTAAAGCCTCGTATGAAATGGCTGTGTAGCTATTTGATAGAATTGCCTGGTATTACGAAGGCAAGAAGAAAGTACAGTAAATCAACAATTTTTAAAAAGAAAGAAGGAAAGATCTGTACAGGGGTTCCTCTGTCTAAACATAGAATCCATGTTACTGTAAAGAGACCTATCGAAAAGACCCGTGCACAAGTCCAGCAATGTTTTCCAAGCATGGAATTCTAATGTACATAGACAGAGATCCCATTAAAGCAGCCGCCACGCTTGACATGACCGCTCCTTCCTCCTGGCTCACTACTGGAAATTGTGGTGGGCCGGGGGTAAGCCTTTTAACCCAGCAGCGATCATGCATATGATCACCTGGTGGTGATCCTGCTAAATGACTGCAGGCTTGCTTAACCTTGGCTATATGCCGCGTTAAAAAGTCGGGCTAGTAGGGGTCAACCTCCAGACTTGACTTCTGCAATGCACTCTATGTGGGGCTGCCTTTGTATGTAGTCTAGAAGCTTCAGTTGGTACAGAACGCGGTGGCCAGGTTGGTCTCTGGGTCATCTCAGAGAGACCACATCACTCCTTTGTTGATAGAGTTACACTGGCTGCCAGTAGGTTTCCGGGAAAAATACAAAGTGCTAGTTATAAAGCCCTAAATGGCTTAGGCCCTGGGTATCTAAGAGAATGTCTTCTTCACTATGATCCCCACCACCCATTGAGGTCATCCGGAGAAGTCTGTCTCCAGTTGCTGTCAGCTCGGCTGGTGGCCACATGGGGACAGGCTTTCTCGGTTGCTGCCATGAGACTGTGGAATGCGCTCCCTACTAAGATACGATCCTCCCTATCTCTGACCATTTTTAGAAAGCATTTGAAAACCCATCTCTTCACCCAAGCTTTTTCTGTTTTTTAAAATTTTAAGGTTTTAATTCATGGCTGATTTTTAAATTGTTAAATTGTTTTTAGTTTTTGTATATTTTTTAACTTGTTTTATACTATTGTAAACCGCCCAGAGATGAAAGTTTGGGGTGGTGTACAAATGTAATAAATAAATAAATACATAAATAGCCCGCCCCTAAAACCAGGTTTGCGGAGTGAGCACTCCACAAACCCGGGTTTTTTAGTCATGAGTAGCCGTGGCTCTGTGCCACAGCTACTCACGAGGAGACCCCCAGAGGGAGGCAAAAAGCCACCTCCCGGTTCCGGGCGTCTCGCCAGCATGCCCTGAGTGCTCGCGCAGGGCATGCTGGAGCTTCCGGGGGCCAATTGGCCCCCGCTCACCCCAGCCCCTGCCGGCTCCGTCAGGGAGCCAGCAATCGTGTGGGCGGCCGATCCAGCCACCCAGGGCTCCCACCCTGCTCGTGTGTGGGGAGAGCGAGCTTAGCCTGCTCTCCCCACTCACTCTCCAAAAGCGGGTCTCACTGATTATGAGACCCAGCTCATGGAGTTCCTATGCTCCTTATTTCAGATGATGGACCTCAGTATTTCTCAGATAACTTCAAAACATTTGCAGAGACGTACAACTTTGAACACTGTACCAGTTCCCAGGCATTTGGAACTGTGCAGGGTGAAGCTACACCTAGATCTTATATTGTAAATACTCCCTGAGGCAGTGTTTGTTGGAATCATAGTCATCTTCAGAACTTTTCATCTTCAGATGGATATAGATTGCCACAACAACCATCTCCAGTTCAGCCAGTAGTCCAAAAGAGAGAGACTGATGAGGAAAACAGAATGGGAGTACAAACCAGGTCAGGGAGATGTGTCAGACCTCCCCAGAGACTTAATTTGTGATAGACACAATTGCCAAATAAATGGTTGGAGAACATTTACTTTCATAAAATGTTAATTTATTAAAAGTGCACTTTGGGGGTTTAAGTAGAAAACAGTTTAAGATTAATAAAGATGGTTGAAGGAGAGATGTGGCATGGTAGTGTATACTACTAAGCACTTAAAAGGTTAAAGTTTTAGCATGTTAAGAGGTAGAGTTAAATACAGGAAGGACTGCCTCCCCTGGAGGCTGCTTCTTCAGTTTGTGTTCTTCCAAAATGACTACTGGTCATTTTTTTCAGACACTACAGTCTCAAGAAGGAATCTTTTTTAGCTACACAAATTGAATTCCTTTAACTGAAGATGCTAGAAACTGGTGAATGACATTCTTAAAATTAGAATCATTGAACATGTAGAAAAACAAATCTTGTGGAGAAAGAATCAACATGGTTTCTGCAAACAAGAAACCTCACCCATCCATCCCAGGGGAGGGCTGTTGCCTTCAAGCTCTGATTGCAAGCTTCTCAGAAAGATCTGGCTGTGAGGAAAAGGATGCTGGACTAGATGCACCCTTGGCCTGATCCAGCAGGGTGTTTTCCAGATTACCCACTACAACTGTGGTAAACTGCTTTGGCTTGGCAGGATCGTATTGAAAATGATCCCCAGAATCTACAACGGGGAAATTTCCCTACAATGAGAAAATACAGCTACTTTTTTGCAACGGACATACAACGTTATATCACTACATCGCAGCAATCCAGTCCAAAACAAGGCATCCTAAATGTGAACGGCACCCTGCTGACAGCTTAAGGACTGCAGTGTCACAACACAGGAAGTACAGAAGCACAGTTAGCAGATATGTTGTGAGGCTGTTGTAGGGGTTAATCTGGAAAGTGCCCTGGAGTAATCTTATGTTCTTATTTAAGTGCTCTACCTTTGAGATACGGCAACTGCCTAAACTGACTCCCTGATTTATTGAAATGGAGGAAATGAACATGAGCATGAACAAGAACATACATGTAGACCAGCACTCTTTACAGAATGAATGAGGCTTTTTACACCTATCTGTGAAAGCACATGGATCTCTGGATGGGAATATTTGGGTAAGTACTGTTCTCTACTATACATTTATACTGCCCCAGATCCTGGTAACTGTAGTTTAGTGTGATTCTCCTAAGGATTATGTAGGGCCATAGTTCAGTGGCAGAGCATCTGCTTTGTATGCAGAAGTCCCAGGTTCAATCCTTGGCATCTCCAGGTTGGGCTGGGGAAGACTCCTACCTGAAAGCTTTATAAGCCACTGCCAGACAGTGAGGGCATTCTCACGATCATTGGAAAGCAGGCAAAGGGAGCTTAGCCCGCTTTCCAGTCATTGTGAGAACCAGCGGGCTCGCAGGGAAGCCCAGTGATTCCCTGGTGGCTAGCCCACCAAAGTAGCCCCCCCCCCGACTTAGCCTATGTTAGAGGAAAGAGCAGTCTGCTAACCCAGACTTCCTGATCGTGTATTGCTGCTGCGCGGCTCCGTGCCGTCGCAAGACACGAGGAGACCCCCAGCTGGGAGGCTGCAAGCAGTCTCCAGGGCTCAGGAGTCTCTCCAGGATGTCCCGCGCGCTCGTGCGGGGCATCCTGGAACTTCCGGAGGCCACACGGCCCCCGATCCTCACAGCCCCCACCGGCTCCATGATGGAGCCGGCAGTCATGTGGGCAGCCAATCTGCCTGCCCAGACTGGTGCCTTGATCATCTGTGGAGAGAGCGGACTAAGCCCACTCTCCCCGCAGAACCCCCTCTGGCGGGTCTCGCTGATCGTGAGACTCGCCTCAGTGGCAACGATACCGAGCTAGATGGACCAAGGGTATGATTTGGTATAAGGCAGCTTCCTATGATCCCCTCTCACAGAACTACAATTCCAGAGTTTCCCGAGAATGAAATCATTGGCTTTCATCGAGACTGAGCAAAAGAAACCTAAATCCCCGAAGATTAGCAGTTATAGTTCACCTTGAGTCACTTTATTCTTCCTGCAAAAGAACTATTTTGCTCTCTTTAAAATGAAGCTAGAAGCTTGCACAGGGAATAATTTTCCTTGTTCTGAGATTAATGAATCAAGATCACACACAAAAATGAATCTTAAGGATTCATTTAATCTGCTACAGCAGAGTCAGATTATTGGCCAATTGACCTTTTTCATTTCCCAGGTAGATTCTAGAAGCCTTTTTCACTAAGACTTTGCCTATAAATTAATGTAAAACAGCAGCATTTATTCCAATATGGAGTTGTAGTGAGAGAAAAACTGTGCAGTGGGAACTAAGTTTTTATGTAGTTGGGTATATAGAGTTTAACAAGGAGCTTGTATTGTTTCGTAAATAAAAATAGATGAGGGGGGAAAGAAAAGAAAAACATTAAAATGAACATTCTTTTATTTCAGTCTTTATAGTCTTAGTTGTTTGTTGTTGTTGTTTATTACTATTACACTTTCAGCAACCAGTGGCCAGTAGTTCTCTCTAAAAAATTTTATCTGTGTGCGGAATGAGTTTTGTTCTGGGTGGCAATATCAAGGCAGTCTGTGCACACATGCATTCAGAATGGGGCCTTCCAGATTCAACCTGTTGAATCAAAAATCAACTGAGTAGGCATCAAAAATACTTGTGAGAGCGTGCACGTTTGGAATACTTGTGAGAGAGTGCACGTATGCAAGCCTTAGAGGGAACACTGCCTGTGGCTCAACTGGTTGTAGCCAGTGTGATATAATGGTTAAATTGTTACCCCTGCTAACTTGGCAAAGAGGCACCTTTTAACGTGGGGATTCTCTTTATTTAGCAGGGGGAGAGTAACTGGCCCTATCCACCCCCAGCACAGTACCTCCAGTGACTGTTGCTGGTGTCTATCTTGTGTTTCTTTTTAGACTGCGAGCCCTTTGGGGACAGGGTTCCATCTTATTTATTTATTATTTCTCGGTGTAAACTGCCCTGAGCCATTTTTGGAAGGGCAGTATAGAAATCAAATAGATAGATAGATAGATAGATAGATAGATAGATAGATAGATAGATAGATAGATAGATAGATAGATAGATGGACTAGGACCAGGGAGACCAGAATCCCCATTCAGCCATGAAATTCACTGGGTGATTCTTGGCCAGTCTCATCCTAACCTACTTCGCAGACTTGTGAGGATCAACATAACCATGTTGCACACCATGTATTCCTTCCAAGGAACCATGGGTTCCTTAGAGGAAGAGCAGGATATAAATGTAGTAATAAACAAACAACTACATTTATCCTAAGTCTTTGAATTGACTTTTTCTTTCTCAGCCTTAGTTCTGGTTAGCTAAGTTAGTTCCCTCCTAGTCTCTCTGAGTAGCCAGCTCAACACAGGATGGGTTAACTGGATGACTCCCAACTCAGGAGAACGAGCACGCTGCCTGGCGAGAGAGAGAGAGAGAGGATATCAACCACCAGGCAGCAGACATGCTTCCCCCCAGCCTGCCGCTGCCAGTTCCTTCACTTTCCCTGGCTTCTCACTCCTCCCCTGCCAGCTACTAGGGTGGGGGAAAGGGTGGCAGCCACAGCAGAAAAGGCGCAGAGTTCAAATACTGCCTCCTCAGTGGTGTGACCCTAAACTCTTCATTCTCCTCTTCAGACCTGAATGACAACACATTTTTCATCCAGGGTGACAGGCTGGTAGGAGTGGGGGGGGATGAAAAAGTAGATAGTCCCCAGATGCTGGGGACTGGGGCATTTGGGTAACACATTTGTTGGGGGGGGGAGCCAAACCTATGGTGGTTCCACACAGCATAGCACAAATTGCAAGGAAAAGAAAATCCAAGCCCCGATAGACACAACCTCTGCATCACACATGAACTAGTACTACTAACACGAATAAGACAAATATGTATATACCACTCTTCGACAAGCAATTTGCATAGAAAAATAAAGAAGATGGTCCCCTGTTCATCTTCCCATGACTCCCCACCAGGACCCAGTCTCAAGCTAAAAGAAACATAAGGTAGACATCAGCAACAGCCACTGGAGAGATGCTGTGCTGGGTTTGGATAGGGCCAGTTGCTCTCCCTCTGCTAAGCAGAAGAGAATCTCCACTTTAAAAGGTGCCTGTGATGGGATGTATATAGGAGCTGGTGAGTGAATGCGTGAGTGTTTGTGGGTTACCCTAGTAACCAGGCATGGAAGGTTCAGAGGGGGAGGGATTTAAGAAAGGCAGTGGAGACAGAGAATGGAGAGGGAGAGTTGGATTTAGTTGCGTGAGAGTAGGAGGTGTTTGGGGCTGAGAGATTGGTTTGTGTGTTCTGAAAAGGCAAGATTGTTCGGGGCGGGGTTGTGTGGAACTTGAAGGGTGAATGTGAATGTGTGGAGGCTAGAGAACCAGCAGTGTTCTGGGCAGCTCCTAGTAACAGACAAGAAGGTCTGGAAGAATTCACCAAGTTTACAAACCCAGTTTTAATTACCTCTGTCCCAGTTATCTCAACCCCTTATATGTTACATTTTAGCCAAAGAAAAAGAAACGCTCAGAAAGTTGATCAGCAGATGTACCTAGTAACTTGGTAAAGAAGCTTGTGTGTCCTGCTTTGCAGAGATCTTTATCCTAATCAATAAATAATAAACTTCTTGTTGTGTTCATATTATACCTCAAGTTTTGTTTCATTTTACATCCTGAACATATACGCCTATCCTGCGCTCATGAGGCTACACAGACAAAGATGTTGAGTACCAAGAGAAGGGTAACAAGACTTTATATGGCGGCAGCAAGGGAAAGTAAAAGCTGAATGAATTCCAAGAACCTGCAGACTAAACTGTCATAGAACAATAAAAACAAATCACCTCCGTGGAATTGAGAGGGGTGTCAAGGAGGGACCCTGGCACTGTCTCTTTGCTCAGTTAGCAGGGGTAGGTAAGTATGGGACATTACTTGAACACTGGGAATTTATCAGAGGGCAGGGGAGCAGGAAGATAATTTAGTGATTTTACCACAAATGGTATAATCCTGGACCAAAATGAACTATGATGGAGGCTTTTCAGCACCTGTTGAAGGCAGGAAGCCACTATTAGTAGGTTCACCAAATGGCTGTTCATTTGCTGGCAAATTATTGTTTGATTTGTTGCACCAGTTCTTGCACCCATGCTCATATATGTAGATGGCTGAAATATATTAAGTGTGTGTGTGTGTGTGTGTGTGTGTGTGATTTGTGAGGGGTGGGATCTTTTATGTTAAAAAATTCCTGAAGTCCCCCCTGTAATTTCCTGCTCGTTCCACCCCTGTCTCCTTGCTGTACTGTAACCTCAACCTGTACAACAGAACTGCAGATGAAGTTGGCTTGGGGCAATAGCTAAGCTGTGTTTTTGAGCAGCCATTTTATGAAGAAACAAGGACGATAACAATCTGGTCACAAGAGAGAAATTCTAGTCACCATAACTATAAATGAGGAAGGAGGTTCTCAGCCACTCATTTAAACTGTTTTTTGGTGGAGGGAAGGAGACGTCTCAGACTTCAAGTATAGGGAAGGGAGATACTCTCAGCCGCTCTATTGAAGGCACCTTCATTTTCCCCCTTCCTTCTTTTGCTTATTTTTAGGGATGTGCGAAATGTTTCGGATACAAAACATTTTGTACCCATAACAGCCTGTTTCGGGTGTTTTGTAGACAAAACAAAACACCCATTTTCCAGATCCAAAAGTTTTGTATACAAAACAAAACATCCCTGTTTCAGCTACAAAACGTTTTGTTGTTTCGGACCTCCATTTTGTGGTGATCTCTGAGTCAATCTCCATTTTGTGTTTGACATTTCTTTGAATTTCCCACCCTTCCAGCCTTCTGATCGGTGACCTAAATCATGGGCTGACCTGCTGACAATTCCCTCCTTGTTCCGCATTGGCTCTTTTGCTTCTTGCCACTCTTTACTGACCCCACATTGGCCAGGGGAAGGATTGCTAACCCATGGGGTGCTGGGTTCTGTTGATTCTGTGGTGTTCTGAGTGTAGATTTTCTGGTAGCATATGAGAGTGGATTCTTGTTTTTCACTGAAAATCTCATATGCTACCAGAGAATCTACAAAATTCTTAAAGATGTGTAAACTTAAAAAATTCACAAAAAATCAGCCCTTTGCCTAATTCCTTTGAAATTTGGCTGCTAGCTTCCACCCATTGGATGCTATCACCACCACCCACTCTTTTTGCCCTGGGGCCCTTTTAAAAATCCAAATCAATTCGGCTTCGGAAAATTCGGCTACAAAACAAAACAGGGCTGATTCGGATTCAGAAAATTTGGGTACAAAACAAAACGGGGGTGTTTCGATTCAGATACAAATTGAAACAAGAAAATTCCAAAATGCACACTCCTACTTATTTTACTATTTTACTTTCCTTCCTGCCCACTTTCTTTTCACTTACTTTCTCTATTAACTGTCATTCCCCTCTCATTTTTCATGTCTTGTTAAAAGTTAAGGAGGTAGTCATGGGGTGTGTGTGTGCGTGTGTGTGTGTGTGTGTGTTTGTGTGTGACATTGGCTGCTTCTGCAGTGGGATAAAAAGCTTAGAATAAACCCTGTAAAACAGCAGTACTTTTCTCCAGCCCGCAGATATGCAAAATAATGAGGCCCTCCATTCATTTCTCAATAGTTGAACTCTGAAATCCCAAAGGGCATTAAACATAAAACTATCAGCAATTTCATTCTGCAACCTTTAAGACAACAGAAAATATGACTAGAAAAGCAGATGCTTGAATAGCCTGTCTTTGCGGGAGGTTACTAAGCAGAACTAAGCCCTGATTAAGCATCTAATTGGCTTGAATAGCAACAGCAAAGAAAGCCAAATGCCGTTAGCTTTTGGTGGTAAGAGACCAGAGGCTTCAGAACAACTTGGTGGGCAAACATGTTTAATAAACTGAAAGCAAAATTCAGCAAAGTGCTGCCAAGTCCAGCAGAGGACCCTGCAAGAGAACAAACCCCAACCCCTCCAAATGCACCACCTCAGCCACCGCCACCTCCAAAGCAGGTAGGTCTCCACAATTGATTCAATTTGCTGATACTATACTTATTTCTCTAAATGAGACTCATTAAACATAACATAACATATAATGGTTACATTGTAGAACATAATAGATAACATTATATAGAACATAACTTTATAATATAACATAACCATATAACATTATATCATGTAAACCGCCCTGAGCCTTTTGGAAGGGCGGTATAAAAGTTTTAATAATAAATAATAAAATCAAAATAATAAATATAATAGTTACATTCATGTAATAGTTACATTTCGTACTTCCTTCTTCATACCACTTTATACGCTTTGCAAACCACTTTTTTCTGAGAGAGAAAACAACCTATATGAAGCCTCAAAAAGATCTTTTCAAAATGGCTTGATCCCGTGCATATTTACTTGGAAATAAATTGACAGCTGGAACCCATAAAGGATCTAGTTGTTTGTTTATTTGTTTGTTGGGGGGGGTGCGTAGGGGGCAGAATCGAACACTTGTGCTTTTCGGTCCAAAACAGCTCCCCCACCCCACCAGCCTTGCATGTGGGTTCTTCCAGTCACAGAGCTCCAGCAAAATGCAGACTGGTGAAAGAGTTCAGCCTTCCACATCCCAGGTTTACAGGGAATTGGCATACGGGTTTGACCATTTCACATCTAGCTCAGCCCTAAGTGTCACTGCGTTCAGTAGGGTTTATGTCCTGGTAAGTGTTTATAGGTGGACTGCAGCTTTTTTGAACTTTTAACTGATGAGAACTGATGAGCCTATATTGTCTTTACAATTCTATATATTGACTTGTTCCCATTTACCTCTAGGGTTGCTAAGTCCAAATTTTAACTTCTGTATCTTGAAAAGCTGTATACAAAATACAATGCAACCTGGTGCGGTGTCCCATATGAATGTACAGCTGTCATTGCAACAGCAGCAGCACCTCAAAACATCTTCTCTTCTATGCATTCATTTCAGTCTATTCTCATGTTATTGCAGCAGCGGATTTGTTGCCAAAGAACATGCATACCCAGGTTTCAAGTGGCTGTGATAACGGCTGTATTCAATTTGTGCATGACTTGGCCACATTGAACCTCCCAGGAGGCTGTTAGCAGCAGCATGGACACTTACCACATGACCCTGTGCATGATCACATTGATACTTGTCTCATGACTCCAATGGGTTGCCAAATCCAGATATTATGGACCCTGTGAAGAAACGGATCATGCAGAAGTAACTGTTGGCAATATGGTTATGTCTGAATTTGTCCTCAGAAGTACAGGGTTGTGTCAGAATCTGGATCTATCATCAATATTAAATAGAACTAGATGTTACATTTTTATAGTCTCTATGAAGGCCTTCTCTGTAGTTATTTTTATATGAAAAAGTTAGTTATTTAGTTGGGCACTGTTAGTGAAAATATACAGGAGACCATCATTATTTGTGGGTTCCTGGAACATGATTTCAGCTGTTCACAGTTCACTAATGTAAAGGTAAAGTGTGCCATCAACTTGGTGTTGACTCCTAGCAACCACAGAGCCCTGTGGTTGTCTTTGGTAGAATACAGGAGGGGTTTACCATTGCCATCTCCCACACAGTATGAGATTATCCTTTTCAGCATCTTCCTATATTGCTGTTGCCTGAGATAGGTGTTTCCCATAGTCTGGGAATCATACCAGCAGGGATTCAAACCGGCAACCTCTGGCTTGCTAATCAAGTCATTTCCCCGCTGCACCATTAGGTGGTGATGTTGAGACACTTTTAACTTAAAGGGGAATATGCCAGTTCCTTTTCAAGGTTGTTGCTTCTGAGAGATCTAATTGCTAATAAGTAGGTGTATTTTGTCTAAATGCTTTCTAAAAATCATGGCTGCATCCCCAACCTGCTCCCTAAAGCTTCATCTTATACTTCATTGTGTGCTGTATTCAGTAATCCCAAACCCTTTGGTTTAAGATGAGAGTTAAGCTGCTTTACATTTTCACTCGTGTTCTAAAAAGAATGGAAATTGCAAGACTCCCATCAATTTCCACACCATATAATCTGTAAAGACTGTGTATAGCCTGGTATATGATGATGGCTTTAGAAGTAGGCTCCATACAGCCACACTTTGCCTTGATCAGAGATACATCAGGCAAAAATTTATCAGGAGCAACTCTAGGAAGTGATTAGTGAAACTGAACCTGTTAAATGTCTGCCTGGATGCAACCCTCCCCAGCCCAATGTCCAACTGACCAAGGCAAAGTGTGAGAGCATGGAGCCTCATTTCTAAAGCCATCCTCATACGCCAGACTGTACAAAGTCTTTGCAGCTTATATGGTGCTGAAGTTAAGATAGGCACCTTAACTTGCAATTTCCATTCTTTTTAGCACACGAGTGAAAATTTAAAGCAGCTTAACTCTCATCTTAAACCAAAGGTTTTTGGATTACTGAATTCCCAGGCGTTTTAAAAAGGGAGATCTGATTAGACACTATGGGGAAGAGCTTACTCAAACCACAAGGTAAGAACTTCCTGATGCTGAACACCAAAAACTTTGTACAACTTTTAAGCTTCACTAATGTTGTGCACCTTTAAAACCCTAAATGGCTTAGAAACGGGTTACCTGGGAGAGCGCCTTCTTCAGAATGATCCTCACTGTACTTTAAGGTCATCAGGAGAGGTCCATCTTGCCTGGGAGCGACTCGGGATCGGGCCTTCTCTGCAGCTGCTCCTGGAAGTTTTTCACTGGGGCTTTTAAAGCCCTTTAACCCGCATATCCTCTGGAATGGAGGGGGTGTGTCCACATATCAGCCAGATCTACCCCGAAGTCCCTGTGAGTTATCAGGGAGCAGTTTACACACAATTTGGGTTTTTCACTGCATCTAGTGTAGCCCGATTTATATCCAGGGTAAAAAAAATCCATTATTTGTGTTAGTTTTGGGGGATAACTTTGAGTTCCCAGTAAAGCCTCCCAGTAAAGTCATGATAAAGCCTGCTGTGTGTAAAGGTCCCTGGGCTCTGGAATGTGCTCCCTATGGATATTATAGGCTTAAGAGTTTTAGTGGCCTTAAAAAGAGCTTTTAAAACATATTTTTTAGCTTCTCTCTTAGCAAGTACTGAAATGATTTGAAATTGGTTTTAATTAGTTTTTATTAATCTGTTTTTATATTTATCAACAACAAATATTTACATACTGCTTTTCAACAAAAGTTTATAAACTGCCTAGAGCTATTTGGGTGAGGTGGTATAAAAATCAAATTAATTAATTAATTAATTAATTAAATAAAATGATAGTCCAGTTCCCTTTTTCTGTGGTATAGAGAGCAATAGCTGAATAGTTTCAGCTCTTCGTAGTTTTCGCGGGTGCTATTTTCAGTTTCACTTTCAGTATGTGTCTTATATCTGCATTGTCTGAGGGAGTAGCTGTGTGGGTTGTTGAGGAGTTGATAGCGGAGGTTGGAGAAGGAGTCTGGAGGAGTTTTTTGTGCTTTGGAGGAGGTTTTGGTGGAATTTGGAGCTGTGGTTGTTGGAGTGTGGAGGAGCACTTTGTAGTGTTTCCAAGCTGCAGCTGGGAGTGCTCAAGGTAAAGTACAGTACAGCTCCATCCATTGGATTGTTCCGAGGTGTGGGTGGGGTCTTTGTATCAAACAATACTGTACAATCCAGTATTGCTAGCTTCAATGACTTAAGTGTACAGTACATTTTAAAACTTAAGACCAGAGCTGCAAATTTGCCCCTGCTAACTGAGCAAAGAGGCACCTTTTAAAAGTGGTGGATCTCCTATATTAAGCAGGGGGAGAGCAACTGTCCCTATCCAACCCCAACATAGTATTCTTAGAGTGGCTGTTGCTGGTGTCCACCTTATGTCTCTATTAGATTGTAGGCCTTTTTGGCACAGAGAAGCATCTTATTTATTGTATTTATTTATTTTCCTCACTTATTTCTGCTTATTTCACTTATTTATGCTCCTGCCCTTTTGGGGGATTATTTTGGGTGATTTGAGGAACTTAGACATTTTCCAAGGATTAGCATAGGCTCAAAGTTCCTCCCACCCATGGTTTCCCCATTCACTGTAATAGCCGGGAACCTAACTCCTGCTCAAAATGAGGGCCTCCTGTACTTACAATCATTTAAAAGAAGAAAAAATCCAAAGGAGCATACATGGGTAGGGGTTATTTTACACTATCTCCCCTTTCTCCCCTGAAGCCCTCTGTGCCTCCAAAAATGTTGGAGATGACGTTCCAGTTCACTGAACCTTTGCTCCAACTATCCTAATGGCCGCTAAGGGCATTGGGAGTAGAGGTAGCTAGTGAGGGTATCCTTACCTGTCTCTGCTTGACTTTGCTCTATGACCCCTGCTTTAACTCCTCAGGTACATACTTCCTCTAGTGAGTCAGTTCTCTTCCGATCTTCCTAGAGAGAAGATGGAAACATCTCCATCTCTCTCTCTCTCTCTCTCTCTCTCTCCCTACCTACCTATTCATTTTGTAGTTGATAGATAGGATAGTTCTTTACTATCTCAAATGTACTTCACCAATAAATAAATTTAGTTTAGACTCTACAGTGATCTCCATGTGTGTTACTTAAATAGCTGCAACAACTAAACTCTGCACTCTGTAACTGGAGTGGTAGCATCCTTAGTGCATTGCTAAATAACCACAAACCCTGACAAAAAAATATATGTCCCTGAGGGTCATGCAACCCTCAAGGACATATTGCGGGGTGGGGGGGCAGTGGGCTTCAGAGGGAAGAGGAGATCATAAAAAACCTCCTTCCCCTCTAACGTGATGGTGCAGTGCTAGTCTGCATGTCATCCACTGTTGTACCAGCATAGTACTGGTTTGGATGTCAGCCTTGGAATGTTGTCTTCTTTAAGTGCTATTTTTCAACAATTAAGAATATTTGTTTTGCTGTAAATCTTCATAACCTACATCCTTATGGAACCAAAGCAGCAATAAAACAGTTTGATTAACCATATCATGAGGATGTGTCTAAATAAAACAATAAACAAATTATTTGCAGTTAGCTGTGAGCCATTCATCTTAATTGCCTCTCTCCGAGCGAAGGCAACTTTGGCTTCTGTTGGATACAGTGATTTAATTAAGGCTGTGATCCCAAGCACACTTTATGAAAAGGGTAATTTTCATTGAACGCAGTGGAGCTTGCTTCCAGTTAAATGTGTTTAGGATCAGGATGTAAATGTATGCAAAAGTTATTGACTTAGGAAACATGTTTCTCCTTACAGATAAGTGTTGGGTGCAAATAAGCTTAACTGAGAACTGAAAATCAAGCTGCAAAATGGGAGTTCTGTGGTTATATATCCAAAAGTATTTTTTTAATTTCACTTTAAAGTAGCCATGGGGTGGGGGTGGGGTGAGCAGCAGTGCTGAGAGAGGGAGTGTTTACTTTTCCCACTTTACTGTTCTGATCTAACAATCCCCATCCTGAACCCAAACCTGCTATTAGTCTTATTAACGGGGGAACCCCTCCTCCAGCTTTTTCACAGTTAAAAAAATAATGTCAGAAGATCCTATCATGTCATGTCTGTTTTGTCCCTCAGACAAATCTCAGTAATTGCACATCCCCCTTGGATATATCACAGATCAATGGTCAGAGAACTGCTTTTATATTTTAGGAGCTGAGTTTAAGTGGCAAGGTAAAACAGCCTCAATGTACTACACTCTCAAAGTTACTGTATGTTCCTTTTAAGAAGCAAAGAACTATACCAAGAAGGGGTATAGCAATTTCTTTCTGTGTAACCAGCCTAACATGGACTTCACCTTGCTCTCTGAGGCACACAACAACTGCATCACATAAAGAACTTGCTTGAGGTTTGAAAGATGTACCACAGCCGGCAGTCTAAACCCCTGGTCAAGAGGAATGTAATGTAATAAACAGCTGTACATCTGTTTTGCACCTGAAATAGGAGATACGGTATAATCTAGACCTCAGGGTAAGCTAGACCTAGTTTATGTGGGAAGGTTGTTTAAAGTGATTTTACTCATACGCCTCGGCATGCCCTAGTTTTAGTTTCCCCTTCATCTTCCCTCTACTTCACAACATTTCACACTACACTTGTAGCTGAAGCCTTCCAAATTTCAAATGTCATTTATCCAAACTGAGCAAAATTGGTGATATTCAGGTACAGTTTTGGACATTTTGTTCCTCCTTACTTTTCTTCATCATCTTTCCAGTTTGTTTGTTTGTTTGTTTGTTGTTGTTGTTAAATGGCCTAAAGGGCTAAGTAGTCTCCCTTTCTTAAGATTGCCAGCTTTTTACAGCTTTTGCTCCTGCACTTTTAACACCAGTCTGCCATATAGAAAATATCCAGATTATTTTATTGCCTTATCTCAAGGTCAGGACAAACTTCACCTGTATGACTTGTGTGTCAGGCTGCTAACAAAAATATAGGGGCAGGGTCAATAAAAGACTGGCAAACTTTCTTTTTAAAAAAATAGTTTCCTTTTCATAAAATGGGCACTGTAAAGAATCTATCTCACAATGCGGTTGCAAGGTTGGAGAAAATTGTAAGGGTGCTTCAGTATTATAGAAATGAACAAATAGCACAGAATTAGTTCTTTATTGCAATTGGCATCTAAATATACTTTCTAATATTTTAGATACTAACAACAATATATTTATGTATCTAAATATGAAGTAAGTTGAAGATTGCATTTTTAGTCATAGAAACATTGTATGAACGTTTCAATATTCAACATCGTACAATAGAATTAACATTGTATATGAACACTATCTTTCTGTTCCTAACATTCATTATTTAATCATACATCTGCTGTTTCCCTGAAGGAAGAAAATAAGGAAAACAAGGAGGAAAATAAGAACACAGGCAATGCCCCCCCAAAAGAGACAGAAAACACAGTGCAGCCAGATACTAAGCAACAAGGTCAGTAATATCTACATTCAGACAAACTGTATGATGTACTAAGTAATTAAAAGGGAGCATACAAACTTCATATGTATTCAAAACTTGCACTTTTTGCCCCACATTGGATAAAATTCTGTGTCTGTTCCTTGCCTAATTCTTCCTGATAACAGATAAGGAGTAAATCTTATCTGGGATGTACCACTTCATTTTGCAGGTTGAGGCTTCCATGACTGAATGTTTCCCCATAGGAACAAACAAACAAACAAACAAATAAAACCTGTACATGGGCGTTTTCCTGGTTAGCCTCTCAACAGCGGCCAAATGCTCCTGTTCAGGCAAATTGCATTCAAAACGTAAATAGCAAAGTGCCCAGCAGGGGGAGCAGTCTCTCCAAAACTAACAACCCCAAAAAACAGCAACATTTTTACGCCGGATATACAACGTTATAGCACCATATCGCAACAATTAAATTCGAAACAAGGCATTGGAAATATGAATGGCACCCTGCTGTCAGCATAGGGACTGCGGTGTCACAACACAGGAAGTGTGGCAGCACACTTCAGAGATATGTCGTGACCCCGTTGCAGGGTCTAATCTGGAAAGTGCCATAGAAAACTTGATGTCTGAGAGAATGTTCTAGCCTAACCTTTTCCCTGACTTTGATCCTCACTGTTCTGGACATTCTTTTTCTAGTTTTTATGTGGAAGGATATTCCATTATGTGAGTCCTCACTTGCAGTCTGAAGTTATATAGCCGCCATCCTCATCTACTGTTTCAGAACAAGGCTGCTGCCAACCATATTGCTGAAGCCAGTTTAATCTTGTAAAGATTCGTTTTCCTACAGACCATTACAGATTTCAAAAGCCTAGCCTCGTCTCTCTGAAGTGCAAAGTAGATTTTGACTGGGTGGCATTTTCAAACAAGGAAGTACATGCATGCATTATGCTTGCAACTGTAGCATAATGTGCCCACTTAGACACTGTTTGCGGCTTTTAGAAATATACAGAGGTTGTTCACACAACCAAATGGTGGGGGCGGGGAGGATGGGGCAAGGCAGGATCCTACCTACTTTCCCCCAGATGATCAGCACCACTTTGGGGCTCCACCACTTCCATTACCATACGACTGGTAATAGCAGTAGATGCCGCAAGTGAGATTGAGAGGAGGGTGATAGGAACATAGGAGCATAGGAAGCTGCCATATACTGAGTCAGACCATAGGTCCATCTAGCTCAGTATTGTCTACACAGACTGGCAGCAGCTTCCCCAAGGTTGCAGTCAGGAATCTCTCTCAGCCCTATCTTGGAGAGGCCAGGGAGGGAACTTGAAACCTTCTGCTCTTCCCAGAGTGGCTCCATCCCCTGAGGGGAATATCTTACAGTGCTCACACTTCTAGTCTTCCATTCATATGCAACCTGGGCATCCTCCCACATCCCACAATGTACCCTGCGGGCAGTGGAGAAGCAGCCTTCACCAGTGCAGCAGGACTCCTCTTCCTGGCGCTGCTGCACTTGGGACTCTATGGCTGCCACCCCCAACCACCCTTTCCAGAACTCTGGTGCTGCAGATGACCAGAAAGTGGGGTAGGATGGACTCTTTCCCCCTCCTACCTCACCTTTCACCTGGGTAGTGGATCTGCACTACTCAGACCTGCAGCAGCTGCGTCTGGAGGCTTCCCAGTCTCTTAGATGACACAGGCTGCTTGGGCAAAATCTCTCCTACCCAAGCAGTTTTTCTTGAGTGAATGGACTCACAGTATGTTAGGCAGGCAAACAGCAAACTTGATTTTCCTTTGCCTACTACCCCATTCAACGTGTGTGACCTGGGAGGCTTTCCCACTTCGTTGCTATGGCCTGCTCCAGGATACTACTGTCCTTTGCTCTAAATGATGACATGAGAACTTTTGCCACCCTGCCAGGGCTTTCATGGCTTCTCCCATCACTTGTCTTGCCTGTGATTGTCTGCTTAGCACTGTTGTTCCTCACCTCACAATGGGGCGGCAAGAAGGTAAAGCATGGAAACAGAATTCAGAGGGCAGGCAGAGGTGAAGAGCCAGGGAAGGATGCCAGCTTTCATTATCTGCTTCTGGCCTGTGCCTTACAGCATCTGGATTTGCAGATGGAAGCTGGTGATAATGCTTACCTTCATGAAACACTTCATGTGCTGATTCCTGTAAACAGGGCCCAGGCTGCACAAGAGCAGACTGGGAACATTTTTTTTCTGTTCAGTTGGCAACCCTAGAGCAGGGAGCTGAGCCAAAGAAAGGAGCCAGGGCTAAGCCACCCCTGTTGCTCAACTATTGCTAAACAGACATAAACGGCTCAGCGCACGGTGGGAGGGGTAACAGCCTACTATCTTGTAAATTTAGATCCGGAAATAAGCAACTTGAGGCAGGTATTATGGTGTCTGCTTGTTATCCCACAATAAACATCACGTTCTGAAGACTAAGGGCCTTGTTTAATGTCTCAAAACATTGTTCACAAAAGCATCAGTACTGGGCCATTTCCAAGGAGCCCAGGCACAGTCTCGTTCTAATCAACAGACTGCTACAGTTTGCTACAAATGTTTTTCTTTCTCGCCTACCTAGCTTTTGACCTGGGCTTAAAGCCAGGGCTACCCAATTGGGAAGGAGCTGGATAGGAGAGATTCCTGTGCCTCCCAATGAGCCTCTGTACCCAAGTTAACCCTCTCCTCCCCAAAAAGATCTACTCATGAGAATGACCTCAGTGGCTGACATCCAGACTAATGCTGCATTAGTGCCAATTAGTTCTTGCACGTGTGCAAGCTAGTCGTGCTAACTAGTTACGGCAAGTCGAGAGCTTGCATTCCAGGCTAGTGTTGTGCTGCTGCAACAAGGCGTACTTACACCCTCAGCCCATTTATGTTGCAGGGAATGATGCAAAGT
Source organism: Hemicordylus capensis (assembly GCF_027244095.1). NCBI lineage: Eukaryota > Metazoa > Chordata > Lepidosauria > Squamata > Cordylidae > Hemicordylus > Hemicordylus capensis. The sequence continues at coordinate 278,155,225 of NC_069660.1, read as the reverse complement.
TATCCACTAGCCTTATTGCCCAAGTGGAGTGAGACTGCAAGAGACTGCACAACTTGGAACATCTGTGCAGCCATGCAATCTGCTGCATGCCTGTGTGCATCGGTGTTCATTGCACTAGTGCACCATTAGTCTGGATGTCCGTCAGTGTGCAAGTCTCTTCTTTCCTGACACTAAAAGCTAATAAATAACATGAGAAAAGGAAAATGCCATAAAGGCATTCAAGCTGTTCATTGGCTATGCTTTTCTTCTGTATAAAATGCTGCTATCAATAAGCAATCACTTATAAAACAAAATCTGAAATTAACTAACTGTAGCAAGGGGTGCTAAATGGTATAATGAATCCTGGCATGTTGCATCTCCCACGTCACTGATACTTGCCAGTGGAATGAAATATGGCCCTAAACACATACTTGCTTTGCCTTTTTGAATGCAGATTTTATTTTTGCAGGTGCCTTTAATGAAAGATCCTTTATTAAGGACTTTGAGCTATTATTTTTCTTATTATGCAATGTGTCCAGTATTTTTAATGGGATATTTAATGCACATTTGCTAGCTTTATTGCTGGAGACTGTGCAGATAATTTGATATACAGAGCAGAATTCTATATACAAAAGGGGCAGATGAATAACCTCCATTTGTTGCCCTTTTGAAAAATGAAGACATGACCTGATAGTGTAGCAAACGGAATTTCATCATTGACATATACAAAACAAGCATGCAATCTAGCATTGAAAAGATAATAATAATAATTATTATTTACATTTGATATCCTGCTCTTCCTCCAAAGAGCCCAGAGTGGTGTACTACATACTTCGGTTTCTCTTCACAACAACCCTGTGAAGTAGGTTAGGCTGAGAAAGAAGTGACTGGCCCAGAGTCACCCAGCAAGTATCATGGCTGAATGGGGATTTGAACTCGGGTCTCCTCAGTCCTAGTCCAGCACTCTAACCACTACACCACGCTGGCTCCAGACTAATAAAGCACTGGTGCTGTGGGAGAAGCACTGGGATAGCACCAGTGCTTCTGAACAGCTCTGGACTAATATTGCACCAGTGCTTGTATAGGGGAATGATGAATTTCAGTTAATCCTGTTGGATGGACTTCCAGTGCATCAGCCTTTTGCACCAACTATCCTAATGACCACTAGGGGTCTTGGGAGTAGAGATAGTGAGTAAGGGTCACTTACCTGTCTACCTGTCTCTACTCTATGACCCCAATTTGATTCTTCCGCACTTTCTGTGCTGAGTCACAATCCTTCCTTTCCTCCTAGAGAGCAGATGGAAACATCTCTCTCCCTCCTTACCTATTCATTATGTAGTTCTTTTAATTAGGTTTAGGTCTTTCCTATCCAAGTATACTTTACCAATAAATACTTAGTGTTTAGTTCTACAAGGATCTCCATGTGTTTTTCTCTAAATAGCTGCAACAACTAAATCATCCTCTGCTACCCACTCTGTAACTGGAGTGTGTGTCCATTCCTTAGTACTCTGCTGTTTTACCCACTGGGGTAAAAATTAACAACCTCTAACAAATCCCTTTCCCCCAGAAGCACTGTGCCACCCAACAATTTGTCCCTGGGGACTATGCATGAGCCATCCTGAGCTGTAGAGCTAAATTAGTTGAACTCTTCAGAAGCATCGGCTTCTCCCATAGCACTGGTGCTTCATTTGTCTGGATGTCAGACTCTGTACTAGCCATAATGGGAATGTCTCCTAAATCTCATATAGTATGTTTAGTCGTATTACTCCATTAAGCAGCTCACCATTAGGTAGTGTTGTTGAGATTGGTTTTGTCCTACATGAAGTAGTTTGCTTAAAAGAAAGGAAAAAAATCCTGTTTAAAGATTCACATTTCCCTAGCAGGGCAAGAACGCTCTCCCATTGGTTGAGGTGATTATGGCATCAGCCAGGGGTGTAGCTATAATTGAGCGGATGGGTTCAGAGAACCCGGGACCCCCAGCTCCACCCCTCCCTATTTTCTTCTTTATCTCCCTCACTCCAAGGGGCCATCGGGGAGAAGGGCGAACACAGCCCCCCCTCCCCTAGCTATGCCCCTGAATATGCCCCTGGCATCAGTCCTGCTCAACCTCCCTGTTCACTGCAAGAGAGAAGCCTCCATTGGTTTTATCTGTGACTTGTTTTGCATGGATTCCTTAAAAAAACAGGAAAAGGATTTGTGAAAGGAAATTTAGGAAATCTGCCGTATGTTGATTCCTGCATGATAGCATATTTCTTTGCTGGCAATGTAGATTACAGAGGAGAGGAGAGGAGAGGAGGGGAAGGAAGACCACAATGTCAGCAATGCACCCAAATCAGAACAACTAACTGCATTCCCTACCAACTGGGAGTCAGGTTCTGGGCCGAATGGAGGATGCCAAGAGTAAGAGAAATATGGGGGTACAGGAGTACTATCAGGCATAGTAACAGGATCCCTACTCTTAACTAAATTTACTCACCAAGTAAGACTGCTGCTTGAAATGGCAGGCTGGGCACTCATCTATGAGTAAATCTGTTTTCAAGGAGGTGTGCTTCTGGGGTATAGCTATAATTGAGCAGATGAGTTCAAAGAACCCGGGGCCCCCAGCTCCTGAGGGCCCCCCAGCTCCACACCTCCCTATTTTCGTCATTATCTCCCTCACTCCAAAGGGCCCCCAAGGAAAGGGGTCAACACTGGCCCCCTCTCCCCTAGCTATGCCCCTAGTGTGCTTAGCAGGTAGGCTGTGATCAGGCGGATTGAGAAGTGGTGCAGAAGGTGTGAAATCCAAGCAAATATACCCAGTATCATTTCTAGACTGGAAGGGAGGACAGCTATGAGAGACCCAAAATGTTTAGAAGGAGGATGTCATTTCAGAAAGCCTGAGAAACCTGACAATAAGCATCTTGACAGTCTGTGCACAACAACAGCACAATCAGTTGAAAACTCTTTTGATTCCAGCTTGTACTTCAGTTGAGGACATCTGTCAAGAAAAACAGACAGTTGAAATTTTTTGGGAAACAAATAGTCAAGAGGATAAAACCTGGCACTTAGCAGTTGTCTGTACTGATTATTTAGATGCACTTAGCCTGTGTTTGCAGCAATTATATAATTACTTGTCAGAGACTCACGAGCCCCATGGCAGCAACAGAGCCTACTCAGCTTAAAAGAAAATAGAAAAGTAGAGTTAATGCAAGGATTTGGGAAAGCCAAAAGAAGAGGATTGCTGGCAAGAACATAAGAACAGCACTGCTGGATCAGGCCCAAGGCCTATCTAGTCCAGCATCCTGTTTCACACAGTTGCCCACAAGATGCCTCTGGGGAGCCCATAGGCAAGAGCTGAGGCATGTCCTCTCTCCTGCTGTTGCTTCCCTGCAACTGGTATTTAGAGGCATTTTGCCTCTGAGGTTGGAGGTGGCCAATAGCCGCCAGACTAGTAGCTATTGATAGACCAGTCCTCCACGAATTTGTCTAAGTCCCTTTTAAAGCCATCCAAGCTAGTGGCCATCACCACATCCCGTGGCAGAGAATTCCATAGATTGATTGTTTGATTATTCATTCATTCATTCATTCACTCATTCAATTTATTTACCATCCTTTCTAAAGTGGCTCCAGGAGGTTTACATTAAAATAAAAAACACATAGTAAAACAATTAAAGTTTTAAAAAAACCAATTAAACCAGATTAAAATTAAAATCAAAACACTAGATACAGAGATGTTGTGAGCCACCCAGAAACGGAGGTTTGGGGCAGCATACAAATTCAATCAATCAGTCAATCCATGCCAGGCTAAAAACATGGCTCCTTAAGGCTCTACTGAAGGCCTCCAAGGAAGATAATCCTCGTATATGAGGATTATGCACTGTGTGAAAAAGTACTTCCTTTTCTTGGTCCTAAATTTCCTGGTCTTCAGTTTTATGGGATGGCCTCTGATTCTAGTGTTGTGAGAGAGGGAGAAACATTTCTCTCTGTCCACTCTCTCTACTCCATGCATAATTTTATACACCTCTATCATGTCTCCTTGTAGTCACCCCCTTTCAAAATTAAAGAGCCCCAGATGACATAGCCTTGCCTCATAAGGAAGGTGCTCAAGGCCCCTGATCACCCTGGTTGCCCTCCTTTACACCATTTCCAGTTCTAAAATGTCCTTCTTAAGATACAGAGACCAGAACTGCACACAGTACTCCAAATGTGGCTGCATCATAGATTCGTGTAAGGGCATTATAATATTAGCCCTTTTCTTTTCAATCCCCTTCCTTAGTAGGGGTGTTTGCAGTTCGATCTGAGGTTTGAGCACTGTTTGGGAGTGGGGACCAGGAGCTTTAAGAAAGAGGAGAGCAGGTCCTTACCTGCTCTCCGCTCCCCCACGTAACTTCCTGTTTGGGCAGCCCAAGTCCCAAGTACCCCCACGCGGCACCAACACACACATGGCATCCATCCATGCATGGGAACAATTCTCATGGTCCGAAACACCATGCTGACCATGCAAACAGCATACATTACTTCCAAAATTGTTCTGGTACAAGAGTACCATTCAGTGCAACATCTGAAAATTATAGGGATGGGCCTAGTCTGCTGGTTCCATGGCAGAAAAAGCCTTGTAAAATGAGAATATATTTTCCAAGCTCAGTAGAAATGTGACAGATTCCACCCACACCTCAGATGTGGATTTCTTTCCACAATCAACTACACCACTAGACACCACCAGCATGTATTAAACGGATTGTCAGCATGTTCCAGCATTAAAAAAAAAAGTGCAGGAAGTAGCTTGCATGGTTAGATTTGTCTCTGCCTGAGGCCCACAGCCACCACCATAACCACAAATGTACTAGACTAGCATGGAAACATTCAGGCCTTCTCTGCAAATTACAGTCTTCTCAGTGTGGATTGGGCCCTCACCATCAGATGACTTTGCAGGAGGGAGTGACAGGAAGAGCCCAATCAGCATTGGGCAGGCCGCAGTCCACACAGAGGTTTCTAGATGCAGGAGCACAGCAAATATGTCCTCAGTATATGTCGGCAGTCCATAGAGCCTGGATAGGCCTGACAAGACCTGTATGCATCTATAATGCATCAGAGCTTGCAATATAAGTTGGAGTGGTGGGCAGACAAGGCTTCTGAGAGCTACTTTTTCTTTTTGCTAGAACCTTGGGAATTACCAATAAGAAATAGTACCTTTGGGAAGGCAAAGCCAGACACAAGATCGCTGCTTGGGGCAACCAAACCAGTCACAGCATTGTCACTTATACGAACATTTACACTGGCAGAATAAGAGGTTTTAAACATCAAAACCTATGAATTCCAGGATAATTTTTCTGCAAGACAGGAGGAAAACAAAAGAGGCTGCTTTGTGGGGGAAGCACATGGTGGAGAGAAATTAGTGAGAGATAATGTAAAAGCAACCTTGGGCATCTGAAGAGAAAGGAGATTAAAAATGGCAGGGCCATGCCTCCACTTAGCTGGCCAGTCAGATTTGTAGTACTGGCTGCAAGAGGACAGAGAAGCAATCCCAAATGCCTGGAGACCCAGGAGCTAACAGTAGCTACTTAATGCCCACCCTGCTATAAATGAAACCAAAACTTTACTATGGAGTTTGCCTGGTGGGGGTGCCAATTAGATGGAAGAAAACAATATGACTGGAATTGCCACTATGTCCACGCGTATACCACAGTAATTGGGGACAGTACCATGGTAAAGTAGCTTCCCCCTTGCTTAGACTATGTGTGAAGGGAGCCTAAGCAAGAAAGCTGAAGGATTTAAAGATATGGTTGATATGCCAATGGATGTTCAGTGATCAAGCAACTCAATGCCACAGCTCAGTGAACAGTGCCAGTCAATGAAAAGACTCCTTTGAGTATCCACTTAATTCCTCCTCTTCTTGTCCTGGTCACTCATCACTGATTCTCTGTTCTTCCAGGAAGTCACTGTGTGGGCTTCTGGTTTCAGAGAAATATATATGCTGTCATTAAAGATTAGTCAGAGCTTGACTGGGTTTAATGAACTTGCTTACTCTTCTTCACCAGTGAAAGGCTAAAATGTAGGAAGTTAATCCATACTGTAATGCTAATTGTCGACAAGAAAATTCTGTTCTATATGAATGAGTTATTTCTCTCTCTCTCTTCATAAATCTTTCTATTATTGTTGTTTACACAGTCAGACAGGTGTTATTGACTGGTTTGTTTTATCTAGACATCGAGTCCTTTCCAAGGACCTGGGATGGCTGAATTTTATTGTCAATGGTGTCAATGGTATTATTATAGATATCATCACAGAATATAGGCTGTTCCCAGTAAAGTTGCTTTTTGTAATTGACTGATGGTGATTGCTGTGGCCCCTATGGTGTTAAGGTGCTCTTCAAGTTGTTTTGGAATTGCACCTAGGGTGCCAGTTACCACTGGGATTATTTTTGTCTTCTTCTGCCACAGCCTTTCAATTTCAGTTTGTAGATCTTTGTATTTTGTTATTTTTTTTCTATTTCTTTTTCTTCTATTCTGCTATCCCCTGGTATTGCTATGTCAATTATTTTCACTTTTTCTTTCTTTCTTCTCGACTACAGTTATACCTGGTGTATTGTGTGGCAGATGTTTGTCTGTTTGTAATTGGAAGTCCCATGATATTTTTGCATCTTCATTTTCTACAACTTTTTCAATTTTATGGTCCCACCAATCTTTGTCTACAGGTAGCTTGTATTTTTTGCAGATGTTCCAGTGTTGTTGTTGTTATTTATTCAATTTCTATACCGCCCTTCCAAAAATGGCTCAGGGTGGTTTCACAGAGAAATAATAAATAAATAAGATGGCTCCCTGTGTCCAAAGTGCTCACATTCTAAAACAAAAAACAAAAAAAGCAAGATAGACACAAGCAACAGTCATGGGAGGTAGTATGCTGGGGGTGGATAGGTCCAGTTACTCTCCCCCTGCTAAATAAAGAGAATCACCATGTTAAAAGGTGCCTCTTTGCCAAGTTAGCAGGAGTGTTAGCAGGTTCTAATCCATGAAAGAGAATATTAGACTGGCATGCAAGCCAGTGTTAGATCAAAGGAGAAGGACAAGGGACCTGTATCACTTCCCCTCCTCATCACCTCTGTGAGAGAAATTTATGTTCGCTTGTCCTCTAGGTGCAAGTCAGTGAGAGCAAGAAAATGCAGAAAGCCTTGGGTAGAGGAGATCATTCCCACAATTATGGGGAGCAAGCAAACATATGCATTCACTTTAGAAATGAATGGAAATGGATACAAATGATCCCCATTGGTATGAAACAAATCGGTATGAAACAAATATGCCATTGAATGAATGGTAACAAATGGGGGTTCTGTTTTTTGGGACCTGCCTTTGTTGCCATTAATTTTCATTTTTTTCAAAAAAGACAGAGGCTCAGCCTGACATTCTGCACAGCATTAGAACTGTGTATCAGGAGCTGCATCGGTGGAAGACTCTGCATTGCAGCTCTGCCCAGTGCAGTTGTGCACCTAGGTAATTTTGGCGCCTGGACTTTGGGAGCCCCTGCCCCGCCACCTGCTGCAAGTTAAGCATCATCACCTAAAGGCCTTTTGGAGCTTCCCCCCCCCATCCCCCACCCTGGCTGTGCATTCACCATTCAGAAAAGTAAGCAAGATATTGGAATTGCTTTGTTTTTCTCTTGCAGTGTTGCAATAAATCTGCTTGGACAAAAGATTGTGTGTGTGTTGTTGTTTTTAGAAACAATTCTGAAGAAGATACTTCCCACTGACCTACACGTACCATATTTTGCATTGAGAATCCTGGCACTTAAATTATCTGGATGCACGTTCAAGTTCAAGTTTGTGGCTGTAACATTAAAGAACTTGAACTTGAACTATCTGGATGCACTATTTTTTACCCCTGAACATTTATTTTCAACAACATGCACAGGGAAAGCTGGAAACTTTTTTTAGAATAGAAAAAGTTCTGAAATGACACTTCCTACTGTCCTGCACAGACATACCATGTGCTCGCTGATCTCCGGAGTTTGGGGTTGGCAGTGCGTGGCTGAGCGTGCTGCTAGTCTGAGGGTAGCTGGCCAGCCTGAAGCCCCACCATGCCCACCGATCTCCAGGCTACATGCGGCCAGGGGGTGGGGGCTGAGAGTGGAGTAGGCCTGCCTGCAGCCAGTGGTGGCAGCAAAGGCACTGGGCCTGGCCAGGCCTGGCTGCTTGCCTGGCTGTTTGGGATGTTCATGCCTGTGCAGTGCAACCCGTGAGCGTTGCAATTATGTGATATCACGTATTTGCGATGCTCATGCCTGCAGATTGTGATCCGTGAGTGTCGCAAGCGCATGACATCACATATTTGCCGTGCTTACGAGTCACACTGTGCAGGCATGAGCAATCATCACGCACTTGCAGTGCTCGTGAGTTGTGCTGTGCAAGCGTGAGTGTCACAGATAAGTGACATCATGTGCTTGCAATGTTCATGGGTCACACTGTGCAGGTGTGAGCATCACGAGCATCACCAGTGCCTTAGCCACTGCTGCTGGCCACAGGCATCCAAGCCTGCTCAGCTTTCTGCCCTCATCTCTGCCACGCACAACAGGAGATCAGTGGCCACACGGGCCTCAAGCAGGGTGCACATTTGGAGGCACCCTGGGAGACATTTGGAGCTCCTCCCCCCTGGTGCTGAGGACTAGATTTCCACCTGCAAGTCCAGTCCAATGAGTGCCCCTGGCCCAATGTGTTGCCAAGCAGAGAAATGCACACTGAAGGGGAGCAATTTTTGCTGCGCTCTTTTCTCTCCAAAAGGACTTTTTTGTTTCAGGAATAAGCCCCTGAGGGTCACGCAGCCCTCAAGTGTTCATCTTCCTTATAACAAGTATATTACCAGTGTGTAGGGACATAAAGAAATAATGAATGAAAATAGGAACAAAATTAAAATAATAAACAAACAAGGATTAAAAATGTGAAATACAAAGCCAAATGAGAATGATTTTTTTCCTTTTCTTGCATATGCCAAATGGGTAGTGCCTCTTAATCTCTTTGTCTCCCAGAAGCAGGGCCTCCTAGATTCACCTCTGCCACAATTGATTCTCCCAGTCACCACCAGGCTTTGTACACACGCACAAATGAGCACACACAAACTTTGTGTTCAGCCCCTGATGATAATTTCATGGCAGTACGACAAGCAGCAAGAGAATGACAGAGAGGCTGAAGGAAATGGCAACCATTAATCTGCCTCTCACAAAAAAAGAGCAACAACAAATCCTGAGTGTATTACTGATCTGAAAAGTTGCTTGTCGTCAGTTTCCTCATACCATAAACTTTTGATAGTTTCTTATAACTGAAGAAATATTATCCTAATGTCTCTATAAGCAAACATGTAGCATTTAATGAGTAGCTGAAGTTCAAGTAGTGTACAGTACCAGCAATTTTCTTCCTACACTTTCCTGCTACAAGTAATACTTCTCTGGAAGTATATTCCATGGTGTAACCATAGTGCAAACATTCCATGTTTGTCATTCCCAACATCATTCTAAGCATGGGGGTCAGGGTCATATTTACATTCATATGCTTATTTAATGCTGCTTTCTTGGCTTCTAAAAACTGATTTAATTATCTGTTCCCTTCCAATTATTCTTCCTAACATTCCAATTTTCAGAGTTTACTGCCAAAGAAATGTTAGAACTAGGGACAGGAAACTGAAGGATTTGAATCCATATTAAACAAAATTTCCTTGCAGAGACTCAAAGATAAACTATATGATCAGTAGAATTATATGATGCAGTTCATACAGGACTATACCATTTCAAAGAGTAGATTTGTTTTCCCATTAATTATACCAAGAAAACCTTGTATATTGAAATTACAATGTTGGGAAGTAGGATTCTGGGGAAAAGCATACCCATATACATGCATGTGCATGCACACCCCACATGAGGTGCTGAATTGCATAATTTATTCTCAGCAGAATTGGGGTGTGAATGTGGTAGTGCAGAAGTACATATCTGTGTTCCTAAGTTTTCTCACCAGAGCTGCTATTTGAGAGGCAGCCTCAAGAAATATGTGCCAGCTATTGAAAGATAACAATCTTTCTCTAAATATTTTCATTTCATTTCACTACTGTATGTCCTTAACATACTAATACTACGTAACGTATACACTTAGCTGATTATCCTAATTGTTTCCATAATTATCAAGATGCTTATGCTTATAAAGACAATTCTGTCTGATTTGATTTCCATATCTTCATTTACATGGAGGGAAAGAACAAAATGAGACATTTCTTAATAAATTTTGTCACCATTAATGTTAGTAATTAGCACTAGAACTGATTATTAAAATTTAGAGATTTAGTAGTTACAATTTTTTTGAATTTATAACAGAAGTATTAAGACACCTCTATGAGATATGGAACAAAATAGGCAATAATCTTAAGAAAGTTTAGTTTAAATTACCTACATTTGAAAACAATAAGATACCTTTAAAATTACATTGGAATATATGAAATAATTGTTGCACATTTAAAATGGGACTACGGCTAAATGTAAAGAAGACTAAACTAATGACAACGGGTACAGCAACCTTAGAATTGATAATGAGGACACTGAAGTGGTGGATAGCTTCTGCCTTTTAGGATCAACCATCAACAGTAAAGGATCCAGCAGTCAAGAAATATGCTGCAGACTAGCACTTGGTAGGGTTGCAATGAAGGCCTTGGAAAGGATATTTAGATGCCGTGGCCTACAAAGATTAGAATCGTTCAGAGAATCGTTTTTCCTGTGCCACTCTATGGATGCAAAAGCTGGACTTTGAAGAAGCAAGTCCATAATGCTGGGGAAAGTTGAAGGAAAAAGAAGAGGATGACCAGCAAGCAGCAAGGTGAATGGACTCGATTACAACAGCAATGAATGCACTACTGAGAGACCTTAAAGGCCATGTTGAAGTCAGATCATCCTGAAGAGAATCTATCTATGTGGTCCCTAAGAGTCAACACCGACTTGACAGCACTGCATCAATCAATAAATCATTGTTATTGGCTGCCAAAATGTGCAGTTGAAGAAGGCACCAGAAGACATCAGCATTCGCTACAGTGGAAGAAACTACAGCTTGCACAATCACCGTTTGGGACAGCAGAGCCACTGCTTCCGTGTACACAGCAGAGGCAGCACTGATGTCTTCTGGATCTGTTTCAATTGCACATCATATCAGCCATTATGTTTTTATCCAATTATCCTACCCTTCTTCAAGAGCATAATTAGTGTCTGTCCCATGGGGTGCAGGCCCCCAATGAATTGCTCAGAGTCCCGGGTCTCATCAGCCACCTCCCTCCTCCATGACCTCTCCCAGAAAGGAAGTGCAGCAATGGAGGCACCTGCAGAGAGCAGGGGAGAGAGCATCTAGCCTCACCTAGCTTTCTGCTGCTGCTTTCACCTTCATTCATTAGAGTCTTCATTATAATGTTAGAGACTTTTTTTAAAAAAAAAATGTAATTATTATTGAGGGGATTATGATTAAGTTTGATTATCAAAAGGGGGTCTGTGGACCTGGATCTTTAAAGTACCTAGCAACAGCTCTGCCGTTCTACTAAGGAGCTCAGAGGAGTACTTGAGCCTCATAACCACCCTCTGAGATAGGTGAAGCTGTGGAGGACACTCTGAGGCTATTCACAGGGCTAGCGGAGGCTAGCCCGATTTTCTCCCATCGTGTGAACCACTGGGCTCAGCTGCGAGCCTGGTGGTTCGCAAGTGGGTCACCCACTTCTGTAGCCCGGTGCTTAAACCGGGTTTGCGGAGTGAGCACTCTGCAAACCCAGTTTAAGCAACCGTGAGTAGCCGTGCCACGGCTCTGTGCAGTGGCTACTCACAAGTAGGTGCCTGGCGGGACAATGCAAAGCAGCCTCCCAGCTCGGGGGTCTCTCCAGTATGCCCTGCACACTTGCACAGGGCATACTGGAGCTTCCAGGGGCCATGTGACCCCCGATCCTCCCAGCCCCCACTGGCTCCATCATGGAGCCAGCAGTCATGTGGGCGGCCGATCCGGCCACCCAGGGCTGCAACCCTGCTCGTGTGCGGGGAGAGCGGGACAAACCCGCTCTCCCACCTCACCCTCCCCAGGCAGGTCTCTTGGATCGTGAGACCCACCTCTCTGAGGTGATTCTCACAATCTCTCAAAAGCAGGCTAAGGGAGCCTAGCCTACTTTTGGGCGATCATGTGCTGCAACAGGTGCTGCACAGCTCCCAACAGCTAGCCGCCCTAAATATCCCTCCCCTTGGCTAAAGTTAATGGAGCAAGCGCGCCGTTAACCTCATCTTTTTGCTCGCGTGTCGGCATGTGGCAACACACAAGGAGACCCCTGACTGGGAGGCTGCAAGCAGCCTCCCGGGCTCGGGAGTCTCTCCAGGATGCCCCACGAACTTGATTCCAGGAACTTCCTGGAACTTCCAGGGGCCATGCGGCCCCCGATCCCTGCAAACCATGCTGGCTCCGTTGTGTGGGCAGCTGATCCAGCCACCCAGGGCTGCCAATCCGGCCACTTAGGGCTGCCGATACTAGGGATGTGCATGGTCCGGAGCGGTCCGGACCGGCACTGAAGGGGGGTCTCCCTTTAAGGGCGGGGAGGGTTTACTTACCCCTCCCGCCGCTTTGCCCCCTCCAGCGCCCATATTCTTAGTAGAAGCCACCCCTTCTGCCTCCTCCAGTGCCAATGCCGCCTGGGCGCGTGCGCGGCTTTGCTTTAAAAAGTTCCTTTTGCTGGCGCTGAGGGATTAAACACCAAACAGAAGCCAGCAGAGCACCGCGCCGGCCGGCGGCTCCCCCATGCTCAGCCGCCCAGCAGCCACTGAGAACGCCCAGGGAGGACGCGCCGTAGCCGACGCGCCGCGGCCCCCAGGCAACCCTAACTTCCGGCTTCCATGCGACTTCCCCCAGCATACAGAGTGGCTGCAGAATAGTGGAAGATGGTATACACTCAGAGGTCCATTTACAGTCCTAGGGTTTTTTAGTTTAGAAAAAAGATGGCTGAGGGGAGGCATGATAGAGGTCAATAAAATCATGCATGGTGTGGAGAAAGTTGATAGAGAGAAATTTTTCTCCCTCTCAAATACCACTAGAACCAGGGGTCATCCCATGAAACTGACTGCCAAGAAATTTAGGGCCAACAAAAGGAAGTACCTTTTCACAAATGTATAATCAACCTATGGTATTCTCTGCCACAAGATGTGGTGACAGCCAAATGCCTGCATGGCTTTAAGAGGGGTTTAGACAAATTCATGGAGGACTGGTCTATAAATGGTTAATGGTCTGAGGGCTATAGGCCACCTCCAGCCTCTGAGGCAGGATGCCTCTAAATACCAGTTTCAGGGGAGTAGCAGTAGGAGAGAGGGCATGCCCTCAGCAATTGCCTGTAGCTTCCCAGCAGAATCTGGTGGGCCACTGTGTGAAACAGGATGCTGGACTAGACAGCCCTGATTCAGCAGGGCTTGTCTTATGTTCTTAAGAACAGGGATGTGTTGAAGTCATCTGGGAAAATTCTCCAAAGTTTCTTCTTGGGAAAGAAAAGGAAAGGTTGTGCCATCTGATCAGTGTCAACTCCTGGAGACCATAGAGCCATGTAGTTTTCTTGGTAGAATATAGGAGTGGTTTACCATTGCCTTCTTCCACACAGTATGAGATGATGCATTTCAGCATCTTCCTATATCACTGCTGCCCAATATAAGAGTTTCCCATATTCTGGGAAACACACCAGCAGGGATTCAAACCAACAGCCTCCTGCTCTCTAGGCAGGTTGCTTCCCCGCTGAGCCATTAGGTGACCCTGAAATTCTCTTTTGAACATCACTTTGGATAAATTTTGGTTCCAACCTTTTGAATACCAACTAGAATTCTGAGTTATATGCTAATCTGATTTGTTTTATGGACGTGTCATGTGGCCTACATTGTTTTATTTTCAAGTCTTGCTTGTTTCAAACCATTATTTTCTCTTGGCATCCGCTCAAGCAATAATTCTTTCAGTATGAACAAAAGTAGTGGTTATCAAATTAATCAAGTCCTATTAATGCACAAGACTTATTTATGAGTTGACTTTTCTCACATACCCCCCTTGCATCCTAAAAACCGCTATATACAATGAAGTTTCCAAATTTATGTGTTACAAATACAACACCAAGCTATTTTCCCATAATCATATTGCACTTAGGGCTAAATTGTGTCTCCTCTGTGCAGGGTGTCAAAATGACTACAGCATCTATATTTTTAGGATTAAAATTAAAAATACCAACTAAGATTAATTAGAGAAATTAGTCATATAAGGGTAGCTAAATGTCATCTTAAAGGACACTTTCTCAATGACTTCGTTTCACACCCTCTCGCTCAAATTTGCATTTCATAGCTAGCTATATTAACATCTGTTTTGTTGAAGGCTGCTCTATAAGCTATTTGCTGAAAAAGAAATCTGGGAAAGCAAGGAAGCACAACAGCAATTATTAGTGTGACAATCATCATGTCTTCTAAATATCTGTTTCTGGACATAATAAATATCTCTGACTTGGTCATAATATACCTGGGGTGAAATTTTCAATTTCATAATATCCTAAGAACATTTGTTCAAAAAGCAGATAAAGAAATCTCTCCAGGGTCTGTAAGCCCACACGTCAATCTTTATCACTTCAATCTTTAAGCTAAAACTATTGGAAAATTCAAAGTTCCAGAAACCAGCCAAGAATTTGTTTTCTTGAGCAAAGGTCATTTTATTTTGAAAGATCTTTTAAAAAATTCTCTTCAGTGCCTTGACTCACCGATAGATGTGTTTGGCAGAGAGAATATAACCACTACCCCGGTTTTAAGCCCCTGGTGGCGCAGTGGTAAAACTGCCGCCCTGTAACCAGAAGGTTACAAGTTCGATCCTGACCAGGGGCTCAAGGTTGACTCAGCCTTCCATCCTTCCGAGGCCGGTAAAATGAGTACCCAGAATGTTGGGGGGCAATATGCTAAATCATTGTAAACTGCTTAGAGAGCTCCGGCTATAAAGTGGTATATAAATGTAAGTGCTATTGCTGCTATTGCTATTGCTATTAAGGGACAGGGGAACTACCAGACTGATGTCATGGTTAAAGTGTTGGATTATAAGCAGAAAGTACCAGGTTCAAACCCCTGCTAAATGAGCAAAGAGGCACCTTTTAGAAGTGGTGATACTCTTTATTGAGCAGGGGGAGAGAAACTGGCCACATCCATCCCCAGCACAGCATCCCTCCAGCGGCTGTTGCTGGTGTCTATCTTATTTTTCTTCTTTAGACTGTGAGCCTTTTGGGGACAGGGATACACACACACACACACACCCTGCTTTGGGAACTTCTGTTGAAATGTGGTATATAAATATTCATCGTATTCATATTCCCACTCAGCCATGAACCTTACTGGGTGACTTTGGTCCAGCCACTGTGTCTTAATCTGACCTAACTCACAAGGTTGTTGTGAGAAAGTGTTGGAAGGGAGAACTATGTGTACTGCTCTGGGCTTTTTGGGGAAAGGATAGGATTAAAACACAAAATATAGATAAAAGCATATTACAAAAGATGTGAGGAAGTTGCCAAAAATGTTGACCCCGTGTCAAACTCTCCCTTGCCCTTCTATAATGTGTCGTACAACTTAGCCTGTGTGTCCTTGTGCCACAGCATACTGCATTTCTCTGCTCCTGCTCCTATTTTAGGCAGCTGTCAGACTTCAGCAAAGGTTAGGATCCAGCTCTGGGGAAGCTGGCTGTCAGTCTGAAAGTCATGGTGGTTTATTATCATCATGAAGAGTGATTGTTATATGGATTGTGCAAGGTGTCCACATCCCTTGGGATGTGGGGAAGACTAGATCCCATGGGTTCCCCACATCCTGTGTGAAATTTGCCCTACTCCTGTGAAAACCCCATTTTTAGTCACTCAGTTCTGACTTGATAATATTAACAACTTGTGTAATGAGAAACCCACTTGTGCAAATAGTTGATGGACCATAGTACTACTTTCTGGGTTGGAGGAGGAGTCATTTTCAGCACAGGATGTATCGGAGGGTTGGCTCCCAAGGGCACACACCCCTGAACATATCTGGAAAACCGAAACAGATCCCTTAACTGAAAAGATCATAGGGGCTTCCAGGAACTTGTGTGTTCTGTGTGTTCTGCTGAGGACCAGCAAATAACTGTCTGTCTAAACACAAGAAACACTCACGTTTTTCACTTTGTGTTGAATTAGTACAGAACCTTATTCTCAAGCTGACAATCCATTCTCTGTAATAAATGCCATAAGAGAACATCTTCTTCACCATGAGCCTAACCGCCTGTTGAGATCATCTAGAGAGGTTCGCCTGCAGTTGCTGCCAACTCGCCAATGGGCCTTCTCCATTGCTGCACCTGGACTTTGGAATGTGCTCCCTGTTGAAATATGAGCCTCCCTAACTCTGGCAACTTTTAAAAAGGCATTGAAACACATTTATTCACCCAGGTTTTTAATTAGATTTGTTGTTTAAATTTTTACTGCTGGTTTTAAATGGCTTTAATGTTAATGTTTTTAATGTTTACATGATTTTATTGTTTAATTGATTTAGTTTTGATTTTAACTGTTAATATATTTTAATTGTTTTTATTTGTTGTAAACCACCTTGAGCCATTTTTGGAGGAGTGGTATATAAATCAAAAGATGATGATGATGATGATGATGATGATGACGTCAGTGTGTGATCTTTTTACAACAGCTGATTAGGTGATCCACTGTTTCATCTGTTTCTTTACAAAGGCGGCACTTGCTGTTTGTTGTTGATTTTTCTACTTTTGCACTTATTGCACTTGTTCTTAGTGCCTGCTCTTGTGCAGCCAGTATTAAACCCTCTGTTTCTTTCTTCAAGTTGCCATTCTTAAGCCACTACCAGGTCTTGGTGATGTTTGATTTTCCAGTTATATTGTGCAAATATTGACCATGCAGTGGCTTATTTTTCCATTTTTCTGCTCAGTTCTTGACTTCTTCTTTCTTGTAGGCCTGCTTTGTTTCACGGGGCCACAAAAATCACCATCAGCCAATTACAAAAAGCAACTTTACTGGGAACAGCCTATATTCTGCGGCAATATATATAATAATAACAACAATATTAATAATAAAATTCAACCCTCCCAGGTCCTTGGAAAGGACTCAATGTCTGGATAAAACAAACCAGTCAATAACACCTGTCTGATTGTGTAAACAAGAATGGATGAATGGATGAATGAATGAATAAATAAATAAATACTGTTGTTATCATCTGATTCTAGATGCAGCAGAACCTCCAGGAAAAAAACTTGAGCCCACTCAGGCTGAAAACCCAGCACAACCTGCTGGGACAACACAACAAGAAGAGAAGCAACCAGATAATGAGCAGGAAGAGACAGCAGAGTGAGTAACATTAAATAAGAAACTGAGGATTCATACACATAATACATCACTAGTGTGGAACATTTGTCACTGTTTGTACTTTTGTGCCTCCAAACCCCATCAATTTCACAAATAAGACACAAACCTTCAGAAAGAAAGAACAGCAGCTAAAAAGTCTATGGAAAAATGGTATATTTCTACTCACAACCGATCTAGACACTGACAAAGATCAGTCATCACTTTCAGTTATGGAGTAGTACAAGGAGCTATTCAGTTGGTTGGTCTGACAAAGGGTCTTTCTACAATGTATGTCATACGCATACAGGAGATGGACTTCTGGTTTTGGCTTATTTAGTTCCCCAGTCAATGCATTTCCTGAGCCAAGCTAGAGAAAAGTCTTGTCAGTTTTGAAAGACTCAAGGATTTATTGGCATCCTTCAGATTTTTTTTGCTCCCTTTGTTTAAGCTCCTTATTTTTCTGGCTGCCTGGTTTGTTTTTAAAGCTGACATGGAGGACAGCATGTATGTATTGTACATTAATTAAAATATCAAAAAACCCTTCAGTTTAAAGGTAAGAGTTACGGTGCTTGGAAACTGCAAGCTAAAGTAGTCACCATAGCTTCCGTGCCATGTAAACAGTAAATACTTTGTACAACCTCATACATTATGCTGGCTGCATAAATTTGGCTTCATGCCATGGAGGCTCCATTCAAATTAGGCTCCATACTTTGCCTTGGTTTTTCATCTTGACATTGGGCTGGGGGGAGGGTGTGTCTGGGCAACAGGTGCAGCAGCTTTGATTGATTGATTGATTGATTGATTGATTGATTGATTAAGTGCTGTCAGGTCGGCCTCAACTCTTAGTGACTGCATAGATAGATTTTCTCCAGGATAATCTGTCTTCAACTTGGCCTTTTAGGTCTCTCAGTGGTGCATTCATTGCTGTCATAACTGAGCCCATCCTCCTCACTGCTGGTTGTCCTCTTCTTCTCTTTCCTTCAGTTTTCCCCAGTATTATGGACTTCTCAAGGGAGCTGGGTCTTTGCATAATGTGTCGAAGTATGATATTTTGAGCCTGGTCATTTGTGCCTCGAGTGAAAATTCTGGATTGATTTGTTCTCTGATCCATTTGTTTGTTTTCCTGGCTGTCCATGGTATCCTCAAAAGTCTTCTCCAGCACCAAAGTTCCAAAGCATCAATGCTTTTTCTATCTTGCTTCTTCAAGGTACAGCTTTCGCATCCATAGAGTGTCATGTGGAAAACCATTGTCCGAACTAGTCTAACCTTTGTATGTGAAGACACATACAAAGGCAGCAGCTTTACCAAGCTTTTATTTCTCCAGCGAGCCATTCTTCTCTCTCCATTCATACTGCTGGCAATTGAAGGTCTTTTTTGGCCCACAGCCTGAATAGAGGAAAAAGGAAGGATCGCCAGGTTGCAGCTCTTCCTGGCTTTGTGGCCTGGCTTTGTGTCTCAACACATGCTGACACAATATGGGAATGTGTTCCAACACATGCTGAAACATTCTCACCTCCAAAATAGCACTGTTGTGAGGTGGTCTTGCAAATGTTTGTGAACCATGCTCTCTCCAGCCTTATTCCTTGTGTCTCAGTGTTGCCTCTGTCACTCCACTTTCAGTCGGAGATGCTACCTCAGGTTGTTTTGTTCTTGGATGTTATTCTTTCATTCATTCATTCATTCAAATGCTGTGCCATTGGGTTCCACAGATCGATTGGCAAAATAAATGGTAATGACTATGAAATCTATTCAGTTCTCAGACATGCTATAAATATATGATTTCTCAGGTGAGAGAAGTTCCTTAAGTGCTGGGAACAAATCAAAGAGCTCAGGCAGATGGGGAATCTGGAGTGCATGTCAACTCCAAACAAATGCCAACTCCTCTCATCTCCCTAAATTGCTGTTGCTTTCAGACTGCAATCCTAGGCATGGTTACTTGGGGTGAATCCTCACTGGGTACAAGATGTTCCTACCTGGGGGCCAGTAAAAAGTACACAAGGATCAGATGTGGCCCTCGGGCCTTATGTTGTGCAGGCCTGCTCTAAGCAGTTCCAGTCCAGTGCAGGTTATTTGAGAACCACAGCTGGATGGTGTGAGAATGCAGATCTACTGCATGAAATATATGCACATTTTCTTAGCAACCCATCTGTTGGATGCTGTGAATAATGTCATGATGCATCAGACAGAAATCCATCAGGTACCAAACCAATGTGGTGTTGGAGATGTTGTACTAGGACTGTTCAAATCCTTTCTCAGACATAATGTTTGCTGGGTGACCTTGGACCATCATAATCTCTCAGCCTAACCTACCTGTGAGTAGGGATGCGCACCAAATTACTTCGGTGCACATCCAAGGGCAGCAAGGGGGTCCTACCTCCCCATCCTCCAAGCCCTGCCACCCCACCGCCGCACTATTGAAACAGAAATACCTCCATGCAGGCAGCAGCTTGTGCCACTTGCTCCTTTAAAACGCGGTGCCACCGTGATAGGATGGGTCCCCTGGCCTCCCTTGCGCAGCGTCAGCACATAAATGTCACCGATGCATGCACCGATGCCATTTACGTGCCGACACCATGCAAGGGATGCTGGGGGATGCATCCCATCGCCACAGTGCGTCATTTTAAAGGAGCAAGCGACACATGCTGCTGCTGCTTGCACTGAAGTATTTCCATTTCAACAGCGCCACAGTGGGGCAGTGGGGGCTTGGAGGAAGGGCAGGTAGCACCCGCCCGCCTCTTAAGGGAACCCCACGCCCCGTGCTGAAATGTTTCGGCGCCAAGGAGCTGAAACGCTTTGGGTTCATCCCTACCTGTGAGAATAATATGGGCGGAGGGGGAGAGAAGAACTTCCATGTTCAGAGGCAGTCTATGTCTTAATACCTGTTTAAGTAGTAACTTGGGACAAACATTGGGAAGAGTGTTCCAACAATCCTGCAATGTGTGACACTCTGTTCTCATAATTTTGCAAATGGGGGCTCAGAATAAGTTAGAAGTGAAATATTGACACAGGGATTCAGAGTGTGTGTGTGGGGGGGGGGAGAGCAACTCTTCCAGTATTAATATAGTAATTTATACAGCAGTCCTGCAGTACAGTTCACTAGAGAAACAATAGTTTCTACTTCATTCATACTGAAAATCTCTTTCATATAGTCCTCCTCTCCCTAGTAGGAAAATGGAGAAAAGCCCTACATAGCAAAAGGTGCCTTCATCTGCAGCCAACCATGCCACATCCCACACCATTGCTGAGGGTCTCTATCGAAACCTTTGGAATGGCCTTTTGGGATGCTTAGGGGGCTGCAGCAAAGAGAAGGGGGAAATGAAAATAGCTTGCCCTTGCACTGTTATACTCTCCAGTAAGCACTTGCACAGCCACAGTAAATCTTGCCAGTTCTTATTTCTAATAAACAGGATAAATAATACAGACTAATAAACATGATAAATAATACAGACTCCACGTATATTGTTGTTCAAATACCTACAGGATCGGGTCCTCATAATATCCACTTTCAAATATATTTTGATTCCTGGTTCTGCATGCATGAGGATGCACCATTTCCTGCAAGGTCCATTATGAACAGAGTCCTTTTTCAGTGTATCACCTCTGTATGAAGAAGCCAATTTGTTATCCTGTCAAACGACTCACTTGGCTTCTGACAGACAGGGTGCTCACCTCAGACTTTCCCTACAGTCCATTAGCAGAAAAAATGACCTGTTTTTTTGGCTTTCCATTTCAGAACTTTCTCATTTTTAAATATACAAAAATATATTGTGATGGATATTAACAACTAGTAGGCATACATAGCCACAACCTGCCTGGCCACATCTTAACTGTCATGTCTAAAAGCAGTGGGCATACCGAAATGGCTGATGTGCTGCATAACTTAATAATGGTGACTGAGCTGCTGAATATTTTTAATGCCAGTCTCCTAATTTTGAATCTGGATTCATTTTAAGTCTCACTTGTCTATCAGTAAGTTGTTGTTCTTTCTTTCTGCTTCTGCTCATAATAACAGTGCAATGGCTCTTCCCATTAATAGCTTTGCAGGACAGTAATAATTTTCTTTGGCAGCCTATGAGTGATGGGAAGAGGACGCCATATATTCACAGTAGGAATCGTCAGATTAGCATACCATTCCATCAACATGTACAAGCAAGACTGTGAATCCTTAATACTAGGGAATTAAGGCAAAGAAGCCATCACTACTATAACAATTTTAAAGATTACTCTAAGATTACATAGAGAGGTTTGTACAATGGAATGAATTACAATCCTATATCAAACATATTCCGATATACAAATGTACATACCCTTGCAGCAGGTGGGGGGGGGGATAAAGTGCATTGTAGCACCGAGTATAATTGCATGTAATAAAAAAAGCTTCCAAGATACAGTTTTAATGAAAAAATGAAGTTTTTGTCATTTTGTTTATTTCTCTGCTTACTTTAGGGAGAAAAAAAAGTGGGTGTGTGATGCACTTATTAGTAATTTCATCTGACGATTCATTCACAATCACTTTTCCTGAGATTAATTTGTACTAGCCAGCAGGGAGTAGAAAAATACAGATTGCAATGTTAACATATAAACTTCTGGTCTGACATTCTGATTTAGCTACAGTTGGTGCAATGTATCGATTCCATCCATCCACACTACCAGATTTCTGTTACTATAGCTGTGTTGTAACTATCTGGAAGAAAACTGCAAGAAAACCCTAGATTCCACTTCAGATTGTTGTTTTTCCTCTAATGCATACAAAAAATGCATCACATGGTATATCTAAGATATGTCAAATATAAAGCATGAATTTTTTTATTTACAAAGTCGCTCAAAACCACTTTTAGAAAAAATGAAGAAAGATTTATAGAAACCAGTTGGTGGGTTTGGATGTTTTGGGGTTTTGTTTTGTTGCATTGTTGCATTGTTGATATTATCTTTATACCTTATTATATCTGTATAGACAGTGGTGGCTGGTGAGGGCGGTGCAGGGAGGATGGTGAGAGGTACATTTAAAAGTCTTTACTGGTGATACTGGCGGCACCTGGAAACAGCGGCCCGCACAACATCCCACATGGTGGCTGCCCCACCTACAGCACTCACCTGGCCTCTGTGCATGTGCGGTGGCCATTTGCATGGTCAACATGGTGTTGCTGACCATGCAAATGGCAGCTGCGCATGCGCAGTGGCTAGGTGACTACCATAGGTGAGGCAACCGCCATGCTCCCCATGGCTTCCAGCTCCCGGTGGTATCGCCAGTTGAGACTTTGAAAGGTACCTCTCACTGCCTCACTGGCCGCCACTGGGTATAGATAATCCAGAATTGACCAACTGCAGAAGTTCTATTATTTAACTATGAAGCACACCAATAGCTAATCATAATAAAATATTCATTTCTCACATAGTAACAGCCAAAGGAGTTGGGACTTGGAAGCTGTGGAATGCAGGCAGGAGGCTAGAGTGGCGATCTGATCCTAGATCAAGTATCCTGGTTAACTCCATGGAATTTAGCCAGGATTCACAAATATGTGGAGGGAGGTGGATGTCAAGCAACTGACTAGAACCGATTAGTGTTGGAGATCCAGCTCCAGATGGCATCGACCTTTTGCACCAGTAACCCTAAGGACCCTCTGCATTGGGAGCAGAGCCAGTCAGTTAAGGTCTCCTTCTTTTTCCTGTTTATCTCTGCCTCTGTGAGCTCAGTTGGTAGAGTGTACTCAGGAACTTCCTGGGAGTGACTTCCTCCTCCTCCTCCTCCTCCTCCTCCTAGAATACTTCTAGCTCTCACTCTCTCCCCACCATGCTTTTACAGGTCTTGCTCTGACCACCTCATAGCCAGCAGTTAGATATAGGTCTTTTCTATCAGTATGTACTTCAGAATAAAGTATCACTTAAAGTAAGTTTAGCCTTACATGAATCTCCACACTTATCATTTACAAGCTGTTGCCCCTGTTAACTTCTGCTGTAATGGGAGTGAGTTAGCTCCTCAAATACTCTGCTAAATAAATAATTACCTGCAACAAATAGGGCCAGCATCAAGTCAAAGGGGGTCCTGGATAGGAGAACCTTGGATCCTCTCCTCTGTGAAACGGAGTTACCTTTACATAAGAACAGCCCTGCTGGATCAGGCCCAAGGCCCATCTAGTCCAGGAAGTCTAGTTTTTGGAAGTCCAGATATACTATGTCAACTGGATCACCTTGATCCACACACTTGTTGACACTCTCAAAGAACTCCAAAAGGTTTGCGAGGCAAGATTTACCTTTGTGGAAGCCATTCTGGTTCACTCCCAGCAGGGCCTGTTCTTCTATGTGCTTTACCATTTTATCCTTGAGGATGCTTTCTATCAATTTGCCTGGAACAGATGTTAAGCTAACTGGCCTGTAATTTCCTGGATCACCCCTGGATCCCTTTTTGAAAATCGGTGTTACATTTGCTACTTTCCAGTCCTCTGGTACAGAGCCTGATTGTATGGATAAGTTATGTATTTTAGCAAGGAGGTCAGCAATTTCACATTTGAGTTCGTTGAGGACTCTTGGATGGATGCCATCTGGCCCTGGTGATTTGTTAGTTCTCAGTTTTTCCAGACAGTTTAGAACATCATCTCATCACTTCTATCTGACTCAGTTCTTCAGCCTCCATCCCTAAAAAGCCTGGTTCAGGAACAGGTATATGCTCAGTATCCTCTGCCATGAAGATGGATGCAAAGAACTCATTTAGCTTCTCTGCAGCCTCCATATCCTTCTTAATAGTCCCTTTCACTCCCACATTGTCTAATGGTCCAACCACCTCCCTGGCAGGTTTCCTGGCAGGTTTCCTGCCTCTGATGTATTCTGATGTAAAGGAAATGGAGTTACCTTTACATTAGCAGGGGGTCCAGCAGCAGTAACTCCTTCTTCTACCTTCCCCATCTGTGAATTGAGGAACTGGATGGTGGCAGCAGCTCCTTTCCCATCCTCCTCATCTGTGAGTGAGATGAACTTAGTTGAGGCAGAAATTCCTCCTAGAAGTACCGTATGTCATTGTAGGGCCCCCAGAAGCAAGCTAGTTTGTGGGGAAGGCAGGAGAACCTAGCAACGAATTGACTTTCTTGGCCAAGAGGGTTGCTCCATCACCATGTCTTCCTCACCCCAACTGCAAATGGGATCATCCCCAGAGGCTCCCACAATGATGCACAGACTTCTAGGGTACTCTCCCATTTGCAGATGGGAGTGTGTGCTGGGAGAAGGCAACAACAGCACAACTCTTGCTAACTCAGCGAAGAGGCAAAGTGGCGATTCTCTTTATTGAGCAGGGGGAGAGCAACTGGCCTTCTCCATCCCCAGTACAGCATCCCTGTCGCTGGTGTCTGTCTTATGTTTCATTTTTAGATTGTGAGCCCTTTGTGGACAGGGAGACATTCTGTTTATTTATGTATGTCTATGCAAACTGCTTTGGGAACTTTTGTTCTCAAAGCAGTATATAAATATTCACTGTATTCATATTCTTGCAACCAAGAGAGTTGTGCTGCTTTGCTGCTGCCACACCAAGATGGACACTGGGAAGGGCTTTAGGGGTGGGCCATGAGGCATCTGAAGGTGCTAGCCCCCAGGGAATTGCCTGCAATGGCTGACCCTTGATACCAGTCCTGGTCCCAATACATGGATGGTGGGTTGTGTTTGGCTTGGAGGATCACAAGTGCCAAACTCCTTTAGGGAACAGTGTTGAAGGCAGTCTGAGATAAGGAATGCTGGCAGTTACTTCGGGACTATAGGCATTAGGTTTACCATCCATTATCAACATATGTTCAAATCAGAGTAGAAGGGGATGCTTGTTTTTGAATCTGATTCAAAGTACACAAAGCATAGGAGAGGGAGGAACTCACTACACTGGTGAGGTAATTTAAAAATCCACCTGTGGGATTAGCTAGAACGATGGCACAGCCAGTGATTACCTCAGCAAGGAGTGGGGGTGAAAGGCTTAGAGAGGCTGACCATATGTCCTGACTTATTCAATCACAGAGGAATTATACATATATAAATGGAACAGGCATGAAAACCTTACATGCCTCATTACTTCTTCTTTTCAGCTTTGTACTGTCTCTTATTAATGTAGCCTCCAGCCCTGGAGCTGTCAAATTCCACAATCAGTGGACAATTTTTTTGTAATGTTAATTTCTTCAAGAACATTTTAAATGGGCTTTAGGGAATTATAACCTTCAGAGCTGGAGGATTTTCAGACCCCCAGGGCCCACACTGATTTTTTTTGGCTACACGATCCAAAATTGGAACCAAAGCCAAATCCAACTTCAGATTTCTGAATACAGAGGTAGGGTCCCCCATGTATGGAACTGGAATTTGGGATAGGATCTGCCTGGAACAGCTTGTGGCCTCTCTGACCAAACTCAACATAACTTATTTGGCAAAGGAGCTGAACTGAACCCAATATATCCTGTTGCGCTCCACATAACTCCGGTCTGGTTGGCTGCAGGCCTCAAACCAACCATTTTAAACTTGTAACAAGAACGTGTTGGCCTGCAAACAAAACGTAGTTGTGTTGCAATCTAATATTATACTGTTTTATTTACTCTTCAAGGACCACCATATATTTTCTTTATGGCAGGAATGCAGGATGCTGCTTAAATTAAGACTAAAATCCCCCTCCATCCTAATGTAACTATAATATTCCTGATCAAAATACAGAGTACAGATCATACAGGCAGCCGTTGACACCAATACAGCTTGTAGGCTCTGTAGATGACCTGAATAAATGGAGGGAAGGCCAGCAAGGGTCATCCTGCTTCCCACATACATGCACTTTAGTTGTATGCAAATATGTTTTCTAAAGAGTCCTAAACAGTCCCTGCTAACTAAGCAAACAAAGAGGCACCTTTTAAAAATGGTGATTATCTTTTTTAAGCAGGGGGAGAGCAGCTGGCCTATCCAATCCCAAGCATCCCTCCAGTGGCTGTTGCTGGTGTCTTTCTTTCTCCAAGACTCTTCTAAGGGGGCAACTACAAGAGGGGCTTCAAACCCAGGGTCTGTTAGAGGACTTTCTTCAGGGCTGGAGGCTCAGTTAGGCCACCTCCTCTTCCTCCTCCTCCTCTGATAGGCCCTCCTCCAAGTTGGAGTCTGGGGTGGGTCCTTACATGAACCTTCAGATCGTTGCTTCTCCATTGGAACAATCACAGGAAAACTATGGGAGAGTATTTTAAAAGTCTTGAAAGATTCAAACTCTTGGTATTGCATGGTTTCTCATAATCCAGGCAGCACCTTTTCAATCTTTAAAAAAAATGAAAATTTTTACCGGGTTTTATTGAGCTGTTATCATATATAGCAGCCAGCTCTCTCCAGTCTAGAAGTTACAATCTGACTGAAAATTTCCTACCTGGAAATAATTGCTATGCATGTTTAAATTATTAGGATCTTGCAAGTGTTTGAAGCGATAGACTGCATTTGTGTATTATTCCTAGAAGACTCATTAAAGATATTTCAGATAAAACAAGGTTAATCCCTTATTAACAGAAAAACCTTGTGGCATAACTTATCTAGGTTTCTGTGAAAAGTGAGAATCTTGTAATTCACTGTTTCTCACTTTTTCTGTTAGTAAATCATTTTGGAAATAATTAGGCATTTTAAAATACACCTTTAGAAGCACAATGGAGTTTCACCTTTGTGTTACCACCTTCATCAGAATGAGAGAAATTGGAAAATGTGTTGCTCTTGTTTATATACTTCATACTTTATCTTACCTTCTTCATGTCACAGAATTAGTAATTAAAATAAAATCTTATTGAGAGTTTAATTGGATATCCAGGTTGGACTAGTGTATGCATTGCACTGAAGCAGAGTTGTGTTCTCTTTAGGAAGTTCTGTAATGAAGATTAAAGGATTCACCACCTGTTGTATCAGACAGATTAAGTCAACTGGGAAGGAAACCTCCATCACAAACCATTTATCATAGCAGCATAAATATCTTATAAGTCACACATGCATTCAGTGGAATTTGAACTGTGGCTAAAAGTTGACATAGCATGCAATAAAGGGTCCAATGGCACCTTAAATGCTTACAAATTTATTGTGGCATAATCTTTTATAAACTGGATCCCATTATCCAGATTATTATGTATAAAGCAAATAGTTACCCGCAGTGCAATCAACTTTTTGTAGTTCTGGTGCAAGATTAATTAATACGGCTACCTCTCTGGAATTTATAACACATTTGATACTTTATTCGGTAACAAGCTGACCTGGTGCAGAGCATCTGCACTCCAAGTTTTCCCTTGGCGGCTGCTTCTCCTCATCTCACCCGGCAGCCGCCGCTTTTCCTCAGCCGGGCTGACGGCCACTGCTTCAACTCAGCCGGCTCGGCAGCTGCCGCTTGTCCTTGGCTGGCTCGGTGGCAGCCGCTTCTCCTCAACCCGCCTGGCGGTGACCACTTCTCCTTTGTGGCCGGCTGGGCTGCCTGTGCCCGTCACTAATTGGCAGCGTGTTCGCAAAGTCTCGCGAGAGCTGCCACACATGAGATTAGTGAAAGGTACGTTTACAAGTATTATATATAGAGATGGTTTATATGCAGTCTTCATTTTCTTTTGTAATGATACCTCAAGAATACCTCAATGATGACTCAAGAAGTGGCACCAGGGACCTTACTCCCTGTGTTACTATGACAACTAGCTGAAGGATGGACCGTCTAGACCAAGGGTTCTCAGTGTTGGGTCCCCAAATGTTATTGGACTTCAACTTCCATAATCCCCGGGCCCAGTGGCCTTTGGCTGGGGATTATGGGAGTTGAAATCCAATAACATCTGGGGACCCAACACTGAGAATCCCTGTTCTAGACCAGGGCTGCTCAACTTTGGCCCTCCTGCAGATGTTGGCCTACAGCTCCCATAATCCCTGGCTACTGGCCACTGTGGCTGGGAATTTTGAGAGTTGTAGTCCAAAAACAGCTGGCGGGGTGGGAGGCTTAAGTTGAGCAGGCCTGATCTAGCCTCATCTCTGTTGCTCTACAGCACCATCACTGTAGTGGGCAAAGGGCAGTACTGCAGTGATTAACCAACTGGAATCAGGTGATACAAAAGGCCAATAGGGTTCCAAATTGTTCAATAACACTGCTGGTTGTGGGCTGGCTCCTCAGACTTGTGACAGAAAATGAATTGCTTGTAGACTATTCAACACCAACTGCCTGCCTGTTGCTTGCAGGCAGTTCAGTTCAATGAAAGGACTATTATTAAGGCTGAAGTTGGGCTCTTGGTTCTTTTTTTTTTAACTAAATCAGGAGCCCACCAGTGGCTTGATACACTTCTCAGAAACAGAGGTGGCTGCCATGCCCTTGGCAGACTGGCGCCGGCACTAAGTGGCTGGAGGGCTATGTTCATGTTGGTGGGTTACAAGTTGAGCAGTCCTGTATTAGGAGATTTCTTTTGATTAGATAATGCTTTGGAAATAAATAATGTGAAGGCCTAAATGGTGATGGATGGTTTACTTTAGCTTGCCCACAATCTATCCGTGCTCAAGATTAGCTGTGATATTGTTGCTTAGGCACATAATCGGAGCTACTAAACCAGCAATTAATTATGCTATTAATCACTGTGCTTACATTAATTATAGCAGAGAGGAATTGCCTAGTAAAATGAAAGTCGCATCCATCTAAATTCAGCCTACCTACTGGAGCATGAAACAACTTTCAAGATACAACATTAATTCCATGATGCCTCAAAAAGGGAGAGAAATGAGCATGCTACTTTTACTTTGTGGATCTGTATACATCATCACTAGGTGTTGTGGTGGTTAGTTACAGGAAGATACATCTCCTGATATTATTTATTTATTTATTCATTGTTTGATTTCTGTACCACTTTTCATTCAATACCAGTGGTTTACAATATAATTAAAACAATGCACAATTACAATACAGAAAGTACAGACATTATATATAAAAATAATTTATCTCTACTTAAAAGTTTTAAAACTTATATAAAACAGTAACACAAAAAACACAAGACAGCAGCAGTAAAAACCATACTCTCATATAAAAACCTGGGTGAAGAGCCAGGATCCAGCTGTGACATTGTAACCAGCACCTGAAATTGAACCCAGAGACATTGGCAGCCAGTGCAGATGTCTCAAAGCAGGTGTAAATATTTGTTAGTTTGTGCCCATTAACAATAGGGTGGCAGCATTCTGAAGTTCCTGGACTATCTTGAAATGCAGCTCTGCATACAGAGCATAGGACAATTCCACATAGTGTATTGAACAAACTCCATAGGACAACTCCTAAGATGAGTAGTGTCAGGCACCCTCTCAACTGAGACTCCAGAGAGCCCACAACCAGCTGCTCCC
Source organism: Hemicordylus capensis (assembly GCF_027244095.1). Taxonomy (NCBI): domain Eukaryota; kingdom Metazoa; phylum Chordata; class Lepidosauria; order Squamata; family Cordylidae; genus Hemicordylus; species Hemicordylus capensis. The sequence goes on along the minus strand of NC_069660.1, from coordinate 278,125,592 downwards.
TCAATCCGGAGCCAGAGATTCCTCTACTTCTCAGTCCTACCTCTCCCAGCACCATGGAACAGCTGAACAAGGCTACCCCCAAGGAAGACCATATCCCTGACATCTAAGACCCAGTCCCCACCAGACAACCATTAGTGTTTCCATCGGACCCCCAGGACAAATAAAATTGTCTCCCATGCTTTGGAACCTGCACTCCAGAAGAAAAGGAGCCACCATAGAGTGCTGCCCCTGCCTTCCAGTCTGGAAAGGCAATACAAAAGGATGCCATGATCAGTGGTATTTAAAGCCATTGAAAGGGCCAGATGATCACATTCCCCTGTCTTTCTTGCAGCGTAAGCCATTAACCAGGCTATATATATTCTCTACTTTCTGCTGGTCTCCCAAATTCAAACTGACAATAAGAGTGAAATAGATCTCATTGCTTCATTCAAAAGTGCCCAAAGTTGTTCAGCCGCCATCTACTCAAGTAAAGTAAAGGTAAAGTTGGAGAGGAAAGCTGGTCTTGTGGTAGCAATCATGACTTGTCCCCTTAGCTAAGCAGGGTCCAACCTGGTTGCATATGAATGGGATGAAGTGTGAGCACTGTAAGATATTCCCCTCAAGGGATGGAGCCACTCTGGGAAGAGCAGAAGGTTCCTAAGTTCCCTCCCTGGTTTCTTCAAGATAGGGCTGAGAGAGAATCCTGCCTGCAACCTCGGAGAAGCCGCTGCCAGTCTGTGAAGACAATACTGAGCTAGATAGACCAATGATCTGAATCAGAATATGGCAGCTTTCTATGTTCCCTATGTAAAGTTGTGCTGTTGAGTCGGTGTCAATTCCTGGCAACCACAGAGCCATGTGGTTTTCTTTGGTAGAAGACAGGAGGGGTTTACCATTGCCATCTCCCGTGTGGTATGAGATTATGCCTATCAGCATCTTCCTATATCGATGCTGCCCAATATAGGTGTTTCCCATAGTTTGGGAAACATACCAATGGGGATTTGAACCAGCAACCTCTTGCTCCCTAGGCAAGTTACTTCCCCACTGCACCATTAGGTGGCTATCTACTCAAGTACCCTGTACCTTGCATTAAAAAAAACATAATAGAGACTTGCCTATGATTGCAAAAGTAAGCAGGATCTGGAGATCATATTTTAAGGAGTGATCTAACAACTCCTCCAATGTAGCCAGAAAATACCCCTTTTTAAAAAAGGATGTATCATAGGAACATAGGAAGCTGCATCATAGGAACATAGAACATAGCTGTATCATAGGAACATAGGAAGCAATGGTCTGACCAAGTCAGACCATTGGTCCATCTAGCTCAGTATTGTCTACACAGACTGGCAGCAGCTTCTCCAAGGTTGCAGGCAGGAATCTCTTTCAGCCCTATCCTGCCAGAGAGGGAACTTGGAACCTAGATGCTCTTCGCAGAGCGGCTCCATCCCCTAAGGGGAATATCTTACAGTGCTCACGCATGAAGTCTCAAGTAACAGCTACCATACAGATCAGAATGTCCCATCTCTATTGATTAGAAAGGTCAAGATAGCATGTTGTGATTATTACTTCTCCAGACACCTTGTATCTTGAGGTTAATCCACTAAATCATCCCAGCTGCTGCAGTCAATAGTAGCTAAGGGCTTCCAGTGCAGAGCCCTTAAGCAGTGCACTTTTTACATCAGAGTAGATTTGACTTTATCCCCAGAAATATTTTGTAAATGAGTCACAGAGGACCACTGATGGTTCCACAGCTTCATTCATATGAAGCTTTAAGCAGCAAAGTGGTCAATATACCAAAATAATCCAAGGTATTGCAGCCTCTAAGGCAAGGTAGCCAAATGCTGCCTTGCTCCACAACCCTGAGGGAAGCCAGGGTTTCTAAAACATACTTTCTAAAACATACCCTTACAAGCTTTGAAAGTACCAGAGAGGCCACAAAGTAGGAAAGGTTGCCAGCAGCCCCCTCTTCTCTCCTCGTGCTTCTCGTAAGCCTTGCAAGGAGTGTGAAAAGAGGTGCTCTTTGCAAAGCCTGCAAGGGTCAGATTGCTCCTGAAGAGCTGCTCTGATGGCAACAGCACATAGAATCTTGCCCACCTTGCTGATGCCCCATTAATCTGTCCCCTGAGGCTACCACCTCACTTCACCCCCTGACCTTAATAAAGGTAGGGTGCCTTGTAGGGATGTGCACGAACCAGCAGATGGCCAATTCGGCGGTGCACGGGGCTTACCTTTAAGCAGGAGGGAGGGTGTTCTTACCCCCCATCCCACCACATTCCCCCCACCAGCGCTATCCCAAAAATCACTGGTGCAGGGCTGCAGTGTATCCTCTTGCTGCCCCAGTCAGTGTCAGGCATGCACACCTGCCACTTCCGGTCTGATGTTGACCGGGGCAGCAAGCGGGTATGTTGCTGCCCCACAGCAGTGATTTTCAGCACAGTGCCAGTAGGGGAAATGTAGTGGGAGTGGGGGTGAGAGCAGCCTCCCTCCTGCTTAAATGCAACCCCCCACTGCCAAACTGGCCAAACTGCTGGACCACCAAACCAGTTTGGAGATCCAGAAAAGGTCCTCTGAACCAGTTCGTGCACATCCCTAGTGCCTGGTGTGCATTATTGATTTTTTATTATTATTATTGGAGTGTAGCCATTCCACTGCTCTGCTCATTCTCCCTGACCCTGCTCTGATGGTGGTATCAAGTTAGCCTTTTCTGAAAGCGACATGGCCCTGGTTAAACATATGTGGGCCCCATTGCTTTCCTCTGCTTCCTTAATATGCCAGGTATGCTTCTCCTGTAAGATTCAGAGAGAATTAGGTATATATAAATACATGAGAAACATCCGGGAACTCCCCGAGTTCCAGTTGGTCAGGGCTACTAGGAACATGTTCCCTACTTATTTGCATACATGTACCTGCATTTCAAATAGTGCAGAAAGGACATCATCCACTCACTGCAGATAAACAGGGAACCCCTTTTTCATTTAGTAGTAGAGTAGAGTAACAGAGATAAATTAGAAATCCTTCTTACAGAGGTCAAAGAGCATTTTGACAGAAGAGGCTTTAAGATAGCCTTTCAGGTTCACTCTGATTTGTCTTTATTACCAGGTTCAGATAAAGTGCAGCTCCACAGCTGATGTACATGTCCTTTTCCTTTGCCACAGAAAACATTAACACATGCATTTCATTAGAAGATGACCAAAGAGCAATAGGGATTTGAGGGAGTTGGCAGGGGGTGGGGGAGAAACAAACAAAAGCAAGAATGAGAGAGAGAACAGTGGAAGTCAATAACCCAATAAAGCATGGAATGATGTAACACTACATAGGTATAGAATAATACTATCATCACCTCCCTCCCCAGGGAGAAATCTTCCATGCCAAGTAGTGACAAGGTTTATGTTATGGTCCTTGATCTAAATCTAAACGTGATCTTGATCTTGATCTTGATCTTAAACTGTTTGAGCCCAGAAGTGTCACATTTCTGTTGGAAAGGTTATGGATTACAGAAAAAATTACATAAGTATGTTTTATTGGGATTGCCCCAAAATATACTCATTCTGATCTATGACTCATTTTTTAAAAGGGGGCCTTTGGCATGCAGTGGTGGATTGTCTCAATGTATTATAAATGAGGAATCACACCCACAAAAGATAAAATGAACAGCCAGAAAATCTATCATGATTTTCTGATTTAACACACAAATATGGCCTGGTTCAAACATCAGAACAAGTCATGGTATATCATAATGACAATGAGCCATGGTGAGCCTTGGGTTGGCAAATTCCCTCCCTCACCTTCCCACCTACTTAGGAAGGAGGAGCACCTGAAGGGTGCCATGTGTAACAAGCAGCAGTTTGCTATTATGTCCAAATACAAGAAAATGTGGTTTCTGAAAAGCAGTTTGTCAACAAGAATTTGGCTTGATTCACATGTACACTATAACCACGGTTATAGCTGGCCAAGGTTGTAGCTGTAGTATGCCCAAACGAGTGAAACCATGGTTACGGGCTGGAAGCTAACTCTGTTTTTAGAACATAAGAGGCCCAAGGCCCATCTAGTCCAGCATCCTGTTTTGCACAGTGGCCCACCAGATGCCGCTGGAAGCCACAGGCTGGATTTGAGGACATGCCCTCTCTCCTGCTGTTACTCCCCCTGCCAAACTCCAGTTGGGACCTTCAGTTTTCTCTAAGCTTTGCCGCCAACAACTGAGGTTTTGCCGCCAAAGCATTTTGCCCGACTGCAAGTTCAGCTATAACTGTGGTTTTGCTCCCATTTCCAAACCCCAGTGGTGCAGATCCTCCCAAGGACATGGCTGCTCTGTGCTTTCGGCACTTCTTGCTGGCAGCCACTCAGGAAAAAGGCCCCACCCCTCCTGTCAGCCATGCAGCTATGGAGTTGCCAGGCTACAGGGACGCCGCAACACACCATCTTGGACTGTCCGGACTGTCAAGCTGCACAGCTACTTGGAGTCTCCTCACTGGATTCCCCTTTACAAGTATAGCCCTTAAACTGGGTTGAACTAAACCACCAGCTGGTTTTACCGAACCAGCTCACAGACTGGCGTTTTGTGTGAATTCTGTTCAAATTTGAACTGAACAGCCTTAACCGGTTCCATGCACACACCTAGTTAGGGTAGGGGATGAGTGGCATGGATTAAAATAACCAAGAGGGATGATTGTTGGTATTATTAGTGGTTGATGTACTGCACAAGAACACACCAGCCTAGTAATGTTGCGATTTTGCCACTTGTGTTAGTTACATAAATGCAAAATTTGCACAAATTGCATTACACAAGGGTAAGTTTGTTCTTTCCAATGTGTAACACAATCTATGTAAACCTTGTGTTTGCCCAACTTTCATAAATTGCCTAAACACAACACTACTGGGCTGACGTACTCTTCTGCAGGATGTCAACCACTCACATTATTATTACAAATATTTATATACTGCTTTTCAACAAAAGTTCTCTCAGCACTTTACAGAGAAAAATAAACAACAAATAAGATGATTCCGAGTCCCAAGAGAGCTCACAATCCGAAAAGAAACATAAGGTAGGCACCAGCAACAGGCACGGGAGGGAAGCAGTACTTGGGTTGGATAGAGACAGTAAGTTGCTAAATATAAGAGAATTGCCACTTTAAAAAGGTACCTCTTTGCTCAGTTAGCAAGGGTAACTGAGCAAAGAGGCAACACATATGTTTTATGGGTGAGGGGATATGATGGCTGGGGTCGAGAAGATTGTGGTTAATCCTATTATTGGTTGTTAACAACCTGTCCTTGTAAGTGGACTATATGAATGAAGGAAAAACCAATATTCTGTGGGCAGACACTTGTCTCCCCATGGGGATCATGCACATCTTCCTCTTTCAGGCAAGACCCATAGGAATAGGGAGAGAAAGTCAAGATGAGAAATTATCTGAGCAATCTGTGGAGGACAAATGAAGAAAGTAAATTGGAACTGGAGCCTTCATCTATTCAGCACATTGCATAAATTAATTTCATACAAACAGCATTCCAGGAATAATGAACACTGTGGCCTTTATTTCAACAATTATGGTACAGCAGTATATTTTTCTCTAAAATTGCAAGAGGCAGAACAATACTTTTTTTTCAGATGATCACTCAAACTCTTGCCCTTCTCCTGTTGTGCTCAGTTTTGCAGACCCTAGAGATTTTTTTATTCTAAATATTTTGTTACTCATCCAAAATAAATCCAATCTAGCATATGTTTGTGATCCACCCATTTTGGTCTTAAGTGTATTCTTGATGTCCTTTTAAAATACATTAACATGCTTAAAAATATTTAAATTAAATACAGGCTTTCTTTTGCAGCAGCTTTCAGTCCTGTTTTGCTTATGCCCCAGTGGATTTCCTTTCACATTATTAGTGAATGAGGGTCAGAAAGGGGTGCAGCTTCATTGCAGGCTCAGCACAACTTAATGTATTGAGTCAATTCAAACATACACTGTAACTCATAACTCAGTTTCACAGAGAAAGAACTAATTTTTACATAAGGGTTGTGTTTTCCCTCATTTGAAACACATTCTCCAAGTGTGGAGGAATATCAGAACCTGGCAATCAAACCAGCATCTGTCAACTGACAGAATAATCTATCTTGAATGTGTGTGTGTGTGCGTACGCGCGCACACACACACACACACAGAGTCCCCCTTCCACCTAATGCTAACCAGGTAACCTGACAGGAAACCAACATATGAACAAAAATGCACAGGCTATCACTCAATAAAGAAACCTGAATTGATCAACTATCAAACAATCTTAATCCGAATTGATCAACTTATCTTGATTGATCAACTCAAGATAAGTTGATCTTGCTACCACAAGACTAGGAGGAGAGCTGGTCTTGTGGTAGCAAACATGAATTGTCCCTTTTGCTAAGCAGGGTCTGCCCTGGTTGCATCTGAATGGAATACTAATTGTGGGAGCACTGTAAGATATTCCCCTTAGGGGACAGGGCTGCTCTGAGAAGAGCACCTGCATACTTGCATGGAGAAGGTTTCAAGTTCCCTCCCTGGCATCTCCAAGAGAAGGCTGAAAGAGACTCCTGCCTCAAACCTTGGAGAAGCCGCTGCCATCTGTGTAGACAATACTGAGGCAATTCTCACAGTCGCCAAAAAGCGGACTAAGGGAGCCTAACCCGCTTTCTGACGACCGTGAGAACCACTGGGCTCGCAGCCGAGCCCGGTTGCACTCAAGCAGGTCACCGGCCAGAACAACCCTCCCCTTAGCCAAGGTTAGCGGAGTGAGCGCTCCGCTAACTCGTTTTTTTTTTATCGTGAGTAGCCACGGTGCAGCTCTGCACCACAGCAACTCACAAGGAGAACCCAAGTGGGGAAGCTAAATGCAGCCTCCTGGCTCGGGGGTCTCTCCAGCATGCCCTGCGCCCTCATGCAGGGCATGCTGCAGCTTCCGAGGGCCGTGCAGCCCCCAAACTCCCCAGCCCCCACTGGCTCTGTAATGGAGCCAGCAGTCATGTGGGTGGCTGGTTCATCTGCAAGGACTGATGGGTCATCTGCGAGGAAAGCACGCTAAGCCTGCTCTCCTCGCAAACCCCCTCTCGGTGGTTCCCATTGATCATGGGAACTGCCTCACTGAGTTAGATGGACCAAAGGTTTGACTCAGTATTTGGCAGCTTCCTATGTTCCTATGTTTCTATCAGTCTTAAATCTTAACTGACATTTCAATTGATCAACAAACTATCAAATCTGTTTAAATTGATTTATATAATTATATAAATCATATAATTATATAAATCATTTATATAATTGATTTATATGTTTATTGTGATATATTTATTTTATTTTTACATTTAGCTCCCGCTCTTCCTTCAAGGAGCCCAGAGCGGTGTACAAGGTTATATGTACGCTCACAACAACCCTGTGAGGTAGGTTAGGCTGAGAGATAAGTGACTGGGTTTCTGTACCTCTAATTGCTAGGCAGAAGGACTTTTGGCAACTGCAACTTGTCACATAGGAATGAAGAAAGCTTCACCTTTTGAAATCTATTATCTTGCACAGAGTCAGCCGAATAGTCCTTTGTAACTGCTTGTCTGGAGTCAGGCGTGCACAGATTTGTAGCCCTACAAGATGAACTTATGGAACCCTCCAGGGTCTCAATAAACCTAGCCTTTCATTTTTGCTGCCTAATTGATGGCTGAAGTAGAAATGATGGTGGCAGCCATATGTTCCTTGATGTGTCTGCTCTGTTCACATTGCTGGAGTTTTACTTGAACAGTAAGAGAAGCACATGAAAAAGCGGTATTGGATCCTACACCCCACCTTATCTCCTCTCAGTCTGTTGCTCCAGACTGTTGCTCTTCTCCATTCCCAACTCGCTTCCAGTATCAGAGTTGGAGAAAGGCATATCATGCTTGGAGCAATGGGTGGAGGCAATACAAGGTGAGGAAGGAGTTGGCTTAACACAGCATCTCCTCCCATCATCTCCTTTTACTGTTAGACAGAGGCCTCCACACCCTGCTTCATGAATGGGACAGACAGCACTAGGCTTGCACTACTGTTTTAAGACTGACAGCACCCTACTCAAGGCTGCGTGTCATCCTTATTACATGCCTTCAGCTTATTTTAAGGGGCAACTGTATATTCCGCCTGTTATTTTACAAAGCTCTTAACTGTGATCTTTTCTTCCCCCTTAAACAGCACAGAGAATAAGCGACCAGGAACCCCCATAAATGAATATGCTCAAGCTCAGCTCCAAGAAATTATCAAAAAGCTGCGAGAAAGGACAGCTATGTATAAAGAAAAGCTGAATGACCCGGTCATCTCCTCCCCTGAACCGAGTCCAACAGCCAGTAAGTTTATTTACAGAATTAACAATACACTCCTGAGAGATGGTTTGAAGGTGGGGATTGCACCCCACTTACATACGTTGAAAATGCTTGGTGATGAAGAATCAGTATTGTAAGTTAGACCCTCAAACTGGTTGAAAACTATATGTTTTTAGTCATAGTCCACCAGTCATGAATTGTAGCCTGTCAGGCACTTGCAAGCCCTTCTGTTTTTACCGTCCCCGATAGGAATTATAAACTGTACTCCTCCTCCTCCTCTAAACTCTAAAAGGAGTAGGCTGTTGAATAGTTTGCATTTGGCTTGGTGGGTCACAAGTTGCTCAGGAACATAGAAAGGAGACTTCAAAGATGTACAAACTAACTTTGAAATGGTGCATAACTTATTTTTCATCATTTGTTGAAAGAGCTAAATAAATTGCTTGATAATTTATTTACGGAGGTCAGCAGATTTCAAAACTTGCTGGGCTCATAAAACTTTGAGGTCTCCTTTCAATTTTCTAGCATTTGGGACCTCCCATTTTTTCCTCGTGAGTTTTTCTGTTGTATACTGTCTCTTTAAGAGGCAAGCCCAGAAGACCTCAGGCTAAGACAGGCTATGTAAGAGAACTAGAACAAACATTTTGGCTGCATTCGCATGTAACACAAAACCGGAAGTGAAGGGACCTCCAGTTTCGGAAACTGCACTTCCAGATGTGGGCAACCACAGTTTCCTCAAAAAGTGGGCCCGCAGTTTCCCTCCCCAAACTGTTGTTTGTACCTTCTGTTTGTATTAAGGTCCACCGCCTGTACCTCCGGTTCCATAGTGCCAGTGTTACATCCAAAAGCTGGCACCGCAGTCTCCCCCTTCTACAACCAAAGTTGAGGGAAGAAGCTCCTCCCTTGCTCTGGCTGCTGGGGCTGTCTTTCAGTAAAGAAGGAAGCTCCAAACTCTCTGTTTTGTCCAAATTCAGATGGGAGAGCAGTGCGGGGAGGGGGGGAGCAGAACCGTGAGTCTATTGGACCTGAAGTTTCATATTATGCCCAAAGGCAGCCTTTCACTTTTGAGACAGAGAGGTCTGTGTGAGTGGTTGAGCCTATATAGCCTCGGGGAACTACTTGGCTCCAAAGCTTCGTGGGAGTTTTAATTCTTACCACAGTCCAATCTGCTATCTGGCCCAGAGAGCTGAAGACTGCTTTCTAGAGGCCTGCAATGTGAAGCCACCCTCCTCTTATTGTGTGTGCTGTCCACTGCAGTCAGTGTCCCTGATCCAGCCCCAAGGCCTAGAAAAAAATAAAAAAATAAAAAAGGAACTAACTTCCAGTCCATATTAACTTGAAAAGGAAGGCTCCATTTTATTCCTAAATAAGGAACAGTTCCTTGAAATAGGGAACAGGTAGCATGCCTATTTCATTTTATATATGTTTGTGTGTGAAGCTTCCAGTTGTTTCCCAGCTATGATTAAAGCAGTAATTTTCAAAAGTTCTGTCTTTGTGGAACTCTTTTCACACTGACATGCCTACTACTGACCACCTGTGTTTTATAGCTGTTTCCCTCATAAACACAAAGTAATCTTATGTAGATTTAACTAAGAGTTCACTCAGAAATGACTCCATTTTCTCCTTCTCCTTTCCCTCCCTTTTCCATCTGACTCCACCCCCCACACTCCCCATAGGATCCCCACTGGGACAAACTTCTTAAGAACTGAACATAAAAGAACCACAGTTAGCACAAAATGTGATCTGCAAACTAGCAAATGTGATCTGCAAACTTAGAATAAATACAGATTATTCTAGGACAGAATCTTGTAGGACACCCACTTAGATTATGTAGCCTGCTGGGCCTCATCATTGCCCCATATGAACTGATAATGCACTCTGCACACTCAGTACTCCTCAGTGTCTGTGCAATGCAGGAGAAGATCAAGGAATCTGGTCCACCATTACTAATTTCCTCAGTAAAGAATCTAGGGTCCATCAGAACACAGGGAGGAGATTCTCACGATCGGCCAGAAGCAGGCTAAAGGAGCCTAGCCTGCTTTTGGGCGAGCGTGAGAACCACCGGGCTCATGGGTAATCCGTCCTCAAAGTGGGAAATCCACTTAGGTAGCCCTTCCCTTAGACGAGGTTAGCAGAGCTCAGGCGGGGCATCCTGGAACTTCCAGGGGCCGTACGGCCCCCAATCCCCACAGCCTCCACCGGCTCCGTGACGGAGCCAGCAGTCATGTGGATGGCCGCCCCGGCCGCCCAGGGCTCTCGCCTTGATCATCCGCTCTCCCTGCTAACCCCCTTCCAGTGAGTCTCACTGATCGTGAGACTCGCCTCAGAGTCTTTTTTGCAGGGGGGGGCACTTTTTAAGGAATCATAAATATAAAACAACTTCCTTTACCCTTAATTCCTTAGATGCCAAGAAAAATGCTTTTTAGCAGCGTTAATTGGAACCAAATATGTGTTTGGGTGGTCAAAGCCTAATTTTGAATCTGGGAAAGGAATTTCTTCTAAAAAATAGAAGTGGGGAGTGGGGGCATAGAAGCCAGTTTCCAGTTTCATTTAAAGAAGCCCAGCTATGTTGATTTATATAAGCCACAGCAGGATATGCCTCTCAACAGAAATTAATTAACCACTGTACTTAAACATTGTCAGAAGAAATCTATATTTCTTACTTTGCACAATAGATGGTAGGAAATGTACAGCTGGCACATTCTACAGCTCACTGAGATCAGTATCCATTCTTCAGCTGAATTTAATAAGCTGTACAAATTCAGTGTAATGATTAGAATAATGGAAGCATGTCTATTTTTTGTTTGCTAAGGAAAGTGGAGGCTGCACATTTAAAATATGTTAGCTTTTTAGTCCTGGCTGCACCAGTATTGCTTCTGCATTCTGGTGCATTTGATTATCCTGGATAATGTATAAAAATATGTGGCAGTGTATAAACTGTAACTTCTCCGAGAACTGAAGGGGTATTAGAGAGCACAGTGCACAGGGCCATTTTTTGTGTCTTGCCATGTTCCCTGGTCAGACTTCATTTGTAGATTTCTGTAGTCCTTCAAACAATACCTTGGAAAAGCGGGAACTAGTTTCCAATACCACATAACCAAAACTGATGCAATAGACAAGTGTATACATTTTGGGGTGACTGTTGAGTCACCTGTTAGATAGTGCATGTGACAAGCTCTTACTGCTCTGCTCCTAGCAAGAACAGTTTTAATTTTTGTAAACTTATATATTAAACATTTGTTTAGTGGCTGACATCCTAACTAAGGGAGTGCTGATGCAGAGAGAGGATTAGAATAACAAGCTTTCCAGACTAATACCACCAGTCTGAGGGCAGGAAACCTTTAACCACCTTTCCTTCCCCAGGAAGCCCACCAGTGCTCCTGAAAAATATGCTTGAGGGCTGCATGATCCTTGGGGACATATTTCAGGAGGCACAGTAGGTTTCCAGGGGGAGGGAGGTAGTAAAAAAACCCTGCCCCACCAGTGTGCTGATACTGTTAGTCTGGAATTACTGTTATTCTGATCTGTTCACTGCATCAGCGCTTCCTTAGTCAGGATGCCAGCCAGTGTTCCCATAATAAAAAAATAGCTGCTCATTCACATATCTGCACTTGGAGCCTTATAAGTGTAGAGGTACCTCTCTCACCAATGCCATACAAGTCAAGAACTTTTCTAACTTTTCGAACACTACACCTGAAACTGCTTACCATATGGTCCAGTCAGTTTTGGCTATTCAAGGGGAAAGTGCTACAGTTAGAATGTAGGATCAGAATAAAAAGGCCATTAACAATGAGTCCTTCCCTTCTCCATTACCCATTACATTTGTAAAGGTAACAAGTTGTCAATGCTGATTTGAGGCAAGTGCCATGGTAGCATGATAGGATGACTTTTCCTTTACCCTTCAAAAAGCATCACTGTACATAGCCTAAAGTCCCAGAATGTATCTTAACAAACTGTACGAATGTGGGACATTTTTAACAACTTTGCAAGAATTAACAAATAATTCACATGACCTTTTGGCTAGCTTTTGCATCAATGTCATTTGAACATGATAGTCAGTCATATGAATGGGTTTGACATACCCCTAACATACCAGTTAGCGGTATATGTAAAAGGTTATACATCAAGCACTGGCCTTACCAGAAAGCAACATGCTTTGGGTAAAATGTTTTTGCTTTGGGCAATAAATTGCAGAGAAGGTGCCATTTCTATCCCCCAGTCTCTGTCTCCCTAGTTATTAAAAATTGCTGTAGTCCAGAGCAGAGGGACGGCATCTATTGTCTGAGGCTGCAACTGTAGTCAACTGCCAATGGAAAACTCGGTATACCATAGTGATCACTCACTTACCAGCCTGATCACTCACTAATCAACCTTATTTGAAATAGTCAATGTACAACATTGAGGCTATTCTCACAATTTGCCAAAATCTGGTTAAGGGAGCCTAGCCCAATTTTGCCAGACCATGAGAACCACTGGGCTCGCAGGCGAGCCTGGTTTCTCCTAAGCGGGTCACCAGCTTAACTACCCCTCCTCTAAGCCCAGGTTAGCAGAGCGAGTGCTCTGCTAACCTGGGCTTTCGGATCGTGTGTTGCCACACTGTGGCTCTGCACTGCGGCAACTCATGAGGAGAGCCCCGACTGGGAGGCTAAAAGCAGCCTCCCGGCTTGGGTGTCTCTCCAGCATGCTCTGTGCACTCGTGCAGAGCATGCGGGAACTTCCAGGGACTATGCGGCCCCTGATCCGTGACAAAGCCAGCAATCGTGTGGGCGGCCAATCCAGCCGCCCAGGGCTGCAGCAGGGATCGTCTGCAGGGAGAGCGGGCTAAGATCATGAGACCTGCCTCCCTGAGTACCCAAAAAATGTAGTTAATGTAGTGAGGGTGATAAATATATTTCATTTTTTCCAGACCTGTAGCTGAGGCAAGGGCAGGGGACTAGGGTGTGCCTCTCCCCAAATATCTTTGTCTCCCTTAAATATTTTGCAAATGAATACACAATTTTTAAATAACTGAGTGTTGCTTGCACTTAGGACTGATAAGGTCCAGATAAGCTCCTTTTCCCATCACTTCCTTTGGCAGTTGCTCCTAAATTTTTAGGCTGGCTATAGACCTGATTTCCCCCCCCCCATACACACACACACACTTAACACAAATGATACACTGTGTAGGCAGATACACATAATGATAACAGTATTGATTTGTTCCTCTTACGATTTCTCTGAAGCACCATAACTGTTGTTGTTGAAAGAGATTACGAATAAGAAGGTTGCGTGTGTGTGTGTGTGTGTGTGTGTGTGTGTGTGTGTGTGTGTGTATGATATGTTTGAGAAATGTATCCTAAATGTTACCTCTTTGAAAAATTTATCTAGCACCCAAAAAGAAGCCTCCACCAAAAGAAGAAAAGAAAGAAGAAAAAAAGGAAGATGAGAAAAAAGCTGAAGAAGTCAAACCTGAGGAGGAGCACTACTGCAACATGCTGTGCTGTAAATTTAAGAGGCCACCCATGAAAGAGTACATGAAGAAAATAAAACTACCAGACAGTATAGATGCATACACAGGTACACAGAATGTTTCCTCACAAACAGAGATGGTGAAATTGTTGACGGTGTTACTGGGCTGATAAAGACCTTTGCTTATACCAGGACTCTTTTAGGGTAAATGCTATACAGATTACTGTATGTTTGCATTAGCAGTTTGCTGCACTCTTCAATAAAATGAGGCATCTATAACAGGGTTTCTTAACCTTGGGCCCCCAGATGTTGTTGGACTACAATTCCCATAATCCCCAAGCAAAAGCCATTGTAGCTGAGGATTCTGGGAGTTGTAGTCTACTTCTACTTCTCCATGTCAAATTCTTCAGGAGCTGGCATATTCTCCCTAAATACCTGCCTGGAAGCAGTAATGGGTTGGATGAGGGAGAATGAACTGAAGCTGAATCCAGATAAGACGGAGGTACTTATTGTGCGGGGTCACAACTCTAGAGACGATTTTGATCTGCCTGTTCTATATGGGGTCACACTTCCCCAAAAGGAACAGATTCGCAGTCTGGGAGTACTTCTGGATTCACACCTCTCCCTGGTTTCTCAGGTTGAGGCAGTGGCCAGGGGTACTTTCTATCAACTCCGGCTGATACGCCAGCTGCGCCCATTTCTTGAGATCAATGACCTCAAAACAGTGGTACATCTGTTGGTAACCTCCAGACTTGACTTTTGTAATGCACTCTACGTGGGGCTGCCTTTGTACGTAGTCCGGAAACTTCAGTTGGTTCAGAACGCGGCAGCCAGGTTGGTCTCTGAGTCATCTCGGAGAGACCATGTTACTCCTTTACTGATGGAGTTACACTGGCTGCCAATAGGTTTCCGGACAAAATGCAAGGTGCTAGTTATAACTTACAAAGCCCTAAACAGCTTAGGCCCTGGGTATTTAAGAGAACGTCTTCTTCATTGCAAGCCCCACCGCCCATTGAGGTCATCTGAGGAGGTCCGTCTCCAGTTGCCGCCAACTCATTTGGTGGCTACACAGAGATGGGCCTTCTCGGTCCCTTCCCCGAGATTGTGGAATGCGCTCCCTGCTGAGATATGATCCTCCCCATCTCTGGCAATTTTCAAAAAACACCTGAAAACCCATCTTTTTACCCAAGCTTTCTCAGCTTCCTAATATTTTTGGGTTTTAATTTCTGGTTATTTTTAGATTGTTAAATTGTTTTTAAGTTCTTGTATATGTTTCTAACTGGTTTTATGTTATTGTAAACCACGCAGAGACGAAAGTTTAGGGCAGTATACAAATTAGATAGATAGATAGATAGAAAGAAATAGTCTAAGAACATCTGGGGGCCCAAGGTTAAGAAACCCTGATCTATAATGCCAACCCAATAACCTGACTCAACAGATGTCAGCTTTTTCAGCCCTAGATCCACCTTCAGCCCCAGCCTGAAACATGAGGCCCATTGGTTGGATTCTGACAGTGGGCCTCATGTAAAACTATGGTTTGTTTTACTAAACGGGGGTAGACAATAAATTGTGGCTGAGGATGATGTGTGTTGCAATTTAAGAACAGACTGCCTGCCCCTGCACTAAACCATGGTTTTGTATTATGTCTGAAGCTGGACTTGCCCACAAACCATGGTTTATTTGGAGCCAATAAACCAGGATATGAAACTATGAAGCTATTCTCACAATAACTAGAAACCGGGCTAAGGGACCAGCCCGGTTTCTACTGATTGTCAGAACCACCAGGTGAGCCTGGTGGTTCCACAGCGGCTAGCCTGCCTAACGCACCCCCCCACTAAATGAGGTTAACAGAGACAGCACAAGCGTATCTCTCTTTAAACAAGAGTAGTTTAAAGAGAGATACACATAAAGTCTATGCACACAATCATCAACATGAAGTTAGGAGGCAGCAAGCCCAGCTATTAATGCTTGCGCAAATGAGGGCAGCCTAGCTTCTGTACCTTGGTCTTTACTGAGACAGGAGGGAAAGAGGAGCTGTCCTACCTTGGTGTTTTGATCATGTGGGTCCATTTGCTGTTTCCAGGAGTCCCAGGGAGCTAGTGGACATGTTTGTGATAGAGAACTGTGGCTAGAGAGGCTGCCATCTCTGTATGTGCTGCTCTGTGGAGCACACTCTATGGTCCTTTGTTTGCAATGCCTTCAGGAGGGCTGGCCCCACCTTCTGCCCCTTTGCGGCCCATCAGGGGGTAGCTGATGATGTAATGAGGGTTCCCAGTCTCCTGATAGCACAATGCATGCTGGAATAGCTCTTTCGATCCTCAGCTCTCCTGCTCTCAAATATGGAGACTGTGGCTTCCTGGTTCTTCTAGGTGCTGAGATTGCAGACCTAAAGAGAGGGTCTGCTTGTCTGTGGAGACCAAAGTAGATGCTCTAACTCCCCTTCTGCAAACCACCCCCATATTATGGTGAGCAAGGCCCTATATTTTCTTTTCCAGATCGTCGCTATGTGTTATGGCTGTTCTTGGTTACTGTTGCTTATAACTGGAACTGTTGGTTCATCCCACTGCGCTTAGTGTTCCCAGTTCAGACATCAAGCAACATGATATACTGGATCGTTGTAGACATCCTTTGTGATATCTGCTACATCTGTGATCTGCTGATGTTTCAACCGCGAGTACAATTCGTGAAAGGTGGAGATATAATAGTAAGTAAGGGTGGGAGATAAAGCACAGAATAATCACATGTTCACTGAGACAGACAATGAGGCTATTCACACGCCTCACAGCCTCCGCTAGACCAATTTTCTACCATTTTGAGAACCATCGGGCTTGGCTGCGAGCCCGGTGGTTCTTAAGCGGGTCATCCGCTTAAGTAGCCCTCCCCATAACCCCAGGTTAGCGGAGCGAGCGCTCCGCTAACCCAGGCTTTCCGATTGTGAATTGCCATGGCAACTCATGAGTAGACCCCTGACCGGGAGGCTGAAAAGCAGCCTCCCTGCTCGGAGGTCTCTCCAGTATGCCCTGTGCACTCGCACAGGTCATGCTGGAGCTTCTGGGGGCGGCACAGCCCCCAATCCTCCCAGCCCCCGCCGGCTCCGTAATGGAGCTGGCAGTCATGTGGGTGGCCACTTCGGCCGCCCGGAGCAGACTGCCTGCTCGTGTGTGGGGAGAGCAGGCTAAGCCCGCTCTCCCCGTAAAACCCATCCAGGCTCTTCTCACCGATCATGAGAAGAGCCTCAGTATAGTGAAGAGTTGGACTTGGTTCGACCAGTGGAACAAGTAGCAGAAGAATAAAGATACATTTCTTTTGAGACATCTGATGTGCTATCTTTGGTAACTGAATAATCTTCCTTACTCGCAGCTTCCATGGAGAGCCATTTAAAAATAAATGTCTAATCACCATTCTTAATAGATGCAATGTTGACAGTGCTAATGCTAATGAGAGCATATTCATCCACCTTCTAAAGTCCTATTTATGCATGTTTTGAGTTACTGCCTATGGGCCCATACCCATCCTCCCATGACTGACTGTTCTGTGGGACTCTTGTTTCCAGCATTTAAATATATCACATCAACCATTTGTTTACAAATAAGGATCATTATTACATTTGCAGTCATGTATCCCTTCTTCCGCCGCACCATTCCAATAGTTTTAAATCAGTTAGTGTTTTAAAAGAAAAAAATGTGTTTAAAGGGAAATCAGGGATCTCCCCACCCACAAGCAGGAGGTTTTAATCTTCTTTAATCTTCTCTAAAACATTCTAAGAGGGAGGCCAATCTGTCTGCATAGGCTTCTGCTCAGTCTTCTTGTTTCCTAATGTCCTTCTTGTAGAAGACAAGTGGGCCACTGTGAGAAACAGGATGCTGGACTAGATGGGCCTTGGGCCTGATCTAGCAGGGCTGTTCTTAAGACATTCTTCTGATGTTGTAACTGCATGTCTTCGTCCCACTTTGGGACACTGTATGCCCCAGGTCACATGAAAGGTGTCTCTTTCCCATCCTTGTATTTCCCGGACTCCAGGGAAAGGTGATGCTGGCATGGGAAATAGAAGCATCACCAGCTCCATCCATTTGGCCTCAGACTTCCAAAGTTATTAGAACAATGTGGGAAGCAGACCCACTGCAGCGACTCCACATCTTTCAAGTAATACCAGGTGGGCTAGTGTTATTATTTGAAATGGCCAGGAGGAGGTGGCAGAAAGTTTCTAGGTGGTAGTACAATGCACTAAGTACCAAGCCTGCAAATAAAGTGGATGCAAACACTTACAGAGAATCCAAACACTCCCTCAGGGTTCCACTATTTTTAATTTGAAGATCTGACAAGGTGGTCAATTCATTTTCTGGCGCAATTCATGCTGCACCCCCTGCTGGCCAGCTCTTGCTTTTCATGATTAACAGTTTCCTAGAAAAGTGGTTTGAAAAGTGATGGGCCAATCATGGAAATCAAGAACTGGTCAACAGGTGGAGCTACAGAAATCATGCCAGGAACCTTCCTCCCTGGTGACCACCCAGTCAGACCCCAGAAGAAAAAAAGACAATGGCAGTCTGCAGGACTGTTTGGATTCTCCATAAGCACTTGCCTTCAATGTATTTGCAAGCACTGTACTTAGAGGGCTTTACTCACATCTAGAAAACCTCCAGGTGTAAATCAAATGTGTTGGTTGGGATTTCCAGGTGTTCTAAAAAGTTTGTTGAGCCCCAAATGATATGATTAAAAGGAATATGTGCCTTTGACAGAGCTTCTCTCACCACAAACATATAGTCCCTAATGTAGCTAAGGACAAGATCTGAAGGCATGAGGAAGCAGCCTTGTTGAAACTGAGCAGTTTTGGGTCTGTTCAGTACCTGGATGGAAACTGCATATGGGATATTGCCTATGCCTCCTTGAGTTTCATGGAAGAAATAATGTTGGTTGTCACTATATCCCATTGAAAGTAACAGAATGAAGCCCTTCTCCCAATCGGTGAGAACAGCTACCCTATTTTGAGGGGAGGAAGCCTGAAAGCACTTACCTCCTCGCAGACGATCACGGGGATGTTGCTGGGCGGGCAGATTGCCTGCCCAGTGAGCAGGGCGCTCTCCTGCGAGCCGCCCACACCTCACTGTGCCTTGCCCAGCCACTCCGGGAGTCGGGTGTAGGGAAGCACTGTCGCAGAACAACCTCCCAGAGCCCCAGTAATGCACTGTGAGAGTGTATGGTGCATAATTGGGATCCCCTCTCCCCCCCCCCCCCGCCCGAGGGTGCCCACTGCGGCTGCAAGAAGCTGTGGCTGATACACAAGCAGAAAAAGAGGGTTAGGAGAACGCTCACTCTCCTAACCTCATTTAATTGGGAGGCTACATAAGTGGGTTTGCAACTTTGTAGCCACCAGGCCCGGGCACAAGACCAGTGGTTCACATGCGAAGCAGAAACCGGGCTGGGCTCTCTGCCTGGTTTCTGCTATGCATGTGAATAACCTCAGTGAGTGAGCTGTGCCTAGTTTAAGTCCTATTGCTTTAAACATGGTTTAGCCACAAGTAGAGCCTCTTCTCACAAGCAGTGAGAAGGGCTCATGGGCAGGCTATGGGGAAGGCGTGTTAAACCTACCTTCCCCACAGATAATAATCTCCCCTTCCTTGGGTGGGTGAATCGCCTGCCCAGATGAGCAGTGGCTGCTCTCAGCAGCTCCGAGGGGCAGGGTGCCGGGACATGCCGACACACATTGCCCCACCCCCGCAGCTCCAATAATGCACCTTGGGAGTGTGCAGTGCATTATGGGGATTCACTTCCCCAAGTGTGTCAGCCATGGCTGCAAGCAGCTGCGGCTGACACACTAGCAAAAAAAATGAGATTAAGGGAGCACTCCCTCCCTTAACCATGTTTTCAAGGGAGGCTACTTAGGCGGGTTTGCCGGCGGGTTGCCACCAGGATCGTCCTGACCCCAGTGGTTCACATATGCGTGCAAAACCAGGCTGGGCTCCCTTAGCCCGATTTTGCACGCGTGTGTGAATAGCCTCATAATGTTAGGTGGTTAACCTAGGATTAGGTTTCAGATGTATGTATAAAAACTTGCCCCAAACAGAGTTTTGTACTTTGAGACAGGTGTTGCCATATCATGAGTATATGAGCTTCTCTTCAGCAATTATCTGGATAAGCAGAGAATGACTGTACTTTTGGGTGCAATATGCTCTGTGTGCACCATACTAATCATGTTGTGACTTGTATATAAAACATTCATGTTTGTGAACTGAAATAGATAGCAGCCACTGGCATCCCTGAGCCAGATGCATCTAGTTTTAACAGCTAGACTTTTGGCTAAGTGTCTTTGTGTTCTGTTTTTCACTGTAGTCGGATCAAGTAGAAATGAAGAAATACTATCGGAGTTCATTGAAATTTCGGGTAAGTAAGGAACACGTTGAATTACAAATGCTTGTTAAGGCACAAACCAGACATTCTATTTCCCCATGTTCAGGAATGGCCTACAACTGGTTTTGCCATGTGCATTCTCTAATGGATCAGTTCACTTCAGTTTTTCAGGATCTGAATGTTACACCTGCTCAGTTACCTGGTAGCACCTCGCGGCTTCACCATCCCATTGGACATATAGGAAGAGTTGTACTTATTGGAGCAACAAGGGGACAACTCCTGCCTCTTCTATGCTGCCACCATTTCAAAAGCATCCCTGCTGGATTGGGTGACTGCTTTCTGGTCTGGAAGATTCAATGGTGATGTGTTATGTTTGAACCGTTCCTACAATTGTGAAAGCCTTCCTACATTATTTGTCACAAGGGATGACTCTGAAGGAAAATTGCTGAAATGCCGAAAGTGGTCTTAATAGATTGCCAGGTTTGGAGCTGAGGAGGAATCCTCTTTGCTTTCAGACTGGCCATGACCTCTGATCCTGAGCCGCACCAGTTATACGTTATTCTGTTATGCATTCTTTGCTTCTTGAGACCAAGTTATGGGTATTTGGAACTCATAACATTCCAAAGCATTAAAAAAAACAAAAACTCAGGATGAAAGAATGATAAAACCGAACAGTCCATCATAGGACATCTAGTCTACCCCTCCTGAGACAGAATAGATTGATTTCACAGAAAATGTTTTGAATGATCTTAGCCATAATGTCAAGGCATACACACAAGGCAGGATTATCGCCTTTGCCACACACACACACACACACACACACACACACACACACACACACAGCTCAAGAGAAACAAGGAATCTGAAGAGAAACTCAAAGCAGCTTGGCTTGAGTATAATGCCAACCCATCCCCTTGTACCTATGCTAGCCTCCTGAAGCTACAGTATGAAGTAAATCTGATACATGCCAAGGAGGCTGACTTTCTCCTAGCTTGCTCTAGGCAAACATACTGGGAATCAGGAGAAAAGGCAGGCAAGCTTTTGACCTATAGGATCAAACAAATACAACATCGCTCCCACATAAACAGGCATCAAGGACAGTAATGGGCAATTACATACAGACAACCAGGCTATTAATTTGGCATTTGGAATGTTTTATTCAGCACTATGTAGCCATGTCCTGTCCCATGATAGTGAAGGGATCCAGCAATTCCTGGATAAAATCCAGATGCCGACCCTTAATGGATCACAATCTACACTCCTTGCTGTGCCTATCTCCCGAGCTGAAATTCAAGAAGCAATATTAAAAGATTAATCGAGAAAGGCCCCTGGTGAGGATGGTTACCCATCGGATTGGTATAAAATATTCTCTGACTAACTAGCCCCACTGTTGGCAGAGGTGGCTACGAAAGCCACAAATGCGCAGGAGTTTCCACATACGATGTATGAGGCAAACATGTCTCTTATGCTAAAGCCACAAAAGGATTCACACCAATGTGAAAACTATAGACCAATATCATTACTAAATGCTGATGTCAAAATTTTTGCTACAATTTTGGCAACTCGTCTTAATAGCGGTGTACATAATATTGTACACCCAGGACAGGTTGGCTGTATACCTAGGTGGCAGGGGGCAGACAACATGTGTTGTCTGATTGGTGAACAATCTTATTAATATTTCATCCCAGAAGAATGGACAGGCCCTCCTGTGGTCCCTTGATGCAGAGAAGGCCTTTGACAAGGTACAAAGGGACTCTCTCCTGGCAACCCATGAGAAATTCAGGTTCCCAACTAATTTTCTAAACTGGGTACATACTATATATAAAATCCCTACAGCAAGGGTTAATACTGATGGCCAGCAGACAGGGCCCATTTCTCTAAACTGTGGGGTAAGACAGGGCTGCCCCCTGTCTCCCCTGCTCTTTAACTTGGCCCTCAAACCCTTGGCCTGCGCAGTGAAGCAAGATGGAGGTATTAAGGGGATTGAGGTGGATGGACAAGAACTTCAAATTGTGCTATACGCTGATGATACCCTTCTGTTCCTTGCAAAACAGCAGGAATCTGTTCTTAAACTTATGGAATTGTTACGCCAATTTGGGGACGTATCTGGATATAACATTAACTGGTGCAAATCTGAGGCTTTGTCCATAGGGAAATTACCTCTTTATAGCAGGGAAATCCTATGGCCCTTTACATGGAAAGCAGACTCCCTGAAATACCTAGGAATTCTGATTACTAAGCAACCTAATCTGGTAGCCAAGACTAATTTAGATAAAACACTCACACAGATTAAGATTGATCTCCTCCGCTGGGCTGACCTCCCTCTGAGTTTGTGGGGTAAGATAAATGTGATAAAGATGAATGTTATGCCCAGATGTATTTATACTTTAAGAGGACTTCCTCTGCATATTCCTCAAAGATACTTCCGAGAAATCAACAGAGTCATAAGGAGGTTTCTCTGGGGGAAAACAGCAGGCCTCGGATTGCTTATACCAAACTTCAGCTTGTTGGAAATTCTCTGTGGTGAGAGAATTCCTTTCTCAATATAGCAGAGTGCACAGAGGCACGACACAGCGGTAGATTAGTTAGGCATGCGAATGTGCTGAGAGTAAAGTAACTTGGAGTTTCATAGCCAATTCATAGTTTCAAATCAATATAAAAGGCATTTATTAAGGAACTCCATTCTAGATAGGAAAGTGAGGATTTAGGATCTCTAATCTATCTATCTAACTAGATGCAGATGGATTCTGCATCCTCTCTGCACATTTGGTGCAGGGAGAGGAACTTGCCATGTTGCAAGGTAGGCGGGCAGGTAGCAAGAGAGAGAAGGAGGAAGGAAGTTGAATCCCCTGAGATTAGCAATCTACATTTCAAAGGGATAGCATCAGAGCAGTGGAGAAGGGATGACAAATATCTTGACCCTCTAGCCCTCTGACTTACTAGTCTGTCCTCCACTGTCTGAGGCAAGAGACAGCGCAATGTCCTTTAACTTTCCAACACAGCTAGCCGCAAACACAGAGGGCTTTATCCTGGTGAACCTTAGATGGTATCATAACACATTTTTAATTGCACAAACTAAACATTGGTGATCCAGCATGGAAGGGGAAAGGCCAGAATGGGCACAAGTGGAGCTAGCAGAACGCAACCCTTAGAAGGCTGGGAAGCACCGGGCTCCAGCTATCTTAAACACCTCCATTACCAGTCTCCTACAATACAAGAAGCATGAAATGCCTGGAAGGAACTGACAAGACAACAAACTTTGACCCCTATGCCCACATGGAAATGACACTGTGGGGAAACCTGCACATATTGATAGGTAAACAGCCAATTTTATTGAAAGATTGGGTAGGAAAAGGAATCAGCTATCAGAGTTGATAAATGAGGAAGATAACTGCAAACCCTTCACTTCCCTCCAAGAGGAGTTCCACTTACCCCCATCCAGTGCTTTGCAGTATATGTAACTGAAACATAGTATATCTGCTCAATTCGGACCTGACGCCCTGGTGGCCCCAGCAACTCCAGATATATTCATGCATGCTATTAAGATGTCCCCTCTTTCAAAACTAAATATAGATTTGTATGCCTTTGGGCATGGAGACATGGACCCTGGCTTGGATATACTTAGGGACAAATGGAACCTGGAACTTACACATAAACTGTCACCAGCACAATGGCAAGATATTTTAGGTTAAATGTAGCTTAATGGATCTTAAATTGCGCCTTATCCTACAGATTAGTTTCAGGGCATAGTGGACCCTCTACACCTTAAGTGATTAAAAATGACCTCAAATAGTAATTGCTGGAGATGCAATAATCTTCACGCCAACTTAACGCATATGTTCTGGGACTCTCCCATAATGTGAGGATCTTGGAGGGAGGTTATTACGTGTATTAATTTAGTGATGGATTCATCCCTTGCACTGAAGGAACTGAATGCAGAACTGGGGTATATCCCAACTGAATAGGGATAAAATCAGGTCCTAAACAATGGTTATGATTTAGTGAACTGAAGTTGGAGGCTTTAGTTGATGTT
Organism: Hemicordylus capensis; assembly: GCF_027244095.1. Lineage (NCBI taxonomy): Eukaryota > Metazoa > Chordata > Lepidosauria > Squamata > Cordylidae > Hemicordylus > Hemicordylus capensis. The sequence goes on along the minus strand of NC_069660.1, from coordinate 278,101,494 downwards.
GCCAACCAGAGTCAAAAGACTATGGCCACCTTTGCACGTAACAAGGAACTGGAGTTGCAGGGGACAGAGGTTGCCCTACCGTTACATCTGAATGTGTGCAACTCCAGTCCCGTTTGTCAAGCAACCCTCAGTTTGTAGTGAGTTTTGCTGCTCTTAACCAGGGTTTGAGTCTCGGAGAGTGTCATCTGAATGCAGCACTGGAGGCTGCATTCACTCAAACCAGAGTTGAGGGAGTAAGTTCCTCTCTCTCTCTAGGCATGATTGGTTGTGTGGGCTGTCCTCCAAACAAGAAGGAAGCCTGTGCAGCCAGTTCCCTCTCCTCTCTGCAGTCTCCCTGACAGCAGAGAGCCCACTCTTCGTTTCATCTGAATGCAGACAGGAGAGCAGTTCCATATTACATGCGCATGCAGGTAACATAGGCTCTGTATTGTCTCCAATGTATTTTAACATCTACATGAAATTGCTGGGATAGATCATCAGGAGATTTGGTGCAGGGTATTATCAATATGCTGATGACACCCAAAACTTTTTCTCCACGTCAGCATCATCAGGAGAAAGCATAACCTCCCTAAATGCTTGACTGGGGGCAGTGATGGGCTGGATGAGAGGTAAGAAGCTGAGACTAAATCCTGGAGGCAGTCTGGAGGTACTTCTGGACACAAACCTCTCCCTGGTGTCCCAGGTTGAGGCAGTGGCCAGAGGTGCCTTTTATCAGCTTCAGCTGATATGCCAGCTGCATCTGTTTAAGATAAATGACCTCAGAACACTAGTGTATCTGCTGGTCACCTCCAGACTTGACTACTGCAATGCGCTTTATGTGGGGCTTCCTTTGTACGTAGTCCGGAAACTGCAGTTAGTCCAGAATGCAGCAGCCAGGATATGGTCTCAGAGATACCATATCACTCCTATCTTAAAATATCTACACTGGCTGCCAATAGGTTTCCGGGCAAAATACAAGGTTTTGGTTATAACCTATAAGGCCCTGAACAGCTTGAGCCCTGGGTATTTAAGAGAACGTCTTCTTTGCTATGAACCACGCCGCCCATCTGGAGAGGTTCGTCTGCAGTTGCCACCGGCTCATCTGGTGGCTACTCGGGGCCTTCTCCATTGCTGCTCCAAGGCTTTGGATCACACTTCCTGCTGAAATAAGTCTCCCAATCTCTTACAACTTTTAAAAAGGCAGTCAAAACGCATTTGTTCACCCAGGCTTTTAATTAGATATTGTTTTAATTGTGTTTTTAATTGTTTTAACATTTTAAATTTTAATTGTTGAAATTTATTTATTTTATTTTATTGTTAAATTTCTATACTGCCTTTCATTAAAAACAACCCCAAGGCGGTTTACAAAAGTTAAAAACATACAATTAAAATGACAATTAAAATATTAAGCTAAAAATATAAAACAAATCTAATTTAAAAACTATAAAATGCAAGCATAAAAACACATATACACAAGAATAAAAACACATAGAAGCAGCATAGAAATGGTCATGTAAAAGCCTGGGTAAAAAGCCAAGATTTAAGAAGCTTTCTAAAAACTGTGATGGAGTCAGAGGAGCAAATGGCCACTGGGAGAGCATTCCAAATTAAATGTTTTAATCTTTTTATTTGTTGTTTTTATTGTTTTGTTATAAACTGCCCAGAGACTTGGGCTTTGGGCAGTATACAGATGTAATTAATTAATTAATTAATTAATTAATTAATTAATTAATTAAATGTGGCCTATGTGGAGCAAGTGAGGACTTTATCGGCAGAAGTTGCAGTTAGTTCAATAAGGGGAATATCGATGCACTAACTCCCCTCTCCTTATGGTAGCTCTATTCAGACATTACATTATACAGATATTACAAAAGTGTACAAGTACATGCTTTTCTATGAATGAGAGTATGCTTTTAATAATAATAATAATAATAATATTTGCACAATATAAGTGGAAAATCAGACATCACCAAGACCTGGCAATGGCTTAAGAATGGCAACTTGAAGAAAGAAACAGAGGGTTTAATACTGGCTGCACAAGAACAGGCACTAAGAACAAATGCAATAAGAACAAAAGTAGAAAAATCAACAACAAACAGCAAGTGCCACCTTTGTAAAGAAGCAGATGAAACAGTGGACCACCTAATCAGCTGTTGTAAAAAGATTGCACAGACTGACTACAAAGGAATGACAAGGTAGCAGGGATGATACACTGGAACATCTGCAAAAAATACAAGCTACCTGTAGCCAAAGATTTGTGGGACTATAAAATTGAAAAAGTTGTAGAAAATGAAGATGTAAAAATATTATGGGACTTCCGACTACAAACAGACAAACATCTGCCACACAATATACCAGATATAACTGTAGTCGAGAAGAAGAAAAAAACAAGTTAAAATAATCAACATAGCAATACCAGGGGATAGCAGAATAGAAGAAAAAGAAATAGAAAAAACAACAAAATACAAAGATCTACAAACTGACATTGAAAGGCTGTGGCAGAAGAAGACCAAAATAATCCCAGTGGTAACTGGCGCCTAAGGTGCAATTCCAAAAGACCTTGAGGAGCACCTTAACACCATAGGGGCCACAGAAATTACCATCAGCCAATTACAAAAAGCAACTTTACTGGGAACAGCCTATATTCTGCGACGATATCTATAATAACAGCAACAACATTGACAATAAAATTCAGCCATCCCAGGTCCTTGGGAAGGACTCGATGTCCGGATAAAACAAACTAGTCAATAACACCTGTCTGACTGTGTAAATAAATAATTAAATAAATAATAGATGCCAATAGTTGCTGGTGCCCTAGGTGCAGTACCAAAAGAACTTGAACACCATCTCAACACCTTGGGCATCAATAAAATTACAACACATCAGCTACATAAGGCCACATTACTCAAGACAGCACGAATACTACAATGCTATCTTTAATTTTTCTTTAGTTATCCTAGACCCTTTGAAAGGGCCTGATAATTAAAGTACCAAATCCAGTCAATAACATCTGGTAGACTGTGTGTAAATAGATAATAATATGCATTCATTTTAAAACTGAACCTGGGTACAAACCTCAAATGCAGCAGAGTACAGATAGGAACTGTACTACTATATGTGCATTGAACCTAACGTCTAACTTTAAATGCATACATTTCAGTACATGGGCATACTGTATACAGATTGTATGGGTGTTTCACAGAACATGTGAACAGGACTCCTAACCTTCCCATAAATCTGCTTACTGACTACTGATCCAAACTCTTTTTCCTGTGTTTTAAAACCATTGCTAGTTCTCCTAGTTTGTTGTAATCCTCCAGAAACATGACCATGCATGGGAGAAAGAAAACATGAGTATCCCTGGGTCTTTGCACCTGGTGACATTGCTTCTCAGTTATACATACAGGTGTCCTCCCTCTTTCATACACTAGGATTATTAAACCTAGGCATCTCTACTGAGGCTTTTAAGCACATAAGAGATAATATGTGGTTGTAACTGAATTGTATTCTTCAACAGCTTGATATGCTATCCGTGATTCCGTTTGATGCCTTATATGTCATATTTGGGTTTAAAGTGATATTTAGAGCAAACAAGATTGTGAAGGTAAGATGAGATTTTATATTGTTGATTATCTGTAGGGCCTTCTCGGTGGTGGTATCATGTTAATGAAACACACTCACCAAAGAGATGTGCTTGATACCCTAGACCTTGTACTTTCTCATCTGCTTTTAGTGGAAACTACTGTTGACTCCTGTTTTTAACATTCTACTCTCTTTTTTAGTTTTATATTGTAAAACTAAATACTGATGTTTCTATTATGGTGATGTTCTATTTCTTTAACTTTAAGCTGCCCTGTAAACTCAACCTAATCTGAAGGGCAGGACATTAAACTGTATAAATACATAAAATTAATACTTACTGTTGCATTCAGTCCTGGGAGAGAAAGGTCACAACATAAACTACTTCAAAATGCTTCTTGTGGTCCATAACCTGTGTGCCAGGGGGCGGGCTTCTTTTTCTGGCTGCAAAATATAAATTGGTTACTTTAAAACCCAGTTCTGTGTGCCAACTCCAGTTCCCTGACCTGAACAGGTAGTCTCTAAAATAAAACCTTTGGAAATTAATATCAGCCAAGTTCCTAGAAGACATTTATTTTATGAACCACAAGTGATAACGGGACATGTATTTTAGTTCTGATTTACAAGCAAATGAAAAAGTAAAAGACATTTTCACATAGACTTAATTAAAAAGATGCATGTGTGGAGTTGATGTGGTATACATTTCCAGGACATGGTACCAAAGTGCGCTGCTGAATGCTCTACTACTACTACAAATATTTCTATACCGCTCAAGTTCCCAAAGCGGTTTACATATATAAATAAAAATAAATAAGATTGTCCCCTGTCCCCAAACGGTTCATAATTACAAAGAAACATAAGGGAGACACCAGCAACAGCCACTGGCGGTGGATAGGGCCAGTTGCTCTCCCCCTGCTATATATAAGAGCATCACCATTTGAAAAAGTGTCTCTCTACTCATTTAGTAGGGGTTAACTACTTTGTTCAGGTAGTGGACAAAGGGAACTGAATACACACACACACAAATCCAGGCTCCCTGCTATTGTTGATAATCTCAGGCTGCATGAATACAGCCCGAGCTGTTGGGTGGGGTTTTTCATCCCCAAGAACTGTGTGTTCACAGCACCTACTTGAATTCATAGTTCTTCTGTGCATTATGTCTCTAACCTGGTATAAGTATTAGTTAATGCACAAACAGAGCAAACTCCTGGATATTTACTCAAAAGTCAGTCTTAGGTTCTTTAGGATTTACTCTCAAGTAAGCACACATAGGATTGGAGCCTCATTATAAAATGTGAATAAGTTATTCGTAATAATTTTTATTTTTTAAAAAAAACTTTTTAAAAAATATTGTATGTGGAACAATTACTGCTTCTTTTCCGCTAGTACAGTTTCTGGAAAAATAGTAAATCTTTTTTTCCCCTTCCCCCTGGCTCTTGTGTCAGTTTATCTAAAGTAATTTCAAGTTAGTGAACTAAACAAGTCCCCATCATCTGTAAAAAATTTAAAAAGTAATTATCCAGACTGTCACCTCTCTCCTTCAAGAAGTCAGTAATTTAGAAGCAAAAACATTCTTAAATGAGGAGAACAAAAACCTTACTCTGTCCATGTACAAGAAACTTTGGTTGACTGAGTAAAATATCACTATCATTATAATTCATCAAGATCACTGAGCTGCTAAATGGAAAAGAATCCTCCATAATTCAGGCCCTGGAAAAAGTGATATTTAAAATGTCAGCTTTCCCCTCCTATTTTTTCGTTTGGTCGTTTTTGGCATGTCATTTATAAACCAAAAATTTAAAGAATGTCATAATATGGAAACAGGCTGTTTCTGACAAAATATGTACATTAAATGACATAGTTTCTGTAAAAAAAAATAACTGTATTTTTTCTCTCTTGATTTACATTCAGCATCTCACATTCTTTGAATTCAATGACCGGTTAGAGGCAATCATGGATAGAGCATACATCTACAGGTATGTGCTCTAGGAGCATGTAAAGTCTGAAACCTATCTCAGAGGGTGATGGGCACAAGCCTGTTTGGCATTTCCTTTTTCAAGCACTGAACAGGCTCAAATGCCGGCACTTGAGCCGGCTCGACGAGCAGGGAGGGTTATCTTTAAGATGCAGGTAAGGAGCTCCTCCTTACCTGCTCACCCTGACCCTGCCGCTTTCCCCACACTGGTGCTCGTTTTAGAAACAGCTACTTCCTGCAGCCGCGTGCTGCGTTACACGCACATTGCTGGAGTGCACCTGCGCCAGCCATTTGCATGGTCAGCATTGTGTTGCTGACCACGCAAATGCCGACGCTTGTGCACCCCAGCCATGTGACTACCAAAGCCACCTGGGGCTGCAGGAAGCAGCACTGCAGCCCCATGCAGCTGTTTCTAAAATGAGCACCTGCAGGGGGAAAGTGGCGGAGTGGAGCGAGTGAGCAGGTAAGGAGCTCCTTACCTGCATCTTAAGGGTACTCCTCCCTTCCCTGCAAGGGAGTGCACAAACAGCTGATGCACATCCTTCTCAGCATTTGGGGTCCTCACGTTGGGCAGGTTCACATGTATGGCAGCACCTGAGGTTCACCTGCAGCTCCAAGAGTGTGTGCTCTCTCCCATCCCTGTGCAAGTCTCCACTTCCTGTCCAGGTTCCTATATGCTGAGAATGGTGGGTTTGAACATCACGTGCAGTCTTGGCATATCGAAGCCTGGACAGGCTCACCACAGGGATTGGGAGAGCATGCACTCCTGGGGCGGTGGGTGCTTGCACAAACCTCAAGTGCCACTGTGCATGTGAACCCATCAACTGAACAAGGTGTTATCTTCAACCTCAGTTGTCTTTAAATTGGGAACATGCCAAGGACATAACTCAGAAAGATTTTGTGGGAGTGAATGAGGAATGTTTGTTGTGAGCTGCTCTGAGCCTTTGAGACAGATACAGGCTGGATGGAAAATCTTTCTAAATGAATAGTGAATTTTCATGTTTAGGACACTGATTTCTGATGTGAAGCATTGCTGGCTGCCTTCCCAAGCAAGAACTGGCAAACATAGCTTTGCCCAGGGGCGTAACTATAATCGGGCAAGAGGAGACAGTTGTCTGGGGGCCCACTGCCTGGGGGGGCAGAGGCAAGTCACATGACTGACTCCCCCAGCTGTGCACCCACCCGGGCTTCCTTCAGTTGTATTCATCCTCCAAAACTGATGTGAGTGTTAAGACCTGGAGATACCAGAACAGCATGTCTTTCTCTAGTACCATTAAATGACTTGCATCGTCCACAATTTACAAGACCTTTTAAAAAATAATTTAGGATGATGTTCTATTGAGGCACATGGGTGTGTGTGTGTACATATATGTGTGTACTATGCTTTTTGTTACCACCATTCAGCCTCATTTAAGATTTCTTTACTTCATGAGCTGAACTTCAGTGAGTGGGGAGGGGGCATTTTAAAATCTTGTCTCTGGGCCCACTCCAACCTTGCTACGCTCCTGGCTTTGCCAATGTAGTCACTGAGGTCATTCACACAATCAAAAACTGTGTTCTTTGTGGGTTTGGGAGCTTTATGTGTTCTCAATTTTTGGTTGTCTAGAAGCAATATAGGAGGGAAACCTGGGTAGAAGTGATTGTGTGGAAGCAAGGTAGGAGGAAAAACTACCCAGACTTTCCTCCTACCTTGCTTCCACACAACCAAAAACTGGGAGCACACACAGCTCTCAAACCTGGGTAGAACACAGTTTTTGATTGTGTGAATGACCTCTCAGTTTCCCATAATTATTCCTAGCTGATTGTATTAATTGACTGTAGTTGTGTATGGGAAGCATACTTCACCAGTGCCCCTCTGAATATAGTGCTGTGATTCATTTGGCCCTTGGAGGAAAGGGAACACAGGAGATTACCAGCTGATTTTTCCACTCTGTCAGTGCTAATCATACACTGCTGTTGATCAAAACCAAAGAGTCTCCTCTGATAAAATAAACACAGAAATGTCTATCCCATAAGAGTTACGACCACTGTTGTTTATTCTTCACAGAGTCATTCGTACAACTGGATACCTATTGTTTATCTTACATATTAATGCATGCATATATTACTGGGCCTCAACCTTCGAAGGGCTTGGCAGCACTAAATGGGTGTATGACGGCCAAGGGAACATGTAAGTTCATTTTGGGTTATGCGATTGGTGTCCTTTTACCTCCCCACTCCCAGTGATCTTCATTATTTTTTAAGTGGGAGCCACTTTGGCAAAACAAAAAAACAACAATCCTTAAATGTGAGATTCATTTCCCAATGTGCTGACCATGGCACAGTACTGCACTTTTCTCAGTGCTGGGAGGGTCCTTTAAGAGAGATGGAGCCCTCTCTTAAGAGCTCTATGGGGAAAGCTCTGGGAAAGGTTACATTTCCCAGCACTCTATGCACACCTTTGAAGATGGTGCTGGGGCTCAGAATGGCTCTGTTTACCTTAAAGAAGCCCCCCCCCCATTCCCCCTGGTAATAGGCAAAGCACAGCACTGAGCAGTGAGAAGGGTCGTCTCCACATAGTGCCAAGGGGACTTTGCAGAAACTTTGGCCAAAGCTTCACACAGGCCAAGTAAACCATTAGTCAGGGGGCTGCACTAAGGGTTGATGGGGACCGCCAATGGCCCCCAGGCCTTACAATGGAGAACACTGCCCAATCCCTTTATTTTGCTTGCAGGCAAAACATTCAGAAGTGCTTGGATTGCTAACTTTTAGCACCATTGTTGCTGATTGGTGGTAATTAACAATGCTAATTATCTGGAAGGCAGGTGTAGTGAGTGATTAGTTTACCACTTTGGGTTTTTATGGGTTTATGAGTCAGCTCTAATCACTAACTTAATTAAACATTTAGAAAGCACAAGGGTCATAAATTAAACTTACCGATTAGGTATGCACAAAAGAAACAGCCACTTGCAAAGGGTCAGAAGAGTATAATTAAAACACACAGTGCAACCTTCAGATTGTAACAAAACATTGTTGTCCCTTAGAGACCTCACAGGGTCAGTTTCCACATTTTCTTACATACAGTGAAGGACACAAGTAAACGTGGTAAAGAGAACTTCTCCAGTGGGAACTGACACTGTGCAGTGTCAAAAGGGTTGCTTGAAGCAACAGGGAAGGGAAGCCAAGTCAATAGGCATGAACTCAGGAGTAGAAAAACATGGAGGAGGATCCAGGCTAGCATTGCACTAGTGTAAGGCATGAATATGCGCCTCTGAGTAATTGCACTGCTATGCAGTGTTGAGCAACCATGAGTGGAAGAAGAGCAGAAGGAAAGCAATAGCAAAAGCAGCAACTTTCTGAGAGAGAGAGAGAGCGCACACATCGCATGCAACATGGATGCATTCTGCTCTCCCGGCTGAATTGGGATGTCATGGAGAGCTCCTTCTTTGCAGTCAGTGAGACTGCAGAGAGGAGGGGGAACTGGCTGCCTGGGCTTCCTTCTTGACTGAAGGACAGCCCCAGCAGCCAGAGCAAGGGAGGAGCTTCCTTCCTCAACTCCAGTTGCAGAACAGGCAGACTGCGGTGCCACATTGGGATGCAACATTATAATGCCCTTATACAAATCTATGGTGCAGCCACACTTGACGTACAGCATACAATTATGGTCACAACATCGAAAAAAGGACATTGTAGAACTGGGAAAGGTGCAGAAGAGGGCAGCCAAGATGGTCAGGTGCCTAGTGCACCTTCTACACCACCTGGGGTTTTTTAGTTTAGAAAAAAGACTGCAAGGAGACATGATGATGATGATGATGATGATGATGATGATGATGATGATGATGATCCATAAAAGCATGCATGGTGTGGAGAAAGTGGATAGAGAGAAAATTTTCTCCCTATTTTCTCCCAGGGGTCATCTCTGAACCAAATGGCTCAGTGGGGAAATGACTTGATTATCAAGCCAGAGGTTGCCGGTTTGAATCCCCACTGGTGCAGTGATAGGAAGATGCTGAAAGGCACCACCTCATACTAAGCGGGAGGTGGCAATGGTAAACCCCTCCTGTATTCTATCAAAGACAACCACAGGGCTCTGTGGTCGCCAGGAGTTGACACTGACTCGACAGTACACTTTATTAGGGGAGGAGAGCTGGTCTTGTGGTAGCAAGCATGACTTGTCCCCATAGCTAAGCAGGGTCTGCCCTGGTTGCATATGAATGGGAGACTTGATGTGTGAGCATTGCAAGATATTCCCCTCAGAGGATGAAGCTGCTCTGGGAAGAGCAGAAGGTTTCAAGTTCCCTCCATGGCTTCTCCAAGATAGGGCTGAGAGAGATTCCTGCCTGCAACCTTGGAGAAGCTGCTGCCGGTCTGTGAAGACAATACTAAGCTAGATAGACCAATGGTCTGACTCAGTATATGGCAGTTTCCTATGTTCCTATGTCTCATTAAATTTATTGCCAAGGAATTTAGGACCAACAAAGAAAAGTACTTTTTCACACAATGCATAGTCAACTTATGGAATTTCCTCCATAAGATGTGGTGACGGCCAACAATCTGGATGGCTTTAAGATGGGTTTGGATAACTTCATGGAGGAGAGGTTTATCATTGGCTACTAGTCTGAGAGCTATAGGCCACCTCCAGCCTCAGAGGCATGATGCCTCTGAATATCAGTTGCTGGGGATTAACAGCAGGAGAGAGGGCATGCCCTCAACTCTTGCCTGTAGGCTTCCCAGCAGCATCTGGTGGGTCACTGTGTGAAACAGGATGCTGAATCAGATGGGCCTTGGGCCTGATCCACCAGGGCCTTTCTTATGTTTTTAACAAAGGGCACCACTAAACTGGAGATACAAATTGGAGTCTGGGGAAGGAAACTATGGTTCCATTTTTAATTGTAATTGCAGTTGCCCACATGTGGATGTACAGAATTTGAAACTGGAGGCCCCATCACCTCCGGTTTTGTGTTACTTGCAAATGTGGCCAGAGAGGGAGAGAGAGAGAAGAGCACATATAGGGTTTTATGAAAGGGGTAGCACACCTTACTGTTCCACAGGCACCTAGTGTACCCTCTTCCACTAGCAGTTGCGTATCATCGTCCAGTAGCACAAGAATTGGTCTGAAAGAGAGGTTCCTTTCTTCATAATATGCCCTAATGATACATCCTTATGCTAGCTGAAGGATGTTAAGCTGATGCACTTCAGTGTGTGTTTGGGTGCAGCAGTAGGAAAGTGGTTCTGGTGTGTGCGTGCATGTGTGTGTGCGCGCGTGCGTGTTTTACATAGGGATGAAAATTTCATCCTGGCCCTGATCCTGTTCCAAATTGAACTCCCTTTCCCGCCACTCCCCATTTTGTAAATTTTAGTCACCATATTACTGTAATCAAACCTAGGTACCTTGTTGTTCCAGTTTTTAAACAAAGCAGTTCACATAGTAAAGAAATGGCAAGGAGGGGGGTTGGTTTTTTGTCTCAAAGGGACTGTAAGTTGGTTGTCACCCCAGGAGTGCAGCTCCATATCAGAGGGGCTTGGCAGGGGCCCTCAAGAAAGCAGGCTTAAATGGTTCTGCCTTGCAGCAATGTTTATTTAGAGTAAAAATGGAATACTCACAGCCAGGACCCAAGCAGTTGCCTTCCCCTTGATCCCTCACAAGTCTTTCTTTTCTTCCCGTTGTGTTAGGAGCTCATTTCCTCACTTCTTCATCATGTTAGATTGGCCTTAGACAGATTGTCTTCATTCCTCTTCCTCTTGGGAGGGTCCCCTAGAACACCCACCCCAGAAGTGACAGGCAATAATGACCTGAAGCATATAGCCAGGGAGGCTATTCTCACAACCTCCCAAAAGCGGGCTAAGGGAGCCCTGCCCACTTTTGGGAGGTCGTGTGCTGCAATGGGGACTGTGCGCCTCCCGGCAGCAAACCTCCCAAAATATCCCTTCCCTTAAATGAGGTCAGTGGAGCGAGCGCTCTGCTAACCCCATTCTTCTCATCATGATTCGGCACGGCGCTGCTCCATGCTGCGGCGGCTCACAAGGAGACCCCCGACCGGGAGGCTGCAGCAAATGTCCCGGCCTCAGGGGTCTCCTCACAAAGGCCCTGTGCACTTGCGTGGGGCATCCTGGGACTTCCAGGGGCCAGGCGGCCCCCAATCCCTGCCATGACGGGTATCCCCTGATCCTCCGTGACGGAGCCGGTAATCGTGTGAGTGGCTGATTCAGCCGCCCAGGGAGAGCTCCCTGCTCGTCTGTGGAGAGAGCAGGTTTAGCCCACTCTTCCTGCAGAGCCTGGTTAGGCTCTATACACAGATCATGTGTAGAGTCTCCCTGTCTTCTTCCTCTGGGGAGGCTGCCGAAGATAAGGTTACAAGTGGGGCTTGTCTCACCCGCAGCAGCCAGGTGCGCCTGATTCTCCACAGGCTCCCTGGCAGATGCCCCAAGGCAACACAAGGCCGGACACATTTGGCATTCTTGGCGACAGGTTAATGTGAATGGACAGACCAAATACTTGACATTTTCTGACTTTTAAATAGAGAGCCTCATAACCAATCTGTTGTTGTCCAGAATGAACTTTTAGAAAGAGAATATTTCCTTTGGAATGGAGTGATCAATAATCTCTCTTGAGCTGTTCATGAACAGTTTTATATGTCCGACATATTTTAAGGGAGGAAATCTGAAGAGGTGGTTGCCAGAGGGCCAAACATACTTTTCATTATTACAGAGGATGCAAAATGACAAGTCAGGAGTCTGCTCTCTTTGTACAGAAATAACTTTTCAGTGTTCTGTTTTGCTACCTGGCTTGCAGCCCCTGATTCTAGACACATTATATTAAGAATGCAATACTTTTTAGTCAGATATAAAAGATAAGAATGATTAAAATCATTGTTTGGAAAACACAAACACTGGTATCCAAGAAGCCTGTGGAAGGTTTGCCCAAAGTCCATAAATGTAGATGAATGCCTATGTACTTTGGAATTCTACTCCTAACTTTCCTGAGGTGCAATTGCTACCAAATGTCACATCCCTCTTCTCTTGAGGTGTCCCCATGCCCATCACCCATCACCCAAGTTGAGTGCATGGTTTCTGGCAGCAGAACATGGTCACACATACATTTATCAGTAAACATCTGAGACCTGCACACCAGCAGTCTTCCTGAGCAAACAATCAGGAAGGAAGCCCACAGCCACCTGAGAACAGTTACTTCCAATGAAGGTTTGACTTCATACTGTGTCAAAACATTGTCCATCTAGATTAGTATAGTCTACAATGACTTGACAGCAATTCTCTAGGGCAGGGCTGCTCAACTTCAGCCTAGGGATGTGCGAACCGGTTTGAATTCGAACCAGAGTGGTTCGAATTCGAACTGAACCAGCCATCTGGTTCGAGCTGCAGGTTCGAATTCAAAACGAACCAGGGGTGGTTCGATTCGAACCAGTCTGGACATCCAAAAATTGGTAGGATGGTAGCTGGCACCCGGGGGTACCTGCCACCCAAACCCCAAAGCAATCGGACACTCATACAATTTTTTATGAATTTTTGAAAATTATTTTTTTCTCATAGGGTATAATGGGACTCGAACCAGCCCATTATTCCTTATTGTGGAGCACCCACGGGTGCCAACAACCACCCAAACCCTGAAGCAATCGGACACCCCTATGATTTTTTAATGAATATTTGAAATATTTTAAATTATTTTTCTCATAGAGTATAATGGGACCAGAACCAGTCCATATCCCCTATTGTGGAGCACCTAGGGGCACAAAAGCGGGGTGGGTGGTAGACAGACAGGGGTGCCTACCACCCACAGAACCCCAAGGCAATTGGACACTCCTCTGATTATTGGTGAATTGTTAAAGTATTTTTGAATTCCTCATAGAGAATAATTAGGATTGCAGCAAATGTATAGCTTCACGTCCCCATGGGTTAGCAACCCATGGAGGTGGTTGGCACCCTCGCTCTGGGCCACCCCAGCACCCCCCAAGTGCAGTTATGGGGCTGCTGAAACCTCCATTCTTCCCTATGGAGAAAAACCTTAAAGCCACTTGTGGGGTGCTGGGGTGGCCCAGAGTGAGTGGTGGTCTAGTGCAAAGAGGGTGCCAACCACCCCCATGGGTTGCTAACCCATGGGGTACTGGGTTTTGTTGTTTCTGAAGTGTTCTGATTCTTTGGTAGCATATAAGATTTTCAATGACAAACCATGAATCCATTCTCATTGCTAACCTTAAAGACGCGTAAACTTCAAAAATCACTTAAAAATCAGCCCTTTGCCTAATTCCTTTCAAATAATTCTGATAGCTTCCTTGCCCACCCTAGGAACTACCAGCCACCACACTCCACTCTCCGACACCCCTTTCCACCCGATGTGAAGCTATACATTTGCTGCAATCCTAATTATTCTCTATGAGGAATTCAAAAATACTTTAACAATTCACCAATAATCAGAGGAGTGTCCAATTGCCTTGGGGTTCTGTGGGTGGTAGACACCCCTGTCTGTCTACCACCCACCCCACTTTTGTGCCCCTAGGTGCTCCACAATAGGGGATATGGACTGGTTCTGGTCCCATTATACTCTATGAGAAAAATAATTAAAAACATTTCAAATATTCATAAAAAATCATAGGGGTGTCTGATTGCTTCGGGGTTTGCATGGTTGTTGGCACCCATGGGTGCTCCACAATAAGGAATAATGGGCTGGTTCGAGTCCCATTATATCCTATGAGAAAAAAATAAAAATAATTTTCAAAAATTCATAAAAAAAATTGTACGAGTGTCCAATTGCTTTGGGGTTTGGGTGACAGGTACCCCTGGGTGCCAGCTACCATCCTACCAATTTTTGTGTGTCCAAACAAGTTCGAACCGGTTCAAATTCAAACCGAACCAGGTGGAGGTTTGAGCAAAACCAAAACCGAACCACCCCTCCTGGTTCGAACCTGGTTCCAATTCAAACCGAACCGGGCAAACCGGTTTTGTGCACATCCCTACTTCAGCCCTCTTGCAGAGAGTGGACTACAACTCCTATAATCCTTGACTATTGGCCCCTGTGGCTGGGGATGATGGAAGTTATGGTCCCAAAGCAGCTGGAGGGCTGAAATTGTGCAACCCTGCTCCAAGGTTTCAGACAGTGGTCTTTCCCAGCACTACCTGGAAATGTTGTGGATTGAATTTCAGGCCTTCTGCATGCAAACCTTATGCTCTCCCTTTCCCCAGTTGAAGAACTCAGCTGATACAGCAAAGGTTTCAATACTTGCTTTCTCCCAATTCTTCAGCAGACCTACTTTCCACAAACCAGCAATAGCTAAACTTCAACCAGCAATGGCTCTGTACAAGAACCTTCCATCCACTGAATTTACATTTAGTACAGTTCACACACACACACACACACACACACACACACACACACACGTAAATTACAAGACCCAGTTCTGGCTTTAGCTATATATTTACAGTACCATTTACGAAATTTCTAAAACCTCTACAACTAAGTGTGCACAAATGAGCTCCAATAAGCACAGCAGATTGTGTCCTTGCAATTAGTTTGACACGCAGTATCTGTTTTCTAGCACTAGGTAGCTACACTTTCAGGGCCAACAATTTTTAGAAATCTTACACTTATCTAACCTTTCCCTAAATGAAATCCTTAAGTGATTTAAGATTCCACTACTTATGTGAGTAATTTATTCCAGTGACCAATTGTTCTAAAGGGAGCACATCCCCCTCCCACACACACACACACACACACACACACACACACACAATAATGAACCTTAACAACTAGTAATGGAGGAACCTCCCATAGTCAGGTTCAGACTCTGACTCAGAAAAACCATGCTGTTTTCCAAAAGCTTGGTTTATTCCAAGTCCAATTCTGACTCCAAGTCCAAACTGGACCTCCCAGTTATGTCATGAGAAACAAGACAGGCTCTTGTCCTCAACCTCTTGGCAAACCTCCAAACTCAAAAACTGCCTACCTGCCCACACATCTCCATTTCAGTTACCTGGCTTGCTGCTCTGGTGGCAATGGTGGGATGAAGAAAGGGATTGGGAAGGAGGGGTTTTGGAGGCTGGCATACAGAGAACATACAGGGCAGATAGGGAAGGTCCTTTCTCCCGATCTGCCCTGTATGCCAGCCTACAAAACCTCTCCCTCCTAACGTATGTATGCCTCCATTAGAGGGGACAATGTAGTCTCCCCACTAACTGACATACGGGTAGTGTCCCCACTAGGACACTACCCGTAGAGGTAGTGTCCCCACTAGGACACTACCCGAGAGGGAGAAAGGATCCATCCCAAGCAGTGGCGGCTCGTGAATGCACTGCTGGGAGGTGGCGGAAGGCACCTTTAAGAGTAAATGAATTCGGTGCATACCTGCACTCCCACCGCACCTGAACGGTGTTTGGCGAAGCAGCATGCCACCCAGCAGCCCCTGTGGCGGGGAATCACCTCCACCACTCACCTGGCTTCCACAGAGCCGAGCCCCTGCCAGTGGCCAGGTGAGTGACGGAGGCGATTCCCCACCGCAGGGGCTGCTGGGCGGCATGCTGCTTCGCCAAACAGCGTTCAGCGTGCAGCAGGAGTAGAGGTAAGCACCAAATTCATTTACTCTTAAAGATGCCTCTCACCCGCCCACCCCCCAGCAACGTGTTCACGGGCTGCCACTGATCCCAAGCACAGCATCCCTCCAGTGACTGTTGCTGGTGTGTAACCTATGTTTCCTTTTTAGATTGTAAGCCCTTTGGGAACAGGGGGCTATTTAATTTAATTTTTTATATCTATGTAAACTGCTTTGGGAACTTTTGTTGAGAAGTGGTATATAAATATTTGTCATATTCATATTCAACTTAAGTTCTTCTCCAGCAATATGGCTAAATTCATATTGGAGAAAAGAATTACAAGCTGCCAACATTCATGCCCACCCCACCCCACCCACCCAAGAAATACAAATCTCAGTGACATCACTGCCAACTAGTTCTGCTACCATAGTACCATTGCATATTTTCAGCTTTTCAGACTAAAGTGTTGATTTTCAATTAACTATAAGTAAAAGTAGTAAATATCACTGTGGTAGAACATAAATAGAATAATTTATGGGGCAATAATGGCAATAATAATTGTTTTATATCTATAGGTATTTGAGATGTTACTATTGGGCAGTTCGTACTTTAATTACTATTGGTGGACTTCCAGAACCAGTAACCATGTTTGAGATTGTCTTTCAACTTCTGAATTTTTTCTCAGGAGTGTTTGTGTTTTCCAGCTTGATTGGTCAGGTAAACAAAACCATTTTTACATTTAATTTTATGCTGTTTCCCATAGTGAGATGTATATATTGGTGTATTAAAATGTCAAAATAATGTAGAAACATCTCTGTGTGTTCCTCAATGCTAGATCTCTCTCATTAGTGTCTTTATTGACTAGGTACAGGAGTTCTAAAACTCTGGGGCAAAGTTTGATGATATGCTGAGAATGTGACCAATTTATAAAAGTGGTTGTTGATGAAATGATGGGGACATTTATGTCCCTTCTCCAGGTCCTATGAGGGAACCACTCAGGACCTCCTGAACATTTTTTATAAGGCTACTTTATAGAGAATCAGACCACTAGTCCATCTAGTTCAATACTTTTTTTGTGGCTGGCCACAGCTCTCAAAAGTCAGGATGTGATCTTTCCCAAGTCTTCTATCTGAGATCTTTTCAATGGAGATGACACAGATTGAAGTTGGGAGTTCTGCATTCGGAGCATGTTCTCTACCACCTGCACTTTGGCTCCACCATGAGATCATGATATCAACATGGCAAAGTAGTTCATCGGTGGTTTTTCAGTGTGACTAAAAGCTTCTGATAGAGCAACATGGGAAGGGCACATATTTCAGCAGGTCCCATGCCATTAAAGTCCACCCCACAAGAAGCCATCAGAATTGTACACAAGGAGTTTCCAAATGGTCTTCCATCGAGTACATGACTACATGCCAAGGCCAGACCTGTTTAACGTTTATAAAGCTCACTCTGTCATGTGACCAAAACAAAATGGCAGCCACAATACTCAACAGATCCAATATACAATAATAAAAATACTGGCCTTGGGCCGAAACAACCAACAACAACAAAATAATAAAAATAGCCACAACCAATGCCATATATATATATATGAAATCAATATAAATACTCAGGATATAAAAATACAGACACAAATGTATCTATACAAGGATAAAAGAAATTGATACACATCATTAACACATATCTGAATATAAGTCCATAATGACCACAACATAAAACAGGTCTATATCTCTTTCAATATCTTTGTCAAGTGTCTGAGTTATCTCAAATAATACACATACAATAATGTCTCTTGTAAAATAAAAATAAAAATGTGTCCTTAGGTTTGTAGAAGATCCATGTGGAATATTCCAAAAGTATATTTTCAGTTCTTTAACACAACATTTTTGTATTCTACAAAAAATACATAATATAATCACTCACCAAAGTTGACACTAGAGTGTATCATAGCAAAAACACTACTTATAACATGGGATTGCACCATACAGTACTTACACATTCAGTAGAGCAAAACAGACATTCAACAGCAATGGATGAACTATCATCCTAGCCGAGAGTATAAGCAAGCATGCTTCTTTGGGGGACGTTGATATGAAGTTCATATGGAAGTTTGGGGCAAAAATTTGTGGTGGTGTACAAATCTGATTAATAAAATAAATAAATAATTCCTGCTTTTGCAGATGAAATGAATGGGAATGCTTTATTGACTGTTACATTAATGTTGTTAGCTATCACTCAAATGTCAATTAATTTGTGAAACTCTTTATCAGCTGCATTGTCCTCACTTTTGCCACTTTTTTATTTAACTGGGGGCCAAATTGTTCTGGACTTTCATATCTATATCTATATCTATCACAATGGCTTTAAAACCAAGTATATGCACTGGTAAATCACCCCCATTCACACCCATGTACACGCACGCATGTAATCTAATAGCTGGACCAAAGAAAAGTAGAGCTTTATGAATGTTATATTTCCTGGAGCTCAACACCCCCGCCCCTCCCCAAACCTGCATTATCCTCTACTCAGATGGATTAATTAGTGTTTATTAGATGGATCTTTCCCACTCTCTGAGCTGCTGCTATGTTTACTATGGGGATTCAAAATTCAGCTTGTTAGGTTGTCAGCATTTCAGAGAGCACATGAATTCCATTTAGACTTTGTTAATATCACTGCCACTGGCAATTTCACTTTATCTACTTCTGCTCTTGACAACCAGTCTTATGTTTAAAAACAGACTGCAAATACACAGCTACAATATTCTGGAGGCAGTGTTTATTTGAAGACTTGAGTAATTCAGATTTGTTGTATGATCAAGAAAGTATGCTTGTTTGCATTTATTTATTACAGAATTTATATACTGCCTTTCTATTTAAAAATGTTCAAGGTGGCTCAAAATCCATAAAATAATAATCAAAACAACCGGATTAAAAAAAATTACAAAATGGGAGACAGAGGTAGCAGATAAAACCACTGAACAGTAAATCAGTTTAAAATCTCAGCTGACTAGAAAGGTTACAAAATACTTTGTAGCAGTGACGTAATTGCAAATTCAGAAGTGTAGACACTCCCCAAGACAGCCCCCATAGCCACACCTGTTGGAAGTGAAGGACTCTGTGCTGGCTCATGCCTCAGTGACAGAGGGGGACAAATTAGTGAGTCGGAGGGCTAGAGGGGTCAAGACCTTGATCATCCCTTCATCCTTTCTCTACCGCTCTGACACTATCCATTTGATATGTAGATTGCTACTCTCAGGGACTTCCTTCCTTCCTGCCACTTCCTCTTCCCTTTCTTCTCCCTTGCAACACACACGTTCCTCTCCCCCTGCACCATGTGTGCAGAGATGCCGAAGCCATCCCTTTGCATCCAGCTAGCTAGCTAGCTAGATTAGAGATCCTATCTCTCCACTTTACTATCTAGAATGGAGTTCACCAATAGACTCCTTATATTGATTTGAAACTATGAACTGGCTCCAAGTTTCTTTTACTCTCAGCATACATGCATGCCTAGGCAGATTCCGCTGTGTTGTGCCTCAGTGCACTCTGCTGTAATAGAACGGTGTCTCTTACCAGAGAGAATTCCCAACAACACCAACCCTGAGAGCCACGCCCAATGGCCACATACCCCACTTAGATAGATAGATAGATAGATAGATAGATAGATAGATAGATAGAATAATTTGGAGGGTTCTGTTACAAGTCAAAGATTGTGTAGATTCTAGGGAATGTACTAGAATGAATGACAGGGAATGCCCACAGAAATGCACTCTTTCCTTCCACATGGCCAGAGGAATGCATGGAATTTCCAAATGGCAAGTGCAATGCAGTCCATGGCCATTTGGAAGTAACCAGTGCATTTCAGCAGGCATTCCATGTCATTCATTTTAGAATGTCCTGACACTAGTTCACCATAGGACTTTCATGCTGTTGGTCACAGGTTCAGTCCCTGGCAGCATCTCCAGGTAGTTCTGGGAAAGACTCCTGAGTCCTGCTTGAAACTATGGAGAACTGCTGCCAGTCAGTGTAGACAATACTGAACTAGATGGATCAAGAGTCTGACTCCTTGATAAGGCAGCTTCCTATGTTCCTAAGACAGAAAGAATGGTAGTAAACAATTAGAATAGCAAGACCAGCATATTGTTTCCATGTAGAAAGTCAAGGGCTTTGCGTCCCTGCTTAGAACTTGAAGGGGGGGAAGGTACTGGTACTGTGTCCCTGCCCTACACTACTGCTCTGCAGGTCAAAAGCCTATCTAAAAAGGAAAGTCTTCACATGATGGTGGAAGGCCAATAGAGAAGGAGAATGTGGGCTTAGGCAGGGAATTCCATAAGAGCAGCCTTGCTGGAATTCAGCATCCTGTTTCCCACAATGGCCCATCAGATGCCCTGGGAAGCCCACAGGCTGGAAATGAAGGCATACCATCTTTCTGGTTTTTGCTCCCTTGCAACTGGGATTCAGAGGCATCCTGCTGATGTGTGGCCACTGAAAAATTTAACTAGTGGTTAATTCCAAGGTTTCTGAATTGAGAACCACTGGCCAACTTCTGTTGTGTTTGTTTAGAATGGTGTCTGACTCTCAATCAGCCAATAAAAACAAAGTCACCCAAAGCAGGAGATGATATCTACAACTGACAACTACATCTCAGCAGCCTGTTGTAATATACTGTACTGTTTAATGTTATTTGCAGATGCGAGATGTCATTGGAGCAGCAACGGCTGGGCAGAACTATTATCGGGCCAGTATGGATAACACAGTCGCTTACATGAACTCTAATACAATTCCCAAAATGGTTCAGAATCGCGTTCGAACTTGGTATGAGTATACGTGGGACTCACAAGGAATGCTTGGTAAAATTCAGAATAATTCAAAGCACCCTCCCCTCTGCTTTAATTAGGAATATTCATGACTTCTTACTTATTTATACATGAACTTGGAATAGTTATATTAATGTTGATCCAAAACTAAATTAATTTGTCTTTTCAACTGTAGCAGATTTAACCCAGCCTTTGTCTCAAAGCAAGCTCACATGAGGGGAGGAAAAATGCTGAATCATCCTCTCTTGCTCCTCCACCCCCAAGGCTGTTCCTTTAAACCTAAACCGTTCCTTTAGTAGCTCAATCACTGCCATCATGCCGACTTTTTAACAGAATTTCTCATACACACACACACACACACACACACACACACAGAGTGTTGGTGAAATTCCAAGGAACTCTCCTTCTCTTTACTATTGGAAAAGTACACAAAAACCTCTGCAAGCCTAAATGTGATAAGAACACTTGGTAGTGTTGCTGAGCAATTAAAATTGAGATGTATGTTGCACCAGAGCAAAAACCCCTTTCCTCAGTTAAAATCCACTCAGAGGCAGGTAAAATACAAAGAACAAGAAGAGAAAAGCTTTATTTATAATACTACAGACTGCTTGCATCTGAGGCTTTCTCAGCTTTTAATTACAGGTAAAAGAAACATTCAGTAGTTGCAAGAATACTTCAAAAAGCATCCCAGTTGCAAGGAACAGGGATATAGGAACCTTTAAAAGCACCTTTAAAGGTTACAGAGACTTTTGCAGCACACTAGGTGCAGAGTTGGGCTCAGGCTAGTGTTTCTTAGCTTGTTACATTACAGATAAAACACAATAAAACAGTTGTAAGGATTTGCAAAGCACACCCAAAGGAAAGTAAGCTAACTAACTAACTGTTCCCTGGCTAAACCTTTCAGAAGCCAAAAGCCCTGGCTTCCTTCCCCCTTGAACTCACCCCAAACTCCAGGAGAGAATTCAAGCTTCCTTCAATCCTTTATCTCAAGAATCTGCAGATGTCCTTCCATGAGAGAATTCTCCAGGCTAGCTATGAGGCAGCAAAACTCCCTTGCTGCTCACTAAGCCTTCCGCCTGTCCTCTCATCTCCCGCCTAGCTGTTTCTCTTCCTGCCTCATGGCCCTCAAGGTCCCACCCACCGTGTGCTGAGTGGCTGATCCCTAAAAGTCACTGCCTGTCAGTCAAGACAGGGTTCACTCTTTACAGGAAAGGAAAGGCTGTCACTGCCTGATAGTTACGTCAACAAATGTCAGATGGGGGGGCTTCTCAGGGGGCTTCATAAGATGAGAAACAAACAATTCTGAAGAATTTCAGGGATATGGGCTTACTGCAAATTAGTGATGGTGGCTGTTGAGGGGACTTATTTTTTAAAAACCACGTTACACTCCGATTGTGGCAGCTGCAGCAGTACTTTAAAAGCTGGTAATCTTTCTGGTGGCCAGCTCTTGCTGCCTTTCCTTTTTTGCCCTTGAAGTACACTGGGGAATGATGCTACATAAGAACAGCCCTGCTGGATCGGGCCCAAGCCCATCTAGTCCAGCATCCTGTTTCCCACAGTGGCCAACCAGATGCCTCTGGAAAGCCAACAGGCAAGAGGCAAGGGCATGCTTTCTCTCCTGCTGTTGATCCCCCTGCAACTGGTATTCAGAGAGATCTTGCCTCCAAGGCTGGAGTTAGCATATACCCATTATATATGGCCTATAGCTACATTGTGAAAGAGAGTCATTTTTTGTGTATTCTGGATATGAAAAATGGAAGCCCCCTGTTCCCTCTGCTTCTGCCACCATTAAGTTACAGTAACCCACCACAACCAAATTTTTCCAATTCATTCCCACTTTTGAATCTTTGAAGAATTTTCACCCTCACCCCTGATACATTTGCTGAACACCACCTCCCCAGTTTTTCTTGCAAATAGAATGGCAAAAATAGGGGGACTTTTCAGATCAGCTCTATATTAATTATTTCAAATGACCCGACTCAGTTAAGTAGCATGATGTTTCAAAAATCCATATACCTAGTAAACTGAAAAGTCAAAATATTGGTCTGTACGATAGACCAAACTTGGGAATATATTTGCAAACTGTTTCTATTTTTTAAAAAACCCAGAACTGTTTTCTTGCTACCTTTCCTTGTAATTATTTTAAATTCTTTGGGATATTTTTCACTCTCCACCTCTCAGTATAACACCATACTGTATGTGTTTTTAAAATATGTGTTCCTGTTTTATAATTCTGTCTTGCAGACGAATCTGAATTACTGGAGCAGATGCCTGGAAAAATGCAGCTAGCCATTGCAATTGATGTGAACTTTGCCATTGTCAATAAAGTTGATTTGTTCAAAGTAAGTAGGTTTTAAGGACATCCAGAGGTGCACCTTTGGAGCCTGGACCCAAAGGACTTTGGAGACCCCACGCCCCCTGCAAATTAAGCATCACTGTGCTTGGCTGGGTGACCACACCACCCAGGACAGACTAAAGAGGATTGGGGGGGGGGGCAGGGTTGTGGAAGCCCTGGAAGTCCAGGGGTAAGAACACCTCTGAGGACATCAAACATCTAGCTTTAGCAGCAACAAATATCCCAGTAAGCAAATCTGGGTTCACATGCAATGCATAAAACAAAGTTATGCAGTTTTAATTTTAGTGGGTGCCAGAAATCTGGAAGCCAGCAATGGCATTCAGAGAGCAAAGTGTGGAGGCCATATAGAAGCAGAAGCACATGGGAAGAAGATACTTACAATTAGTAGGAACTCATACCCTCCAACATCTGGCCGCTTTTTCTAGCTCCTATGAACTACTTACCATCATAACCTTTCCTCTCATACCAGAGCTGTGCTAAGCTCATACGGCACACTAAACTTAGGCAAGATCCCCAGGTCCTTTCTCCAGGCTGCCAGCCAACAATCTTATCTTTGCTCCAACTTTGTTTGTCCCAACCTATGGTCCTAAAAAGGCATAGCCAGGCCCCTGAATGGTGACTGGGATGGGGAGGAGAAATTAGGAGGGCCATTACATTCTGGATGTGCATAGAGGGTGGAAGAAATGGCTAGTCTGGACCACAGAGCTGCTTGAAAAATTGTCCTGTCAGTAACCGCATGGGTTGAGGCTGAGAGCCATCAAATATTTATATAGCCACCCCAGATGGTGTGTCAAACCGCTAAACCGCAACAGCCTTTCCAGAACATAGAGTTCTCAGTCCCTAGACTGGCCCCACCCAGCTGGCCATAGGATCCTCCCTGAACCACTGAAGGACCATTGGATTCAAGAGCAGGAAGCACATATAAGCTTCCTGTTTGGACTAAGGCTTTATTTATTTATTTATTTGTCATATTTTTATACCGCCTGATGTGTCAATCTCTAGGTGGGTGTACAAATCCCAATATTAAAAATCACAGGTTAAAATACAGAAAACACGACAAAAACAATATAAAACAAATTATTAAAATTATTAAAATTCTAATTAAAAGCTTGTGAGAACAGGAAAGTCTTGAGGGTCTTCCTGAAAACAAACAGAGAAGGAGATGCTCTTATTTTAGCAGGGAGCATATTCCAAAGCCCAAGGCTTTGCTTGGTAGGAAATAAT
Organism: Hemicordylus capensis; assembly: GCF_027244095.1. Lineage (NCBI taxonomy): Eukaryota > Metazoa > Chordata > Lepidosauria > Squamata > Cordylidae > Hemicordylus > Hemicordylus capensis. The sequence continues at coordinate 278,077,047 of NC_069660.1, read as the reverse complement.
TTTTGGTTCCATTGCGTTGGTGCCTGCAATTCCTGTTTTATTTGCTCAGCTTCGACCCTTGGCTTTGGCTCTGACTCTTGACTTGCTTCCTAATCCTGGTTCCTGGTTGTCTGCTTGGCTTCAACACCTGGCTAATGACTCTCAGCTTGCTTCTGGTCCCTATTCCTTGTTTGCCCGTCCACCCCGCCACACACACACACACCATGCTTTGTTTCCTATTCAGCCCTCCCAGGCTCAACTACAGACTTTGAACTGTCCTACAATGGCTGGCCCATGGTCCAGCCTCAACCTTAACCCAGTGACACCATCAGACAGTGCTGATAGTGGTCAGTGGAGCCACTGTGGTTGTCTGTAGTCTTTTCCCTCAGCTACTCCCCATCACTTCAGGAGCACATACATTAAAATTGGAACTCCCCATCACTTAGGCCCAGTTCTCAAAACAAGCAGCTCAGGTGGTAAATTTTTATTCTGATTGTGCCTCTTCAAATTGTGGATGAAGGGACCCATGAATATTCCCCCGTGAAGAAAGACTCCTATTACTACACTTACAAAACAAGCTAGAACCTTAGTCATCATCTAGTTTTCAATGTGTGGGAATAGTTTTGTATGAAAAATTCAATTATGTAAGTCCCCACTTGTAGTCTGATGGTACAGGCAAGACTGGTCTTCCAGTGCATGTGCTCTTTGTGAAGAAAGTTGCCTCTGGGAAGTGAAGGGCTCTCCCTCCTCCACATATCCCCAATCACCATTCAGTAATGGGGCCCAGGCAGTGCCACACTTGCACAAGCGCAATTTGCTTAGGACCCATGTACAGCTGTAAAACTTACAGTATGCTTCCTTTCCTCCCCATAGGAAGGCATGGTCCTAGCCAAACTATTTCCGCCCCCCCCAGAAATTTATGAGAAATGGAACATTTGATGACATTAGCCAGAACATTTCAAATTGTGGGATTTTAAGTATAGGCTTTATTTAGTACTAGCCTAACCCACTCAGAGCATCTGCACGCTAGTACTTGATTGCTCCCCTCACCCCCTGCCACAGCCCCGCTCACCTCAGAGATCTCTCCACCCTCACTTGAGCCACACTCCTGGTCCTCCTCCTCCATCCCATTGTTTCCATCCCCCTCACCCCTCTTGGTTGCAGCTGCAGCATTGCTAGCACCTATTGGCCAAGCTGCAGTCCTCTATCCCCAGTGACCTCCCCACCCTCACCTGAGCCCTGCTTCTCCCCACAGGAGCAGCAGAGGTTGACCTGGCCTTTCCTTGCTGCTGCCACTTCCATGGCCACTTGGTCCCCTCAGGCCACTGACTGGCTTGGGCCCGTCCCTCAACCTCGCTTTCTCACTTTCTCTCTCCCCTCCACTCACTCTTCCCCTCTGTCTTTCTCCCTCCTCCCTTTCTGAGTTAACAAATCTTGTTCATCTTGTTTCCTCATCTAATACACACAATGGCAGCCTCCTTCTCCTGAAGGGGCTCTTTCCAGTAACAGTTGCATTCCAACTGACCTTAATCATCACAAGCTCCTCCTCATCTGCATATGGAATCCCCACTGCCCAATCAGGTGTTTCAGCTCACAAACTCTCATTTGTGAGAGCTGCCACACACAGGATTAGCCATGGGTATGCCTTAGAGAAATATATAGAGAGAGATATAGATAATATACAGTCATGAACAATGCATGTGTCATGACTCCTACCAGAGCCAGAGGAACTGGGGGTTGTTCCCTGGGGTTGAATCCTTATCTGTAAGGGATTCACAAACCAAAGAAATAGAACACCCCTAACGCAAAGTCTGACTAACAAACTTTCCCCTAAATTAATCTTTCAGAAGCCAAAGCCCAGGCTTCTTTTCCTTGAACTCACCAAAAGCCAGATGAGAGCTCAAGCTTCCTGCCCTCCTGTCTTCCAAGGATCTGCAGAGTCATTCTCTTGCAGCCAGCTTCCATGGCCACCATTCTTCTCAGCATCTCCAGCCTAGCTTCTTGTCCAACAAAGAATTCCCTTCTTCCTGGCAACAGCTCTCTAGGTCCCACCCACCTGGTATGCTGATTGGCTAAGCCCTGGAGCTCACCAGCCTGTTAGTCAAACAAGGGTTCGCTTCCAGTTATCTCTTTAGAGGGAGGGGAGGCTGATTACTACACACCTGCTATCTAATTCTTTAACTAGAGATACTGCAGAGTAAGCCAGGGACATTCTGCCTTTGTGCTAGTTTACAATCAACATTTATGGCCAAGACATGAAGATTAAGATCTCCTCCTCCCCCCGCTCCTCCATCTTTGACAGTGCTGTAGTATTACCAGTAATCATTACAACTATTGTATAATGTATTCTAATAATGATGATTCTTTTTATAAATTATATATTTCTAGGGATGTGATACCCAAATGATATGTGACATGCTGCTGAGACTGAAGTCCATTGTGTATTTACCTGGTGACTTCGTCTGCAAAAAGGTGATTTTTACTATTTCTCTTTCAAATGCAAGAATAATGAGGATATTAGAAAAGGAGTTCAGCTATAGGTCAAGAATAAAATTTGAACAAAATTAATCTTGGGTGAATTTCATAGCATAAAAAGTAATTACAGTGCAATGTGAAATTATAATTATATGCTCTCAAATTCCAAACTTAGTCCAGACAATATGGATTTTATTAGTTATATGATTTTTTAAAAAATTAATTGGAGTCTATTATCTATTGGCACACATCATTAGGTTTCCTTATTTAAGTGGAATGTTTTAGGCATGAAACTGTGCATGTGAGTGTATTCCTGTAGCAAAGAGATTGAACTGTACAAGACCAAACAGTAAAATTCTGTGATTTACCACCTGAAAAGAATGAGATACACAAATTAAAGTTCTCTGTGCTTCATCAGCAATAATCTGGATCAACATTCATACTGCTGTAGCATCTGGCATCCTTAGGTTGGCAATTCTTGTACTGTGCTCCAGAATTCCTGGATACTAATCTCTTAATGAGAAGGTCAGTAATGGTGGACCGGCATCCCTGAAAGAGGGACCCATCCCTATTGGTCTTGCCCAGCAATGCAGAACCTCAGGGGAATGTTGCATGTGCTCTAAGGTACATTCCCAATTCATTCAAGGTGATTTCTCATGATCCACTGCAAGGCACAGTTCCCAGGAACCTCTAGTTCCAGGCGAACACACAATCCCAGTGGGCATATCATCCAAACTTGCCAAAGTCAAGTTCCTGAGCCAGGCAACCCACATTCACCTGACACTTTCTGCCTGACTTCAGGTGTCAGTTGCCAGTGTTGGGCAGTAGAGGGAAGTCCAGCTCGGGAACCAGACTGTGGCAGGTTCAAATGACACAAAACGAACCATACTTGCAGCTCACACGTGCACTCATCAGGAACAAGTGGTTCCCACCAACTTATTTTCAGGCATTCATGTGAACTCTGTGTGACAATGAGGTCAAATAGGCTTGCCTAGTGTTCTTTGTGATCACACTGTGCACCATAAAACATGCGCTGGAATTTTCTGTTTTGTGCCAGAATTCCACAACAAACCCAAGATTTCTTCAACAGACCTGTCAATGTTGAGGGGTTTCCTGAAGGCATGCCATTTATCTTATTTGACAAAAATAATGGAGGATTGTAGAAGGGATGATCTCACACTTTAAAGAGGGAATTTGTAGGATCAGGAACTCTCTATGAAAGGCTTCTATCCCAAGGAACAGAACAGGCCTGGAATGGGTTTGAAGAAGCAGTTCAAATCTTTGCCTATGTGTGAGGTTCTGGGTAAATCTAGATCTACTGAGTAAAAGGAGAATGTTCCATCCACTAGACCATATTGCCTCTACAAATGATGCACATGTCCCAACTTTATGCTACCTTTTCTTTTATAGCATACAAGATTACTTTGATTGGGTACATATATCATATGCTCAGACATTTTAGTCCTGTTCGTCCAGGTATAATTCACTTCATTTGAATGCTAATCAGCTCACAAATGAGCTGGTAAATATGCAGGAAACAGCAGATGCCTTGGTTGGCTGATTATTCTTGATTTTCCCTTTGAAATTATGCAGGTGATCATTAGGAAAAATAATTAAAATGCTGATTTACTTTTGAATGTGCAATGTTTCGTTTGTTTGGGTTGCTGTTGGCGTGCTTGTCTTGGAGAATGAGAGAGGCAAGGTGGGTTAGAGCAGGGGTGGGCATTTGGTTGGTCAGGAGCTACTGGTAGCTACCGGGTTTATCTGAAGTAGCTCTCCAGGCTTCGTGGACTACGTCCCCCTCCCTAGTTTCCAGCCAATACTATAAATCTGGTTGGCTGGCCGAGGGGGGGTGCGGCCATATTATTTTTAATCTCTCTTTCTTTTTGAGTTTCCTTTACTTTCTCTGCCATACATTTCTCTCCGCTTTCTTCCTCCACAAAGCAACACCTCTTTCCCTCCTCCCATCCTGCAGCAAAGTTCTCCTGGTATTCAGGGGATGTGAAGTTACAATGCTTTATTATGTCAATATAATTTTTTGAACAAGCTGCCGTATGATTACTGACTTGACTTCCCCATGCTGCTGTTTTGTGCTGTTAGCTCTCAAGGCTCTGGCATGCGCGTGCACACACAAGCTCTTGAAAACTTTAGATCTGCCCACACCAGAGTTAGAGGTATTCCTTTAACTGGAGCAACATCTATTGGGAGAAAGTTTGCTAGAAAGGAGCTCTCTACAGGATCTCCCTTGGGACAAATGTCCAAACAAACAAACTGCAAAATATTACTGAAAAGAATACAATAGAGTACGGATGTAGCCAGCATGATTGCTGACCACACAGATGGCCACCATGCATGCTCAGAGGCAATGTGTGTCCTGGCGCTGCACAGGGGCAGCTGGGAGATGCCCCGCTGGCCCATGGGCATAGCTGGGGGGAGAGCCGGAATGGCAGCAATGGTGGTAAGTAGAGGAGGAGGAGCAGGTACTGACCTGCTCTCCCACACTTTAGAGGGGCTGTGTAAGCCCTCAAATTTAAAGGGAGATGGTAGCGATTCGGACAGCCAAACTGTGTTTCAGCACATCCCCACAACAGAGCTCTATGAAAATTGAAAGCTTGCAGTGCCATCTGAGTAAAATAGCATTTGTGTAGAGCATTTGTCTCTCTTGAAATTCAGAATGCATTTGTATGTTCTACATAAGTAGAACAGAGATATACAAAACTTGAGGGGTGAACCTACTGAGAGTCCATAGTGACCCCTTTTTTGTACAGGCAACCTTTCAAAGTGAATGAAGGGCAAGCCCAGGAGCAATGACTTTTTGCTGTTTCGAGGAGTAGGAGAGAAAAGCTCTGAAATGGATCATCATGTTGGGTAGCTGGGGGGTAGGGGAACAATAAGAACCCAACAAGGTGAGATGAAGCAAAAATCCATGTGGGAGTTGCAGCAGATATGAGTAGAGTATAAAACAGTGCCTACCCCTTAAGAAATAAATCTGTCTGAGGCCTTATTCCACTTCCATTAAATTATGTTCCACTGTTGCCTTTACCATTGTTTGTCTAAAAGCCAAACTATACATGATGTAAAAAAAACTGTAATCAGATCTCCAGATGTCTTTTTATTTTTGTATAAATAACTGCTGGGAGGGCCTGATTTGGATCAAGGCCACAGCTCTGGAGGGGGAAAAGGTTGCCCCCACCATGCCACACCATTTACCTGACATAAATTGCCCTCTCTCAGCTACTATTATCTGTGGAGTGGAAGGACGTGCAATTTCTCCAGGGCAGTCTGTGGGGGAAGGTAATCCTTCAGGTATCTGTGTTCTGAGTCACTCAGAACCACCAGCACCCTGAAACTGGTGATAATCAGTTATGATCTTACCTTATCGTGGTCAATTCAAGAGGTTGCTTCATCTTGCCAAAACTGGTGGGGGGTGAGAGGGGATTCAATCTGTGGCAAGTTCATCAAGTGGGGGGGAGGGAAGGACCCTTACACTTTGGAGTATATTTGACAGTCGTTCCTCCTGTTCTGCCATGTAAGATCAGCTAGCTACTATGAAGCAACAATGTTTTCTCCTGTATGTTTTCATCTAGGGAGAAATTGGTAGAGAGATGTACATCATCAAACAAGGTGAGGTTCAAGTCCTCGGAGGTCCTGATGGCACCAAGGTCCTAGTCACCTTGAGAGCAGGAGCTGTATTTGGAGAGATCAGGTATTTGTCTGTTGTTTTGGACAAACTGATGTTTCATAGAACTGACCAAGTCTATATTACCTTAATTTGGGGGTCTCCAGATGTTGTTGGGACTATAGTTCCTGTCATCTCCAGCCATATTGGCCAATGACCTTTGGTCATTGTGGTGCCATGATGGGAGTTGTAGTCCAACAATATTTGGGGACCCAAGTTTTGTGAACCCCTTGCCTTAATTCATGCTTACTAATTATTAATTAATTACTAGGCCTGCGCAAAGCAGTCATGCTTTGTTTTGTGGACCAGTTTGGAACTGAGTGAGTTGTGGGGAGGGGTAGTGCATCCAGCTAATTGAAGTGGCAGGATTGTCCATTCAAAATGTGGTATTTGCAGGTCATTGGGAAGTATCTTATTCAGAATTCCTTCTTTTTAAAACAAAAATCACCCAGCTTTCCGTGAGCATTTTCTAGTATAAAAAATAGTGCATTGGGGCTTATCTGGCAGGGGCAGGGTCCAAAAATCCTTTATGTCCAGGCTCCAAAATTACCTAGGTGCATCTCTGTCGGAACTTCCAAAGACTCCCCTATTTGCCTTGGCCCTCTTCAGCCCTCCTTTGAGAGGGTCCACTTTGAAAAGAGGTCAGCCCTTGAGGCCAACCTAAGCCTCCACCTCACCCCCTGCCCTAAAACTACTTATCAGAACTGTCAAGAGTCATGAGAAAGTCCTTTCTCTTCACTCCCCACTGTGAGAGAACAAGCAGCTGTCTTCTGAAGACTGGCTTTTATGTTTTCCTTTTTCCATGGAGCCCCAGGAATGGCGCAGGTGCTCCTGGGATTGGTAATCTTTTCTGAGGCTGCACACATGGCATAAACCTAGTGAGCTCCATAGGATCATGTCTCCTGGAGCATGCAGGGCCTCTTTCAGGCTCACTTTCAGGAGGTGCTGAAGTAGAAACACTCATGTTTACGGCCTGCCATCTCCTCCTAGGGGTTCTCCATTGATTTCCATGAGTACAGTTATCACCTAGACAGCCCTCCACATGAGACTCTCAGTCCTTGCAGACATCTCCACTCAAATGCACCTCTGCTGGAAACCTATCCATGTAGCCTCCATTTTTCACATGATTGCAGTGACCCTGTGGAAACCCCAGGTTTTACTGGAAGCCCCACATGCAAGCCCCAGTTTTTACAAAGAGCATTCCCATATGAACCTGCCCAACTATTAAGAACCTTTTCAATGTAGCAGAGTGTCCCCACCTTCTGGGGTAGCAACAAGGGATGGTGCCTTCTTGGTTGTGGAACTCCTTCCCCTGCCATTGCATCTAGTGATGACCTTTCTGATGCCAGCTACTCCCATATAACCTACCTCATCATCAGCGGCCATTCTCCAGCTGCCCTTGCTATCAGAGGTACAGTAGGTAGCAAGGGGAGAAAGGGCCATTTCAGTGGTGAGAGACACCCCATTTATATTGGGCAGCAGCTATATAGGAAGGTGCTGAAAGGCATCATCTCATACTGCATGGGAGAAGGCAATGGTAAACCACTTCTGTATTCTACCAAGAAAACTACAGGGCTCTGTGGTCGCCAGGAGTCAACACTGCCTTGACAGCACAATCTTTCCTGCCTTTCCTTCTCCATGCAGCTCACTTGGAATGTAAGATAATGAGGCTCTACACACAATCCACGTGCAGCGCCTAACTGGGCTCTGCAAGGAGAGCAGGCTTAGTGGGGAGCTCACCCTGGGCAGCCAGATTGGCCGCCCACATGACTACCGGCTCCGTTATGGAGCCAGTAGGGGCAGTGGGGATCAGGAGCCGCCCGACCCCTGGAAATCCAGGGTGCCCCGCGGAAGTGCACGGGGCATTCTGGGGAGACCCCTGAGGCTGGGAGGCTTGCTGAAGGCTCCTGGTTGGGGGTCTACTCATGAGTCACCACAGTGTGGAGCCACACCACAGCAACTCACGATCACCAAAGCGGGGTTAGCAGAGCACTCGCTCTGCTAACCTAGTTTAAGGGGAGGGGCAACTAAGTGGGCTAACTGCCAGGAGCTACACGGCTCCCGGTGGTTCACATGTGCAGGGGAAACCAAGCTGGGCTCCCTTAGCCTGGTTTCTTCCACAGTTGTGAACAGCCTCAATGTCTTTTAGGCCTCAGCTGAAGATCTCTCCCCCCCCCCGGCTTTTAACATCTGGTGAGTTGTTATTTTTTGTCCTTGAGCTGGCTTCCTTTCCATACATTTCAATGGAGCTTTTACAGGGCAGTCTTCTGGTGGATTGTGCCCTCTGCCAGTAGGAAGTTTTAGACCAATTGTTTGTGAACTGCTTATTTGTCAGCTGGCAGGAACTATTTACATTTTCTTAAATGCATCTGGCATATTTCCATAGCCACAAGGGGAGCTGCAAGCCGAGGATAAATTTAAAATTGGCACGGAGCAGGTTGCCTGTTTTCAAAGGCAGATTAGGGTTGGAGTTGCCAGCAGGAGATTAACAGTAGCAGGAAGAAAACTGGGCTCTGGTTTAGCACCTGGAACCTGCACTCCTTTTTCTTCTGGCAGATTTCAACAGCAACAGCCTGGGCTGTCACCCAGCCTCAGCTGCTGCTGGAAAAGAATATTTCAACAGACGATTTCACAGATTTTGCACAGGAACAGCTAGAAATCTGGGGACAGTCTCACTCAGAGTCAAGGTCGAATTGGGAAGCACATTGATTTCTGAAGTGATACACCTTGCAACAATTTTCAGACCTGGTTACCTAATATCCAAGTGTTAAATACATATGTACAAGAGGACACTTGTGTACATTTGCCAATATATATTCTTAGGGTATGTGTATTGTAATACCTTCTTTGCATTCATTCCCACTTTTCTCTCATGTACAACTTACATGGACATATCACAGATTAAAATAATGGCCGACGTACCACACAAGGGTACATTAGCACGGTAATGTTGCATGCTCCCAAGTTGTGCATATTGAGCAAATGCAATAAGCGTGCAAATGATGTTACAGAAGAGTAAGCCCTTTGTTTCCAACAGGCTTACTGTTATGTATCATCATTTACAGAGTTGTTGTGCTTGCACAACTAGCATGCATGTAACATTACAAGGCTGACATACCCTTGTGTGGTATGTCGGCCATTATTTTAATTTGTGATCAGAGGCGTAACTAGGGAAAATGGCGCCCGGGGCAAGCACTGAAATGGCGCCCCCCCCACCGCGCCCCCCCAACATACATCTGATGATACATCCCACATTACACTTAGGTTTTTCCTCGCAACTAGAGACACGGCAAGCCACTAGAGCAGTGTTTCTCAACCTTTTTGGACTCAAGGACCGCTAAACCATTTGTGCAGAGTGTCAAGCACCGCTACATTCTTTGTGTGCCGTTTCCCGGACCAGCAGTTAGTAAAGGGGTTTCAAGTTTAATTTTGTTTTATATATCTAACAGACTTCTATACCTGTCCAAAACTTGCATCTCTGGACAGTTTGCAATTAAAATAATATCATAAAATAAAATTTGTTAAACAATAAACTGTATTTTATTTACATACTATTTAAATACTCATCAAAATGCACACAAGAAATTAAGTTAATGTGAACACTGGTCTTGTCTAAAAGGGTTAGGGTTAGGGTTGCAGGGGAGTTGCAGGGTGGGGAGTTTACTGAAAGAGAAGTGGCTCACGAGATGATGAAAGAGAAGACCTCACAATTAACACTCCCTCTGAACAAATATATATATTTTTTAAGAGTCTGTTATTCAGCTGACATGAGTACTGAACAGGTTCTGATTCTGATTTGCATAATATACAGTTCTTTATTCCTGTATGTATCAGAAAAGATCCATAACTCACACGTTATTTAAATTTGAGTATGGCCAAGATAGACTCTTGAATAGAATAAATTAGTCATGTTTTAAATAAGAAATAAATTTAAAAATCCTTTGAGGCCACTTTCTTTTGGCAGAAGAAGGGAACAAATGTTTATTTTGCCATATTATTATTATTATTATTATTTTTACATTTATATCCCGCTCTTCCTCCAAGGAGCCCAGAGTGGTGTACTACATACTTGAGTTTCTCTTTCACAACAGCCCTGTGAAGTAGGTTAGGCTGAGAGAAGTGACTGGCCCAGAGTCACCCAGCTAGTGTTATGGCTGAATGGGGATTTGAACTCGGGTCTCCCCGGTCCTAGTCCAGCACTCTAACCACTACACCACGCTGGCATATAACCATCTCCTTGACTTGTAGTCCGGCTCTAAAATCAATCTTCAAAAGATCTATAACAAAGACTTCTTCACAGATAAGAGCACAGGTGCTCAAGCAGCATAGTCATGGGCATTAGACATGAAATTCACCAAAGTGAGATGTAATAATCTCACAATATTTCTCACAGGCAAAACTGTGAGAAAATTTTACCACCATTCTTTGGTTAAAATTTGCTGAGGCAGTCAAGCTCAGGAGTCAGATGAAATTGCTCTGCAGCACAGATAGTTTCATGAGCCACCAGTTGGGCATCCTTGTTTTAAATGCTGGTTCTACTGCCTTTTAGCTCTTTGAAACATTAAGTAATGATTATTTTAATGCAGATCCCTGTTTAAATGGAGAGCATTACAAGAGTCCAGTGAAAATTAAGAGTCATGGTGCTGTATTTCTAAAAATCCAAAAACCAATAACTCAACGTCTTCCACATACCGAATGCCCGCCCCGATTCCTCCGCTGGGCTGCCAGTGCCAGGCCGGGGGCTGCCCTCATCCATCCTTGACCCCCAAGCCCACTCCCCCACCCACCCCACCAATGTAGACACTACAGTCAAAGTTCCCCTTCGCTCCTCACCTTTGGCGTCTTTCCCGTCCAAGCGGGGCGGGGCCGGAGCCAGAGCGCTTTCTTCCGCCTGAAGGCGCTTGCCCAGAGCTGTCTGTTTGGCACTTTCGGCAGCCCCCGCGCAGTTAACAACTCGTCAGGAGGCAGCAGCGCCGAGCTCTGATAAGGCGGCAGCGGCCCCATTCAGCAGATCCTGCAGCCCGATAGAGCGTTTTGATGGACTTGGCGAAAAGGTGGCCGCGCGTTGCCCATCAGCTGATGCCGCCGCCCAATGGCTTTTATTTACGTCCCGCCGCTGTTTGCTTCCAAGGGCTCTCAGGCCCGCAGCCTGGTCTTCGAGCAGGATAAAGTCCCTGTCTCAACCAGTCTGTTGCTGCCCGCGTTCAAAGTCTAAGCAAGAGGCTATAATCTCGGGCAATCTTTTTAGAGAAGCACTGATTATTGTTTCTGGTGGGGCTTGATTGCCAATGAGTTACTAATAAAACATTCTAGGGTTTAGAGCGGATTTTTGCAGCAGATTCCAGGCTTCCCCGTTTGTCTTTCTTTCAGTCTTTGTCTGTGGAGTCCTGGAATGGGGAGCGGGGGACGGAGACACGCACACTAAAATGTAAACGCTTCTTCAAGGCAGCAGCAGCAGCCGCCTCTTGCTCACTGCCGCCGCCGCATCCTGCAGGCTTTCTTGCTGCTGCTGCAGCTCCTGGCACCCCGAGGAGTTTCCAAGCTGGAAGTGTGGGTTCCCGCCTCATCACAAGCCCGCCCCTGTTCCACCCCTATTGGCCAAGCTGTTGGCCACTCCGGGCCCATGAATTTGTGGTCGGGACTGTGGTCAAGCCAAGGCAAGCAGGCTGCAGCAGGAAACTAGGCGCCCGCCAGGCCGCCGCCACGGCGCCAAGCCATGGGGGGGCGGGCGCGGAAGGGGCTGCTCGTGGGGTAGGGGGCACCGACACGCTCCCTTGACTGCTGAAATTTTTTTAAAAATTTTTTAAAAAAAAAAATTGGATCCGTGGGGGTCATGGCGGCGCCCCCCACGTGACCCACGAAGATGGCGCCTGGGGCACGTGCCCCCCTGCCCCCCCATCGTTACGCCTATGTTTGTGATATGTCCCTTTGTAGTATGCCAGCCAATATATTTCTAATATCCCAGGACTTACCCTAAGAATCACTGCTAGACTCACTCAGCCCCTCACTATAACAAAACTAGAAGCTCTATTATTTATTTATTTATTCAATTTCTATACCGCCCTTCCAAAAATGGCTCAGGGCAGTTTACACAGAGAAATAATAAATAAAAATAAGATGGATCCCTGTCTCCAAAGGGCTCACAATCTAAAAGAAACATAAGAGAGACACCAGCAGCAGTCACTGGAGGTACTGTGCTGGGGGTGGATAGGGCCAGTTACTCTCCCCTGCTAAATAAAGAGAATCACCACGTTAAAAGATGCTTCTTTTCCAAGTCAGCATATGCTGTGTTGGTTTACTCTGCAATATCCCCCATTGATTTCAAAGTCAAGAGTCACTTTGTTCTTCTGGTTAATGGCACATTGTACCTCTAATATAATGATATATTGTTAACAATATACTATATTGTTCTTCTAGTTAATGATATATTGGCTGGCATCCAGACTAAGAAAGTGCTTGTGTAGCAACACTGCTCTGATGCCTCAAGGGAGGATGGTTTTTATTTATCTCCCTTTCCCTTTGAAGTCTTCTGTGACTCCACAAAATAGGTACCCAAGGGTTGCACAGCCAGTGCAGAGTTAGCAGCACCAGTACTTTGTAGGGTTGTGCTTCCCCCACCCCCTGTTTTGTTTTGGCCCAAACCCAAAACACCCCCATTTTGTTCGGAATCAACCAATGCAAAACAGCCCAATTTTGTTTTGTGTTCAAAATTGCAAAATCAGAATCCAAAATGTTTTGTATTTTTTAAAACAGCCCCAGGGCAAAACTAGTGGGTGGGGGTGGTAGTGCCCAATGAGTGGAAGCTACCACCCAAATCTCAGAGGAATTGGGCAAAGGGCTGATTTTTGGTGAATTTTTGAAGTTTAAGATATTTCCCACAGGGAATAATGGAGGTTTCAGCAAAAGTATAGCTTCATGTTGGGGGGGGGAGGAAGGGGTGGCCCAGAGCAGAGTAGGGTGGGAGGTAGTGCCCACTGGGAGTGGAGCGAGTGGTGGCGTGGTGCAAATAGGGTGCCAACCACCCCCATACCCACAAGCCCATGGAGTACAGGGTTTTGTTGTTTGGTTGTTTGGTTGTTGGTTAGCAACCCATGGGGGTGGTTGGCACCCTCTGTGCAATACACCACTACTCACTCTGGGCCACCCCAGCACCCCCTCCCCCAGTGCAGTTATGGGGCTGCTGAAACCCCTATGGGATAAAACCTTAAAGATGCGTAAACTTCAGAAATCAATTTAAAATCAGGCCTTTGGCTAACTCCTTTGCAATATGGGCGGTGAGCAGGCACCCCCTGGGGTGCTAATGCCCAACCCACTGCTCTACCCCCTTTCTGCCCCAAATTTGCCACAAAGACACACAATTCATAGAAAATCATTGCCAGGCAGCACACACAACAGAGAAGAGCAGACTAGCAGAGCTTCTTAAAGAACCAGGTTTTCAAATCAAGCATCATATGCAGAAAACTATGGCCAACAGCAGCATCAAGTGTGCCCTGCCCTCCCCTCCCTCCTCCACCAAGCAAGCAGTTCGCATCCACAGACATTTTTTTCAACACACCAACAACACCACATCAACAACAACCACAGAGCTTTACAAAGAACCAGGTTTTCAAAGCAAGATCACACAGATGCAGCAGAGTCAGACGGACTAGTCAAGATCGCACAGAGGCAACAGACTTGGCACATTTTTTTACTTTTCTGCAACAGATTGGAGCCTGTGGCACCACAACCTATTTGATGCACACAATCTAGTTTGAATAAAAATGATGATGATAGAATAGAATTCACAATATGACCCAATCTTCATTGCAAAGAAGTCCACACAAACAGAGAGAGAGAGAGAAAACCAGCAGGATGCCCATCGATGAGGTCCCAAAATACAGCAGAACAACAAACCATCCTAGGCAGGCATTTGAATTGCACACAAACACACACACAGAAACTAAATAGGGAGCAGTAAGGGAACAGAGAGACACAATATAACTATAGCTACACAATAGCTAGATTCTCTCACACAGAACCCCTGTTTAAACTTCCTCTAAGCTAAACCACAACACAGAACTTTTTAAATTCAATTGCAACCCCAAACCTCCCTCCAACTTGCCTCCCCACTCACTCAGGGCACTGGTGGCTGCTGACACAGGGCACATTCAGGCAGTGATTATCTCAAGGGGTGAGGGGAAAAATCTTCTGGAACAAAAAAGCAAGCAATGCAGCAGCAAATTAATCAATTCCCAGGCTGGCATGCAGTAGCATGCAGTAGCCATAGCAGGCTTGCATGCTGGGCTCAGGTTGGCAGCAAGGCAAGCATGGCATCATGGAAACTTGAGTTTAGACATGCAATGCAATACTAGTTCTTTCTCTCTCTCTTGAATGAGGCAGAAAGGCAGAAGTGACTGAGTAACTAACTTGTTGAATGAATTGAACCAAACTCCCCCACCCACCCTTGCCACATCTTGCCACATTCTCAAAGCAATCAGCCCAGACAGAGTGAATACATTAAGGGCACTGTTGTTTGTTAGAGCTGGCAATAGTTAATCAGGATTTCTTAGCACACAATTGCATTACAATACAACACATTCCAAGGAAATGAGCTTCCTCAGGGATGCTGTGCCTGCTTTTTGCATATCTTCTTATCTTCTGCTAATTTTCTTGACAAACACTCACTGTCTTGATGGTTGCTGCAGTCAGGAGACCAAAGGTCCGAAATGTTTTCCAAAGAACAAAACTTTGGCTCCGAAATAGGGTCATTTTGATTTGTATACAAAAAAAATATGTTTTTAATTTTTTCATTTCGATTTGTATACAAAACATCCGGAAATGCCATTTTCAGACACAAAATATTTTGTTGCCGAATTGAAATGCACAAGCCTAGTACTTAGTTAGTCTGGATGTTGACCTTTAATTGAACCAGAACCCTGATCATCTAGAATTCCAAATTGTGTGAAGGAACTCTCTGCACATTCAGCTGTGCCTCTTGCAGACAAACACCAAGCATGCCGCTGCTAGGGGGTTGGCCCTCAGATGTAGTCCTGCTTCTCCCTCCACTCATATACTGAATGCAGGGAGGATTTCTTGAGAATTGGGCTAGTTCAAAAGGAATGTTGACAAGCCAAACTAGTCAGGTGAAGAAAGTTTATGAGGACTAGTAACAAACAAGGATACAGGGTGAGGATCCAGGTTTGTTTGTTTATTTGATTGGAATTCAGTCCAAAAGATTTTGGAGAATAAAAATTCTGTAATCAGGATGGAAAGTAATAGGTTTAAGCTACAAATAAGTACACAGGATAAGTGTTAGCAACCTATTATAACTACAAGAGCAGCTGATAAAACAACCTATCTACAGTGTTGACAATTTGAAGCTTAAAGAAATTTGTTTTCTCTCTGCCATTTCAGCCTCCTAGCGGCAAGTGGAGGGAATCGGCGAACTGCTAATGTGGTGGCCCACGGATTTGCCAACCTTTTTATTCTTGACAAGAAGACACTCAATGAAATCTTGGTGCACTATCCTGACTCTGAAAAGCTCTTGAGGAAGAAGGGAAAGTGTGTTCTCATAACTATATCACATAAACTACCACATAACTTTAGAACAATTGGCTTAGATCGAAGAGAGAGAGAGAGAGAGAGAGAATTGTTTCTTATTATTTCTTATTTTTATTTATTTTCACATAGATACCACTCCATATTCAGATATTAAGATCTCTAAGCAGTTTACAGATTAAAACAACAATTAAAACAATAGATTATTTAAAACAGTTTAAAATAACTATCAATAACACTTTAAAACATTATGAATTTAAAGCCTGATAAACTAGGTGTGGTTTCAGATGTTGCTTTAAAATTGCCAGAGATGGAGAGGCTCTGATTTTGTTTGAGATCATGTTCCAGAGCCCCGGGGCAACCCTAGAAAAGGCCCAGTTTTGGGTCACCACCAAACAAGTAAGTCGTAAACTCAATCAGACCTCCTCTGATGATCTTAACACAGGAGGTGGGATTCATGAAGAAGAAGGTACTCTCTTAAATGTCTTAGACCAAAGCCATTCAGGGTTTTATAGGTTATAACACGCACTTTGTATTTCACCCAGAAACCTATTGGCAGGCAGTATGGTTCTTTTAAAATATGAATAATGTGGTCTCTTTGACCTGGAGACCAACCTGGCTGCCACATTCTGCACCAGTTGAAGTTTCTGGACTTCGTACAAAGGCAGCCCAATATAGAGCACATTGCTGCAGTCGAGCCTGGGTGTTATGCACCACTATTTTAAGGTCGTTTATCTCCAGAAACAGATGTAGCTGGTATATCAGCCAAAGCTGATAGAAAGCACTCCTGGCCACTTTCTCAACCTGATAGAGGTTTGGATCCAGAAATACTCCAGACTACATACCTGTTCTTTCAATGGGAGTGTAATCCCATACAAAACAGGCAGGTCTATACCATTTCCTTAGTTCCAACCTCCCACAATAAGTACCTCTGTCTTGTTTGGATTAATCTTCAGTTTGTTCTCCCTCGTCCAGCCCATCACCGACTCCAGGCAGGCATTTAGGGAGGTTAAACCATTTCCTGATGGAGCTGATATGGAGAAATATATCTGAGTGTCATCAGCATATTGATAACACCCTGCACCAAATCTCCTGATGATCTCTTCCAGCAGTTTCATGTAAATGTTAAAAAGCATTGAAAAAATGGGAGCCCACAACACTCCATAAATAGCTCTCATTTTGAGGAGCAATAGTCTCCAAGTGACACTATCTGGAATCTACCTGAGAGGTGGGAGCAGAACCACTGCAAAGCAGTACCTCCCACCCCCACCCACCCCCAGGGGGTCCAGAAGGATACAATGGCTGATGGTAACAAAAGCTATTGAGAGTTCCAAGACAACCCACAGAATTACACTCCCCTCATCAATTCCTAGTTGAAAATCAGCCAACAGGCTGACCAAGGTGGTCTCCACCTCATAGCCCACTGGAAAGCCCATTTGAAACGGGTCCAGATAATCTGCTTCTACCAAGACTGTCTGGAGTTGAGAGGCCACCACACTCTCAATCACCTTGCTCAACCATGGGAGGTTTGAAACATATAGAGGCTATTCATACGATGGGAGAAAATTGGGCTAGTGAAGGCTAGCCCGATTTTCTCCCATCATGAGAACCACTGGGCTCGGCTGCGAGCCCGGTGGTTCCTAAGCGGGTAACTCGCTAAACTACCCCTGCCTTTAAACCGGGTTTGCGGAGCGAGTGCTCCGCAAACCCGTTTTTTTTTTTTTTTAAATCGTGAGTTGCGTGGCTCCTCACCACAGCAACTCATGAGTAGACCCCTGACCGGGAGGCTGCTTTTCAGCATCCTGGCTCGGGGGTCTCTCGAGCATGCCCTGTGCACTCATGCAGGGCATGCTGGAGCTTCCAGGGGCCGCATGGCCCCCAAACTCCCAAGCCCTGGCTGGCTCCGTGATGGAGCCAGCTGTTGTGTGGGTGGCCACAGCGGCCACCCAGGCAGCACTTGCTGCTCATCTGTGGGGAGAACAGACTTAGCCTGCTCTCCCTGCAAACCCTCTGGAGGCGGGTCTCGTTGATCGTGAGACCCACCTCATAATTGTCTAACTCTGAGGAATCCAATGCCGATTTCTTAAAAAGTGGTCTAACAATTGCCTCCTTAAGACAAGGAGGCATCCTGCCTTTCCTCAGAGAGACATTAATGATCTTGGGATGTGCAAATCGATTTGTGTACAAAATGATTTGTACTCGAATCTGGCTGATTCAGTCATTTTTTAAACAGAACAAACCGCCCCTGTGCTCAATTGCCCAGATTCGAGTACAAAACAAATCACCCAGATTCGGACCTGAAAAAATTTGGGGATTTGGACCTTCATTTTGTGGCCAAAGTGGGTTGGGTGGTAGTGCCCAGTGGGTAGAAGCTACCACCCAAATTTCAAAGAAATTGGGCAAAGGGGTGATTTTTTTTAAAAAAAATTGAAGTTGGTGCATCTTTAAGCTTCCCCCCCCCCATAGGGAATAATGGGGAATTCAGCAGCCCCATAACTTCACTTGGGGGGCACCAGGGTGGCCCAGAGTGAGTTGTGTGGTGTAGTGCACATAGGATGCCAACCACCCCCAAAACCACAAGCCCATGGGGGACTGGGTTTTGTTGTTTTCAGTATCTGAGGTGTTCTGAGAGTAGATTCTATGGTAGGAAATGAGAGTTGATTCTTTCTAAGTTCATTCATTATTTTGCACCAAAGAAGATTATGAATGAACAAAGATGAGCAGTGATAGTGGATTCTAAAATGCCCTATTACTGCTCATAGCTGTAAATTATCACAATAGCTTTGGAGGAGGGATAACTCGAGACTGACATACAAACAAAAAGTTCCAAACAAGAAGTGCCAAGAGTGTTATGTTATGCTAATGTTACTGGCTTCCATACTGTGCAGCAAGCCACCAATCCAAATGAGAGTCATGCTTTCTGCTTTCGAGCTGCTTTACGCCCCACTTGAGTTGTTTGAGAAGGTGTGGCTGCTCCGTGGCCATGAAGTTGTGTGTCATTGCACTTGTGATGCTGTTCCTGTTGGAAATGATGGGTGTAGCATTGCAAGTGCAATGGCACTCTTGTTATTGGCCACAGAGTAGCACCACTTTGGCAAACAGCACAGCTGGGGTGTACAGCGGCTCAGAAGCAGCAAGCATGCCTCTCGCTGCACATTATGTGGGCAACTTATTTATTTCCAAATGTCTTGATAGACACATCATTAACAATGGAATAAAGAAAAAGAATGACAATGTGATGATGATGATGATGATGATGATGATGATTGATGATACATAATTAATAAACTTTATTTCTTAGCCGCCCCATAACAAATTGTTCTCTGGGAAATTCACAAGACAACAAAACTGGCATCCAACCATCTGGATAGGGGTGTGCATGAACCGTTCGATTCTGAACTGGTCCACTTTGAACTGGGCCAGTTCAATGGTTCAATGGTTCACTTATGAACCTTACTGGAGGGGGTCCAGCCTCGATCAAGACAAACCGAGCCTGGTTCCTGGTGGACCAGTTTGGCAGATTGAGGGGCTATGCTTGTCAAGAGGAATGTGGTGAAAATGCCCCTTTACAAGCAAAGGGGTGGGGGAATCCTTGAAAAGTCTTCTAAAGGGTGGCCAGGGGGAGGTGAGAGCACACATTTAAAAGAAGATTAAGGTTCTTAGTGGCCTTAGAGCGAGGCTGCCGCTCTCGCTCCTCAAAGCCCCCCTGGCACAGCCCAAGCACATGGCACTCCCTCTAGCAACCCACCCATGTGGCAGTGGCACAGTTCTGGCCGGTTAGGGTCACACACCCACAACGTCAGAACCTCGCCACTTGCCATGCGGGCAGGTTCCTGGAGCATGTGTTGCATGCTTGGGCTGTGCCTGGGGTGCTTTGAGCTGTGCTTGGGCTGTGCCAGTGGTGGCCGTGGGGCCAATAAAAACCTTAGTCGACTTTTGAAGGTGCCCTCTCACCCCCCGCGCGCACGCACACACACACACACACACACACACACAGAGACTGGTGGTCCTTTAGAAAACTTTTCTAGTGTTCCCCCACCACTTTGCTACTCCGGATTCCCCTTTACCAGCATAGCCCCTCAATCCAACAAACCAGTTTGGTTGAATAGACCAGACCAGCCAGCCAGTTCGAACGAACCAGTTCATGGACCAGCGGTTTGGTTTGAATTCAGTCCAAATTCAAATCAAACTGCAAAATTCAGTTAGTGTGTATATCTATTCATATATCTAGATAGCTACCTATCTCCAGTAAAAAGGCACACACATATTCTGAAAATAATGTCTGTTAATTCAGTTCTAATACTAGAAGATCAGAGGCTGCCTGCTTCTGGTGGCCAAGACAGCCGCTCTGATAGATCTCATATGCACTTACCTGGGAGGTAATTGCCAGCATGTGCCCAAATATTTTAGACATTTTGGAGACATCCAGGAAATTACTTCAGCACAAAATCAGCAGGATCCATCTAGCCTTTGAACATCAAAGTTTCTGCAAGGAACAACTGCAATTTCCTAAATGTAAACAGCAATTGACCATGCAATTTGGAATGTTTTATATAGAACTGAAAAAGCCTCACTGGAGCTCTGTTCAGGCATTCTTCTACTTGAGGATGCTGTATCTGAGTACAGCATTCACAAGAGCATGCTCTTAAGTCCCACCCTCTGTGCTGATGTGCTCTTGAATGGTCACACTTTCCACAAGTACGTTTGGAGAGAAACGGAGTACTCACAGAGAAATCCTTCCCACTAACATCCTAAATGCAAGAAGGTTGTTGTGCACTCTCAAGTATGCTGTAACCATGTGCACTCTCTCCTTCCATAATGCTTGAGTAGGGCTAGAGTGTGTGAATCTGCTGGTGCACTTAAGCATATTGTTCTCCTAGTGCCTTCGTTGCCTCCTTTCTCTTATCCACCAGTGTAAGCCCCATCACAAAATTTAGGAGGCCCAGGTAGGAGGTGGCCCACCATGGAGAGCAGTTTATCAAGGCACATGGCACCCATGGGGGCAAAGAGCCGGTTTGTGAGAGGGGTTTTTTCGGCACGCAAATGACAGAGGTGCAAAGACTAATGGGGATCCAGCTGGTTGGGACTAGAGACAAGGCCTTTTTGGTTGTGGCCCTTCCGCTTTAGAACACTCCTTTGGAAGAGCTCCACCATACTCCCTACCTCCGTGTTTTAAAGAAACAATTGACACATCTTCTTAGAGAGGCTTTTAAATATTTTATTTGCTGCTGATATCTGGTAGGTTCCATAGTTTTTAGCTTTTTAATTATAACTTGCGATTTGAAACTTTTAAAATGTGTAACTTTTAATTGTGGTTTTAATCTGGTCTTCTAACTTTTTAACTTTTATTAGTTTTTTATTGTTCTATATTGTCTACTTTATTAATGCTGGATGCCACCCCGAGCAGTAGTGTACTGGAGGAGGAGGGTATACATATTTTACATTAAAAAAAAAAAGTTAAAGTCTCTTCCACTTGTGGCACGGCGCTGGATCACACATTCTGTGGTTGCTATTCTAAAGGGGGAAACCCTCACATAGGAGACAGTGACACATTCAATGTCTCATCTAGTTTGACACTCAAAAAGATTTAGCCGAGATAAATGCTAAAAAGATTTAGCAGAGATAAATGCTTAAAAACTACTAAAAAGAGACAATATCACATACTCTGTTTTCCCCTCTCCCTGCGATCTAGAGCACTCATGAAGAAAGCAGGGAAGCCTGTTGGACCACCACAACCCGTAAAAGGCCTGGCTCTGCTCACACAGAAACCAGAGACACCCAAGATGTTCAAAGCATTGCTTGGTGGTCAGGGACAAGGTGGCGTTGCTATGCTCATCAAGCTGAAGAGAGAGAGAGACGCCCAGGTAACCTTCATTTATTTTATTGATTTGAAAAGCATTTTTGGTTGCTCTTCTGCCAAAGGCTTCCAGGGTGGCTTACAGAAATAGATTGAATTCAGGGATAGCAGAGCAATCTGGAATGAGGAAGAAATGAGAAGAGGAAAATACATCATAGGGCAGGCTAGACAACCTTGGTCTCCAGCTGTTGTTGAACTACAACTTCCATCACCCCCAGCTACAATAAATTGAAGCTGGGGGTGATGGCAATTGTAGTGCAATGACAGTGGAGAGCCAAAGTTGCCTACCCACTATGATGTAGGGGGTGGGCAAAATCAAAGGCAAAAGCAACAGCAAGGAACCTCACTCCCATAACTCTCTCCAAAGAAGAGGGTGGAAGATATCCAGATATTAGTATTTACAATTCCCTGTTGTGGAGTTTGACGGGAAATTCTGTATACAGGAACTGGTGTGTTTTAAGATGTGTATTTGACAATAATAAGGCTTTTGAAGTTGGAGTTTTACCTACATGGTAAACATTCTTTTTGGTACCTTTTTGCTGAAATAGTGTGAATTTCCGACACCATGGGTTTATATACAGTACATTCTTACAACTGTCCCAAGATACTCGGGAATGTTCAAGAAAGTGTAGACCCGCCCCCCCCCCCACAGATTCACCCGCAGCTGAAAATGTACAAATGCATGTGTTGATGACAACCTTAAAAGGGTTTAGAAATGAAAAATTCACTCTAATAAAGACAAAATGGCATCATTTCAATTTGGTTCAGTTAATGTAGGCCAGGGTTTCTTAACCTTGGGCCCCCAGATGTTGTTGGACTACAACTCCCATCGTCACCAGACATGGCCTTTGTGGCTGAGGATGATGGGAGTTGTAGTCCAAAAACATCTGGGGGCCCAAGGTTAAGAAACCTTGATGCAGGCATTCTGTCTTCACAGCAGAAAATAATATGGGTGATATCTCTTGCCATGGGTGGAGAGATTCCCTTCCCTTCTACATTTATATTCCCCAAGAGTTTAAAGACATGCCTGTTTAGTGCAGCACTAGGAGGCTTTATAGTCACTAAGAACAGAGCTTGCAAATAAATTTAAGGCAAGTGCTTCTGGAGAATACAAACAGTCCCATCGTCTTTTCTTCTGCGATCTGATAGAGTTGTCACATGGGAAGAAGGATCCTGGCCCAATTTACACTGCACCCCCTGCTGGCCAGCTCTTGCTTTTCATGATTAATTCAATTTGCCAGAAAAGTGGTTTGTAAAGGGGTGGGTTAATCTCGGGTTAATCATGAAACGCTAGAGCTGACCAGCAGGTGGCACTGTGTAAATTACGCCAGGAGCCCTCTTCCCATGTGATCCCAGCCCCCAGGCAAAAAGATAGCAGCAATCTGCATGGCTATCTGAATACTCTATTAAGTGCTCACCTTGTGGACTCTCTTCTTAGCGTGTTTTACTATCATCTAGGAAATGTTTATTTTTCATTTGGGGTTTATGAAGTTAGGAATGGTGTCGAGAAAGTAGGTGAGAAGAGAAATGTTTCTCCTTCATAAACCTAAAAATTTCAGGCCATCAGTGAAACTGACTGGTGGTGAATTTAGGATTGATTGATTGATTGACTGAAGTGCTGTCAAGTCGATGTCGACTCTTAGCAACCACATAGATAGATTGTCTCCAAGATGATCTGTCTTCAACTTGGCCTTTAAGGTCTTTCAGTGGTGCATTCATTGCTGTCATGATCGAGTCCACCCACCTTGCTGCTGGTTGTTGTCTTCTTCTCTTTCCTTCAACTTTTCTCAGCATTATGGACTTCTCAAGGGAGCTGAGTCTT
This sequence comes from Hemicordylus capensis, assembly GCF_027244095.1. Taxonomy (NCBI): domain Eukaryota; kingdom Metazoa; phylum Chordata; class Lepidosauria; order Squamata; family Cordylidae; genus Hemicordylus; species Hemicordylus capensis. Next base: position 278,053,698 of record NC_069660.1, on the reverse strand, counting down.
CGCATAATGTTTCTGAAGTATGATAGTTTGAGCCTGGTCATTTGTGCCTGGAGTGAAAATTCTAGATTGATTTGTTCTATGATTCATTTCTTTGTTTTCTTGGCTGTCCATGGTATCCTCAAAAGTCTTCTCCAACATCAATGCTTTTTCTATCTTGCTTCTTCAAAGTCCAGCTTTCTCATCCATAGAGTGTCATGGGAAAAACCATGGTCCAAGCTATTCTAATATTTGTCGGTGTAGACATGTCATGGCATCTAAATATGCTTTCCAAGGCCTTCATTGCAACCCTACCAAGTGCTAGTCTGTGGCGTATTTCTTGACTGCTGGATCCTTGACTGTTGATGGTCGATCCTAAAAGGCAGAAGCTATCTACCACTTCAGTGTCTTCACAGTGTCAATTCTGAGGCTGGTTGCTGTACCAGTTGTCATTAGTTTAGTCTTCTCTACATTTAGCTGTCATCCCATTTTTTCATTGTGCTCCTTGACTTTCATTACTAGAGCTTGCAGATCATCTGCATTCTCAGCTATCAGAGTGGTGTCATCAGTGCAGCGCAGGTTATTGATGTTTCTTCCTTCAACTTTAAAACCACACTCATCTTCTTCCAATCCAGCTTCTCAGTATATGTTCAACATATAAATTGAATAAAGAAGAAGAAAGTATAGAACCTTGTCTTACTCCTTTGCCAATCTGGAACCAGTCTGTTTCACCATGTTCCATCTGGACTGTGGCTTCCTGTCCTGTGTATAGGTTTCTGATGAGAACAATGAGATCTTTTGGGATGCCCATTTTCCTAAGGATATTCCACAACTTGACATGGTCAACACAATCAAAGGCTTTTCTGTAGTCAATAAAGCACATATTGACTTCTTTCTGGTATTCTTTGGCTTTCTCAATTATCCAGCATGCATCAGCAATGATGTCTCTTGTTCCTCGGCCTTTTCTGAAACCAGCTTGAACATCCAGCATTTCCCTTTCCACATAGGGTTCTAATCTACGTTTTATTATCCTGAGCATTATTTTGCTAGCATGTAAAATTAAGCATATTGTGCAATGGTTTGTGCAATCTGTTAAGTCTCCTTTCTTTGGTATGGGTATGTAGACTGATCTCTCCCAATCTGTTGGCGACTGTGTGGTTCTCCAAATTTGCTGGTATAGTTTGGTTAGAGCCTTGACTGATTCTTCTTCTGTTGCCTGCCATATTTCTGTAGTGATTCCATCAATTCCTGTAGCCTTCCGACTTGGTAATGACCGGAGTGCTGATCTAACTTCATCTTTCCTACTAGAGGTTCTTGCAAGTAGGGAATATCTTCTAGAGTATCTTGGATGTTGACGTCCCTGCTGTACAGATTTTCTGTATACTCCTTCCATCTCTGTCTGAGCTTCTCTGAATCAGTTACTATCTGTCCTTTGGCATCCCTTAACATACCAGTTTGAGTTTGGAACCTCCCTCTGAGTTCAGAGATTTTTTGGAAAACTCGCCTTGTTTTTCCATGCCTATTTCCATCATCAAGGATAGACTTCTTAGAATAGGCTTCTTCATATAAAACACACGTAACGTATGGCAGTTTGAGAACCCCTACCTTGACTCCATGAGTTTTGGGGATTCTCACTGGTCTAGATGGCTTTAAAAGAAAGATCCATGAAGCATAGGTCTAGCAAGAGCTATGAACCATGATGGCTAAACAAAACCACCATGCAGAGTCAGTGTGCCTTTAAGTTGCTGCAGGGCAAACGGCACAGGAAGACTGCAAGGGAGAGCTGTTGACTTTATGCCCTGCTTGTGAACTTCTTTGAAGCATGTGGATTGCCACTGTGGGAAGCAGGATGCTAATCTAAATGGATCCTTGGTCTAATCTAGCAAGGCTCTTATGGTCTATACATAGGAACATGTGTACATTTGAACATAGTTAGCTGTCTTTCGCTGAGTCAGATCATTGGTCCATCTAGTTCAGTACTGTCTACATAGACTGGAAGCACCTCTCCAGGGGTCAGGGGTCTTTCCCAGCCCTACCTGGAGATGCTGGGGATTGAACCCGAGAACATCTACACATGAAGCTTGAGCTCTTCCACTGTGCTACAGCCTCTCCTACCCCATCATTGCTTCTCCCTTTGATGACAGTGAGGAATTGTGTGGCATAAGAAACACAGTGGCTGCACCAGGGACACATCTCAGTATTCTCGCTGGGAGCCAAGGCACACGGCCATGTGTATGATGAGCAAGTCACTGAGGCTGCTCACACAACTGGAAACTGGGTAGGACAAGTGTCCTGTCCAGGTTTGGGAGCTGTGCACACTCCCAGTTTTTGGTTATGAGGGAGCAAACAATTGGGTAGGAGGAGGGAGAAGTGATTGTGTGGGAGGCAGGAGCAGGGTAGGACATTGCTGTCCTACCCAGCATTTACTTATTTATGTTATTGTTAAATTTATATACTACCTTTCATTAGAAAAATCCCAAGGTGGTTTACAAACATTTAAAACAATAACATTTGACCGAGGTAGGAAGAAAAGCTGTCCTACCCAGCTCCTGCCTCCCACATAGTCACTTCTCCCTCCTTCTACCGAGTTGTTGTCCCACACAACCCAGCTCCCAAACCTGGTTAGGACCCTTGTCCTACACAGTTTCCGACTGTGTGAATAGCCTCACTATATGGCGAACTCCCCACACGATATACACAGTGTAGTCTTTTGAAAATGCTAGACAACACTTGGACCATCAATGGTGCTAACTAGGGATGTGCATGAATCAAAATTTTTGATTAAAATTCAATTTGAATCAAATCAAATCTCAAAATCGAATTGAATTTGGAAATTCATTTTGAATTTGAATCGATTTGAGCCTGTTTTGGCACCTTTTTAAACCAATTGGAGGCCTGAATCAATCAATGTTTATTTTGATCAAAGATCAAATACAAGGGCCTGGATGGTTTTTAAAAGGTGCCAAATGGCCCTTGAATCATATTTCAAAAATTCAGTTTGAATTTGAATCTAATTGCCCTTTTAAGGCAAGCGAATAACTTGAATCACCAAGATTCAAGTCAAATCGATTTGCATTCAAACTGATTTGCACATCCCTAGTGCTAACAATGTACTTATCACATGGCAGGCACTGTTAGGGAGACAGTTTCCTCTGGCCAGTTCCAAACTTCTTTGAGCAGCCTCCAGTAATCAGTAGAATTGGTGCAAGACTCCATTGCAACTTCCAAGCCATGCTGAAATAAATGAATGTGGGCTGCTCATTAGCTGTGCTTCGTAGACTGCATTCTGCCTTCCATTCCCTGGCATGATGCACAGCCCTCTGTTGCCAGGAGGCCTGCGAAGGGCTGCAGGTACACAACACATCCCTGTGCTGAAGGCTTCTTTGCAGCATGTAGTGGTCCAGGAGTAGAGAGAGGAGCAAGCGATTTGCATTTATTCCCTCCCAAAGATCCTGCCCATTATAGAAATCTGTTCCTAAGAGCTGCACAGCCCTCAGGAACATATTGACACAAGGGACATGGGCTTTGGGAAGAAGGGGAGAGATGTGAAAATTGCTTCCCCTGCTCTCTTCTGTGCCAAGACAACTGGATAAAGGTTGCACACCTGCAGTCCTCCCTAGCTCTCCTTCCAGCAACAGAGGGCTGCACATCATACCAGCCAGCATGGGCAAAGCTGGGAGGGTTCTTGATGTCCCCTCAAGAACCCTTATTTAATAATATTTAATTGTTTTTGTTTCAGGAGGAAAAAGAAAAGGAAGAACAAGCAAGGAAAGAAAGAGAAGAACGAGAAAAGAAAGAAAAAGAAAAATAGGTCAAGGAAAGTTAATATATAACTGTTTTTGTTTCAGGAAGAAAAAGAAAAGGAAGAACAAGAAAGAAAAGAAAAAGAAAAACAGGAGAGGAAAGACAAAGAAGAACGGGAAAGGGCCGAAAAAGAGAAAAAGGGAAAAGCAAAGGCTCAGACTAAGCCAGCAGAAAACAAACCCACACAAGTTCCTGAAGTCAGAGCACCACAAACCCAGGTTGAGCCCTCAGTCCCCAAAGAAGAACCAGCTGCAAATGATCAGATGTCATCGCTGCCGCCGCCGCCGCCTCCTCCTTCTCCTCCTAAACCAGCTTTGCTCAGAGGAATCACTAACCAGTCCCTTATCATTAGCATGACTCCTTCCCCCGTACCTGGAGAAGGAGAGCTGCTTATAGTTGAAGTCAAAGAGAAGAAGCAATTGTAAACAGTGGGTCCCTATTGATGTGCATTATATCCAGGGTTGTATGTACTGGGCACCCAGTTCAGTTTCTTGTGAATCTGACTATTTGTTTTTAAAAAGGAGAGCCCTTCCAAATTATCTTTGAATGTCTAATGAGTGTGCAACTGCAAAGGCTCCATCGCTAGTCTCTGTGCATTCATTGTAAAGTCATTCTGAAAAGAGCTCTCTCTGTGTGCAGCGGACTCTCTCTGTTATGTTTCAGGATGCTGGAAAAAGATGGCTCCTGAACACACAAAGAAAGAAAGCTTATGTGCATTTTCAGAGCCACCTCAACCCATGTACTTGGGAAGAGCCTGCCAGCAATGCCACATGCACCTACACATCTCATGTGTATTCACAGAAATCCAAAGATGGTTTCAAAAGGGTTCAAGTTCCTAGCTTGTCTGGTTGTGAAGAGGTATTTGGAAATATTCAAGCAAAAACCAATGTAATGTTAGGACCAGACTACATGTCCCATGGAAATTAGAGATGAGGTGTGGGGATAGATTAGGGACCATGGCAAAAAGTAAGGCTGCAGGGCTGCTCAACTTCGGCCCTGCTGCAGATGCTGGCCTACAACTCCCATAATCCCTAGCTATGGGCCACTGTAGCTGAGGATTGTGAGAGTTGTAGTCCAAAAGCAGCTGCAGGGCTGAAGCTGAGCAGCCCTGGTTAAAGCCTCTGTTGCTACACTACTGTAGCCCCAACCTTCATTGTCAGTGAAAGCTGCCTTACACCAGGTCAGATTGTTTGTCCATCTAGCTCAGCATTGTCTATGCCAGGCCTGCTCAACTTAGGCCCCCCCCCCGCTGTTTTTGGACTACAACTCCCAGAATCCCCAGTCACAGTGGCCAAGAGCCAGGAATTATGGGAGTTGTAGGCCAACATCTGCAGGAGGGCTGAAGCTGAGCAGCCCTGAACGCTGACTGGCAGCAGCCATCCTGCATTTCAGATGGGTATTTATTTCCCCCAGACCTGCTTAGAGATTGAGTCTGGGACCTTCTGCCGGCACAGTAGATGCCCTTGCACTAAGCTACAGTTCTTCCCTGCCTCCCACCGATGATATTTAACACACAGAGGTAGCTGGTGCCCACTGGAGCTGGTGGAGGGCAAGGATACGGGTTGTGGCCTGGCTTTTCCAGCAGATTTAAGTTTGCTCCATGGCCCACCCTAGAGATTCATAGTTAACATTTGTATTTCATATTTGGTTTTGGACATTTTCAGATTGTAAGCTTCGTGTGGGCAGGGTCTTGCTTTTGCCTATGTAACTCTGAAAGACTCCATATAGACTAATGAGGCTGTATGAATAACTAAATAGTAATAACAGATGTTCATGCAGTAATGTTATAGCTCTGATTTACATTGCACTTCAGCTGCTAATGTTTTCTTTATGCTAGCACTTATGAAATACGTTGCTGCCCTCTTTACTTCTAATTCTGTTACAGCTCTTCCTACTGATTTCCATTTCTCTTCGTATGATTTCAGTTGCCCGGTGTCTGGTTTTCCATTTATCTATCCTCCTGACAAGTATGTTCCTGTCAATCTCCCTTTTCACCACCATAATGAGCAATTTCATCTATTATAAGTTCGAGCATCATAAGTTCTGCTCAGTTCAAATATGTCTTCAGTACACATATGTTTTGTTTGATCTCCAAGAGTCAGTGGGATACAACCCCATCAATAGAATTTTTAAAAGTTTGAGTAATTACCAGTTGCATGATAAACATTAAACACTGAAAAATCTTAAACAGGGGGCTTCTTTTACTCAACTTGCTGATCACAAATGCAGTGACTTTTACTTTTCTGGTCCCATCAATGTATCCATAATTTGATTCTGAAATGTTTCCACAGTTCCACTGAAGTCCAGAGGCATCTTAGATGTACTTTATCTTCAATTTATAAAGATCTTTGCTTTACTGGCATGGAGTGCAATCATACATTTTTGCAAGTCCTATTCATGTTTGCAAAATGTATATTTTGGTGATTATTTTCTCATTTGCAGGCAGATGGACAATGGGGTTAGAGACTGAGAGACAACCACCATATACATGTACAAGAGCCTCTTTCAAATTTAATTCTAAACCGGAGTGTCTCAGCAAAGAGGCAGAATGTACAATGAAGAGAACAATTCATGTCCATACAAATGCCTTTTAAATCACACCATCCATGTAACAAGAATTATTGGACTGAAGCAAAGTATATACTCTCTTCTTTTTTTGTACTAATACTACACAGCCAAATTTGCCCAGAGAGTAGCCTGAGCTCAGTGCTAAATATAGGCAGCCTGAGTGAGAGACTGTTAACTGACTAATCCCTGATAACTGAGCAAAGAGCTAAGACAGGAGCGTAACTATAATAGGGCCAGGGGAGACAGTTGTCTTGGGGCCCACTGCCTTGGGAAGACCCCCCCAGAGGCAAGTCACATGACTGACTCCCCCAGCCATGCACCTGCCCGGGCTTCCTTCAGTTGTATTCATCCTCCAAAATTGATGAGTGTCACTACACTTTTTGTCACCACTATTCAGCCTCATTTAAGATTTCTTTACTTCATGAGCTGAGCTTCAGTGAGATGAGGGAGGAGGACGCATTTTAAAATCTTGTCTCTGGGCCCACTCCAACCTTGCTATGCCCTTGAGCTAAGGCCTTTTAAAAGTCACAGTTTTCTTTATTTAGCAGGGGGAGAGCAACTGGCCCTATCTAAACCCAGCACAGCATCCCTCCGGCCGGGGCGGGGGGGTGGGAGATGGCTGTGCCTGCATGCTTAATTATAGCTCTGTAAACTGCTTTCAGAACTTTTGTTGAAAATACATAAATATTGCTTTGACGTAGCAAATTTGTACGGTCACACAAATGGGCTCCATGCATGGGTGGAGGCCAGAACTGGGTCCACACTGGCCTGTGCTGCTGGCGGGGTACATGGGTTGAGGAACCGCTGCCACTGATGGCAACAAAGCCGGTAAGCTGCCCTCTTGCCACCCCCCCTTCCACCCTTGGAACACTTTTAAAGGATTCCCCCACCCCTTTGCTTGTGAAGAGGAATCCTTCCCCTTTACAAGCATAGCCCTTGAACCAGGTCAAACCAATCTGACTGGGCCCAATCTGGCTTGAACTTGGTCCAGACAACTTTTCTTGAGGCCAGTCCAGTTCAAGTTTGAAGCAATCAAACTGGGCTGATTAGATTCAAACCGGTTCTTCACACGCCTGTTTGACAGTGCTGGTACATATTTTTATTGGGCTGCAGGGATAGTTGTGGACCAGGGCTGCAGAGAACTGTTCTTCACTCCTCTGTTCCATGGAACTGAAGTTGCTCTGCAGTACTTTCATAGATGATCCTTGTGCCACAATTGGTTCTCTGAAGCCACCTTAACAGGGCTTTTCACCTGTTCAGTTGCAGCTGCTGAGGAGGCTATAATCTCAGACCTAATGCCCATCACTCATGTCCTTATAACTTCAGTAACAAACTTCTACTATATGCTCTGCTTGATGCTTCTCTTGCAATTAGTACAAATACACAACTCTCCTACAAGAGGAAGTTATATTCATTTCCAGAATCTGCATTGTTCATTGGTGTTTGTTTAGCAGCCTTCAACAGTTTATGCCTAGTGTACTGTCTCTTTCCCCCTGCCCTGTGAAAACCATTACATTTGACTGGGCACATTAGCATGACAAATACATCTGTGCAGCATGTCTGAACAGCAGTGCTAGGTTAAGCACAGAGAGTGCTTTCCAACTATTGGAATTCTTCCCCAAGTTGCAAAAGAAACTAATCTGCAGAATACACATAGCTCTGGAAAGCAGCAGGATGGGGAGAGCTCATAGCCAGTTTTCCCCAGCAGAGGCCTTCCTTATGGTCCTCCATCCTGTTCCTGTATTTCATTTAGAGCAGCAAGTCTCCAGCGTACCAGGTCCATTTCTTCTTCTCTGCAGCAAATAAACCATTGCTGTCAGAAAGGTCAGTTCCTACCTAACCGAGCTGTTTTAAAAAACAATCTGCTGCTTTATGAGCCCTTTTTTGTTCTAATGTGCTCTTCCTGGGCTCCTCTAATTGGATATCAGCTTTAGTACTTCACGAACATTTACAGCAGCCCCCAAATTCAGAAAATTATAGTACAGTACTAAAATACTGCACTGTTTGCTAATTTCTTTCATTTAAATCTTGTACTAACCAATATATTTGTTTATTTGATTTATATACCACCCTTCCAAAAATGGCTCAGGGTGGTTTACATCAAAACAAAACAAATCAATGAAAATCAAAACTAAACTAAACAACCATTTAAACAAACATTAAAATCATTTAAAACCAACATTAAAAATTTAAAACCATAAATCTAATTAAAAGCCTGGGTGAATAAATGTGTCTTCAGCACCTTTTTAACAGCTGCCAGAGATGGGGAGGCTTTTATTTCAACAGGGAGCACATTCCAAAGTCCAGGGGCAGCAACTGAGAAGGCCCATTCCCAAGTAGCTGCCAAATGAGTTGGCAACAACCACAGACGAACCTGGTAAAGAAGATGCTCTCCTAGATACCCAGGGCCTAAGCTGTTTGGGGCATTATAGGTAATAACCAACACCGTGTATTTTGCCCGGAAACATATCAGCAGCCCGTGTTGTTCTTTCAACACAGGAGTAATATGGTCTCTCCTAGATGATATACTCAGGACCTTGCAGTTCCGCTCTTCAGAGACAATCCATGCCTTGGGGTAATTGTTTGTGGAACTGGGCCAGGAGGTACATCTTTTTTTAGCACTTCAGGGAAATCTCTACATCAGAATATTGAAGTTTGTTGAGAAGCAGCTACAATGTGAGTTTCCCATTGGGGAATCTGAATTTCCTGCCACACAATCCTGAGTACCTACTCCATGGTTAGGTTGAATATATGAAGCTGCCATTATTGGTCTATCCTGGGGTCTTTTCCAGCTCTGTTACTGAGTTGTCAGGCTCTGACTACAAAGCATATGCAGTGAATATTAGGCATTAATTATATCTGTCTATCTCAAGCAATCTACTTGCCTTCAGGCTAAAGCCTGGATGTCCTTGGAGCACTTTTCCATTTGGCAAGGAAAAAGCCACACTTCTTAGTGCCTAATTGCAATGTCTAGCTGTTCTACAGAGACCTGTCCTTCATGAATGTTCAGAAGTCGCAGCCTGACCAGAAAAAGGTGCTAACAGCAAATAGTTGTGTGTGCACATACATATTGAAGGATCTACAACTACAGTACTTGGACTGATAGTGTTGAGGTTTAAAGTCTAGACTAAGCAAAAGGTAACCGGGAGAGAGCATAGCCACAGACATATGCCTCATGCTTTAGGATCCCCCAAAATAGCAAACCCTGAAAAGTAGGAATGTTTGAGAACTATGATCTACAGGACACGTGGTTTTGCTAAGCTTCACAGCAGTTTGAATAATCACATTTCCCGTTTTCATACCACCAATTTTCTTTCATCAAAAGTAGTCTTACATTTATAAAAAGGTCTCAAAAAATATACAAGACAATTTCTTCTAGTCAGGATAATTATTTTAAGATATGCATGAAATATGATACTAGCTAGAGAATATTTATTCAGAACTGAGATGTCAACATGAAGAGTGTTACGAGTCACACACTATATTGTGTCATATGGCACTAGGATCATGTCACATCTGATGGTAACTTCAAATAGAAGATATGTTACATAATGAATACAGTGCATATAAAAACCATGTAATAAGATATTTTTCCTCATATAGCTGTATTTTGCTTTGAACACAAATTAAAAGGTGGCGTTTTTTTCTTACAAAAGTGTCAATAACAAATTCTACCACAAGGTGGTGCTAATGCATTGTCAGGAATTCATGCTGTAGCTGAACTAAAAAAAAATAACCTCTGAAGTTATGTGAACATGTTTCTGCTAGCATTCCAGCAATATTTCATTAAGAGATGCAGTTCTGGACTATACCTGTTTATTGTTCAGAGACGGGAGCCTGCCTTCTAAAAGTCAATTATAAACTTGCAGGATTCAACTACTATGATGGCTTGTTTTGAGATGAGAAAGATATGGCACAGATTACTGGCTGGTATAGACTGGAGTGTAAGTAGAAGATAATATAAGACACCCCTTTTTCTCACTTGATACAAGTTTGAAAGCAAATGTGTGATGGACTAGCAACTAAGGGTGGGCGAGGGTTTACTTACCCCTCCTGCCGCTTCCCCCCTCCGGTGCACATATTTTCTTTAGTAATCGGGGTGGCAGGATACCTCCCTGCCACCCCTTCCCCCGCTTGGCTGCAAAAGGCTTTTAGAAGCCTTTTGCGCGCGCGACGTGCTGCCCCTTCCCCCACTTGGCTGCAAAAGCCTTTTGCAGCCAAGCGGGTGAAGGGGCGGCAGGGAGGTATCCTGCCACCCAGATTGCTAAAGGAAATACAGGCTCCAGAGTTGGGAAAGCGCGGGAGGGGTGAGTAAACCCTCCCCTGCCCTTAAAGGAACCTCCCATCCCAATCCACCCGAACCCGAACCGCTCATGTGCGGACCGGTCCGGAGGCCATTCTACAGGAATAACAAAATGAGCAGATGGTGCATTTCAGCTCTTTCGCAGATCCTTATGGCAGATACAGGGATGTTTGGAGGACTGCTATTGGATTCATAACGAAAACAAATACTAGTTGTATTCTAATCCTGTAAACCTCAAATGACTGAGCTCCAAATATGGTAACTGCTGAAAGAGGTCAGTCATAATCTGGTAAGTAATTATTGCAAAAAACTGGTTTTGCAACACCATTTCCAGGAACTCCATTTTCCTTTGCTGCCCACTAACTGAAAAACCCGATCTAAATAACAGTTATCTAAAACTCAGCAAAGTCTGCATAAGTGAAACTAATGTTCTCAATGTGCTGATACAAGCGATACAGTGAACATATACTTTGAGGCAAAATAAGGGAATAGCATCTTGGATCAGGTCAATGGCTGACATTTCTAAATTGTGTACATACATTGCTAGTTTTATTCAAACACAAGATAAGGCATTTATTGAACACAATCACATCCTCAAGAACCTGGCACCCATTATAAGCTACAGACCGACCAAATTCCAACATGACTGGCAAAACAGAGAGAAACTAAAAGGCAGGGGTCCAGATCGCAGAGGAACACACATGCATGGAAGGCACCCTGGCCTATTAACAGTGATACTGATCTTGCCGCTGCCATTCACACCTGGTCCACACAGTTTATCATACTTCACCATTCATAATCATTTTCAGACAGCTCATCCTAATTTCACTTATAACATCAGAGGACACATGGAACAGGACTATTATGTACACTTTGGCCTTATTGGCAACGCTATCAGACATCATACAGGAGCCTCCCGGGTTACATAACCCGAATATGGAATGATGAACTGTTTAAAGCTAGTGAAAGATAAGCACTAATTCCCTGTCACACAGGAAGTAGGAGGTACTGGGGGGGAAAGTGATCCAAAGGCATAGTGAATCCAAAAGAATAACCAGGTCTTCAGAGGTTGGGCTGAGGGGTAGAAGAAATCCATTCTAGGATAGCTGTAGTACAGAAATGCAGGATAAAGGAGACTTTATTTTGCACTACTGAAGAGAGATGAGCTACCTAAATCAGGACAATATAAAGCCTCTAAGCATAGCAAAAGTATAGCTTCAGAAGCACTTAGGCCTAATCTCTGTATAGAACTACTAAAACAGATGAGTACTCTGGGGGGTGGCAGGGAGAAGAGTCCTTCACTGGCATATACTGGGCTTCCTAATCCATACAAGTCACATCCCATCACTTTACACAATTGGATTCCTCCAAATGAGCTGATTTGGCAATACAATTTGTGGCCAAAGAAATCTTGATCCTCTTCACATCTGCCTCATGGAGCAGAAAAGTACTAGTTGCTGATGATGGCACTGTGATGCTTATCTTGAGTTAAGACACAGTCATGGGGGTTCAAGCCAAAGTTACGACTACACTAGCAAAACCTCCTTCTGAAGACCAAAGGAGAGGTGCGCTACTGAGGGGGCATCTCCACAAGCGCAACTTTCCTTCCACTCATGGAATGAGATTCCATGAGCGCAGTGTTAAGTTTTGATCCCACCCACGTTCTGTATTTGCAACAATATGTTTCATCAAGTTACAAACAATGGCCCAGAACTATATAAGTCACAGGGGAAAAGTGAAAAAGGTCACTTTAAAGCTCTAAGAGAGTCCTAGTCCTGATGCTTCTCTGCAAACAGTTGAGCATTTTACACTGATGCTGCTAAGCTTATGCAAGGTTTGAACAGCCAAGGTTTCTTAAAGATCAAGATAGCTGCAACATGAGTGTTTCAAAGCCACCCCAAAGCCCTGTCCTGCATTTCTTAATCACTACTGAAGAGCCACCATGCTTTGTCTGTATGCTTGATGAAGCGCCAAAAAAGGGGAAAAAGCAGCAACTCTGCCCTTCCTGAAGACAGACTTCCATATGCTTGAACTTCCCCCCACCCTGCCCCCTCAGCAACAGATTGCTAAACAAAAATGGCATCTTTGGCAATACCTAATACCACTGAGCAAGTGTATCTTAATAGAATATGCGTCATTTGATGCAGTGTTCTGCATGAGCAGTCTTGAGGCCTTCTTGTCGACTATGGTCTGTTGACACTTCAGAGGCAGGTAGTGCAGGGCTCCTCCCACCTAGGATACCGGAATTGGTGTCTCCTGCTCAGCTCCCGTCTTGCTTCGCTGCAGGGTTGTTTGGAGGCTGGAGCCGGTATGTGCTGAAGTAGTTCACCACTTGCTGAGGCACTTCAGCCAGAACACTTTGAGAGAGCGCTTCTTTGGGAGCCTTGAGCAAAGGAAAGAGTTTTAGAAGTCATGAGCGGGGAGCAGGAGAGAGAGCTCACAAGGAAGTTACTGCTGATTTTGGAAACATATCTTGAATTTCTTAGCTAATACTGAAAACATCAGAAAGGAATTTGTCCATGTCAACTTTGCCATTATCTCTATGTGGCACACTGTGAGCTGGAGAATTCTTACCTACTCATTTCAAAGTTGGGTGGCATTTATCTGGCTAAAGTCAGGGGCTCTCAAACTTACATCCCCAAATGTTGTTGGCCTACAACTCCCATCATGTGGGGATAATGGGAGTTAGGTTCCCAGATGATGTTGGACTACAAGTTTGAGAAGCCCTTGCTTAAACAGGTTATAAGGTGCTTACAGTCAGAGAACAATCTTGACGTAATGTCCATAAAAACTGCCACTAAGCAGTGTTCTAACATGATACAAAAATTAAGCGTAGAAAATTGGTTAATTAGTGTGATTTCTCCAACCCCAACCTTTCTCTGGAGCAGTTGCATTACTTGAACTCATCCTCCAAGAACAAGGCCGACATATTTCAAGATCCAAGCATGACATACTAGGAAAAAATGGAACCCATTTATAATGAGCAAATTCAGTTACATCGAGTGATACAGGCAAAAGATTAACTAGCAAGTTAACGCACAGCTAACTGTGGCAAGGCATAAGAATATAAAGGGGAGATTATTTTTCCTTCCTTGCCCTACAGCAGTTTGCTTAAGCAAATAATGGCCAGTAAGGAAAGCTCATGCCCTAATTTCAGTTTTTCAGCCGGGAGTGGAACTGGAGCATAAAATGTGCAGAAACCTATTATAAGATTTAAAACATAAACTGGAATTATTAGACCTCAATAAAAGGGCTCTTATGAAAGCAAAGCCATTTTTACTTTGAACTTGTTTCTAAAGACACTGCTATAACAAGAAGGTATTTATTCAACAGACTGAAAGATCTAGTATGATTTTCTCCCATATCATTTGATTCCAACAGGCAAATTTTGGTAGATAAAAGAAGTAAAGTAGCCTTCCAGGACACAAAAGTGTTACTTTAATCTACAATGTAATCCACACCACACACAGTTGGTAAATTACTCAATTCCTGTAGAATAAGCTATTGGAAGTCAGACCTATCATTAGTCTCATACTTTAACCAAGCTGATCCTCAATGAGACTAGAATCCAGGGTGGATAAAAATCAATGATTTAAAAAAAAAAAATCAAAAAAATCAGATTTTTTTAATTTAAATCGGATTTTTTAAAATAAAATGCTTTTTGAGGAAAATATATTACCATCCAAAGGTTATTCCATCATGAAATAAAGATTAGTTTTTTAATTATGTAGAATAAGGCTGTATATGTTTAAATTTTTTGGTAAATAAATTCCATTAATCCATTCACAATGTCATGCTCTTCCAGAGGTCATCCCTACTGGCAGTCTTGATTAATCACCCTTGAATCATTCAAGTCAATTTGGGTGATTCTAACACCATTTTGAGGCCTGTTTTTCCAGGAAGAGCTGGGGGGAAAATGGGTCTCAAAATGGCACTTTTTCCTGGGGAGAGCTGGTTTACCAATTGGGACTGGCAGGTAGGCCAACCATCCGCTCCTGACTTGGTGCATCAGCCCACCTCGGAGGACCAGACTACTAGGTAGACCAGTCCTCAGAGGTGGACAGATGTGCCAAGTCCAGAGCAGAGGGCCGGTCTACTAGCCAACCCCAATTGATAGGCCAGCTATCCCCAGAAAAATGGGCCTCAAAATGGCACTCAAATCAACCAAATTGATCCGGGTTGAATCAGGCTCTTTGTCCCTGAGTTGGGACCTTTATGTTGAGGTTGAATCACTGAATCGCCCCCAATCTGACCCGAATCTATTCAAGATAGAATAAAATTGCACATTTCTACTATAAAGACAACAGCATTCAAATCCCGCCTGAATATTTGAATCAGCCAGCTGACTAAGCTCAGAGCACAGCACAGAGCCCTGAAGCTTCAGGTTGTTCTGTTTTCACATGATCCATCTACAGCATAACTGTTCAGTGTGATCCCTCACACAATTTCACCAGCTGCTCCTTCATCACTTCAAACTGACCAACAACCAGACAGTCCAAGACTCTAAATTCAAACACTCATTACAATGGTTCACAAATGGTAAACAAAAACAGAGCATTACTTCGTTCCACAGTTAAGAACATAAGAACAGCCCTGCTGGATCAGGCCCAAATTTGTTTCGTTGAAACAGCCAGTTTGGCTGCTGTTTCAATGAAATGTTTTAAGCATTTTGTGTTTTTGTTTCAAGCTTGAAACAAAAACGCAAAATCCATTTTGTGCATAACCATTCTAACAATAAGATTAATATAAGAAAATGATAACAATAAGTAATCGTATTAAGTGGTTAAGGGCTCAAGCAGATAAATTCTTTCCCTCCTTCATTTTCCTTGTTGATTCTACTCCAACCAATGGGTGTCCTCAACCATAGTTTTTTAATAGCTTGGTTCTTACAGGCAGCCAATTTCCAGGTTTCTTTAGAACCTATTTTTTCACTCCCCTTAGTGTAGACATGAGAATTGCCTATAGAAAACAACGAAAAAATCCAAGGTTTCAGTGAACAAAAGGAAAGCCCTGCTGGATCAGGCCCAAAGTCCAGCATCCTGTTTTCCACAGTGGCCCACCAGATGCCTCTGAGAAGCTCACAGGCAGGAGTATGTCCTCTCCTCTGCTATTGCTCCCCTGCAACTGGTATTTTGAGGCATCTTGCCTCTGATGCTGGAGGTGGCCTATAGCCATCAAGCCTACGAGCCACTGGTAGACCTGTCCATGAAGTTGTGTAAGCCCATGTATTCCAGCATGCAAGCATATGCAGGCAGCCTTTTACAAACTACGGCTGGTACGCCAGCTGTGACCCTACATTGAGAAGTTGGACCTGATCTCAGTCACTCATGTGTTTGTAACATCCAGATTGGACTACTGCAGTGCATTCTACGTGGGGCTGCCCTTGAAGACTGTTTGGAAGCTTCAGCTGGTTCAGAATGCTGCTGCAAGTATGCTCGTGGGTACAAGTCATTCCATGAGTACTACACCCATCCTGTGGCAGCTTCATTAGTTACCAGGCCACTTCCAGGCTAGATTCAAGGTGCTGGTCTTGACCTTTAAATCTCTACATGGCTTGGGGCCAGGGTACCTGTTGGACCGCATTCGCCCATATGAATCTGTCAGGGCGCTCCACTCATTGTCTCAGGCCCTGCTCATGGCTCCGCCACTAACAGAGATCCGGTTGGCAGGGACTAGAGATAGGGCCTTTTCAGTTGTGCTCCCTCGGCTTTGCAACGCCCTCCCTGAAGGGCTTCGCCATGCTCCCTCCCTTAGTGTGTTTAAACAAACCCCAACACACACCTTTTTAAGGAGGCTTTTTAACACTCCATCCAGCTTTGGTTATATCTGATAGGTTCTTTAGTGTTTATAATTCTCAGTTTTTAGCTTTTAAAATAACTTTTAAATTTGAGCTTAATACTGATGGTGGTTTTTAACCTAACTTTTAATTTTACTCAATTTGTTTAATTTTATTAATTTTATTGTATACTGTATCTATTTTATTATTGTGAGCCGCCCTGAGCAGGAGTGTACTGGAGGAGCAGGATATAAATATTTTAAATAAATAATTACAAGAAATAAAATATGTTGTCAAGTGCACTAAAGTCCTTGGATGTCGCACTAAAGACCAGAATTGGGGAGGATGGCCAAGGTGCCCTGTTATACTACCTCTGGGCTGCACAACTTTGGTCTTTCAGCTGCTGTTGAACTCCCAGCATTCCTAGCCACAATGGCCAACAGTCAGGGATGATTATAGTTGATCAGCGTTCTTGATGTGTGTCATTAGAAAGAGTACTTACATTCTGGAATTGTCTAAAAGGCACGAACTGGACAATGTCTCTAATGGCAGCCTCTCCTGAACGAGACCGGAGAGCTCCACTGTCACTATCCAGGAACTCCATGGCACTGAAGTCAGCTCCTCCAACCCCAACAATGATAATGGACATGGGAAGCTTGGCTGCATTAACAATGGCCGATCTGGTCTCGTCAAGGTCTGTTATCACACCATCGGTGATTATCAAGAGGACAAAATATTGCTGTGGAACAAGTGCAAACTTTGTTAGAAACTAAGAAGAGAGGTCTGTTCCTGAAATAATGTTGGAGGCTGGCATCAAGACAAAATGCCAAAGAGGACACAGTCTAAACTGCAACAAAACAAAGTTTGCTCAAGGATTCAAACATGTTTTTTCATCTGACAAATAATTCTTAGATCAACTTTCTGGAGATGTAAACTCTCAGAAAAGCATTATTTGACCATATGCACAGAACCTAGAATTGCAGCTTCCAAGATGCAAGATGTGAGTTCTGGGCGGTATAGAAGTGTGAATTAATTGATTAATTAATTAAAATTAAGCTGCCCTATCAAAGTGTGTATTTATTAATTAAATTAATTAATACACACTTCGATAAGGCAGCTTAATTTTAATTCATTCATTCATTCACACTTCTATACAGCCCAAAACTCACATCTCTGGGTGGTTTAATTGGCTGAAACCATCCACAAACAATGCTTCATTAGGTTTCCTCAGGGGTTTACAAATTTCCACTGGTCATGTTAGTCAACTAAGATTTGTGTTCCACTCTGTCCTTCCCACTGCATGTCAAAAATGGAGGGACAGGGTCTTGTCTCTTATGTTCTGGTGAGCTTTGGAGGCACTCTGAGCTCTTTAATCCAAATGTAGGAATAAGGATCTGCAAATTCCTAACTCTGAGCTGAGGAAAGGGTGTGGGGGACTCATTGCTATCCTGTGCGGTTTCAGAGGTACCTTAGAAGATGAACACGGTTGCAGGTATAAGTTCCCGCTGTCCTTCCCAACTCTGACCTGGAAGATTCTGCATGGGCTAAACCGGGTTTACTTTGAAACTTGTTTCAGAGAGAAAATGCTCATGAACAAAGACACACGCCCCATCAAAGAGAGCTCTCTGTCCTAGAACAGCTATTCAATGTTGTGGTTTCATGGACAAGTTCCTATAAATTCAGTTGCTAGACTTTTTGAACCAATTCTTTTAAATGAAGTATCCAAGCTCTAAACTCTCATTAAAGACACCCAGATATCCAATCCAATGGAAGAAAAAAGAGAAGCCATACATTTGTGTACTGTACTCTTTGCCTTTCAAGTGGCTAAACAAGCCTAACCCCAATCATTCCACTTGTAATGCTTATATTTAACATGCATTATGGCAAGGGGAAAAGACTGCTTTTAGAAATGTAACAAACACAATTATTAGGAACATAAGCTGATCTGTAGCACTACTAACACGTAGTAGAGAAACTTGGACCCAATGCAAAATTCCTAATTACAATTTACAAGTACAGTAATCAGTTAAGCATGTTCAGAAAACACAGGTTTACAGTTTATACTAATATTAGCCAAGAATATAAATGTGCAAATATTGCAATATGTGTCACAATTCTTACTGGGTCGCTGGGGTGGGGCGGGGTGGGGGGGGATGCAGCATGCCCATATTTGAAATGTATTATGTGCTATTAGCAATTTTATTTATCTTTGTTTTTGCCACTTGATTACTCTTACTATAAGAAAGAGACTAAATCCCTATGTCAGTCATCTGCCAAAGGATTATGTCATGAGAAGCTGAAAGTTTACTTTCAAATATGTGCCTAATTCAAGGGTAGATACTGATCCTTAATGTTCAGAGATCCCTGGATGGGACATACTCTCGAAGTGTCTCATCATGATTTAAAGTTTGCCAAATGCTTTATAGTTTTTATTGTGGTGGTCCTCACAGCCACCCTGTGAAAGCAGGACTGGAAGCCTTGTTTTATATAAATGGGAACCTGAGAAATTGTGTCTGAGCTCAAGGCCACAGCAGAGACAGACTGAAGTGCCCCACGTCAATGTCTGCTCTCGGTCTCTTTGTTCCATCCCATGCGGATTTGTGGAGAACAAGTTTGTGTGAAATGGGTCTTGAGGAAGAACTTTGCCCTTTGTCCGATTTAGTGGTACCAAGTACTGCTGGTAAAACTGTTAAATTCCAATAAACTGGAGCCAGAACGTGATGAGTAAGGGACAGAATTCAGACCTGATGAATAGAAGCATCACCATATAAGAGCAATGAAGTACTTACGGAGGCTGTTCTTTGCTGAAGAGCTGCAGCAGCAAGTCTAGCCACATGGTTAATTATTGGAGAAAAGTTAGTGGGCCCATACAGTCTGACTTGAGGGAGGCAGGTCCGGTATGCATCCACAATCCCTTGGATTCCTGAGGGAAATAAACAGCCATTCCTCACCACATTACCTTATTTCCCACAACTCTATATAAGACTCTGTTGGAGATAAATATTTGTCAGAGCACAGTAACATTCTGCTGCTTCTTTGTGCTGTGAGGAGACTTGCCAGTCCCAACAGCTTGAGCAAATATCTTTGCCGGCAATCTGTATAGAACAATTAGCGACTATGTAATCTTTTGGAACAAACCATCAGTATTTCTCTTCTAGAAGATTACTTCCAGGTTGACTGTGAAGTCCTGCAAACATGCAAGTATTGCAATTCACATATCAATTTCACTATAAAACTTTAAATGAATGACCACAAATGCTGACTTAATAAATCACAGGAGGAAATCATAATTGTGCAATAGCCTTAAAATCTCTATTTTATCATATCAGCACATTCATAAGTCTTTTACAATTCCCCCACCCCCGCTTCCATGTCTGTCACTTTCCCCCCACTTAATAAAAGCCTGGCAATATTGATCAAAAAAGCTTTTCTCTCTTGAAGCTGACATGTACTTGCACAATGAAGTTTAATGGTACTAGTTTTAAAATCCACAATCAAGCTATTACAGCACTGTCTTGCTATCAACTATAGTATTCTGAGAAGTGCCAGGATATTCTTTATGCTTCTTAGCCTAAAATTTCAAAAACTTACCTGCGCAAAATGGATTTGATGGGTTAAAGTTTAATGGAAACTCATGCGACACCTGTGAATACATGGAAGATATTCAGATTTTGTGAACATCTAACTCTGCTGATTGAGCAGTTTTCCATTTTGCTTCCAAATAAGGTTACTTCATACAGCTTACCTGCCACGATGGGGGAATCTGAGCACCAAATCCAAAAGCTGGAAACATCTTATCTCTGTAAATGCAATTTAGAGAGAACGTTACTGTAACACAAGTCTTGAGACTTGGGAAGAGTTCCAAACGCTCAACATCAAAGAAAAAGATTTGTTGTAATACTGCTACATTAAATGCTCAGAACTTTTCTAAGTAGTATTAAATAAATTTGTCTCTTCATTAATGCAGGATATCACATGCCCACATTATGAGTATGTTTGAATGTTAATACTTTCACACAGAGTACCACTCCTTGGTAATGTGAGGCTTTTGGAAGATTTTGCACTGCAATTTCTCTGCTTAAAAGTTTGCATTCTTTCTTTTTTAGAAAAATTTCTCAACACCCTCAATAGACCAAGATCTGTTTAGTAAACACACACAAAAAGGTACACATTAATTTTTTTGCTAACTTATTTAATGGTGGAGCGAGTCAGTAAGCACACTTAATGTAGTCAATATGCTATACTCCAAACAGATCCAGAATTCCCTTGGAAATTATTTATACTAGAACATTTCTAAATACCTTAACATGGCAATGCAACAGAAAAAAACCAAGGCACTGGAAAAAATATTAATACATGCTGTTTTACAGTATGCCCAAAGATATGTTGCTCCTTATCTGCTAATTTAATGGTCTGAGTTCAACAGCAGTGTGTGGTGGAAGCACAAACTGGGCTGCTGAAGAACTGTCTCTCAAGGACAGCCCTGGATTGCTGACCAAGCTTGCTTTAGCTGAGGTGCACTGGGGTTGGTGGATTAGGGGGGAAAAAGAGCCAAGCCTTGGCTTTGCCACATCTACAGAGTTTGGAACATTAATAAGGGGGAATTTAAAATGCAGCTACGAGAGGAGCACTGGGACACCTGAATATCAGCAGAGCAAGGCCGTCTTCCCACAAAGCCGTAAAGTGGTCATTTTAAACCCCAAGTCGAAGACTTAAGTTAGGGATCCACAGGTGGCTTTCAGCTGTCATTTTTGCCACAGTGAAGCCTAGCATCTGGGCTGTAGTGTGGCTTTTCTAGCCAGTGAATGGGGTAAGAATTATAGTGGCGTGGTGTGAAAATGTTTACTGAAGCAGAGAATTTTTGCTACCAAATTTTTCTGTGAAAAGGTTTCCCACTTATCACTGATACAAACATGGCCAGCAACCCAGGACCACCCACAAGAGACATAATTATCCCTGTCCCCCACTGGGTTAAGAGGAACATTGCAGGCTCTCTTGCATGCTACTGCAGAAGCTGCAGTGAAATTTCCTTGCAGGTTGATTACCAAAAAACTAAAATAATGATGTTTGTGAAGTCCCCTAAGAAGTTGAACTGGGAGTATTAGTGCATTTAAAGTCGAGCAAGTTGCCTATTTTAAATTTTATGCAGTAGTTTTCCAAGCAAAAAGCCATTTAGAGAACATAAAGAGATGTAAGTTTTGGGCAGTATAGAAATATTTAAAATAAAATAAATTAATTAATTAAATAAATGCAAAGTGCCCAAAGTAGTATTTCAGCAATCTTGGCTTTAAAATTTAAAAAAAAAAAAGGAAAGGAAAAAACCTAGGAGGTAGTTTAAAAGGGGTGTAGCTGTAATTGAGCTGATGGCCCCCAGCTCCACCCCTCCCTATTTTTTTCATTATCTCCTTCACTCCAAGGGACTGCTAGGGAGAGAGAAAAATACAGGCCCCCTATCCCCTGGCAACGCCCCTGCAGTTTATCCTGGCTGCTATCAAACTATACAAAGCTAAAGGCCATCTCCTATACGGTGCTCAAATCAACTTGCACTCCAATTTTGTGGCCTTATAAACAACCCAACCAAGTTTTTGAGAAGCTTATTTCAAATGCCTTGCTCTGTGCCTAATATGTGATTTTGCATTTAGAGGCAGGTGTACCTCTGTGGAAACCAGGGTCTGGCAAGCGGTATGTAATTTATGGTAAAAGTTTATTTTTCTCCCTAAAGGGGTTGGCACCTTTCATATTGAAGGATGGCTTTCAATCGCAATGGAAATTATAATAACGAAGATATCCTATTCACTTGGATTCCCTCATGAGCTACTGATAGCATAGGGCCATGAACATGCCAAGTGAGCCCTCAAACAAAGGCTCCTAGACATCACACGCCAAAATGATCTAAATTATGTTACAAATAAGTTTTACCTCAGGAACCAAATATATAACTCCAAACCAGCTATGTATCTTAGCACATTATCAGTGCCTAAGTATAAAAGAAAGTTCTCGTTGGACGTTTTAATGTTCTCCCATCAGAAGTTCTGGAGGTTAGGTTTACGTGGCTTCCTTATGAGGAATGGGCATGCCTGAGTGGAAATAGAGCAGTTGAGTCTATAGCTCATGTTTTATAATACAGGCAAACCTCATTACTTGCGGGGGTTCTGTTCCTTAACTACTACCACGAGTAATGAGGCATTCCGCCTATGGGAAATGGGGGTTAGGTTCCCGAATGGAGGAAAATGCTTAAGAACAGCTAAAAACCGTGAAATTGCTTAATGTACTGTGCTCTGTGGGATTAGCATGAGCCCAGCAATGCCTCCCAAAAGCTCAAAATTCCCCCCTGAACCATGACAAATCATGGGGAAAATCCTTTTTTAAAAAACAACAACCACAGAATGGTTTCTGTAGACAGAAACGAGCCACAAAATGTGGCCAAAACGGCAGCTGAAAGTGACCTCTGAAGTCACTTCCGGTCCTCTAGGAACCGCGGATATGTGGGTTTTAACCCTTTCGTATTAGTGGATAATGAAAACAGGTGTCTCATAGATATGCGAAACCACAGGTGGCGAGTCCGCGAATAGCGAGCTATCCCTGTACTGTACTTTTTATTGAAATTCTTGTACTTCTCTTACATCTCCTTTACTAAGACATTTTCCAGGCCGTTCAGATGAGTTTTGAGTTTGCTTTGTTCTTGTTGACCATGATTCTGATGTAACATAATGTAGCAAAGTTTTGTGTGGTGATTAACAGAATCAGAGAGACTCCAATACTTAATCCAATTGTTATACTTTAGGATTAAATATTAATGCTTAAAGTTTTTTATCTATCTACTTTGTGTTGTTGGACAGAGACCAAAATAAGACTGAACTGAACTGACAATTCTTCAGCAGCCCAAGCTGCACTTGAGTCATTTGGTGTCCCCAAGTATGTCTCCTAGTGGGGGAGAAGCATAAGTAATTCCACGTGGTGACATCATGCTGTGCTCGCCTTAAAAAAATCATCAAAGCTGACTAACTCTGGTAGGTATGGGGTTCAATGAGCCATTGATGTAAACAGAAGAGCAACTGAAGATAAAAGCAGTTGCATTTGATTGCTGCAGTAGTGAATCCTGAGCTCTGACAAAACAGTAAAGGTAAAGTGTGCCGTCGAGGCGGTGTTGACTCTTGGCAACCAGAGGACCCAGTGGTTGTCTTTGGTAGAATACAGGAGGGATTTACCATTGCCATCTCCCACGCAGTACGAGATGATGCCTTTCAGTATCTTCCTATATCGCTGCTGCCCAATATAGGTGTTTCCCATAGTCTGGGAAACATAGCAGTGGGGATTCAAACTGGCAACCTCTGGCTTGGTAGTCAAGCCATTTCCCCGCTAAGCCATTAGGTGGCTGACAAAACAGTACCACTGATTATTTGAAAGTGAAAGTTGTCCGGTCTCACTTATAAGTAGCTGCTTCTTTCTCAATATCAAAAAGGGGGGGGGGGGAGATATGCTCAACAAAGCAATAGTGTACACAGAATGAAAGGCACACACGGCCCTGTGTATGCACTATTCTCTGTGCTAACTATCTTTTCTTATGTGCATGTCAGCTCTTCTGCAGCATTAGCCAGCTGCTAACACAGCACTAGATTAGGTTAAAGTGACTAGCCAAGGGCATTTTCTCTTACCTCAAGCCAGTGCCAAGCAGACAGTAACCAGCGAGAGATCAACGCAGTGGAACTATCCTCTTGGCACAGCATCCAAGTGTTAAAACAGGTGTTCTCAAACTTGGGTCCCCAGATGTTGTTGGACGACAGTGATCAACCTTGGTCACAATGGCCAATATGGCTGGGGATGATGGGAACTATAGTCCAACATCTGAGGACCCAAGTTTGAGAACCACTGGGTTAAAATATAATCCAATTGAGCACATGTGGAGCTCTACCAGTCACTTGTTTTGCAGTGGTGGGGGACTGAATTCAGCCCCATGTATGTGGCACTCAATTGTAGCAGCAGTTACCTAGTGAGCTACATAGAGTCAGACTCTGCATGTAGTGTATCTAACAGAACTGGGGCAAGTGTGTGGACACATTCTGAAGTTACACGGTCTGCTTAGAGGAGGATCTGCTGTTCAATCTTCATGCATTGTCTGTACAATGATTGCAGTGCCATATTCACTCACTCGATGCCAGAAATAAATGGTGAGACTGAATGAGCTTGCACTTCCCTTTATACAGGAGACATGTCAATGAAACACACTCAGTACTGGCATGACCACACCACTTAATATAGCCATGCCACTAGACATAGGCAAGAACCACACCTCCCTGGCACAGAAAAACAGGAGGCAGTATGTAAAGGAAGAGACAAGGAGAAAGATGTAGTATTTGCCATACATTCTGAATTATCACAGCACAATTTCAAATGCATGGTTTTTATTTTAACCCTCCCAACAGTTTGAGATCAAGTCTGGCTGACAAACTCACGCATCATAGTCCTGAATGACCATCCCCACAGACCAGATGGCAGTCAGATATTCATTCACCCCATTAGGGCTGATGTAATGGAGGGAGTCTGGAGAGCGAGGATCTCCATTAGAACCAGTAAAGTCAATGCCAACCTGTCAAAACACACACAGATGCTGCAAGGATTAGTCTGCCTCTTACTAGGAGCACTAAGTCAAAAGTGAGGAACCACAGACACAAGGCTGTAACAAGTTTTCCCCTCCCCCATCAATTAAATTCACTTTTTAAAAGAACACTTTAAACCAGGAGTTCTCAAACGTGGGTCCCCAGATGTTGCTGGATTATAAGTGCCATCATGCCTAGCCACAATGGCCATGTGGGAGCTGTAATCCAGGAACATCTGGGGACCCAGGTTTGAGAACCCCTGCTGTAAGCTATATCAAATCTACAGGAACGAGCAGAGTTCTTAAATGCAAAGCCCTTCCTCAGGACCAGCCTGCTGTACTATCATTGGGAGCAGACTCTGAGAAGACCAAGGTTCATCATTTCTCATCCGCTACAGCCTCAGTGGGGATTTACAGGAACTTAGGCCCTGCTCACCACTTACTCCACAAATAAAGAGTACAAGTCCTCCTCAATCAGAATCCTCCTGCTCCCCAATTTTTATTCCCCACAGAAGATGCATGGATCTATCCATGGAAAGAGCATGCATGGTGTACACTGGTTCTATACTGCTCCCCAGTTCCAGAGCCTAGGTAGCTTTCAGAGTCAGGAGAGTGGTTTGAGTCATGGCTATTCCTGGTCATGATCTTTGCTCAAGTCATACGACTCTACTATGAGAGCTGCATATACCTGTACCCAGATTGTTCCCAAGTGGACAGCCCAGCCCTCACTTAAGATGATCAATAGCTTACTTACAGTAAAACTCAGCTGGCATCCTCCCATGATGTAGTCAAGGAATGTGCATTCCATTAAAATCTGCAGAGAAATCAAGTGTTTAGGGCTGCAATAAGGATCAGAAAACAATTTATCGGGTTTCTTTAAGACTCATTTTCTCTCCCTATGCTGAGCTTTTTGGCGAAGGGAACTACCTGAACAGAACCTAAAGACTTTAACAGTCTATTTGCAAAGGACTGAAGACTTGAAAAGTTACCCAAAAGACGACTTAAAACATAAGCCAAAGACTTAACAGATGTAAACTACTGTGGCTGAATTCAGTTTACTGCAGGCCGAGAGATACATGTAAGTCACAACAGGGTCGTATTTCTCTCCTCCCTTTGCTTGTAGCGCATTTATGACAAGAGCCACAGTGTCATTGCTGAAATGCATTAAGTTACTTGTTCCTTGCCAAGAACAGTGAAGATACTCTGTTCACACTGAGCAGATATCTTCCAAAGATATGAACCCCACCACCCACTGAGATCATCAGGAGAGGACCATCTGCATTTGCCACCAGCTCGTCTGGTGGCTACTCAGGACGGGACCTCTCCGTTGCTGCCCCAAGGCTTTGGAATGCGCTCCCTAGTTAAATAAGAGCCTCCCCATATCTGACATCTTTAAAAAAGTCTCTAAAGATGCATTTCTTCACCCAGACTTTTAACTGATATTGTTTTGCTTCTTTTAATGTTGTTTTTAGAATATTGTTTTAAAATTTTAAATTGTGTTTTAAATTTCTTGCTTTAAAATTTTTGGTTTTGTTTTTAATTAATGTTTTACTTTTAATCTTGTAAACCGCCCAGAGATGTAAGTTTTGGGCGGTGTAAAAATATGATAAATAAATAAATAAAGATACTGACGTACTGCCCAATGCTGACAAAACCAAGTTGTTAGAACTATTGTGCATTGTTTGACTCAACTTAAGGATATAGAGAGAAACTAGGTCTACACTGACTGAAGGTAGCTTCACTGTAGAGCCTCACTTCATTGCATTTAGTTACCTACAATGAATTTAGTTCATTTCATTTAATTACTTTAAGGACTGAGGGTGCAATCTAGTGAAAGTTAGATGTAATAAAGTCATTTAAAATTAAGACATTTAATCCAAACATATTTCAACTGGTAACCAACTTTCACAGGATTGCAGATTGTACCTTTAATATATTTTAAAGGCTCGTCTCATGAGTCGTGAATACCCCAGTAAAAAGGTGGAATGGAACTCAAATAGCACAAATGTGATCATTACTATCCTAAACTAAATACCCAAGTAAAAATAGTGTTTAGGGATGCTGACCTCACAGTGCTTCACACTCACAACTCCTGAATTTTTGTAGCTTTTCTTCTTTTGCCTCTTCTTTTCATTAATGCATTCAAATTCAACCTAAAGAATAAAAAAATAGCAACAGGATAAAATCAACCATTTTTAGGTAGTGATCTTAAGAACACTTAGTTGAATGTTCAAACTAGATAGCCTGGGGCCATCTTACATGTTACTTCCTGCTATTCTATCTTTGGCCTACGGTACTTGCAACAGTAGGCAATAGATATAACACAACTAAAGAAACTTGCATGTATGGAGGAGCTTAGAACTGCATTCAACTGGTTGTTGAAGTTGCTTCTGGTTGCTTGCCATCAATTCCCAACTCACATCACTACGTTTACAAGTAAGGACCGCTTGTTTCTGTGGCTGATATTCTTTTGTTCAGCTCTATATGATGTATAAACAGGTTGCTCACCTATAACTCTTGATCTGGTAGTGATCCATTGTATTAATAATGAATTGGTTCTGCCCTTGTGCAGGGACCTTGCAGGTAGACCAACTAGCTCCTTGAGACACCCACTCTGCCTTGCACATGCTCCGTGCTTTCGTTGTAAGTGGCAGTTGGGGGCACCATTTCCTCAGTTTCTTGCAGACCGCCTTTTCCTGACGATCTGTCCTGTTACAGATAAGCTTTGTTTTTTAAAAATATACTACTGTAACGGGGAAGGTTTGGGAGGGTTTTATTAATACAACGGATCACTACCAGATCAAGAGTTACAGGTGAGCAATCTCTTTATCTGGATCGTGATCCGTTGCATTCATAATGAATTGGTGATTAGCCAGCTTCTTATATGGTGGTGGGCACAGCAGACTCGAAGCCTATGGCAACACCCTCTTTAACATGCTTCTCCCAAAACCTGCCTGCTCTGCCATATTCAGGTCAATGGCATAATGTTTTATAAATGGTTGTTGAGAGGACCATGTTGCTGCTGCACAGATATCTGCCATCTGTATACCTGACAAATGTGCCGCTGAGGCAGCATAAGCCCTAGTTGAATGTGCCCTATTGTGCGTGGGGGATTTATTCCCTGCTGCTTGTAAGTTTGCACAATCAACTCAACTAACCAATGAGCCAATCTTTGTCTCAATATAGGCAGGCCTTTGCTCTTCCCCTTGTATACTACAAAAAGCCTTTTTGTTTTGACTGCTCTTGTCTTTTCCAAATACAGGAGGACTCAGCCGACATCCAGAGAATGTAGCACCTTCTCCAACGCCATTTCTGGATTTTGGAAAAAGGTTGGTAAAATAATTTCCTGATTCAGGTGGAACTTCAATACCACCTTAGGGCGGAGGTTCAGATCCAGTCACATGACCACTTTATGTGGGTAGAACTGAGTATATGGGCTGTCCATTCTTAATGCTGTTAGCTCGCTCACATGATGATCGCAATTAGGAATGCTGCCTTGAGCATGACCAATTTTAAACTCACTGTTTCCAGTGGTTCAAAAGACGATAAGACCAAGGACAAACTCCACTGTTCTATTGGTTTTCTTACTGGTGGGTACAGATTGTTAAGCCCCTTCAAAAATATTTTATTTTCTGGATGAGAAAACACAGTTGTGCCATCTGACCCCCTGTGTCTTGACGATATAGCAACCAAATGGACCTTTATGGATACATCTGCCAATCCACCTAATTTCAAAGAGGTCATATACAGGAGCACCTATTTTACAGTGGCCTGTTTCAGGCAGTAACCATGCTGCTGAACATGGGTTGCAAATCTTTTCCATTTGCTGCTATAGTTCTCTCTCAAAGACAGCCTTCTATTATTTAGTAAGATCCTCTTTTAATACCTGATTATCCACACAGTCATCCGTACAGTTTTTACATCTGGATGCTGTACCTTTCCCTCATCCTTTACAAGAAGGTCTGAGCAAAGAGAAAATCTGTGGTAATTCCCCCTTCATAGTCATTTTAGCAGCTCAAACCAGAGTTGCCTTGGACACCATGGTGTCACCAGAACACATGTTGAGCTGTCCCTCAGAATTTGAACCAGAACTCTATTGATTATTGGTTGTAAAAGAAAAAGATACAAGAGACCCTTGTTCCACCTGTGTTGGAACACATCGGCCAACAATCTGTCACCTATTCCTTCATGTGACTAGTACTTCTGACATTTTTTGTTGACAGCAGGCACAAGTAAGTCCACTGATGGACCAACCCACAGGTCGAAGACCCTTTGGAGACAAATGTCCTTGATTTCCCACTTACGGCATTGGTCATGTTGTAGTGACCAACTGAGGGTGTTGGCTAATACAGGGTTTCTTAACCTTGGGCCTCCAGATGTTGTTCGACTACAACCCCCATCATCCCCAGACATGGCCTTTGTGGCTGAGGACGATGGGAGTTTTAGTTTTACATCATCTGGGGGCCCAAAGTTAAGAAACCCTGGGCTAATATATTGTCCACTCCTCTTATGTGTATGGCTACCAGATATACTGCGTGAGTAATGCACCATTCCATTTGCATACTCAAGCTGCACAGCGAGATGGAGACTGTTACCGTTTGTTGAGGTATGCAATCACTGTTGTGTTGTCTAACTGAATTTGTGTTACCATTTTTCTGAGCACTGGTTCGAATGCCTTTAGAGCCATAAACACTGCCAGCAACTCCAAGTAATTTGTATGGCACTGGGACTGAGGTTTGGTCCATTTTTCCTGGATCTGATGTTCTCCACAATGAGCTCACCAACCCTTCAAGGAAGGCATCTGTTGTCGCCCACTGAGTCGGTGTTACAGGCTCAAATGGCACTCCCTCCAAGAGATTTTCTCCTACTGTCCACCTGTGCAGGGAGTTCAGCACAGTATGTGGAAGTATCAACTGCATCTGACTGTCCACATTGGGGCAGAAGCTCCCCAGATACCACTTCTGCAATGGTCTCATGTGTAGACGTGTGTATTGGACAGTGGCATTGCAAGATACCATTAGACCCATTAAATGCTGTATGCTTTCTGCAGGTTGTAATGGGATGAGCGTGAACTGTCGAATCGGTCCCTGATTTGCAGATAGTGTTCTACAGGCAAGTACGCTTTCTTTGCTTCCATGTCTAAAGTTGCCTCAATGAAACGTGGATGTCTTTGTGGTACTAGTTTCAACTTTTTCCAGTTGATATTGATCCCTAGATCCTGCAGCAATTGTAAAATCAAGTGGATATGCAAATGTAACTTTTCTTTGCTGTTGCTCACCAGTGATGGTCAGTTGAGGGCAACTTCACATGACATTCCACACAACTTTTAAAAGTTTTCTTCGACTCCATGTTGTCAAGGAATGGTTGGGTCAAACACCCCACAGTGTCTGTTTAAAAATCCTTGTTAAAGCCAGTTTTTATTCTTTGTGTTTAATTAATCCATTAAGGCAAAGAATGGTCTTAAGAAGTCCTGAGGTCAAAGAAGTCCATAAAAGCAATCCTAAACTCTCTTTTCTATTTCAGTTAAACCGAGGAGCCAGTAAGGAGATATTGATGCGCTGGCAGTCAAACAGAAACTGAGGAAACAGTGCCTGAGCTTTACGCCTACCAACTATTTAAACCAGCTAACAGTCCCAAAGTACCGCAGTGCCCCAACACTGGCCCGATGCAATGCCTTGGACACAGTTGTGATGGAAGGAAGATATAAAAGAACTCCATATGGAGAGTGTATTTGCCCCAGTGGCTCTGGTGAAACTGAAACGACAGCTCATGTACTCTTGTACTGTCAGTATTACTGTTATATTTGGCATAAGCTTTTCTCTCCATATAATAATAATAATTTGATTTCTATACCGCCCTTCCAAAAATGGCTCAGGGCGGTTTACAAAGAGAAACAAACAAATAAGATGGCTCCCTGTCCCCAAAGGGCTCACATTCTAAAAAAAAACCATAAGACACACACCAGTGACAGTCACTGGAGGTACTGTGCTGGGGGTGGATAGGGCCAGTTACTCTCCCCCTGCTAAATAAAGAGTCACCACAGTAAAGGTGCCTCTTTGCCCAGTTAGCAGGGGTTATGTTAGCTCATATCCAGGTGGTACTGATTCCTTTTACCTAAATTTCCTCTTGATAGATCAGAATGACTCTAGATCCTATAACACTGTTCTGTATTAATTACATAATTAAATAAAGTTCTTGCTACCTTTATACTCAGTGTCATTCTGATATTAGTGTTGATTAACTTTTATATATAGTTTTATGTTCATAGTCTTAAATTTTACCTTTTTCTACTTATTATATTAAGTAATTTTATAGAGACTCTATTTTGTAGGAGTAGATTATTGGAACTGTTTTTGTCTGTTTTGATGTTATGCTGATCAAAGACCGAAATAAAGACTATGCTAGTATGCTCTAGAAATATTCTCAGGTTGAGCTCACATTTAAGCACATTACAATTCTATTTCATGAAATTTGTTTTTTAAAATATTAAACACAGGAACATATATAAAAGCTGCATGGAAAACATTTCATGTTACAACAGATTTGTTAGCCATCTTTTGTAGGTTTCACAGAACCTTTCAAGTCTGCAACTGACAACCTACTAATGAAGCACTAGTCTTTCTGAAAAATTCAACTCACTCAGTTGAACTCAGTTGCTGGCTCAGCTATGGTGGCAAGTTGGTGACATCCCCTTCCTCAGGAAGTACTCTGTGCTACCTGAAAATATGTCCTGGAAGGCATCCCTCAAACATCTTTTCAGGTGAGAAGAAGGTTTCCAGGGGAAGAGGAGATCATTTAATGGTAGACAGGATGTCTGAGAGAGATATGCAAATCTATTCTGACATGTGATTATTGGGAATAGGATGCTAGCTTGCTACCACTCTTAAGGATGAGAACAGAGAACCAATACAATGTAGTAGTGAGAGTTTTGAAGCGATCCTGCACTGTGCTCCTTTGAGGAAGGGTAGAAAAGTAAATACTACAACCACAAAGTAAAAAAGCAATTATAATATCAAGGTGTCCACTAAGCTTTATTTGCACTAGTACTACTCTAAGAATTCTTAACTAATTTTTACAATACATTTTGTCTAATGTTCAGAGCACTTCATGTGCTCTCAGTCACTTTTAAAATAGCTCTGGAAGAGAAGACCAGTATCATCATTACTATTAGAAATATGCATATACTGCTTTTCAACAAAGTTCTCAATGCAGGTTACATAGCAAAAGATGAAGATGATGCAGACGGTTCTCTGTGCCCAAGAGGGCTCACAAACTAAAAAGAAGCACAAGAGACACCAGCAACAGCCACTGGAGGGATACTGTGCTAGGGATAGATATGGCCAGTTGCTCTGCTTCTGCTGCATATAAGAGAGCTACCACTTTAAAGGGTCTATTTCACAGGGGCTTTATCATATCATAGGTAAGGGCTGAAAAAAGAGAGAGTGGCTTGCCTAAGGCTATCCAGTGAGCACATGACAGGGCAGAGATTTGAACCAATTTGGTCTGGTGCTAACTTATCCCTTGTCACTCTTATGGGTTCAAGCTCTTTGCAGACTGGACAAAGGCATTTTAAATGTTTTTTGGGGGGTTGTTTTTAAGAGAGATACATGTGGACTTACTGGAGACTGTCGAGAAGCTTCCTTCAGTTTTGACATTGTTGTTTGAAAGGTCCCAATGAGATCATGTGACCCATCGCTGTCATAATCATAACACTCAACCTAAAAACAAAATATTCATTCAGTGTTATCCAGTAATACTATGTATATAGCAGTATCACATAATTTAATGGAGTAAAGGACAAACTCATTTGACTGAAACAAAGGAACTGATAATAGTATCAGACCTACTACGAATGCAGCAAATTAGTAGTTCATGTAAAAAAAGACAACAACCTTGGCTTACATTCTGCACAGAGTAATGCAGACTGTCCAGAACCGCCTGCATCACTGCACTGCATTTCAAACATCACCTGCAGTTTGGTCGAACAGCCTCCTTCTGCTGGAACTTAAAATTGCACAATTGTAGTTGCTGGACACCAAATCCATTATTTCGAATGGATGTAGCATCATGCAACTGCAATTGCACAATTATAACTCATGTGGACGCTGTCCACGTGTCTCATTTTCCAAGCACCTGAGCACCTACCTCTTAATAGCCTCAATGTTGCAGGTCTTTGCCAGTCCTGAACATCAACTACAAAAAATGCATTACAAGGGTGAGACTAAATGCACTAATGTAAGCTACAGACACAACACTGTGGTTTCTGTAAGGCTTTCTACTGGAAACACCAAGGATGGGTAACCTTCCTCATTTGGCTTCAACTTCACTTCTCACTTGTGTGTCCGATAATTTATTTTTAAGATTCAATGTTAAGGAATTTGTTATTCAAGCTGCTTATGACTGAGACTCTCTTTATTACTGAGATCATTACTTTAACATTATTAACAAACATGCACATGCACTCACCATCAATGCACACAACATGCAAGCACTATCATCACCAGAAAGACTTTGTGGAAAGATTTAGATGTAATGAAAGCACACAGAATTAGAGTAAAGCAGAATTCCAGGGTAGGGGAAAAGAACAGCTTATTTATGTTTCAGTATTCCCTTTTAATATATCTAAATTTTGCAATAACATTCATTATGGTGGCAATACATCAGTATATTAAGAAGCTGACCACAGATCCTTTTATTACCCAAGCTAAAATACTAACAGTTGTTTGAAGCAGTCTTCTCAAATTTGTTTGTCTGTCTGATAATTATTCATGTTTCCCAAACACAAAGGAACAGATAAATGAACGCATGCCTGCTTCCAGTAAGAGAAGCCTTCAATAATTCACTTCACACAAAGTTCAGAGATAATGTAATGAGACATGAAAGCAAGTTGTTTGTATATTATGGCTGAATACACAAACAACCATTCTAGTATATGAAAAGGCATTTGCACCAGGGAGAGCTATAAAAATCATTTTACTTACTACAATGAAATGGCCAGTTACATATGACACTGTGTGCATAAAGGTATTAAAGCATTGTTGAATCAGTCAGTACATGATAATATATGTGCCTATTATGGCAAAATAGTTTTAGCTCAAGTCATTCTTCAGATGGGTACAAGGATCTTTTGTACTTTTTCATGACTTTTCTCCATATTTTGTTTCAACGAAGGCAAGAACCAAGCTAAACACGTTTATTCAAAAGATTTTATTTTGGTTCATGCAGGGATTAGAAAAAACATGACCTTGAGAGATTTATATTGCTATGGGACTGGAATACAAAATGCTATCAATACACATAGAAATGAGCAGAACTGTCACTACAGTTTTAAATAATCCTCTTTTCTCTCTTATATTAATGAGCAAAGGGGGAAAGGTAGATAGCCCAGAATAAGCAGCTAATGAGCATTTGGCCAAAAATGAATTAAAGGTAGTAAGGTATGTCAAAATACACATGAATGAGTTGAATAAATATATTCTTCTTGAATACATAACATCAAGAGATGTGTGAGCAGGTGAAGTGGTAAATTGCTACACTTCTCTGCAAGGCTATGAACATATATTTTCTAGACAGACAATTCCATACTTGTTTATTGCCTCGTTTTCAGAATTTTATTTTTTACAGTTAGTACAATGTTGCAGCTGGAAGTAGGATAGTGAGGAAAAAAGAATGAGCATTTTCAGGAGCGTATTTAGCTGAATGGGGGGGGGGAGGGAGAAAAGAGACTATAAGGAGAGGACTAAATAAACAGGACAAACTACAGCTTAAAGAGTATCGGGTGACTGGATTATAACACAAGGAAACTACACTTGATTTCATGAAACTGTGGATGCAAATCTTCTTAGAGACTAGCTGGACACAATTGATTTAACAAGTACCATACCCATTTTCAGGTCATTCTCCTCAAGGAATGGGCAGAGTTGTTGAATCAATCGCAGCTTGTAAAAAGAACTCCTGGCCACAGCCTCAACTTGAGGCACCAGGGTAAGACCTGGGTCGAAGAGCACTCCAAGCTACAAATCTGTTCTTTTTAAGGGGAGTATAACCTTGTCCAGAACAGGAAGTTTTATCCTGTCTGACAGATTATGACCCCACCCCCAACAATGAGCACCTCTGTCTTGTTTGGATTCAGCTTCAGTTTATTATCCCTCGTCCATTCCATTACTGCCTGCAGGCAGGCATTTAAGGGGCCAATGCCATTTCCTGATATGGATGACAAGGAGAAATAGATTTGGATGTCACCAGCATAACATCCCTTCAATAGCTCAGCTGGTACAGTGAAGAATTGTAGAGGCATTGTTCCAAAGCAGGAATTCTTAGGTTGCTGGTTCGATTCCAGCTTGAAGGAGATTTGATTTTGGGAGAGCAGAGCTGGTCTTGTGATAGCAAGCATGACTTGTCTCCTTAGCTAAGCAGGGTCTGCCCTGGTTGCATACAAATGGGAGACTTGATATGTGAGCACTGTAAGATATTCTCCTTAGGGAATGGAGCCGAAGGTTCCTAAGTTCCCTCCCTGGTTTCTCCAAGATAGGGCTGAGAGAGAATCCTGCCTGCAACCCTGGAGAAGCCGCTGCTAGTCTGTGCAGACAATACTGAGCTAGATGGACCTACGGTCTGACTCAGTATATGGCAGCTTCCTATGTTGCTATTGATAACACCCAGCACCAAATGCACTGATAACCTCACCCAGCGGTTTCATGTAGATGTTAAATAGCATTGGTGATAGAATGGAGCCCTGAGGGACTCCATATAGTACCTCCTGTTTTCAAGAGCAACTGTCACCAAGCACCACCATCTGAAATCCATCCAAGACGCAGTTAACAGTGCCTCCTATACCCAAATCCCTCAAGCGATCCAGAAGAATACTACGGTCGGTGGTATCAAAAGCTACAGAGAGATCCAAAAGAACCAACAGAGCCAGACTCCCTCTGTCATTTCCCTGGCAAGGGTCATCTATCAGGCCAACCAAGGAGATCAACCCAATTACCCATCCTAAAGCCAGTTTGAAATGGGTCTAGATAATCAGTTTCCTCCAAGACCACTTGGATGAATCTCACCTCATACAGGACACTCGTCCTTAAAAAGAATATTTGACATAAGGCAAGTTACATAAGCACCACTGAAAAAAAGCAATTTACATAACCATGTCATACATCAACTCAGAGATATTAACAAATTCTCACATATCAGATGAGACTATACAGAGAGAGAAAGAGTCAATCCTATTAAACAAACTAGAGCTCATTCTTAACTTGCATATCCTCACAAATAATTATTTTAAGTGCAGAATAATCAAACATAAGTTAGTTTCATTTCAAACAACAAATGCTTGTGGCTGCCTCTGAAAGTTACCTTGATTGTTTTGTCCATATCACCATAGCATAAAGAGTTGAGAGAGATTTTAAACGGCCGCCAGACAGGATTCAAATTATTTTTAATAACCTAAAGCACATACAAATAAGACGTTTAGAAACATATCAAGTTATTTTTCATTTGATAACATTTGCTGTTCAGTAATCTAAGCAAATCATGAGACTGTTAGTGGTAAGTTAACCTATAGTAAGTAAATCTTTATTTCAGTCTCTGCCAAGCATAAAGGTTGTATGAGTAAAGGGTGTTGCCTTTACTCTAGTAGAGTATTGTGCTTTGGATTTTATTTTATTTTTTTAAGGTGCTAACCTTCTAAAAGTCAGTAGCACATGCTCTGAAAATCAGGATCATGAAAGATTCTGACATGAACCATGAACCAAGTTAGTCTAGCCTGCAAGAATGGTAAGAACCACCTTACTTCTGTTCTGTGCACCATCACCCAGTTTCCTTCAGAGGTTTGCTTGTGAAACTCCAAGTAAGGGTCAGATTTTCCAAACAAATCCTGCAATTAAATAATAGCCTACTAAGATTATCTTATGTGGAGAATTTCTGCAAACATTGTTGTATATTACCTCCTTTTCAAACTACACATATCACTTTTATCTAAGACGCAGACATTCAACCTGCATATTTCTCTTTTCCATCAGCACTGCACATAGCCTAACTGTGGCTCCTTTCAGCAATACAATTCCTACTTTTGAAAACTCAGGGAACTGAAGTTCTTGCAGTGAGATTCAGAAAAACTAAAGTGGCACAGCGCTTTCTGGAGTGTTGCTTTCAAAAAAGAGGGACTGCAGCAGAAACTGCAGTAGGACCTGATTAGGCAGTACCAGTCAAGAAACACAAGCATGCTGGGGAGCAAAGTAAGAGGAAGCTCTACACACACACACACACACACACACACACACACACACACACCTGCCCAGTTTCCATATACCAGTCACATTTGTCTTATACAAGATTTTCAGAATTACACATGCTTCTTTAGCATCAAGATGTTTGTAACCTATTTGCTGGATATGGAAAAGGCAATGGAAGACTTGATCTTGTTTGTTTCCTACCAGGGGTCAAAAAACCACCAGCTTATACACCACAGGGTTTATGTAAAGGTCAATGAGAAAATATGCATTGCAGTCACTTCTTCCATAAAAGAACTGAGAAATTTTAGTTTCTGAAACTCCATTGACGTGAAACTCATTAGTCTAAAACCACAGATATAAGCAATGATTTGTATGAGAAATCCTAAAGCAAGCACTGAAGTTCATGAAGATTACAGATTTACATAAACAAACTGTGCTCATGAACTCCCCCCTCCCCTTCCCATTGTATGCTTCACTTTAACTAATTACTATTGCTTACACAGAAGCAATCTTTTGCTGGTTTGGATACAACTATGACTTTTGCAAGCCCTTCAAACCAGGATTGCCAAGTGCAATATAATCCTGGCCTGCAGGGCTTCTTTGGTCAAAACAGCAAACTAGGGCTCCGGAAAAAGTAAAGTAATTTATTAAAAGTGGTGTATGCATATGGACAGATCATACAAGCACAGAGCTTGACTTATCTCAAGTCAGACCATTGGTTTATCTAGCTCAATGTTGTCTACACTGACTGAAAGTGGCCCTCCAAGGTTTCAGGCAGGAGTCTTTCCCAGCCTTACCTGGAGATGCCAAGGATTGAACCTGGGACATTCTACATGCAAGGCTGATGCTCTGTGGCCCCACCACTACTTGGAGTTTGGCATTACATGACTTAATGGTTAGATTCTCACAACATACGAACAAAACCATTAAGTCACCATCAAATCTTACTGCAAGGATAAGCAGCAATGTTGTGAGATACATCTATAAGGTTTCTATGTATCTGTCAAGGATTCCAACTTAATTAAGATTTTTCCTCAACTGCTTTAGCAGATCTATGAATTAAGATGATTTTGAAGTCAGACCCACTAAAGTACCTTGTTGTCCAGTTTCCTTGCTTCAACTTCAAGTATGACCACTCGGTTATCCTTTACTTCTTCAGCTGTAATCTGAGTAGACAAGATGATAAATATTCATCATGATTACACATGTAGATCTAAAATTGATCAATCAATCTTTATTGTTATGGTCAAAGACCAGCCAAAGGAAAAATACGAATACAAAACCAGTAACATTGCCAATACATCCCCCACATAATCGCCAACACATCCCCCACATAAAAAAATTTAACACAACACACAATGTAGAACTAATAGAAACAATTAAAATGAAACACCCACCGGGCTGTAATAAAACACATTAAGAAGCCTCTCTGAACAAGTGGGTTTTAAGATCTTTTTTTTAAGCATGGAGAATCTCTTCTGGGAGGGTATTCCAGAGCCCAGGGGCCACAACTGAAAATTCTCTAGTCCCTGCCAACTGTAACTCAGTCAACAGCAGAATAGCGACCAGGGCTCAAGATGATTATTAAAGAGCCCTAGTCAATGCGTATGGGCAAATGCAGTCCAACAGATACCAGGTCACAAGCCATGTAGGGCTTTAAAGGTCAACACCAGCACTTTGAATCTTCTACTATGACTACAACTACAAATATTTTTATACTGCTCCTTGACCAAACTTCTCAAAGAGATTTACATAGATTAAATAGCTAAATAAGATGGTTCCCTTTCCCCAAGAGAATCTAGCCTGGAAGCAAACTGGCAGCCAATGAAGCTGCCACAGGATGGATGGAATACTCAAAAAACAACTAGCGTCCATGGGCATTCTTGCAGCAGTATTCTTGACAAGCTGAGGCTTCCGAACTGTCTTCAAAGGAGCCCCAAGCAGAGCGTGTTGCAGTAATCCAATATGGACGTTATCAAAGGATGAATGACTGAGGTCAGGTCTGACTTCTCCAAGTAGGGTCAAAGTTGGCATACCAGCTGTAGTTGGTAAAAGTCACTCCTGCACACCACCACCACCTCAGACTCCAAGGACAGCATTGGGTCCATAAGCACCCCCAAACTGCAAACCTGGTCTTTCAGGGGGAGTATGACCTCATTCAAGACCAGATTTACCCCACCACTTGGATAATCAGTTTTATCAACCTAAACCACTTCTGTCTTATCTGGATTAGGTTTCAGTCTTAAAATGGCCCTAATTACTACAACTTACCCTCAGACAATCATTTTCATGTAACATGCGGATAAGTGCAAGTAGCCTGTGGTCTATAGTTGAAGCCTCCAATTTAGTTTCCAGCACGTGCCTTGCACATAGCTTGCCCACTATACTTAATAAACTGATTGGTCAGTAGATGGAGAGATCAGTTTTCACCCCCTTTTCGTAAAGAGGGATAAATGCTAGACCCTAAACACTAGGGATCTGCACCTAAAGAGAAGGCGGATCTTCTCCAAAACAAGGAAACCCATACTTTCTTTTTCCATGCATACCTGCATGCACAAGGTCCCAAGTTCCCTCCCAGGCATCTCCAAGATAGGGCTGAGAGAGACTCCTGCCTGCAACCTTGGAGAAAGCACTGCTAGTCTGGGTAGACAATACTGAGATAGATTGACCAATGGTACGACTCTGTATAAGGCAGCTTTTTATGTTCACCCTTCCAGACCATTTAGGGTTTTTATATGTTTTGGATCCACTGCTAAATCATAACATAACTCTCCATAACAAGAGTTTCTTGATTCCTTCTTTCAATTTTTTTTAAAAAAATTGTTAAGTGAACACTGTCCTGGTGAGCCTCAACTAATTGATGGATGATAGAATTCAACAAGCTACGGGAAACCATAACAAACTAGATGGTACTGGTTCCCCATCCAGACTAATATTATATGTATATTCTCCAGGATTATCACCTTTCACCTCCCCATTGTGTAGAAAGAGGTCCAGCCTGCTCACAAATTGCATCAAACTGAATCCCTTCCAATTCGATCTAATATCTTTAGAGTGGTGTAAGGGATTTTCTCCCTCATATATTGGCAGAACAGCATTAAAAAAGGAGTACAGGACCTCATTGCAGGGCCAATTCTTGCATTAAAACCAACTGCTACCTCTACTGAGGCATTTGGAAAGACCAAAATAAGATTGGAAATATACCCCTCTAGAGTGGGCCTGGTTTCTTGGCTCCAAGCCAGCATTCCTTGTGGAGGAAAGTAAACATTAATAAAAGACTGATGACTAAACTTGACAAAACAGGCCAGAGAGCAAGTTGCTCACAAGGAACTAACTTAATAATATCCACCTGTCACTTCATGGAGACAAGCAGAGCAAGCTCTCCCCTAGGTCTACCCCTCTCCACTACAGAAAACAGCCTGCAGGTCACATACAATGCACCCATAAATCAATACCACCTCACAGGCCCAAATCTCTTATATTAAATATCAAATGAAGTTATATAATCAATAAGCAAGGTATCCAAACTCTCAGGGGTCCAACCAGCAACATTCCAGGAAAGAGGGCTGATGGAGACATAATGCCTAGACTATCAATCAGTATATTCCATGGGGGCCCCCTCATACTCTAGAATGATCCAAGGATTCCCCTTTCAAATCATGCAGTAAGATGCCCTCCAAGAAAGCAGGATGCTTCTTACTTTAGGTGGGCATGAGGCTCCATGGAGACGCATGGAAGACAGGCAAGGTGGATATAACTAAATCCAGCACATTGCTATGTCTCCGGGTGGGAGAATTAGGCAAATCAATCAGATTGTCATTAGAAGCTGAAAAATCAAGGTCAATTTTACTCAATGAGCCATCTTCCCGGACAGTCAAAAGAGTCTCATCTATCTCAGCATCCTCAAAAGCAACCAATTCCATTGAGTGGCAGACAAGGCTTGGCTCACATTAATCAATTGGTCTTTCCACTTTGTCAGCTCTGCTAATCCCATCTGCTTTTGCCAACATATCTTCCAGATTTAATAGATTTCCCATTTCTCAGGAGACAATCTTGTAGGAAGCATCCAGACTTTGAGTTGAGATGTTATTGGGGGTGGGGATTGTTGTTGGAACTAATATAGCCTTGGGGCTGCAGTGGCATTATAAGTCCATCCAATGAGCCATTTTGTGTTCCTTTCTCAGGAAAGAAAACTTTAAGGAGTTCCACCACAGGGCATACATTCTACAAAGAAATCCTAAGGCCCTCCAAACTACACAAAAATATGATTTCCCTCTTCCATTAGTGTCACTCCTAATAGGTTAAGAAATCTTGAATGAACTAAAGCATCTGAGGCTTTCAGCTCAGTTACAGTTTACACTTCATTTATCTATGCCATAAGATAGGGCCACAGTTTTGTAACAATGCCAATATAACTCATAGGTTCAAGGCCAGAACAAGCAGCTGCACCATCTGAGCTCTCAGATAACAATGAACACTCATCTTGAACTGACTGAGTGAAAGTTAAGAGAACTCTCATCCAGGCCACCGTAATAGGAAGCCTTTCCACTCTCTAAAGATCCACAGGGCAATATCGGCACTGTAATAATTGACTCAATGAATAGATAGTAGTTCTTTTAGTTATCCAACTCCCCTTATTAATATCATTAAATGCAATAAACAGCACTAGCTGATTATTTTGTAGATGGTGTACAATCCCAGCCATCTCTCCCCTCCGACTGTAAGCTATTGCCAGTAGGGGTGTGCTCAAACCGCGATTCAAGCACCAATTGGAGCCCCGGTTGGAAGCAGGAGTTTTAAGAAAGAGGAGAGCAGATCCTTACCTGCTCTCTGCCACCCCATGCAGCTTCCCATGCGTGGGTGCAATGTGCATGCTGGTGCCATTTAGGGGTACTTGGGCCTTGTGCTGCCCCAGCAGGAAGCTGCATGGAGTGGTGGAGAGCAGGTAAGGACTGGCTCTCCTCTTTCTTAAAGCTCCCAATCGCAGTTCAAGCATACCCCTATTTCCTATCTGCAGAACCTGACACTCTTTTACTCAACCAAGTTGTTGCTTTGATGTTGTTCATGCCACTGCCTTCTTTTGGGCCCACTATGGATAAGGAGTCCAAATATTGCTGGGAGAAGACATCAAAGGCAATCCTAAAGTAATACTAACAAGATTAAGCCGATTGAAAATATAAACAGTCTTTGCCCTAGAAGGGGGTGCATGGAACACAAAATGCTCAGGATGTTCTGTTGGAGTAACCAGGGAGCCAGTTGCTCTGATGTAATCAACTCCGTTCCAGACTGAACATCCCAGCTGCCATTTTGGACTTTAAAATGGCCGTCGTGCATGCCCAGCCACCATTTTGGAACCCAAAATGGTGGCAGAACAGGTTGGGATGTTCCAGCTAGAACGGGGCTGTTCTGTTCCGAGCTTGGAACATCCTGAATCAGGACATTCTGCTCATCCCTAGTAAGCAAGCACTGGTAAATCATAGAGTTGGGGGGGGGCGCGTTCTGGGGGCCTTGAGCTTAGTCTGCCTCCCCAGAAGGGTACCCACCAAGGTGGCAAGCCCAATTCAGTAAAAAGCTGTTCATTCCCCCACAAGAGTCTTCTCCAGCCAAGGAGATAAGGAAAGCAGATGGTAAACATGGCTCTGATTCCAACACCTCATATTTTTTTGGGGAAGCAAACACAGATAGTGCACTTATAGTTTCCTTCAGAAACAATAAATCAATATACAGCTGTTTAGCTCATTTTAATGGCAAATCAGGGTTTGTTCTCCCTCCCCACATAATCACCAGCTGCAACGAAGTCCTTAGGATTAATTGTCTTTGGCAAGCACAGTTCCTTTGGCAGCAGCAACCACAACAATCCTCCAAACCAAATATACTTAATCTAAGATAAGATAAAATAAAAAAAACTCTACTAACAACTTTTTAAAAAGTCTACTAAAAAGACAGTCAGGCAGGGAAGCAAACAAACAACTGGACTAACAGAGCTATAATTCCAAGCTGTACCTCTGTCGCAGTCTTAACTCTCCCTCGAGGGTTCTACTAAAGTTTAACCATTAATTCTTTTATGGATTTTAAGATGAAAAATATAACCATTCTAAAGGGTTCTTCAAGAAGCAAGCATTGCATTTCTACTACTTTTTAAAAAAAGAATATATTTATAGTTGGGCCTTTATGAGTGGAATGACATTCAGCTAATGGAAATGGTGAAAATGTGCATATCAGACTGAGAACTGCTTTTTAATATAAGACAATTAAGATTTTATCGTCACAAAGGGAAAGCCATTCTCTCTTCTCCCATTTAAGAACATTAAAGCTTGAGTGCACCTAATGGGCTGACTCTCTTCATCTGAACAAAAGACTGACTATATCACATGACAAACTGCTTTTGAAAATTCTTCTCAGTGGTGAGAGCGGTTTGCCATGCAGAACTTTGGGCTGCTGTTTGGATAGTACCAATCAAGAACTTCCTTGATCGTGTAAAAGTAGTGATGTAGTTCTTTGGATGCAGGTCATAGTTCTGTAAATTTTCAAAGGATTTGCCACATAGAAACAAAAAATGTGTGAACAGTCCAGATAAAGTGAAGCAATCAACTATACTTAGGCACACAGTAAAGTACATTATAGGAATGTCCTAAGCATGCTTACTAAGAAGTCAATCGTACCGTATTCAATATTACTTACTCCTATTCAACAGTGCATAGGATTGCAGGTTTAATTCCATTAATTTCAACGGATTCTCAAACTTAAAGTTTTTGTTGATTGTCTTCATATTGTTCTGGCCAGCATATATTGTGGGGGGGAGGGGAGGAGAGAGAGTGTGACAATAGAGCCCAAGGATATTTTTTTTTGTTCAGACTGGCATACCAAAGAGGAAACAAACTACATTTTCATACCGTAATTCTTCCTTTTCCTGCAGGTCTGCCATTTTTCAGCACTAGCGGCCTGGTGATTGTCTTGCTAGAAACAATCTGTTAACACATGCAAATATCCAGAATAGTTACAGATAAATAAATTTTCTAATCCACAGTACTTGGTAAGTGGTTATTTATTAAGAACTCCTAAAGTAAAACAGAGGGTGGAGGTGGGGGGATTACAGTGGGCAGCTTTCAGGCTAGCACTTGTGTGAAAGGAAGGTGTTCCATTTGTGAAGGGAGGCAGGGACAATTTTTGAAAACCTGTGTGTAGAGATGTGAAGGC
Organism: Hemicordylus capensis; assembly: GCF_027244095.1. Classification (NCBI taxonomy): domain Eukaryota; kingdom Metazoa; phylum Chordata; class Lepidosauria; order Squamata; family Cordylidae; genus Hemicordylus; species Hemicordylus capensis. Next base: position 278,009,248 of record NC_069660.1, on the reverse strand, counting down.
CTGGTGGGGAGGACACAGCCCCCGCCCTGAAGAACTTTGTATTTCCCCCCCAAAATCGAATGAAATGTTTTCTTTTGGAATCATGAATAAAAGAGTTAGGAGGTGTTCAGATATATTCAGATAAGGAAAGGTGTTCTGGCCTTTACTCTCCCAAGCTTCTTGCTTGTTTCAGATTCCTCCATCATCTACAGCAGGGCTGCTCAACTTCGGCCCCAGAGTTCCCTCTAATTATTTTCATCAATGAGTGGAATGAGGTTGGTTCTGGGCAGCAGTATCAAGGAGGTGTGCACACATATGCATTATTATGTATCACTATAGATACAACATGCATGTGCACACACAAATACTGAAGGACAGAAGTGTATTTTACCATTTGAATCTATTTATGAAATTATAATATAAAAGATAATTTATTCTATCTATAAAATTGGGATTTATAACTTTATAGTGCCAAACTAAGTATTCTAGCTTTGGGTATGAAGCTGAGCTCTTAAGATTCCTTAAGGACAAAATTTATTCTGTCTGAGCTTTTCTAAAAGTAGTGTCTTCTTGATATAGTGATTGGTTTTGACCTATAGGTTAGGCTCCTACTTGCTGTACTCTCTTCTCTGTCACTTATCAAAATTTGATAATTCTCGGGAATGGTGCTAGATTCCCTGAGTAGACTAGATCTGGAATAACTGGATCACATACAGAACAAAAACCTTCAATTAATTTACTAGGAAATATATTTATAGCTGTTTCTGTTACTTAAACGTGAGTCTCTAAGAGTCTTTTTCTTCTTCTTCAGAAAAATCATATTAACTATTACTAGCCAACCCGTACAGAGCATCTGCGTGCTATTTGGGGCCGGTTGTTCCCCCGCCCCCCGTCCCACTCTCTCTTGCCCTCCCTTCCCCCCCACCCCACTCTCTCTTGCCTCCCCCCTGCCCCACTCTCTTGCCACATTCTCCCTCACCCCCTCCCCACTCTTGCCCCTCCCTCTCCCCACTCTCTCTTGCCGTCTCTTCCCTTCCATTCTTCTCTTCCCTGCCCCACACCCCCACCTGCACTGAGCAACTTACAGCTGGACTTCACTGCCGCCACAGCCAGGCCCTCATTACTGGGCGGCAGAGGGCCGGAAAGGACCCTGCCGCCGCCATTCCACCTCCCAAGCAGCGAATTGGGGAGTCCTGCTGCCCATTTCCCTCCCGCCCCAGGCTGTGAGCAGCCAGGTCCTACTTACTGGGCAGCAGAGGGCCGAAAAGGGCCCCACCGCCGCCATTCCTCCTCCTGAGCGGCGAACTGGGGAGTCCCACCACCCGTTTTCCTCTGGCCCCAAGCTGCCTCACTCTCTTCCCTGCCCCCTTTCCCTCTCGCCGGTGCCTCCTCTCCCCTCACCTGTGCCTGGCTGTCCCGCCACTGCCTCCTGCTCCCAGCGGCAAGGCCAGGCCAGGCCACCATCACCGCTGCCTCCTCCTCCCCAGGGATGGCCTGACCAGGCCATACCTCCACCTCCCAGCGGCGAGCCGAGACCGCCTCCTGAGGCTGTTTTGCGGCCCACCGCTGCAGCCATTTTCTCTTGCCCACAAGGGTTGTCTAAATGCAGACGTTTTCATAAGTCATTAAGATGTAATGTCACCACATGTACTGGCAATAAGACCATTACGCCTGGTGGCAACTCTGAACCGGGCCTTCTCTACTGCTCCTGGCCTACGGAATGCACTCCCAGCAGATATCCACAGTTTAGGCTCGCTGTTGGCCTTTAAGAGAGCCCTAAATACTTTCTTGTTTGGCGTGGCCTTCCAAGGTTTTTGAATTGTTTTAAAGTATTTTTAATTGTTTTAAATTGTGTTAAATTGTTTTTATATTATTTTAATAAGTAGTGTGTTTTAAATGAGGTTTGTTTTTATGATTTTTAAACTAGTTGTGAACTTCCCAGAGCCTCAGGATGGAGCAGTTCATAAATGTAATAAATAGTCAAGATGATAAAAATGAAGGCACAGAAGAAGCAGGAACTGCTGAAAGTGATACAGTATTTCTAAGTGTAATATATCAAACATGTTGTTACAAGCAAAGCAGGTTATATATAATAAATGCTCCTAAAGAAACAATGTTACCTTAAAACCATAAAGGGTGCTAGAAAAGAAGTATTGCATATATTTCAATTTCCCCCCAAATTTCCATTTTTTTCTTTTTAAACCCTCCCGGGTTTTTCCCCATGATTTTAAAATTTCCAGAAATTTTACATCCTCCCCGCAAAATAAGTGATGTGAGGCCACAGAAAGTAGATCCTGCCTCACTATATAACCCCTATTAACTAGGCAAATAAGCACCTTTCTAAGTGGTGGTTCTCTTATTTAGCAGGGGGAGAGCAACTGTCCCTATTCAACCCTAGCACAGCATCCCTCCAGTAGCTGTTGCTGTTGTCACTATTTCCTCTTAAACTATGAATCCCTTTGCTGTGTCTATCTCTTTGAAACCCTTTTATAATCCTAACTATCTCAGAGAAACTACCTAAGAAAATAATCCACTGGTTTTCCCCTCTGAAAAGCAGCATTTATCAAATGAGAACAGAACGCCATTATGGTTTCTGTTTTTGCAGAATATCCATACTGAGAACTAAGTTAATACCAGTATAAAGAGAGTTTCAAATGAATGTCATATCTATAGACAGAACCAAAATAATTGTAACTGGAGCAACTAGCACAACCCTCTGAATGCTACAAAGAATATCTAAGACCTATTTGCACTTACCTGCCCCAGTGTGCATTCAAATTCTCCTAAGAAGTCATCATCACTCAGCTCAACAGTTGCATTGTCGATGTCATATACCCCAAATCTGAGCTTCTGAACTAGCTCAAAGTAATAATCAATGAGGAATTTCTTGGAAAACTTGGGGTCCAAACAGTTCTTGACCCTTTCTGTGCGAGAAACCTATAAATAAGACATGGAAGCTCATCACACAATGATTCATAGAAACAAACCCACTTCTCACAGCTGGCTTTAAACTTTGAGCATCTGAAAGGGATAGGAAAATGGTGCTAAATTTATAAAATTATATCTTGTTGGACACTGAAGAGAGGGTAAAAAACCACCAAATCAGCCTTGGTATAAGAGATGCAATAAAAATGCTGATGGTAGACCATAGTTACATCATTCTTATTTTTATTACTATTATTTCTATTTTTATTCTCTTAGGTTTAGTACATTCTTTTAATATACCCAATTTCCTTTGGCCAGTAAAAAGATTTTCTAATAAAAATATGCAAATCAAGCAAGAGAAGAGAGGGAGCTTGTTCTTAAAGACTGATTGGATACATGTAAATCTTATTAAGCCATGGGTGTGACTAATGAAACAAATGTCATTTGAAAGAAGTTGGTCTTCATACCTGAAGTACGCTTCAGGTATGAAGACCAACTTCTTTCAAATGACACTTGTTGAAGTGTCTGAAGGGAGAATACCAGAAATTAATGTTTTCTGATATACATGATAAAAACTGGATTAAAATGAGGAACTTTACTAGCCAGTAATCAGATTGTATTAAACCTCTCTAAGTATCAGAGGGATTTTAGAAGCATCAACATCCTATACCTCATACCACTGCTGCCCACTTGTATGCTGAAGCAGCACACACAGTGGGTCCGATTTGGAGCCAACATCTTTATCCAGGAGATTGCTGCAGGAGATGGTCAGCTCCACCTTTGTTACACATTGTGCCGCCATCTGCTACAGCAGACAAGAAAACAAGCATCATTTAATGTTCATGAAAGCAAAAATTGTTCTAATACTACACAGTCCAAGACCACAATAGATGTAACATAGATTTAAGCAAGCTTAAGCACAATAAAGTAAATGTTGGATTGTGTTCTAACCATACACTGACAAATCATATATCACAGAATTGCAAGAACACAGCAAGACAGAACTTCTTATGCATAAGCCATCTGGAAGAAAAGGAATATGTAACATCCATTATCATCTAACAATGTTACTGATCTAGTTTCATGCCTACGAAACAGATTTTTCTTTAAAAATTAAAGAAAGCTCTATTTTAAAATAGACAAGGGTTTTTTCTCAAAATATTACAATTACTAAACAAAGCATAATGTCTTTTAATCTCACATTTATCAACCATTGTTAAGATACAATGCAAGTAAATATATATTTGAAGAACTACATCAGTAGTCCAAAATATTCTGGAATAAAAATACTTCTACCCTCAGAGCAATGCATTACTCTACAGGTGCTTGCAACTCGCAAAGGAACAGCTTCCTCCTGGGAAACTGGTAATCCCCAATACTGTGAGTAGAGGAAGCATTTTCTGCTTCCCCACAGATGAATTCCCATACACACAAACATTCATAAGCAGGGGAGACAGAGGCCACACACTTCAAATATTAACTAAATGAACATGTTAACTTGCTTAACAGGTCTAAATACTGTATCATTTCTTTTAGAGCCACAAAATAACCTCCACCTCATTGATATCTTGAGAACTACGGCAGAACAGCAATGTCATAGGTGCAGGCCAGAAATGTCTCTCTGAAGTGGTTTATTTTTACAACTATTCCCAGAATTTATTATGGACCATGCTAACCCAGGTCAAAGCAAGAGTCTTCTATTGAATTATATAGAAAAGACTTTGAAGAAGGTAGTCAGAATGAATGGGCTGATGAAAATGTATACCCCAATAAATCTTTTAAAGTGACACAAGACAGCTTGTTTCTATTGATTTGTCAATAGATATTAGATGATGTCACCGTGCTTTGATAAACATGCTTGAAGTTAATTGTGAGTCTTAAGCAAAACAGGTCATAAACCATAGGTCAGTACAGATTACGCTAAGGCTTGGAAAATATCCAACATGTAGTCAATTTGCATCCGATATTACAGGGCTTGACTAATCCCAGACATCTAGGAATTCTGTAGTACCTAGTGTAGAACATACAAAGGTAGATTGAGCTGGTAATTTTTATTTTTTTCGGCAGCCTTTTTCTGCTTCAAATACATTACTTTTAAAGGGATAAAGAAAGGTCCATTTATCCTTCACCTTCCACAGTACCCATTGCTAACTTTATTACTGTATGTAAGCTGCTTTGGGTGATCCTTCTGGGCCGAGAGATGGAACAAATTCAGCCAAATATATTATAACCACCTATGGTGCTCCTTTTGTTTTTATTTTAGGACAGCTGGTGGCAAGGCAAATCAGCATCCTGACTTGCTGAACCAAAAATGTTTGCAAGACCTACATGCAGTTTTTAAAGATTCACTTCCTGCAGGTGCCCAGAGGAAGTACATTGGACCTATAAACTAGAATCAGTCCCTGGATTCTAGCTCATTGCAGATTCCGATTACATCCCAAAATTGCAAAGTCTTATCTTCACTGCTACTTTTACCATTTATCATAACATCATGAACCTAACAATTCCCATAAATAGGACCTGATGGAGATAGCAGATTACTGTGCAGTCACCTCCCCTCCCTCACACACCACCACACTACCTCTATACAAGTCAGAGAGCACCTTTCCCTACATAATTTACCACTTTCATACAAAAATGGGGCTTAGACAGATTCATGGAGGATAAGTCCATCAATAGCTATTAGCTATATGGGACCTCCAGGTTCAGAGGCAGTATACCACTTATCTTGAATTTAATTGCTGCGATATAGAGTTAGATCATCATCCGGCATAAGGAAGTTGCTGTTTTTTCGGGTTAATTGCTGTGAGACTGCTCCCCCTGCTGTTTACATTTTCAGTTAGACTTGCCTGAATGGAGGCATTTTGCTGCTGTTGAGCAGCTAGTCCGGAAAGCGCTCTGATGAAAGCTATTGTCATCATGCTGCTAGTGTGTTTTCCAGAGACATCTGGTTGGCCATGAGGAAAAGCAAGATGCTGGACCAGATGGACTGACCCAGCGGGACTCCTGCATTCTTTACCCATAATGTAGGCTGTTTTATTATGTTGACTGTACACACGTACATTAGAGAAATTGCAGAGTGAGCTGCCTTCTATAGCGTCAGATCATGGGTTCATCCTGCTCAGTATTGTCTACACCGGGCCTACTCAACTTAGTCCACCCCCAGCTGTTTTTGGACTGCAACTCCCACAATCCCCAGCCACAGTGGCCAATAGCCAGGGATTATGGGAGTTGTAGGCCAACATCTGCAGGACAGAAGTTGAGCAGAGGCTCTCCAAGGTTTCAGAGAAAAGTCTCTCCCAGCCCAACCTGGAGATGCCAGGGATTGAACAGGAGTCTTTCTGTTTGCAAAGCAGATGCTCTGCCACTGAGCTGTGGCCCTCACATACACACAATGAGAAACATATGTTTGCAATTATCATACAAGGTTGCTTCACACTGTATGTAGCAATTGTGTTTGCTGGAACTGCACTGTGTTTTCCACTGTATACTTGCAAAACAAGGAAAAACACATGTCTAAGGACTCAGGAGCACAGAGAGTCCTAACTGGCCAGATCCATTACCTATCCCACTGTATACTTAAGGACATATCTGCCCTTCACACATTTATTGTGAAAAAAGTCTAGTGCAACACCAGCACAGCAAACACATTTGCTGTGCAAAGCAGCTCTGTGTAATGATCCAGACATGAGGCACTTCCTAAACAGAAAACATTCAATGCCTGGAGCAGGCCTTGCATACCTTCAGAGCCACACCCACTGCACAGCCAGTCTACACCACAGTAGTCCACAATATACACCCCAAATTTATGGCTATCTACAAAATGGACCAAACTTGCAGGGTTTTTTTTTTTTTTTTTTGCCTGCAAGCCTTTATTTCTGAGGTCCCTTCAAAGGTAAGATAATTTACCTTTATCTTAGGTAAATGCATCACCTAAGAACAAACTAGGGCACTGTTATGTGGAGACACTCTCCAAATCCATCCACAAGCAACCCCCCCCAAACAAAGCCCCACCTGGTTTTTTGTTTTAAAGAAGAGAATCAAGGCTACTCCTTGTGCCCGTTGACAAGAATCAAACAACTCTGTTCAAATTAAAAAAGACACCAGGAGTGGAAGATTAACTTGGATAGAAAGTTTCCAAGTTTTTTCGGTAAAGACATTTCTGTGAAATGCAAACATAAGTCCCATCAGAGGTTTGCCTTCACTGCACATTTTGGTTACTTTGGGAGCTTCACCACGAGCTTCACCACAAAGCGAGAGAAAGGAGTTATTAGCTTGTGTCTACCCCACAGCATGTTCCCACTTCCCCAAATTTCTCTCACTCCCAGGCGCCATCACCCATCAAGGGTCACAATCCCCAAATGCCACGGAAAAGCACCAGCAACCCGCACTACAGCTACCACCTGCCCTCGCTTCTCCCTCTCGCACACACCTCCTGCCTCAGCTACTCCCCAGCTTACATCAACGGCGTACTAGGCGCTGTCCAAAAGATGCACACAGAGCAGCGCACCCCCTCCGTAAGCAGCGCTTCCCAAGCAGCAGGGCCTCACTCAGCTCCCAGTCCACGAGGGTGAGGCAACGCAAGTGGGAATGATACTAAGAAGACAGGCCTTCCAAGCGCCTAACCTGGGGTGCCGCCTCCACCAGCCGCCCCTCAGAAGTTGTGTAACGTAGAAGGTAAGCGCAGGAGCGAACTGCACGCAGCGCATGCGCAAGTCTCCTTCACACTCCCTTCCTCTGCGCTCGGTTTTTCCCTTCGCGGCGCTGTGAAGGCGATCCGCGTCACGTGACGTCGCCAGGTTTCCACCTTTCTTTTCCCGGAATTACTCTGTTACGTCATCAGGGAGGGTCGCACGCGGGAAATCCTAGAGCGCTGGTTGCTAAGCAACAGCTTTAGAGAATTCCGACCCTGAGGCCGGAACTAAAGGGTGCCAGCTGCTGTACAACCCGGCTCTTTTAAGACGTTGCTCCACAGTTTTAATGTGTGGATTATAGCGATGCGGGCTTGAGCAGCCGTTGCTTCCGGTGTGGGCGAGGCCTGGTGAACTGTGTGGAAAGGCGGAGGGGAAAGGTTCCCGTCATGGCGGCTGTCAACGGTCTCGTCGCAGCAGCGCGACATTTATGCCGGGGTGCCTATTGGGCAGGGACACGACTGCTCTGGGAGGCTCCGAAAATGAGATGCGGCTGGCAGCGCCGAGCTTTCTCGAGACAAGGAGGCAGTGGCGGCAGAAGCGAGGTGCTATTGCGCTTGTCCGTTGAGTGCATCTCTGCATCCCTTCCTGCTCTCCGCTTCCTTTCTCTCGGGAGGTGGAGCACTCTCCACCCGTAGAGACCCGAAGCTGGAGTCTATGCAAGGAGAGGAGACTCCCTCCTTAACTCCTCCCATTCTCCCTTTTAATCCCTTCCTGTATTCAGTTGCATGCCTATGAGAATCGGCTGTAGGGTTGCCAACATTTCATTGCCAGAATGAGGGACACATGTTGGGGGCGGGGGCTGGCTTGTGGGTCTGGGAGGTGTATGCAGTGGTAATCAAGAGCCTGAGCCCTGCTAACTGGGCAAAGAGATACGTTCAACGTGGTGATTTTCTTTTTTTATTAGGGGGAGAGTAACTGGCCCTATCCACCCCCAGCACAGTATCTCCAGTGACTGTTGCTGGTGTCTATCTGATGTTTCTTTTTAGACTGTGAGCTCTTTGGGGACAGGGATCCATCTTATTTATTTGTTATTTCTCTGTGTAAACCGCCCTGATCCATTTTGGAAGGGTGGTATAGAAATCAAATGAATGAATGAGTGAGTGAGTATCATTGACATATATGTAATTGAATTATATGCTATTGAATAAAAGAGGGACAGATGCTGTCCCTGTAGGGATCAACATTTCATTCCTGAAATGAGGAGCATCCTGCGTAATAAGGGACAGTTGTCAACCCTAGTCAGCTGTGGTCAGGGGTGTAGCCATAATTGAGCAAATGGGTTCAAAGAACCTGGACCCCCAAGCTCCTGAGGGCCCCCCATTTCCACCCCTCCCTACTTTCTTCATTATCTCCATCACTCTGAGGGGCCACCAGAGAGAGGGGCGAACACGGGCCTCCTCTCCCCTTGCTATGCCCCTGGCTGTGGTAGCTTATTATTACTGAGAGGTCCAATCCTATGCGTGTTTACTCAGAAGTAAGTCCCACAGTTCTCAGTGGTGCTTATTTCCAGATAAGTGTGCATAGCAGTTGCATATATTCCTGAGCTGAGCTTCAACACGGAACACCATTGTTGAGGCCAATGACCCAATCCTTACTTTAGCCTAATGTAAGCCTTTTGTAAATAAGACAGGGTGTGATAAGGTTACTGATGCAGGAAGGATTCTCAAACTCTAACCATGAATCTTCAATGTCAGTCTAAGGCTGTAATCCTAGGCATACTTTACTGGGAGCAAGCCCCACTAAACACAGTGGGACTAAATTCTGAATAAGTATGCATAGGATTTTGCTGTAAGGCAATTATGCCTGTTTGAATGTTTTCCTTCATGTGTCACTACATTTTGGTATCAAATATGTCCACCTAATTTTTGGTATCAAATATGTCCACCTAATAGATGGTTTGGCTTTGGTTTGCTTTACTGTAGGTTGCATCTGGCACTTCTCATCCTAGAAGGCTGGGCAACTTCCAGCTGTTGTTGGACTGCAGCTCCCATCACCCATGACTGTTGGCCCTTCTGGCTGGGGATTATGGGAATTGTAGCCCCAAAACAGCTGAAGGGTTGAAATTATGTACCACTGCCCTAGGGTAGGGATGTGCATGGAACCAGCAGGAGGCAGCTCAAGGGTGGAGGGGGGGATACCTTTAAGGGGAGGAGAGGGGAGGGTGCTCTTACCTCTCCCGCTGCATTTCCCCTGCCGGCGCTGCAGGGTCTGGTGTGCCAGTGTACCTCCCTGTTGCCCCGTCGGACCGAAAGTACCCAGCGTGCATGCGGACGTCGGCACATGCATGCGGACGTCACGCTTACATACACATGACAATGTGCACATGTACGCCAGGTACCTCCAGTCCGATGAGGCAACGGGACGTCAAGGAGATACACTGCTGCCCCACCTGACTCTTTTAAATTGTAGCACCAAGTAGGGGAAATGTGGTTGGACGGGTGAGAGCACCCTCCCGTGCCCTTAAAGATATCCCCTCCCACATTTGAACTGGCCGAACCACAGGTCTTTCGAACCCATGCAGAGGCATGTAAAAGGGCCTCTGAACAGGTTCGGTTTATGCACATCCCTACCCTCGGGCATCAGAAAATTACCCCTCATCCTGGCCTGTATGCACAACTTGCAGTTCCTGGCAAAAAAAATGGAAGGCATGCATGTTATGAATACCCTCAGAGTCTCACAATGGCATTAGCTACAGATACATCTGGGTGCATTATATATCAGTGACTACGCACACAATAAAGCCACCTTGCTAAAGGTCTTCGTGTGGTCAGGGTCTGGATTGGAGACCCATGTATGTCACCTTTAGTGATAGGGCTGTAACTCAAAGGTAGAGCAACTGCAATGCATGCAGAAGGTCCTAGATTCAATCCCTGGCATCTCATAAGAACAGCCCTGCTGGATCAGGCCCACGGCCCATCTAGTCCAGCATCCTGTTTTGCACAGTGGCCCACCAGATGCCGCTGGAAGCCACAGGCAGGAGTTGAGGACATGCCCTCTCTCCTGCTGTTACTCCCTTGCAACTGGTACTCAGAGACATCCTGCCTTTGAAGCTGGAGGTGGCCTTTAGCCCTCCAGCTAGTAGCCGATGATAGACTGCACCAGCTAGCATTGGGAAATACTCCTTCCTGAAACCTTGGAGAAACCACTGCCAGTCAGTGTAGACAATATTGAGCTAGATGGCCCAATTGTCTGCCTAAGTATATAAGCTAGCGTCCTGTATTCTTATGGCTCTTGCGAGGGAGGAATTCCCCTCACAAACATCCCTAATTGTGAGTGAGATCAAAGTTCTTACTTATTTGGAAATCAATTGTATGGAAACCACTGGGAGTTACTTCAGCATAAATATAGTTAGGATCAGGCTGTTTGTATTAGGATAACTTGAACAATGGTGCACTTTGCACAGAGAACGTTAATGATAAAGCTGAAATAAATACAAGCTTTGTTTCAAATGCTTACTACTTCAGGTGCTGATAATCAGGCCTTGCCTCAAAAAATCTGAGTGAGTCTTAAAAATAGAAGGCTGGTGCTTAAGAGTTTAAATATTTTCAGGTCCTAGGTTAAAAAAAAATATGAATTCTGTTTCCAGCTCTTCTGAAACTGGAATTTGCACTGTTAACTGGAGCAGCTTTCAGCATACATACCTTTGTTCTGTAGTAACAAGATGAAGTCCGTAGCTATATTTAGACTAAGCAATCATCACTTCCTCAATGTGTGTAGGTATATGTCTCATTGAGCTGGTAATGGCTGTCAATATGAAGGGAAAAGTGAATTATATATGTTTAAAAACCTTGTCTCCGGTGACTAAAGATGGATGCATTTGACTGTCAGTTGGATGGCCCATGTTTAATGAAAATTTAATGATCGTATGATAGTATGTTAGAGCTGTCACAAAAGTTTGCATTAAATGATTTCCCCTGGTTTAATGAAAATTTAATGATCATATGATAGTATGTTAGAGCTGTCACAAATGTTTGCATTAAATGATTTCCCCTGGTATGTGTATGCACAGCTGTAGTTGTTTCAAAGATAGTGATATACAGTGGGCTGGATCCTGATAAGTTCCCACAAGGGGACCTTTTCATCCTTCATCTGTACTGCACCCCCAAAGAGCCACTCTTGTGGACTCTAGGACCCTCTAAAATGTTCCAGGATATGGTGGACAGCGGGGTCAGCAAAAATGGAGGGTTACTAAGGCAGGAGACTTTCAGGAGAGAAAGTAGTGTCCATATACACAGGGGCACCTTGAGATGTACGTTGACTATACATTGTATATCTTCAGTCTTAACCCATAACGTGTGAAATAGATCACGGAGCCAGTTGGGTTCAGTTGACTGTGTGTTTGTGTGTGTGAAACTCTTGCGTTAGATACCAACTATTAGAAGTTTAGTTCAGGAATTTTGAATGGGTATAGATTAATTTCAGAATATGCAGAACTCTTTTGCTCACAGCTGTAACAATTGCACTTGATATAAAATCATTATATTTTGATTTAGACTGTTTAATTTTGGATTATTAAAATGTTTTCCAAAAAATATATAAGAGAAAGAAATTGAAGAGCAAAGGACACACAAGAGGCTTGCAGCTTTAGTTAAAGAATACTGCATATTGAGGTCTTGTTGCTGGACAACAGCCGGCAGGTAGGCAGGCAAGTCTGTACTGGAACACCACGAGGACTCCTAGTCCTAGACCCTGCCTACCAGTCTCTCATGGTGCATTGGGAAATATCATTTCTCCAAATATAGCTCACCACCTAATCTGTTGCATGTCTGATTATTAAACTGGGTTTGAACCAGTTGCCACTCTTTGTGTTCAGTGGTTCAGTTTCAAGGCAATCAAGAGATTTTAGATTTGTTTCTATTCTGGGAGGAAACCCTCTCTGACCCGGTTTGAGTTTGGTTTGCTCCATGGCAAATGACCGTTAATAGCCCAGTAGATTAGGTATAGTTAAAATGTATAGTTCAGATGTTGTACATTCCACAACAAAATTCAGTGAAATAAATGTTGTATTATGTTTGGTGACAAAGTAAATTGCTAGTTAGTTCCTGATTCTTTTGGTGCCCTTAGAACCATACAATTAAGAACTTGTTTTAGGATTTTTTAAATTTAATTTAAGCTGCAATACATATTCAGTTCAGCTGTGTACAATAATGTGTAGCGTGGTGCTAAATAATGAATTTTGTATGTGTTAAATAGCGACTTCACAACTTTGCTTTACACTGAAAATTAAGAAATTAACACTCTACATCATTATAAATTAAGAAGTTATTTGTAAAAAGTAGAACACCATACTTCATGAAATAAATACAAATGCTTGTTTTATGTATAAATGCTTGTTTGTTCAGCTATAGCTGAAATGCATTTTTGTTCTAGAAATGCTACTGTTTTCATTTGGCATGATCTATTTAGTTTGATCAGACTTTTGTTCTTAAACTGGAGTTTTTGTATTTTGATATTGTGCTTTCAGTTGTTTCCAAAACAAAATAGATTGTAAGTACTAAGTTTAGGAAACATCTGCTGGAATCCAAAGATCCCACTGGGAGTTTTGAGTCTTCTTTTTGAGCAGCTGATTCTCCATTTCCTATCCAGATTTGTGACTAAAATCTATCAAGTCTATCAGTTGCAAAAACAGTTTGCAATGTAGCACATGAGGCTGCTGTTCATGAATTTGTCTGAAGCACCCTTGAGCTTGTTGAACTGCACCTGGAGTTGGCATATAGTATTCAGGACTAGTAGCCATTGATAGACTGTCTTCCGTGAATTTGTCGTATCTCCTTTATAAGGCCTTGTAGGCTAGTATCTAATGTATCCTCTTGTGGCAGTGAATCCCGCAGATTAATTATGTATTATGTAAAAAAATGTTTCCTTTTTTCTGTTCTGAATCGCCTGCCAATCAGCTTCATAGGCTTATGCTGGCTTCTGGCATTATGGGAGAGAAAGAAGAACTTCTCTATTCATGTTCTCTATACCATACATAATTTTATAAATCTGTCATATCCCCCTTTAGTCACATTTTTGTGAAATTAAGGAACCCAAAATATTTCCTTGTGGGGCAGTGCTCCTGGCTTCTGATCATTTTGTGTACCTTTTCCAACACTACAACATTCTTTCTAAGAAAATTCCATATATTCAAGTAAATGTTGTTTCCAAATAAATATGGCTGCAACCATTCTGTCTTTCTCAGGTGCTTGGAAAATCTGGAATTTTCAGAAGAGGACTTGCATTCTCAGCACTGTCTGTCTTGGGTTATGAAGCATACACATTAATCTCTCAATCTGCTGTGGTTCATGCTAACGTCCAAGGTAAGATGAAAATTTCATATATAGCATTAGAAAACCATACACAGGAGGTTAGCAACAAGATTCACCAATACTCAGGTTCAAGAACTGTCTGTCTTCAACCGTTTTCAAATCAACCCAAGTCTAAAACAGCTTAAAGCTAATTAACCAGAAGCCCCCTAGCTCTCGCCCTCATTCTCCCCCAAAGGGGCAACCCCCTTTAGTGTCACCCCTTCGGTGGCGGGCCTGCCACCACAAGGAGCCTTCCTATCAAGCCCAAAACAGTGCAGGTGATCCGAGGAACAGCTGATTCACTCAGGGGCTGGTCCCAATCCTGCCCCCAATTCCCACAGATGTTAACCTGAGGCTGCAGCCCCACAGGGGAAGCAAAAACAGGCAGGCAACAGCAGAAGGAACCCCAGCACCCACCTAGTCTCTCACTCCAGGCAGCACTGGGTGGGAGGTAGATGGACTCTCCCTTTCCCTCTCTGCTGGGCTTCTATTTGAGGATGATATGTTGGCACAGGCCCATATACCTGACTTCTTATAAGTTGTAGCTTGTAATGAGTACTGCAGATGTCTACCAGGATGCCACGTGCAAGATATTCTATGCAGTTATGCATCTTCAGCCTTTGGTTATTAGGTTGTGGTTTTCAATACACATTCAGACATAAATTTCTGACTAAAGGACTACTTAATTCCAATAGGACTTCCATTGAATAATTTAGTTAGGATGCCAGCTGCTGGGATTAATTACACTTCCTTCAAAGTAAATATGTTTGGGTTCTGTGAAGTTACTAACCCACCATGGTTTGAAAATCTTAGATTTTAAATCTATTTTAAAGCATGCACTTGAAATTCTGTAAGGAGAAGAACTTCTAAGGAATGGTTTAGAGGTGTAGGGATAAACTTTCTCTGCTGCCACTTTGCTCTCAATTCTACACCCCCAAAGTAGACTTTCAACCTAAATGAGGGACACTGAACCACAGTGGTATGTGTTTCTATGTAACTTACAAATGTGGGCCTTAAAGGCGTTAAACCTATATGATGAAATTGGCTTTGTTTGTTCCATTCCATTATGCCCTTTAGGTGACAAAATATTAAAATGTATTGTTGTTCCCATTTGTAACCGGAAATAAAATTAAAAATGATTGTTTAAAAAAATGCATCCCATTGTTAATGTGGCATAAAGATACTGTAGCTGGTATTTTAACTGTATTTCTTGGCTGTGTGAGGAACTGAAAATATAATGCTAACCCACTGCTGCTGTTTGTGAACAACCAACTAGGTTGTTCTTTTTTTAAAAGTTATTAATATACACTTGATGGGATTTCATTTTAACACTTTTTTCTGTTTTACCCAATCCTAAGTGGATGAAGTCCTGGATCAAGCAGATTACCTGTATGGGAGTGGGGAAACTGAAAAACTCTATCAGTTGTTGAACCAACACAAAAACAGGTATATAATTATTGCCCACCTGCCATGACTAAATTACAGTGCCTTTTAGTGCCTACCTCTGGTTGTAGAATAGGAATCGTTTTTCCTGTATCATTTTCACTTGTGATAGTAGGGGAAATACTCTGGGGATTTGATAAGGGGACAGTATTGTTGTAATAGCAATTTTTGTGCAAGATACTGAAACTTGGAGCACCATTTGCCTCAGCCCTACTCTAAAGCTATCTTAAGTCAATGACCATTGCCATACCCTGAGGCAGTGGATTCCATAACTTACTTTCTCACCTAACACACAATTATTTTCTCTTGTCTGTCTTGAATCTGATGGCCTAAGGCCACCTTGTGAGTTCATGGCCCAGGTGAGATTGGAAGAGAGAGAATGGGTTCTTGGTAAGCAGGTGCTGCTGGGTGGAGATACTCTACACCACATTCTGGGTTCATAAGCCATTACTGTATCTAGTAATGCTTCCTTTCAGTGAAATCTGCTGACCAAAAAGAACATTGGAACGAGACAGTGCAATAAGATTTCCTGCTTGGATTGATGCTGCCAGTGAAGTAAGAAATCAGAACTACGTAGGTTTGTGCTGTTGTAGTTATATAGGGCATTACAAAAAGAGTGTGCTATGGAAAGAGATTGGAGTACTGTATAGTCCCATAAATCTGGCTGTGGTTGAAAATGCCCAAATTGCAGCAGTAGTTTAAACATTTAGTACCAGCAGCTTTCTTTCCTTGTAGCAAGGCCTTCTTCCCATCTGCTTTCACGACTTTCTTATTTTACTTAGCACACTATTTTTAATTGCACACTTTTATTGTGGTAGCACAGGTTTAGGAAGACAGAGTCACTGGCTAATATATATTCTACAATTAAAGGACTGAAGAAAGACCTCACAGAGCAGCTGAACACTCATATTAAAGATGAGAGGTTTTTTTGATTATTACTGCTTATTGTAACCTTTCTGTTCTCTGCTATATGCTATTTGTGAATTAAAATGTTCTTTCCAACAAGCAATCTGCTAATAAGATCAGGAAGTTGATTTTTTTTCCCCCAGTCCTGAAATGCTCACTGAAGTTCATAAAAAATTAATGGTCTAAAATTCATTTTGCATTCTCTTTTTGCGCTCTTGTCTTTAACATCAGAAAAGAATAGGGAAACTGAAGTGGTTACTGTTAGATTTTGGAAAAATTTTACTTGCTACAGCTTAAAAACATTGAGGTAGAGTATAATAACCAATAGAAAAAATGAGTGACCCCTTGAAATGGATTTCAGGAAAAATCAAAAGTATGTGTAATACTTAGTGCAATTAGAAAGGCCAGGAAAGAAATCTTGTAGTTTTGTTTCTTCTTTCATCTCTTTAGTTGGAATGCTCATTAGTGTTGTCAAAACTGCATCGGTTTTCTTGTTTGCTGTCAAAGCTTGTGAATCTCCTCTTTTTCTTCATTGTGTAAAACTATAAACAGTGATTCAACAACTGAATCAAGTTAATTAATTAAACACTCAGTGTATGCTTCATACATCTGGTGTAGATGTAATGCTTCCTCATCTCTTAACCATTTCTCCTCTCCTGAATATCAGTCCTTCTTCTTATCATTTGTGTAGCTGTGGTGCAGCATTACACCGATGTTGCTGCTTTTTGCAAACCATGGTTTGCTCAAATCACAGTTTACAACCAGGTTTGATTTGATTTAGATCAAATTGATTAAAATCATGATTTAAATAGCTTTACAGAAGGACTTGATTTTAACTATTTAAATCACAATTTAAATAGTTAATCAGGAAGATTCTATTAGGGATATGCATAGAACCGGGTGGGGGTGGCTCGTGCACATCAGATGTGCGGGCAATCGCGGCATGCGCATGCACATCTGGTACTTCTGGCCGAAGATGGGAAGGGGTGGCAGGGAGGTATGCTGCTGCTCCGAGGGATTTTACAGAATTCCAGCGCCGGCAGGGTGAGGGGTGAGTGCACCCTCCTCCACCCTTAAAGTCCTACCCACCACCGCTGCCGAACATTCGAAACAGCCAGTGTTCGAACCTGTTCGGAGGCCCGTAAAAAGGCCTCCAAACAGGTTTGTGCACATCCCTAGATTCTGTTTCATCTTTATTTTCTTTATTTTCTAGTAAAAGTACATTCTTGTTGTCTAATATAACCTTTATACATATTCAGAGATAGATTTAGGTTTCATTTTTAGTTAGGTACACACTGCTTCTCATAATGCTGTTTCATTTGGGCAACCAGGCCTTGCATTTCTTTGTTGCACTGTCTGTATTTTACATGCATGCCTATTCCCACAGATACAGGAACTTGATTTAAATATTCCCAAATGGAGTATCTTTTTACAGCCTGCTGCCAGGATAGGTGTTTCCCTTCTACAATGGAGAATATATTTGAAAAAAATGTCCTCAGGACTTCATGAATATGTTCTGTCTACTTTTGGTTTCACTTTCTGTTCCCTTCTCCTATCCCTTGCATTTATATCCAGACTCCTCCTCGGTCAGATCTATTCCACACCCCACAAATCCTCTATTCATTTATTGACCTTCTTTGTCTTTGCACTTTAGAGGTGGGGCTGTCTGGGCATGTGCAAGGACTTGACTGTCTGTGTTGCATGTACACACCACCTGCAGAATAGGATTGATCAGGACTGTTCTCTCTCATCCCAATATACTGCTGTTAACATTTTCATAGAATATAATTAGAAGTTATGATTAATATTCATGATGATATCTTTGACCTAGCTTCTTTAAAAAAAATTTTTTTTAAATAAAATCTGATTTAAATTTTAAAAATCTTATTTTTTCAAAATCCTCTATTTTTATCAACCCTGTTTACAACTATGGTTAGAACTGAATTTGTAAACTGCAGTATATAACTAACAGTGGTAGTGAAAACAGCTCTGCATATGTAATGTTTTACCTTGATTAGCTTTGATAAGCGTGGTAGGAAATTCATACAAAAGAGGGGGAGGACACATGATTCATTTGGATTCTCTATCTCATAGTTCTGTTTGCACTGACTGTAGGCAATGATCAGTTTTACAGATTAATGCATCCTATTGTTTGTGTTTATACTAGTGAGAATGCTGAGTTATTGTGGCGCCTGGCTCGAGCATTACGTGACGTAGCTCAGCTTAGTCATACTTCTGCGGAGAAAAAGAAGGAGTTGACATACGAAGCCCTTGATTATGCAAAGAAGGCGCTTGAAAAAGACCCATCAATTTTTGCAGTGCACAAGGTGAGTTGGACAAAGTAATTTAATTGAAACGGTGTTTTTGCCCATTCTCTCACATGTGGAAACAGGCTAAAATTTTGCTGAAGCTTTTAAAATGCCTGTATTGTTTGGAAGCTGAACACGATGGAGTGGACATCCCTAAAGACGTCTCTCTCTAGCAGACTTGGATCTGGAGTTAGTCAAACCCTGGGTTCAGTCTAGAAACATAGTCAGCTTGTCTGAGACTTCAAGAGAAGCAGCCTCAGAACTGGTAGGGCCTGTTACTGCTGATATGAAGAAAAGAATGGGTGTCTCTTTTGTGGTTAAAGCACCATTGTAGCAACAATGTGCTTTTGTCTGTCCAACTTGTGCATTTGTGGAAAGTAGTAATTATGCATAGGCTGCCTGAGTTGCATGTGCTGTGATTGCAAGTTATGTAAAATGTTTTGTTTCTGTTAATGGTAATTTACAACTCATGATCATTGCACTGCTATACTTATTAGGGATGTGCAAAATATTTTGACATCGGAACAGGCCATTTTGAGCTCAGAACAAAACAACCTCATTTTTATTGAAACGTTTTGGCGATTCAAGCACCATTTTGGAGGCCTGTTCTTCCATTGCTGATTGGTTTTCTGGCACTGGCTCCCGATTGGCTTGAGATCTCCTTGCTTCTTGGGTGGCTTGTTAATCATAGAAATCAAGTGTTGTCATGGGCAACTGTGCCCCAATTGGTGGCAGGGGGTGGGTGGAGGGAAGGGTGAACACATGAGGAGGGAATTTCAAAGTGTATTCAAAGGAACTGGGCGGCAGAGTGAGCCCTTATGCCTCTATTGAAGAAGATACATCAGGAGAGGAGAAGGAAAGTTTGATTTTGTGGTTTTCTTTTCTCAGCATTAAGTATAATATGTCATGCTATTGCTGCTATAACTATCTGTTTTGCTGGATCTCAGATTGACAAAAGCAGAACTTGGGTGCCTTCCTTGCTTGAGTTGTGGCTTGCTTTGTTTCTGAGATAGTGTTGTGGCGAGAAATGGACAGAGGCAGCTCTGTGTGTGTGTAATATTTCTTGGTGATTTCGGTAATGAGCTCCATGTCTGCCCTTGAGACTAACTTGTGCTTCACACTCACTGCTCTGGTTTGCTCTGCAATCTTCATTGCAAGGTGTAATTGGGCAAAATATGGGTAAAGTTGCTGTAGTTGAGCTTATGGCTATGCTTGATGGTAAGGGTGCTGCTGTGGCAGATGTTGCAATACTAGGGTATTGCGTCCTAATTGATATTGAGTCCTAATTGTGGGACAATTAAGGAGTCCTAATTGTGTGAAAGAGATAAACTTGTGCCAATGATGTTACTGTAGCACAGGGACTATGGCTGGCAGTGGATTCTGGTTCAATGATTAGTTTTGGGCCATTTTTGGACTGTATTTGAAATGTGTGTTCTGTGTTGAGAGGGACAGATTCCCATTTACTGTGTGTTTATGCAGCGGTTTCAAGGCAGGGTTGCAAAATGCATTGCAAATTTCAATGCAAAACTTGTGTGTGTACTCCGTAGTGCAGCTTGTTCTGGCCATAGGGAACAATGGGGAAACTCTAAACACTGCATTATTCCCCATGGGTACCTCCTAGGGACACCAAAGTGGGTTGGGTGGTAGGACGTGATGGGTACTACCCACCACCCAACCCACAAAATAAATGGGCAAGCTTGCGAGTTTAAACAAATGTTTAACCTTTCCTCAAATCCCTCTATACGATCCTATGGGGGGTTGGGGGGAAGGTTAAAAATCAACCGCTTGCCCATTTCCTTTTACGGGTTGGGTGGTAGGTAGAGCCCATCATGCCCTACCACTCAACCACGGATGTGCATGAACTGAGATTCATGCACTGGTTCTGCGCTGCAGGGAGGGGAGTGGGATTTTTTAAAAAGAGATCAGGTCCTTACCTGCTTTCCGCCACTGCATGCAGCTTCCTGCTGTGGTGGCACTTGTCCCAAGAACCCACTCACAGCACTGGGATGCACATGACGTTCATATGGGCGCAATTTGCATAAGTGCTGAACGTGGGTTCTTGGGACGAGCAACGCAGCAGCAGGAAGCTGCATGCGGCAGCAGAGAGCAGGTAAGGACCTGCTCTCTTCTTTTTAAAAGACCCTGCTCCCTGTGGTTCCAAACCACTGTATGTGCCAAATCAGTGGACCCTGTGGTGCCGAACCATCCCTACATCCAACTCACTTTGGTGTCCCTAGGAACTACCCATAAGGAACAATGGGTGTTTAGAATTTCCCCATTGTTCCCTATGGCGGAAACACTTGAAATGTTTCAAGTTGGTTTGTTGAAACAACTGGGGTCGACCACTGTTTAGATGAAATGTTTCAGCCATCTGTGTTTTGTTTCAAGCTTCAAACAAAATGCAAGATCTGTTTCATGCACATTCCTATTACTTATGTAACTGTTAATGGCACAGTGTGTTGATTTATTTTATTTTTTTTAAAATGTGGCATCAATTAGATCCAACACAACTTTCTTTTAGTTGTTATGCACTTTACCTTTTGGGATACTGTTGATCCCAATGACATCTTTGTAATTATATTGTTTTACTAAAAAGGAAAGTTCTCTTCCGAAGTTTAACACTTTATTTTTTTTGCAAAGTGTGTCATGCTTAATACCATCCTCAAGCGTTTTATTTTTGAGGTTTTCTTGGGGTACATTTGATCCATAATCTGGATTTAAACCTTGTTGTCAACTAGAAGTTAAACAGAAGTTATAGAAAGCACCCCTGGCCACCACCTCAACCTGAGAAACCAGGGAGAGGTGTGGATCCAGAAGTACTCCCAGACTTAACAATTAAAAGGATCCATAATGCAAATAACAGTAATGTGGCCACTGGCATCTCCTTGAAAGTCCAAAAGAGGTTCATACTCTTCAAACTACTATGGGTTAACACTGATTATTTCAACCAGTAGCAGAACTGTTCAACTACATCGTTTAATATTTGAAATGTAGTGGAAATTTGTTGATTGAATGACGGTAATTTACTGTTTAAAACTCCCTTGAAGTTTTAGTATTCCTCACTAACTTCTTTTAATCATTTTTAATTTAGTGGTATGCAATCTGCATCAGTGATGTGGGAGATTACGAAGGAATAAAGACAAAAATTGCAAATGCCTATGTTATCAAAGAACACTTCCAGGTATTTCAACATAATTTTATTTCACACTCAGTTCAGGGGCATAACTACCATTAGGCAAGGGGAGGCAGTTGTCTTGGGGCCCCACTGCCTCAAGGCCCCCCCGCCAGAGGCACATCGCATGACTCCCCACCCGCCCATGTTGCAACCCCTATGAATTATGTTGAGTCTCTTGGAGATCAGCAGGAGCAGAGAGTAAAAAAACTAGATTCAATGTGAACGATATTCACTGTATTCATAATGGAGATGTGAGTGTGAGTGCACGATATATTGTGAAGTGTGTGTATCAGCAAGGGGCCCATTTTAAAATCTTGTCTCTGGGCCCCCTCCAACCTTGCTACGCCCCTGACTCAGTTTATTGTTTAGTTTGTGGGTTCATGCTTCAGACTGTTTTTAGAAAGGATATGTTGCAATCTGAAGCACAAGTTCAGCTCTTAAGCTCAGTTTGTTAAGAACAGGTTGTACTTTCATCTAGCAGTTCATTCTGTCTCCACTGACTATAACCTGGAACAGCAGCCTGGAATAATCTTGGGTTCCTCCTGTCTACTTTTGCACTTTGTATTCAAACTGCTGTTAACACCCATCATTCTTTTCTACTAAATTGCTAAATTTACTTCTTTCCCCATCATCCCCACTGTTAAGACACTGATTTTATCTTCTGATCATTATCTTATGTTAAATAACCTGATTTCCTCCATAATGTCCATCCGTATTTTTTCCTTATTTCTCTTGCACAGTACTCCGTTGCAAGAGTCATCCATCTTACTAGCCATTCCAACCACACCCAGCCATTCCTACTGTCTTCACTGGCAGACATTTCCTATTCCTTTCAGCACAAATATTTCACTCTTAGCTTAAAGCTACTCATAGCCTTCTTGTTAGGGCTGTGCTGAATGCTTGCCCCTGAAGTTCCTCAAGGAGAAAGTAGTTGTTTCAAGGGAGATGACACCAGCCCCCTCCAAAAAACAAAACACACTTTTACAGCTCTGACTATTCAAAGCTGTTCACAAATGCTATGTTTCTGTGCTTGCTCTTGCTTCAGTGCCATTAAAAAAAAACACCCCAAAAAACACTTTGGTGATGTCACTGACGGCAACCTGGCGCTTGCTCTGAATAGGTATTATGTTGGGAATGCATCCCTATTGCTGCAGCAGCCAGACTGGCCCCTCTGACTCCCTCTGCTGCAGCGGTCCATTGCCTGCTCTTGCCACAAAGCAACACATCTCTCTGGCTATGCCAGCTCTCTCTCTCTCTCGAACACACATGCTCTGAAAAAATGAACCCGTGCATGCCAGGGGGGTCGGCCAGCATAGTCAGAGAGAACACCACCAATCCTGGATGGCCACTGCCTGCTACAGCAAGCAGTCGCACACTGGCTGGAAGCAAGTAGGGGTGTGCACGGAACTGCGGAGCTGCAGGGTGTGGGGTTCCTTTAAGGGCGGGGGAGGGTTTGCTTAACCCTCCCGCCGCTTCCCCCCCACAGGCGCACGTATTTTCTTTAGTAATTGGGGTGGCAGGATACCTCCCTGCCGCCCCTTCCCCCGCTTGGCTGCAAAAGGCTTTAAGAAGCCTTTTGTGCATGCTCATGTCGCACGCGCCTTCTAAAAGCCTTTTGCAGCCAAGCGGGGGAGGGGCGGCAGGGAGGTATCCTGCCATCCCGATTACTAAAGAAAATACGTGCGCCGGAGGGGGGAAGCAGCAGGAGGGGTAAGTAAACCCTCCCTCACCTTTAAAGGAACCCCCCACCCCAATCCACCTGAACCTCCCATGTCCGGACTGGTCCGGAGGCCTGTAGAATGGCCTCCGGACCGGTCCGGGCACCCCACTAGAAGCAGGCAGCAGGGATTGTAGTGGCTGGTCTTCCTGGTGTACATGCAAATGCTCGCTCTCCTCCATCAACTACCTTCTGTGCTTTGTCTGCTCCTGAAATGAAGGAGACAATGTGCAAAGGTTTGCTGAAGGATAGAGAGATGGACCACTGGCAATGCTTAATGCTGGCCAGGGAACAGCACTGAATGCCGCCAGGAAGAAGAGAGGTGGCGATCAGCAGGGGCTTCCAACCTGGTGTTAAGTCCAGTGGCCGGGGGTGTGGTCAGTGATGTGGAGGGTGGGGCAGCATCATAGTCTGGCTGATGCAGGGGCCAGGACGGGGCTAGCAAGCTATGGAGGCCAACTTTACTTGGAGTGGCACCCACACTCACTCATAAAGGTTGTGAAATTGTATGTTTCCTCCAGACAAAGGAGAACTCCAAGGAAATGTAATAAATAAAATACAGTAATCTCAGTGTGGTTGCAGATGGGGGTGTGGATGATAATGTTAAATCAGACCTTGTAGAGCAACTTTTCACACGTTCTTGTTCTTTGTGGGTTTTTTTGTTTTTGTGTGTGTGAAGAAAGCAATTGAACTGAATCCAAAGGATGCTACATCACTTCACCTTATGGGCATTTGGTAAGAAACAGAAGCATACATTTGTCACTGACATTTCCCCTTTGTAGATAAAATACAAAATATGGTGTTATAGTGGCTTCAAGACTTGCAGATTCTTCCTGATAGTATATTATCTATTAGGCATTGGCTTGAAAGCAGAGTACAAAATACAGTTCTAGCAATAGCACCCTTTGTTGAATCAAACTTATTGTGGTCAGCTGACATGACTAGCTGCCCTTTTGAAAAGAGCAACAATCTATTTGGGGAAATCAGCAAGACTAGTCATATCTTAGGGGAATTATTTTCCTGCTTTCATATACTGCCTAATCCCTACAGGTATTAAGTGTTCTGAATTGCTGTAACAGATTTCACAGGTTCCTCAAATTAGAAAGGTTCCTCAAATTGGAAATTATCATCTTCCTGGTCTACCTAACAATTACTATTCATAACCCCAAGGAATGGAAATTTCTTTTTAGCAATTGCTAATAAGAAAATACTTGCCTGATTGCTTCTTCATAAGACCTACAGGTACTTCCAGCTGTCTTGTAAGATTTTGAGATCATCCACACAATCAAAAACTGTGTTCTACCTGGGTTTGGGAGCTCTCTGTGCTCCCAATTTGCTCCCAATTTTCAGTTGTATGGAAGCAAGGTAAGAAGGAAACCTGGGTAGAAATGATTGTGTGGAAGCACGGTAGGAGGAAAAGCTCTCCAGGTTTTCCTCATGCCTTGTGTCCATACAGATGAATATTGGGAGCACACACAGCTCTCAAACCTGGATAGAACACAGTTTGTGATTATGTGAATGACCTCAGTGATTGGTTTATCTCTTGGGAAATGACCTTCTGCCCAATCCTAATTGATGACATTTTTAAAAGGAGCTGGACCAGGAGTTTTCCTCTAGGTCTTTTTCCTAATGCCTGCTGAGACGGAAAAGGTTGGCTGGAACTGCTCCAACCTAGAGATGGCCTGGCAACCTTATGGCCATAGCCATTTTGAAATGGCCTGGAGAAGGGCTTTCAAAATCTGGATAACTAATGCAAGTGCCTGGTTATTGTGTAACTTGGATCTCCTATGCTTGCTTGCTTGCATTAATTTTATTTTTATTTTTATTTTATTATTATTTATTTATTTAAAAGCATCTGAAGGGTGATATTTGAATTTGTTGGAAGTAGTGGTGCTGAGAAAAGGTATTTGCCCCTCTCCAGTTTCCCACTCTAAATTTCCACACGCACATCGTCCAACTGCAGTAGCTGTGCAGGTGGAGGTGGAACTGGGAACGCATTTTCACACAGTTCAGATTGCCTAGTGACCTTGGTTTTTAAAACCCGTTCTGTTGCATATTATTAAACCACAAGTGAATGTTGGCCCGTTGAATAACGGGCGCTAGTAACAGGGCTTCTGGCCCCCCGCCGCCATTCCCCCTCCCTCCGCCGTCCGCTCCCCCTACCTTTAAGGGCCAAATCGGCCCAGGCACTTGCCCCCGCCAGGCCGGGGAGACGGAGGCCGGGACCGGGGGCGGAGCGGAGGCCATGTAACTTTAAAAAAAAATTGCTCCCGCCGCCGCCGACCGCCCACCCTCCCTCCCAGCTGCCGAGTCCCCCTTACCCTGGCCGACAGCCCTCAATTTAAGAGGCAGAGAGGAGCTTGCAAGCAGAGCTCCTCTCTGTGCAAAGCCTCTTGCTGAACTGCCGCTTTGGGCGCAAGGGACGCAAGCGCCCAAAGCGGCAGTTCGGCAAGAGGCTTTGCACAGAGAGGAGCTCTGCTTGCGAGCTCCTCTCTGCCTCTTAAATTGAGGGCTGTCTACGGCCGACAGCAGTCGGCCATGGTAAGGGGGACTCGGCAGCTGGAAGGGAGGGTGGGCGGTCGGCCGCGGGAGCAATTTTTTTTTTAAGTTACATGGCCTCCGCTCTGCCCCCGGCCTCCGTCTCTTTCGGCCGCCTCGGTCACTCTCCCCCACCGCCGCTTCTCCAGCTTCTTCGGGGCGGCCGCTTCTGGCCGCCCAAGATGGCTGCCGGGTGCCGGCGATCGTGTCTCCCTTGCCCTGCTTCGCGCATGCCCAGAACAGGGCAGGGAGGCACGGACACACGCTTGGTGTCCGTCCACGGACGGACACCAAGCGTTTTATTAGAGAGGATTTATGTGAAGTTGCCTGTCCAATAGGCTCTTTGTGTTCTAGACTAATTGCCCTCTTCCAGTCATGTGGTTCGAGGTAGATAATGTGCTTTTGAAGATCCAATACACCTCCTTCCAGTATGTAAACAAGTCGAAAGATGTATAAGTATCTTTCTGTATTTATTGTAGGTGTTTCACATTTGCTGAAATGCCATGGTATCAGAGCAAAATAGCTGCAGTTTTATTCTCAACGCCCCCAAGCTCGACCTATGAAGAGGTACTGTGTACACTATGCATATTTTTTTCTTTGTTTTCTTATCATTAACATATTATAAGAAAAAGATGTAGAAGGTGTCCATCATTTTAAATTGTAGTGCAGTAAAAAGCAGCATATTGGCCAGATAGAACTTGAGGTTTTGAGAGAGAAGAAATGTAGCTTTGTTGGAGTTGACCAGTTATTAACTAAGCATAATATTAAAAACATTTAACCAAAAAAAATCTATGATTTAAATTTATACATTCTGAATGGGTATGTCCTTCTAAAATTATTTTATCTTTGTGAGGGCGGGGGGTGTGCGCGCCAAATCTCATGACAGTGTCTCACATACTATGCAGTAGGGATGTGCACAAATCGTTTCGGCACCTCTAGTTTGAGGCACCAAAACTATTAGAGTTCCCCCTCTGTTGCTCTGCCGCCGCCCCAGCATGGTGCTGTCTATAACAAACGGCTTCACTGTCCATTCTTACAGCTACACTATGCGGGGGCTTCCTCTTTGGGAACAGGAAGTTCCCTGTTCCCACATAAATGGCATCTGCATGTGTGCTATCTTGAGTGCTCAGCAACATTGCAGAGCGCTCAAGATGGCTTCTGCGCATGCATAGACGCCATTTAGGTTATGATGCCCGTGGAATGCTGGGAACAGGGAACATCCTTTTCCCAAACAGGAAGCCCCCACACAGCGTAGCTTGTAAGAATGGACAGTGGGGCTGTTTGTTATGGACAGCACCACACTAGGGTGGCAGGGGAGCAATGGAGGGGCAGGTAAGACCTCCCTTCCTCCATTTAAAGTGCCTGCTCGCTGCTGCCCCAGATGTGCACAAAGTGCTTCATGCACATCCCTACTGTGCAGGGCAGCGCAGGCAGCAGGAGCATTGCTTGTGCCACTATATGCGGGCAGTTGGAGTCCGACATGAAGTTGTGCAAACACAGTTGCACAAGGGGATGCCCATTGGCAATAGCAGATAACTGGAAAGGCCCACATTGCCTTGGGCAGCATGTGAGCTGACATCCTGTCTCCATGTACTAGAAGAAGTCCTACTGAAATTTAGTTGTTCTTTAGAGTAACTCCTGAGTAGTGCTATTGAGTAACTTCGTCTGAATGTCAGTCAATAACATTTTATTAAACACAGTAGTTGCCTTGCAGAGTGAGCTATTCTCTGGACGTTTCGCTCTCTGGTCTTGGATTAATTCAGAAGTAGAGACTTTGTGTACCCTAGTGGCTAAGAGACCAAGCTTTGATGCAGAGACCAAGCTATGATTCAGGATTTCCCTTGTTCAAATCTCACCTCTGCCAGGAATTCACTAAATTGTCTTAGGCAGGCTATTATCTCGTAGCCTCGGCTCCCCAGCTGCAGTATGTGAACAATAGTACTTGCTTACTTTACAGAGTTGTTGTAAGGACTGCATCAAGATAATACATGCTCTGCATATTCAAAAAGTGCAATGCAAAAGCTAAGAATAAAGTGTCAGTATTACTCTCAACTAACTTTAATATTTTACAGGCTTTACGTTACTTCCAGAAAGCTGAAGATGGTAAGTGTTGTAGCATTTGTAGGAAGAGGTACACTTGTGCAGTTTTTTTAAAAAATTAAACCAAAACACTGATAATGCCATGAGAAGCTGTAGCATGCCTTTACATAAAATTAGCAGCAAGCTAGGAATTAACCAAGCAACATTCCAAAGCCCAGTACATATGAGATGAGATAATGTAGAAATTTCTTCTTTCTTACCTGAAGCAGGAGGAAAGCATTTCTTTGTTTCAAAGTGATTTGATTAACTAATGCAGCTTATTTGCTCGCCCTATGTGTAAGGGTGAGCAAAACACTGTAGTATCTAGCATTCAAGAGCAACCTGTATTTTATATGTTGAAATTACTGTAGTGCTTTTCTGAAGCTAATGAAAATGGTTTAAAAATAACAGTTCAGTTTGAGACTTCTAATAAAGTAGAAACTTTTCCTCTGTTTTTTGTGTAGTTGAGCCAAACTTCTATAGTAAAAACTTGCTCTTTTTGGGAAAAGCATACATGAAGTTAAACAACAGAAAGTTGGCCCTTTTATGGCTAACAAAGGCCAAAGAACGGTTGGCGCATACAGAGGATGATAAACAGGTAAGCAAAGTAGTTGTAACTGCAAAGTAACAAATTTGACATTCTCCATCCCCCCGCCACAGCATTTTTTAATAGCTCAAACATTCCGGAACAAATTTTCCAACCCTCTTCCCTTGCTCCCATTACTCTCAAATGTAGAACTGTAAATTGATAACCTGAATGCTCAGAAAGTGTTGTGCTAAATAGAAAAGTTAAATCTTGGGATCAAATGGTTTGTGTGGGGTTTTTTGTTAAAATGTTTTAACTATGCCTTTCTGACCAAAGACTGGTTAACCAGTTAAAACAAGGACAATAAAATATTATCATTATATTAATATGCAAGCAATTTCTCAAGTGAAATATTGACTCTGCCTTAAATGACAGGAGGATTTACCCAGTTAAACTGTTTAATGGATTGCACTTGTCAGCAATTGCTAACCTTCCTCCTAAGATGCTATTTTTTTAAATCTAACCAGCCAGATCTGGTTAGACATTTCCTGTCTTTCCCATAATTAGATTTAAAGGCCTACTGTCAATCTTTTTGTTACTTTTAATGCCACTTACACCAAAGAAAACCACATGGCTCTGTGGTCATCAGGAGTCGACACCGACTCTACGACACAACTTTACTTTACTTTACACTTTCACACCCCTTCGGTATCTCTCCTGTACACACATCTGCTCTTAAGAAACTCGCTAGTAGTCATTTCTTCAGTGGGGAGAAGTATGCTTTTGGCAACAGACACTTTATAAGCTCCAACAGAAGTTCATGGAAAAAAAACAATTGGAGGCCCAACATCTGGCACGTGCTCCTTGTGAAGGTTGAAACTGGCCTATGCACTCATCCTTAATTTGCCAGGCTCCTCCTTGGAATAAAGCCTTTAGCCATAGAACTTTAGGGGAAGGAGGAGCATCTTTCTGACACACAGAGCCTGTTTGGATGAGTGTATGGCAGCTTACATGTTGAGGGCAGAGACATGGTCACAATGCACCCACTCAGATGTCAGTAAAGGACATCCCAATGTGCTTTAGATACATCCTTTGATCACGTGAAAGGAGCATTCATCTGAATCACCCCTCTATATGGGCTTCAAAACCCTGTTTAAATAGGGTTTTGTAGCATGTGTAGAGGGGACCTGTGCATGGACAGAGAAGTTGAGATCTGGTCCAACCCGATCTAATCAGACCCTGAAAAAAATCGGTTTGGGGTCCTTTGGACCTTTAATTTCAGGGACAAGATGAAGGTCGGAGTTGGACAGACCCCCCCCCCCTTTTTTTTTAATGTAACCATGGATACTCACTGTGAACCCAGAAGAAAACTAACATAACACCACAGAGTCGCAGGGTAAGTGAGATAACATCAAGAAATCTAAGGGGAAGGTATCTCGCACCAGAGAATTGCAGGAGAAACCCAGAAATTGAATTAGCTTAAATTTTGTATGGGTAGGCTGGCAGATAGAGGGCAGAAGATGAGTGCCCCCCCCCCGCCCGTCCAGCTGTGATTGCTTAAAAGAACAAGAAGTTCTGGTAAGAACTAATCTGTCTATCTTTCTTTCACTATATTGTTAATTGTTAGTTACCAACTTCTCCCTCAAGCATCCACCGTCTTGAACTGGGGTGGATGACATCATCACAAACGACGCCATTGAGGTGTCTCTACATGTCCCTACAACTGTACCAAATTTGGTTCAAATCAGTTCAGCAGTCCACAAGTTAGCCCGCTTGTGAGTTTCATACCAGCGTGGGGATTTGAGCGAACACTATGCACTACATCACACATTACAGATACATTTGTATTTGGGGGAGTTATTCGGTTGGGGATAACTTTATCCTGTGCTCTTGAGGTAGTGCTTGCATGAGAGTGACAAGTGAGCGAGCCTGATGGTGTTTGCTCATGGTTTCTGAAACAAAGTGGGCTGCCATATTCCAGAGTACAATACCTGACTTTCCAAAGGGTGCAGGACCAGAAGCTAAGTCAAGACCCCTGTGGCAATTGAAAGGAAGGGTGACCCGTTAAGGGGAAGGGTTGTAGCTGGGCAGTAGAGCATAATGCAGAGGGTCCCTGACTCAATCCCCAGTCTCTGCAGGTGGGGCTGGGAAGCATCCCCAGAGAGCAGTTGCCAGTCAATCTACACAGTACTGAGCTGGATGGATCAGTAGTCTGATTCTGTATAAAGCAGCTTCCCGTATTCTTGTGAAGCTCTTCCTCTGAATCCCTAATATCTAAGAGAGCGTCTTCTTCGCTATGAGCCCCACCGGCCGCTGAGGTCACTTGAGGAGGTCCGTCTCCAGTTGCTACCAACTCGTTTGGGGGCTACACAGAGACGGGCCTTTTCGGCTGCTGCCCCCAGATTGTGGAATGCGCTCCCTGCTGAGATACAATCCTCCCCATCTCTGGCAATTTTCAGAAAACACCTGAAAACACATCTCTTCAGCCAGGCTTTCTCAGCTTTTTAAAAATGTTTTTAAATTGTTTTGATTGTTTAATTGTAGTTTTATGATGTTTTTAATTGTTAATCATTGTTATCTTTTATAATTTTTATTTTAATTATTAACTGATTTTAAGGTGTTTTAATGTAAACCGCCCTGAGCCTTTTGGAAGGGCGGTATAAAAGTTTTAATAATAAAATAAAAATAAATAATAATAATGTGGCTTGTGCCATTTTCCCATTTTTGCAAAATGTTGTAGATCTCTTCACTTGCTTTAAGTCACATATACTGGTTGTGTATTCAGGTCGTCTTGCTCAACTTTGTAAAAAGTGAAAAATGAGAGTTAAAATTTGCAAAATCAAATTTAATATTAAGTCAAAATTGTAGGATCTGTTTGTGTGTTGGGGTGGGGGCGAAGGATAACAATGAAAGTTATCCAAATAATTAGAACGTTAGGCCAAATAATCTTATTCTCCTCTTTCATTTCAGGTACAAAAAGAAGCTGTGGAATTACTAAACTCTCTGTGACAAAGTGACTAAGTATGGACTGCTATGGTCTATTCCATACAGATCAAAGAGCCTGTGGTGCTTCCCTGTCCCTGGCACATTAACATGTGGAAGCTCAGGTTTTCTGAGAAGTAGCACTTTCCCAACTTTTTTTGATCAGGCAAATTCTAAATGGCTTGGGACCTGGAAACCTTAAATACTGCCTTCTTCCAAATGTGCCCGCCTGTGCACTCGTAAGTCCTGCTGTGGATCACCCACCAACAGAGATCTGGCAGCTGGGTACAAGGAGCAGGACCTTTTTGGCTCTGGCGCTAGTGCTCTGGAATGACATACAGGGAAGCCTCTCTGGCCTCATCACGACTTGCTTTCTGGCAGCAGTAAAGGCTCCTTTAAAAGGGCCTTTGAAGAAGAATTGATTCTATTATTTTGCTTCAGTATTGTGTTATATCTCGTCATTAATCTATTGTTCCTCTCTTCCTTTAGCTATTTGGGGTTTCCGAAGAAGTTGAAGTGTGCTAGAAATTTTTTAAAAAATAAATAAGATGGCAGGTGTGATTTCTAAAACAGGGGCAATACATTGCTCTTCCCTAGGAAGCATGTCTGCCTGTGAATGCTTAATTGCCTGTCCATATGACTTTCTGAACATGTGGAGAGAAATACATAACGAATACTATGAAGTATGACTACTTCCATAGTGGGATGACATAGAAGTTTTAGAGGAAGACAAGACACTTAAAACAATCTACAGCAAAGCCTTTGAAAGTTGTAGAATGCAGGGATCCTTCACACTGATGCCAAAATTTTACAAACTCTTCCTGTTTCCTCCCTCTCCCCCACCCTGCCGCTGCCACCATGAGTTTATTAACCTAAAGAAGCATGGGCCGTCTGAGTCCTCTCACCCAGTGCGCCCAGGTAATCCTGGGAAATGAGATGCTGCAGCAACAGGACTCTCCAGATGCAGCACTAACTCTTCAAAGTTTCTCTCTTCTGCCCAGGATTTCTCACTCTGTGTGTACACTTCCTTTTGGAGTTGCAAATGGATTATATCCAAATGGAAACGCAAAACAAATGAGAGTGAGTCTCACTAGCCAGCATTTACACTCTAGGCTCTTATTCCTTTTCCTCAAAACCAGAAGATTCACAATCTTCTTTGGAAGACTTCTAAGTGGGGAACTTTACATCTCATTCTACATGTTCAAGAACAATTCCAAAGGTATTGTTAGGTACTGGTACCAGGCTGCCTTATTTTGCTATTTTTCTGCATTTGCCTGGATGGTCTCCATTGCTGGAGAGCAATTAACCTTCTGGTTTCAAGCAGGGAAAACTATGGCTTCCTCAATGATCATGGGGAAAGCACCTTAATTAACTGAATCTCCCTAAGAATTTGTGTTTATATGATGATCTGTGCCTGAAGTACAACAGCCTCCTCTTGCAAAGGGTATGTTTTCTGAACCCTTCATAGATATAAAACAGCAGCAAATCTATGTAATCAGTCCTCCCAAGCCCATCACTAGGGATGGTTCGTGCATTGGTTTGGTGCCAAACCAGTTCGGAGGAGATCCAAACCACTTCAGCGCCACAGGGAAGGGAGTGGGAGCTTTAAAAAAGAGAGTAGGTCCGCCACTGCATGTAGCTTCCTGATGCGGCACCACCAAGGACCTGCGTGTTGTGCCAGGACGCACATGCATGGGCGCCATTTGCATGGTCAGCATGGTGTTGCTGACCATGCAAATGGCACCCGCGGATGCCATGAGCATCCCGGTGCCGAACACGGGTTCTGGGGAAGAGCACTGCCACAGTAAGAAGTTGCATGTGGCAGCAGAGAGCAGGTAAGTACCTGCTCGCCTCCTTTTTTTAAATTTTAAAGCTCTTGTTCCCCTCCCTGTGATGCCGAACCAATGCACAAACCTCGGTTTGTGCACATCCATACCCATCTCTTCTTGTAGTTTTTCTTTATCCATTGACAGTGTCATCATCCACCCTATGTGCTGAACTGGCACAAAGTATTGGTTTTATCTTAGATTCATCTCTGTCCTTTCCCCATTTCCAGCCTGTAGTTGATTCATGTCACATCCCCCTGTGCAATATTGCAAAAATGCAGCTTTTCCTCTCTGCCCCCCCAGCAAAAGCTCTCATTCACATCCTGGTTATCTCCCACTCTGGCTACTGTATCTGCATTCTATTGTCTTCCTTTGTCTCACCTCAGCCTCTCCACCAGCATTCATCAGCATTTTATTGCCAAAATCATTCGTGTCTCTCATCACTCTGATTACATTAAACTCTTTGACTTCCTTATGATTCTTGTCTTTACCATGAAAGACCTTTGTGACCTTGCTCCTCATCTCTATCTCCTCATTTCCCATTACACCTTTGCTCCTTCAGCTTTGCTACTCTCAGCCATCTGAATGTCCCATTCCCTCAAACACCTGCCCTTTCACCCTATAACTCAGTCTCCCAGATCCAGAAAGTATGATGCTTTTATTACTTCCTTCAAATCTCTCTGCAGAACCCACTACACCCCCCGCCCCTGTAGCCTTTGGCATAATCTCCTAATTCTTATATCATACTGCCAGCAAGCCAAATATGTGTGTGTATAAAATATAATTTTCTGACTAAAATATATTATTTTTACTTTAATAGCCTCAATCCATGATGCATATAATACATGGAGATATACTTTTTTAGAGCAAAGAAACAGCTGCTTTATAGAGCTGCTTCTTTCTTTGCCCCTCAGCCACACGTTCCTGCCCTCTCCTCGCACCAGTGGGCTCAAATCAGCTCTGAATGATTGGACAATCATTCCTCTCAGTGATCTGCGCCTGTCTGGTTTCCCTCCATTTTCTTTTTAAAACCTAGCTCTGCATACAATACATGTAACTAGAAATTATGGTGATTGCATATTCATTCCATTTACTTGGCCTCCACTCCCCGTTCTCTGTCATCTTGCCTGTGTTGGTTTCTAGATTGTGAGCCCTCTAGGGCAGGGACCAGTTCTTTCCATCAGTTGGAGGCACTGTTTACAAGGCTGGCACATCATATATAATGTTTTGCCTACTAAAGACAACATGGTGCACCTTATTGTCTCTTCCCTTTGCACTTTTGTTAGCACCAGTTGTTACTCCTCTTCAAGAACTGAAGTAATCATGGATGAATAAGAAGATAGCCTTTTGTGCAATTGGTTGCTGTGTACCTGATTTCCTGGATGACAGTCATACACAGTTCAGAATAATTGGGTTGGATACTGAAACCTGGTCCATAAGCATGTAGATTCATATTGTGTAGTTCTTCTCCTCCCCCCCACCCCCATCGCCACATAACTTTATTTTATTCATGTGCGCGCACACACACATATATATGTATATACAGGTGAAACTCGAAAAATTAGAATATCGTGCAAAAGTTCATTAATTTCAGTAATGCAAATTAAAAGGTGAAACTGATATATGAGATAGACGCATTACATGCAAAGCGAGATAAGTCAAGCCTTAATTTGTTATAATTGTGACGATCATGGCGTACAGCTCATGAGAACCCCAAATCCACAATCCCAGAAAATTAGAATATTGTGAAAAGGTTCAACAGTCTAGGCTCCAGGTGTCCCACTCCAATCAGCTAATCAATCCATAACACCTGCAAAGGGTTCCTGAGCCTTTAAATGGTCTCTCAGTCTGGTTCATTAGGAATCACAATCATGGGAAAGACTGCTGACTTGACAGTTGTACAGAAAACCATCATCGACACCCTCCATAAGGAGGGAAAGCCTCAAAAGGTAATTGCAAAAGAAGTTGGATGTTCCCAAAGTGCTGTATCAAAGCACATTAATAGAAAGTTGTGTGGAAGGGAAAAGTGTGGAAGAAAAAGGTGCACAAGCAGCAGGGATGACCGCAGCCTGGAGAGGATTGTCAGGAAAAGGCCATTCAAAAGTGTTGGGGACTTTCACAAGGAGTGGACTGAGGCTGGAGTTAGTGCATCAAGAGCCAGCACACACAGACGGATCCTGGACATGGGCTTCAAATGTCATATTCCTCTTGTCAAGCCGCTCCTGAACAACAAACAACGTCAGAAGCGTCTTACCTGGGCTCAAGAAAAAAAGAACTGGTCTGTTGCTCAGTGGTCCAAAGTCCTCTTTTCTGATGAGAGCAACTTTTGCATCTCATTTGGAAACCAAGGACCCAGAGTCTGGAGGAAGAATGGAGAGGCACACAATGCAAGATGCTTGAAGTCCAGTGTGAAGTTTCCACAGTCTGTGTTGATTTGGGGAGCCATGTCATCTGCTGGTGTTGGTCCACTGTGCTTCATTAAGTCCAGAGTCAACGCAGCCATCTATCAGGAGATTTTGGAGCACTTCATGCTTCCTTCTGCAGACGAGCTGTATGGGGATGCTGACTTCATTTTCCAGCAGGACTTGGCACCTGCCCACACTGCCAAAAGTACCAAAACCTGGTTCAATGACCATGAGATTACTGTGCTTGATTGGCCAGCAAACTCGCCTGACCTGAACCCCATAGAGAATCTATGGGGCATTGCCAAGAGAAGGATGAGAGACATGAGACCAAACAATGCAGAAGAGCTGAAGGCCGCTATTAAAGCATCCTGGTCTTCCATAACACCTCAGCAGTGCCACAGGCTGATAGCATCCATGCCACGCCGCATTGAGGCAGTAATTGCTGCAAAAGGGGCCCAAATCAAGTACGGAATACATATGCATGCTTATACTTTTCAGAGGTCCGATATTGTTCTATTCTTCAATCCTTGTTTTATTGGTTTTATGTAATATTCTAATTTTCTGGGATTGTGGATTTGGGGTTTTCATGAGCTGTACGCCATGATCATCACAATTATAACAAATTAAGGCTTGACTTATCTCGCTTTGCATGTAATGCGTCTATCTCATATATCAGTTTCACCTTTTAATTTGCATTACTGAAATTAATGAACTTTTGCATGATATTCTAATTTTTCGAGTTTCACCTGTATGTTAACACCTCACCTTTTGGTCCAGAACCCCACCATACAATCAATAATACATAATCATACAAAATCAACAAAGCAGGGGGGGGGGAATTGTTGAATAGGAAAGCCATATCATATTTAAACATTAGGGAAAGCTACTCATTAACATAATAAAAGCTCTAGAACTCCGGCACGAATAACAAAAAGCTAAAGGCTTTCTGAATTTTCTCTCTATAAAAGCCTTTGGTGGTACGTGGCAAGCCCCGCCCACCCAGCACATGTGTGGCAAGAGAGAGCTGGGGCAGCATGATGGTGGGGAACCAGAGGAGCCTGACGGAGAAGCTGAGGAGGAGGGCAGCAGAGGGAGGCCTGAGGTGGCGGTGGTGCATGGAAGGAAAGCTTAGGGGCCGCTAAGGAATCCGAGGAGCAGGAGGGAGGCCCAAGGAGGCGGTGGTGGCAGCCACGGAAGGAAGGAAAGTAGTGCTGCTGCTGCCGCCACCCTGCTGGAGGGGGGGTGGTCTCTGGGGTGAAGGGGCTGTGGCAGGGGCAAGGAGAGCAACTAGCATACAGATGCTCTGTGCCTGTCAAGCTAGTATGCATTCTTAGCTGGATTCTGAAATAAGAGCAATGAAAGGGTGGGTAGTCATGTTCATCAGATAGTTTCAGAGTCTGAGCTACTGTGAAGAAAGCCCTGTCCCCAAAATACCATGGAGCATGGTATTAAGTCACTTAGGCTCATGGTATTAAGTCACTTAGGCCCAGTATCACCTGTGGTGTCATTTGTGAGAGGTAGTGGTTGTAGTTATAGGAATCCAGTAAAACTCTGTGGGGAGAGGCCTTTTAACCCCTTCATGTCAAAGATGAAACTAATGGGGAGGGCATTATTGTGAACTAGTTGGGCGAATCTTCTGACCCTCAAACCCTGTTAGGAACTTCCTGTAGAGGGTGTGTAATGAGGAGGGGGGGTGTTCTCTATTTTCCTTTTGCTCTCTTTGCTGGCTGGAGGTGGCTATATCATGTGCTATATGAGGGGTTGGCAGTACAATTGTGTTTCTCGAGACAGCACTAGAGACATGGCCATGAGAGGCAGGCTGGCTGTCACAGGGGCTCTATAGATTAGAAGCCATGTCCTTTCCCCAACCCAGTTCTCCTTTCAGTTCTCAGTAACTCTTGGCAAGCCCCAGAGTATTAAAAGTGCTGCTGTTGAATGCCAGGGCAGAGATTAATAAAAAGCTCGTCCAGGATTTAATTCTGGGAAACATTGACTTGGATGAGCAGGCTGGGCAGGGTTGCTTTCTCTCAGATCTGCCCTCCAGGTTTTGGGAGATAACCAAAAGCCTGAGCATATTTGGGAGACAGGCTCAGGCAATAATGTGTGGCAAAGGAGCTATACTTTTCTGCCCATATTGCATCCCCAAGGTCACAGCCAGCAGAGTTCTTCAGGCTTGTGAGAGGGCGAGTACACACCCCTCCCTTGAATCATGATTTGGAACCATCAGTTACCCTCTATAATGTTTTTAATAGTGAATAAAATCTCTCGTATTCAGGCCGATTTAGACCCAGACACCACAATTACTGCAGTGTCTGATGCGGAAGTGCCAAGCAACTCCTCTTATTTGGTTAGATTGGATCAGTTTCAGTTTGACTCCTGAGGATGTGGACAAGCTGCAGCTTACCACCTGTTCTCTCGATCCTTGTCTGACATGGCTTATACTATCTGGCAGGGGGCTTGTTGTAGGAGGCCTGGTAGATATTATAAACAGAGGTGTACCTTGGTAATTTTGGAGCCTGGACATAAAGGCCTTTGGAGCCCGCCCCCACCAGTTAAGCATCATTCTCCTACGCACACACAGTATTTTTAACATGGGCTTTTGCGGACACAAATAGCAACTGAACTCACAAAAATGCAAGAATATAAAACAGGTATATTTATGCAAATATACATTAGCAGAAACATTTCAACATGCTACTTAACATATCCCCATCCCACATATTTCTTTCCCCAAACCCCCCTCGGTTTTCTAAAGCACTCGGTGGAGGTCAGCAGCACGGCCCAGCAACCATACCACCCAGGGCAGATTAAAGAAGATTTGGGGGCCCCAATTGGGGGTGGAGGCCCTGGACTTCAGACCCAAAGTCCAGGGATAAGAGCACCTCTGATTATAAATGCTTCTCTGAGGGAGGGCAGGATGCCTCGTCTTACGGAAGCAATTGTTAGACCTCCTCTGAAGAAGCCTGCCTTGGATCCCTCAGAGTTAAATAACTATAGAGCTATCTCCAACCTTCCGTGGTTAGGCAAGGTAATTGAGAGGGTGGCGGCTTTTGATACTATTCACCGTAATATCCTTCGGGAGCATCTGAGAGGATTGGGGGGCTCTCAGGCAGATTCCAGATGGTGTCACTTGGAGACTGTTGATCTTCAAAATCTGAACTTTCATATGATGTACCTCAGGGCTCCAGTAATTTTTTATCATCGACATGAAACTGCTTATCAGATTTGGTGCAGGGTGTTATCAGTATGCTGACACAGTATGCAGATCTGTTTATCCATGTCAACATAAGCAGGAGAAGGCAAACCCCCCACCCCTGCTCCAAATGCCTGCCTAGAGGCAGTGATTGGCTGGATGAGTGATAACAAACAAGACTTAATCCAGATAAGATGGTGGTACTTATCTGAGGAGAGTTGGTCTTGTGGTAGCAAGCATAACTTGTCCCCTTAGCTAAGCAGGGTCGGCCCTGGTTGCATATGAAAGGGAGACTTGATGTGTGAGCACTGTAAGATGTTCCCCTTAGGAGATAGAGCCACTCTGGGAAGAGCAGAACGTTCCAAGTTCCCTCCCTGGCTTCTCCAAGATAGGCCTGAGAGAGATTCCTACCTGAAACCTTGCAGAAGCCGCTGCCAGTCTGTGTAGACAATACTGAGCTAGATGGACCTGACTCAGTATATGGTAGTCTCCTATGTACATATTGAGCCGGGACTCACGATAAGTGAGACCCAGTTTGTGGAGCTAAGCGGGGAAAGTGGGCTAAGCCTGCTCTCCCCGCACACGAGCAGGGCGGGAGTCCTGGGCGGCCGGATTGGCCACCCACACGATTGCCAGCTCCGTGACGGAGCCAGCGGGGGCTGGGGAGTTCGGGGGCCGCGCACCCCCCGGAAGAACCAGTATGCCCTGCGCGAGCACACACGGCATACTTGGGAGACCCCCGATCCGGGAGGCTGCTTTTCAGCCTCCCGCCAGGGGTGTACTCATGAGTAGCCACGGCTACTCACGATAAAAAAAACCTGGGTTTGCGGAGCGCTTGCTCTGCAAATCCGGTTTTAGGGGCGGGCTGCTGGAGCGGGTTACCCACTCAAGAACCATTGGGCTCGCAGCCGAGCCCGGTGGTTCTCACAATTGTAGAAAATCAGGCTAGCGGAGGCTAGCCCAATTTTCTACAATCGTGTGAATAGTCTCATTGTGTAGGGTCAGAACTCGGAAGATTATTTTGATCTGCCAGTTCTGGGTGGATCACACTTCCCCAGGAGGAACAGGTATGCAGCCTGGGGGTGCTTCTGGAGCCAAACCTCCCTGGTGTCCCAGGTTGAGGCAATGGCCAGAGGTGCTTTCTTTCAGCTTCAGTTGATATGCCAGTTGCATCCATTTCTTGAGATAAACAACCTCAGAACAGGGCCACCATATGCTGGTAACCTCCAGACTTTTTAACTACTGCAATGTGGTCTATGTCGGGCTGCCTTTGTACATAGTCCAAAAACTGCAGTTGGTTTCTGGGTCATCTGAGAGACCATATTACTCTTATCCTGAAGGAGTTACACTGTCTACCAATAAGTTTCTGGGCAAAATACAAGGTGCTGGTGTATAGCCTATTAAGCCCTAAACAGCTTAGGCCGTGGGTATTTAAGAGAACGTCTTCGCCTTGAGCCCCACCACCCATTGAAATCATCTTGAGAGGTTCATTTTCAGTTGCCACCAGTTCATCTGGGGACTACTCAGAGATGGACCTTCATTGCTGCTCTGGGGCTTTGTAATACACTCCCTGCTGAGATAAGAGCCTCCTCCTCATCTTAACTTTTAAGAAGGCAGTTAAGACACATTTGCTCATCTAGGCTTTTAATTAGACCTCATTTTTTTTAAATTGTATTAAATTTTAAGTTGTTCAAATGTTTTAATTTGAACTGTTTTATTGTAAACCACCCAGAGTTGTTTGGGGCAGTATATAAATGTTAAATACAATAAATACCAGCAACCTCTTCTGCAGGGCTAGTGGGCAGACTAATTTATTGTGAATCCATTCTACCTAGGTGCCCTGTCCATTAGTCATAATAGGTTTACTGTAACCACAGGTCGTACATGGCATAACCTAAGATTGTTTATTTATTTATTACCTTTATATACCGCCCCATCCAAACAGCTCTGGGCAGTGATTGCATTTTAAAAGCCTATTGGACATGATCATACCCAAGAAAATTAATAGCTTGAGCAATTATGTAAACTTAAATAAAATTTCAACTTCATCCATTGGCTACATAATACTACAACTACAACATAATTCAGCTCTAGTAAGCGCTAAAGAACTAGGTTACAACCTAGCCATATACTGGGGAGGTTTGACAGATACTGATCTCATTCTAAGTTTGAATGCCAACAAACGAAGGTAGCTGTTTGGTAGCTAACAAGGTATCACATCCGCCAGAAGATAACACACATATTTTACTTCAGAGCCTGGAAATTCTTCAATAACCTACCCCACCATTTTCTCCCTTATTACATCATAAAGGGAACAGTGTAAGATATAGAGGCTCTCCACACGAGCAGTGTGGAAAGCCTAACCGGGCTCTGTGGGGAGAAGCGGCTTAGCCTGCTCTCCCCACAGATGAGCAGGGAGCCATCCCTGGGTGGCTGAATCGGCCACCCACACAATTACCAGCATCATGGAGCCGGTATGGGTGGTGGAGATTGGGGTCCACCCAGCCCTGGAAAGTCCCAAGATGCCCCATGCGAGTGTGTGGGGCATCCTGAGGAGACCCCCCCCCCCGAGGCCAGGAAGCTTGTTGGAGCCTCCCGATTGGGGGTCTCCTCATGAGTTGCTGCAGCACCACTTCACGATCAGAATGGGGTTAGCAGAGTGCTCACTTTAAGGGGAGGAGTATTTTAGAAGGTTTGCTGCTGGGTGCTGCATGGCTCCCGTTGCAGCACATGAACGCGTGGAACCGGATGGGCCTCCTTTAGCTCGGTGCCACCCGGTCATGAGAATA
This sequence comes from Hemicordylus capensis, assembly GCF_027244095.1. NCBI lineage: Eukaryota > Metazoa > Chordata > Lepidosauria > Squamata > Cordylidae > Hemicordylus > Hemicordylus capensis. The sequence goes on along the minus strand of NC_069660.1, from coordinate 277,967,475 downwards.
GCCTCATAGTGTTGATCGTCCACCTGTCTCTTACCTTAAGGGCAGATGATGTTCCAGTGGAACCTTACAAACCCCAAGGTACCCCAAACGATGAGTCAAATTGTAAGGTGGTAAAGGTGTTCCTTATTGGCAAATTAGCTAGCATTCTTCCAAGTCCAATCTCATTGTAGATTAGCTCCATATCATCAGTATATAACAGAACTGAAACTTTCCTTCAAATCCACGACTTGGACAATATCACTAATAAAAATAAAATGGAGCCAGCCATCAGGTGTCTGACTCCTCTCTTGAGTAAAATTGGATCAGTTGTTGGGCCACTCCCACCCTAGCTGTGAGATTAGAATGCAGTTCCATTAGGAATCTGGGTTTCGATGCCTGTTTCTGAAGATGGATGTTTGAGATAGGGATTCAGTTGGTAAACTGTCCACCCTGCTGCCCAAGCCATCTGGGATGGCTCAGATGTTGGGAGTTTCCTAGGCTTTTAGTGCTGGGCAATTTCAGTCTTTGTAACAGAGCTCCCAGCTCAGGTACAGTTCAGAATTTCATGGCAATGGACGGACTTGTTCCAGCTGGCAGCAGCACCCATTCATAGGACAGGGCATATTCTTGACCTAAAAAAGTAAGAGAAGGAAAGTGATCTAGTATGGGGAGGAGATAAACGTATCTCTTTTGTCATGAACAGATCACCTCCTGATAGGGTTTTGCTTGATCACAATCTCTGCAAGGGTGAGAGGCACATTAGGATGGCCTGCCCTCAGAGGGCACCCTTGCCCTTATGGCTAGGGGAGTACATGAACTGTTTTACACTGTTTGTTCCGAATTTGGACCAAACCAGCTCAAATTGGGTAGTTAGTCTTGATCGAAGGTGGTGGGAGGGATGAGGGTGGTGGCAGTGAGAGGCATCTTTACAAGTAAATAAGGTTGTTACGGGGAGTACTGAAGTTGCTTGGTGCAGCGGTGCTCCCCGCAGCAGCCGGCGCAGTTCCAGCACTCACCTGTCCTCCACACATGCGGAGGAAGAAAAGTTTCAATTCTGCATGCATGAAAGAAAGTTTCAACCTGTTGTATGCTGATGACATGGAGCTAATCTCCTACACAAGTGATCATCCAGCCCCTGCTAGCTACCTAGACCTAAGCGAATTTATACAGGATGGATTGCATTTATGTAAAGGGGTGCCATTTGTTTGCATCAAAGCCACACACATGGGGGCATCCTTTTCAGTGGTGTTGAGACTAGTGAAAATAATGAGCACGATACTCCCCCCCCCCCTAAATCTTGTAGACAAGAAAAAGGTACCACCACATGCTTCTAAATTTTTCCAGGTAAGTTCATACTCTTCCCTTGAAGTACAATATCCTAACATGCCAGAGATCTGGTAGTTTAATGCAGCAGATTAATACTACCTATTTTTGTGGCACCTCTGCTTTTGAAGACTGAACCCAGGTTATGATGACTGGAAAGACTGAGAAGTTACACGCTGCTCACACAACCAAAAACTGGGTAGGACAAATGTCCTACACAGGTTTGGGTGGGAGCTGTGCATCTTCCCAGTTTCTGGTTGTGTGTGAAGAAACAACTAGGAAGGAGGAGAAAGATGTGACTAGAAATGTGCAAACAGGTTTGTCATCCAAAGTGCAAACAGGTTTGACAGTCCAGTATCGAACTGAACCCCAACTACCCCCGTTTGGTAGGCCCCATTGGGCATGTGCGGCAGCCTTCAAAATGGCCACCATGGCAGGGGTGAGGACTGAAATGGATCAAAGACTGCCTGAACAGGGCGATTTACAACATAATGGAGACTGGCGGGGAGAGGGGGAACCTCTGGAGACACACACACATACACCCGTGGCCTCGGAGAAGCTCCCCAGATGGAATAAGTACAAGATCACAAAACAGCACCCCCCACCCCCCACCCCAAAAAAAGCTGAACTGGAGGCAGGGAATTTTGAGCTGGACCAAACTGGCCAGGTTGTGTTCAAGTCCGACTCAGACCCGAACCAACCAATTTTGTGCACACCCCTAGAAGTGACTGCGTGTGAGGATAGACAGCTTTTCCTCCTACCACGGTAAAATGCTGGGCTTGGTAAAATGAAAGCTGGGTAGGATGGTGCTGTCCTACCCAGCTCTCATCTCCCACACAGTCACCCCTCTCTCCTCTTACCTAGTTAATTGCTCCCAACACAACTAAAAATTGGGATTCCCCATAGCTCTCACCCAGATTTTTGGTTGTCTGGATAGCCTCTATAGCAGGGTTTCTTAACATTGGGCCCCCAGATGTTGTTGGACTACAACTCCCACCAATCCCAGACATGGCCTTTGTGGCTTAGGATGATGGGAGTTGTAGTCCAACATCTGGGGGCCCAAGGTTAAGAAACTCTGCTCTATAGCATATACTAGGAATATGAAACAAAGAGATTGTGGAAGGCTCAGTGGATTCTCTTAACAGGTTTTCTATAAGTAAAGATACTTTCTGATTTGTTACACTTTTTAAAAAGCATGCAATATTATTTCCAAAGAGAAATAAGTTTTGACAATAAAAAAAATCTACACAGAAGCCAAACATCCATCCAGTCTTATTATTTTAAATTCATATGTTTTCACTTGTTTTGATTGATAAATTGAAGTCATTTCAAGATAAGGCTAACGTTAATACATTCCCCACTCCAGAGCCCAGTGAATAAATTTAGACAAATTCATTTGCTCCCCTTTTCTTACAACTTCCTTTTCTGAGAGGAGAGGAATAAAGTCAAATAATTACCAGAGTACATTTTGCGATGCACTGTCTTTGTCTTTTATTTTAATTATCAATTTACAAGATTAGCTGTTGCAATGGTTCTCCCAGTCATTCATTAGTGCAAATTAATAAAGTGTTTCTGTTGTACTGAACTTAGTTCTCCACTCTTAGACAACTCACTTTTTCTTTTCCCTCATTGACACTTTTTAAAGTTCTTTTCCATATAAACTAACATGAATAATTCAGGTAATTTCCAAATTTCATTACTTTTCTGCATATCTTAGGAAAACAGTTTTGATGTTTTTCACATTTGTTGTGAAGAGCAATCTAAGATATTTAAACCATTTTGATATGTTTAGGGCAACTAACAAGATAGACTGGAGGTCTGTTAGTTCAGTGCTTTTATCAAAGCATTCACAGGTTAATATCTATGAATAACAAAGTGTAACAATATGTAGAAAAATAAGATTTGGCAGGATTCAACTGCTATATTGAGAAAATGAAAGCAAATATAGCAGTCATTCTGCATTTACAGTTTTTGCAGTTCGATATGTTACAGAAATGTTAATTCTAGGAAATCTGTTTCATGTGTGTACAAAACTGTATAAGTTAAATTTAATGGAATTTACAGTGAATATTGAAAGCATGATACAAATGCAAATTTTAAAATGTTACTCTAAGGAAGCACAATTTGCTAAAAGTAGCATTTAATAATTCACATTGGTAAGTTTTAGAACTCATTACACATCTTTGCAGCTCAATACTGCTAAAACAATTAAAATGGTTTCTATATATTGTGCACTTATGACAAATAAGCCTTGGCCTATACAAAAGAATAAAATTTAGAGATGCTTAATTAGGAGCATCTGGATCTTTTCAGGAACTTAAAAAAGGGATGAGAATATTTTAACACTAACAGAAAATTAGTTCATTTGTGCAAAGCTTATGTAACTGTGTTTCCATTTGGCTTATCTAGATCCATAGCCAAAATGAGCAGCGCAGTTCACATTACCTTTTATATCCTCCTAAATCTCAAATTAGTTTATCCTATGAAACTGAAGTATATCACCGATATCTTTTCAAACACCTTTAAGATACCAGACCAGGAGAGAATATGTAAGAATCTTTTATTTTTTTTTCCTTGAAGATTACCTACTGTCCTCTTGGAAATAACCCAAGGTATATGTAAACAATTTTCAATGCTGCTCAATGAGTTAGAATAGTCTGTTCAGCTTCTACAGTAAGTCAGAACAGTGGCACCAATGTCTTAACATTAATCACATTCCTCTTATTGTACATTACTTGTGCAAGTAATAAAGGCTTTAACTCATGACTTTGGCTACACAGACGTAGCAGAGAGGGTTATCAGCTAGTACAGTTCTTTAAAATTAAGCTGACAGAATATCACATTCCATCATTTCAAAAAGCCAGCAGCATTTTTCTACATAGTGAGGATACGTTTGGCCTAAGCCTTTAACACCTTTTATAACAGCCATGCATTAGAAATAACCTTGGAGATATTGCATAAGTGAGAAGAACACAGTCTGCGCATATTCTGACCAAAGCCAAGGAAGAAATTCCTGACTCCTCTGAATGGCTGTGACGTTTTGTAAGTTTTTAAGCTCTATAAAACTAGAGCTCATTAGTGTGTATTTATATACACAAATATATTTTTAAATAAAGTCTTTTTCTGCTTCATTTTTACTCTGCCAAGTCTCTGAAGGGGAAAATAAATAAAGTAGAGAAGGTTGAACTGTTTTGCATATCTTTGTGGAAGAACGGAGAACATATATATTTTAGAGTTCCAGAAAAATCACTGTACAGAAGAAACAGCTTATATACAACTATCTGTGCAATTTAGTTGCTCCGGCCTGTCTGTCCAAAAAAAGAAAAGAAGAAAAAGCCAGCATCACTTTGATTAGAATTTGCTTTTACTCTTGTCCAAATCCTTCCGTCTCCTCAATTGCAAAAAGCAGTTTCTCTTTTAGCTGTTCATAGCTTTTGTAAGGCGGCAGATCCAACCGATTAAAGCTAGAGAGAGAGAGAGAAAAAATCAGACCATCTATTTTCCCATTTCATAAACCTTTCACAGGTTTATCTTTGCAAATGGGACCCTCCAACCCTTCCCTGCTTGATAGCACCCTTTTGGCACTGCGCACAAGAAACAGGTCAAGTATTAAGCTGCTCAATTCTTCCCCTGCTCCTTTCCACATTCCAATCCCCACCAACTGCTAGGCTATTAGAACCTTAATTCCCCCTCCCTGGCAGTTGCCTTCACTTCCTTGTGCAACCACGAGGGTATAAAATTGCTAAAAATCACCAGTTACATTGTGCTTCTGCATTTTTACCACCCCCTCCCCCCCCAAAAAAGTATCTTGTTTTCAAGAGTCTTGCTTGAGTCTGTTATTCCTCTGGGATACCTCAACATTGGCATTTGCATCTGTCCAGGCTGCAGTCCATTTGATATATTTGCCAATTCAGTTTCAAGCAAATACTTCCAAGTGCATCCATCCACCCACACCCGTGTGTAGCATACACATATTTGAGCAAGTGTAGTATCACACTGGCCAGTATTCAGAAGAATAGAATGTGCACACACCATGTTGAAGCTTTGAAGAACCATATAGCATCATGAGCACGGAACAGAGTGAGTGAGTTTTGATGCTGTGCTCTGTCTCCAGAAGTGCCTGCATATGTCCTTGAGAGTCAGGAGATATTCAGATGATACAAGGCACTTCTGGAGGCGGAGCAAAGCATTAAAATCCCCCACCGCCTGGTGGGTACAGCAGTAGGTCTTCCTGGCATGACCATGCTCCATTGCGCTAGATGTATTGTTCCTAGGTAATATTTCCAAACTCGGTCCATTCCCCAATTCAAGAGACAGACCACAAACAGAACTGAGGAAGAAAAATCTTATATTTTCAATGTATTACATTATGCATTAATAGACTAATGCTACATTTTCTCAATATGACAAAAATATAAAAGAGAGACTTAACAATGGTCTCTAAAAGGATGTTGAACATCTCTCCACATGGAGAAGATGTGGAGTTGCTGCCTATAGTAAGGCCTGAATGTGCGTTCCCAGTTATAGCCAGAGCTATAGCTGGCTTCATCCCAGAGGATATGCAGGTCCCCCCACATGAACAGATTTTCAAAATCTGAACCAGCCCTCACATACTATAGTGTTTATTCAGTATCTCAAGAGCACCTGGTGCCAGCCGTCCACAAATGTTATTCTGTGGGTTTAACTTTGTGCTCTGTTTTTAATGGTGTTTTAAATGGTTTTTCAAGAATCAGAACTCTTTTCTGCCATCTACTCAGATGCAATTTTTCAAGCTAGATGAGAAACTCCCTGCTCGCAGGGTTTGGAAAAGCTGTTCTTGGGGTTATTTTAAAAATCAGGATTCCTTGTACAACCACATTTTTAGAACACCAGAGCCTTCATTTAGGGTTCTCAAAATGGCCCAGTACATTTTCACAAGCAGCTGCCTCTGCACACTCGTGTTCTCCCTCTAAGATGCTGTTTTAAGGATGGGCTGATGCTGGCGGAATATTTACTTTCACCCACAAAAGGTCATTTGAGGAGGAAAGGGGAGAGGGAAGGAGGACCCAATGTCATCTCATTCTCAGCGTGTGTTAGGGAAGTTTTGCTCCTCCTCAGATGCATTCCTGATTGCAGTCAGTTTACTTTCACCCCTGGAAATAAACTGGCTGAATTTAGAATGTAGTGGAACTGGAAGCTAAACTTGCCAGTCCCCAAAATGCATGCTCAGTTCAGACGATCAAACACAAAAGTCGGTTAGACTGAAAAATTGCGCTTCCCATCTCCCCTTCCACACCGAGCTAAATCAAACACTTCCTGTTTGATTTAAGCTAGAATTTCCTGAGATAATACTAACAAAAAGGATTTGAACCTAATAAATTAGGATCAAATAATGGTTTGCCATTTTGGTTAATCTGAACCAAACTACTGTCAAAGGAAAGAAATGATACTGCCTCCAGTCATCTCCCTACCCTATCTTCCCATGAAGTGCTTTTCTTAATGGCATAAACAAACAGCAGCTTTTAACTTCACTGTGAAAAAACAGTAGTGCACATGCACCCTCTAGAGGACAGGAGGGCAAACAGAACAAGCTGACCAAAGGTTAAAGCAATTCTGTTGTAACAACTCACCATGTATGACTTCTTGGTAACCATGTTTCTTTGCCAACTTTTTCAACGCAGAATTTCTGAGGACCATTGCTTCCTGAATAAAAAAGATTCACATATTTTTGAGATAATTGTGTAGAAATATATAAAGCAGGGGCTGTTAAGATATAAATTACAGCAATACGCTTACCCATGAGCTCAGCAAATCCTCCTAGTGGTAATCTGCAAGTACCAGTGACAAACTGCATCAGTCGCATACGGACTTCATTGTCAGCTTCTTTTATGAACTAAGAGTAGAAAATGAAATGGTTTACTTCTTTACTTTGAAATGTAGACTAATTAAGAGTTAGAGGCAGTCAGATAAAAGGGTAACAAAAATTGCTTGTGATTTGAACAGAGAGCACACACCTACACTATTTGAGGAGCTCTAGAAAACATACCCATTGTGGGGGGAGGAGTTCTAGAAAAACATATTCCCACTGTAGGACTTCACAGAAGCCCAAGTAAACCATTGGTTTATTTCTAAAATAAAAATGCAAGACGTCTGATTTTTGCAACAAGTAAATATATCGTACCTGCCAAAACCATATTATTTGCTTGCTATTCCTTGTATAATGACGATAAACAGTATTCCTCTGCCAGTCTGCTAAGTCAACCTCCTGCATGCCACAGAGCATAACCTGGAAAAAATCCATAAGGTTTAGAAGAATAGTGGCCTCTAGTATTGAATGTGTAGTTAAACATTTTCTAATAAACTGTGTTGCAGCACATTTTGAGTTCTGCTTGCTTGTTTCTGCATCAGTTGAACGTGTACGTTGTATTGTTTTTTGCTTTCTTCCTGTACAGCTAACCACCTCATACCATGATTTTAGAATCTCACCTCCAGCTCCTTTTCGTCAAAATACTGTAGCCACTGAAGGGGAACAACTTCATTAAATCCATCAAGGAAAGCTTTGGTCTGTTCTCGTACTCCTCGGGAAAACCGCCACTCTGCCATAAGACTGAAACAGGTAAGAGAAAGAGGAATACTTTATTTTAAAACATGATGCAGCTTCTTACTCTGTTATATCAATTTCACATTTGTATACATTTCAAACTCCAGAATAATATAAAGGTAAAGTGTGCCATCAAGTTGATTTCGACTCCTGGCAACCACAGAGCCCTGTGGTTTTCTTTGGTAGAATACAGGAGGGGTTTACCAATGCCTCCTCCCATGCAGTCTGAGGAGATGCCTTTCAGGATCTTCCTATATCGCTGCTGCCTGATATAGGTTTTTCCCATAGTCTGGGAAACATACCAGCGGGGATTCAAACCGGCAACCTTCTGCTTGTTAGTACCTTGATCTTTAGATGTTGCTGTCCAAATGCATCATATGCATTACTGCTAGTTTGCAATGTGAGCTTTCACAATGAAAACACTTTGAAGACATGGACACTAGTAATCCATCACAAAATTAGGCCTATCTAAAAAAAACCCTGACAGTCAAACTAATGCATTTTGCACATGCAGTGGGGGACGGGTGATTTTCACCAATCCCTCCTTCCTCCCATAGCCCTCTGTGCCTCCCAAAAATATGTCCCTGAGGGCCCTCAAGGAAATATTTTAAGAAGACACATCAGGCTGCAGAAAAAAGGGGGAAGGTCAATGAAAACTGCTCCCTCCCCCAATGCACTCATGCAATGTTATTCAGCACACACATTAGGATGTATCACTGTAAATATTCTCAGCACAAGAATAATTCTGTTCCGTGGAAGTCTTAAGTTTTACATGTATCTTTATAGCTCTAAAAAACTAAGCTACTGAGTATTTTAAAAAGTAAATTTACTAATACAATTAGTAAATTACTAATAATATTTTGTTAATATTTAAAATGTAAAGTAAATTTACTAATATTAGCAGATCTCATTCTATGTGAACACCACTATCTTGATTAGGGGTGTGCATGGAACCGCCAACTGCGGTCCAGCACTGGGTGTGTGGGGGTACCTTTAAGAGCGGCGGGAGGGTTTACTTACCCCTCCCGCCGCTTTCCTGCTTGCCGCCGTAATCTTCTGAGTAATTGGGGCGGCAGGACACCAGCCGCCCCCGCCCCCCCGCGACTGGATTAGGGGCCAAATCGGCCCAAACTACTGCCGCCGTGGCCGCCGCCCACCCACCCAACCGCCCAACACAAGGCCCGATCTCGGGCCAAGGTAGCCACGGGGGGCGACCTGATTAGGGGCCAAATCGGCCCAAACTACTGCCGCCGCGGCCGCCCGCCTGCCCTCCCAGCTGCCCGAGTCCTCACCATAAGAAGGCCCGCGTCAGTCGGGCCGATCAGGGCCCCACAATTCTAAAAGGAGAGGAGCTCGCAAACAGAGCTCCTCACTCTGCAAAGTCTCGGCCCGAACTGGGGCTTTAGGCGCAAAGGACGCCTTTTCAATGGCCTCCGAACTGGTCCGGGCCCACCCCTAATCTCGATTTCTCATATACATATGCACACACTCAATATAAACATAAGCTGAGGGAAGATCAAAAACTACATATGTAGAAATTAACATTTCAAACATGTGAAAAATAAGTGACGGAAAAAATAAGGTTTTTCCGTTGCTTTGTTTCCATACCCAATGTATTCTTCTTTATTCTCTTCAGTTACAAGTAAGTTTGAGCCTCCTGCTTTCAGCTCATGTGAGGTAACTTTCCCTAGTAGCTCCATATCAACACAGAAGTACATCTCTAAGTTACACTCTTCAATGTTGTTGTCCCTGGGAGAAAAAATTAAAAATATATTAACTACATATAACCATTTTAGCAAGAAAATAGGAAAATGTGAATATCTGAAAAAACATACAAACCTTATCCAAATTAGGGAATTATAGAATTCAGTATCAATGGATTCCAAATCCTTTATTGTGAGTTTCTTATTTAGCATGCGCTTGTAGAATGGCAGGGAAAAACCAGTGTCAATGAATTTGCCATGAAACAAAGCCTGTTTAAGATTTAAAAAATCAATTTGGTATTTCATACAAAACAACTTCAAGTGCATTGTTCATGGCAGAAAACCTAACAACTGCTCTAAAAGGCCTCAGAACAGATGTTTAGGAATAAAAGCAAGCCTGGAGAAAGCCAACATAATGAAATGAAAATAGTAAATAAAAAATAGATAACATGATCTTCAGTGCATAATCCCTTCAAATACAGATTACACCACCAGAACACATTACAGTCTCACAGCCAGATTCTGATTATGAATTATGTTCCAAGTGGTTCTACTACCGAATGCTAGGCTAAGCCCAAGAATACTCAGGCTAGGCCTGTGCAATACTTGGCTCCAAATAGCCCAAGCCAAATAATCCATACAGCCTTGCTGGCACTTCATGGAGGTGAGCATTCCCAAAATGCACCTCCACACAGGACCCTGATCCCCAATTCCCTATCCGTTCTGATAGCCTCTTATAGAGAGTGGCACCCTTCTACATTCCAGTGCCATCTTGGAAGGCATGCAGGGAGCACTGCAAAGTCGAGTCCTTTCCATTTTCCCCATGGAACCCTATGGGGAAACAACTGGAAAGGACTCTACGTCCCAGTGCTCCCCAAGCTAGGGATGTGCGAAACGTGATTTGGCATCCGAATCACCAGCACAATCCGTTTAAAAAGGAGGAGAACAGGTCCATAGCTGCTGCTCCTCCCACTAGCCATCACTTATGTAATCCTGGAGCTCCTCCTGGATATCTTTGCATCCCTGCTGCCCCTACGTGTGATGCCGGCATGGACATGGACTCCATGCACATGAAGATATCCAGGAGGAGTGCCAGAATTATGGAAGTGACAGTGAGTGGGAGGAGCAACAGCTATGCATCTGCTCTCCTCTTTGTTAAAGGGGCTGTGGAAGCCCTCGTTTTAAAAATGGGATTGTGCCAGTGATTCAGATGCTGAATCACGTTTTGGCACATCCCTACCCTACACACCTTCCAATTGTTGAAGGAGAAATCTTGAAAGTCTTTTACAATTGGGACCTTTTTTACATTGGTGTCCTCCTACATGGGGGAAAGAAGAAAAACAGACACATGCACTATTGTCATAAATGATAGTGTGCATAAACCCAAAACACATGCATGAGTTGTACATGTGACTATGTCCACAATTTTCTTTCCACATACATGTACAGTCCAGAAAAGAACATGTTCATATATGGGAACTGCACAATTAATGAAATATATGTGAGAAGGTTGTGCAACAATCTACACATCGATGTTTTCTAAATGCTGTGCTCTATATGTATGAATTTTGTTAGTTGATTTAATGTGGTCTATCTTGAGACGCTGAAAAAAACAGAAGGTGTGATCAGTGCATTCCTCTATTTAAAAAAGTTATATAAGCTTTAAAAACAGAAATGGTCTATACCCACATTTGTGACTATATAAACCAGGGATTCCCAACGTTGGGTCCCCAGATGTTTTCGGACTTCATCTCCCATAATCCCCAACCAAAGGCCACTGGGGCTAGGGATTATGGGAGTTGAAGTCCAATAACATCTGGGGACCCAGCGCTGAGAATCCCTGATATAGACAATGCTTCACAAATAAACATTGAAGGGGAAAATAGAAATGCATGAATTCTGAGCAAGGAACACACAAAAACTAAGCTATTTTTGATGGTGTGGTCCTCTGACATGGAGTATAAAAAGCAGAAATGGTACAAAAGTAATTTATTGCTGAGAGCAAGTTCTGACACATTTTGGGGATAAGACCTCTTCCTCAAGGGAAAGTATAGCATACATAAATCAAAGTGCAAAGCTTCTCTCCAAGCTCCATTTTGATTTATGTTACACTTTCCCCTGAGCAAGAGGTCTTATCCTCAAAGCGCATTGGGACTGTTTTCAGCAATAAATTACTTTTGCGCTGTTCTTTTTTGCCCTCCTGTCCTCACCAGTATGGTGCCTCCCCCTTCATCTCTTGTCCTTTGACATGGGACATTTTGATGCTTAAAGCTAGAGAGTAAAAAGGACACTGCTTTAGGTGGATTTAGGAAAGAAAAAAGTCTGACACACCACCATAGCTTGGATGTCTGAAATTGCCATCACAAAAGGTGACAAGCTGGGATGTGTTTAAATGTTCGTTATAACTAGTTGCATGAATGCAACTTGCCACCAAGTTTTGGAAGCATAGGGCTTCCGTCACTAAGAAGTAAAAGATAAGCCAAGGAGCACTTCACTGGATCAAACCGTAAGTGTTCTACTCGAGCAAGCTGTCTCCAGCATATATAACCAAAATACCTTTGTGATGCTCACAAGCCAGACATGATAGCGGCAGATCTGCCCTGCTGTACTCAGCATGCTAGATGTACTGGCCAAGGTGACTCTACAACTAATATGGGGCAGTAAAGTTGTGGCAAATAACTTATTGGGGAGCAAGAATTTTACTATACATTAAATATTTATAGAGAGTAAGGTAATTAAATGTTGTTAGTTTATTTGCCTTCTTAATGAAGCTTGCTTGATATTTTCAAAATTATTCAGAAAATGGGCCAAATGCCTCTTAAAAATACTATCCTTTTGGATTAGGTTAAACCTCTCTGTCTGCCTTCCAGGTTAGTTTTCTCTTCCTGCCCAAGAACACTGGGCAGCAAAGATTGGGGTGAGGAGAGAGATGAGTACCAGGCCAGCTGAAATCTACAAGTGAGATAACCCAGCAGCTCCCTGCACACATGGCCTCACCCAGCCCCAGTTCCTGGCCAGCAAAGAAGCAAAGGGAAGCCTAGTTCCAGGGAAGCTGGAGGAGTCTCCCACCTACCTGACCACACTGGCTTTTTGTTCTGGGGTAGAAGAGTGAGTGAATGAAGTTTCTTTAAGCAACAGAGGCCTTTTAAAATACTGTATATTCTGGTAGGAACGCCACAGCACATACATTTTTGAAAGTTCTTTGTTGGCACTTGCGATGTTTACGATGATGCAGCATTTACGTGCAAGTGGAGATGAAGGAGGCCGCCGAGGAAGAGGAGGTAGTGGCCACTAAGGTGGACAACGTGGCGCAACGACACTTCAGCAAGACCAAGCTCAGCAGTCCATTTCAAGATGGCAATGCAGGTAATAGAGAAGGAGGGATGGAAGGGGAGCAGGGTATGTGTCAAAGAGTCTGTTTTAAGGTGGTGCTGCAGGCCATGGAAGAGGGCTGGAAGAGGAGCAAGCTGGGGGGGGGGGGGAGAGGAGGAGGAAGGGTGGCGGTGGCAGCAGCAACAAACAAGCCAATCCAGACTTCCCCTCCAAGAAGGCGCAGCAGCAGCAGCAGCACAGCAGGGCCTTCTGACCGATAAGAGGCCCCATGCAGCCGAGAGGGCATCGAAGCAACAGAGTTGCTTCCTCCTCCCTTTTGGCCATACTTAATTGGTTTAGCTGCGGCGTTTTTGCCATGCAGCATTTCTGATGGGGTTTTTTGGTGGAGGAGGGAGAATCACCTTTTCCCCTCAGTGCAGTGTTTACGCCGATGTGGCATTTCTACCAGAAAATACGGTAGTTAATCCAAGCTATAGGACCATAATGTATTATCACTGTATTGTCTGAAACTTTGATGTAAAGTTCCAGTCTGGTGGATGAGAGAGTTGGAAATATTTTTTGGGGGAGCAACTGCTACCCCTTGAAGCAATACTGGCAACGCAGCCTACCGGTAATGTGGCAGGAAGACACACCATGTGATGGATTGCTTTCTTATCTGAACTCTGGTGATGCAGCAGGGAAGAGGAATTTCAACTCCTCACACTGCCTCCAGAAGTACCCTGTGTAACCCAAAAATATGTCCCTGGAGGCCACACAGCCATCAGGGATAGAATTGCAAGTGATACACACTCAGGAGAAGCCATGTGGTTCATTAAATTGTCTAAAAAGCCTGTTGTCCAAAGGGCTGAAAAACAATTCAATCTCTACTTCAAAAAAGAAAGTACATCAATTCCTTCAATGCATATTTCTTATAATGATCCTGACAAATACTTGATCGAATACAATAAAATATAAAACTCACCATGGCAATAAACCGTCCAATGAAACAGAAATAGGAAAGATGATCTGGATTTATTGTTGATGCTGGATTTATCTGTAGACAGTAGTTGCTCTTCCCAGCATATTCAAAGAGACAGTACATAGGGTTCAGTACTTCATGGGAAAGCAAGAAGAACCATTCTCTACAAAAATTAAAGCACAATTTAATAAAGCACAATTTAATAGCTGCCTTCAAGAGCTACAAAAAATGATCATAGAATGTATGAGATTAGCTCCAAACAACCATGAGCAGAAGAGAAGTGAGCAGAAGGGAATTTCCTAACCCTTCTCCCTGTTGCAGGCCTCTGAACAGTTACTCCTGAGAATTGGGGATGAGGCTGAAAGGTGGAGAGCAGATTCCACAGAAATCATAGTGCTTTGTGTGTCCAGGGCTCCCATGAGAATCCATGAGCTATTTTCCACTCACAATTGTTTCAGCCCAACCCAGTGCCTAATACAGGTGGACCTCGCTATATGTGGTACCGCTATCTGCAGGTGTCTTGACACCCAACCTCATTATCTGCTGATAAAACCCCCCCACATATCAGTGGTTCCTAGACGGCTGGAAATTACCTTGGAGGTCATTTCCGGCCACCATTTTGTGGCTCATTTGTCAGAACAAGTTGTTCTAATAAGAACTAATCTGCCTACCTTCCTTCCTTCCATTATCCCTTCAACTGGACTAAATTTTGTCCAAATCAGTTAGGCAGTTCACAAGTTAGCCCACTTGCATCTCAAAAATTCATCCGTCTGCCATCTTGGATCAGGGTGGATGGCTTCATTACAAACTACACCATTGAGGTATCCCTATGTGTCCGTGAACACAATGTGGTTCATATTGATCCAGGCATTGTGAAGTTGATAGGGACACACACACGGAATGCCGGGCAGTCTCATAAGCCTACTGGAAAGTAGGCTAAACAGCATTTTCACCTGTAATTTTTTGCAGAAAAAATGGGGAATTTGGAACTGGAGCAGGAGCATCCCGGGACAGCTGGACACCCATGGAACACAATAGGGCACTTTATTTGTCCTTTTCCTTGCATTTTCCCTGTGTTTTTGCCAGCCTCCAAGAACATAAACCCACCCCCCATCCCATTGACTTCAATGCTCCAGTATCCACGATTCCCCCGCGGAACAAAAAAGAACAGGTTGCTTACCTGTAACAAAAGATCTGGTAGTGATTCCATGACATTCATAAAGTATGGGTTCTGCACCTGTGCAGATCAACTTCGGGTAGAACTTGTTAGCTCCTCAAGACACCTTTAACCATCTCCTGCACGTGCCCTGCAGAACCTTATAGCAGCAGTTAGGCATCATCCTCTCAGTTTCTTGAAGGCCGATTAGCGTTTTTGCATAATGCTGTTCAATTAGTGGTGTCTTGGAAGTAGCTTGCGTTCTGCAGTGGGGATGGCTGAGCGGGTTTTATGAATGTTGTGGAATCACTACCAGATCATCTGTTACAGGTAAGCAATTTGTTTATTTGATAATGAGTTCCAAAGACAATAATGAAGTTCCACGACAATAATGAGTTCCACGACAATCATAAAGTATGGGTGAATTACGAACTTCCCTAAAGGAGGAGGGAGCTGCAAGCTATCATAGCACCCTTTTAAAAACTGCTCGCCCAAACTCAGCCGCCACTGCAGAGCGAAGGTCAAAAGCATAATGTTTGACGAAAGTCTGGTCAGAAGCCCAGGAAGCAGCCATACAGATGTCTCAGAAGCTTATTCAGGCTAAATGTGCAGCAGATGTAGAGTATGCTCTGGTGGAATGGGCCTTTATTGACCCTGGAGAGGCTACCTTCTACAGGTCATACATCATCTTTATGATCTCTATTTACCAGTATAATAGTCTGTGGCAGGACGGCTTCTGGCCCTTTTGATGGCTGATCACACAGACAAAAAGATGTTTGGTTTTTCTTATTTCTTATGTTCTTTGTAAAAAGAACAGAATGGCTCTACGAACAGTCCAGAGAATGCATGGCCTGCTCCAAAGGCGAGAATGGATCTCTGAAAAAGGTTGGTAAGACTATATCATTATTCAAATGGAAGTCTGATACTATTTTTGGCCTAAATTCTGGATCCAAGTGCATCACTACCCTGTCTGGGTAAAACTTTGTATATGGCTCGTCTGTGTGGAGAGCGAGAAGCTCACTCATGCGTTTTGCAGATACACGAGAAATAATGTCTTTAATGCCACCAACTTTAAAGAGTCCGTAGCCATTGGCTCAAAAGGTCTCTCTGTTAATGTTATCAGTACGAGAGACAGACTCCACTTGTCCATTGGCTGCCAAATCGGTGGGTACAAATTATTTATTTCTCTCATGAATTCCTTACATCTAGGGTGGATGAAGACCATTTTTCCATCCCAACCACTGTGGCATCCTGAGATGGCTGCCATATGCACTTTGATGGAGACATTAGCGAGCCTGCTTGATTTCAGGGATGTAAGATATAGAAGCACTTCCTTTAATGTTGCGTTCTTGGGTGAGAAGTCTCTTAAATCCGCATGGACGCAAAATCTTTTCCATTTGGCCCAACAGTTTCTTCTGGTTGAACTTTTTCTGTAATTAAGCAATATTTTCTTCAATAATCTATCCACCATGCTTTTAAGATTCAGTATGGCGAGGTTCAGATGCAGCAGCTGGCGCCCTCCCTGCAAGATCTGGTCCAGCTGCTGTGGAAATCGTCTGTGGTTCTAGCCACCAAGTTCGAGTAGTTGCGGGAACCACAGCTGTCTTGGCCACCAGGGAGTTATTAAGATTCCTCTGGTTCTGTTTTGCAGCATCTTGGCCACCACTTTGTTCAGTAGAGGAAACGGTGGGTACAAGGAGATTGTGCATCCACTGAAATTGTAACGCATCGCCCTTAGATCGTTCTCCTAGACCCATCCTTGAGCAGAAGTGTTTGAATTTCCTGTTCTGGGTGGTTGCAAACAAGTCGACCGTTGGTGTTCCCCAAGAGGTGAATAGGTCTTTCAGAAGTAGGGGATTCAGCTCCCATTCATGCTGCTGAAGTACTGGGCTCCTGAGCTCAATGCATCTGCTATTGAATTGTTTTATGTGGATGGCCATTATGTGAATGTTCCTTACTATGCACCAATTCCATATCTATAAAATGAGTCGACACATTGGTTTCGATACAATGCCTCCCTGGTTGTTTACATAAGCAATAGCGGTGGTATTTTCCATCTGGAGTTGAATCACCTGGTCTCTGATGATGTTCTGGAACGACTTTAGAGCCTTTGAGGTGGCCAGTAGTTCCAGGAAATTTATGTGCAATTGTCTTTCCAGAGCCGACTAGCAGCCATGTATCCTTAGATCTGACAGATGAGCACCCCAGCCTTGCATGGAGGCATCTGTCATAAGAGTCAGTCTGGGCACCAGAGTCTTGAATGGCACACCCTCTGGGAGATTCTTGCTGTTGGTCCAGCAGTGTAGTGAGGCCAATACCTTGTTCGGTAGATGCAGGCAGGGATCCTCAACGTTGGGCCCCCAGATGTTATTGGACTTCAACTCCTAAAATCCCCAACCAAAGGCCAGTGGGGTTTGGGATTATGGGAGTTGAAGTCCACTAACATCTGGGGGCCCAACGTTGAAGATCCCTGGATGCAGGAGTTTCCCTTGAGGATCTATATTGGGATGAAATTCCGACAAATACCACATCTGCAGACTTCTCATTCTTAGTTTGGCATAGCGAACTGTGAACGTGCACGAAGCCATCAAGCCCAAAAGTACTTGTACTGTCCTGGCTTTTTGTAGTGGAGCGTCCTGAAACAGTTTTATTATTATCTGGATGCGTTTTATCCTGTCCTCCGGTAGGTAGGCCCTTTGGTCGTCCATATCTAGTATTGCTCCAATGTATTGTAGTCGCCTTGTGGGTAGCAGATGTGACTTTTTCCAGTTGATTTACACTCCCAAGTCCTGTAACAGTGATGTCACAATCTGGATGTGGGAGTCTGTGTCCTCGATTTTGCACTGATGAGCCAACCGTCCAGATATGGGAAGCTGGAGAGGCCCTGTATCTGAAGGTAGGCTATGATGATTGCCATCACTTTCGTGAAAACTCTCGGGGCTATCGCTAGGCCGAAAGGTAGCACATTGTATTGGTATATATCTGTGCCTACCATGAAGCATAGGTATTTTCTGTGGTTCTCCTGTATGCCGATAGAATACAGGAAGTAAGCATCCTTCAAATCCAGTGTTGCAATCCACCTCTCTTCGTGTAAAAGTGGGAGGATTGTTTTCAGTGTTATCAACAGAACTTACACACATTGATATACAGGTTAAACCAGCATAGGTCCATTATCGGGCGTATGCCCCCATCCTGCTTTGGGATCTGAAAGTACCGGGAGTAAAATCCCGCTTGACTGAGTCCACTGCACTGGCGTGATCGCCTGTTTCCCCAACAGTTCCTTGACCTCCTCTTTCAGAGTCAGTGTCTCAGGAGTACATCGGGAGACCCAGTGTGGTGTAGTGGTTAGAGTGCTGGACTAGGACTGGGGAGACCCGAGTTGAAATCCCCATTCAACCATGATACTTGCTGGGTGATTCCGGACCAGTCACTTCTCTCAGTCTAACCTACTTCACGATGTTGTTGTGAGGAGAAACTTATGTAGTACACCGCTCTGGACTCTTTGGAGGAAGAGCAGGATATAAAATGTAAATAATAATAATAATAATAATAATAATAATTATTATTATTATTATTATTATTCCCATAAACACTGGCAGAGTCAGGAATTCTATAGCATATCCCATTGTGATTATTCTTACTACCCACTGATCTGATGTTATACAGTGCCTTGCCTGAGCATGACTTGCCAGTTTGATGGTGACTCTGGCTGGCGTCAAGGTGATGTTTTTTCTTGCACAGATGGTAGTTATTGGTGTTTTGCTGCTGGGTGCAGATGGGCTCTGACTACAATCAAAGATGCTGCTTAGCCAGTTGAGCAGCCTTGTTGTGGTTTTGCTGATTTGGCCTGTTCTTAGGAGTGTAAGTCCTGTGGTTAAACCGTTGATACGGCCTCCTATAATCTTTTCGTTCACCTTGGCAATAATTGTAATGCCTTCTTTGGTAAGGTTGGTATCTAGAACCCATATATCTTTGGGTCATAAAACTTAGCTGTATTCTTCAACTTTTTCCACTGTTCCATTGTGGCATCTGTTTCCTCAGAAAACAGAAACTTCCCATCAAAATGAAGCACTTCTATACGCTCTCGCATATCCTGCTGCAAGGTGGTTGAACGCAGCCATGCGTGTCTTCTCACCATTATTGCTGACGCTAAGGTGCGAGATTCTGATTCAGCTAAATGTTTTGCATTAGCTAGCTGTTGACGCATTGCCGTTGTTGTTCTGACAAAGGTCTGTTCAAATTTCTTTTGAAATTCTGCTGTGGTAAGGTTGGCACATTCGTCAATATAGATTCTCCCATAAGGAGTGTGTGAATTTTGACAAACAAGCGATGTAATTTGCTATTTTAATAGAAATACATGCAGTCGAATAAGTTCTCCTGCCAAGGACATCCAGTTTACAGCCCTTCTTATTGGATGAGGTTGTATGGCGTCTTCCCCCTCTGGATGAAGATGCACAGTCTATAACCAGTGAGTTAGGTGCTGGATGCTTCATAAGCTCTTCATTGTCTTCCTCCTGTATCCTGTAGAGAGTTTCCAACCGTTTTGATGTTGGTGTGGAGGTCTGAACAACTTCCCAGGCTGAATTTGCTGCCTTGGTGATGACTAGGAGCATGGTAAGTATACCGGCTGTAGTCCTGCAGTTCTCTTCATAAAGTTATACACCGGGTCATCTAAGTCAGATGTTTTTTGCTTGAGGTCTAGACCAAGCACTTCAGCCATTTCAGCTATTTGCTGATAAGATTTCAGTTCCTCCGTTGGAGAAACTGATGGTGATGTTGATACCTCTGGAGTTGGTTCTGGGACATGGTCCTCGGATTCCTCTGCTGAGGAATCAGAGATGTAACTTTCAGCCTCGTCAGAGGAGTCTATCTGCTCGTCCATAAGTAAGTGCATAGCAGCATGACTGTTGGTCATGCTATCCACTGAAGAACAAGGCTGGATCATTGCGTCCCTTTTTCTGTTATCCACTACTCGTAGGGTCTGGGTTGTCGAGTGTTGTACCAGTCATGTTGGTGCTGATGGCAAAGGAGGGAAACTTACTTGAATAGAGACTGTCCTAATCTGTGTCCTAGGTTCTTCTAGAGTCAGAGTCTGTACAGAGGTATCTCTGAAGTCCTGTCTATCCAGTGAGACTTGTGTTCCAGTCTGCATCAGCAGACTCCTTTGTTTTTGACATAGTTTAAAGGAAGAACATTCTTCAGTGGATAAGGTTATGGAATCACTCCAACCCCCATGAGGTAATAGTCCCAATGCTGGAGTGGTCTTGTACAGAGTTGTTCCCAATATCAAAGGGGTTCTGGGTATTGAGAGATGTTGTTTGGATGTGTCGTCATCATTGACATCTAGACCATGGCTCAAAAAAACCCTAAATGTGGAGGTCAATGGTGTGCTTTCTCCTGACTGTAAGAGCTGCACAATGTCAGGTGCTGGAGTAGAATCTAACTCCATCTCTTCTGCCACTTTGATGCCATGTTCGGCATTGTGGCCGAAGTTGAATCCGGAATCGAGGGTGGCCTATGTCTTCTTATTTCATTCAGACGGGTGCCTGGATGTCAATGAAGATCTCAATGCCGACGATAGCAAAGTGTTCAATGTTGATGATGATTTCAAGGGCATAGTAGGTTGAGCCTTCAACATCAATGTCATCTCGGGGGCTTCATGATGATGGGACTCCAATGCCTGCCCACCCATCCTTGATATCGAAGACATCAATATAGAGCGTGGCGTCGAAGGGGATAGCTGAGGAGTTGGTGTGGGGGAGAGCGATACAGCGACTCAGTTCGATATTGAATTGAGGTAGACGCCAGTGGGATTTTGGTTTGTTGTAACCCTGTAGGGGAGAGGGTATTATCTGAGGTTTAGTCTCGATGCTTTTTCTTATGAATGTTATGTTTTTTTCGGTGGTGGCACCTCCATTGAGGGCTTGCCCTTTCTTTTTGGTCTTGTCTGCACAGCAGCTGGCTTTAAAAAAGATTATTCGCCCCTCGAGGTCGAGGCTTTCGGTCCCAACGCCGGGATTTTAGACTGCATCAAAATTGCAGTTCTTGGTATCGACTTCTGAGTAGACTGTGAAGGCAAGAGGAATTTGCAGTGTCGATTTTCCCGGGCTGAGTGCATCCTCTATCAAGGTGACCTTAAGTCGGGCTGCCCGGTTCTTTAATGTCTGCTTTGAAAAAGCTGAGCAGATTGGGCAGGTTGCTGCACTATGGTTATCCCCCAGGCACAGGAAACAAGGTTTGTGCCTGTTGGTAGAGGGAAGCTTTCCCTTGCAGTTTTTGCACCTTTTAAAGGTGGTGTTTTTTCCATAGGAGGTTGTAAACTCATGGGAGGCATTACAATAAGGGGGGGGGGGTTAGCAAAAGAGTAGTTGATTTCAGTCCCGGGCCAAGCCAAATAAATCCTGCCGTAACAAGTTTAAATCGATGCAAATCTCCAATACCGTTTAGCTGTTCCATAGTCAAAATCCATTTTATCACTATAATTGCCAAAATCTGAGGGTAGAGAGAATAGTAGTCACTGTCTATTCCAATTTCAAGCCATTTAAAAGATATTTTTGATTAATTCTGAGGAGCTCTGAACCGAACATCTGATCACTTAGGAAGTCGGAAAGAAACTGAAAGGAGGACGCCTAACTGCCGCTATAAGGTACTGCAGGGCATGTGCAGGAGGCGGATAAAGGCATCTCAAGGAGCTAACGAGTTCTACCCGAAGTTGATCTGTGGAGGCGAAGAACACAGAGTTTATAATTGTCGCGGAATTCACTATCCAGATCCCCTGTGGATAGCTGGGTTCACCTATATTGCAGCCAGCGCAAACTGCTATGAGTTAAATTATTACTTACTTTAAAAAAAAAAACAACTACTGAAAAACCATGTGACCCGCAGTTTGGAAATTGGGAAAGATGAAAGGGGGCAGACTGAACTCCGTAGAAGTGTTCCCTCCCAGCTCAAACATTCTGAAAGTGAAGTGGGGATTCTCCCTTTGCTGTCAAATGTCTGCAAAAGGAACATAGACTGGACTCTGAGAAAGTGCCTCCTCAGAGCACAACTTTGCTCCCTTTGTGATTGTTTTGCTGGCAAAGAGATTTAGTGGACTCAGCCTCCCCACTTTGTCACCAAAACTATCATATTTTAAGCTGCTCCACAATTTGTGTATTTTCACTGGCCCCCAGTTACAGCCTTTATAGAGAAATATGTTCTTAAAAGGAAATTGTTAAAGGAGTCTTGTGGCAGCAGAGCATCAAGCTTATTTAATGCAATATCATCCAAATTCCAACCAAATGGCCAAATAAGTTACCCTCTTTTTTTCTCCTAAATTCCTTATAGGAATATAGCAAGGTAGATTTCTATTCTCTCTCCCCTTACTATAAGATAGATCCTACAACTATTTCAAGCAAGATTTTGAACAAGGACTTACCTGGCTAAACCACCATAATCCAATCCTTCTTCTCCTCTGAATATGACATACAATCGTCTCCTTAAGTCATAGGGTTTTAAAGCCATGATCTACATACAAAATATCAAAAACACAGTAACACTGAAAAAACCAGAACAAATATTGGACAAATTGAAACAATACATTCAGTGTTAAATCTAAATATTTTATATAGCGCTATGGGAAATGTTCTGTTACTTTTCCAGCACTATTTTCTTCTCCCTCAAAACATGGTCTCAGCCAATTATGGATCATGAAATCAGTGAAATGATATCACAATGCTGCAGAGCCAGATTTGGCTATGAAGCATCATCACTGAGAGAAAATAAGGAAGCATTACAATAACACGAGAGAGCAGTGATGAACTCATCACCATGTTGTCAAGGCAATTGTTTTCAAGTGCTGTATTAATTTGAGTTGCTGTCCTCCTGTGTAGACAAGTAGATTTCTTGAGCCCTGAGAATGTAGCAACCAACTAATTGTCCTGAGGAATGATCACATGTTTGTATTTTAGATTGTTTTAATTATGCTACTGTTTTGCTGATTTTATATTGTGAACCGCCCAGGGACCTTTTTGTATTAGGTGCTATATAAATGTTCAATCAATATTGGACAACGCTTCTAGACTCTCACACTGTATTGTAAGAGTAGTTTCTTTTCCCTCACAATGCAGCAAGAGAGAAAACATGTCCTCACATTGCCCAGGCAATACTCCTGTTCTGAACTGTGAGGGGCAGGTTATGTGGGGAAATATTCCTTTCTTCTACACAATGAGCAAATAATTGGTTCCTATTGGTATATACACTATGGATATTTATATACCGCTCTTCAATCAAAGTTCACAAAGCGGTTTACACAGAAAAATACATAAATAAAAAATATATAAATAAAATGGTCTCCTGTCCCTAAACGGCTCACAATCTAAAAGAAACATAAGACAAATACCAACAACAGCCACAGGAGAGATGCTGTGCTGGGACTGGATAGAACCAGTTGCTCTCCTCTGCTAAATATAAGAAAGCAGGGGCGTAACAAGGCTGGAGTGGGCCCAGAGACAAAATTTTAAAATGGGCCCCTCACTGATACACACACACTCACTTCACATGTGACTTGCCTCTGGGGGGCCCCTCAAGGCGTGGGGGCCCCCAGGCAGCCGCCTCCCCTTGCCTAATGGTAGTTACGCCCCTGTAAGAGAGTCAACCACTTTAAAAGGTGTCTCTTTGCTCAGCAGGGGTCTCACCCTCTGAAAAATCCACAAAGGGGGCATTGAGAAGGGTAAATGGTTTTGTGGGGAAAGTCCTAATTTTGAAGAGACTAGCTACACACACACTTTCTACTAAACTGTAATAAGTAAAGATTTGTGAGGTAAGATTCACCCACTGGAATTTTACAGCTATAACACAGTTGTAGAATAAGCCCCTTTCCTAGCTGTACCATGAAAATGGAAATGTTCTAATCTACACAATGTTTAGTAATGTTTGATACTATAAATATTCTTACTTGTTGGAAGGAATCTTCAAACAATGTTTGTCTGGATACATTGATCTTCACATGGCTTGGAAGAGCATTTGACTATAAAAAAAAATAGTAAAACATCAAACACCTACTCAAAAAACATTGAAACTTTTATAAATTTTGATCAGTATTCCAGTACCTGACACAAGTAGCGGAAATGAGCTAGCTTCCACCTGAAGCTGCGTTCATATGCAATTTGTGGTCCTTTATTTCTGTAACAAAATATATCTAAATTTAATATGCAACAAGGAATATCATTTCACAATACATTCAAGTGCTTACAAGAATTTATAGGTTGCTATAATTTCACAATACATTCAAGTGCTTACAAGAATTTATAGGTTTAAATATATTTTATTCAATTCAGAAATAGTGAGAGCACTACTGCAAGCTTTGGTCTCATTTTCTGGGTCAATCTTAAAATCTCATCATATAATCTTTTAAAGAGATATAGTCTATGAATACTTCATATTAGTCAAACACCACCTAAAAGGTCATCAGTTACGCAATTCTGTCAAGGAAACACTGCAGTCATTATTTCAACTATACAGATTTAATATGCCAGAAACACAAATATATAAGAATTTCCATTAACATCTCACTTACACAGAGGATTTACCGGTACGAGGATCATTGAAGGTAGTTGTCCGTGTGTTATGATCAACGAAGTATCTAACACCTTCTCTGGTGTATCTGATTTCCCAGCCCTCAGGAAGGGGGTCCTCATTTTGTAAACTGCATAAAAAATAAAATGTATTACATTTAATAAGAGCATGTCATTTTATATCTAGTTTAATTTTGTTTAATTTAAACACATACTACAACGCATATATATACACAGACAAACCCTTGAGTCCGTGGGTCTTCCCATTGTGTTGTCTTTGTGTTGTGGTTTACAAAATACACTCTATCATTTGCATCTACTCTCCGTTCTGCAATTAAAAAAACCAGCAATGTAAACAAATGTTAAACTATACATGGGTGCTATTTCATATAGATACTTATATTTCTCACCCCAGCCTGGTGGTAAAGGACCAAGTGGATCATTTTCTGCGGACAGCATGGAGGCCTAATGAAAACAAAGGAAAAATAAAAATAAATATGTTGGAATGTATTTTTAAAAAATAAGTTAAACCAGCTAAACAAGGAAAAGCTCCAAAAAAGCACTACTTCTATGTTTAATAAATTATTTTGTGCAACAGGAGTTTCTGCATTTAAACACATATTTGACATTCCTTCTATTATGCCATAGCTAGAGGTGGGCTTGTGTCTTATCCCGGACGTATCTTATTGAACAGATGTTGCGTAAATGGTAATCGCCAATCCTGTTGCTATCTACTTTCACAGAGAAGTGAGCAAAGGAACAACATGACATAGAGTTGGAAGAAGTTGCCACCCTTTTGCCCAATGTAGTTAGTTGCCTTTCCCCCAAGATGTCCTGTTAGCTTGCAGGTGCTAGTCTTGGCTATCAGAACAAATAATGTATCTTGTCTTCCATTTAAAAAAAAAAAAAAAGCCTTGTGAAACTCCATTAGACATATATAGAGCTACTTCAGATGAGCAAACAAATCATGGCTTGTTCAGTCACTAATAGTGACCTGAAGTCCTCTAAGCCCATAACCTCCTTCCTCCCTCTTCAGCTTGTGCACTGTTTAAACCACAGCTCCTTAGCTTATTCAAAGTCTGGGAGTGGTGTTTTAACTATGGTTCACAGATCAGGTAATAAAAATAGATTTAACTCTGGTTTCTCATAGCAGTCTATGAACCATAGTTAAACTACCACATCTTCAGACAAGTCACAGAGCTGTGATTTAAACAAACCAGAATGTCAATATCAGAACTCTGCATCACAGCCGAGGAGATAAGGGGACGGAGAGGACAAAGCAAAGGGGCTTGTGAGACTTATACCTGCATTTCCGATCAAAACAAATATATATTTTTAGATCATGTGAACAAGTCCATAGATCATCTCAGCTAGCCCTCAATGGTTAACATGAAGTGTATGCATCATATATAGGCATGATTGCTGCTGCCCTAGATTATCTGGGTGATTTTAGAAAATGGGATATAATATTAGAGTCAGACTTAAATAAATAAATAAAAGTAAAATAAAAATATCTAGAAGATATACTGGATTTTAGAGAGAGAAAGATCACAATATATTCTGTACTGCACACTTCAGGACAACGTTAGCACATGTGCTATAGTTCTGTTATGAGTTATTTACTTCATTTCAGATAGAAGCCCAACAACAGGTTAACTTTATTCTGAAATGTGCAGGGATGTGTGCACACACATATTGAGGAGTCAGAAATATTCAATGCAAGGCAACTGTAGTTATCACAGATGGCACTTATATTTCAAGTTTTAAAAACTAGTAAGATGGACATCATCCTGATATTCATCATAGAATCAATCCACAAGTTAGCTGGTTCTGAAGATGTAAATGAAAAGACAATATGCCCTAAATTTAATATTTTAGCAAGAAGGCATCATATATAGTCTTTCTAATCTTTGTTGAAGCTTTCTGAAATGATGAAGATCTGAAGGGATCAAATCAGTTCAGCTAAAAATAACTTAAATGCATGACAGAGTTCCCAATATACTGTAACAGTAAACTGTAGAAATGCTCACACTATGAGTTAGCACACAGAACAAAAAGCCAGGTTTCACGATCAGTGAGACACGGGTTCAGGAGCTGAGGGGGGAGAGCAGGCTAAGCCTGCTCTCCCCACTCACGACTGGGGAGGAAGCCCTGGATGGCTGCCCACACGATTGCTGGCTCCGTGACGGAGCCAGCGGGGGCTGGGGAGCTCGGGGGCCGTGTGGCCCCCAGAAGCTCCAGTATGCCCTGCACGAGCATGCAGGGCATACTGGGGAGACCCCCAGAGCTGGGAGGTGGCTTTTTGCCTCCCTCCCAGGGGTCTACTCGCGAGTAGCTGTGGCACAGAGTCGCACTGCGGCTACTCACAATCAGGAAGCCCGGGTTTGCGGAGTGCTTGCTCCGCAAACCCAGGCTTCGGGAGGGCTACTAAAGTGGGCTAGCCGCTTGTAAGCCACCGGGGTTGCCTGCGAGCCCGGTGGTTTACACCACAGTTTCTCAACCGCCGGTCCCCAGGGGGTTGAGTGCCGGTCTGTGCAAGTCCTTTAACACCCCCTCCTTTTCAAGCATGCCAGTCCTTTAACACCCTGGAGATTAGCTCCCTGGAGCTAATCTTTAACCAGGCAGCCTTCGCTGCAGGGCTCTGTCTTCCTCCGGAGTCCCAGACAGCCTTTTCTCACTCCCAGCTAATCTCTCCAGTCTCTTTGATGAGAGGAGATAGCGAGAGCTGGTGACGTCACTGGTATGCAGCCGGTGAAACACACTAGGCAGGTAGCAGGGCGAGTGAGAGGGAGTGCTTGGCTTGGCTGGAGTGCTGCATGCATAAACTCTGTTCTGAACTTCTGCATGCATAAACTCTGTTCTGAACTACTACAGAGGAGGAACAGAGGAAGGCAGGCAGGCAAAAGATAAGAAAACAAACAAAAGTAAGCAACAGTGCTGATCAAATGAAAAAAGAAGGGAAAGATAAGAAGAATGAAAGGGGTGGGGGTGAGGGGCGGGCTGATCATGTACTGACTCAACAAAAGGGGAAGAAGATCAAATAAAATGGGATTTTTAAAAGCAAGCATACAGGAGAGAACAAGTACAATCTGTGTGAACTGAGAAGTAAAATGGGGGGGGGATGAGGGAGGTGAAGAAAAGGGTGGCTAGGGTGAGCTACTGACTTACCAAAAAGGGGATGACGCTAACATAAACTGGGATTTTTAAAAGCAAACATGCAGGCAGGAGAGAGAACTAGTGCAATGTGAACTGAGAAAACCAGTGGAAAAAAGAGATCACGAGAAAGGGGATGGAGTGGGGACTGGGTGTAGCAAGGTATGAAATGGTGAATAGAGGAGAGAGAAGGAGGGAAGGAAGGATGAAGAAGAGACCCACTAAAAGTCTTCCCACTCATGTGTGAATACATAGTACTCCCCCCTCCCTTAAACCTCTGCCTAAAAATCATTACAGTTGTAAAAACCTGGATATATATGAATGTGTGGTATGAAGGGTTAACTCTCCCACCCCATTCCCTGTGGTTTACTTTCCTAATGTGGATGCCATATTGATGTGTAAAGTTCATTACCATAACATTACCTTTTCAAGTCTCTTTTCAAGGTAATGAGTGTTTTAGTTCTGAGTGTACTGCTTGGAGGTTTTTTGGATGATGATGTTTGGTTACAGACTTCCAGTATGATATGAGATGTCATGTTTTAAGCTTCCTATCAATTAAGTTGATAAGCTGGTTTCATGGTAGCAAACATGCATTGTCCCATTTGCTAAGGAGAGCAAGGGCAGTGATTACCAAATGAAGAGAGGAGGAAATCTGGAGGGGGAGTACTGTGTGTAAGAGAGAGTACTATTTTAAAAGCAATATTAAATTACTATTTTTATGCATTTAAGAAGCAAGATATTATGTATACAGGAACTTGACACAAGTTCCTGCCTGCATGTTTATATGCAAAATAGATAGATGAGGAGTAAGAAAAGACAGAATTGGAAGAATGGAGTGTAAGGTTGCAACCTATTTTTAAAATATGAGAATGTTAAATCTGGACTGGACCAATCTCAGGTGCCAGGGAGCCATGATGTCTCATCCTTTCCTCCCTCCCCCTTTTGAGCCAGAACTTCAAAAGTTAAATATTGATTAAATTCATTTTCATTAATTTCACTTTGATTTAATTGATTGATTAAGTGTTATTTTAATAATCAGCACCCTAAAAATTGACCTTGGCCCCCATGAGCCAAGTCACAGTCAGTTTTGGCCCATCAGGACATTTGAGTGGTGAACACCTGTGAACGCCTGTACTAATAGATAAATTTGAAACCCCTTTGCTAACTGCTGGTCTGGTACTAGAAACTGCACACACAAAATGTAGCGGTCCTTGAAACTCTGCATGGCGAATTTAGTGGTCCTTGACTCCAAAAAGGTTGAGAAACACTGGTTTACACAATCAGGCAAAATGGGGCTAGGCTCCCCTAGCCCAATTTTGCCTGATTGTGAGAATAGACCCAAAGTATACTAACTAGTACCTTTAAAAAATGGATTCTGAACCTACCAACACGTCATGTGTACAGAGCTCTCATCCAATCCCTTGCTTGAACCCCTTTGTCCCCCCTGCACACTACTCTCATGTGCAGAATTCCCCCCTGCCATCTCATCTGTCAGCCTACCTCTTGAAATGGAGAGCTGTGCATAACACTAGAGGGTAGGGGTATGCACGGACTGTTAGGCACAGAACCATGGACAGAACCATGGGTATGCGAACCAGTTAGGTCAAACCAATTGGCTGGGCCAATCAGTTTGACAAACCAGCTCAAAGCAGTTCCAAACTGCTAAACCGGCCTGGTTCATGGCAGTCCAGTTCCTGACCGAACCAGTTCTGCACATCCCTACTAGAGGGCTGCACCATGCTGCGTTGAAGATGCAGTAAAGATTATTTTAATTTATATTAGCTTAATCCTAAAACTAATTTGGCAGGGCAACAAAGTAGTTTGTAGAAAGGCTACATAAACCTTTCTAAAAACTAGTCAACTATATAAAACAACTGAGGTTTGGGCATAGAGAACACTATTCCACATTGACTTGGAAATAAATGATGTTGAGACACTTTCTAGCCCTGATTATTAGGATTATTCCAAAGTTAAACATGGCACATATGCCTGACTGTTATGTCTCTTAGCATAGTCCATTAATGTGAATGATTCAGGCAAGGGGGGCGGGTGGGAGCAAAGGAACATATCCATGTGTTGTGACTTTAGAAAGATTTATGTTATAGTAACAATTGCTTATAAAATGGTTTTGGCTGCTTTGGCATATTTTTGGTTTTTTTGATAGCGTTTTAATATGGTTTATGATGCACTTTAAGGGTGTTGGTGGTCATTATTGTAACTGGCCTTGCATGTCTGAAAGGTTGACTATAAGTTCAACACACAAAATAGAGATAAAGACGACCAATACAGTAACTAAATGTTATAAAATAGAACCTGTTATTCAGTTTACTCAAGACTGACATTATCAAGACATTATCAAGTCTTTGTGTATAGTTGTATATAGCAAAGAGTATTAAATATCTAATAGAAGACAAAAAGGCAAAAAATTATTTCATAACTTTGTACATTTACCGAATAGAGGTATCGTTGGTTAAATTGCTGCATAGCTCCCTGCAGTTGATTGCGCTGAGACTGCCATTGCTCAAAGTTCCTGACTGATTCCATTGTTGGTCGCTGCCAAGTTGTTGTCCGTGTGTTATGGTCCACATAATAAACTCTTCCACGATCATCAACCCTCCTTTCCCATCTACCACACAAAATGCCAGAATTAGAAGCAACGTTTTTCCCAGTCATAATATGAATATAGTTTACAACTGAATTTTATTTGCTGATATCATTTTGCCTTATAAATCTAAGTTTTTCAAATGTTTTTCTTCTCCTAAAGTTAAGAAGCTATAAAGTAATATTCAAGAAAAACAATTAGAAAATAATATATCTGTCTCAATGGGCAACATGTACATTCGTTAGTCATGACTAAGCACCATTGAAATCAATGGCCAACATGGGCAGTTCTGAACTGCCTGAACCACTGTAAGTGCCTTAAAAAAATCCCACTGGCATTCTTGTACAAATACTTACACTGGTGTGATCACACTTCTGCGACACCACTAACATTATTTCCAATATAAGTAGCATTGCGGAAGCATGATTGCACCAGTTTAAGTATCTGCACAAAAGCACTCTTATGCAAGAGCGTCAGCAGTTCTTTTTGGTGCTTACAGCAGCAAGGGCAGCTCAGAAGCACTACACAACATGTTGGACTATCAGATAAATCAATCATGACTCACATTAATTGGGACTTAGTGTGGATGTAGCTCAGTTCCAGTGCTAAGGTCCAACAAGTCTGGTGTACAGTCACTTTGTTTAATTAACTAATAATGCCCTATGCCTTTGAAAGAAAGGGTTACAGACTGAACTGTAGTTAAGCTTAAGTAAATGTTACTTAAATAAATGCATATTCTGCTCCTGTTTACCTCCACCTCCATTTAGTTTGCCTTTCTCTGTGTCTCCCTTGTGTAAAATTTCAAACAATAAGCATATTAGGGCAGGCATCTCATTCCTCCAAGTTGCTAGGAAGATTGTGAAATTCCTAACACAAACTAGTTTGAAGCTCCCCAAAGTAGTTTGAATACAAAGGCCTGCGAGTGTGGACTACTCCAGAACAACAATCTCAACTTTACTATTAAAAAGGGCAAACTGAGCATCAAGGTGAGTATTCTGTCTTCTAAAGGCATAACCTGCAATTTCAGAATTATTATCCAGCTTTGCTATTCATTTCTGCCAGATTCTAGCTACTTGCATACAGAAAGGCATTTAATACAAGTATACAACTGGAACAGATTTTTTTTTTAAGCTTAACTATGGTTTGGTTCCTAAGAATTATGGCTTGAATTCTAAGAACCATGAACAATGTTCTGCTTGAGGAATGGGGGCCCCTGTTCCCTCCATGCAGCAGCCCTAGTGCTCCTCCAAAAGGCAGCTCCAGGGAACCCTTGGGAACAATTTGGGACATGGCGTGAGGACAGCACATGGGGTGTTGGAGAACTGTGAAAATCACAGAACTTCCTCTCTTTGAACAAGGAGTGCCTTTACACTTATGCCAGACACACCTGCATTCAAGTATACTTATTTTTAAAATAAAACACACAGTACAGTATAGATGATCATTTTTGTGAATCTCTGTTTCTAAAATGCATTTATCAGCACATTTTTAAAAAGATTAATGTTTATTTAGGAATTAAAAGGTTCTACAGGACATCATAACAGAACCTATGCAAACTTCAATGTAATAAACAATTTTCCATTTTTGCATTTAGTTCTCAAAACTATTACTTTAAAAATCTGCAACAATATATCCAAGTTAATATAGAACTTGTCTTTTTTGTTTACCCTGGAGGCAAAGGCTGTGGCCTTTCCCATGTTGTAGTTCTTGTGTTGTGATCAACATAATAAGTTCTACCATGAGGATCCTTTCTCTGTTCCCATCTTTAAAAACAAAAGCATTAAAAGAACACGTTGCAGCTCACTGAAATTTATTGATGACAAAACAAAAAGTACTTAATATTACATTTTGATTGCTACTTTTAAAAGCTGATTGGGAAAATCTACATTTATGCAGAAGACACCCATAAAAGTTGGCTATATTTTTTCTGAAAATGTTAGCTGACAAACTTTACCTAGACCAAGAACCTTTACATCCTGAATAAGAAAAGTTGGGTCTAACTAGGCAAGCCAAATTAAGATACTGATGAAAAGGTATCCAACAATATATAAAAAGCAGTCCAAGCTAACTGAGAAATATTAATCCAAAAATATAATACATATCCTAGAGCTTTGGACATAAAAATGCTGAGGAGAGAAAAGTGAATCAGAAGCCTAGAGGCCAACTCAGGATAAGCCTCTCCCTGCTTCCCTTCCTCAGCCATGAGAAAAGCCTTTATACAGAACTGTTCCTACTGGTTGAAAAAAAATCTACTGCTTCTATTAATCTATATAGCACTGCCCATCTTTTGGCCATAACTAGAAGACAAACAACTTTTTATACATAATGAGAGATATGTTTTAACCAACTAAACCTATCTGGCAGGTTCAAGAATAGCAAAAACTCCACATCTATACATAACATGTTCCATCTAGCTATTGCATTGTTAATAAAAAAAATCAACTGCACATACCCTGGAGGCAAAGGCTCTATGCTGGTGCTAACAGGCTGTTGCCTTACAGCTTCCCCAGTTACATTTGAAGATTCCCTTGGTTTTGCTGCTTCTGTAGTTGTATTGTTTCTTGTACTAGAAGGTGTAGAGTCTGTGGGAGCAACAGCTTCAAGACCAGCAGATACAATGGGGGTAGTTGTAGATGTGCTACTTTCAGAGTTACTAGTAGCTTCTGTTGTTGAAGGAGGTTCTGTAATAGTGGTAACGCAATCTGCAGATATCGAAGATGCTTCTGCAGAATCCATAGGAATTTCAGAGGTTGAATGATTATCAGCTTCCATCACAGATGACTCACAATTAACTGAGATGCAAGGGGGGCGGGGCAGAGGGGAGAGACTTGTGTTATACAAGTTTAACATTCTCTAATTTGTTCCAAACTGATAAAAATCAGAAAACTCAATATGCTACAATACCCTATTAAACAGATAATAAAAATTTGAAAGTAACATTTAGAAGTTGCATGTGAAAAACAATTGAGGTTAATAATGTCCATAATAGTTTTCTTAAATTGCCCTTTACTTCTCATAGTACCATAGCCTTCCCCAACATTGCTTAATAGTCCCTTTCCCTGTACTAGTTACAATATTTGTTAAAATTCCATTCCATGATAATATAGCTCAGCTATTGATGGCAACTTGCAGACATAACATATTTTACCTATAAACCAAACTACTAAAATGCTGAAAGTAAACTATATGTATGAGACAGGGAAAAGAGCTGGTCTTGTGATAGCAAGCATGAATTGTCCTCTTTGCTAAGCACGGTTCACCCTGGTTTTCATTTGAATGGAAGACTACATGTGAGCACTGTAAGATATTCACCTTAGGGGATGGGGCCACTCTGGGACAGCATCTGCATGCTTGCATGCAGAAGGTTCCATGTTCCCTCCCTGGCATCTCCAAACAGGGCTGGGAGAGACTCCTGCCTGTAACCTTGGAGAAGCTGCTGCCAGTCTGGGTGGACAATATTGATCTATATGGACCAGTGGTCTGATTCAGTATAAGGCAGCTTCCTATGTTCCTATTACAGTATCAATCAAGTGAGACAGAAATGAGGCCAGAGCAGCATCTAAGTAGGCTGCAACATTTGAAAGGCTTGGCCTTTGTGCTGCCTTACCCCTAGCTAGTATGAAGAATCTAGTTCTAAATTGTCATGTTTTAATTAAAAAGGTAATTCACATGCACTTCTGTTTATGAAATAAAAGTAGAAATGGGAATTTAAGTGATTAATATGTTAAATCATGTTTTAAAGCACTTACATCTGTATATATACCATCATTACACAAACACAATTGTTTTTGCCATTAAGGAATATTTTCACATTTTATCAAACAGTTCTTTAGTAGTCAGTATTTTCATATTTGTCATAATTTAAATAGGGCAGGATCCAGACTAAGTTATTCATGATTAAGCACCACTGAAATCAATGAAACAATTTCAATGGGACTTAGCCATGGGTAACCTGATCTGGATCTTGCCCATTGTCTTGTTTTAAAACCAATTATTCCTTTAAAACAGATTGTTCATGTGGAATAAAATATGTAGATAAGTCAAATCTTACTCTATAACTTTAATCACACATATACGTTAGGCAATTTTGAGGCAATGTGGGCAAGAATCAACCTTGTGGGTTTCACCCAAACACACTAGACAATGGGAGTGGCCGTTGGTGGATGGGAGTTTGGCCCAGCAAACAGCACACCTTTTAAAAGTAACCTTACTAGCCATACAACAAGAAAAAACTTATGGAATAAAAGCAAAGGGGATGAACTTTTCACACATGTATATATATGAAGGAGTCCCAGAATGAATCAAATGAAGGAGTCCCAGAATGAATGGACATGCAAAACGGACAGAGAGAAACTAACTCTAAGGAAGAGATATGAAAAAGGACAAAATAATATTAAAGAAGGTGGGGGTGCGGTTTTGAGCAATGAAAGGCACCTCACAGAAAGAGCTGTTGATCCAACAGCGGACAATGAAGAAGTGAGGGGAGACAGGTGCTACACTATGGACGGGTGGTGATGCTTATTCACCAAAAGCAGAGACCATGCCAAATAATTCTAATCACACATA
This sequence comes from Hemicordylus capensis, assembly GCF_027244095.1. Classification (NCBI taxonomy): domain Eukaryota; kingdom Metazoa; phylum Chordata; class Lepidosauria; order Squamata; family Cordylidae; genus Hemicordylus; species Hemicordylus capensis. The sequence goes on along the minus strand of NC_069660.1, from coordinate 277,932,568 downwards.
GTCAGGATACAAAGGGGGCTACATGAGGCATTCCATGCATAAAGTCCGGTTACTTACCTGTAACGGTAGTTCTTGTAGTGTTCCATTGTCAATTCACACTGGATGTCTGAGCACATGCAAAGCACATCTCGGAACCTTCTAGAGTTTAGACAGGTTTTTTGACAGACAGACAGACAGACAGACACACACACACCCCTTGTAGCCATACTTGAAGCACTTACCTGCCTCTGTCTCTGACCGCTGCAATAGTACCTCTAGAAGTGACCACTGCAGTGTGGAGGAGGGAGGGTCGTGTGAAAGGACACTCAATTTTCATTCACACCGAGGTGGTTAAACGAGCTAACCACCTGGATGGCGAGTGTTGCAGGCATCTATGGTAGGACTGTGTTCAGGATTGCTGCTCCAAATTGAGAGAGATTCTGAGACCTGGTATCCAGTGTGTAGTGTTGATAGTGGTCCTTTTCACATTGCTGCCCTGCAGAGGGCATCTAGTGGGACCCCATGGAGGAAAGCTGTTGAAGTTGCAATGGCCCTTGTTGAATGAGCCCTAAGGGTGTGAGATGGGCTCTTATTCAAAAGTGTATACGCCAGTTTGATTGCAGACATAATCCAGGCTGAGAGGTTGACAAGAGTCCTGTTTTCATTTGTTAGGTCCCACAAAGCACATGAAAAGAGTTGTAGTCTGTCTGAAGGAGTCTGTCCAATGGAGGTCAAAGAATAATTCATATTTAACATCTAGGCCATGCCAGGCTGATTCTGCTTCAGGAGGACATGGGGGAAAATACAGGTAGACAAGATGTCCTGTGAGACATGGTATAGGGACACCATCTTTGGCAAGCATGAGGCATCTAAATGGAGGAGTACCATTTAAATGGCATCTAAATGGAGGAGTACCAGGGCGTGGAGTTCTGCCACTGAACAGGCTGATGTGATCACGAGCAGTGAAGTGAGGACTAGCTTCAAATCCCAAGGAAGGGTTAGTCTAGGAGTAAGTAAGCATATCCTATCAGGGAAAGTAAACATATCAAACCTAACTGGTTCCATGGAGAAGATATGAATGTCTTTGTTGGAAAGATTGCAGACCCATAGACTTAGCCGTTTTCATAATGTGGACCCTTTAAGGTGTCGTCTGTTTCCTTCCTAAAGAGGTTCTCCCTCTCAAAGGGGAGATCTTCGTTTCTTAGTTTCGCCTCAGTAGTAAGCAATGTAGATTTCAACCAGGCATGTCTACACAAGATTACTGCTGCTGCCATGGCCCTTGACCCACAGGCTGCCTCATGGTGGGCAGAATGCAGCTGTTGCTTAGTGATCTGAAGGCCTTCCAAGAGAAATGTCATTGCTGCTTCTTGTTCAGTTTTGCAACTGATTGATGAAAGGTTCAAGCTTCTCTAACACGAAATGTGTGTATGGTGCCATGCAGCCCTGGTAATTGGATATGCATAGTTGGAGCTGGCTGTTGCGCAGATCCTTTCCCCAAAGGAGTCGAGCTTCCTCCTATCTTTGTCTGCTGGCGTGGACAGTAGCTTCTGCTTAGTGCCTTGCTTAAATAAATAAGGTGCATTGCTATGATGGACCCTGTCTAAATCTTTTGGAAATGGAGTGGATAGCAGCAGGTTTTCCCCATGTGCTTTTTACCACTTCCATGTCTGTGGGTAAGAGATGCAAGGACACAGGAACTGTGGCCACTGACTAAATAAGGCCAAATATGGGGTCTGCTGTTTCCCATTTGCCTTGCTGGGTTTCAAGACCTAAAGGAGAAGCCATCTTTTGGATTTGTTCTGAGTATGGTCGGTAGGCATCAGCAGGATCATCATTTTCTCATCTCCCATCAAATTATGCAAGTGGGAAAAGTCTGGAGGAAATTCTAACTCTTTCTATCCTGAGAGGATTTCGTCATCTGTATCAGATTCTGCTGCTGGGACTTCCGATGGTGTGCTGTTATTGTTTGAAAGGCAAGGTTCTAGAGCGGGCTGAACTGGAGCCGATTTTTAATTGGATCGGGTGCCTCTCTCTTTTGGCTTCGGGTTAGATTTGAGATCCCTGTTCATCTTGGTTTTGACTGGTGCAGTAGTCAAGGCTTTAGTAGCTCAGATAGAAGGTGGGGCTCTCAACTGTGAACGGGCACAACAGTGCCTGGGACTGTGCACAAAATGAGGGTTTCTTTCCCAGTCATCCAGTTCCAAGTAACTGTGTGCCCTAGAACAATATAGATTGGATCTCAGATCAACCAGCATATAATCTGTTCTAAGGTAAAGTGTGCCTTCAAGTCGATTTCAACTCCTGGGATTCGAACCGGCAACCTTCTGCTTGTTAGTCAAGCATTTCCCTGCTGTGCCACTTAAGGTGTGAACAGAATCTGTTCTAGGAATGTGGAATTCCATTCTGTAAAATTCCATGTCATATCAATAAGTAGAGGCACCAAGATCTATAATCGGAAGAGTATTGGTACTTTATCCTTTCCCGGTATTTTAGGGGGTGCTTGCCATCCATGCTCCTATCCCTGTTAGGGGGATCTGGTTCTTCCTTGGAACACTGAGATTCCGACCTGGCTCCCAGTCCAGTAGAAGATAGGGGTTCCCTTCCCCTTCTGAATAGAGTTTGAGATCGTGATACACTTCCTCATCCGAATCTGGCATGTTTGCTCCGATTGGGGAGGGAGTTAGGCAGATAAGTACTTCAAGTATGGCTACAATGGGGCGAGATTACCACCAAAAATCATATCTAAGCTCTGGAAGGTTCTGAGATATGGTCTGTGCATGAGCAAACACCCAGTGTGATTGACAATCTGATCACTACAAAGAAAGGGATATTTCTGCCCCTCCTCTACTCATTGCAGCCCCTCCAAACACTCCCCAAAAAGCTACTCAGAGGATAAGGGCCCTTTGGAGCAATATTCAGTGTAGCACAAGGCAGATACAGCCAGAAGAGAACACACACATTAATCAGCACACACATAGACAACGCTTACAATTACTTTGAGATTAGTTGTATAACAACAACAAACCTATTGGACCACATTTTCCAAACATTTTCCCCTTACCAATGCTGCTATCTGGCTGACTTGTAAGTGGTTTTGGTGTTGGTGTATTTTTGGGTCTGGCTGCAATATGAGAAGGAGATGGTGTGCTGATTCCGCTGTCTCCATTAACTTGTACAGGGTATGAGTTTTGTCCTACAGGGTTTGATGAGGTTTGATTGTCTATTCTGTTAGAAATATCACATGGAAATCTTGTCAAAATACAAGTTTTAAGATTAGTACAAATTCAAATAACCAAATCTGCAAAATCACAATGGAAGTTATGAAAAGCCGCCAAATGATTAGCAGCTGAGATAGAATGACTGTTTAATTATTCTAGACAGCAGCACAAATAAGCAATATTATATTTATTAAAAGTAATATTTAGGTGATTAATTGACTATCTCTTCCCCAGTCAGGGTGAAATTTCAATGGGTTTACCTGGTTTTATCAATCATCATCATCATCATCAGTGGCCAACATCCAGACTAATGATGCACTAGTGTAGTGGTGTCAAACTCAAATCTTGTGCTGGGCCGGATTAGATTCTGATGCACTTCTGGAGGGCTGCACATAACCTCTTGACATGTTCTGTTGCCTCATGCCCATTTCTGACCTCCTTCTCCTCCTCGTACTCTTTCACTCCTTTTCTTGCCCCCTCTCTCACCCTGCCACTTAAATTAATTGAATGCACTACTTTTACACTGGAATATGCTCAGGGGAAATGTAAATAATTTTTTGGTAGGTTTTGGACAAAATTCTGAATATCATACTTCCCAATGACCAGAGAGATGGGTGGGGGAGGCTTGACAAGAGAAAGGTGCAAAGAAGGGGGTATGTGGGAGGCTTGATGAGAGAAAGGGGAGTGGAGGAGAATTGACAAGAGGGAAAGAGAGAGAAAGAAAGAGGGAGAGGGGATGGGGCAGGATCGATAAGAGAAAGGGGATAGAAGAAGGAGAGAGAAATACCAGTGGCGGTTGCGGGAAGAAGGAAGTCGGCCAGCATTTTGGATGCCACCGCTCAATGGGGGGGGAAGGGGAGTGACACAATCTTGCGTGAGGGGGGAGAGTAAACCACCAGTGCTTTAGCACTTGGCAGGGGGAAGGGGGAAGAAGGAGCTGTGCAGCACAGTGTGAGGAAAGAAGGAGCTGCGTCGGCCGAATAAGGCCTGTGGGCTTGATAGTCCTGCACTAGTGCAAGAGTTTCTAAAGTGGTTTACATAGAGAAATAATAAATAAATAAGATGGATCCCTGTCCCCAAAGGGCTCACAATCTAAAAGAAATGTCAGATAGACACCAGCAACAGTCACTGGATGTACTAATGTCAATTTATTTATTTTTTACATTAACTAGTTCTGCTCTCAGAAGCTTGCAGAATTAGTTTTGAAGCAGAGATAGGGCGTGCCTGTACTACCTGTGGTGTGCTTCCTGCTCTCAAACCTTTCCCTGAGTCCATATATGCTGCAGGGAATGATGCAAAGCTACCCGCTATCCTCGCTGTGCTAGTGGAACAGAGCACAAGAAACTGAGCAACTTTGAGCAACTGCTCAGCTACATGGTCTTCTTGTGGTAGCAAGCATGACTTGTCCCCTTAGCTAAGCAGGGTCTGCCCTGGTTGCATATGAAAGGGAGACTAGAAGTGTGAGCACTGTAAGATATTCCCCTCAGGGGATAGAGCTGCTCTGGGAAGAGCAGAAGGTTTCAAGTTCCCTCCCTGGCTTCTCCAAGATAGGGCTGAGAGAGATTCTTGCCTGCAACCTTGGAGAAGCCGCTGCCAGTTTGTATAGACAATACCGAGCAAGGTGGACCTATGGTCTGACTCAGTATATGGCAGCTTTCTATGTTCCTATGCATATATGGTTCTTTATTCGTTGCACTAGTGCAGAATTAGTCTGGATGTCAGCCATTATTGACCCAAGCTCAGAAAACTAATCAGATGCTATTTGCATCCAACTGGGCAATCAACGTATTTTGTATGCTTCTATTTTATATGGACAATATCTTCTGCCATTAAAGATGCTAGATAATAGTTGTTCAGACTGACTGACTGATTGATCAATCAGTCATTTATATACTGCCTGATATGTGCATCTCTAGGCAGTGTACAGAATTTAAAATACAACAAATATAAAACAGATAAAAACAATGAAAACAATTTCAAGGAATAAAAAGTTAACACAATCTCATAGGATTAATACAATAGTTTAAAATTTCAGTTAAAACCGTAAGAAAACAGGTGTGTATTGAGGGTCTTCCTAAAAGCAAACAGAGAAGGAGGTGTTCTTATTTCAACAGGGAGCATATTCCAAAGCCCCAGGGCAGCCACAGAGAAGGCCTGGTCCCAAGTCGCCACCAAATCAGCCAGTGGCAACCATAATCAGATCTCTCTAGATGATAAGGTTATGCCATTTCCTGATAAGGTTGGTATGGAGCAAGAGATCTGGGCGTCATCAGCATATTGATAACATCCTACACCAAACGATGATCTCTCCCAGCAGTTTCATGTTTTTAGGCTGCAGTATTGCTGGTGCCTATTGGCCAAGCTGCAGCCCACTATCCCCAGAGACCTCCCCACCCTCACCCGAGCCCCGCTTCTGCTCCTCCCCAAAGGAGCAGCAGCAGTTGACCGGGCCCTTCCTTGCTGCCGCCACGGCCGCTCATTCCCCTCAGGCTACTGACAGGCACAGGCACGTCCCTTGCCTGCCTGCCTCTCTCCGCCAATGGCCTTGGTAGCCCCAAACAGCAGCAGTAGTTGACTGAGCACTTCCTTGCTGCCAATAAGTGCCGCCATGGCCACTTGTTCCCCTCAGGCTGCTGACAGGCCTGTCCCTCACCATTCCTTCTTTCTCTCTTTCCTTCCCTTCCTTTTCTCTTTCTCCTCCACTCATTCTTCCCCTCTGTCTTTCTTCCCCTTCCTTTTTTTTCTTTCTTTCTCTCTCTCTCCCTTCCTGAGTTAAGAGATCTTGTTCATCTTGTTTCCTCATCTAATTCACACAACGGCAGCCTCCTTCTCCTGAAGGGGCTCTTTCCTCCCTCACGACCCCTCTCTTCGCAGACCCATGCCCACTATCCTTTTATATATATAGTTATTTATTTCTCTCCTCTACAATCAAGAACATCTTCCAACCAGTAACAGTTGCATTCCAACTGTTCTTAACCATCAAAGGCTCCTCCTCCCTATCTGCATATGGAATCCCCACCACCCAATCACCACAGTGCCACAAGCTACCCACTGCCCGATCACCATGGTGCTTCTGCTCTCACAGGCTTTTCCTCCCTATCTGCATATAGAATCTCCAACTGCCCAATCACCATGGTGCTTCTGCTCATGAACTCTCGCAAGAGCTGCCACGCACAGGATTAGCCACGGGTACGCCTTAGAGAATTATATATATACACACAAGCAGACCCGGCACAGAGTGTCTGCGCCCGCTTCTTCTCCCACCCCACCGCGGTTTCTGGCCTGGCGGCCCAGCCACCTCATCACCCTGGCAGTTGGGCCTGCCACCATCTCCTCGCTGCCGCCACCTCCCCACTGCGGCCAGGCCCGCCGCCTCGCCTACCTCTCCTCTCCGCGGCCGGGCCCAGCGCCGCCGCACCTGCCTCTCCTCACCGCAGCCGGCGCCGCCTCCACCTCCTTGCCGCGGCCGGGCCCACCGCCGCCTCCCCAACGCAGCCACCGCCACCTTGCCTGCCTCTCCTCACCGCCATTAGCTTCACAAAGGCCAACCAGCACCCAGCCAATCAGGCGCCTCCCTCACCAGCACGCATAGCCTTGCGCTACATCCCCATGCATGGCTGGCAAAGAGAATTAAGTATAATGATAGATAGATAGATAGATAGATAGATAGATAGATAGATAGATAGATGTTGCCTGGAGCGCATATCATACTCCAAGATGATCTGTGCTGCACCAAACAGCATGGATCTCCAGAGACTGGGATGGCGCATCCCGACGTCCGAGAATCCCACAATGCACCACACGCCAAGCATGCTGCATTGGGGAATTCTCCCACTAGACAGGCGCTCTAGGTGCCCATCTCTTTGTGCACTTGGGCTGCAAGCAGTCCGAGCAAACAAATGATCCCAGCAGCTAGGTTAAGGGCACACTTGCACCCGGCTAAGAGCCGGGCTATGGAGTTGGGTTTGGAGGTGTAATGGCACCAGAATCTGCATGGATCCCAGCGGTTCTCATGGGCAGCCAAGCCCATGATATGGAATCCCATATCATGGGCTTGGCTGCTCATGAGAATAGCCTTTAAGTCTCAGATTCCGCAGTCTCCATTTCAGTTTTGATGGGAAAACTGCTCTATTGAACTTTGAAATGCAAGCTGATAATCTGTAATACAGATTCAGTTGATGACATTTTAATGTTGTGATTATATACAGTAAACAAACATTTTTTAAAAAGAAATCTGACCTGGAAGTGGTTCTTGCAGATGTTTCTCTGTTTTCATGTAAAGCATCACCATTTTGCTGGACTTCTACTAAACAATAAGAAACAAATTACATTTTTTTTCATATTCCAAAAGACAAGAAAGGGTAATTTTTATTTTTCCTAATTTAACTTACTGGTTACTAGTGAACTGTGGTTTGTAAGAGATTCTGGTTCCAGCACCACACCATCAAGCACAATGATCAGTTCTCCTGTTTGCACCAAGCCACTCTTGTTTTCCAGTGAGAGTTTCAATTGTTCTTTGACTCTTTCTACTATAAGAAAAAAATTATTTAGAAGAACCAGTTACAGGATAAAGCAGTTGATAAATTTTAAGACAGGCCTAAATTAATGCTAAACATTGGGAGGGGGTGTCCAAAGGCTTTAGAGCACCCAGTGCAAGTATTATTATGCTATATAGATGTATTAGCTGTTTATTCCATTCCCCTCCTCTGCGCGCACGCGCGCACACACACACACACACACATGCATATTATACATATGTGAACATGATTATATGTCATGTTATAGCTCCTAGCTATACATTATATATCCACGCAAATCAGTGAATTTTTACCAAATTATAGTATTTCACACAAAAATAGGAACCTTTGTAACTAGTACAGTGAAATGCTGTTGGCAGACCTGAAGCTAAATCCAGCTCCGCAATGCTCCTCATCAGATCTGCAGCATATGCCTTAATCAAAAGTAACCTCCCTATTTTCCAGTTATTCCCTTCAGCGTTTTTTCTCCCATATTACTTAGCATAAAGGAAAATAACTTATTACCCCCTCTTTAGTATGAGCAGCAACAAACAGTATGAATATCTAAGACTTTAGTAGAGCTCTCCACTTATAACATATATCAGTTGATAACCCCAAGATACAGCAAAATACTCTTTAACAGTCAACCTTCAGCGGGCAAATAGTATCAGAGATTGTTTCCCCCTCACGCACATGAACTGTTCAGTCCTATTCGTCTGTGTGTTGGCTACCAATCAGAATTCAAGATCTGAGAAGCTCAGGGGTGAAGAATGTTGACAGAGCTTCTGCTGCTGTTCACACAGGGACAGGGCACAAGTATGTATCACATTTACATACTGCCCTATATAAAAATCTCAGGGCAGTTTACAATCCAACCAAAATCTAAAAATCACACAGACAGATTAAAATTATCATAAATAAAACTTTAAAGCATCATAAACTAAAAGCCCGATAAAGCAGGTGTATTTTCAAATGTTGTTTAAGAACAACCAGAGATGGGGAGATTCTGATTTCATTTGGGAGTGTGTTCCAGAGCCTCGAGACAACCTTAGAGAATGCCGGGTTTTGGGTCGCCACCAAATGGGCCAGTGGCAACCGCAACCAGATCTCCCCCGATGATCTTAATAGGTGGCGGGATTCATGAAGAAGGCAGCGCTCTCTAAAATACCTTGGGTCCAAGCCATACAAGGCTTTATAGGTAATAACAAAAACTTATTTAAATACATCAGAAGCAGAAAATCTGCCAGGGAGGCAGCTGGACCATTAGACAATGAGGGAGTGAAGGGGATTATTCAGGAGGATATGGAGGTTGCAAAGAAGCTAAATGAGTTCTTTGTGTCTGTCTTCACGGCAGAGGATACTGAGCATATACCTGTTCCTGAACCATGCTTTTTGGGATGGAGGCTAAAGAACTGAGTCAGATAGAAGTGACAAGAGATAATATTCTAAACTGTCTGGAAAAACTGAAAACTAACAAATCACCAGGGACGGATGGCATCCAGGGACAGATGGCACCCATCCAAGAGTCCTCAAAGAACTCAAATGTGAAACTGCCGACCTCCTTGCTAAAATATATAACTTATCCCTGCAATCGGGTTCTGTACCAGAGGACTGGAAAGTAGGAAATGTAACACCGATTTTCAAATAGGGGTCCGGGGGCGATCTGGGAAATTATAGGCTGGTTAGCTTAATGTCCATTCCAGGCAAATTGATGGAAAGCATCCTCAAGGATAAAATTGTAAAGTACATAGAACAACAGGCCCTGCTGGCAGTGAACCAGCATTGCTTCTGCAAAGAAGAACTCTTTGCAGAAGAAGAAGCCTCACCAACCTTTTCGAGTTCTTTGAGAGTGTGAACAAGTGTGCAGATCAAGGTCATCCAGTTGACATAGTATACCTGGACTTCCAAAAAGCTTTTGACAAAGTTCCTCATCAAAAACTCCTGAGGAAACTTAGCGGTCATGGGATAAGGGGACAAATACATGTGTGGATTACTAACTGGTTGAAAGACATGAAACAGAGGGTAGGTATAAATGGAGAGTTTTCACAATGGAGGGAAGTAAAAAGTGGTGTCCCCCAGAGATCTGTACTGGGACCGGTGCTTTTTAATTTATTCATAAATGATCTAGAAGTAGGGGTAAGCAGCGAGGTGGCCAGATTTGCAGATGATACCAAACTCTTTCAGGTAGTGAAATCCAAAATGGATTGTGAGGAGCTCCAAAAGGATCTCTCCAAACTGGGTGAGTGGGTGACAAAGTGGCAAATGCGGTTCAGTGTTGGCAAGTGTAAAGTGATGCACATTGGGACGAAAAACTCCAACTTCAAGTATACGCTGATGGGATCTGAGCAGTCAGTGACTGACCAGGAGAGGGATCTTGGGGTCGTGGTGGACAGCTCGTTGAAAGTGTCAACTCAATGTGCGGCAGCTGTAAAAAAGGCCAATTCCATGCTAGGGATCATTAGGGACTAAAAATAAAACTGCTAATATTATACAAAACTATGGTGCGGCCACAAGACGGAGTGGTGAGAGGGCCCAAGGTGACAGGGACGAGTAGCAGCCGGAAAGAGATGGAGGAAAGACTGCCAATAGGCAGGGACTCAGCTCCAGTGGAGAAGGAGCTGAGTCCTGATAAGATCGAAGGGGAAGCATGCAAGAATAACAGCAGCAGCATGCCTCCCGAAGGGAGGGGGTCTGAGCAGAAGGAAGGAGAAGGGGGAGAGGCATTGGCAACAGCTGTACGGGGTGATCAATTACATGTAAGGCATTGGGCCTGCAATTGGGGGTGGGCGATGCATAGCCTGGGAGGAGGCATATAAGGAGCCGGCCAGGGATGAGAAGGAGGATGGTGGAGAGTGTCGGGGCCTCCAGAGAGGGGAAGACACAAGGAACAAGCAGCGTGGGACAGAGGAGGCACAGGATGACGTTCAATCCCCTCCCTGTCCCTGCTCTGAGGCCAGTCCTGATAAGCCTAGCCAGGCTGGGTAGAGGAGACAGGGACGTGTAGCCAGATACTGATATTTCAGGGGAGTGTAATCACATCCAGAACAGGTAGATCTAAGCAACTTCCTAAGTTCCGTTCTTCCACAATGAGTGCCTCTGTCTTGTTTGGATTCAACTTCAGTTTGTTCTCCCTCATCCAGCCTATTACCAATTCCAAGCAAGCATTTAGAGAGGTTAAGCCATCTCCTGACAGAGTTGATATGGAGAAACAGATCTGGGTATCATCAGCATATTGATAGCGCCCTGCACCAAATCTCCTGATGATCTCTCCCAGCAATTTCATGTAGATATTAAAAAGCATTGGAGACAGAATGGAACCCTGTGAGACTCCATAAAATGGATCTCACTTTGAAAAGCAACAATCTCCAAGCGACACCATCTGGAATACCCGAGAGATAAGATCTGAACCACTGCAAAGCAGTGCCTCCCACTCCCAACCCCCTCAGACGGTCCAGGATACCATGGTCAATGGTATTGAAAGGTGCCAAGAGATCCAAGAGGACTAACATGGTCACACTCCCCCTGTCGATTCATAATTGGAGATCATCCATCAGGCTGACCAACACAGTCTCCACCCTATAGCCTACCTGAAAGCTCATTTGAAATGGGTCCAGATAATCTTCTTCTTCCAAGACTGGAGACAGGCTTATATGCCTAGGTCTGAGGGATTCAGTGTAGATTTCTTCAAAAGTGGTCTAGCAATTGCCTCCTTGAGACAAGGAGGCATCCTTCCTGCCCTCCGTCAGAGAGGCACTGATGATACTAACAAGATCCTCTCCTGCTAGATTGTGTAAGCCATGTAGGGCAAGAGTCAAGAGAGCAGGTAGTAAGGCAAACTTCTCCAAGCAGCTTGTCCACATCCTCAAGAGTTGCTAACTGAAACTGATCCAATCTAACCATACAAAAGAATTTGCTGGATACCTCCATAAATGACTGCAATAACCATGGAATCCAGTTTGGCTCAAATCAGAGAAATGTTATCCCAAAAAAGCTCACTGAAGTTGTCAGTGAGTCACGGATGGCTCTAAATTCTGATTCAAGGGAGGAGAGGCACTACCCTCTCACAACCCTGGACAACTCTGCTGGATGTGAGCTTTCAGTTGCAATGCACGTAGGAAGAAACTTCTTCTATGTTGCAAGCATATAAATCTTCATGTGTGCTCTGTGTTGTCATGTTGGATTTGAGTTGAGGCGTTTTCCACCTGCACTCTAACTGCCTGCCTTGCCACTTCAGCCCACATAGATCTTTTGTATACCAAGGGGCTAATTCAGAAGTGGGTTGGGAGGGGAACTTAGAAGCAGTCATGTCTACCACCCAAGTCTGAACCAGGTTCACTGGCGGAACCAACCTTAAAACCCTCCAAGGCTTCTTGGAATCCTATTGGATCTAACAACCTTCTTGGGCAGACCATCCTAATAGGTCCTTCACCCCTGGAGTGGTGGGTTATGGTTGTTAGTCCAACCATAACCAGGTGGGGGTCCGTCCATGACAATGAAGAAATCACAGGTGTCCTCCACCCACGGAACACCACCCTGACCACAGCAGAAGACTAAATCAAGCATGTGATCAGCAATATGTGTCAATCCTGAGACCACTTGAGACAGGCCCATAGTTGTCATAGCCACTATGAACTCCTGAACTGCTCCTGACAAAGTGGTCCCAAAGTGACATTAAAGTCCCCAACCATCATCAACCTGGGTGACTCCAATGCCAACTCTGCAACCAAATCAGCAATTAGGGATTCTGTTGGGCTGCCGAATGAAAAGGTACACCAACAGAAATCCCAATCTGTCCCTGGTCCCCAGACTTAGGTACACATTTGATATAGGCTAATTTCATGACAGGGATCCTGGTAGGGGAGATATTATTCTTATGGACCAAAGCCACTCCATCTTATCAATCATAACATTCCTATACCACCAGCATCAAGTCAGTTTATGATACTGTGCCAGTGCAGTAAGAAGTACTACTTTATGCCTTTATATACTATCACAGGAAATGTTACAACTGGAAGATTAAGGTAAACACACCAATTAAAAATAGATCAAGATACATTTTACACAAACATCAAATTTAGTTAAGAAATGGAATTAAATAAATGCAGAACTTACATCTTCTATTGTGTATTTCCAAAGCTTGTCTAAGATCTACAGTGGCTTTTCCTAATAAAGCATCAGCTTTTAAGGTATGATGGCTCCACACTCTAAACTCCAAAGTGGTTTGTGGAGTCACATTCCTGTAGACAAAAAACATGTTTAACTTCCTATTTCTCATTTACACAATTAGAAATATGCAGGGCACTGTAATGTATTAGTTCAATTATACTTAACATGCAGAATAAATCAAAAGTTATGCCTATGATGAATACCATCTATTGATTCAGAAAGAACACAATTTGAGACCACAATATTCATTATAGAACTATCAATGTGCATCAGTGTTTTAATTTTTGACAATTCAAGATGGATGGAACAGAAAATGGTGCATTGCACTGGCCACAATCCCAGCAAACCCAAGATATATGAAGGAATAGGATATCATACCGCCCAGCAACCATGCATCCCTCTGTGGTACTGCACAACACCACTTTTGTGAAAAAGAACATAAGAACAGCCCTGCTGGATCAAGCCCAAGGCCCATCTAGTCCAGTATCGTGTTTCATACAGTGGCTCACCAGATGCCACTGGCAGCCTACAGGCAGGAGTTGAGGGGATGCCCTCTCTCCTGCTGTTACTCCTCTGCAACTGATACTCAGAGGCATTCTGCCTTTGAGGCTGGAGGTGGCCTATAGCCCTCCAACTAGTAGCCGTTGATAGACCTCTCCTCTATGAAGTTATCCAAAAAGGACTGAATCTAGTTATTAGCCCTTGTTTGCAAGGCAAGTGCAAACCAACTGGCTTATTTGAATGAAAGCCCAAGCTATGATTTGCCTCAAGCCAGAAAGAAAAAAGGGAATAAGCACATGCAAAGAGAGAGGGAGGAGGAAGTGAACAAGCTTGAAGCTCAGACCCATGGTGCTAAACCATGGTTTGGCATAATGTCAAAACCACCCCATAGTTTAGGCTCTGAGAAAAGATACTGAAGCCAGTTAACAGCTGGTTGACAATGATCCAGGACCAGCATCAAAAATTTGTGATAGGCCTAAGAGTACACTGGAAGGGCCCGGTCATAGTAAATCAATGAGAAACACACAAAACCAAAATATAGATGTTCTAATCAGGAGAGGAAAGCTGGTCTTGTGGTAGCAAGCATGAACTGTCTCCTTAGCTAAGCAGGGTCCACCCTGGTTGCATTTGAATGGGAGACTAGAAGTGTGAGCACTGTAAGATATTCCCCTCAGGGGATGGAGCCGCTCTGGGAAGAGCAGAAGGTTTCAAGTTCCCTCCCTGACATCTCCAAGATAGGCCGGAGAGAGATTCCTGCCTGCAACCTTGAAGAAGCCACTACCAGTCTGGGTAGACAATACTGGGCTAGATAGACTAATGGTCTGACTCAGTATATGACAGCTTCCTATGTAATATGTTTAAGGATATTTCAATTAATAATTATAACAAACACTTTTAAAAGTGCCACTGCTGGTCAGTCACACTAGCCTTTGGTAAGTTGACTGGAAAGTAGGTTGTTTGCTACAAAACAAACTGATAGAATTAAAACACACACACACACACAAATGAAAGCTGAGCATTTAAGGAAGTGGCCTGAAATATCTCTGAGGCGGCAGGTCCTGCACTCATCATTAATGAAATAATACACATATTCACACATTCAAATAATTTAGAATACGTTACAAAAGCTTTTAAAATACTAATGAAAAAAACATGAGCAGGGAACAATTATAAGTACAGTATGAAAGTGTTAATACACACAAACTTGAGGAACAGTGATTTCTGTTCCTCAATTCAAGTGGAAAGAACCCAACTAAGCTGTGATTTTATCAAATCAAGACACAGATCTCTATTTGGGGGTTGTTATTCTGAATCTAAAATTCTATCCTGGATTTGCTTACACAGATGGGGAGACTCTGGGCTTCCCTTACTACCACAAAACCATATTCCATTACCCACCAATCATATTCAGATCACTGTACTACAGGGTTCCCAGATATGGACTTTTACCCCGAATTGCAACTATTTTGAACCCCCTGAAACTATTTCTGTGCTGGAGAGAGTTTCCAGAGTTCCAGCAATCCTGCTGCAAGCACTGAGTGGCTTAAATCAATCAGCAGCTATTACCCACGAGTAGGCTCATTGTTTACTCATGAGTAACATTTGCTGTGAGGGTGTAGGAGGAAGAGTTCATTTGCTGCTGCTGTGCTGGCAATTCCTATCCCATTTTCCCAGCCATGTGGTGGTTTGTTTGTTTTTTAGCAACCTGACTCCTTTTCTCAGTGACTCACTGTGACTAGCCCAGTAGCCCCAAGGAGGGACTTCTTTTTCTAACTGTGTTGTGTGTCTCTGCTGCTCTACAGCTGTGGTGCGCAGCCAGCAAGCTCCCTCCAGGTCAGGAAACTTATGCTTCCCCTATATGCACCTCTGTGGAGGGAAGGCTAGTGCTGAACTGTGGAGAAGGGGTGTGTTTCCCCTCCAAAAATGAAATTGAAATGCACCATTTGCCCCATGGGATTCTGTGATCCAGAGGTTACTGGTGTTTGAACTGTGTGGAAAGGATTCTGTGGTGATTTCCTCCCCCTTGAAAATGAAAAGAAAATGCACCATTTGTCCCATAGGATTCTGTGATCCAAGTCAGAGGAAGACTGGTGTTTGAACTGTATGAAAAAAGGGGTGTGTGAGTTGTATTTCACAAATTATTCTGTTTTTAGCAAAATATGCATATATTATACAAATTAGCATATGTAAATTTTATGCCCTTTTTAATACAAAATGGAGACTTTTTAGGTGAACAGCACCAACTATATAATCAGTATCTCAAGGGGCAGGGGGGATGCACAGACAAAAGAGAGCCCTTGCCTGTGCACAAGTTCCTTTCCCCCACCCGCTATAGATGTTTCACCTCTGATATGGCCATCTAACATGTTCAGTAGAGCGAAGAACCCTAGATCATCTGTGTATGCATATTTTTCAGGGAGGAGCAGACCACCAGGACCAATTCCCAAAACTGTACGTGTTGGATAATGGGTCCCAATGAGCAAATATCCCATTGCAAACACTCAGTGATGACAAAGAAGTCATACACATAATATATTAGAGCTAGTGGGGAAATACTTACACAGTCAACTGCTCATCCCATTTTGGATTTGAAGAACTGTTGGATTTAGATGTTTTCTTAATTTCAGTATCTGCTAGTAGTTCTGTATAGATTGCAGTTCCACCAAACCAGTTCTTTTTTCTTTTCAGCTTGGCACTAGAAACTAACAAAAACATTGCTTCTAATGACTGAAAAACACTTCATGTTGGAAAATGACAATGTTAATATAATTACAGAACATTAATGAATGAAAATTCAATAAAGTTTGCTTTTCAGCTTTTACTAAAAAATGTAACCACCCAGTTCAACTCTCAAATGCAGTCACAGTGGATCTAAATGAGGTACAAAAGGAAGTTAAAAGGTCACATAACTCTAAGCAAAGTAACTCTTTATAAGAACAAATTCATTTTATCAGGCCACAAAAGTGATCTGAATATAATAGCTATCTTGCTTTTAAGAGAAAACAAATACTTTTTATTTACCAGTAAGGGCCAGGAAAACTTAAGACTGATGTTGTCACTTGATTAGCAGCTCCATGAAAATGTTTTTTATTGTGCTTAGGAAAGGAAATTATTCGTTAAGTTTCCTTCCTCAGGAAGAAGTTCATCTTTGGATAAAAAATTGTGGCTGACATCCAGCCTAACATTGCGTGAGAGCAATGAACAAAGTTGCATACACAGAAAGGCCCCATAGCTGCATGGACGCTGTGTAATGGAAGTTAAGTAATCTCTTGCGCTCTCATTGCACTTGTGCAAATGTTGCATTTTGACATCAAGGATAGCAGAACAGGAGTTGACACTGGGAATGATGTTAAGTTTCAGTGCGCAAGTGTGGGCACCCTGTTTTACATAGGTGCACAACTGCACTCTTGTGCAATGCTGCCAGGGCTGGCTTCCACATGTGCAGCAGCGCCAGTCAGTTAGGAATGTTGGAATTGCACTGCACAGCATATGGGCCAATATTTATTTTAACATATGCAGTTACAAAAGTTTGCAAAATATGGGTAGTAAGAAAAACATAAATATCAGCCTTTTATACCATGATTGATTTAAAAACTAAACTAAAATAGTTTAAACTAGCTTTAAACTAAAGATTACCTTCTTTATTTTTTTTCCTGGGAAATGTATATGCTTGAAACATGCCCATTTTGGTTTGCTAAAAATAAAAATTCCTGTACCTTTTGTACCCTTGAATTTGTAACCTGTTTTCGGTGCACTGTTTTGGGGTGCTACCCTTTGTTTTACTCCATTTTGTGTACAGTGTGAAAATGACCATGGATTCTCAACTTAGTATATAAGAATGGAAATGTGGAAATTCTTAGTATATAAGAATGGAAATGTGAGATGTAAACACACATTCACTATATAATTTTGGGGGCATTTGCCAGACATAGATGTGCATCTGACCACTGGAACATCAAAGTAAGTCTTGGATCATTTTTCTACATGCATCTTAAAAATGTGAATGGGGGAAGTAACGTTAGAAATAGTTTGCGGGGGGAGGAGGCTGCTTTTTCCAGGCTTCAACAGATTGGAGATGATAGTAAATTGTACATGTTAAATCTGTCTATAAGTACTGAAAAATCCTACAACACAGTTATTAGTTAGTTGAGGAAATATGGGTTATATAGATTCAGCATTTTTTTCAATGGGGAGGGGTTATGTAATAGGGAACAGATTGAGCATAATAAGATAGGTTATCAATTACCATGGTTATTTTGGTTTCAAATTAAATCTATTTTGAGTAATAAAGAGATAGTAAATTCAGTAACTCAATCACTTACACATTTTGAAAAATTAATTCTGTCTTAGAATCAGCCAAAAGGGATAGTTTCCAAAATTCATATACTATTGTTACAATTAGAAATAGGGGACCACCACCCCCCAAGAGCTTTGAAGGATATTTGGGAAATGAATTTGGGAAGTCCTATAGAAGAGAGTAAATGGCAATCATTATGGAAGTCTTGGGGGATTCATGTCAGCTTCCATACAAGAGCTACAATGGAAGATTTTACATCAGTGGCATTTAACTCCAGTAAAATTAGCATATATTTCTCATAATTATTCTGCTCAGTGTTGGAGGGGGTGTAAGCAAAAGGGAACATTTTATCACATGTGGTGGTCTTGTGAAAAGGTGGTATGTTTTTGGCAAAAAATATTTGGAGAAATAAGAACTATAACGAGACAAAATGTGGTGTGTTCTCTGGAATCAGGGTTATTACATATATTTGTAGGAAATAATGCCAAGTTAAAAAATAAGGAACTTGTAACTTTTTAAATCTTGGCAGTGAAATTGTTCAACTATGGAAATATCTGTATCAATTATACCACTGAGCAGTGGTATAATAAGGTATAATTGCACTCTTAGAAAAGATCACTGATAAGATTAGATTAATGCAGGCTGTGAGAGTAGAATCATAGTTCCATCGTACTTGGGCAGATTATGTTTATTATATTAACAGTACTAGGTCTGATTTTGGATTTTCTTGTAATATCTGGAAAATATGATTGTTAAATGTACTGTGTTATTATGTGATACTGTTCTATGTTATGTGAATATTGCAAATAATTTTTTTTTAAAAAAGTTGAATCTAAGAGCAACAGAAAAGCTTCTGCTCTGTCTCAATATCATCCCTTAGTAAATTCCTTAACAACTACATTTTTGAATGCAAATCAACACCATACTCTCCATTTTGCTTTTTACCCAAGTCAGAAGGAGCCACCTTGAGAAGCTGGGGAAGAATGATTATTGAGCAAATGAACAGACACCTCCTTCACACTTCAACAGCAACACGTCAGTAGCATGTAATTTTCACCTACTGTTCACTGGCTAAGTTGTCTTATCCAAAGTGTTTTTCTTCCTCTTAAACAGCTACCAACCATGGAATGTTTTATGAAATGTTACCATAGCAACATAGCTACAAGTATTTACAGCAATTTCAAGAAACAAACCACTAGAAAGCTGGGAGTGTCAGAGCTTCAACCTTTAAAATGCCAGAAAGTTGCGTATCACCAAGCTTTTCAAAATATCTATGCTTTTTCCTTTTTACATAGGGTACTGTGTTTCTCACCCTGCAACTGAAGCCTTTGAAAATTCCTACTATATACTATATCAATGACACTGGAGAGAGACTGTAGCTAGCGGTAATAAAATAACCTGAGAGTTGAAATTAGAGAAGTGGTTTCTTTTACCTGAAAACTCTGTACTATTCTTTAGCTTGACAATTAGTACTAAACATTTCTGCAATTTTATTCTCAGCACGTTATCTTCATTTAGATCCGAGAACTACATCCAGGTGGCCCTCATTATCCGCAGTCCTGGCACCTGCGGTTTCATGTATTTGTGGACGGACGGGTCTTATAGACCCGGTTTCTTTGTCCACAGTACAAAAATGGGCGAAACTTTGTCTATTTGAGGTTGCTGAGTGGTCGGAAATGACTTCCGGGGTCACTTCCAGCCACCATTTTACAGTATGGATGGAGCCATTCTGAGGCTCTTTATTTAAAAATAATAATAATAATAATTCAGGATATTAAGACCGCTTTAATGCATAAGTAAAATAACTTAAAAACAAAGATCTTTCCAAACTTGAGCAAAAACATTCTCAATGCTCTATCTCTAACAACTGGAAACTCTTGAGCTTAAATACAACAACTAAAACTAAATAGCCAATGCAAAAATGGGGGGGGGGGAGAGGAAGAGATGACACTACAGAACATTTTTAACCCTTTTATAGAACAATGAATTTCACTGCCTCTTTCATTTCTTCCCTAACATTAACAGTTGGCTGCAGCTGTTCAGTGTACATGGCTTCTTTAATCTTATGCTTAACTGTATTTCCTTCTATAGCCAAAATAAACACCTTTGTTTGCACAACTTCTCCTTCATATGCTTTGCCCAGGGTTTCAACTGATTTTTATTCTGTTGCATGTCTGCCAAATGTCTTGCCAAAAATCCGACCTATTTGGGGGTTTCCAGGGTTCTGGAGCCTTGGAGAGAAAGGTACTGTGCATTTCTACTCTTATTTCTCCCTCCTTCCCACTTATTTTGGTTAGGAACTTAGCACCTAGATTCTCATGGGCTAAGGTTTCTTTATTCACAGTTTGTGTACTCATGGTTATAGGTGAGAACAGAACCCCTGCTAATAAAGAGGGCCACCTATACTAGCAAATCTATATTTTAAAAGCAATGTGTTACTTTATTTTGAAACACTTGAAAGTTGTTGTTTTTAAGGGGGATGTTTTTCTAAAGTCACTTCTACTAATCTAAGAAGTTGAAAACGTTGTTTCAAAGATTCATGTATAATTCCTAGATCAATGACTTGGCCAGCCTCAGTAATTACTGAACTACTGTTACTAAAACAAAGAGGCTATTCACACAAGCAAGTAAAAACGGGCTAAGGGAGCCCAGCCCGGTTTTGCTCACTTGTGTGAACCACCGGGATTGTGTGAACCACCGGGATTGCACCCAATCCTGGCGGCTACACAGCGGCAAACCCGCCTATGTAGCCTCCTCGTTAAATGAGGTTAGGGGAGCAAGTGCTCCTTGCCCTCATTTTTTAAACCAGGTGTCTGCCACCACTGCTTGCAGCTGCAGCAGGCACACTCAGGGGGAGGAGGCTCCCTTGCGCGGTGCATTAATGGGGCTGGGTGGGGTGCACCATGCGGCAGCGTTTCCATGTGCCCTACCCCCAGAGTACCCAAGCAAGGCATGGGAGTGCCACAGGGAAGCCACTGCTCGTCTGGGCAGGCAATCCGCCTGCCCAGAGACCAACAGAGGATCATCTGTAGGGAAGGGAAGGTTAACCCTCTTTCCCTGCAGTTGGACCCACTTCCATTGTTGTTGTTGTTGTTGTTGTTGTTGTTTAAAAAATCTGTTTATCCTGACTGATAATGTAGGTTCATTTCTAGCTACAGAAAACATCAAACAAAGTGACTCCTTGGGGGTTGGTGTAGCAAACAATGCCATTTTAAACAGATCAAGCTGAACATCAGGCCAAAACTCTTGATGCCAGAAACACTATAATTATTCTCACGAAAAGCCATTAGAACAAAATCAGTGGCTCCATTCTGATCGGGTTGGAGGCAAAAATGGGGGGGGGGGCATAAACAAAGGTAGGGATCTGCATACCTGAGGGCAAAGATCTCCAGATAATAATCTCCAGAGGACTGCAGATTTGTGTCTTCTGCTCTGGCTCACATGCTAGGGCAAGGGGTTGAATGTGTCAGGCTCTTTTAAAAACAAAAAATAGGCAATGGATGGCTGCCTGTACCAATTGTGCTCTGACAAGAGGTGAAGGCTTCATGCAGCTGCTCAATTCCCCCTGAGACCCATAACCAGCCCGACTCAGTTCAACTGACAACAACCCACCTGTTGTTTTTCTGCTATTTTAATCTTTATTTCACCATTATTTGTTTCATTACTCAACACTTTGTACACCACTCTGGTATATTTTTTATGAATAGTGTTTCAGAAACGCATGAAGACACATTAAATAAACAAACCCACTTGGCCAAATTTTTGCCTCTCTGACAACTCCATGGCTCCGTCTGAGCTGCCCTCAGCTCAAACTCTGACCAACAGATCCTGTGTGAGCTCCACCCTGGCTCTGACCTCCAAGATGTTGGGCAGCCAAACAGGGGTGCAGTTCCCCCCTCACCAAACCCAATAGTCCATATGTCCCCAAATGTACGTGAAGAGTTGCTCCTCAAGCTTTCCCTCTGTCTGAAGCTCTGTGATGAAGTCAAAGCACTGTAACTGCTCTACTTCTAATGGCAAGTCTTGAAGACTCTAGTCAAAAAACAAACACCAGAGATTCCCAGGCAACACCAAGAGGAGGTTGCTTCTGTCAGCCTCTCTCTGCCTTCCTAACTACTGAACTCAATGGAACTCGTACTTCTGAATAGATGTGCATAGGATTTCACTGTAATAAAGGCAATTTAGATTTTTCCCTATCCCTCAAAAAGAACACAGAGACACCTGATCTTAATATTTATACTCCTTTGATTTCTCATCTCTTCTTAAGAAAATATCAATCTAGCCAAAATTAGACGCAGCCAAAATCAGCTGCGTCCATTCCTTAAAGAGAACGATCTCAAAACAGTGGTGCATCAGCTGGTAACCTCCAGGCTTGGCTACTGCAATGAGCAATATGTGGGGCTGTCTTTGTACGTAGTTCGGAAACTTCAGTTAGTTCAAAATGCGGCAGTCAGATTAGTCTCAGGGGCAACCCAGAAAGACCATTTTATGCCTGTCTTAAAACAGCTGCACTGGCTGCTAATATGTTTCCAGGCGAAATACAAAGTGCTGGTTATTACCTTTAAAGCTCTGAACGTCTTGGGTCCTGGCTACCTTAGAGAGCACCTTCTTTGGAATGATCGCCATCGCTCATTGAGGTCATTTGGAGAGGTCCGTCTCCAGTTACGACCGGTACGTCTGGTGGCAACTCGGTGGTGAACCGGGCCTTTTCTGTAGATGCTTATGGTCTATAGAATGCACTCCCAACATATATCCGCAGTTTAGGCTCGCTGTCAGCCTTTAAGAGAGCCCTAAAAACTTATTTGTTTGGCCTGGCCTTTCAAGGCTTGTAAAGTGTTCTTCTTTTTAAAAAGTATTTTAATTGGTTTTTAAAGGTTTTAATTGTTTTTGAATTGTTTTTATGTTGTTTTTAGCATTGTATTTTAAATTGTGTGTTTTTATGTCTTTTTAATGTTGTTGTACACCACCCAGAACCTCTGGATGGGGCAGTTTATAAATGCAATCAATCAATCAATCAATCAATCAATAAAATTATTATTATTATTATTATTATTATTATTTCTTGTTTACACAGTCAGACAGGTGTTATTCACTGGTTTGTTTTATCCAGACATCGAGTCCTTCCCAAGGACCTGGGATGGCTGAATTTTATTGTCAATTGTTATAGATATCGTCGCAGAATATAGGCTGTTCCCAGTAAAGCTGCTTTTTGTAATTGGCTGATGGTGATTTCTGTGGCCCCTATGGTGTTGAGGTGCTCTTCAAGGTCTTTTGGAACTGCACCCAGGGCGCCAATTACCACTGGGATTATTTTGGTCTTCTTCTGCCACAGCCTTTCAATATCAATTTGTAGATCTTTGTATTTTGTGATTTTTTCTATTTCTTTTTCTTCTATTCTGCTATCCCCTATGTCGATTATTTTAACTTGTTTTTCTTTCTTCTCCACTACAGTTATATCTGGTGTATTGTGTGGCAGATGTTTGTCTGTTTGTAGTCGGAAGTCCCATAATATTTTTACATCTTCATTTTCTTCAACTTTTTCAATTTTATGGTCCCACCAATTCTTGGCTACAGGTAGCTTGTATTTTTTGCAGATGTTCCAGTGTATCATCCCTGCTACCTTGTCATGCCTTTGTTTGTAGTCAGTCTGTGCGATCTTTTGACAACAGCTGATTAGGTGGTCCACTGTTTCATCTGCTTCTTTACAAAGGCGGCACTTGCTGTTTGTTGTGGATTTTTCGATGTTGGCTCTTATTGCATTTGTTCTTAGTGCCTGTTCTTGCACAGCCAGTATTAAACCCTCTGTTTCTTTCTTCAAGTAACCATTCTTAAGCCATTGCCAGGTCTTGGTGATGTCTGATTTTCCACTTATATTGTGCTAATATTGACCATGCAGGGGCTTATTTCTCCATTTTTCTGCTCGGTTCTTGACTTGTTCTTTCTTGTAGGCCTGCTTTGTTTCATTGGTGTTGAATAGTTTCTCGTTATTGACCATTTGAAGTGCATCTTCTTCACTGTCCTTAATATATTCTTCAAGGCCTCTTTTCTCCTCCTCTACTGTTTGATGGATTTCGGTTAAGCGACGTCTTCAAGGCCTCTTTTCTCCTCCTCTACTGTTTGATGGATTTCGGTTAAGCGACGTTTCTTCTAGTAACTTTGCTGTCTTCAGCCTTGGTTGCTCAACTGAAGATCCTGAGTCCTGTTGCCCACTTGCCACCAGATGTCCAGGGACTCCAGCACCTGGCACGGTCCTTGTTGACCCGGGCGACGACCGATCCGGTATAGATTTATTAAAGTTACATCTCATTGTTGATGGGAGAGGCACTCTTTGTCTGGTTCCTCTGGTGAGACCTGTCCAGTATGGTTGGACCTCTGGCATAGCTCTCACCTTCCTCAGAGTATTATTATTATTATTATTTCCAGGTAATGCATCTTCTTATTTTACTGACCTCTGTGCTTTCCCCCTCTGTCTTCACTCATTCCCTCCTCCCTTCCCAGCAATCTCTTTGTAGAAATCTCCCACACTGGCACCAAGCCTTGGGCATCCTATGCACAGCACTGGTGTAGTCACCACTTGTTCCTTCCGATAACAAACTCAATGGCTGAGTGCTGAACAGTTTTAAATAGGAGTTCTCAACCTTGGGTGCCCAGATGTTGTACTACAACTCCCATCATTCTCAGTCACAATGGCCAGAGGTGCAGATGATGAAAGTTGTAGTCCAACAACATCTGGGGACCCAAGGTTGAGAACCCCTGGTTTAAAAGTAAAACAGGACTGCTGAAAAATAAGGTAGTAGTTTCTATATACTTGAGGGACTCTCTAGGAATACAGAAGTTTAGAAATTTGTAAATTACAAACAAGGTTGATGTTACAAAAGAGCAAAATTTCCTAATGTAAGAGCAATCCAATAGTAGAACAGTCTGTCTTGTGCAGTTCTTCTTTGCTAGAGGTTTCCAAGCAGAGGTTGGACAGAACCATCTTTCGTGGATGCTGCACTGACCAGGGGGTTGAACTAGAAACCTTTCAAGGTTCCTTTCAACTCTAAAACTGTAGAATTCTACAAAAGGGGGGGGGTAATCAGTCAGTAAGTGGGGAGCTGTGCCCCTCTCCAACAAAGCACCAATTGTTGGGTTTTGCAGGGAGGAAGAGAGATGGGGGGAGAGGTAGAGGAAAAGTTAGGCAAGTTTCTTACCTTTGGGGGGGGGGGGGGGATGGCTGCTACCGCATGTACCAAATATAAAGGAAGAATGAGATCAGCAGCCTATCCTCTTATCTTCTGTGATTGGCTGGAATAGCTGCCAGTCAAACTATTCTGATTGCTTTTTCTCCCACAAGAGAAAAAGGAAATACACACACACACACACCCTCACACAATTAGTATATGCGTTTTTTCCCCTCTTGAGGGTGATGCTTGGACTGCCCCCAAGCAATCAGAAACCAGAACAGCTTGACTGGCAGCTATTCTGCTAACTTGGCAAAGAGGCACCTTTGAATGTGGTGGTTCTCTTTATTTAGCAGGGGGAGAGTAACTGGCCCTATCCCTCCCCAGCACAGTACCTCCAGTGACTGTTGCTGGGGTGTATCTTATGTTTCTTTTTAGATTGTGAGCCCTTTGGGGACAGGGATCCATCTTATTTATTTATTATATTTCTGTGTAAACTGCCCTGAGCCATTTTTGGAAGGGCGATATAGAAATCAAATTAATAACATTAATAATAATAATAATAATAATAATAATAATAATATTCTTGCCAATCACAGAGAACATGAGGCTATGCTGCTGATCCCAGTCTTCCTTTGTATGCAGTACCTGTCCAAAGTTGCCTCTATCTCTCCCTCTCCCCCCACCCCAAAAGCTGTGCTTGGTAGGAATGGGACAAAGGTGCATTGACTTGGGAGCAAGCCCCACCAAGCACAGTAAGCCCCTTCCTGCCAAATAAACATACATAGGCTCTGGCTGAGAGTCCTTCCTTGCATTACTCAGAGGATTCTCACATTACCCATATACTGTACCGGTGGTAGCTGCTGAGGAAGTTGGAGTATGTGTCCAAGGAGTTGCTGCTGATGTGATTTCTGTTGCCTTCCCCATTTTTATTTTATACTCCCAGAACTCACATTCTTCTTTTTTGCTCCCTCTGTTGTGAGCCAAGCCTGATTAGCAAGTCTTGCTTGTTAGGCAAAAATTGCTGAAGCCCTGTCTGGAGAGCTCATTTATTTATAGTTGTTCGATTATTTGATATCAACGTAGAGTATTCTCAGATATCAGCATCCTTCCTGAATCTCAAAGAGTTAATTGCTCGTGACAATGTCTATTTGTCTGGGGAAATTGATGGGCATCTCCTGTGTATCCCCAGTTTCTGTTGTCAAGAAGGAGCTGTTCTATTGACATTCTCAAAACAAATTGGCATCTCCGAGCTTTGCAGATGAGTATTCTCTCTTGTCCATAGACGTTTGCTGCCTTTGCCTCAAAGAGTGTTAAAAGTCAAAGATGTTAAGAAGGAAGACGCGAAGCTATATGTGCGAGACAGCAATTAAATCGCTTCTTGTGTAAATCTGCTTTGTGTGAAATTCTAAAAACATTCCAAAGTAACAGCAATAGGATATATAAGTGAGACTAGTAATCAATGCATCTGATTAAGGCAAACAATGCATCCTTCCATAGGAAATGCAGGATTATCTCCTGCCTTCCCAAGGCAATCACCAAATAGCAAAGCACAAACAATCTGGCATGTTTCTCAAGAGTTAATCATTTCACTCAGAGTTCAAGCATCAATTGATTTCTTAATAAAGTAGACTCAGACACAGGCCTTGATTTCACATAATTTTGGATTTGTAACTTCAGGTCCAATGTGGTAGCCTGGGTGGCCACAAAACCTCCCCCACACTTTCCCCCTCTCATTGCTGAGAAAGTTGGGGTTTGTGTAAGGAGTAGCATTTCTCTGGTTTAACAAAGACTTGTTTTAAGTAGGTGTATCTTGATTCATTCAATAACCCCTCTTCATGTTATAATCTGTGCAACATCTAAGAGAGACTTTAATCAGCAGCAAAGGTATCCGGGGGTGTGTGTGTGTGTGTGTGCCAAGTGAACAGATCCTTCTTTGATCCACTTGGGTATAGGCTGCATTTATGCTCCAATTCTGAAATATTTATATACAGGAGTATTGGGTAAATTGAGTCCTGCTTGATGTGTATTGTAGACAGACAGAAATAAGATTGATGACAGAATTCAAAGTTAGAGGACAAGAATTAGAGTAGAACTTATGAAAGTTGTGGTGTGGTGTGGTGGTGTGTGTGTGTGCTTGCTTAAGTTGGAATTGCTGTGCATATTGCTTTTGTTAACTCTTTCTAGTTAGTCACATCCTTTGCTTGTTGCCAATCAGCCACTTTCAGCTACACCTTTTAGCTGCTACCTCTGGATTCTTATCTTGCATATAATGAGAAGATGTGTTAGATGTCCTGAGCTGAACACAGGCTCAACCCTATGTTGCACTGATCATTATATTCAGACTCACATGCACAAAAACTCTGTTCGACTCTTGTTAGTACCCCTGCTAATTGAGGTACCCATGCTAATTAAGCAAAGAGGCACATTTTAGAGTAGTGATTCTCTAAGATTTAGCTGGGGGAGAGCAACTGGCCTTATCCAGCCCCAGCACAGCATCTCTCCCGTGGCTGGTGTCTGCCTTATGTTTCTTTTTAGATTGTGAGCCCTTTAGGGCAGGGAACCTTCTTATTTATGTTTTTTTTCCTCTATGTAAACTGCTTTGAGAATTTTGGCAAAGAGCAGTATATAAGTATCTGTAGTAGTAGTAGACTTGTATTCTGAAAACACCTCAAAGTGTTCGAGAAATTAGTGGGCACGTGTATGTCATCTGTGTGTGCATCTAGTGTTTCCTCTTAATATGTGAAAGAGACAATCTCCCCTCTCCTTTTTTTGGCATGTCTGCATTAAGAGAACTCAAAGCCAATTGGTCTACAGCACACAGGCATGAATAAAAAAAACTGTGGTAAGTTCCTTATGACCAACAGAACAGCAGGATTTGCTTTTATTCAACAGCAGCTCCCTACCCCTCATTGTAAACCTCTTTTGAAACTGAGGAGAGCAGTTTAAATAACCTTGTGAGCTTCCAGTAACTACAGAATCTCAACTGCTCTCTAAGCGATGGTATCCAGTGGGGGCGGGAATAGCCTGCTCAAGCATTTACTACCTTACATTATTCTCCCTGCCTGAAATTGGGGGTGGCATAAGAACAGCCCTGATGGATCAGGCACAAGGCCCCTCTAGTCCAGCATCCTGTTTCACACAGTGGCCCACCAGATGCCTCTAGGGAGCTCACAGGCAAGAGGTATGTGCATGCCCTCTCACCTGCTGTTGCTCCCTTGCAACTGGCATTGAGAGGCATCACAGGAACATAGGAAACTGCCATATACTGAATCAGACCATTGGTCTATCTAGCTCAGTATTGTCTTCATAGACTGGCAGCGGCTTCTCCGAGGTTGCAGGGAGGAGTCTCTCTCAGCCCTATCTTGGAGAAGCCAAGGAGGGAACTTGAAACTTTCTGCTCTTCCCAGAGCAGCTCCATCCCCTGAGGGGAATATCTTACAGTGCTCACACTTCTAGTCTCCCTTTCATATGCAACCAGGGCAGACCCTGCTTAGCTAAGGGGACAAGTCATGCTTGCTACCACAAGACCAGCTCTCCTCTACCTCTGAGTCTGGAGATGGCCCACTAGTGGTGTGCATGGAACCGCACCTCCACAGTCCGGCACTAGGGAGCGGGGCTCTTTAAGGGCGGGGGAGGGTGTACTTATCCCTCCCGGTGTTTTTCCCCATCCAGCACTCCCGTTTTTTAAAGCATTTGGGGCAGCAGGGTACCTCCCTGCCCCCGCTTCCCCCGTTCCTCGGCAAAAGGTTTCAAAAGCCTGACTGCACGTGCACACACATCACGCACACGCATCATGTCCATGCAGTGCGTGCGTACATCAGAAGTGTGTGTGCGCGACACACATGCAACACACAGACGTGACATGCACGCGACGTGCACACACACAGTCAGGCTTTTGAAGCTTTTTGCCAAGGAACGGGGGAAGGGGAGGTAGGGAGCTACCCTGCCACTCCAAATGCTTTAAAAAACGTGAGCACTGGAGGGGTGAAAGCAGCAGGAGAGATAAGTACACCCTCCCCCTCCCTTAAAGGTCCACCCCCACCCACCCCCAACATCAAACCGCCGAACCGGTCCCACGTCCGGAGGTCCTTAGAATGGGCTCCGGACTGGTCCGTGCACATCCCTATGGCCCACAGCCACCAGACTAGTAGCCATCGATAGACCTGTCCACTATGAATCTGTCTAAACCCTTTTTAAAGCCATCCAAGCTGGTGGCCATCACTACATCCCATGGCAAAGAATTCCATAGATTAATTATGTGCTGTGTGAAAAAATACTTCTGCTTTTCCCAGCCTTCAGTTTCATGGGGTGACCCCTAGTTCTAGTGTTGAGAGAGAGAAGAAAAAATTTCTCTCTGTCTACCCTCTCCACTCCATGACAATTTTATACACTTCAATCGTGTCTCCTCTTCCTCACCTCTTTTCCAAGGTAAAGAGCCCCAGATGCTGTAGCCTAGCCTCATAAGGAAGTTGCTCTAGGCCCCTGATCATTTTGGTTGCCCTCTTCTGCACCTTTTCCAGTTCTACAATATCCTTCTTAAGATATGTTGACCAAAGCTGTACTCAGTACTCTGGGATGGATCCAGCTGGAGCAAGGCTATAAGTCTCCAGAAGTGTGGAAGCCATGAGAGAAAGATGAGAGGTTTCTTCCTCCAGCGTGTTTCATAAACAGACAGAAATGTTGAGCAAAATGGAAATGCACACAATATTTAAGTTTGTATCAAATCCAAACTTTCTTTACTACCTTAAAAACATGAAATGTATTATGTATAACTTAGAACTGTATTCTTTGGTATATTTATGAATTATGCATAACCAACAATACAGTATTAAAGATCAAGCTGCTGCACTTTAAGTAGACTTGGTTCCAACATATCACCAAAAGATTGCATGGTACTACAGAAGACAAAGAATGTTTATATACTGCTTTTCAACAAAGTTGAAAAGTTCCCAAAGCATAGAGAAATAAAAATAAAAAGAAATAAAAAAGAAATAAAAAGAAACAAACATGGATCCCTTTTCCCAAAGGACCCACAATCTAAAAAGAAACATAAGATAGACTCCAGCAACAGGCACTGGAGGGATGCTGTGCTGAGGTGGATATGGCCAATTGCTCTCCCCCTGCTCAATAAAGAGAATCACCACTTTAAAAAGATGCCTTTTTGCTCATTAGCAGAGGAAACAACAAGCCTTAGACTCAAGTGCTTTCTTCTGCCCCCCATGCACATAAAGTAATTAGTTATTGCCTGGTATTTTAAGCAAACTATAGTTTGCTGTTATATCCAAACTAGCAAACTATGGTTTCCAGTTGCCCTACAAACCTGGTTCAAAACTTGGTTTTCAATCCTAGCTTACAGGGTGATGTCAAACCATGATATACTAAAAACCAAGAAGTAATAACTCAAAGCGCAGGAGCATGCAAGCCCAAGACTCCCTGGAAGTTCATTCTCGCATCACCAAACCATGGTTTGGCCTTATGTCTAAGCCACAGCTGTTGCTAGTTGGAAGAAGAAAAATGAAGAGCTGAAGACTGAAACAAAGGAGAGTTTATGTCCCTCATCAGCATCATCATACAGAACAAGAAACTCATACAGTATGATATACATTTTCTGAACCTTTTCTCTAAAAGCACATGTTTTTTCTACATGACTTCTCATTTAATTACCTCTCAAGTAATTAGGAAGTAAGAATAAATCTGGATATTCAATTACACTTCATACTACTATCAAGTAGTTCAGTTTTATTTCATCACCCACAACATGCAAGTCATGGTAACAGTTTAGACAAAATTGCCCATTTTTAGCCTACTTTCTAGTACACTTATGAGATCACCTGGCATTGATTATGAGTGAGTGAGTCCCTGTGTGTCACCCTGCTATCAACTTATTTATTATTTTATTTAGCATATTTTTATACCGCCCAAAATGCAATGCCTGGACCAATATGAACCGAATCAGGTACAGCTGTAGGGACACATAGGGAGACCTCAACGGCCTAGTTTGTGATGATGTAATCCACACCAATTCAAGATGGTGGACATGTAAACTTTTGAGGCGCAAATGGGCTAACTTGGGAACCACCTAACTGATATGAACCAAATTTGCTACAGCTAGAGGGGCACATAAGGATGTGCAAATGGCATAGTCTGTGATGTCATCTACCCCAAACCCAAGATGGCAGACGTGTTAATGTTTGAGCCGGGCTAACTTGTGAACTGTCTAACCGATTTGAACCAAATTTGGTACAATTGTAGTGAGTGACACACAGGGACACCTCAATGGTGTAGTCTGTAATTATGTCATCCACCCCAATCCAAGATGGTGGATGTGTGAACATTTGAGGTGCAAGAGACCTAGCTTGTGGACTTCAATTTGAACCAAATTTAGTCCAGTTGTAGAGACAGAGAAATGAAAGTAGGCTGATTAGTTCTTACTAAAACTTGTTATTTATTAGTTTTATTTATTTAGCATATTTACATAGTACCCAAAACCCGTGTGTCTGCATAGTTTACAATAAAACACAGATTAAAACAAAATTATAACATTAGAACAATTTAAAACAATGATGGATTCTATAATTAAAAGCCTGTTTGAATAAATGTGCCTTAACAGCCCTTTAAAAAGCTGTTAGAGATGGGGAGATTCCTATTTCAGCAGGAATCGCATTCTAAAACCTCAGGGTTTTATTTCTAGGACACACTTTTATATCCTTCTCCACACCAGTAGATAATACATCCTTGAAAATACCAGCATAACTCGGGTTTATCTAATTAGAATCAGTGGATGACATCCAGACTACCAAATGTGGCTGTTATATGACAAGTGGAACACTGCTGCTGCATTCCCAGCTGATGCACCACCAGTACTTGCACAGAGAGAGAATAATTTTGACAGCCTCCCCTTCCCCCAGAAGTGCTCTTTGCTACCTGGAAATATCTCCCCAAGGGCTGCACAACCCTCCGGGACATATTTTTGAGTTGCACAAAGTTCTTCCAGGGGAAGGGGGGACCCATCAAAATTCACTCTCTCTAACTGCTGTTAAACAGTAAACACCACATCTACAGTGCACATGCTGTGTGATGAACGTTTGATCACATGAGCTCAGATAATGTTTTTGTCCTTCAACTCTATGGGGTTTTGGGGTGTGTTTTTTCCCCAACTGGCAACAATTTTTCCAACTGGCTCAGTTTAGACATAAGGAGTCAAACACATCCATAGCACATGCGCATCTCATGAAGCACTCATGCTTTGTTAGTCTGAATATCAGCTACTGTTTGAAAGACCCATGACTTATGCTAAATTTTGAGCTTCAACCATTTGAGGAAATAGAAGACATGCATGAACAGAAACAAGCATCTCATATTTGATGTTGGCTGTGTGTATTTTCAACCAGCCACCAGTTTCTATCACTTCTTACAGAAAGCGAAGAAATCCAAGGTAAGCAAGAAGCAACAGCACTCAGAAGCAGTATTGTATCAAGGTCTTGTTGGAGATAGGGATGAGCCCGAAGTGCAGTTTGAGCACAATTTGGAAGCGGTGCGGGGGGCTTTAAGAAAGAGGAGAGCGGGTCCTTACCTGCTCTCTGCTGCCCCATGCAGCTTTCTGCTGGGGCAACGCTCAGCCCAAATACCCCTTGTGCAGCACCAGCACACACATGGGTGCATGCATGTGCAGACATCATATGTGCACTGGTGCCAACAGGGGTATTTGGGCTGAGCGCTGCCCCTTCTCTCCTCTTTCTTAAAGCTCCCTCATGGCACTTCTGAACTGTACTTGAACCACACTTCAGACCAGGCACATCCCCAGTTGGAGAAGCAATCTTCTTGGCAGGTTCCCAGATTGTACTCCTGTACCACATACCTGAATATGTTCTGCAACACTGGGGAAGTACTTTTCCATATCATCTTAATAATCCAATAAAATGCAATTGCAATGTTATCATAATAGTATAGTATGAAGCACCACTACTGCATTTTATGAGATAGTAAGGCTGTAGCTTTACATCTTGGATGTAGAAGATTTAGTATGCATTGGCTCTGTAATATTTTTGAAACTCTACTTTTAAAAGTAGTTTATTAATCAAGAAGAAAATAAACTTTTTAAAAGATCCTAAAACTCTCAGATCCTAAAACTCTCAAGATTTCTTTTTTCTTTTTAGAATTGAGCTTCTAATTCTAAAAAACAAACAAACATAGAAATATCTTTTCTATTTCCAGCCTTGGAAAAATATAGTGAAAGGTTATCTCTCTCCCCCACACCCCCACGGCTTCATATATACAGGGCTAGCACAGATATATTAATGGGGTTAAAGAAATGTTATATTGAAAGACCTCATCATGAACTATTTTTCATGACATCTGTGAAACATACAAGTGCAAACAGAATAAGGAAGTTACATTCAAAGCAGATTAAAAGCCTCTAAAATGAACGTTTTCAGATATTTATAAAGCTGGGTAAACTCCCCACTCACACTGGGAGTTTGCCTATCTTTATTGTGAATCATTCTATTGATTTAGAATGGGCTTGGTTTTTTTTCCAGAAAACTGTAAAAGACTCAGGTTTCTCCAAGAATTCTTAGAAAGACCTGCCCTATTCCAAACAATTTGCTGCCAGTCATCCACAGTCCCCAGTCTTCCCTGCAGACAGTTTCTACAACCCTGAAACTTCCCTTCCAGCAGCAGTAAAAGCAGAGCAAACGTTGGGTCCTTTTCCTTGACTCTTAAAAACAAAAAAGAACCATGCCATAACTTGAAAACCATACCAACAGGACATTCCAGGAAAATGTACTTTGCCACGACTTCTGGACCCTTAGTAACAACCTGGATGCCCTGGCAATCTACAATCGCTGTGGATATTTGTGCAGCAACGTTGGTAAGCTTTTGACTACAGCAGGCCCAAGGAAAAGTCCATCCACTTTGTTCCGCCTTCAAAACTGCTGCTGATGGAAGGCAAGTTTCAAGAAACTGTGAAGACAAGTGGGCAGAGAAAGCCTGGAGCAGTCCAAACTTATTTACAATCAGAGTCAAAATTTGAGGGGATTTTCCAGAGGCATAGGAAGCTCGCCAGCAGCCCCCACCCCACTGCAAATTGGTGTGCACACACTACCGTGCACACCCTAACCACACATCCCTGCATCAACATCAGATGCAGAGGGTGTGCCAGTATTGGGAGTGAGGCCGCTCAGCAACTGGGGAGAATCTGAGTGGCACCACTCCAGATATTGACCATTACCAGGAAGAGGGGCTGCTCGGCCCTTCTCCTGATCCTCCCCAGTCAAACCTCTGTTCAAATGCTGACTAGCTGGGGGTTTCTTTCTCTACCTCACCGGGAGCAAGGCAGGAAAAGCTGCCCCCAACCAGCCAACACATACGGCTAGGCAGGAGAGGGGCACTCCTCATGCATTCAGTTAGCGTGTCATTCGCTTGCTGGGCGTGGGAGGGGACAAGGGGGTGCCGTGGCAGTTCCTCAGGCCCCCAGTAGCCTAGGGACATTCATCCCCCCTTGTCCAATGGTGGCTACACCCTGGGATTTTCACTTGGAGCATAAGAAGTTTGTTACGTCTCAATGGAAAGCTGCATCTCACCAAATCTTCCCAAATCTGAAGCATGGCAACAAAAATAGTGTATTTTGAAAGGATCAACAAGAGAAACCACTCAACTACATTAACTAAGCTATCCCATTTCACATCTTTTATCTAAAGATTAAAAGAGGAACTAGCTTTTCAAAAATAAGGCAACAGATCAAGGTATACTTCAACAGAACATCTGCTAAATTTGTGTATGACTATATCAGATACATGCATATATGCCATCAAGCTAAAATTCATGAAGTGGTACTATGAAAAGGAACCAAGAATATATTAAACAAAAGGAAATACAAAACATCCTGTATTTTGTTTAAATGGTTCTTCAGGTGACAGTAAAGATAAATTAGGAGAAATGACAACAAACTGAACTTGATAACAAAGTCTGGCAGTGTTCCACACTGGCAAGTGTGGAGACTATTGTTATTAACATGAAAGCCTTCACCAGACACTGTTTATTCTAATGTTTTCTTAAATTACTCTCCTCCTGCGATCTTGACTGAACTAGTCATGAGTAGCACTGTTTATTTGTGAAGCACAGCTATAAAACATTAAAAATACGTTATGGATGCAATCCAGAAAAGTCAATTGCTTTAGGGACCCGTGGGGTTTCTCTCCTTTAGCTGTATTTGCACAAGGAGCCTTGCATGATTTAGAGTGGGTTAAAAACAGAGGCATCCCACAGATAGGGTGCATGTTTACATATGCGAGCACACATGTTCCATTCCCAAAGCTTCAGAATGCTACAAACTCCTTTTCTCCCTTACAGAAGTATGGTTTACTGGCATATGGTCCATTCCACTCAAGGATAATACAGCAGAATACAATAACTGGTCTATTTCACGGTCATATTGTTAGCACTGCCACGCTCCCTGTACCACATCACAAACTGCTTATTAAACTCAGGAGAGTTTCTAATGCAGGTTTGTGAAGCAGCAGTTAGAAAGAGACAGGTGCATCACTGAACATCTCTAAGCCAGGCAGTCAAGGAACCATGTGCATGATGGCAGTTAGCCTCCATCGTATTTTTTATTATTTCTTGTATACACAGTCTGACAGGTGTTATTGACTGGTTTGTTTTATCCAGACATCGAGTCCTTCCCAAGGACCTGGGATGGCTGAATTTTATTGTCAGTTGTTATAGATATCGTCACAGAATATAGGCTGTTCCCAGTAAAGCTGCTTTTTGTAATTGGCTGATGGTGATTTCTGTGGCCCCTATGGTGTTGAGGTGCTCTTCAAGGTCTTTTGGAACTGCACCCAGGGCGCCAATGACCACTGGGATTATTTTGGTCTTCTTCTGCCACAGCCTTTCAATTTCAATTTGTAGATCTTTGTATTTGGTGATTTTTTCTATTTCTTTTTCTTCTATTCTGCTATCCCCTGGTATTGCTATGTCGATTATTTTAACTTGTTTTTCTTTCTTCTCCACTACAGTGATATCTGGTGTATTGTGTGGCAGATGTTTGTCTGTTTGTAGTCGGAAGTCCCATAATATTTTTACATCTTCATTTTCTTCAACTTTTTCAATTTTATGGTCCCACCCATTCTTGGCTACAGGTAGCTCGTATTTTTTGCAGATGTTCCAGTGTATCATCCCTGCTACCTTGTCATGCCTTTGTTTGTAGTCAGTCTGTGCGATCTTTTGACAACAGCTGATTAGGTGGTCCACTGTTTCATCTGCTTCTTTACAAAGGCGGCACTTGCTGTTTGTTGTTGACTTTTCGACTTTGGCTCTTATTGCATTTGTTCTTAGTGCCTGTTCTTGCGCAGCCAGTATTAAACCCTCTGTTTCTTTCTTCATGTGCCATTCTTAAGCCATTGCCAGGTCTTGGTGATGTCTGATTTTCCACTTATATTGTGCAAATATTGACCATGCAGGGGCTTATTTCTCCATTTTTCTGCTCGGTTCTTGACTTGTTCTTTCTTGTAGGCCTGCTTTCTTTCATTGGTGTTGAATAGTTTCGCGTTATTGACCATTTGAAGTGCATCTTCTTCACTGTCCTTAATATATTCTTCAAGGCCTCTTTTCTCCTCCTCTACTGTTTGATGGACTTGTAGCATTCCTCTTCCACCAGAGCTGCGAGGGAGGTATAGCCTATCTACATCACTGCGGGGGTGCAGAGCATGATTGATGGTCATGATTTTCCTGGTCTTACGATCCAGAGTCTCTAGCAGTGCCTGGGTCCAGTTGTTGTTGTTGTTATTAATATTATTATTTATTTTATTTATTTATTTATTAAAATTAATTCATTTTTATATCATCCTTCCAAAATGGCTCAGGGCGGTTTATACAGAGAAATAAATAAATAAGATGGATCTCTGTCCCCAAAGGGCTCACAATCTAAAAAGAAACATAAGATCGACACCAGCAACAGTCACTGGAGGTACTGTGCTAGGGGTGGATAGGGCCAGTTACTCTCCCCCTACTAAATAAAGAGAATCACCATGTTAAAAGGTGCCTCTTTGCCAAGTTAGCAGGGGTAACTTGGAGCAAGAGCATCATGTCTGCAGCATCTACCAGACCTGCCTTTCACCAATCCTCTAATCCTGTCTAACAGAGGAGAAATGGACACTTTGCACCCCAACTCCCCCGTGAGGAAGATAACTTGAAGACTCTGAACTATGGACTGTTGTCAGCCCCACAGTCGCCTCTACCCACCAGGGCATCTCACCTCCTCGTTGGCTGAGGAGCTGTCAACCTGAGCTCTCATGGCTTACCTCTGATTGGTGGAAGGTGCTCCCACCCTTCCAGATGCTTTACCTAAGAAACTATTAAAACGTTGTGTGTTGCCTTTAAGATGTCAGCTATTTTTCATCTACTTGTTAAGATGTCAGCTATTTTTCATCACTTACTTCTCCAAGATAGTTGCTCTGCTTTAGTCTATAGAACGAGTTAGAAATGACTTGCTTTATTTTCCTAATGCCTATCTGCTCCCCTTCCCCACCTTCGTTCCTGTAGATTAATAAAGTGATCTTTTACAGAGAACAATCTCGCATCTTGTGTGTGTTGCTCAAAGACTCTGTATTTGCGACTCCCATGAGCTGACCACTTGGTTGAGCTACTTAAAAGGGAAACTTACCTGAAGGGGTGAACTAAGCCAGACGCCCACTCTGGAGACAGAGGGGATCCTCCAAAGATTGGTTCAGACCCAGACTTCAGTTCTCTCTGGAAGCAGAGAGTGGTGACAGTGACTACACAACACCGCACTGGAGCAGGGCTGAGTGAGTAGAACTGCCCAAACTCCAGTGGCTGTTTACACAGGCCCAATTTTCTTTTGATCTAGGAGTCAATGAACGCTTTTCAAAATTATAAGACATCGTGATGAATATTGTGGAAGGGGAGGGTAAATGGGCTTCTTTCCCCCCCCCTTTCCAAATAACACACTTAGAACAGCAACGGGGCTACCAGGGACAAAAATGATTTTATTAAATAACTCTACCTCTGAATATGCTAGTCTAAGCACCATGGTTCCCTAGTTCCTGGGATTTGTCAAGCCCTGTTCTAAGCCTTCAAAAATCTATTTATTTATATTTATATTATATAGTGCTCTACATCCTAAGCCCTCAAGGCAGTTAACAAGATAAAAACAATTCAATAAAAACAAAAACAGAACAGATACATCTAAAAGTTTTAAAAGAGCAAAGGACAGCTCATTGGCCAAAAGCCTGGATAAAAAGGGCAGTGTTCACTTTCCTCCTAAAGGCTGGGAGAAAGGGAGCCATGTGCATCTCAGCTGAGAGCAAGTTCCACAGCCTGAAGGCAATAACTAAGAAGGCCCTGTCCCACATGCTCAACAAACAGGCCTAAGCAGAACCCTTCCAGCCAATCTAGTTAGGTGGGCCAATTGAGCTGGGAGCAGATGATCCCTAAGGGACCCTAGGACTTTAAAAGTAATATCCAGCACCTTGAATTGTACCTGGAAACAGACTGGCAGCCAGTGCAGTGCCTTCATGACTGGAGTAATATGTACACTGCGAGCTGTCCAAGAACTAAATCTGGCAGCCACATTCTGCATCATCTGTAGTTTCCAAACACTTTTCAAGGACAGCCCCACATAGCGTGCACTGCAGTAAACCAAACATGACGTGACTACAGCATGGGTGAAAGAGGCCAGATCAGCCCGCCCAAGGAAGAGTCACAGCTGGCGTTCCAATCGAAGTTGAGCAAACACACTCTGGCCACCACCACCTGATTTTCTAGGAGCAGCACTGAGTCTAGGATAACTCCCAAGCTGCGAACCTGCAACAGTCCTCCAGTAACACTTAGGACACACTTCCTCTATCCAGTTCCCGCATAGATCATCCACCAAGGCAGTTTCACTCCCATTGCCTGCCTATACATACCTACATATCATCTTTTGTGGATATTGGTATGTAGTCAATAACCACTAAAAAGCTTCATGGCTGCACAATACATTTATGGCCCTGAGGCAAATGGGCCTTTCAGAAGCTATTGTGTTTGTCTTAGTACTCAGAAGGACGAGGCACTAATTAAAGGTAGGCCAATATTTCCAGGCAAGATGGCATCTCACACCACAAGCTCCTAACTTTCTCCTTGGTTCAAAGCTTCAAAATAGTCTTTGGGCTTTGAGGGTCAGACGTTATCCTATATAATAAAACCCTAAGATACCTGCGTCAGTGTCTCTGGCGGGTGTTCTGCGCGTGGCGCACACGGACGCAGCAACGGAAACTACGCACACAACTGCGTGCGCGCGTAGTTACCGTCTCTGCGTCGAAGACCGAAACACACACACCGGACACAATGGCGGGAGGAGCAGGGACAATGCCCCCAAAAGAAGGGAATGGGCGGTAAGGAGACCCAGGATATGTGGAGGGTTACAAGAAAATGGATGATGCGAGGGCAAAAAGCTTAAACAGGAGATTTTGTTTGGTTTTGTTTATTTAAAAAG
Organism: Hemicordylus capensis; assembly: GCF_027244095.1. Lineage (NCBI taxonomy): Eukaryota > Metazoa > Chordata > Lepidosauria > Squamata > Cordylidae > Hemicordylus > Hemicordylus capensis. The sequence continues at coordinate 277,893,230 of NC_069660.1, read as the reverse complement.
GGGAAACTAGACGGGTGGGGGGGAGGTTTGGCAATGGGGTGGCAGCAGCTGCAGGTGGCGCCAGACGAGACGGGCAACTGCGGTGCCCACTGCAGGCTTGAGAGGAAGCAGCAGAACTTTGAGAGCTGAAGCGCCCCAGATGGCTTTTTTTGTCCATCATTCAGGCCTGGCAACTGGAATCCCTCCACGGGGGCAGCATGGCGGCGGACTCCGCAAGGGCGAAGAAAGCAGCACGGGGCAGCTTGACTTCTGCCACCTTTCCGGAGGGGGCCCAGCCTGGCCTTGCACACCGATACCTTCCACCGCCCGTCGCTGGACAATTGCTAAAATGGCCCCCCGCACACACACCTCCCTCCCTCACAGCTTCCACGGCAAAGAGAGGCAGCCCCCCCCCCGCCCCTTCACCAGCTGAAGCTCGCTTCTGATCGCGCAGCTTCCGGGTTCCGCCACAGCATCCAGAGAGACAGACATAGATGAGAGTGACAAACAGTGGCTGTCCTTCTTGGCACTCCTCCGGTCCAAAATGGAATTGGTTTTTTCTGTTCAGTTCCAATGCAAGCAGATTGGGGTTTTCACCACAGAGACATTAAGCCTGTTACATAAACTGTTCTCTACACAACTCTTCTAGCGCCCGTTAATGTAACGGGCTTAATGTCTACTAGTGTCATCATAAATGTGATTCTCAACAAAGCACAGACTCAAATGATGTCATGGCACAAGGAAATAACTAGAGACAAGAAAAAAAATTAGAAAAAAGACTTTCCACATAGAAGAAACAAAATCATAAAAGTTTGTAAACTAAAAAAAAAAATACATTTTTAAAAGCCCCACAACCTTGACCATCCTGCAAGATTCCAAGACCTACAGAATACTGAGAGCAGTTTAGCCCATAGATATTTTTTTTAAAAATACTAGAGAGTAACTCACTCCATTGTCTGATGTTGGAATTTCCTGGTTTCTTAAGAACCTATTATTTTCCTCCCATGGAGCAGAAGTTAGAGCTGCCCAATGAAAACAATTGAGAAAACCTGGATTTTAGCATAGCTGTGATTGGGCAGCACTGCGTCCCCTGAGAAACGAGAACAGAGACAAAGTAAAGAAAGGAATTCATGCTCTAACTCCGATCTTATTTTGTGTGAAAAACAGAAAAATAGTTTTTAAACATTTAAATACCTTACACTTACATCCAAATTATTTAGGCTGGGAGGGGATCTGCAGGGACAATTTTAATATATTGATCTTTGCTGCAATCAGCAGCAGGGTTTGTATGAGGAGGTTCTGACTGGAAACCCAAACCAGTCTCAGCTCCATCTCTAACCTGCAATGTTAACTTACACTGCAAAGGTGTCATAAGCCCCTCTCACTCAGCCACAGGTCCCTCCCTCATACCTGAAAATGGGAACAACAAACAGTATTGGCATGGCTTTTTAAAAAAAAATGTATAAAAAAAAAAGATCACCATATTTTACACAAATAAGATCCAAGTTAGAAAGAATGTTGGCTCCTTTCTTTGCTGTCACATTTTTTTTTCCCTAGGATGGACAAGCCACAGCCCAGTCACAACTATAGAATCACAACCCTCGTAGAAGCTGTGCTGAAAGAGAACCAGCATGGCTTCTGTAAGGGTAAGTCTTGCTTCACTAACCTTTTGGAGTTCTTTGAGAGTGTCAACAGGCATGTGGATAAAGGTGATCCGGTTGACATAGTATACCTGGACTTCCAAAAAGCTTTTGCCAAAGTTCCCCACCAAAGGCTCTTGAGTAAACAGCAGTCATGGGATAAGGGGACAGGTTCAATGGTGAATTGGTAACTGGTTGAAGGACAGGAAACAGAGGGTAGGAATAACTGGACAGTTTTCACAATGGAGGAAAATAAGAAGTGGGATCCCCAAGGAATCTGTATCGGAGCTAGTGCTTTTTAATTTATTCATAAATGATCTAGAAATTGGGAGAAGTAGTGAGGTGGCCAAATTTGTAGATGACACTAAACTATTTAGGATAGTGAAATCCAAAACAGAATGTGAGGAGCTCCAAAAGGATCTCTCCAAACTGGGTGAATGGGGGAGAAAACGGAAAATACAGTTCAATATAAGCAAACTGGCAGTTTGCAGGGGGCATTGCTGGACAGATGGAGACCCGCAGAGCATGGCACAGTACTTTATTCCTGCCATGTTTTGCCTTTTTTGTGACCTTTTCTGCCCTCCAGAAACCTAAGCCCCCAATTCCCATTCACTCAATGACTTGCTATACACGGAAATTGGCAGGAACAGAAACCCCACGGATAACAAGGTCCACCTGTACAAGGAGTTCCAAGAGTAAAAAAAAAAGTCACCACCTTTTCCCTCTCTTACTTCAGAAAACTCCCACCACTATGTATAAGTCACTCAGATTCAGGGCTGGCAGTCACTCCTCAGCCCAAATTCTTCAGCGCTACATAGCACAGCTAGGTAAGGTTTAGAATAGTGGGGAGACTCTGTCTCCACCACCTCATTGCAGTAAATCCTGTTTTTAGCTGGCTAGAGCCCTGAACAGGAGTTCTCCTGCAAAGTATTGTAGATACATTACAACACTTTGTCTCAGATCCCCATGTATTTCAATAAATACTGGCAATGGTGCTGAAGGTCAAATTAATTCAAGTCCCATTTATACAAGTACAGGTCCTTCCACAATATTTATACATATGGCCTCTCTATGATGTTGTAAGGAGGGGAACAGCTGGGACCAGCGTTATTAAAAATTCAAAACAGGTGTACTGAGCAGAAAACAATGCTACTCTTAAGTGATAATGTAGAAAGGATGATCAAGATAAAAAATGTTTTTAGTCTGCTATCTTTGAAAAGAACATTCACTGAGTTCTTAAAACAATCAATTGCATATAATGTAAAGATGATAATTATAAATTATATTTGATACTATAGTTAATATAAAATAAGTTTCTGATGCTATTTAATATGCTGATATTTGGACTTGTAAAAAATTTGTGATTTTATATTCATTATAGCCAGTGACTAAACAAAACAGGACGTAGATATAATTGAGCGAAAGGGTTCAAAGAACACCAGCCCCCAGCTCCTGAGGGCCCAGAGGTGTATCTAGGGAAAATAGCGCCTAGGGCAAGCACTGAAATTGCACCCCCTATCCAAACATCTGACACCCATCTTTCAGATAACTTTACCATAATATCAGCTGAAAAAGTCAAGCTCGTTAATCTTTTAATATTTCAAAAACTATTTAGCAGTGGACGTAGCCAGACCAAAAAATGCTGGAAAACTACAAATTTCAGTATGCTGAGACTCATGAAATACCCAAATACTATGTGGAGGTGTACTTGGAAAACTAAACAGAAGTGCCTGCCTAATTCTCTACTATGCATTGTAGCATCACTATTACATAAGTTTTAAAAATAAATGGAGAATTTGACTTTTCCCAAATACTCTGAAAATAATTAAAGGATATGCAGAGTAAACTGTGTCACTGCTTGGACTATATTCAAGTATTTCAGAAAGACAGTTAAAATGAGAGAAAGAGAGCAAGAAACTCCCAGTGGGCCTTAATACTAAGGATTTCACACTGATTCAAAGACAAACTCACAATTAATGGCCATATTATTAAGACATCACATTTAACTCACTTATCACAAGAAGCAAAGTAAGAGCAATCCTAGCTCATAAGCTTCAGCTCAGTATTCACAAGCCCTGATTCTCTGTACATAGTGCCAAACTAAATATGTGTACAGTTACTTATATTATATTAATTTTTTTAAAAAAAATAAAAAATTACCTGTAGCCTCTTTGGGGGGGCTTCCTAAAGGCCATGTGGGGGGGTCTGCAAAGGTCCCCCCTCCCCCACTGGCCTCTAGGGCCTCACAGAGGCCATTTGAGCATGCACGGTGGCTATTTTGTTTTTGGCAGCCATGGCAAGTGGCGCCCGGGGCACATGCCCTGCCGGCCCTACCATAGATACGCCCTGCTCCATCCCTCCCTATTTTCTTCATTATCTCCCTCACTCTGGGGGGCTGCCAGAGAGAGGGATGAACACGGGCCCCCTCTTCCCTAGCTATGCCCCTGAAACAAAATACTATACTATCAGTAGCAGAAGTTAGCAGTTCTTTGTGTTCTTAGATCCTTAAAGGCCATTAAATGAAGAAAAAAAATCACATCCTTGCCTGGAATTACAATATTTAAATAAATAGAAGTAAGAAAAAAGATCTGGCATTTCTTTTCTACTTAGAAGTAATTCCAAACAGAGCCATTCTTCTCTCTACCCCGCTCATCAAGCAGAAACACAAAGGAAAGCCATGGCCATACTATACTAGGATGCTTGCATTACTGGCACCTCTAATTATTCTAGACCACATTCTAATTATTCTGTGACTTAAAAATTGTTCTTTGTTTACACTACCACTAACTATATGCGAATGGCACTTTACTGTACTGTGTATGTATATTTTTTTTCTTTCCATAAAGGTCAAGACTCAATGGAGAGAAAGCCTCTGCAAGCCAAAAGGTCTGCATCTGGGGTAATTTCTACCCACCACAGGTAAACAGACAAGTAGTTCATTACACATCTGTGCTACAATGTCAAGACACAAGGATGACATGCATAAAATACAGAATTTTACTCACTAGTTACTTGCATTTGTAGTCTTCCATTATAGTTATTACCAGTTCCAGATCTTGGTGAGGCTCCAGCCATGTCAGAGTTTTCTTCTTCAGGCTATTTTTTTAAAAAAGGAATATGTGATTATAAACACACCTGAGAAGTGTAAATAAGAAGCACTTACCACTTCAGAATAGGCTAAACACATTAAAAAGCACATTTTTACAATATTTTCACAGCCAAGCATGCAAAATCTGTTCAAAATATGTACTAGCTTTCAAAAAAAAAAAAAAAAAACCCACATACCAGCCCACCTGGCTACACATACCCAAATGTCACACTTTAATTTTTATTAAAACCTCTCACCAGAAATTTACACAGGTGGCTTGAATTAGTTGAACAACAGCAGGAAAAATTACACCTTCGTTTACATTCTGAAGACTTTCTCCTCCATCCCCATCCTCTGTATCCCTATATCCTGCAATATGCCCTTAAACCTGTCCTATGCGTCTCACCTCCTCCCTCCAAGTTTGGTAACAAAAGTGTATCTAGTTTAAAAAACTATTTGCAGACGTTTTTCAGCCTTTACTGCCACATGCAAACTACCTAACATCTGTAGAGAGCAAGTTTGTAAAATCAAAATTTCTCTAAACGCTGTACGGCCACAGATCAGTGGTAGAGCATATCTTTTACACATCAAAGCTTCTAGTTAATCTCTTGGTATCTCAAATTTAAGAAATGCCAGGCAACAGGGCTGAGACTGCACAGCTGCTGCCAACCAAAGTCCAATACTAGGCTAGGCAAAGCAATAGTTTGCTTTGGTTTCTGTCAGCCAAGTCATTATAGTAAACTACAGTGGTACTGTAAACACAAAAATTTCTAGCATTCAACAGAGCAATTCTGAAGGGAAGTACAGTATTAGCAAATTCTAAAATTGAGGAAGAAAACTTTCTTATCAGGAGAAAGAATAATGGACACATTGGAGTGAGAATCCCATTATTTCGAGTGACCAGGTCAGTCTCTATGGCTGCAATCTTAAGCATGCTTACTAGGGAGTAAGTCCAGTTAAGCTCAATAGGACTTAATTCTAACTAAAAATGCATAGTATCACACAAACCACTTCATTCTACCTCTAGTGCTTGTTTTGCTGATTTAGGACTAGTTTAAGACAGAAAATGTCTTGATCTATCACGAAGCACATTTTTGTTCTTAAGGAATAAAGTTCTGCCAAAAGTAAAACCCAAAACTATTATGTGTACTGTCACACACTACTTTGAGTGCAAGCAAAGTGTTGAATAAATAGATAAACTCTGATAGCCCAGTCAAAGATCAATCTTTGACTGGGCTATTCTAATATAAAATCCTAATATAAATTAGAATACCCAGTCTCAGTTTTGTTTATATTGCCTTGTATATGTAATCAGTTATAATATTTGTAAAGATATACTTCTTTAAAACATAAGAAATCACAAATTGTCTTGTTTCAGATTATTCTTTAATATGCCTCATACAAGGTGCTTAAAGAGGCTGTTCGCACAAGCAGCCAAGACCAGGCTAGAGCAGCTAAGCCCGGGCTTGGCTGCTTGTGAGTGGCTCCTGATGGCAAACCCGCCGATGGAGCCTGTTCGTTAGCCGAGGTTAAGGGCCCTTAACTTGGACTAGCTGCTCATGTGCAAAACACCAGCTGCTCCCAGCCAGCACTGGACCAGAATAGGCTCCTGGCTGTCGCAGGGGGGATCCCCAAAATGCACCGCACACTCACACAGTGCACTGTGGGATTTCCAGGAGCCGCGACCACGTAACGCAACCCCCGCACCTCCACGCTGCCTAGGGCAGCAGAAGACCATCTGGGCATGCAATCCACGCACTCTGACACACACAAACCCAGCAGCCAGATCATTTGCGGGGAAGGCAAGCTTCTGCTGCCCTCTCACCCTCAAGCCTTCTCACACAATTGTGAGAAAGGGCTCAAAGTGTACTGAAGTACATCTGAAAGCTATCAATGCCATTTCTAGTTACAAGTGGGCCAGCTGCATACCCTGTTCTTGCAGTGGAGTAGCCCCCTCTTGGTTAAAAAAGCCAACATGACACACAAAAGAGATTCACGAGGAAATAATCAGCACATGATCAGGACTGCTAGCATTCTCTTATTTTACTGACATGCAACTTGTCAGCTTATATAGGAGAGCTAAAGAATTTTTACTCATTCTGTCTAAAAACACAAGTGCCTAGTCTGAGTAGCTACAGATGTCTGACATCACACAGGAAAAGTGTACAAACTAATTTTGCTGTCATTTAGCAGTAACATTCTATAGGGTGCATAACTTTTCTGTTTTATTTACAGAATAAAACTACATGCCAATCTACCACTCACTCATTCCACCACTTTCATGAAATATACATTAATATTAATACCTTATATAAGCCCTTCCAAAAATGGCTCAGGGCGGTTTACATCAAACCAAACAATTAAAATTCATAATTAAAATCAAAACTAAATCAATTAAACAATTAAAATCATTTAAAACACACATTAAAAATTTAAAACCATAAATCTAACTAAACGCTTGGTGAATAAATGTCTTCAGTGTCTTTTTAAAAGTTGCCAGAGATGAGAGAGGGAGACGTGCGAATGCACTTCCAGTCTGAGGAGGCACCGGGGCGGCAGTGAGGTATCCTGCCACCCTGGCAGACTGAATACACAGTGCCGGTGGGGGAAACATCATGGAAGGAGTAAGAGCACCCTTCCCCACCCTTAAATTTATCCACCACCCCCACCTTCGAACCAGTTCAGTCGCCGGTCCACAGAACCGGTTCGGTGCTCCTAGAATGGAGCACCGAATGGTTCCGTGCACATTGCTAGAGCACAAGGATGTGCCAATCATCATAGCAACATGGTTCTATATTAGCAAAGCACTTATATAACTGATATGGTTACTTATTGGTGTTATGATTATTAGCTATCCAGAGAGTAAGGCTGATAGGTAAGATATAAATCCTCTTTTAAAAACAACAATGCAGTATCAACATGATAAAGCAAAGGGCCGGTTCACAAATTTATCAGAATGAATCTCCCAATATGTGGCAGATTGTAAATATGTGTTGTGTCTCTCCATCACATCTATGACCTCTGTATGCAAGTATGCAACATGCATTATAATCTTTTCCCCAAGTTTATGAGAAGAACCACACTTATGTGCACATAGAAAATGACATGTTACATTGTGGGTATGGCAGAGACATGTGTGAAGCAACCATGCAATCACTAACCACATAACCCAAATTGGACTTTGTGAAATTAGCTTTTCCAAACAGCTTAACATCTGTATGTAATCATTAGAATGATCCTCTTAAATAAGCAAATATCAAGGATGAGATCTTAAGCAGTTGTTTCTCAGAGAGCTCTAGAAAACCCTTCTCCTTGTAGCAATGAGCACAACCATCTCAGGCCAGCAAAGAAATTGCAGACACTTCATCCCCAGTCACGTGTTTATTTTATTTAAAATATGTACACACTGTCTAAAAACACTTTATCCAAAACAATTTATATTAAAATACAGGCTGTCTTTAAGGTCACAAGTCTGATGGATGTAGCAGCCATTGATTCAAATGGAGCTTGAGTTAATGAAGAGAGCACTAACGAGATGTTCCAGGGTTCTACTGGAGCACGAATAGGAGGGTACACGTTCATAAGTCCCTTTAGGATGGCTTTACTTTCCAGGTGAGAGAAGAGAGTCTTGCCATCATACCCGGGGTGTTTTGATGAGAGTGCGGCCAAGTGGACTTTCAGGGACACATCAGCTAAACCTCGCATCTTCAACGTAGTTAGATAGAGGATAACATCTCGGACAGTTGCATCTTTTGGTAGAAATCCATGTGCCCTGGCATAGGTCTTGAATCAGAGCCATTTCTCCATGCAATTACATCTAGTAGAGGCCTTCCTCTGGTTAAGCAAGATATGCTTCAGAACCAGATTTGCCAAGTAGTCAGACAGAGTATGAGCACATCTGAGTGGAGGGCATGTCTGTCATCCTGGGACAGGAGATCTAGCTCTCAAGGCAGACAATGATAGTGATTCTCCAATCGTCTGAGTAGCTAAGGAAACCATGATTGCCTGGGCCACCATGGAGTAACCAGGATGCAGGACATTGGAGCAGTCAGGAAATGAGCCACCAGTCAATTTATTAGGGGTCGTGGAAGAAACATATAAGGTGTTTGAGACCAATCCAACTGGAAAGCGTCTAGTGACTGTTGGTCGTGTCCTGCCCTTGAGCAGAAGTGACACACTTCATGTTTATCAAAGTTGCAAATAGGTCTATGGACAGGTTTATCCAATGGTCGAAGAGGGGAGCAATGTATTCTGCCTTGAGCTCCCATTTGTGTTGGCGTTGTGCGGCTGAGGTCATCCACTAGGACATTCTCCAGGCCGTTGATATGAATGGCCATTGGGAATACTTGATGCTGGATGCACCAGTGCCACAGTTGTACACTGAGGGCACACAAGGTTCACGATACAGCCCCCGCTTGAAGACTGATGTATGCCTGGGCCGTTGTATTATCCAATTGTACTTGAACAACTTTGCCTTGTATCAGTGGCAAGAAGGCCTGTAGTGCCTGGAGACAGCTAGCAACTCCAGGAAGTTGATATCCAATTGGGCTTGGTGTGGAGTCCACTTGCCTTATATCTGATGGTTCTCACAATGGGCACCCCATCCTAGCAGTGAAGCATCTGTCGTCAATCTGGCTGAGACGCTTCTGGAAGGGAACCCCCTCTAGGAGATTCCGGCTGTCTGACCACCACAATAGTGATTGTAGAATTTGTGGTGGTAGTTCCAGACGTTTCCGTTGATTGTCTCGGTTGGGATGGAAAACTGACAGAAACCACAACTGTAGCTTCTGTATTTTCAGCCGTGCGTAATGTATCACTGTATTGCAGGATGCCATAAAGCCAAGCAGTCGCTGTATCAGCTGAGCCGGCTGTGTAGGATGCTGTTGGAATACTAGCACCAGATCCCTGATGCATTTGTACCTTTCTTCTGGTAAGTATGCCCTTTGGGTTACTGTGTTCAACACTGCTCCTATATAGAATCAGAATCAGCTTTTATTTCGATCAATGACCAGAACAAAACGCAAGCAAAAAGGAAAAAGAGAATAAGACATCATAAAATAGTAATACACAACTTACATGAAATGTAACAAAACTTGGCCACAGAGTTAGTACTCATACTATCAAATTTAGACAGTAATAAATCAAGATAAAAGTCATCTGAGCGGCCAGGAAAAGGCTTCAACAAGGGTGAGATAAAATCTAAACGGGCATCCCTGTAGAGGTCACAGTAAAGAATAAAATGTGCAGTCGACTCAATAGCACCTGAGCCACAAGGGCAGAGGCGCAAAACATAAGGAATCCCCTTGAGCCTTCCCTTAAGCACAGATGTTGGAAGAACATTAAGACGTGCAAGGGTCAAGGCACTCCTAAATTTAGGAAAAGTTATGTTACTTAGGTAATCAGCGGGCTTAAGATTGTAGAGCTGTTTACCTATACACAAACCTCTAGATATTTTGGATGCTTCAACCTATAGATCAGTATCAATTATTCGCTGTTTAATAACCTTCATAGCTGTAGTAGAGCCCATCCTAACAAGTTCTTCAAGTGGGAGCCCATAAAGTTGAGATTTTATTTTAAGCGACCGTTTCCATCTCGAATCAAAGGAGTCGGTCATAGTAAGAGGGACTAATCCCACTTGTGAGAACCTCAATTTTAACCAGAATAGGAAAATACATTTCCAATAAACCGATTCCAAAGTATAGAGGCCTGCCTCCCGTCTAATAGCGGCATTTGACACACTATTTGGGACCTGGAAGATGGATCTAAGAAATTTTGTCTGTATGGCCTCCAGAGGTGAAAAATTGCAGAAAGGGCCCAATTGTGCACCATATGTAAGCTGTGGGTGTACTTTAGCTGCAAAGAGCTCCTATATAGTTGAACATGCACACTGGCTCCAGGTGGAACTTTTTCCAATTGACTTGGATCCCCAAGTCTTGGAGGAGAGTCAGAACATACTGGATCTGACAAAGTAACTCTTCTTGGTCCCTGGACATCAGGAGCCAGTTGTCTAAGTATAGGTAAATTGCAACACCTCTTGTCCTTAGATGGGAAATCACTACTGCCATACATTTGGTAAATACCCTTGGGGCAGTGGAAAGTCCAAAGGGTAAGACATTGTATTGGTATATTTGGTGACCTACAGTGAAACATAGGTACTTCCTGTGTTACTTAGTGGTGTGCCCGGACCGATCCAGAGCCATGCAAAAGGCCTCCGGACCGGTACGGAATTCGGCCGGTCCGGCGGGGGGGGGGGGAGTGTCGCTTTAATAGCAATAGCAATAGCACTTACATTTATATACCGCTCTATAGCCGGAGCTCTCTAAGCGGTTTACAATGATGTAGCATATTGTCCCCAACATTCTGGGTACTCATTTTACCGACCTCGGAAGGATGGAAGGCTGAGTCAACCTTGAGCCCCTGGTCAGGATCGAACTTGTAACCTTCTGGTTACAGGGCGGCAGTTTTACCACTGCGCCACCAGGGGCTCTGCTTTAAGGGCAGGGGGGTAGTACTTATCCCTCCCTCTGCTCTTCCCCCTCTGGCGCTCGACTTTAAGGTAATGTTTGCAGCCCCCATCGTTGGCTGCAAAGCTCCAGAGCAAGTAGGTGGTGGTGTCACGCATGCATCCGTCATGGTGTGCGCCCGCACACCGGCGGCAGCAACAAGCACGCCGTGATGGGCGCATGCGTAGCGCCAGCTTCTACTTGCTCTGGAGCTTTACAGCCAACGATTGGGGGCAGGGGCGGCAGGGAGGAACCCTGCCGCCCCAAAAACATTACCTTAAAGTCGAGCACCAGAGGGGGAAGTGCGGCGGGAGGGGTAAGTACTACCCCCCCGCCCTTAAAGCGACACTCCCCCCAGTGCCGGACCACGCCTCCGTGGTTTCGTGCATATCCCTAGTGTTGCTTCCTTATATTGATATGAAAATAGGCATCTTTCAAATCCAGCATTGCAAGCCACTTCTCTTGGTGGAAAAGTGGTAAGGTAAGATCTACTGCCATGCCATCATATCAAATTTCCTGACATGGACCAGTTTGTTTAAATGGCGCAGGTCTATGATGGGGTGGATGCCCCCATCCCGCTTTGAGATCTGAAAGTAATGGAAGTAGAACTACTCCTGCCTATGCACCCACAGCACCGGGGTGAATGCACCCTTCTCCAAAAGCTCCTTCACCTCTTCCTGTAAGGAGAGGGATGGCAGAATGAACTTCATTCCCGTGAAGTGAGGGGTCGTTTTGAATTCTATGGCATATCTTGAGGATATGATCTTCAGGACTCAGCGGTCCGATGTTATGTGATGTTGTATGTCTACAAACTTTTCTAAGTCAGGGTCAACTCACAATATCAAGTTCTATTGTGAACAACATCTGCAGAAATAACTTGTTTTTTGCACATTTTGAACACTAACCTCATTTGTCAAGCAGCAGCAATACACTAATAGTTGCCACTTGTCCAATTATATTTCAAGCTGACTTCCTTTAAAAAAATTCACAGGGTAAACATTTTAAGTTAGCGGCAGAAGAAATAAATAAAGAAAATTATACTTCCTATAAGCATTAAGGTTCGCTTAGTCCTCCTGATTTTTCAAGATACTGAAAGAGGAGTTTAAACCAACTTGCATCTTTTTAAAAAACTCATAATATTAAAGATTAAATTGATCTTCCTTGTGATGTGTTCCTTTGTAAACAAGAACATCAAATTATATGAGTAAGTTGTATAATGCCCTTTTTAAAGAACCATAGGCATAACATTATGGATGGTATGAACACCTGCATTTATGAAGGAACAATCTCATGAAGTGATCCAGAACTAGTATAACTGTATGAAAGCAAACTGACATTGTTACCAGCTACGCTTATTCTGCCTGGCTCCCAGGAGCCTCGTTTGTAGTTGCATCTCCAAGATTGGAGATTACACTTCGGATATGCTCAGGAGCTGCACAGCATCATGAGCTCTCAGTTTATAGTACACATGGGAACAGGTCACTTAGTTGGCAAGTCTAGTCACCCCTAGATTTGGCTACAAACAAAGCAAATTGGAATGGGGATCAAGATACATGCCCCATCCCTATGAGGGGGTCCCAGCTAAGTAGACTTGAGTGTTAACTATAGCGAGTTAACTGGTATCCAAAGCCACTCTAAACTTAGAGTGAACCACCTCACTCATTTCACAGCAGATAACATACTAACCAGCCAATTATGGCAAGCAGAAAGAAAAGTAGATAAGGCAGTGAAGCAATGGTCTCCCCATCACAAACAAGATCAGTCAGTGACACAGACCTAGAGGTATACCCCTTGAAATTATTTATAGGATTACTAGAGAGCCTGGCCCAGCACAGATACTCTTTTGCTCACCTGCATACTCTGATTTTCATCACAAACAGCCTTACTTAAAAAAGGCAATCCCCCCACGAATGGTCACACCCAGGAAGAACAATCAGACACAATGCAGCCCGTACAGGTACGTCCTAGCACTTATCCCTCGGAAAGTACAAGAGCAGGAATGTGCCCCCAAGGAATGTTTTGGGATATAGGTATCCCCAGTTCCATGACCCAGTGTGCTTCCTTGCATACTCCAGCTTGTGCTGTACTTGGGACTCCATTGAGCACTCTTTATGTGCTCTCGCAACCTACAAAGAGCTTGAAATCACTAGTTTCTTGGGCGATCTACTGTCCACCCGCCATCACTACAGGGGGTGTTCAATTTTTCATGCCATCACCCAGATCAGTCCTTCTGCTGATCTATCCAGCTTGCCTCACACCCATAGGAAGCTGGACTCACGGAGGTCTCATGGACATCTCTCCCTCTACTAATCTCCATAACTCTCTTGCTTCCACTCCACATGAGGAGCGAGATTCTGCAGCCCAGAAGTCCCGTTATCCAGATCAGGTGAAAGTGAATGCTCGCTCTTGGGCCCCCATCTATCTCTTTCTTAAATCCAACCCCATCTCTCTCTCCCCCTACCCCAACCTGGGAACTTACAAAATTAGACTCTAAGCTAAAAGGCCTCACTGAAGCTGATTTATTTAGAAACGTACTTTATTGCTCTTTAAAGTTAGAAACGTCTTATCATAGTTAATTTGCTTAGTAACATATTTTTATTGCTTTAACCACACAATTCTCTTCCTGTATTCCTTCTCTCTCTCAAATTCTTTTTATTTTGAAACTATAACCTTGTCTCAATCCAGTCATTTCTTGAGTCCACAGGTTTGCACAAATTAAAACTGATGGTGCTGACCCACTTTAAGAGCTAATTCCTCACAAAGCCCGAATATTGAGGTGCTGACCAAACAGCCCTGGGCCAGTTCCGTTGACAACATCCACCATTATTTCTCAGACAATTCTCCTATAAACTCAGGGACAAATTGCAAATGTAATTTCCAAAAAAGTATACAGTTAAAATATTTTGCTTCAATATACTGCTTATGTTTACTGAGCTGAAAAAAAAAGTTTAACACACTCTTTGCAAAGTCAGTATAGTGCAAGCAATATACAGTTTTGAGGTTCCATATATAAAAAAGAGTCATAATATAGTCCAAGTTAAGCACTTAAAGCTGCAATCCAAAGCACATTTACTTGGGAATAAGCCCCACCAAATACATCATGGCTTCCAGGTTAATATTTATTTAAGATATATCTTTATTTAAGAGATGCATGCACTACCTTTCAGTTTTAAGTGAAAAATTCATAAAGTGGCTTACAAAAAACAAAATGATGACTGTGGAATTTAGTTAATTGCTTAACCTATTAAAAACTTCTTATAGACTAGAAAGGTGCTAACAATTAATTGGGCAACAGACCAAATACATGATTTTTAATACAAGTACTTATAAAAGCTACAGATTACAAGCATCATCTTAAAAGGCACTACCCCTTCTCTGACACAGGAGGAATGCCTCTCCTAAGAGTATGCCTGCCAAGATACATGCATATATCACCTACAAATAAAGCAAGCTCTTTACTTCAGAACGTGTTTTTACGCATATTTGACCAGCAGCATTTTTACTCAGAAGCAAGTCCCACTATGATCAATGAGGCTTACTTTTATTTTATTTTTTTATATACCACTCGACTCCAAAGGCTCTAGGCAGTTTACAAAAAAAATAACAAAAACAGCATAAAACCAACTATTAAACAAGTAAAATTTAAAACATGCAAAGCTTACCGCAATTAAAACAGCAATTAAAATTTTAAAACAAACATTCAGAGATTATTAAAAGCCTGGCTAAAAAAGTGTGTCTTAAGTGCTCTTTTGAAAACTAGTAAAGATGTTAAGCCACAAATGTCTATAGGGAAGTGCATCCCAGGAGCAACTATAGAGAACGCCCGCTCCCGAGTCACCGCCAAATGAGCTGGTAGTATACGGAGACAGACCTCTCTTGATGATCTTAATGGGTGGTGGGGATCATACAGAAGGTGGTACTCTCCCAGGTAACCCGGTCCTAAGACATTTCGGGCTACTTCCAGGTAAGTGGCTGACATACAGAGCAAGGATGCGCCTGTGCAGCCAAAGAGCCAACTAACTAGACTGGAGCAGAGGGAAGCAGCAATTTGACACCTTCCCTTTCCCCAGGAAGTGAAACTTATGTTCCTAAAGCTTGCACAACCCTTAAGGACATATGTTCGGGTAGCATAGAGGGCTCCCTGGGGAAAAGAAGAGTGTCAAAAATTCTGCTCCCTAGCACCAGTGCATTTAGTTCCAAAATCCCTACCTTGCTGCACTGGTGCATCCTTGCTTTGTATATCAGCCAAGTACAGGATTGCAGCCTAAAACTCATACTATTAATCTAAGTTTTCAGCGATCCGCTGATAGCTCTCAAAACAATAAATCACAGCAGTAAAAATAGTAAAATTAACATAATGAAAGATTTTTTAAAACCCCAGTAAAATACTATCCTCACCGTTTAGTTAAAACTTTGGGTAAAAATAACTATTTGTCCTGGCACTTGAAGCTCACCAAAGTTGCTGCTAAGCCAATTTCTCCAAGAAGCATATTTCACAATTGAGGTACTACCACAGAAAAGGCCCTCCCAGTCACCAAGAATCTTACTTTTGGATGTGGAGGCACCCAGAAAGGGCTTCTAGCATTATTTCAATATGCAAGCAGATCTATATTGGGAGCAGACAATCCTTTAGCTACTAAAATCTCAAACCATATAGGAATGCTATATATATATATATATAATCTTATACAACAAATAGTTTATTTATTTATTTATTTATTTATCTATCATATTTTTACACTGCCCAAAACTTACATCTCTGGGCAGTTTACAAGAAGATTAAAAAGTAAAACATTAATTAAAAACAAAAACAAAACAAAACAAAAATTTAAAAGCAAGAAATGTAAAACATAATTTAAAAATTTTAAAACAATATTCTAAAAATAACATTCAAAACAATCAAAACAATATCAGTTAAAAGCCTGGGTGAAAAAATGCGTCTTTAAGGACTTTTTAAAGGATGTCGGAGATGGGGAGGCTCTTATTGCACTAGGGAGCGCATTCCAAAGCCTCAGGGCAGCAATGGAGAAGGCCCGTCCCTGAGTAGCCACCAGACGAGGCGGTGGCAAATGCAGACGGATCTCTCCTGATGATCTCAATGGGCGGCGGGGTTCATTACGAAGAAGCCGTTCTTTTAAAAACCCAGGGCCCAAGCTGTTTAGGGCTTTATAGGTTATGACCAACACCTTGTATTTTGCCCGAAAACATATTGGCAGCCAGTGTAACTCCTTCAATACGGGAGTAATATGGTCTCTCCTAGATGATCCAGAGACCAGCCTGGCTGCTGCATTCTGGACCAACTGTAGTTTCCGGACTACGTACAAGGGCAGCCCCACATAGAGCGCATTGCAGTAATCCAGTCTGGAGGTTACCAGCAGGTGTACCACTGTTTTGAGGTCACCTAACTCAAGAAACGGGCACAGCTGGTGTATCAGCCGAAGCTGATAGAAGGCACTTCTGGCCACTGTCTCAACCTGGGTCACCAAGGAGAGTCTTGGATCCAGAAGCACCCCTAGACTGCGTACCTGTTCCTTTTGGGGAAGTGTGACGCCATCCAGAACAGGCAGATCAAACTCATCTCTCGAGTTCCGACCCCGCACAATGAGTACCTCTGTCTTATCTGGATTCAGTCTCCGTTTGTTATCCCTCATCCAGCCCATTACCAACCCCAGGCAGGCATTTAGGGAGGTTATGCCCTCTCCCGATGATGCTAATATGGAGAAATAGATTTGTGTGTCATCAGCATACTGATAGCACCCTGCACCAAATCTCCTGATGATCTCTCCCAGCGGTTTCATGTAGATGTTAAACAACATCTGAGACAATACAGAGCCCTGAGGGACACCATACAAAAGTTCAGATTTTGAAGAACAGCAATCTCCAAGGGACACCATCTGGAACTTGCCCGAGAGATAGGAGCGGAACCACCGCAAAGCAGTGCCTCCAACCCCCAACCCTCTCAGACGCTCCAGAAGGATACTATGGTCGATAGTATTGAAAGCCACCGAGAGGTCCAAAAGGACCAACAGAGTCACACTTCCTCTGTCAATTGCCAGTTGGAGATCATCCATCAGGCCGACCAAGGCAGTCTCCACCCCACAGCCAGCCCAGAAGCCAATGAGGTTCTTCTGAAACTTGAACAGAAAAAGGACAGAGCTGGGTAAGAGGCATTAAGTACTTAATGCTGAAATGAACTGTGATATGACAGTGTCCATTCCATGCACCATGTGGTGGCGCAGCGGGGAAGCAGCTTGCCTAGGAAGCAAGAGGCTGTTAGTTCAATTCCCTGCTGGTGTGCTTCTCCAACTGTGCCTAGTAAATATATATTTGTAGTCACCTACATTGGGCAGCAGCGATACAGGAAGGTGCTAAAGGCAGATGCTCACTTCAGTGACAATGGCAAAGACATAATCTCATACTGTGCAGGAGAAAGGCAATGATAGACCACTCCTGTATTCTACCAAGAAAACCACATGTCTTTGTAGTCGCCAGGAGTCAACACCAACTTGACAGATAGACAGACAGATATAAATTCTCTTTCTCTAAGGCATACCCATGGCTAATCCTGTGCATGGCAGCTCTCGCGAGATTTCCTGGCAAGGCAGACAGCACAGCAGGGGGAGCCACTCTCCAAGTCAGCCTGCCGAGGGTGGAGGGAGGTCGAGGAGGAGGTGGTGGCACCACTGTGAGTTGGCAGGAGAGTGCACATCGGCTCCAACCGCCTGCCTCCTCGCAAGGAGGATGGCCGAGCAGGCAGCAGCATGGGGGGGTGGGGGCAGCGAGAACAAACTGGCCAAAGGGGTGTGGAGAGGGGAGAACGAACTGACCAAAGGGATGGAAACGAAATGAAGATGGGGCAAGCAGCCGGATCAGTTGCCTGGGGAGGGGGAGACAGGGAGAATTAGGGGGCGCAGGTGCTCTGTGCCAGGTCAGCAAGTTATATTTAAAGTGTTTCATCTTTGACTTGTGCACCTCTTCTACAACAATAGTCTAGTCTAACACTTTCACACCCAGGGCCCATCTACCCCAACTTACAACAGAGCATACATTTTTAATGTTTTTACCCTATACATCCATCTTTCTTCTGTAAAGTGACTTAAATGCAAAGAGCAAGGCATTTTGACAGTTGTTGCTGTTCTCATGCCTGTAATAAGCTGCAGCTGCCACGATTCTGAAGTAAAGCAGTTCCCCCTTTGCAGCTGATCTCTCCCAATCTTTCTTTTTTCATAAAACCTCTCAAAGTCCTAAAAAAACAAAGGGGGTGATACCACTGCCATGACTTACTTGGAGATCCTGCCACACCAAGCAAAGACCAAGTGTGACCTTCTCTGGACACAGATAGCCTGGTCATAGTTACCTATGTTCTGGTAACATCTGCACTAGATCACTGCAATATATTGTACAGAGATCCAACAAGAAACTTCAGGTAGTACAAAATACCAGTTAAACTATTAACTGGTCTATTAACACATCTCACCAGTGTTAAAAAGTTTCCAGTATGTTTCTAGACACAAGTCAAAGTGCTGGAGGTAACTTTAACCTAACATCAGGACCTTAAAAGGTTAAACACCAGTACTTTGACTCAGGTTTCAGAAGAACCTTTACTGCTTATGCAACAAGACTACCTTTTCAGTGGCCCTCTTTACCATGAACACACTTTAAAAGTTGCATAATATGCACACTTGCTTGGAAGTGAGTTCCACTGGACCCACTGGGCTGCAAGTCTCCCCTTGTCCAGATATTCAGTAAAAAATTGCAGGGGGGAGGGGGAATACTGGCATAGTATCAATCAACCCTTGCTTGCCTTCACCACCTTTGCAATGTTGAAGGGGAAACACCCTCTATACCTAAAAGCAAGCTTATGCAGTACTTTGGATAGAGAAAAGGGAGAAAGAGAAGAGGCTGCAGAGTCACAAGCAGGTCATCCTAAAGTGAGAGAACTTCTGCCCCCCCCGCCCCCACTTTGAGAGAGAGGGGGGGGGGGTGGGAACAGAAATCAAATTGTAACGAATATCCTCCTGTCCTTTGGATCAGGAGACAGGGCCGCCCTTGCGGGACTGCTTCCCAGGGCGCTTACGCCCTCTGCCAATCCACTCAGCAGAGCTAACAGGGTTCAAAGCTCAGCCCTCAGCTGGCCCATCTCCCTCCTCCTCCTCCTCCCCCCCCCACCTGCCCCGCGTCAGTTAAAGGCCCAAGAAACAAATAAACAAGGTGACACCAGGGCAGCAGTTGGGGAGAGGAAGTGAGAGAGAGGAACAACAGGAGAGAGAGGGGGGGGGCTCAAACACCTTTCGCCGCCCCCCCCCCGCAGGCTCCCCCCGAGCAAGCGTGGCCGGGCGGGATGGTGGGGAGGGAAGCAAAGGGGCATAGAGCGGCACCCCCCAGCTCTCCTCCCCTCCCACTCCACCGGAGGCCGATGGATTGCGGGCGGCTGTGGAGGAGGGAAACGAGCCGCCCCTCCTCCACACGTCGCGTCACCCCAGAGGGCCATAACGAGCCCCTGCTCTTCCCTTTTCTCCCCACCCCACCCCACCACCAGCTCCCCGCTCCCAGGGAGCCTCCTTCGTCAGGCCAGGCGCAGACCCAGCGAGACGGCGGCGGCTGCGCAGCCCGTTTGTTTGTCTGTCAGGCTGACGAGTTGTTTCTCCTTCACACTGTGTTCCTTTCCCTGCGTCTCTCGCTCTTACCGTGGCTCGGAGCTCGGCTGCTTGGCGGTGCTGGTGGTGGGGATGATGCCGCCGCCGCCGCCGCCACCGCCGCCGCCCCCTTGCTGTGGCGGAGCGCTGTGCCCTCAGCCCTCGGCACCGCTCCCAACCACCGCCGCCGCCGCCACCACCACCGCGCAGAATGATGCCATCTCACAGCAGCGGCATTGGTGGCTCGCTCGCTCTGCTCACCGCCCCCTTCCCCTCACACACACATATCCACCCGGACAGAGAGAAGGGCTGCGCTCGCTCACGCGCCGCCTAGCTTTGCTCTGCTGCCTGCCACGGGCGCGCGCCCGAGCCCCAACCGTCTGGGAGAAGGGGAAAGAGGATCCGGAGCCAGACACTCGGGGGCGGGGCCTGGGTTAGAGCGGCGCGTGCAGGTTGGCTGGAAAAGCAGGCAGGAGAGAGAGCGCGCGCGCGCAAGGAAGGACGGACGGAAGAGAGAGGGAACCTGTGAGAGCGGAGCGCCGCGGTTTGATTTAGTACTCCGACGGCGCGGAGGTCCCGGGCTAAACCAATGCCTCCAAAAAGTAAGAGGGTGATCCTGTAGGGCTGAACCAACTGGAAAAGCAACGCGTGTGTACCTTCTGTGCTCCTAGGTAGCCTTCCAGAGACCGAACCAAGTGGGGAGAAAACGAGAGGGAAGGCAGGCTATTCAGCATTAAACTCAAAAAAAGTCGAGAGCTAGTGTGGTTGTGCAAGGATCAGCCGGGGAATATCACCTTCTTGTTATTTTTCATGCATGTTTTTAATATTCGGTATTGATGCATATGGGTGCTAGGCACAAATGGCTGGCAGGATGGGGGTGGGTGTTAAATGAGCCTCTGCTCTGTCAATACCATGTGGGTAACCTGAGCAAGCTTCTGGCTTGCCAGTCGATAGGGTAAAGCAGCTAAATCGCCAAAGCAACAACGGTGGACAAGAGAGGAATATGGTCGGCCGAGTTAAACTTACCGGATTTCTTTTCTTACATCCAAAAAATTGGCGAGCGTATTTTGGAAGAAAGTAATACACAGCCCCAAGGCAAAGCTCATTTAAAACTTATCTAGCACTTAAAACTATAATTTTAAGCCCACCTACAATCAGGTAAATGCAACAAAGAGTCTTGTGGCATGGCTAACAATTTTTTTTAATGGCATAAGCTTTGATGGCCCAGGACTCGCTTGATCAGTTGCAGTGGGCTCTAGTATTCTAGGAAAGCTCATCTCATATTGGAACAAATGAACACTGCTGAACTCCTCCCCAGAGACGATCTATCCCAGCACATGGTGCAGTGAGTATGGGGCCACTTCACACTTATTTGTTTAACATATTTTTATGCTGCCCAAAACTTGCATCTCTAAGTGGTTTACAATAAAACAATACTGTAGTGACTAGTCTCCCTACCCTCTAAAGACTTAACAAAAAGTGAACCCTTGTCTTGACTGTTAAGCTGGTGAACTCCAGGGCTCAACCAATCCATCAGCCAGGTAGGTGGGACATGAGAGCTTCAGGGGGAATTCTGGGGCAGAAAGGAAGTCTGGGCACTGGCAGAGAGTGCAGATTAGCATGAGGTCAGATGCCTCATGGCAGAGCTGCAGTATGATCTCTAAGGGTGAGAGATCTGTAGAGGCTTGATTCTCATTAGGAGTTTGGTGGGTTCAAGGAAAAAGAAGCCATCGCTTTGGCTTTGGGAATTTAGTCTAGGGCAAAGTTTGTTTAGTCAGACTTTGTGTTAGGAGTTTTATTTTGCTTTTTGTGTGATATTTTGCATTTCCACATATCTGTTCTTTGTAACCGAGTAACTAAGATTTTTAACGTGAGCCGCCCCAGAATCAACTGGGTGCTTTTAAAGCATACTTGTAACCAACTAAGTATTTTTAAGGTTTTCTAAAAAGCTAATAGCCTCAAACAGAACCAGTCTGTAGTAACTGGATAAATGTTTTTTCTCTGTTCTTTTTACAAGTCTCAGAGCGTTGGTTATTAACCCAGAAAGGGGGGGGGATATAAGGGGGGATTTCTCTGGTGCAGAACACATCTCAAAGCATGCTTGGCCAAATAATAATTAACTCCACATGCAGGCAAAACACATGAGAGGAAAAGGTTTTATTCTTGCCTATTAGCAAGGGGGAGCATATTTTTTGTTCTTGCCAAATGCGCATTTACAGAGGAACTCTAGACTAAAGCACTCTGGTCCAACAGTTGGATTCTCTGAAAGTTTAATATGTTAAACAATTTTAGAGTG
This sequence comes from Hemicordylus capensis, assembly GCF_027244095.1. NCBI lineage: Eukaryota > Metazoa > Chordata > Lepidosauria > Squamata > Cordylidae > Hemicordylus > Hemicordylus capensis. The sequence goes on along the minus strand of NC_069660.1, from coordinate 277,871,088 downwards.
CTCGGTGGCAGCAGTAACCTACCAGAACTTCTGGGGTGACCAGAACCTTTCTTAGCTTTCAGAGTTTTGAAAACTAAGGATTTTTAATCTAGGCAGCTTTTCTGATCACACCGCAGAAATGACTCATCGCTGATAGGAGTCTTTCCTGAACTAGTTGACTGAGAAGGCTGCTAAGAGCTGGTTAAAACTGGTTCAGCCAGTTTATTAGTCCATTATGACAGCTTCCAATGGTTCCAACCTGCTGGAGGCTTCCTGCTGTTGTGATGGAACTCCCTCCAACAACCCGTGACAGTGGGGTATCAGTCCGACGTGTCTATCGGACTGACACAATCACACAACCTCTTCATCTCTTGCAACCTGATCAGAAGCATGTTTACTCAGAAATAACTCCCATTCTGTTCCAAGGGACTTATTCCCAGGTAAGCATGTAGAGGATTGCAGTCTTAGCCACTATGCTGCACTACTTGCCCTTTATTGCCAGTGTGTTGTATGTGACCTTAGGACCTTGCCCAAATTCTCAATACACTGAACAAAACATGACAAGAGTAGAATCCATGAATTTCTCTGAAAAGTGATTTTCAATAGATTTCTTAGCTGTTATACAGTGTATAAAGATAGCATGCATAAATTCTGTGTCCTCACTGGCATTTTCCACAGGAAAATAAACATTGCTTAGCCCATGTAGTGATCAGCCACCCCTCCCCTAAAGAGTTAACCAGAAGTAAACCCTGTCCTGACTGACAGGCTGGTGAAGTCTAGGGAAAAGTTTTAGTCAGACTTTGCATTAGAAGTTATATGCCTTTTTTGGGTGTGTTTTGCACATTCCTGATACTGATCTATTATAGTTTACCTACAATGCAATTGAAACAAGAAACACTAGCCTACGCTCCATACACCCAAAGGTAAAGTGTGCCACCAAGTCAATTTCGATTCAACTCCTGGTGCCCACAGAGCCCTGTGGTTTTCTTTGGTAGAATACAGGAGAGGTTTACCATTGCCATACACTTAGGGCATAGAAAAAGACTGTATGCATTCAAGTGTGCTTTTGCATTTTCCTATATACCTGTTCTTTGCAACTTGGTAACCAAAATTTTTAAACTGTGCCACCCCAACATCATTTGGGGTGCTTTTGAAGTATTCTTGTAACCTGAGTAATTTTATCGGTAACTAAAAGCTGAGAAAGCATCAGACGGAAGCAGTCTGTGGTATTTGAATAAAGCTGTTTTTATTTTATTTTATTTTATTTTACAAGCCCCTCTGAGTGGTTTTTAACTCAGGAAAGGGGGGTAAAGGGAGTTTACTCTAGTGCAAACACGTCCTCAGGAGCTCAGCACCTATCAGTTTTCTCACCACATGTAGGCTTCTGCATGTAAGATTTTTGTACTTTTCCAATAGCAAAATAAAGAGAGTTTTCCTTGGGAATTCCACCCCAAGCCCAAGGAGGTTCAAGCTCTGTAATAAAGAGGTGTGGCGGTGGTAGCCATTTTTGAACCTACTAAAAATACAGAAAAGTTTTAGGAGAAGCCTAGTCCCTAGCTCAGCAGGGATGGTTCAGCATTTCTTTCCCTCATGTGAGCTTGCTCTGAGACAAAGGCTTTAATCCTCTACAACCCAACTCTTTAAAAGTGTTAAAGGATTATTCCAAACTTTTGTTGCAAATGGCAAAAAAGAAGAGAGTAATAAATGCTACTTCCATTCTGATTTTTAAAGTTTCCCAGGTGTAGGGACTACAGAACCTAGCATGCAACATTTCAAGTTAGCTGAAAGAAGTAGAACACCATGTACTCTCAGCAGGGAGTTACCTTTTCATAATGCTGCAAGGAAATATCAGTTTCATGGAGTACTCTCTTTGAAAACTTAACCTCAAGGTTCTAGAAGGGTTATATGCCAAACCATAAATCAACTCATAGTTAATCTCTCCCCAAAGTTTTCCATCCAAGATGATTTGACAACTAAAATGAAAAACCACAAGTGAACCAAAATCTAAACTGTGTCTGTTCATTTTAGGGAACAGACCTTTTTGAACTTAAATACAAGCGCTCTCTTCGTATGTATAAGGATTTGCAATAACTCAAGTGTTCCTCAAAAGCTTGAAAGTTTGAAATCAAAGAACAGCACCCATGAAAGTAGGATAAGGACAAGATATTAGTGTTATGCAGTCTGAGCTTATGCATGTCTACTCAGAAGTAAGTTCTACTGTGTTCAGTGAGGATTACTTCATAGTATGTTTACGAGCCTTGGAAACTCTCAAAACTATCCAAATAAGCTTGTGCCCCATCACTTCCCACTTTACACATTAAGCAGCTACAAGGATTAATATGAAGCAGATCTGACTTCGAGCTAGGTAATGATTATGAAACTGTTGAAGTATCAACAACTGAGAGCCCCAAGCACCTTAAAGATGAACAATTTTATTGTGACGTAATCTGGACTAGAACCCATTGCATCAGAAGTGTGAAATATTATCCTCACTTAGCATCAGGGTGAGGTAAATAGTAGACATACATGCAAAGGAAAGGTTTGTAAAGGAACAATGGGGCTCTTGTCAACAATCAGTGAGAGGAGCTCCGGGGCGGTCTGCAGGGAGAGCGGGTTACACTCACTCTACCTGCAGACAATCTCCTCTCCTTCTCTGGGTGGGTGGATCATGCGCTCAGATGAACGGCGGCTCCCTCTGCAGCTCCAGGGGTTGTGCCGGAACACCCCACTGCGCATCACTCCACCACCACCCCGAGCTCTGATAATGCACCATACAAGTGTGCAGTGCATTATGGGAATCCCCTCCCCAAGTGTGCACACACGAACAAGTAAATGGGGGTTAAGGGAGCACTTAGGGTGGCTAAATAGGCAGGTTTGCTGCCGTGTAGCTTCCGGGATCAGGCCCGATCCCGGTGGCTCACATGTGCGTGCAAAACTGGGTTGGGCTCCCTTAGCCTAGTTTTTCACGCTCGTGTGAATAGCTTCAGTGTGTTAACAAAGGGCAAAAAAATGTTGTGATGCATAAAAGTATCGGTGTCGACTCCTGGTGACCACAGAGCTATACACTTGTCTTTGGTAGAATAAAGGAGGGGTTTACCATTGCCATCTACCGCACAGTATGAGATGATGCCTTTCAGCATCTCCCTATAACGCTGTTGCCCGATATTGGTGTTTCACATAGTCTGGGAAACATACCAGCGGGGATTCAAACCGGCAGCCTCTGGCTTGCTAGTCAGATTATTTCCCCACTGCACCATTAGGTGGCTGTGTTGTGATGAGTAGCAGTAGCCCTATTCCTCCTGGAATAGATCAGAATTAGTCCTGCTGTTTGCATTTGATGACCTTTTGGTCCTTCTGTTCATGCACGGGCTGCAAGTTTCATCGATAAGTTGGTTGAATTAGTTGCTGAACAAGGTGCCTCTGGGTAATCCAGCAGCAAATTAAAGGTTTCCCCCTGAAAAAAGTATTTATAAAAACTAGGGGGAGCTGGCATCACCTTGGTAGAGATATTTACCTTTTTCACATTAGAGGGATACCATTTCTAAAATTGCCCAAGAAGAACAGAAGCAAAAAGGCTAAGGGACACTGAGAGATTACAGCCCCTGCTTCCCAGGAAGACCATTGTGGCAAGGAATGATTGGCCAGGCATTTGACCAATCAATGCTAAAAGCAAAATCATGAGTAAATGGCTTATAAGGCCATAGGAGCCATTCACACGACCTACCGGGTAGGTAGGTGGGTGGGCGGATGGATGGCTTCCCAAATCTTCCCTTCCCCCCAGACAATTGTTCGGTCCTTGGTGGGAGCATGGAGTGCACTTCCACACAATCAGCCCTGCTCTGTGAGTGCAGGGCAGATTGATCTGAGACCAGCATTCATTGTCCTGGCCTCCATGAAGCCCACAATGCACTGTGCTACGCACATGATGCACTGGGGGATTCCCCAGAAGATGGGCTCTCTAGATACCCATCTCTGTGTCCACTTGGGCTAAACATAGCCCCAGCAAACAGACAAGCAGTCATGTTGGGTTAAGGGAGTACTTGCGTCCTTTACTTTGCTAACAGTTGGGTTTGAAACTAAAGCATGGCTTTGAAACTAAAGCATGGGTTTGAAACTAAAGCATGGCTAGGCAGTGCTGCCCCACCAGTATCAGGCCCGATCCCAAAAGTTCTCAGGCGCAGCCTAACTGGGGCTGGGTATCCCTAGCCCAGGTTAGGCTGTGCATTAGAACAGCCTCCATGTGTTAGTTCAGTTATTTATTTAAAACCTGTATACCCAGTCTTTCTACCAATTGATCTCCAAACTGGCTTCCAGATAAGTATTAAAGCAGCATCAAAACAAAATAAAAATGATTTAAAACAATGAACTTTAAAAAGAAATCATAAACAAGTGGACCAAGCACAATAAACATCATGTTAGGTATTTAGACCTATAGACTGCTCTATCCTGAAGGCTAAACAGTACTTTAAATTGGGTGATACTATTTCATCAATCAATAATTGATAATAAATAGTAAAACCAAGGTTTCTATATCTGTTTTGATGTATGCCTGAGTGGAAAGGGAGGAGCTGTTGGCTATTAAACAATGTGAAGTATTTAAAAGCACCATAAAATCTTGATTTAAGAAATTGGTTGTCTTCTGCTGTATTTGTATTTCATGACCCTGATCCACCAACTAGGGTGGCCAACTGTCCCTCATTACACAGGATGTTCCTCATTTCAGGGATGAAATGTTAGTCCCTGTAGGGGCAGCATTTGTCTTATTTATTCAATAACATATACTTCAATTACATATATGTCAATGATACTCAGGCTCTTGATTACCACTGCATACACCTGCCAGCCCCAACAAACATGTCCCTCATTGTGGAACTTGTGTCCCTCATTCTGGCAATTAAATGCTGGCAATCTTACCACCATCCCTAATCATGCTTTGTTGTAAACAAATAGTTGCTGATATCAGATGCATCCATGGAATTAGGTGGGTGCTGGAAGACCATCATCATGATAGCTGTCAGCATCAGCTGTGTGAGCAGATCTGTTGGATTGGGCTGAATAAGTGGTACATACTTGCATCTGCTTTATTTCAGAGTTTACCTTAATTAACATGCAAGGAGCTGCAGTTTCATTTAACAGCTCAGCTCTTCCATGCTATCTCATCTCTCTTTATTACCCATTGTTTAGGCAGCAGCAATAAATACTAGCATGGCTACCTGCAGTTTTGTTTACTTTGGTGAATACTGAATTCATCCGTAAGGAGAAATCCTAGAACTGAAAGAAACGACCTCCTACCAACCGATGATAGGCCTTTGCCTATAAGGGAAACATAACCTCCAACCAATACGGCTTGTGCTGACTCTTTATCTAATGCACCACCTGAAAATTAATCTCCTGCTTTGCTAATATGAGGACCACCACATTTTTCTTTGCTTCTGTTCTCTTCCTTACAGGGGACCTGTTATGTTCTGATAAGTGCTAGGAACAAATCTGAATAAATGATGGGTTTTATGCTTCCAAAAGGAGAGCATCCATTGCTTCTTTATTTCAGCATGCTTTGCTGAAACCTCACATCTTTTTGCACCAGGCACAGTCTGCAAAGCACACACCCCATTCCATCATGATCTATCTTAATACTGTTAAAAACTTCATACTGGGGCTTTCCCATCATGTCCACCTATATCAGGCCTGCTCAACCTAGGCCCCCCAGCTGTTTTTTGGACTACAACTCCCATAATCCCCAACCACAGTGGCCACTAGCCAGGGATTATGGGAGTTGTAGGCCAACATCTGCAGGAAGGCCGAAGTTGAGCAGGCCTGGCCTACATACTTCCTCTCTCTGCTACACCATTGCTGTTTTTCTTTTTTGCCTAACATCCAACCTGAAGAAAAGTTCTCAAAACCTTGTCTGCTACTTCATGATGTTTCATTTGATATAAAAGTATTACACTAGTGGTGTTTTTGGATTCCCCCCGCCCCCTTATGGACTAACAAGACTACTTGTAACCTTTAGCTTTATAAGATGAACAAAAAGAAAAAGGATGCCCCTTACAGGGTAGGGAAGCAAATTAGCTTTGGTATTTAAGATGGAACTATAACTCTGTGGAAAATCACATGCTTTACATGAAGAAAGTTCAGTCTGCATAGGGTTGCCATATTCTGGCTCTCCAAATCCGGGTGCCTAATTTGTATATTATGTAAATTGGCTTGCAAATAAGTCGCATATGCAAATAAGCAGCTGCACTTTCCAATTGAATTGTATTTGCTCTGGATATGTACCAACAATAGTTGGGGAAGATATCTTTGCCTGAACATTTTCCTTAACATATTATCAGCAGCAATGGAACAAAAAAATGCACCACTTTTAAATTAAGGCTGCAATTCTGTACACACTTATCTGAGAGAAGACCTGATTGAAACCAACGGTGCTTACTTCTAAGTAGGCATGCATAGAATATAAAGCCAAGAAAGTCCTTAAACTTTACAGTACACAGCCTGGTAGGCAGGTAGTGATTCACATCAAAAGCAAGCTATCCTCTCAACAGCAGATAGAGTTCCCCTGCAGATAACAAAAAAGGCAACATTCCTCAGGGGATTTGTGTACTTGTGAAAGTGAAACCCTCTCAGCTGCCCTCCTGTGCTCTTCTTCTCTTAATCAGAGTCCAGCAGTTGAGCAGAATAGTGACTGCACGTTTTGCTCCATAACTCTGCTTCTACAAGGGCTAGAGCTTAGTTTCTTCTTTTTTAAATGAAAGCTGAAATCCAGGCAAATCAGGGTGGGCTAAGCAATCCAGGTGAGATGCTTAAAGTCCGGGTGATACCTGGAATTCCGGGGGGCATGGCAACCCTAACAGCATCTACAGTTAAAAGGAGGAGATGGCAGATGATAGGATTCTGTCAGTCGTAATAGACAATACTGAGCTAGATGGGCTCAATATAACCATCTGGCTCAATATAAAGATGCTTCATATGCATAGCCATGATTTTGTACTACTGCAGAGCTACAATTGGCAATTCTCTATGTCTTTATCAGTCTTTTTCTGCCCGTCATAAGGTACTTGCAAAGTTGCTAGAAAATAATTGCCTATACGTGGCTTTCAGATAAACAAACAACCCTGGAATTAGTTTGGGTTCGGTTTGCCATAGCCAAATGATCTCATCACTTCCTTCTGAATTGGTTATTGTTCGCTTGCCTATACTACATAAAGCACAGTAATATGGAATGAGGGCTCAGCTATGCTGGGTCAAATGCTTAGTCTGTTTCCATTTAGCTCCAGTGCAAAGCTGTTTTGCATATGGAGTTTTATGCATTTATTTTGTTTATTAGAATATTTTCATCCTTCTGTTTTGTTGAAATGCCTATCTGGCAGCCCACCATAGAGCATAAGAAACAAGCAGCAGAACTGAAAACCCAATCCATATACACATCAGAGAAGGCCACAAACTAGCATACTACCAGGGATCAGAGACATACGATCAGAGGGATCAGGGAGCATTTCAGCAGGGATCAGAGAAGAGAAATACGAACATGACGAATATTTATATACCGCTTTCCAGCAAAGTTCCCAAAGCAGTTTACATAAATAAATAAATAAATAAATAAATAAATAAATAAATAAATAAAATGGCTCCCTGTCCCCAAAGGACTCACAATCTAAAAAATTGACATAAGATAGACAACAACAGCCATGGGAAGGATGCTGCACTGGGGATGGATAGGACCAGTTGCTGTCCCCCGCTCAGTAAAGAGAACCACCACTTTTAAAAGGTGCCTCTTTGCTCAGTTAGCAGGGAAAACCTAAAGGCACTGTTAAAAAAGACTGTCAGTATGTGACTAAATATCATCAGAGATTGGGTGGCACGAATCTCACCCAGGAAGGAGTTCCCAAGTCTCAGTGTCTATCAAAAAACCCTGTCTTGGGTTGCCCTTGTGAATTGGCTTGAGGAGGGGCATCAATGTAAATAATAATTATGATCATCAATAGCAATGTTGCAGTTCAAAATACAAAATAATCCTTCCACTGAAGAGTGCTCCACCCTACATGATGCCCTACATACTAAGAGAAGGACAGCAGTCCATAATTCAGAAGTAGTGACCTTCTGGTCCTATAAAACTGCCATCAGATTTGAATAATTTAGCATATGTCTACAGTTCAAACATACAGTGGCTTTGTATTAATTTAACTGCCATGGCTCCTCCTGATGAATCCTGGGAATTGTAGTTGGGGGGCATGCTGAGACTTCTCAGAGGTCTACCTGCTCTTGTAGAATTATAGTCCTCTGGGAAAGAGGGAATACTGTTAAACCAGTTCCAGTAGGTAAAATGTAAAGAATTAGGAGTCAGAGAGATTTAAAGGGCTATACAATCACATTTGCATTTCTATAGTTCCATTATGTTTCTTGCTGTCATAGGTTTCTGAAAATGGCTGCCTTATTTTGGAAAATGGCTGCTCCCCAGTTACCCCTGCTAACTGGGCAAAGAGGCACCTTTTTAATGTGGTGATTCTCGTTATTTAGCAAGAGGAGAGTAACTGGCCCTATCCACCCCCAGCACAGTACCTCCAGTGACTGTTGCTGGTGTCTATCATGATTCTTCTTAGATTGTGAGCTCTTTGGGGACAGGGAGCCATCTTATTTATTTTTAGTTATTATTTCTCTGTGTAAACCACTTTGGAAACTTTTGTTGTTATATTTGTTGTTGTTGTTAAATGTGTGAAAGGATTTCAGTATTTTCCATAGAATGAGTTTAAGTCTGCAGTTCCATATCCGGAGAACCCTCATTGCTGTTGAAGACTGCTGGAGCTCTACAAGTTCACAGGGATTGTTCTCTCGCCGTACCCAGCACAGGGAAGCCTTGCTTGAACCAAGAGGGCTGCCTGTCTGGCTCACAAATGAATACTTAACAACATTGCCTTCTCTCTGCGTGCCAATTTCCCTCTATCAAATGTCCTGGTTGTGATGACTCGTCAGAAAAAAACCTTGGAAACAGTTACAAAGATGTGTTTACATGGAGGGTAAAGCAGCACAACACATTCCAAGTTGTCTGGGAATCTCCTTGTTTTGGCTCAACAAAATCACCTGAAATGATTGCTCAGGTTATTTGAACAACTCCTCTCTACCCATCTGCAGTTTGTCCTTAAGTGGTGCTTTGGGAAAGGATAAAAGCCAGGAAGCATTTGTACATTCCACATCAACAGTGCTCCTTGATGGAACCAATTCAAGTTGCCCTTTGAGTAAAGAAACAAACTGAAGGCATCATGCATCTGGCTGTGCGCATGCAGGAGGGGATCCCCACAGCTGGTCTATAGAGGACTTTCTTTCCTTCCCTTCTCCTGTTGTCCACCCACCAATATGGGTAGGCGCAGTGTACTATGTCCAGCTATTACCTTGGTGGGTTTGTTTTTGTTTGTTAGCCCTGCTAACTAAGCAAAGAGGCACCTTTTAAAGTGGTGGATCTCTTATATTAAGCAGGGGGAGAACAACAGCCCCTATCCAATCCCAACTCAGCATCCCTCCAGTGGCTGTTGCTGGTGTCTGCTTTATGTTTCTTTTTAGTTTGTGAGCCACTTTAGGACACAGAACTATCTTTCTTATATTTATCTATTTCCCTGTGCAAACCGCTTTAAGAACTTTTGTGTGTTTGTTTAGCATATTTATATACGGACCAAAGCTCACGTCTCTGGGTGGTTTACAATACAATATGAGAACAAAATTAAAATATTAAAACAATTTGAAAACAAGGATGGATTCTAAAAGTCTAATTAAAAACCTAGATGAATAAATGTGTCCTATAGGCCATTTTAAAAGGTGTCAGAGAGATATACTGGGTTGTTTTTTGTTGAAAAGTGTATAAGTGGTAGCAGCAGCAGCAGCAGTCGTAGAAGAAATAGAAGCTCTTCATGAGCGGCCTTGCCTGGGCAAGGACGCTTGTGTGGAGTCCCAGGGATCCATGCGGATCCTAGTGCTCCCGCCCAGCCAAACCCTGCTCTGAAGCCCAGCTCTTAGCCAAGAGGGCAAGCACTCCCTTAACCCGGCTGCCGGGATCATGTGTCTCCTTGGGCTGCACATGGCCTGAGACAGGCGCCTATGGTGTCCATCTGACAGGGGATCCCGTCAATGCACTGTGTTCATTGTGCAGTGCATTGTGGGATATCTGGGATATTTTGTCCCAGCATCCAGAGTTTTGGGACATGTCGTCCCAGCATCCAGAGTTTTGTGCTGCGTGGCACAGTGTGAATCCACTGGGAGCACAGTCTGCACTCCCAGCAACATTATTGTGATTGTCTGGGGGGAAGGTGAGTTGGAGCAGCCTGCCTACCTACCCGCCCGGTCGTGTGAATGGCCCCATAGTATTGTTCATTTAATAGATTTGTTATCCCATCTTTTAGACACAATGCTTCACCAGATACAGTAGTTTACAAATAAGTAAAAGACAAACAATTACATTTGAATAGGCACTTAATCATGCTAGAGCACAGAATGGGCTGTTCTCACCAATGTAAGGGAGAGGAGGCTCCAGCTGAGAGTTGAGAACTGTGTACGCTCCCAATAATTGACCATGGGGGTGGGAGTAATGTTGGGCAGAGCACCAAAAGTGAATGTCAGCTGCAAGCAATTCTAGTTGGGCAGTGCAGGCAGCAGAGCTCCTCCACCCTACATCAAATCACAGATCACTGACATCAGCTGACTGCATCACCCAACCAGATTTGCTTGCAGTGAGTGATCACTTTGATCCCCTATCCGACATTACCCTCACCCACACAATCAGATTATCAGAGCACATACAACTCTCAAATCTCGGATGGAATCTCCTCCATCTCCTCCTCCTCCGCCTCCTCCCATCTGATTGTGAGAACCAGCCCAATGTAAAAAGCCAAGTCAGATTAAAAAGCAGCTGACTAAAACCAAAATAAACAAAAAGCCTCACGAAAGGACAAAGGACCCAGCCTGGTGGATCTCTCTGGGGAGCATATGCCAAAATTGTGGTGCCACCACCAAGAATGCTCTCTCACAGTTCACTGCCAGCTGAACCTGAGACTAAGCTGGGCCAAAGAAGCAGGGCTGGGGAAGATAATTTTAAGGTGAATTTATTTGGCTTCAAGTAATGAATGGAACTGCTACCAAATAGATGTAACACTCCTGTACTGCCATGCTCCCTGGAGGATTCCTGCAGCAGCATTCTGGAGCACCTGAAGCTTCTGGAGCATCTTCAGAGGGTCAGGAGATGAGAGCTGGTCTTGTGGTAGCAAGCATGACTTGTCCCCTTAGCTGAGCAGGGTCCACCCTGGTTGCATATGAATGGGAGACTAGAGGTGTGAGCACTGTAAGATATTCCCCTCAGGGAATGGAGCCGCTGCTCTGGGAAGAGCAGAAGGTTCCAAGTTCTTTCCCTGGCATCTTCAAGATAGGGCTGAGAGAGATTCCTGCCTACAACCTTGGAGAAGCCGCTGCCAGTCTGTGAAGACAATACATAGCTAGATGGACCAATGGTCTGACTCAATATATGGCAGCTTCCTATGCCTATGCTACCACACAGAGTGCTTTACACTAGTCTAACCTGGATGTGACCAAGGTATGGGTGATTAATATCAGATCTGTCTTCTCAAGGTAGGAACACAGCTACCTTACCAGCTGAAAGTTGTAAATGACTCTTTCAGCCACCAACACCATTTGGATATCCAAGGACAGTGTTGCATCCAGCTGTTATTTATCAGTTTTGGCAGGTAGCTAGCTAGATTAGCCTACTGCAACATTAGAAGTTAGAACTCAACGCAACACTTTTAAACCCAGGGGCGTAGCTATAATAGGGCAAGGGGAGACAGTTGTCTGGGGGCCCCCCCCAGAGGCAAGTCACATGCCTGATTCCCCCAGCCATGCACCAGCCCAGGCTTCTTTCAGTTGTATTCATCTTCCGAAATTGATGTGAGTGTTAAGACCTGGAGCTACCAGAACAGCATGTCTTTCTCTAGTACCATTAAAAGACTTGCATCGTCCACAATTTACAAAACCTTTTAAAAAATAATTTAGGATTATGTTCTATTGAGGCACATAGGTGTCATATATTAACTATGCTTTTTGTTACCACTATTCAGCCTCATTGAAGATTTCTTAACTTCATAAGCTGAGCTTCCTTCAGTGACGGGGGGGCCCCGTTTTAAAATCTGGTCTCTGGGCCGACTCCAACGTTGCTACGCCACTGTTTAAACTAATTAAATGAAATGCCCATTAAAGTAAATGAAATGTACTTTTACAAATTAAAATTATTTCGTTTAGCTTAAGCCCAGCTAATTAACACTAAGCCCATGCAGAAAAGCCGAACTGCGCTTTTGAAAACAATCAAGTTCCGGTTTTGTCAAATCACCAAGGGAAGGAAAGTCAAGACTGGAGCAGCCACCAAAACGCTTCCTTCTGTGCTCTCTTTGTTCAGAACTGACTCACAGACGAAACAGTCAAGAGGATGCTTGGAACAGAAGGGTGAAGGCAATCTCTAAGACAGAGGTTCTGAACCTTGGTTCCGCACATGCTGCTGGACTACAACTTCTAGGTCACTGTGGCTGGGCATGATGGGAGTTGTAATCCAACAATGTCTGTGGACCCCAAAACTGAGAACCCCTGCTCTAAGCCATGTTATATAGGGTTTTATTGGTCAAAAACACGCCCTAGAAGAATCTTCTCTTGTGTGGATAGGCATGACAATGCAGAAGTGGTATAAGGTACTTTCAGCAACCTGCTTGTGTCGTAGGGCAGACAATATGCCCCTAGACAATATGCCCCTAGAATTCCTTCTGTGGGCAGCAGCCCTGAAGACTGCATTACTATTTATCTGGAGTTCCAGTTGCCTCGATATTTGTATACCCAAGATATCCAGATATTGACAATGTGTCATAATGACATACATTCTTGCACAGGGTTGCCGTCACATGTAATTATTTCTGGCATCAAAGACAATATTTTGACCTAATAATATTGAGCATATTATCGGACACAGTTGCAATGTTAATTATGAACTGGGGAAGGAACATCCATACCAAACTGATCAAAGGTAGCTTGGTAAGTCTCCACTCTCCAGTGACCTACAGCTGAACCAAAATGAATGCAATTGACAGTTCTTTAGTAAACCAGTGAAACCCTGTAGACATGAAATTTGGAGCCCTGTGTTCAAATCCCTGCTTACTTCATACATAAGGGGTAAGTAATTTATTATTTTTTAGCACCGCCTTCCCCACAAAGAACTCAGATTGGCATAGATGGCCCTCCTCTATCCTCACAACAACCCTGTGGGATAGGTTAGGTGGAACAGGTTTGTGGCTCAGCAGAGATTTGAACCCAGGTCTCTTCAGTGTAAGTCAAACCAGAGATGAGAGACAAGAGGTGAAGATGCACCCCTGGGCTGCCCACCTTCTCCTCCTCCCCACCCCCATCTTTGCTGCAGAAGAACTGTAAGGACATGGTAAAAAAACCCAAAATGTTCTCAGCATGCCCCTTCTCTCAGTCTAATGCAGGGCTGCACAACTTTAGCCCTCCAGCTGTTTTTGAACTACAACTCCCATCATCCCCAGCCACTGTGTTTGTGTGTGTCCTCAGTTATCAACTTCACAATACCTGGACCAATATGAACCAAATTGGGTACAGTTGTCGGGACATATAGGGACACCTCAACGGCGTAGTTTGTGATGATGTCATCCAGCCCAATTCAAGATAACGGATGCATGAACATTTGAGGCACAAGAGGGCTAACTTATAGACTGCCTAACCAATCTGAACCAATTTTTTTACAGTTGTAATGAGTGACACACAGGGACACCTCAATGGCATTTGTGATTACGCCATCCACCCCAATTCAAGATGGTGGACATGTGAACATTTGAGGTGCAATTGGGCCAACTTGTGAACCCCCTAACCAATTTGAACCCAATTTGCTACAGTGTAGGGACACAGGATAACTCAAGGCAGGGCCTAGTTTGTAATGATATCATCCACCCTGATTCAAGATGGCAGTTGCATGAACATTTGAGGTGCAAGAGGGCCAACTTGTGAACTGCCTAACCGATTTGGACCAAATTTAGTCCAGTTGTAGGGATAGTGAAAGCAAAGTAAGCAGATTAATTCTTATTAGAACAACTTGTTTAACATATATGTCTATTACAATAACCTCATACAACACCAACAGTGAAGAGAAAAAAGTGAGCTGTCACTGCCACCCTGCCAGTGGACCACCCCCCCCTCTCTCAGGGCCCCAGGGACGTCTGCTCTCCTCCCACTTCTTTAATTATAGCTAATCCCCAGAGTCAAACACTAGCATTACACAGACTCTTGAGAAATTAACACTTTCTCAATGTCAATGCCCCCATATGTTATAGAGCAGGGTTTCTTAACCTTGGGCCCCCAGATGTTGTTGGACTACGACTCCCATCATCTTCAGCCACAAAGGCCATGTCTGGGGATGATGGGAGTTGTAGTCCAACAACATCTGGGGCCCCAAGGTTAAGAAACCCTGTTATAGAGAATGGTTTGGAAGATGAATTAATGAGCTAAAGATTATAAGGTGTCTTGCATAATTATAGATAGATAGATATAGATATAGAATTATATACATAGAAGTTCTATACAAGCAAAGCTAAGCATATTCAGGTCCCATTAGTTTCAATGGGAACGAGTTAAGCATGTGCTTACCTAGCTCATTGAACTGGATCATGCCAAAGTCATTATTTACCTATTGTCTCTCATGCTGCTGCTGAGGATGTTTAGTTTCCAGCCCAGCATTTTAGGCCTAAGATCAGATTTTCAAAAGGCTAGATTTATGGTCAAATGCCTCCCTGGGCTTCAGCCATATTACTCCTGCCTACAATAAGCAATAAATAATTCCAGCTCAAATGCTACTGTGGTGGTAATGGTCTTTTATGGAACACTATGAACAACAGTGTTGCTGATAGTCTTGACTGACCGACCTCTCCTCCTGGCAAACTTTTTAAAAATTATATTTTATTTATTTCAATACTAACATGTAAATCAATAAAAGTTGCTTGAAAATCTTTCATAAGCATGTTTTGATCCTAATTTAATTCCCTAGCCTTCCCCTCTGCTTTCCTTCAACATTGCTCTCACATAAACCATCAGGATAAGTTCCTCTCTATTACAGACTTTGACTTGCATTTGGCAGACCTGAATACAGATTTTGGCATTGTCAAATCATTACCATTACAAGGCATTACAATGAAAGTTTTTGTATATTAAAATGTCATCTTCAGTTTCATAATCTGATTTGCTAATACCCTTATACTGAGCAACAGTTACTTCCATCCATTTTATTTTTGGTCATTAAGTAGCCTACATGGTTGCCTGGAATAAATCCAATACTATTGTAGATATTGGCCACATTTGCATATAACACAGGTTCCACTCCCCCCTCCCCTGCTCTCCCATCCAAATTCGGACATAACGGAGAGCACCCTCTTTGCTGTCAGCGAAATTGCAGAGAGGAAGGGGACTTGGCTGTGTGGGTTTCCTTCTTCCATGAAGTACAGCCCACACAGCCAATCACAGCTGGTGTTGGGGGAGGAGCTTCCTCCCTCAATTTCAGTTCCAGGAGATGCAGCCTGCGGTTCCGAATTAGTATGCAACACAGGCTGTGCCTAACCTCAGGTTGCGGCGATGAAACTCACTACAACTCAAGGGTTCAGATTGGAGTCAGGGAAATGAAAACCCAGGTACGTTGCCGCGTGGAACTGTAGTTGCATGGATTCACACATAATGCTTGCAGAACCAGTGGCCTCCTTCAACTCTGGTTCCACGTTACGTGTGAATGCAGCCAATGAGTTGCTGTGCAGAGTAAGCACAGCAACTCAAGTTATGCCCAGATCATCACTTGTCCACCAGTCGCAATGGAGGTAACACACAAGAGGGGAAAGTAATGTCAGTGATTAGCCCAATTTAAGCAATTGTTTAAGCTGTAATATTTTATGCAGTTCAATAATTGTAAAAGTGTGTGTGTGTGTGTGTGTGTGTGTGTGTGTGTGTGTTCATATCCAGCCATAATTATTCAGCATCTAGAAACAAAAGAATGGTGTTGTCATGCTTTGATCCATATGTACTTCATTTGTATCTTAATTCCTGCCGAGGAGTGGAGAACATGAGGCTCCCATCCAGCAAGGAACCATGTCTAGACCTGCTTAGCTATAGAACTGCAACAGGCACCTGCAGTCTACAGCAACCACATTGGGTCTGTGGTCTTCCAAGCCCTGGTCTAGGAGTCCAGTTTGTTTATTAGATTTTTAAACTGCCTCACCCGGATGGTTCCAGGCGGTTCACAAATACCACAGTTGCTTTCCTGTTTACATGAATGGGCTAGCCTAATTTCACCTCAGTGAGAGAAACCGAATCAAGTGTGCAACCCTGGGTGTGCACAGTGCTGTGCTCTCTATTGAAATGAATGGGCAATCTCTTGCAAGTCAGGGAGCTTCTAAATAATCAAGGAACATCTGAATTGGGGTACGTGTCTGATATAAATAGGCTTTAGCCATCTGCATCTTTGTACCTTGGCTGGTTCTAATGAATGCCCAGCTTTTTCTCATCTTTATTTTGGCTCATTCATCATTCCAACAGGAAATGCAGTGAATTCATATGTGAAAATAGGGCCTGCTCTGAATACCTGAGTGTATTGAATGGAGGCCAAGTTGAGATCTGTCCCTTCAATCTCATTCTGTGGCTTTCCTCCCTCAGTTTCTGTGCTTGCTTCCCATTTCCCATTCCCATTTGCTCATTTCCACTTTTCCAGGACCTGAACCATCTCCCCCTCCTTCTCTCCCGATTTCCATATCAGCTCCCATCTTAGTGGACTGACAAAACCATGCTATGCCATTTTGCTGTCCCCTAGATTAAATGACTTGTAGTAGGCACAGCAGTGCCATATATATGCCAAGGCGGGCATAATTTTGCCATTTTCATTATATACCAAGGGTAGTAAGCGCGACAGGGATTACACAACTGAAAGCAAAGGCCATAGCAAACTGGGCCTCAGTGGATGATTCAGCAGAAATGGTTGTCAGAGAAAAGCATCCCTCTCGGCTTTCAAAGAATAAACTGCAGCAAATTCTGCACACACAAGCCTTCAAATTTTTCTATCAAGCTGCAGTCCTACAGTTCCAGAGTTGGAGTAAGCCCTATTGAACTCAGTGGAATTTACTGTTGAGTAAACAGGATTGAATTCTTATTCATGATTTGCACACACCATTTGGGGGGAAATGAATTATATGAATACGAATAACCAATATTTATATACTGGTTTTCAACAAAAAGTTCCCAAAGCAGTTTACATAGATATAAATAAATAAGATGGCTCCCTGTCCCCAAAGGGCTCACAATCTAAAAACAAAACATAAGATAGACACCAGCAACAGCCACTAGAGGGTTGCTGTGCGGGGGATGGATAGGGCCAGTTGCTCTCCCCCTGCTAAATAAAAGAATCGCCACTTTATTTATTTATTTATTTATTTATTTATTTATTTATTTATTTATTTATTTTTACATTTCTATACCACCTTTCGTTAAAAACACAACCCCAAGGCGGTTTACAAAAATTAAAACATACAATAAAAAAGCAATTAAAAACATCAAGCTAAAAACATATTAAAACAGCCATAAAAACAATACAACAGATAAAAACACACAGACGCCGCAGTAAAAACGATTATGTAAAAGCCTGGGTAAAAAGCCACTTTAAAAAGATGCCTCTTTGCTGAGTTAGCAGGGGACAATTATTTGCAGACCAGCACCCCCTTGTAACATACTCTCCTCCTAGGAAGACACGCAGTTCCTCTTTAAGGAGGAGGAAACACCCCTAAGACATGGACTGCATAGAGAAGTGGCTCTCTGCCAGGCTAAAAATATGAAATTTTTCACAAGTATATATTTATATCTCATTTGCTGAGAATGAGAACATTTGCACTCCTCAGTTCCTCTTTCTCATTCTGTCAACTGACTGATAAACTCCCTTATCGCTCTGGAACATGCACCTACATAGGGTTGGCTGTAGATTTCTAGGGGCCCTCAGCAATATGACCTCTTGTGGGACCTCTCTTTTCTGAGTGGAGGACACCTTCCTTTATTGTGTTGGTGGATACAGATTCTTCAATTCCTGGCAGGCTGGCAGCAGCAACAGCATTCTAGCTGGTGGCTGCCACTGGCCATGGTTTCCCCCCATGAGGCAATACATGGGGCACGGTGGTGGTGGTAGTGGTGGTGGTGGTGGTGAAACCTGGTGGGCAGCATTTACTGACTGTATTGCTGTTATTGCTGCTGCAGGCCCACTGAGAATGGAAGAAACCATTCTCATGCTGTCGAATCCAGAGGACTGCCTCCACTCCCCCCCCCCGCTTTTTCTCCCCCCTACCCCCCGCTGCTTTCTCTCCCCACCACCACTGCCGCTGCTTTCCCTCCCCCTCCTGGCAGCTCGCATGCTCGCGGGTTTAGCCATGGGTACTGTCTTAGTGAATTATATATATAGATACAGATAGTTTGATAAAAGAAGTCTTGAGTACAGAAAAGCAAGTGCAGACTGCTTTCTATCCTCCTGCCGCTTGTTGTTTTTCTGCCCTGCCTCCAGTCTAGGACTGAACTAAAACCTGGCCTAGATCAAGGAATGGATTTACTAAAAACACAACTGCTACAGTAAGCCCAATCCTCAATGTGCTTCTTGTTGTTGTTGTTGTTGTTGTTGTTGTGATAGAAGGCTTGATAGAAGGAGGAATAGAGGAACCAACACTGGGAGCATCCCCAAGTTCCTGCTCAAGTTTCCCTTTTTTGTTTTGGTAATTATTTCTCTGTAGTCTTTATAAGCATCGTGTTAATACGATTACAAGAAGGATGCCCACCAAATGGTGGAAGCTAGGGTGGGAACCATTTCCCATTAAAATTTGAGCTAGGGGTAGGTAGGACTTGAATGATATGCACAGAGGAGTGTTGCCCACAAGCCTCAAGAGTGTGACCCAACCTCTACAGAGACCCAACCTCTACAGCACACACTATTGCTCAGTTGTTTACTCAGAAATTAGCTACTGCAGTGGTTTGAACTATGCTGCATAGCTTAGCTTCCCATTCAATGCACACACAAAAATTCAGACACAGAAATAGAGGAAGTGGACTGGTCTACTGCCTGCTGATTTCACAAAACCCCTTATTTGTTTGCTAAGAGAACCCTTTTATTATTGCTTCTGTTTCATTTGGGATGGAAAATTGGAGTGGGATGTCTCCCACAAGAAAGGTCATACAATCACCAAACATATTCTGGTTGCTTAACTCCCCTATCCACCATATCAGTCTTTCTATGGTGAAGTGGTTGAGAAGGAGGTGGGGAAACAGCCACATGCTGCAAACATCTGGAAACCTGGCTAGTTTCACTCAAAGTGAAGAAGCCATTTTTGCCTATCTTCTCCTTCTGCAGCCCCCCAATGGTTGGGGGACCCTCAGGGACATATTTTCTGGGGACATTGGGGGCTGCTAAAGGTATTGGTGAAATTGTCCCTCCCCCACTTTGTGAAGGGTACGTTTTTCCATTCATACAAGTACTAGGTTGGATACTGTGCCATGTTTCTTGGCATCTGTTTTAACTGAAGTAATAGAGGATAAATATCAATCACATGTCAATCAAAGTGTTTATTTGGTCCATAGACCTTTCCACAATGGATAAATATAGCCTACCTACAAACTGGTAGGATGTACATGGCTTTTGTTTGTTCCATTAGTGATCATACAGAATCTCAGCACCTGGCTGGATTTAATTCTATAGATTTTAAAAAGCCCATCCTTGTAGATAAGTTTTAAATTACTTTTCACAAAGATCAATATCCTCCTTTCTTTCTTTGCAAAATCCAGTAGCTCCAATAGCAATTTAAAATGGACAATAATTGCCTGCTTTCAGAACTGAACTGTCACAAGCCAGTTTTGAGGCTCCAGTTTTTCTGTTACTCATTGCTTATATTTGTTTTATTACAATAAAATGCATAGCACATGAAAAAAGGAAGTGCAGAGAGTTTGCAGATCAACGGAAACAGGGGAAGGAAAATGCTGAAGCCCAGAATATTAAAATGACTAGTTATTTCCTGCTTAATGCAATCCTCAGAGTTTTCTGAGAATGGTAAACATTACAGTGTTATCTATAAAAGTTTCATAAGAATGCGGAGGCAGGAGGCAGAAAGGTCATCAATTCAGATTGAAAGCTTTTCAGAATTAAGTTGTGTCAGTCTTTGTAGTAATTCAGTGTCCAAACTGTCAATGTCATTCAACAGTATATATGCTCACAATTATGTATCCTTTACAAGATAGTGGCTGACATCCATAGTGCATTAGTACTCATTCTGCAAATACTGCACTGGTCCTAGGGATGAGGATGGATTTGCATGGATCTCCCCTTCCCTCTGAAGCCCACGGTAACTCCCAAAATTATGTCCCTGAAGGCTGCGGGACCTTCAGGGAGATATTTTCAAGAGTTATGGCTGGTTTCAGAGGGAAGGGGAGAACTATGAAAGCTGCCCTTCTCCTGCAGCATGTGTGCAGTGTCACTGCACCAGTTCTTCATCAGTCTACATGTTGGCCAATATTATCAGATTTTGCCTAGTATGAGTCAATATTTGCTTCAGAATTTTATTGGCGCAATAGTGCCAAAATAGTTAAGCTGGAGAGTGTTTTCAACATTCCACCATAATAGGCCCTGAACATTCTATTGCTTATGAAGTCACAACTATTTCTCTACTCTGCCCAGCCATCAGCTCACATTCACTAGGTGAAAAGAGTCACTGCATGCCAGAAAAGTGCCTTATATTCCCCTGGGACCCAATTGATGGTTATTTTACAATGGATCCTCAAATCTGGGTTTTAAGAGGCAGAAAAATGCATTTTTAGTGCTTCTGTGCAGTAGCAAGTTTGAAGTTACAGTGCCCACAGTGCTGCCCACAATAAATATAGCAGCTGATTCACTGTTGCACTCCCACCTGCCGTTCTGTTCCACTGACTCTCTGCCCCAACCCTGCTGCTGCACTCCCTCCAGTCACTCCTGCCTGCCGGTCACC
Source organism: Hemicordylus capensis (assembly GCF_027244095.1). Classification (NCBI taxonomy): domain Eukaryota; kingdom Metazoa; phylum Chordata; class Lepidosauria; order Squamata; family Cordylidae; genus Hemicordylus; species Hemicordylus capensis. The sequence goes on along the minus strand of NC_069660.1, from coordinate 277,850,050 downwards.
CCAGCCCCTGGCCCCTGTTCCTGGCAAGCCAGCCTTCCCTGTTGGCTGTCCTGACCTCCACCCCCTGGGCTCAGGTGGCCTCCTTCCTTGGGGAGGCCATCTGAGCCCTGGGGGCAGGGCAGCTGGCAGGGAATGCTCCTGCCTGCCGCTCTGTTCTGGTGCACCCGATCACCCTATTGGGTGCGTGCCTCACCCCGGTCCCCTTATACCAGACTATACAAAGTCTTTACAACTTATATGGCATAGAAGTTAAGATGGACACCTTAACTTCCAATTTCCATTCTTTTTAGAGCACAAGTGAAAATGTAAAGCAGCTTAACTGAATATTAATGTAAAATTGCAGACATGGAGGGAGGGAGGGAAAGAGAGAGGCATTAAACAAATTCAATGTTTAAGCTGAAACTTAACCCACTGCTCTGGGTTGGTCAAACTGATGAACCAAGTAATGAGGTAAATCTGGTCTTGGATGGGGTGACGCTCCCTCTGAAAGACAAAGTCCACAATTTGGGGATGCAACATTGTCCTTGGAGGTGCAGGTGGCAGCAGTGTGCAGAAGCACCTTTTACCAACTACGGCTGGTACGTACATTGAGAAGTCAGACCTGACCTGAGTCACTCATGCATTGGTAACATCCAGATTGGACTACTGCAATGCGCTCTACATGAGGCTGCCCATGAAGACTGTTCGAAAGCTTCAGCTGGTCCAGAATGCTGCTGCAAGGATGCTCGTTGGTGCAAGTCACTTCATGAGTATCACACCCATCCTGCAGCAGCTTCCAGTCTGCTTCCAGGCTAGATTCAAAGTGCTGGTCTTGACCTTTAAAGCTCTGCACGGCTTGGGGCTGGGGTACCTGTCAGAACGCATTTGCCCATATGAACTTCCCAGGGCCCTCCATTCCTTGTCTCAGGCCCTGCTCATGGCCCCACCACTAACAGAGATCTGGTTGGCAGAGACTAGAGACAGGGCCGTTTCGGTTGTGGCCCCTTGGCTTTGGAAACGCCCTCCCTGAAGAGCTTCATCATGCTCCCTCCTTCAGTGTTTTTAAAACAACAACTAAAAACACATATTTTTAATTCTCCATCTTTGGTTATATCTGGTAGGTCCTTTAGTTTTTAGTTTTTATAATTCTCAATTTTTAGCTTTTAAAATAACTTTTAATTTGAAATTTAATACTGATTGTGGTTTTCAACCTGACTTTTAACTTGTTTATTTTATTTGGTTAATTCTATTGCTTTTATTGTATATTGCATCTCTTTTATTGTTGTGAACCGCCCTGAGCAGTAGTGTACTGGAGGGGCAGAGGATAAATGTTTCAAATAAATAATAAATAAATTACCAACTAGTAAATTTATGAAAGGGCTGCCATTAGTTTAAAAAGTCTTGAATCATCTTATCTCTGGCTTATGGATTATCTCCGGATAAGAAATCTCCTTATCTTTGCTGTTTTCAGCATAGTCTGCTTCATGACATTATTGTAAGAATAAAAATGTGATAACTTCATGGAAGCCACCATGAACAATTTGGAAGAAGGGCGAGATTCCCCAAATAAATAATGATTTTAAATAGAGTCACTGTTAGATGTTTTTAATTTCATTAGCAGCAAGCACTGCCTATTTCTGTCCAAACAATAGCCCGTGTGCTTTTGTGTAACCCTCTGTTCTAGATTCCTTACTGATATACATGACCACATTCTTTTGTTGAGAGCTGACCGGCAGACTTACAGACAACCTTATAGAGACCCCTTCTAGTAATGGTGATTCATGTTTTTAGGTCTCCAGAATTGCTCACTGCAGAGTTAAACATGTCAAAAATCAATAATTAAAATAATTTGCCTATCAAATAATGTGAATTGTGCAGAATGTGACACTTGCCCATTAAAGGAATCACATGTTATGCAAAGTTTCTTGCTGATGAAATGTTATAGCAAATCATTCCAACAGAGTCTCTGAATACGGTTTTTGAAACCTTGCATGCCATCCTGTTAGGGCTTCTGGCTGACCATTCGTTTCTTCGGCAGATTGGAGATATCGAAGCTTGGGGAATACAATATAGACACCACCAAGGAGAGAGGGAAAGTCAGTGTGTGTGTGTGCTGTGAGCAAGGAAAGCAGTTGTTTGTCATTTGGAAGAGACAGCAGAAGCAACCTCAGCTCCAGGTTGGCTAAAGACAGCTTCGAAGTGCAGCACCTCTCTGTGGGGATTTACTGCCTTGTAGCAGTGCCTCTTTCCTTGTGCTCAGCTTGCACATTTGCTTATTACAAGTACAAACAGGAACATAGTCTCAATAGTCTTATTCACATGTTATGTTCAATGCACTTACAGTTGGGGACACCAGCCCCTGTCTATGCCACCCCCTAGCATTGGTGAAGGCCCCTGTTTACTCACTCTCGGTTAGTAACATAGCAAGCTGCCTTCTACAGAATCAGACCATTGGGCCATCTAGCTCAGTACTGTCTACACAGACTGGCAACAGCTTCTCTAAGGTTGCAGGCAGGAGTCTCTCTCAGCCCTGTCTTGGAGAAGCCAGGGAGGGAACTTGGAACCTCCTGCATGAAAGCATGCAGATGCTCTTCCCCAAGCGGCCCCATCCCCTAAGGGGAATATCTTCCAGTGCTCACCTGTAGTCTCCCATTCAAAAACAAACCAGGGCAGATTCTGCTTAGCAAAAAGGGCAATTAATGCTTGCTACCACTTAATGGCACAGCAGGGAAATGACTTGATTAGCAAGCCGGTTTGAATCCCCGCTGCTTTGTTTCCCAGACTATAGGAAACATCTATATTGGGCAGCGGTGATATAGGAAGATGCTGGAAGGCATCATCTCATATTGCACAGGAGATGGCAATGGTAAACCCCTCCTATATTCTACCAAAGAAAACCACAGGGCTCTGTGGGCACCAGGAGTTGACACCGACCTAATGGCACATTTTACACTTTAGCACAAGACCAGCTCTCCTCCCTAGACCAGCTCTCCTACAAACATATATTGTAATATTTGCAAATAAAGCAAATATTACAAACAAATATTACAAAGCAAATATTACAAACCAGTGATCTTTCCTTTCCCAAAGGAAAGGAAACCCAACAGAGTTTCCCCTTGAGCTTGGGGGGGGGGGCAGGGGTGGTCTTCTATAAAGCAAGGTGAGGCTGTCACCTCAGGTGCAGGTGGGTACAAAGAGTGGCTCAGGGGGTGGCAAAGACTGAGCCTCCACCACCCTGGCACCACCCCTCCCCTCACTGCTGCTGCCCTTCCTCATTCTGCTGGGGCACGCAAGCTCCATGGGTGGCAAATGCAAGCTGCAGCGACTTGAATAACTGAATGTGAGAGGAGAGCTTGTCTTGGTAGCAAGCATGAATTGTCCCCTTCGGTTGCATTTCAATGGGACACTACATGTGAGCACTGACCGTTATTCCCCTGAGAGGATGTGGCCACTCTGGGAAGAGCACCTGCATGCTTGCATGCAGAAGGTTCCAAATTCTCTCCCTGGCATCTCCAGGTAGGGCTGAGCCTGAGAGAGACTCCTGCCTGCAACCTTGGAGAAGCCACTGCCAGTTTGTGCAGAGGAGAGCTGGTCGTGTGGCAGCAAGCATGACTTGTCCCTTTTGCTAAGCAGGGTCCACCTTGGTTGCATATGAATGGGAGGATACATGCATGAACACTGTGAGATATTCCCCTTAGGGGATGGAGCTGCTCTGGGAAGAGCATCTGCATGCTGGATGCACCCTGGCAGCATCTCCAAAATAGGGCTGAGAGAGATTCCTGCCTGCAGCCTTGGAGAAGCTGCTGTCAGTATGTGTAGACAATACTGAGCTAGATGGACCAATGGACTCAGTAGAAAGCAGCTTCCTATGTTCCTAATACTAATATGTTAGAAGAGACAAGAAGAAGTGGGTGACCAACAGCAAGGTGAATGGACTTGATTGCAACAGCAATGAATGCACCACTGAGAGACCGTAAAGGCTAAGTTGAAGACGGATCATCCTGAAGAGAATCTATCTATGTGGTTGCTATGTGTCAACACCAACTTAAGGGCACTCAATCAATCAATCAATCAGGAAAGACAAACACTTCAGCTTTAAGCAATGTTTATCAAGGCAAAAAAAGGAATAGCAGTAAATAAAACAAACAGCTAAAATTATCCTGTGCAATAGATCCCCCACTTCATAATATATCACCATTTTAGATTAAAGGAGTCCTGTGAGTTGCCACGTTGTTATTGCCTGGGTGACCCAACAAGTTGAAGATCCCACAATCTGCTGGATTCCTGCTCCTCAGAGCCGTTCTGTCCCACAAAGTGCAGGTTCTCTCCTTTTCACCCTTCAGCCTCTCTGCTCTTTGCTTCCACCAGAAGGGCACAGCTCCATCCACTTGTCAAAATCTCAGTTTAACTATTTCTTTCCTTTCACCAACTTCACACCTCATCCTCCCTTTTTCTCTTCTGCAGCCGTCCTACCTTTCCCTACTGCCACTCCCTCCAAACATTCTCATCTCCTTATTGCCAAGAGTTCTCTCCACTTTGGGCTCCTCCCCTTTCTCACTGCCTCAGATGTTTCCGTCACCCCTTTTTGCCCCATTGGGTGCATCTTTTCTTCCTCCTAACCTGAGGTGAGCTAAGAATGCCACTACCACAGCCTCACTTGTTGGCTTGATCTCAATGTGTATGCCACCCCTGCTGTTTTGGCCACATGGCCTGAGTGCTGAGCACCCACCCACAGATGGAGAGGGGTTCATAGGACCTTCATCTCAGGCAGCAAAATGTCTTGGAATGCCTCTGTTGGGGAAGCAGGGAGGGGACCTTATTCAATGTTACATTTAGTGCTATCGGCCCCTGCTAACTGAACAAAGAGGCATCTTTTAAAAGTGGAGATTCTCTTTATTTAGTAAGGGGAGAGCAACTGGCCCTATCCTTCCCCAGCACAGCATCCATCCAGTGGATGTTTCTGGTGTCTATCTTATGTGTTTTTTTTAAAGATATATTCCATATTCTGGAAGCATGATCCCCCATAGAGGTTGTCCAAACTAAATTCTTCAAATGTCAAAAGGCGTATCCAACAGCCTTAAGGCTGGAGGATAGGGTGAATAAGGTTGGAAGTTTTAAAATATTGGCTACAGCTAAAATTTCAACCAAGTGTATTGCCCACTCCCTGGTTCTGTAGGATCAGACCCACTCTAAGTGGTTACCCAAGTTAATGGGAAAACTCCAGACAGTTGGACTCTTTCTGAATCTCTAATTGCTGCGGGGTTTGATCAAGTCAATAGAATTATAGAACAATGTCTTCTAGATATCGAATCACAAGAAGAGAGAAGCAAACTCCCTAACTGTATTAAGAATTGGTGGGTCACCTCATTTTTAGCTCTGGCAAGCTATCTTTATAATCTGACATGTCCAACCAATCGGAGAGCCTTCACCTTAGCTCATTATAATGTTTCCCCATCAGCTTGGTTGGAGGGGAGATATAAAAAGACACCCTATCACCTGTGCAAGTGTTCCTGTGGATCAGACGAAGTTGATAATTTGTCTCATATTATACTTAATTGTAAATTTTACAGCACTCCATGTAGCAAATTGATTTTACCTCTTTTAGAGAACCTTCAGGGAAGACCAATGGATTTTTATGTAACCTATCTTCTTGCAGATAAGACTGTACTTGTTACTTCTTGTCCCGTTTTAATGTCCTCCCTTCAGCTGTGTTGGAGGGCAGATTTCGAGGGATCCCCTTGGAGGAACGTATGTGCCCATGTGGAGCTGCTGAGGTGAGGTGGAAACAGTAACCCATACTTTGTTTAACTGCCCTTTCTATGATATTGCCTGTTCCATTCAGATCACCCCCTATCAAAAGAAACATTTGGATTGGTCTGAGGAACATTTTATTTGTTTATTTTTTAGGAGATAGGCATGAAGACGTTACCCATAGGATTGCTTGCTTTTGCTCGGAGGCATGTAAAATAAGATGTCTGCAAACTGGTTTTTAAATTTTTACCTATGTTATTGTATTGTATTGTATTGCTCTTTGCTGTAGTGTTTATTTGGTCGTTGACTGTAAATAAATGAGTTCAGTTCTGTTACTTCTTGTGTTGGTAGATTTCGTCCCATTGCATAGATCTGTCAAGCAATGGCGAATCCACCCACCCTCATCATTTAGGTAAGGATGTCCCTGATAGGTAAACTTCTTACCTAAATGCAACTGTGCTCTCTGACAGACTGCACCAACTGCATTGAATGTCAACCTTGTATATAATGCTGAAATCTGGTCAAGTACCGTAATAAAGATATTGTATTGTATTGGTAGCATGATATCAACATGTAATGGAGGCGAGGGATAAGGAAGACCTTCAGTGCTGAAGAGCGAGTTCTGTAAACAGAAAGTGGTGAAAGGAGTCTTGGTGGGGCTCAGAACATAGTATTTTTGTTTGTTTTCTTTTATAGGGCTAATATAGGCACTCAGATGGTGCTACAACAGAACATTCACTATCTAGAAACTAGATATGGCAGAAGAATGAGAAGTTAAGTCAACTGTTGTTGATGTTACAGATGTACAGGTGATGTTGGAAATTTATTTATTTATTTGGTTGTTTATTTATTACATTTATATACTGCCTCATACAAATGTCTCAAGGCAGTTTACAAAGCTGAGCTGCTAATAGTTAAACATAAGAACAGCCCTGCTGGATCAGGCCCAAGGCCCATCTAGTCCAGCATCCTGTTTCTCACAGTGGCCCACCAGATGCTGCTGGAAGCCACAGGCAGGAGTTGAGGGCATGCCCTCTCTCCTGCTGTTACCCTCCTGCAACTGGTACTTGAAGGCATCCTGCCTTTGAGGCTGGAGGTGGCCCACAGCCCTCTGACTAGTAGCCATTGATAGACCTCTCCTCCATGAAGTTATCCAAACCCCAGTTATACCAGGCCTGACCAATCCAGAGGTTTTATACCACCAGCCAATCACAGGATGATGCTGCACACCCATATTCTCTTCTCTACCTGATGAGGCTTCTAATAAGCATGGCCTGTAGTGTTCTTGCACAGCACGTACCCTTTTGATGGGACTTCTGCAAGAGAACTTTCTTCTGTTAGCTTTTGTTGGATGCTAACACTGGGGTCTGCTCAGGCTTAAAAAAATATCTGCCACTTCCTTGGAATTTGTCACAAAATGCAAGCAGCTGGTGCTTATTAAAATACTGTCACACCAGAGTTGCACTGACATTTTTAGTGGAGGTTGTTTGTGGCATCCTCTCTGACCTTGTGTGTGAGCTTTTCTGTAGATTTTGGGGAGGGGGGGGCTGGCCTTGTGTTGAAAGAGGCTCCTTGTCAAGGTAATCAACTCCATTATTGGCACCCCCATCACTTCCTGAAGAATGGTGAGAGGTCCAGTCTCCATTTTTATCATCTGTGCAATTCCGTCTTGGGTTTTATTTTTTGCAAGTGTGCTGTTGAATGAATTTATGCAACCAAATTCCATATAGCACTCACAATGAAAAAGTTTGGCACTATCTGGATAAACATTGTATTTTCTCAGTGAGAAACTGTTGTAACTCTCTGATGGTTGATGACCGAAATAAAGTTTGATGTGATGATGTTGTGGTTCAAATACTGGGAAATCGAAATATTCCTGCAAGAGAAGTGCACCCTAGAGGGAAAACATCTAGATCATGGGCAATTACAAATGAATAATTAGTACAGAATGGTAGCACTAAAAGTTTTTAAAAGGCCTTAGATGAGAAGTGGCTTATAATCTCTCAAGGACTGTATGAACAAGCAAGAACACTCCAGAACTCTCCAACAAATAGACATAAAGGTTAACCTGTTTTACTGGACAGAAATAAGTGCCTCATCCATGTACAGCCACCGGCGTGTGTTACATTCTCAAGGCTAGCGTCTGAAAGAAAGCTGCTGCTGACAGAAATATGGCTGGCCTCTGACTTTTACCCCTTTAGGTGGTAAAATGACTAGTGAGTTTAAAGAAGTTTGACCATATGAACGATTACATTATTTAGATTTTAACCCTTTGCTGCAAGGAATTCTTTAAAACTATGTTTACTTAGCTGAGGCCTGACATCTATTCAGAGAGCTCTCTAGGATCTGGGAGAATCAGAACATCTCGTGAAACCCTTATGATAATTATCAGGAATTGTCAAGTAGGTTTTCCTTCCCAAGTTTACACTCTTGAATAATGATCTTGTGCAGCAATCTTTTTCTTGTTACAGATTCTTCTCACTGTGACTGCACTGGAGAGCTTCATGAGAAGAAACTGATAGCATCAGGCTCTGGTATTCTAAGAAAACATTATCTCCCTTGGCCAGCTGCTCAGAGCTTCATAGCATACTGGTATGTTAGGCAGAAATGATCCTTCTGGTGCACCTGCCTATATCACGAGTCATGTACTGGATTAAGCAGAGGAAAACACCCTATTCAGCCTTGTCCACTATCTCTCAGCCACCCTTCCCCCAATCTGAAAAATTGGGACACAACATTCCTATTCACATGTTATGTTCAACACTTGTACTATCTGTGTACAATATGCACATGTACAATATGTGTGTACAATATGCACAGATTTGCATGCAGGCACAGCTATCCACACATTATATTGATCATAGGTACAGCAGTACACTTCCTGTCTGTATTCTGCATTTCAGGAGCCCTGGACTCAGATTCACTTTTTGAATGAACATAGATGTAGTACTTCACACACAAAAATCTGCATGTGTACAGACATTCTGAAGGCAGGTACAACACACTGTCTGAATAGGGCTACTGACTTGCCATATTTACCTGAATCCAAGACTAAGTATTTCCTAAGTGTTAGAAATCAAGGGGTTATCTTAAATGCAGAGTGCTCTTCCTTTTGGGCAAATACAGAAATAACCCACATTTAACCTGTACTTTTAAAGGGCGTCATCTTAAATTCAGAGTCATCTTCTATTCAGGTAAAAATGGTACCATATTGAGTTGTTCAGGGTAAATATGGTACCATATTGAGTTATTCATAGGTACCACTGAGTGGGATTGAGGGGCACACATGTTTGCTGGCCACCTTTGCCTGGGGGCCACCCATGGCTCACACCATTGCTCCTAGGTTGGGGGTTCTTGCACCCCTCCAGCTGCCACCCCCTTTTAATGGTGCCACGCCCAATCTGTTCTTGTGCAGCATGCACAGCCCATAGTGCCCAGATCTTCTCACTGTGTGGCAACACCCACTCCCAGACTTCCATGCCAGAAGGATCCTCCCCTTGCCCCCACATGTTTGCAAAGCACCAACAGGTTGCTGGTAGACTGGAGCAGTTTCCCACACTCCCTCAGTATCTGTAGGAGCCAGCAGCATAGAATTAATGTGGTCCAGCTACACAGGTAATTGGGTGGAGTGTGGAAACAGAGGTGCATCTAGGCAATTTTGTAGTTGGGACCTAAAGGCCTTTGGAGTCCCCCACCCTCACCCCCATTGCAAGTTAAGCATCATTTTTTAACACATAGGTTCTTGAGGGCACAAACCACACCACCCAGGACAGACTAAAGAGGATCTGGGGGCCTCCAGGGTGTGTGTGTTGGGAGTTCTCTCTGGTAAGAGATACCTTTCTATTACAGCAGAGTGCACAGAGGCAAAACACAGCAGAGTCTGCCCAGGCATGTGTGTTTGCTGAGAGCAAAAGAAACTTGGAGCCAGTTCATAGTTTCTAATCAATATAAGGAGTTTTTATTGGAGAACTCCATTCTAGATAGAAAAGTGGAGAGATAGAATCTCTAATCTAGCTAGCTAGCTGGATGCTGTCTGCATCTCTGCACACATGGTGCAGAGAGAGAGGTGAGCGTGTGTGTTAGGGAGAAGAGGAAGGAAGAGAAGAAGGGAGGCAGGAAGGAAGGATAGGATGTCCCTGAGAGTAGCAATCTACATATCAAAGGGATAGTGTCAGAGCCAGAGGCGTATCTAGGGAAAATAGCGCCTAGGGAAAGCACTGAAATTGCTCCCCCTGTCCAAACACCCAACACCCATCTTGCAGATAACTTTACCATATCAGCTCAAAAATACAAGTCAAGCTAGTTAATCTTTTAATCTGTCAAAAACTATTTAGTTGTGGATGTAGCCAGACCAAAAAGCGCTGGAAAACTACAAATTTCAGTATGGTGGGGCTCATGAAATACCCAAATACTATGTGGAGGTGTACTTGGAAAATTAATGTCTAATTCTCTACTATGCATTGTAGCATCACTATTACATAAGTTTTAAAAATAAATGGCGAATTTGGCTTTTCCCAGATACTCTGAAAATAATTAAAGGATATGCAGAGTAAACTGTGTCACTGCTTGGAATATATTCTAGTATTTCAGAAAGACAGTTAAAATGAGAGAAAGAGCAAGAAACTCCCAGTGGGCCTTAATACTAAGGATTTCACACTGATTCAAAGACAAACTCACCATTAATAGCCATATTATTAAGACATCACATTTGACTCACTTATCACAAGAAGCAAAGTAAGAGCAAATGAATACAATCCTAGCTCATAAGCTTCAGCTCATTATTCACAAGCCCTGATTGTACATAGTGCCAAACTGAATATGTGTACAGTGACTTATATTATATTAAATTTTTAAAAATACCTATAGCCCCTTTGGGGGCTTCCTAAAGGCTGTGGGGTGGGTCTGAAAAGGTTCCCCCTCCCCTCGCTAGCCTCTAGGGCTTTGCAGGGACAATTTGAGCATGTGCGGTGGCCATTTTTAAAATATATATATATATGTATATATATATGGCCGCTGAAAACAAAATGGCTGCCATGCATGCTCAAATGGCCTCTGCAAGGCCTGGCATGGCCTAGGGCCTCACAGAGGCCATTTGAGCATGCACAGTGACCATTTTGATTTCGGTGGCCATTGTGTAAAAAAAAAATTAATTTAAAAAAATGGTGCCCCCTTCAAGAGGTACCCGGGGCACGTGCCCTGCCTGCCCTACCCTAAATACGCCCCTGGTCAGAGCAGTAGAGAGGAGGAATGACCAATGTCTTGATCCCTCTAGCCCTCTGACTCACTAGTCTGTCCCGCTCTGTCATTGAGGCATGAGACAGCGTAGAGTCCTTCACTTCCAACAGTGTGGAGGCCCTGGACTTTGGCTCTGAAGTCCAGGGGTAAGAGCGCCTCTGTGTGGAAAGCTTTGTCCCAGCATGTACCCACGGTGGCTTTCAGCAGCTTAAACCAGAATAGCTGAGCTACTGCTCTGTACCCAAGTAGCATGTGAGATTTATTTGATGGACTTAAGCAGTAGAATCTACAATACATGGGGATTATGGTTGGATGTAGCATGGAGAGAATTACTTTTTAATACATGATTCCGCACTTTATTTGAGATGGGGGCACTCAAGAGATGCTCTGCTCTATTACAAACAAGAATATTTGCTTTATATAGGAGGAGGGAGACAATAGCGGCAGGCAATTTAAATCCCATTTGAAGAAAAAAACATTTATATGCATATGTGTCATGTAAATCAGTACTGTATGCACACATTTTTATCCCAAGTAAATTAACCCTCACTAGTCCTGGAGCATTTCCAGATGGGGCTTTTAGCTCAGAACGGAGGATGTGCATTCGCACATTGGCTGGATACATGCCAAAGTCCATGTGAGATATTGGGGAGCATTTCACACACAATTCAGGCCTTTAGTTGCACCTCAGCGCCTAGCCCAATTTATGTCCGGGGTTAAAAAAAATCCATGTTTTGCGTCTGTGTTTTTGGACAAATTCTAACTTTCAGTAAAGCCTCACAGAAAACCTGCAGTAAAGCCTGCTGTCTGGGAAAGCGCCTGGCTTTGTATTTAGAGCCATTTACATGGCCAACTCCAGCCTCAAAGCATGCTTTGAAACTCTGCCTTTTACTGCTGTAACTCTTCTGACTTCAAAGATCAAGAGTGGTTTAAAGGAGGATTGGGCAAAAGATAGGCCAGAATCTCTAGGTGAGCTATTGACTATTCCTGGTGGATCACCTGGTGCTTGGTTGCTGGAATTCTTCCAAAGAATTTTGGGCTAAGAGGAGTTGAATCTCGGTCTGATTTGACAAGGCATTTCTTATGCTCTTAAGGAAACTACAAATCCAGATCACTTAGACTAGTTATATTTAGAGATCATTACATTTAAAAGATGTCCATAAATAATGGAGATTATAATGAAAAGAGTTGGAAAAAGTAGTATTTTCAGGCAATAGTCCAAGCCTTTCTGATGTAGGACCCATCTTGTAATTTTTTATTTGTTTATACATTTATATTTTGCTCTTCCTCCAAGGAGCTCAGGATAGTTTATGTGGTTCTTTTAATCCTCACAACAACCTTGTGAAGTAGGAGTGACTAAGGGCACTTTCAGACGAGGCGATATTCCACTGGAAAACAAAAGCTGCTAGCGTTTATCGACACTCTTTCCAGATGACCCAGCCCCCTTTGGCGCCCAATCTTTGTGATTAAAAATGGAGGGGTGAGAAAAAGATGCACTAATGTGAAATGCCACCTGCTGGTCATTTGTGAGAAATCTGTGATGCAAGTCAAATCACTTTTAAAGCAGTCTCAATCGGTCATGGATTACCTGCAAATGGCCAGCAGGTGGTATTGCATAATAGTGCATCCTCATCTGACCTCTCCAATTATAATGGCAAAGATTGGGTGTGAAAGGGGGCTGCAACATTTGGAAAGAGCAGAGATAGCTAACAACTGCTCTTTTCCGGTGGAATATCCCCTCATCTGGAAGTGCCCTAAGATATACTTTGCTTCTCCTTCTCTTTCTCACATCCAGCAACCTCCCTTGTTCTCTTTGAAAACAATAATTCTGAACAAATGAGAGAGAGAGGGAACGAACAAACGAAATAGGACGGACAAAGAGGCTGTTCACATGAGCAGCCAACCTGGGCTTGGCTGCCCATGTGAAGCAGTGGGGTTGAGCCTGATCCCGGTGCTGCCTCGGCCCAAGCCCAGGTATTTACCCCAGGCTTTAACCTGGGTTTAAGGGTGTGAGTGCACTCTTATCCCCAGGTTTGGGGTTGTGTGTGTGTGCGGGCTATAGGCAGCCCATGCACACACAGAGCCAGGTGGCAAGAGCACCCGGCTGAGAAATGATCCCTCAATGCACAGCGCTCCTGGTGTGGTGCATTGAGGAATGCTGGAGGACTTCCTCCTCCATCTCCCTGCCCTTCCACTTGCCATGGCACCAATCATGTGTTGGGTGAGCAGCAGAGACTTGAAGGGTAAGGAGAATGTGTGTGGGGAGGTAGGCAGGAGCCTGCTTCCCCGACTGCCCTTGGCCTCACCAGCATTTTTGGTCTTGTTAATGACTTCTATTACTATTATTTAAATACCACTTCCCAACAAAAAAAGTTCTCAGAGTGGTTTACACAGAAAAATAATAATATGGTTCTCTGTCCCCAAAGGGCTCACAGTCTTAAAACACACACACTCACACACACGAGAACACAACAGCCCCTAGAAGGGACGCTACACCACATTGAATGGGGCAGTTGCTCTCCCTTGCAAAATATAAAAGCTAACTCTTTGCCCAGATAGCAGAGGCTGAAATAAAAAGAAATTAAAAGAATGAAGAAATAAGATGAAGAAATAAACATAACTAGTTGGCCCGGGCACAAGGTATCTGCACCTCTAGTTCTCCGCCCTCCTTCCCCCTCCCTCTTGGCTCCCCCCCACCGTTCTCAGCCCCCCCCCCCCGGCTGCCACCGCTGCTTTCTCTCCTGCCACTGCAGTCATTTTCTTTTTTCCCCGCCACCACCATTTTCTTCCTCCACCAGCCACCATTTTCTTTCCCCCACCGCCACTGTTTCCTCTGTCTGCAGCCACTTTCCTCTCCCCCTCCCAGCAGCTTGCTTGCAAACTCTCACAGGAGCTGCCACACATGGGATTAGCGACGGGTATGTCCTAGAGAACTATATATATAGATGGAGAATGAAAGAGATATAGAACCAAATGGAGTCTGAATGAATTTAACTTAAATGTCTTATTTTAACATTATTTGGAATATAATCATAGGGAAGGAAGCTGCCTTATTCCGAGTCAGACCATTGGTCCATCTAGTTCAGCATTGTCTACACAGTCTGGCAGAGGCTTCTCCCAGGTTGAAGGCAGGAGTCTCTCTCAGCCCTGTCTTGGAAAGTCCTTTGATGTATTTTTCCTAAACAGGGCAGGGATCAGAGAAGTCAGTGGCAGTTGGTGGAGGCTGAGGTGGGGGGAGCAGAAGGTGGAGTATACCTTTAACTCCTGGGGATCTCTCCTGCCTCCATTGCCTGGCATACTGCGTGGAGGGCATTGGTCTCACAAATCCTTTCTCCTGGGTGAAAAAAGAAGCATTATTCCCTTTGTAGCCAATATAAAATATTGGAGACACAACACTTCCTTTCCTTATACAGGTAGAACATATATGAGTGTTTAATACATACTGTAAGACTATTGTGGTTATTTGTGCTGAGTTGTAGCTTTTGATTCATGTTGTCAAACTTCATTTTCTCCTTGCTACAGTTTCATTTTATGAAAACGTTATTATGTCATTAAAGTAAATCCTTCACATTACTTAGCAAACCAGTACGGGAAATGTTAAAAATAGATACCTTGAGCCTCTTCCTTCCCTCTTATACAGTAGAAGCAAACCAGAGTTTGTATTCATGGAAAAGGCCAGGACCTGAAGTTACTTCATTAAACAAGACATTAAAAATAAAGCAAGGAAGTTTGATTACACATTCTAATGAACATGCACATACATATAATTGCTTTTTTTTTTTGGACAATTTTCTTTATTTGAGAACATCTTAGAGTAAAAGGCAGCAAACAGAGTTACAGCAACTTTCTGGAAAACAATTGCTTCAGTGTTTCACCAGCTTACTGCATTTTTCAAAGTTACATCTCCCACCAAAACAGTTTTAAGGAAGAACTTCCTCAGTCTCCTATTACAATGTATTTTTAAGCACAAGTGATTGCCAGGTAGCAGAACTGCTTTCATTCTTTTAATTTTTTGTTGGCCTTTATGATTCATAAGTATGGTATTATAAGAGTCCTGACATTTCACTGAAATCCTGCATATGTTATGTGAGAAGTGTTCTTTAATCAATGAAATGAAATGCTAAAGCTTTAAAAGAGAGCTTTCTCTTCCTCGAAGGCTCACATTCCTTCTCTATTTGCAAATTATAACTCCATTTACCCTTTCTAGACCAGTCATAAAGAAAATATCTTAACCATATTTATGGATAGAAGTGACTGGAAAATTCTGAATTAATTAGGAAGATTTTCCAGATTCCAGCTTTTGTACAAGTGACACATATATATTTGCCCTGATCCAGCAATACATGAAAACAAGTATGTATGCAGATCACCTTTTTGGTACTTCCACCCTTTGATATGCAGAAGAGCACTGCAGAGGAGAAAATCCCCCCATTCAGCACACTGTATATGTGGGATTGGGTTCACATCCACAAACACAGACTGACCACTAACATGTGGGAGCCAACATGTGAATCCAAGCACTCCTTCCCTTCTACATCAGGTGATCATTATTGTTCCAACTGACAGCATGGAAAGCTATTGAGGAGAGTTGGAAGAGATCTTTGCCTAAATCTACGAAAAAGGATAGGTGGACTGAGGCCATTTTCTATACAAGATACCAAATAAACTAAGAAAGTTAAAATAAGTATTATCTTGTCCAAGTAGGCTGTTTGTCCAAAAATGAAAGCTAATAATAGAATGATTCCATCAAATATCATATCTCCCTACGATTTCACTTTTGATTTATAGTCACATGCTGTACATAAAGGTGGTCATAAATCTAGTTTGCACAATAGAGCCATCGCAAGTTGGCATAAACTTGCCCCACAGAGCAGATCCTAACACATGTTCATTATGAGCATAACAGGAGTCCTGCAATTTTTTGGAAGAAAATTTGACAGTTTCTGAAGATGGTCTAATTCACAAGGAATGTTGGAACCAAAATTTCTCCAAAATGAAATCTGAAGAGGAATTTCAGGGTTCCTCACAAGGAGCAACTTTGTAGAACTTTCCCAGACAGCTTCCTCCAGATATTGATGGGTGAGCCACTTCACATGAACAGCTAGCCACATGGTAAGAGTCACTATATAGATCAAGGCTCAGGGGTGGAGGCACCATTGTGTGGACAGAGAACCCAGCCACCACTCCCTGTGGAGCTGCCCAGTCCACCCCCTGAGTCTGATGTCAGACACAGTAGGCGTAGCCATATGCAGAAACAGGGCTGCCCACTCTCATTCACAAGGCACTTCAGCCTGCACTGGGTTTTCCGCATGCCTGGGAGCACCTTTCCCTGCCTTGAAAGGCAGAGACATCCGCTTCCAGCCTGGCACAGAACCTAGTGCAGGCCGAACTGCATGGCCCCATTTGTGAGATGTGTCAGCCAGTGCTGGGTTCCCAGCCTGACTAGGGACACATCTCTCTGCCTTTTGAGGCAGGCATGCTGGAAACCCAGGCATGCTGGAAACTGAGCGCTGGCTGAAGTGCCTTGCAAATGGGACCACATGGCCCCGTTTCCACATATGGCCACGCCTTGTACGTCTGATTCCAGACACAGGGTGTGTGGCTAGGGCAACTGGGGCTGCTGCTGGCGGGTTTCACCCATGCCAGCAGTGGCTTCCTATGCTTCTGTCAGGGCTGCACAACTTTGGCCCTCCTGTTATTGTGGGACTACAACTCCCATTATTGGCCATTGTGGCTGAGGATGATGGAAGTCTTTCAACAACAGCTGGAGAACCAAAGTTGTGCAGCCCTGACATAGATCAATATAAAACAGACTCTCCTTTGTGGCTGCAATGTGCAAACTGACCAGTTTTAATGCGCATCACGAGGAATTTAATAAAGAACTCATTGTATGAAATAGATGCTACTGCTAACATACGGCTTTAACATCGAGTTCAGAAAATAGGGATGTAGTTGTTAATTTTTGTCCTGTGTCTTTGGGCGATACATTCAGCAATCCATACAACATTTCTGCTTTCTTGTTCCTTCAACTTTACATAGGCGTAGAAGACTCCAAAATGGAACTGGTTATTGAATGCCAACACATTCATTTTCACCTAAAGAAAAATGCATAAGAAGAAATATAAAATATTATATTAGAAAAAAACCTGTTAATGGCATTCATGTCTTCTGTTCTTGAGGATTCTAACAAGCTTTACAAATCTTACCACTGCACCAGTAAATGAGATACTGGTTTTGTCTAGAGGGGCTCAGTTAAAATTATGCAGGCACCAAAGAGCCTATAGTTAAGGTGAGAAGTAAAAATTGTGTTCTCCCGTAAAAAACCCTGAATGTTCTATCCAACCAAGAATCCAAACCACCCATCTAACCAGGGCTGTCCCTAGGGGTGTGTGGGGCTGGGGGCGAATCAGCATGTGGGGGCTGGTTAACATTTCAATCTAACATGCCCAATATTTAAAACACAGATGCAAACATATGCAATTTGACACAGTTGCATTCCAAACTTGAATTCCAAAATCAAATTCTCTTGCAATAAAAATCTCATTTGAAGAAAGGTGCTTGTATTCCCAACACTTAACTCAAAGTTGGAGGCCACCGAGTGTAGGTTATAGTTAAACAATCCATTATATATTTGGGAGAATTAGTGGATAATGCAGTCATACTTCCTAATGACCTACAGATAACAAATTTAGAATGAACAATCATGCCACTGAAATTAGCTGAATGAACTACTTTACACTTTTATACCAGAATATGCTGGGGCGGGGGGGAGGTTTAAATAATATTTTGCATGTATTTTTAAAGAAGAAATCCTCAAGATAACTAGCAGATTTTAACTGTCATTGTTCTCAACAGATGTTCACCACTCAATCATATGGGTAATTCCCAAATCACATCATGCCCCCAAAGAAGCAGATCTTTCTCAGATTCACATTTACCATATATAGTGATTATTCAATAAAATGAACAGTATTTGAAGTTGAATCCTACAAATTTCAAACTGTTCTTTTACTTCCCCTTTGCAAGCAGATTATTTTTTTAAATCTACTACCTATATTTAAGTCCTCTATCTGTGCAGTCTATGCAAAATGACCTGCCAAAATAGCAGGCCTCACTTACTAGTTGAATATATTGGAGAGAAACCCAGATATGATAGTTGCTCCTATCTTTAAACTGACAGTAAAACACACTTTGTGAAGCATACAAGTGCTTCTGCCACAAAAGCAGGAATACCATGAAGAAAAATGGGCATGATTCAGCAAAACTGGTACAATAATGCACTGAAATTCTTTGTGTTTACCATTTGTTTGTTAAATATAAACAAACAAACAAACAAGAATATCAAGCCGCAGCTCCCTCCCCCTTCCCCCAGCTCTTCGTCAATTCATCCCTCTTGCCTCACCACTTCAACCCATCAAAGGGGGTGTTATATTTTCGTTTTTTCCTTTGAAACAGTCTTTTAATGGGCATCAAGAAAATATGTGTAGCACTGCAGAAATGCTCAAAGCATTTTAGTCCATTACAAACTTATTAAAAAGACAATAATTAAGGTATTTTTATGTGAACTACTGTTAAAAGCACAAAGCAAAATAAAATAGTAATGGTTGTAAGGGGAAGCATGTTGAGAAAACCATTTTCTCTTATTTTGCTATTGAAGCCATTTTAAGAACTTTGTTGCTAAAAAAAAGCAGCATATAAATATTTTCAGTGGGGATGGAGGAGAGAAACCTCCCCCCCCACACACACACACCCCGAGACCAGATTAGAGCTATATGCAGTCTTTAGTATTCTCAAGAAAAAAACCCAAAACCAGATCAATTTTGTTAGAGCATTTTTTCTTCCCTTTTAAAGTGTAAAACTCTTACACACAAACACAGACACACACAAAAGAAACACATGCACACAAATTGAGATTTCTTCTTTCACACACACAGTTCATGACTTAAATAAAGGGAGCAAAGGGAACTTGGGCCTTCCTGCAGATGTTGGACTGCGACTCCCATAATCCCTAACCATTGGCATTCTGGTTGGGGGCAATTAAAATTGTAGTCCAAGAACAGGTGGAGGACCAAAGTTGTGCAGCCCTGGGGAGGGTCTTCATCATCAATGGCCAGCAAGTCTGTCAGTGGCGGCATATCCATGATGCATTTCTAGTCAAGAAATGGCTACAGAGCACAGGAGTAGGGCTGTGTGTGGTCACCCAAGCATGAATTGCCACCTTCGCTAAGCAGGGTCTGCCCTGGTTTGCATTTGAAAGGGAGACTATATGTGTGAGCACTGTAAGATATTCCCCTTAGGGGATGGGGCCGATTTGGAAAGAGCACCTGCATGTTTGCATGCAGAAGGTTCCAAGTTCCCTCTCTGCCATTTCCAAGATAGGACTGAGATAGACTCCTGCCTGCAACCTTGGAAAAGCCGCTTCCAGTCAGAGTAGACAATACTGAGCTATATTGAACAATGGTCTGACTCAGTATATGGCAGCTTCCTATGTCCTTATGTACTCCCTAGCAATTTGGCCGACTCCAAGAACAAGGTTTGTTTCTTTATGCCCATGTGTACAATGGTTCTATGTTTGTTAGCTTCTCCAGAAAGTGACAGTCTTTTAGCACATTGTGGTTTCCTTATGCTTTAATCAGATGTTGACCCTTTATTCAGAGCAAACAGTGCCCGCTCCTGAAAACCCACCACTACATTCTGTCACAACTGACAGAAATAGTTAAAGGAATGTAGTGAAGACAGAGTTCTGAGACGGAGAAAGAGCATCTTACCTCAAGTTCAAAAAATGCATCTTCTAATGTTCTTTCTCCTGTGCTGCCTCCTAGCCCTTCAAAGCAAGCCCTGTATTCCTGAAAGTACAAACAGTCACCAATGGCTTTGCTTAACCTACACATACTGTTTCTTTTTGTTTACAAGTAACTTTTTTTGCAAAATCCAGAACTCTGGGATATCTGGTTAATGAATTCCCAGCCTGCTTTTTCTTCCACCTCTCCTCGCTAACACATTTCTCAGGGTGAATGTATAGGCATTACTCTTACATGGTAAAACCACCATGAGGTGCCTGGCAATGCAACCCCACTTAGTGAAGCAGCCACATAACATTCATTTTTTGAAATCTTATATTGTTTTATCTGCGGCTGTATCTTTATTTATACTCTTTATCTTGTGGTAGCAAGCATGAATTGTCGCCTTTGTTAAGCAGGGCGCTCCCTGGTTTGCATTTGAATAGGAGACTACATGTGAGCATTGTAAGATATTCCCCTTAGGAGATGGGGTTGCTCTGGGAAGAGCATGCAGAAGGTTCCAAGTTCCCTCCTGGCATCTTCAGGTAGGGCTGGGAGAAGTCGCTGCCCGTCTATATAGAGACAATACTGAGCTAGATGGACCAATGGTCTGTCTCAGTATAAGCCAGCTTCCTATGTTCCTATGTAACATGTTTGGATGTCATTTAAAATAATGAGCAACCAAGAATGACAGAAAATGTAACCTCATGATTATGGCACTCTTCACGGAGAGCACTGATGCTCTTTTCTTGGGTGCCACTATACACAATGTTGTCTGTTTAGCCTTCTTAACTCAACCTGACCCAGTCATGAATGTTCAACATCTTGCTGAGTTGGCACTGCTCACTTTCACCTAAGAGCAAGGCTATGTTGGCACTCAGCATGGCTTTAGATCCCCAAAGATAGTGCTCCAAGGATGCTGCTCACAAAAAGGGAATTTGAAGCACATTCCCACTTGACATGGGACTCAGCAAAGTCAGAAAGAGAAGGTGCTGCTTCCCTCATGACATGACTCCTCAACAAGGGATAACCAAGATGGCGGCATAAGGTTTCAGGCAGTGGGCTCCATTCCCCTCGGGCACTGGCTGCATTGCAAAGAGTGAGCAGTCAGTGTGTTAGAACAGGGAAAGTTGTTGGTCACATCCAATCAAAACCCCCACAGAACTGGACAGGATGGAGACACCGACTCCTCTGTTGCCAACTGCCCCATGGGCTTCTGGTAAGGTACATTGAGAATCAGGGCTCTATTTATTTTACTATGTTTAGAATGAGACTGAACAAATACTTAATGTTCTTTCTTTGGCAGAACATGCCAAGGAATGTTGTAGACACAGTATGCTTTTGTCAAGAACAATTTTTGTATTTACATACAGCATAGTACTCTGCCACGCCCTTCACTTGCTCGTAATCCTCTGCATTGGCAAGCATATTTAAGCCTTCTGGATACAGCTTCCCACATGTTGGATACAGCTTCTGTCGGTCTTCTTTACTTAGTTCAGTGCCAAATGAATTAATGGTGATTATAAAGGCACGTCTGTCCGCTTCAAACTCAATACAAGAAAACAAATTACAGTTCCAATAATTAAGAATTGTTTGGAGAAGTGTGCTATTAAGCATAGTATTTCTTTGTAATAATTCCACTGAAATTCACATTTCTAAGGCAATTCACATTTCTGCTCCTTTGTCATGATTCTGGAAAGAAGCTGCAATGTCATTTTCTTAAAAATCTATCTATCTATCTATCTATTATAAAGGTTAAGCAAACACATTTCCAGTCGAGTTGGGAATTCATATTATTTCCTGCTAATCAGAGATAGATCAAAATGCCTTCAAAATGGCAGACATCAGAATGGTATAGTGGTAGCCAAAGCTTTGGGGCAAGTGAAACACCACTGAAGGCCAAAGTATGTCATGCTGGTTTGTGCCACAGTAATGTACCATCCTCCATTCCCAGGGTCTTTTTAAGGGACAGGGCAAGGCAGCAGCTGCACACGTTCCACACACGGAGGAGGCCCCATCCATGTATGGCTCAGTATTTGAAATGATCAGATCAATCCTTTTTATTCAAGGCAGTAAAAGTAATCCGCTAAAATACATAACTGCAGGATTAAGAGTTATTTCAATCTTTTGGATTGTTGTTACATTGACACAGGTTGCAGTGGCTGACATACTGTGTAATTCCACACAGTGGAATGCTAACGTTTGTGTAGGAGCACAGGGGCTCTGTTGTGCAAGCGCAAAAACTGCACAAATTGAGTTGTGTGACAGTCTGCATACATGTAACTCTGTTTATGCCATTTTTGTGCTTGAGTAACTGCACAAACATTACACTATAAGCATTTACCTCAGACCAGAAAAAATATTGCGAATGGATCCTGTATCTGTATAAATAGGCGTTGGATCTCTTATTAACTTATTACATTTATTTAAAAGTAAGTTTTTACAGTATACCATTAATGACACAAACATGTGCAATATTATACAGTATGTCAACCAGAGAAAAGAGGCGTGCGGGAGATGAATATTTTGCTCCCAGGTCTCTCGGAGGCTTAAAAAGGCCTTTTCCATGCCTCAGTGCAATTTTGCCTCCACCAGGAACTGGAGTGAACAGCAACATTATTTTACATTGGAGATACAAGTAGAAGTGCAGGCCTCACTTTATTGTGCAGCCAGACCTACATGCCCCATTTCAGGAATGTCCCGAGCCCTTGTTGCTTTGGCCACGTGTGGGACCGAAGCTGCACTTTAGGGCTCCTTGACATTTGCTATGGTATCTGTTGTATTCTATCTAGTCATCTTTCATGTTTTGTTCATTGGAAGTCTGTCCCTGTGGAGATCCTGTAGAGAGTGTGGGGGTGGTGGATGGAGTCAGAAATGAAAGGGAGGGAAAGAAGAAGGTGAAAAATTGAGCTGTTTCTGAATAAAGCTTAGTTAACCACCTTAAGTGGCACAGCAGGGAAATTCTTGACTAACAAGCAGAAGGTTGCTGGTTCAAATCCCCGCTGGTACTATATTGGGTAGCAGCAATATAGAAAGATGCTGAAAGGCACCATCTCATACTGCGCGGGAGATGGCAATGGTAAACCCCTCCTGTATTCTACCAAAGAAAACCATGGGGCTCTGAGGGCACCAAGAGTCGTCACTGACTTGACGGCAGACTTTACCTTTACTTTAAACAAACATAAGATTGCTTTGTGCTTATAATGGAAGCAGCAATAAAATGGTATCTTAACACTTTCACTTCAGCTAGAGTCAGGTTCCCCCATGTTGAGTCCCTAGATGTTGAGCCAAAGTCTTTGTGGCTGGGGATCACTGGAGTCTAACATCTGGAGATACAAGGCTGGGAAGCCCTGAACTAAAAGCTTACTCCCAAAAGCACAGGAGAACTGACAGGGGGTATCATTGTATACCACTGACCGGTCATTCCTTTGTCGGGTAGCCCACTTGTTAATGGCCTAGGATAGTTGGCTGATATTTTCTTTATGAAAGTGAATTGCCAGGAGATGATGGGGGGCTGCCCCTTGCTGCCCCCTGCCTCCTTCCCTGCAACAGAGACAACTTCTTATGGAAGGGCTGCCCTGCCATCAGCCCATAATAGGAAAGATGTTGCTATGTGAAGCTTATTACCATGTGACTGAGGCATGGGTGGTTTTTCTCAACGCATTCTATGTGGGTTTAGTGTTAGGATGCATGTAAGTAACAGTCTTAGTGAAACCGCTGAATTATAGCTAAAGAAACTGAAAACTCTTTTCGAAAAATGCATAATCCATCTGCTCTGGGGATATGGTTGGCGGTTCTTGAATTGCACCTGTAGAAGGAGGAGGTCCAACAAGTTCAGATTTTCCCATCTGAAGGTTTAGGCAGGTAGCAGAGAGCAAACAGTAGCTACTGAAGGACTATGATCTATCTATCTATCTATCTATCTATCTATCTATCTATCTATCTATCTATCTATCTATCTATCTACCACAACATCAAGTGCACTAACCACACAACTGCTTAAGGCACAACAGACTCCTCGCAAGTGTTATCTTTTTTGGTAACTGTGTATAATAAGCAGGGATAAACATTGCATCTGATAAATAGGGACTACATTCTCTTACCTCTAAAAGAGGGCACATTGTCTCTGCTGTTGTACCACCTTGATTTCTGCAGAATGTATGGAATGCCTCAAGATAAGACTAAAGAGTAGGAGAGAAAAATGAAACAAAAAATATAAAAAATCTCTAGTTTTCATGTTATCTAGTTCTAATTGTAATTTTAATCTGCTTTTAATTGGTTTTTTATTTTAATTATTATGTTTGGTTTTTTTAATTTTAGTGTAAACCATCCTGAGCCATTTTAGGACGGGTGGTATATAAAGTGAGTAAATAAAATAAAATGCAAATCTTCTTTGACATATGTCCAGTAAACAGCAGCAGGGATTTAACTTAGAGAGAGTGTGGGTGTATGTGGGGCAGTGGGCATGGGTGGGTGGATATTCACAACTTCATATTTGTTGTTTGCTGGAAGAAAGTTAATATAATGCCCCTTCCCCACCCAGTTCTTCGAGCAGCTGTACAGGTTACAGATGGCATCAGGTAGAAGGGCAAGCCACTTCTGCATTTGCTTCTTGCTATTTCCTGTTGCATGCAGACTTTGCTTCATCAACACTGAGCACAATCCACATGCTATTAATACCAATCATAAATCTTCCATTTATTGTAACAGTGATAAATCACGCATATTACCGTACTTTAACTTTCACAGCTAGTGTTTACCTTGTATAGCTTGTTGCGCATAATCTCAATATTCATTTCATCAAGGTCATTTTCAGATATGCAGTCTTGAAAGAAGTCAGCTGGAAAAAAAGACATGCTTAAATTACAAAGCCAATCAAAAATAGGCATAAGTAGTCCATATATCAGTTCTCACACATTTTGGGACGAATGGCCAATGTCGAAAGATTTCTACTATTCTGCAAAGCATAATATGGAAAGGAGGAGGAAAGAAATATTTTTTACAAATGCCTGTGTTGTTGTTTTTAATTCGACAGGGTTGTGGCACCCCATAAAAACCGGAAGTGCCACATTATGTGTGAACCCAGCCAATATTTGTTCTTCCTAGGGCTCACTTACTTACTCTTCATGAGCACCTTCATGAGATTGCCTTATACTAAGTCAGATTAGTTCATTAGTCTACACATGGGCTGCACAACTTAGGCCCTACTGAGGATGTTGGACTACACTCCCCATTATCCCCAACTATTGGTCACTGTGACTGGGGATGATGGGAGTTGTAATCCAAAAACAGCTGGTTGGCCAAGTTGTGTAGCCCTGATTTACACTGACTGACAGCAACTGCCCAGAGTTTTAGACAGGGATCTTTCCCAGCTTCCCTAGAAATGCCAAGGACTGAACCTGGGACCTTCTGCATGCAAAATATGTACTCCACCACTGAGCGACAGTCCCTCCTATTAAAAGGTAAAGTGTTCCGTCAAGTCGGTGTCAACTCCTGGCGCCCACAGAGCCCTGTGGTTGTCTTTGGTAGAATACAGGAGGGGTTTACCATTCCTTCTTCTGTGCAGTAGAATACAGGAGGGGTTTACCATTTGCCTCCTTCCATGCAGTGTGAGATGATGCCTTTCAGCATCTTCCTATATCGCTGCTGCCTGATATAGGTGTTTCCCAATCTGGGAAACATACCAGCGGGGATTCAAACTGGCAACCTCTGGCTTTGTACTCAAGCCATTTCCCATTAGTTAGCATGCAGTTATAACATTGTATTTATACAGAGCAGGTCAGCACATCTTATGATCCACTAGACCAGGGCTGTACAACTTTGGCTTTCTGGCAGATGTTGGTCTACAACTCCCATCATAACTCACTATTGGCCACTGTGGCTGGGTATGATGAGAGCTGTAGTCCAAAAGCAGTTGAAGGGCTGAAGCTGTGCAGCCTGGCACTATACCTAATGCAACCCACTGTCTGTATGCGGCGGCCCCTGTTTTTTTGCTGCCAGCCTGGGACTGAAAAAATGGGAGCTGTCTTGCACTCAGAGGTCACTATACATAATAGCTGTCTGTATTCATCTTGGAGGGCTATAAGTTCTGCAGACCTGGTGCAGAGGAATAAGAAGTGCTGCCATGTTAGGAAACCAACTTATCCATAAAGTCCTGGTGTACTCATATGAGACTGCAAACAAACATACCTAATGGCGTGTCCACTAAGATTGCATTGAATAACTCTGCGGGGTTGGGAGCAATGCTGACAGCTTCCATTTGCTCAAAGTTGCCCAAAGGATGGCACTTAAGAACCATTTCCTCTATGGGTCGCTGACGCAACGTGCCAGTAATGAGCAGAATCACATTGTCAATCATGTAGCTGTATCTAATGCAAGAAAACAATATCAGCCAACAGTTAACTTGCTTTCTGGGGGTGGGTGGGAATGCTTTTAGAAAGCCAAATAACCAAGACTCCTAGTCCAATGTGAAAGTTAAATACAACTGTACAGTGACTTGGATTTCCTCTCTCAGCTGTGGTAATATGCAAATGAGGGATCCTTTTCAAGATAATGCTACATTAGACAAAACCTAATTAAAATCAGACTTGCGTGAAAAGATCTTGGATAGGCTAGACAGAACTGAAATCAAATGCAAAAGTAACTGAGAATTTAATACCCATTTCCCAGGAGTGTTAGGACTGATTCTCACCTCAGGTAGAAAATGTGATTCTTATATGCATGCAGACTGTTCATATATTATATGAAAGATTGTATGGCGGAAGAAAGATCAGACATGCCCAACTTCCAAGCATTCATTATGAACATGTTCATGAATATAGAAAGCTGCCTTATATTGACTCAGACTCCAGCCACATTTGCATGTAACACAGAACCTCAGGTCCAATGGACTCAAGGTTGCAAGCCCTCCCTCCCACCGTTCTCCCGTTCACATTTGGATGTTCAGGAGAGCAGCCTCTCTGTAGTCACCAAGGCTGCAGAGAGGTGGGGGAGCTGGCTGTGTGGGCTTTACAGAAGGACAGCCTGCACAGCCAATCACGCCGGAGTTGAGGGAGGAGCTTTTCCCCTCAACTCCAGTTCCAGGGCAAGTAGCCCGCAGTTCCGAATTCAGACATACTGCAGGCTTCCTGGAAACTTGGTTTGCAGCAATGGAATTCACTACAACCCGAGGGTTCAGATTTTAGTTTCAGTCCTGAACCTTCCATTTTGTTGCTGCACCTGACTGTGGTTCCTTGCATTTGTATATAACATCCATGGAACCGCAGGCCTATTCAACTGCAGTTCCACATTATGTGCGAATGTGGCCTATTGGTTCATCGCCAAACATTGCTTTGCTCCAGAGCTTCAGATGATGCCCTTCCCAGTTCTATTTAGAGATGCCAGGAACTGGACATGTATATGTATGTATGTATCTATGGATTGGATTGCATTGGATTGCATTGGATGTGTTGTACATGTGGCGGGGGGTGCTTTTCTATCCTTATTATGAATATGAGGAGGTCAACTGTTTGTGATCCTGTTCCCTCCATTTGTTTGTTTTTATTTATTTTTAAATGTATACTTCAGCTTTCCATTATAAACTGCTCAAGGCAGCTTACAAATTAAAACAATAAATTAAACAGCCAACTGAACAATAAAAACAGTATCAAAATCAGACAGAAACAGTGGCAGATTAAAAAAAAAAAAGGCTGCGATTCAATAAAATACAGCCAATACTAGGAGAAACCAAGTGTCCTCCTTTAGAGCATGACTGCACAACTTTGGCCCTCTGGCAGATGTTGGACTACAATTCCCATCATATCTCAACTATTGGCCCCTGTGGCTGGGTATGATGGGAGTTGTAGTCAAAAGCAACTAGAGGGCTGAAGCTGTGCAGCCCTGCATTAGAGTAAAAGCCCATTAAAAAGGAAGGCCATTGAATTGTGTGTAGAAAGGAGAGATATGTCATAGCTGCCACACATGAGATATCAACATATATCTGACACACACATCAGACTGACTGGTGTGTATCCTTATGTCTTCAAGGACACTTATTCATCCATTGTACTTTATAATGGTCACAGTCACTGGGAGACATGTTTGCTATACAAAATATGAATTTGCCCTTGATGTTCCATTAACAGGCCTAACAGAGAAAGCCAGTGAATGTGTATACAAATAGTATATGAGGAAGTTTAATATGGAATTATTATACTAAGCAGGTGAATAGAGATATGCACGAAGTGTTTTTGGCACCTCTATTTCGAGGTGCCCAAATGCTTCAAGCTGTCCCTGTCGAATTGTTTTGGCAGGGGCAAGCAGGCGCTCTATGTTGGAAGTGAAGGACTATGCACTGTCTCTTATCTCAATGACATAGGGGGACAGACTCAGAGGGCTAGAGGGTCAAGACATTGGTCATCCCTTCTCTACTGCTCTGACACTATCCCTTTGATACAGTATGTAGATTGCTAATCTCAGGGACTTACTTACTTCCTGCCTTGTCATTTCCTCTCTTCCCTTCTTCCTTTCCCTCTACCTTGCAACATACAAGCTCCTTTCCCCTGCACCATGTGTGCAGAGATGCAGAATCCATCTGCATCCAGCTAGATAGATAGATTAGAGATTCTATCTCCTCACTTTCCTATCTAGAATGGAGTTCTCTAATAAATACCACTTATATTGATTTGAAACTATGAACTGGCTCCAAGTTACTTTACTCTCAGCATACATGCATGCCTAACTAAATTCCGCTGTGTTGTGCCTCTGTGCACTCTGCTATAATGAAAAAGGGTTTCTCCTATCAGAGAGAATTCCCAACACTTTAAAAGGAGGAAGGCAGGTTTTACCTGCCCCTCCATAGCCCCTCTGCTGCTCCTCCCCACCACCAACCCAGCCCAGCGCTGCTGGGGTTAAATGGGCAGCGGGCACTTTAAATGGGCAACGGGCAGCTACAGGGCTCCTCCCAGAAGTCTGTGGGGCAGTTTTGGCATGGAAATGGCATCTGAGAATGCGCAGGTGCCATTTCCATGTTGACACTGCTCACAGGCTGCTGAGAGGAGCCCTGTAGCTGCATGTGTGGCATTTATTCCTGAGAGTGCTGCGCTGGGCTGGCAGGGGGCAGCAGAGGGGCCACGGAGGGGCATGTAAGACCTGCCTTCCTCCTTTTATAGCGCCCTCTTGCCCCCACCAAAACAATTTAGCAGGGGCAGCTTGAAGCATCTTGGCGCCTCGGAATAGAGGCGCCGAAACGCTTTGTGCACTTCCCTATTCACTTGTTTCGTATGCTGGGAGGAGCCTTGTAGCTGTGCGTGTGGCTTTTAATCTTGACAGTGCCGCACTGGGGCGGCGGGAGACAGTGGAGGGGCCATGGAGGGGCAGGTGAGACTCGCCTTCCTCCTTTTAAAGTGCCCGCTGTCCACCGCCCCCCGCCCCGAGATGTGCAAGAGACCCTTTGTGCACATCCCTACAGGTGAGACGTCTATTTCTCGTTAGACAGTTCTGCTACTTTTCTTTGTTCACTCTCGTAACACACAGGGAATAGTTAATGAATTCAGGCACAAAATCAACTCAAACAATCCCATATAAAGAAATCAATGATTATTTCATTGTTGAGCTAAAAGAAACAGTACTTCAAAGGAAGCTAAGAAGCTTAATATTACAATGGTGCCTAAGTGCATTAACAGATAAATGGGCAAACACCATAAGCATTTACTTCAGACCAGGGAAAGATATTGCTAATGGATAATGTGTCTATATATATAGGTCTTGGATCTCTGATTAACTTATTGAATTCACTTACAGATCAGCCTTACTGTTGACCATTCTTTGTTAGCATAAAATACATATTTTGGAAAACTATCCACTATGCAATATCCATTCATTGAGGGTTGAGCAATGCTCTCTTATGAGCTCTATTAAAAAGTGAAGCTAACTAAAGGTGTTCAAAGAATTGTTCACTTTAAAGGAAATATTTCCACACAGGAATTATTTCTCCTGAATATATCCTTATTCTCTTTACATGTAATGAACATGTTATAAATGGGAATATGAAGGTGAGTTACATAGGAGGATGAGGCGAGAGCCATCATTACATTAGGGATGTAGCAATTCTGCCAGAGACTAAATTCTATCAAGGCAGACTTTGAAACAGATTTTGAGGTTCTGAAAGATCTCTTTGCCATAGTACGTCTTCCTGGGTCTAGATAATGATCACACGTATGGTGTCTTCCAGGGGTGACAAGAAACCTAGGAAGCTGCCTTCTATCAAGTCAGACCATTGGTCCATCTAACTCAGTAAAGAGGCTATTCACATTGTCTGCAAAAATTGGGCTAAGGGAGACTAGCCCGATTTTTGCAGTCCGTGAGAACCACCGGACTCAGCTATGAGCCCGGTGGTTCCTAAGCGGTCACCCACTTCTGTAGCCTGGTGCTTAAACCTGGTTTTAGCAATCGTGAGTTGCCACTGCTACTCACGAGTAGACTCCCCCAGAGGGGAGGCAAAAAGCCGCCTCCCGGCTCTGGGGGGTCTCTCCAGCATGCCCTGCGCAGTCGCACAGGACATGCTGGAGCTGCTCCCCCCAGCACCCGCCAGCTCCGTAACAGAGCCGGCAGTCATGTGGGCGGCTGCTTTGGCCGCCCAGAGCAGACTGTCTGCTCGTGTGCGGGGAGAGCGGGTTAAGCCCGCTCTCTCCACTCACCCTTCCCAGGTGGGTCTCTGTGATCGTGAGACCCACCTCATTCTCTCTTTTTCAGGCCTACCTGGAGATGCCAGGGTGTGTGAACCAAGACCGTGAACCCAGGACTTTCTGCATGCAAGCAGATGCTCTACTACTGAACTATGACCCCATCCCCTAAGGAGAATATCTTACAGCAGACAGTGCCACACTCACATGTAGTTACCCATTCAAATGCAAACCAGGGTGAACCCTGCTTTGCAAAGGGGACAATTCATGCTTGCTATCACAAGACCACCTCTCCTCCTTGAAAGGTGCACTCTTGGCATCTCCCCTTCTTAAATGTGAGTGCCAGGGGCTGTATCATCTGAACCGGCCAAGTATTTCATTCTTCCTATGACATAGGAAATCTTATTTCTCATTTTCCCTCAAACTGAGGTTGAGTGAAAGTAGGGGTCAATTCTCACAATTGTTTCAGTGGTCTCATGCTAATTCTAAGCTCTGGCTGTGACAGGTTGAGATGCTCATGTAATTGCTGATATGGCATACACTGAAATCTGCCTCAAAATCTGAACTTCACATATACACTGATGGGGTCAGAGATGTTCGTGACTAACCAGGAAAGAGATATTGGGGTTGGGGTGTACAGCTCAGTGAAAATGTTGACTAAGTGTGTGGCAGCTGTGGAGGGGCGGGGAGGCAAATTCCATGCTAAACATCATTAGGAAGAGAACTGAAAACAAAAATGTTAATATTATAATGCCATTACACAAATCTATGGTGTGGCCACATTTGGGGTACTGTGTACAGTTCTGGCTACCATATCTCAAAAAGATATTATAGAACTGGAAAAAGTGCAGAAGAGGACAATCAAAATGGTCAGGGGTAGAAGCACCTTCCTTTCAAAGAAAAGTTACAACGGTTGGGGCTTTTTAGTTTAGAGAAAAGGTGACTAAGGGAAGACACTATAGGGGTAAAATTATGCATAGTGTTGAGAGATTGGAGAGAGACTGATTTTCACCCTCTGTCACAACACTGGAACCAGGTGTCAGCTGATGAAACTACAGACCCCTCGCCAACCACAAGGGTTCAATTCCAGGAAAACCTCATGGTTGGCGAGCCATTGAAATCAATGGCAAACAGGGAAGCTCTTCTCATGATCGGTGAGAAGATCTTCTTCCGGGTCTGCGGTCACCGCAGACAATCAAAAGGCAGCCATGGGTGACCAGATTGGCCGCCCACACAACTGCCGGCTCCATCACGGAGCCGGTGGGGGCTGCATGGATCAGGGGCCACATGGCCCCCAGAAGTTCCAGGATGCCCCGCGCAAGTGCACAGGGCATCCTGGAGAAACCCCCGAGACCAGGAGGTTGCTTGCAGCCTCTTGGTCGGGGGTCGGGGGGTTAATGGAGCACTCGCTCTGTTAACCTCATTTAAGGGGAGGGGGAATTAGGTGGGCTAGTTGCCTTGGGAACACTGGGCTCGCCTGCAAGCCCGGTGGTTCCCACAATCCCTGGAAATCAGGCTAAGCTCCCTTAGCCCACTTTCCAGGGATCGTGGGAATAGTCTCAGGGAGTTAGGGGAATCGCAGTTGTGAAAGGACTGCAAAACACAGTTAAAAAGGGGGGGATCCCTCCAAATCCCCCCAAATTGCCATGAGCCTGTAAGAGGAGTGAAGAGGACCCGCCAAAATCACCCCTGACCCTCCCAAAATCATTCATGAAGCCCTCCATCACCCCTGAGCCCCCAAAATCACCCACCGAGCCCTGAAAATTGCAGACTACCCCCCAACATTGCCAACAACCCCTCAACAAAAAATCTCACCAAACCGCAGATACTCAGGTCACGGTTGGCAAGACCTGCCACAACTTCCCAGTTGCAGATACTTAAAACCGCCATTGGGAAACTTGAGGTTGGCGAGGGATGACCATAATTGGCAGGAAATTTAGAGCAGACAAAAAGAAATTCTTCTTCACAAGGCACATAGTAAGTCTATGGATTTATTTTTATTTTTTTAACCATGGAATGTGGTTAGGGCACTAGCTTGGATAATTTTAAAAGAGGGTTATATAATTTCATGGAAGACAAATCTATCAATGGGGCTATTCTGACGATCGGCAAAAATCGGAATAGGAGAGCCTAGCCCGATTTTTGCCGATCGTAAGAACCACCAGGCTTGGCTGCGAGCGCAGTGGTTCTCGAGCGGTTAACCCGCTCAAGTACCCCTGCCCTTAGCCCAGGTTTGCAGAGCGAGCGCTCTGCAAAACCGGGCTCTCTGATCGTGAGTAGCTGCGGCGTGGCTCTGCACCGTGACTACTCGTGAGTAGACCCCCGGAGGGAAGGCGAAAAGCCGCCTCCCAGCTCCGGGGGTCTCCCCAGTATGCCCTGACCACTCATGCAGGGCATACTGGGGCTTCCGGGGGCTGCGCGGCCCCCGAGCTCCCCAGCCCCCGCTGGCTCTGTCACGGAGCCAGCAATCGAGTCGGCGGCCGCACCCAGGGCTCCCTCTGCGCTCGTGTGTGGGGAGAGCGGGCTTAGCCCACTCTCCCCGCTCACTGGAAGAAACTGGGTCTCACTGATCATGAGACCCGGTCCAATGACTACTAGTCATAATGGCTACTTGCTACCTCCAGGCTCAGAGGCAGGATGCTTCTGAATACCAGTTGCAGGGAAGCAATGACAGGAAAGGAGGCAGGCTTTAATCTCCTGCTTGTGGGATTCCCAGAGGCATCTCGTTGGCTACTGGAGTAAACAGGAGGCTAGACTAGACAGGCTTTGGGTCTGATCCACCAAGACTCTTCTTATGTTCTAATGTACCCGGATTAGCTTCTGGCATGCCTTGGCAAGCACTGCTTTCCATGAACTCAAGTTGGTGTGCCAAGAGGCAACCTTTGCTGACTTCGGCACATGCCCTCAGCATTCACATGGCTGTCTCAGCCTATGACAAAATATCTGAAAGTAAACTTGGGCTGAATGAAAACTGCAGCTGCCCCATGCCAAGAGGCCCTAACAGGGTTATACAGCTGTTGCTGGAGATGCAATTCCTCTCCTGCAACTCTTAGCACCAGCAACCCTATTGACCATTAGAGGTAGAGACAGTGAGCAAGGAAATCCCCTCTCTGACTACGCTTTCTCTGCTCTACTTCCCCCTTGTTAGACTGATAGTGTCAGGTTTTATTCCCTCACCTGGAGGGGGGGGGTGTTTTCCATATTTTCCCTTCCCCTCTTCCTGTATGTAGCTAGCAGCAAGGCATGTAGGCCTTAAGCTATCTCCCTGATGGATTTCCTAAACAAACTACTTTATCTAGAACTTTAATTCCATGACTCTGGACAATATTAATTAGCAGTGTTCTCCTTACCTGTGCACTTCCACTGCAGCTCGGGTAGATAAAGAAATTTCCCCTCCAAACTCTCTAACAACTGGCTGAGCCCATATCTAAGCTGACACCACACTGATTTTATAAACCAATTTCTAAACAGTGAGGATAAGTTTAAAAGGAATGTCACCATGAAGTGGGGAAAAAATCCCTGTAATTCTTCCATGGTTACTCATATTTCCCTATGTCCCAGCCCTGGGTCCGAGATGTCGTTGGACTACAGCTCCCATCATGCCCATCCAGGTTGTTGTGGATTGGGATGATGGGAATTGTAGTCCAACAGCATCTGGGGACCCAAGGTTGGGAACCTCTGCCCGATGTGATAAAACAGATCTACAGCGATAGGAAAGGCACTTAATATTCATAAGAAGAAATATGTGGGTATGACTCTTTCACCATTTAAAGGCACCTTTCTAAAAATGAGTAAACTTGAGATAATTTGGAGGGTTTCTCCCTTCCTATAATTTATACAGTAAAAAAGTATATGTTCCAGTATCTATCAGTATATTGGCTTTATCTTATTCCATTGTTTATTGGCAATTTTATACTTTGAGCCATGAACTGTACTTACGTAATATAGTTTAGGAATGTGGAAAGTGGTTCAAAGGCGTGGTTTCTAAAATACTGAAATTCTGCAAGGAGTTTGGCTTTTAGTTTGTCATCAATGGTGGAAACTGTGAGGGGGCCAGTTTCATTAGCTAGAAAGTTTCCGTAGTCTGTGGTTTGCAGATGTAACTTCAGGTCTAAAACAGAAGTGAAACAGATTTGTTTTCTGCAAATTTACTTTATTTATTCATCCATCTATGCATTCTGTTTAAATACCACCCTTCCTAAAGAGGCTCAGGGTGGTTTACATTAAAACATAATAAAGCAAAAATTAAAATTTAAAAACACATTTAAACTAGATTAATTTTAAAATTAAAATTAAAACTAGATATCATTAAAAGCCAGGCTTAAAAGATGGTGTCCTGAAGGCCTCCAGGGAAGATAATCCTCTTATATCCATGGGGAGTGCGTTCCACAACCCAGGGATGACAACTGAGAAGGCCCATCCCAGGTTGCCACAGATGAACTTGTGGCACCCAAAGACGGACCCCTCCTGATGATCTTAATAAGCAGTGGGGATCTTGTAGAGCAAGGCGCTCTCTCAGGTGACCCGGACCTAAGTCATTCTGGCTTTTCAAATAATCAAGAGAAGTTAAAGTTCCGCTTTTCATACATTTTTATACACAAGAAAAAGCAACAAACAAACAAAGCAATCTATGGATGCATCTTGAATTGCTGGAGTGTGATGGGGACATTCTAAGTAAAGTGTGCTGTCAAGTCAATTTTGACTCCTGGCGCCCACAGAGCCCTACGGGTTTTTTTTTTGGTAGAATACAGAAGGGTTTACCATTGCCTCCTGCCGTGCAGAATGAGATGATGCCTTTCAGCATCTTCCTATATCTCTGCTGCCCGGGGATTCGAACTGGCAATTTTCTGTTTGTTAGTCAATCATTTCCCCAATGCACCATTAGGTGGCTGTGGGGATATTCTACCCGCTCCCTATTGTTTCGTTCTCCATTTCCTGAACCGGAAGCAGCCTTTAGAGGGTCCTTTTGAACAGAGAGTACCAGAGGCTTAAAGGATCTGGAGAAAACTCTTTATTTGCAAGTGTGCATACTGAGCAGGTATTATAAAGCTGCTGCAGCAAGCACACAGGCAGATCTAGTTCAACACATCAAATCCAGACCCCAGACACAAGAAGCAGAGAGTAAAATCACTCAACCCAGTGACAATTCAACAACCTTATTTAGCATGTAATAACTTCATTGAGTTGTTTGTGTCCACACCTTGTCAGGATTAAGCTACCAC
The DNA here is from genome assembly GCF_027244095.1 of Hemicordylus capensis. Taxonomy (NCBI): domain Eukaryota; kingdom Metazoa; phylum Chordata; class Lepidosauria; order Squamata; family Cordylidae; genus Hemicordylus; species Hemicordylus capensis. The sequence goes on along the minus strand of NC_069660.1, from coordinate 277,814,422 downwards.
AATGATGTTCTTATCATATGATTGTAAGACACACTAGTAAAAGCAGGCTTATACATTTTACTTATGTGTTTCATATAACCTATCCTGCTATCCTTGGCAACTAGGAAATGTCTGCATAGGCGTAACTATAGGGGGGGCAGGGGGGCACGTGCCCCGGGCGCCACTTGGCAGGGGGTGCCAAAAAGTGCCCCTGCCGATTTGCCGGGAAAAAAAGATTATTTTTATTTTTATTTTTTTTGCAGAGCAGTCCCCCTCCCCCGGTCCCGGCGCGCCCCCCCCATTGGCATTGTTCATCCAGCACTGGGCGCCGTAAGGGAGGGGCATCATAATCATAATCATCATTGCATCATACTTCTGATGTTTGAGATACAAGCCAACTTCACAGGGTTGTTGTGAGGAAAAACCTAAGTATAATGTAGTATGTATCATCATTGCATCATAATTCTGATGTTTGAGATACAAGCCAACTTCACAGGGTTGTTGTGAGGAAAAACCTAAGTATGTAGTGCATTTTGAAATTTTTGGTAATTTTTGTAATTTTTTAAATTTTTAAAATAAAAGTTTTCTGAAACATGTGTGTCAGTCAGATGTATGTTGGGGGGACGGCGGGGGGGGGCACAATTTCAGTGCTTGCCCCGGGCACCGTTTTCCCTAGTTACGCCTCTGAATGTCTGTATCCTATCTGATCCTCGTGGTGTGAAAGCAAAGCTGACTTTACTATACATTTTATTTAATTTATGTGTTTCATAATCCTGTTCTATCTTTGGCAAGTAGGACATGTCTGTTTCAAATATCTATCCTATCCTATCCTATCTTATCCTTGCAGTGTGAAAACACACCATGATGTAACCAGCAGATTAACTATATTTAGTAAAGCTAGTTCCAAGCATTCCATCACACTCTAGCATGACCAAGAAACCAGATCCAGGGGGAAACTATGCTAGTAGAGATTGATTCTCAACAGCATGATTATCAGTGGTGGAATTGTTAGGATCAGGAGGCATAGTTTTCCCTAACTCCAATGGCATTTCCAAGCATACTTATTGTATTTCATTTCTCCACTATAAACAATTGTAATTCACTCATATAAGTGAATTACAATAAAATAATTCAAAATGAATAAAAATAAAATATAGTACTGCTGTACTTAGGGACATTGCTGCAGCATCTAAACAGCTTGGCCTTCACTGGCAAGGATTTCAAAGGAAGATGCAGTGTGTTTTGGATGCATAGATTCACAAGCATGCACATACACATACACATCACTCGATTAAAAATACAGTAACTCCCCAAGTTACAAACACCCAAATGACCCGTACTTACAAACAAAGCTCCATAATGTATTAAATTAATGAAGTCCTCAGCTTACAAAAACCAACCCACACATACAGTACAAACAAGTTGTCCCTTATCAGAACTATATGCATTACAAGTTGTGAACATCCAACTTACAAATAAACTTTTGGAACACAACCCATTTGCATGTTGGGGGCTTCCTGTACTTTAATTGATAGGGCTGTACCTCCCCAAAAGTATTGGTATTGGAATCAGTTCTCATCCATTACTGGCAATTATTGCATCGTGCCGATGATGCAGTTGGGGGATGCATTGAATCAAGCTGATATAATCGGATATGTTGGATGCATTAGGGACAGGGTGAGACAATTCCCTCCCCCCTTTATTTCAACTAAACAAACAAATCATCATCATCATCATCTATAGGAACAATAACATAGTAAAATACAAAAGAAAAAATAGAGACAAAAAAGGAGGGGGAAAGCCTTAACCATTTACATAATAATGACATAATAATAGTAATTTTAATACGGGGGGTACCTTCCAAGGATTTTCCTCATTAAACTGCGTTCATTAAAATTAGATCAGATTGCTAAAAACTCCTCTTCTTTGCCATTCCATTGAAAGAAAACCAATTCAAATGCCAACAGGAATACATATCAGTTATCTAAAGCTGAAGATCAGGAGTGGAACTGTCCTTCCCGTGCTGTATAATAATCCATTTAGCAACTCCTCATGCAGGCTGCCTTCTATCTTCTACATGGATATTGGCTGCCTTTCAGGAAGGAGTAGCAGCAGCACTTTAAAATTCTGCCTTCTCCTCTCTGAAATCAACCCACAGTGCCTCAGGTAAGGAAGCAACATCACAACGTTGCCTCCCTTCTCTGGTGTGTTACTGGGGGGAAATATGGCTGCTCCCAACTGTGACCTAGGCTTCCCCCCCTTTTCCTACATCAGGGCGTTTTCCAGATTAAGCGCTGTAACAGTTTTGCTACGTGTTCACTAAGTGCCCCTCCATTTTGCCTGTGTTACGACATCGATGTTGTTACATTGTCAGCAGGGTACCGTTCATATTTCCCATGCCATTTCGGATTTAATTCTTTCGTAATTGCCCTATAAAGTGGCAAAAGTGTTGCAGGAAAGTAGATGTATTTTTCCATTGTAGGGAGGTTTGTCACGTTATTTATGCTTGTAGTGTGGACAGATATTTTCATATTATTTATTTTATTATTATTTCTTGTTTATATAGCCAGACAGGTGTTATTGACTGGTTTGTTTTATCCAGACATTGAGTCCTTCGCAAGGACCTGGGATGGCTGAATTTTATTATCAATATTGTTGTTGTTGTTGTTGTTATTATTATTATTATTTTGTGGTGGGCAGAAGGGAGGGTGGACAGGCGCTGCTTATGGTGGTGATAGTGGGCAAGAGGCTCTCCTCCACCCCTTTCTCTGCCAAAAGTGCATTCCCTGTTCACCATTGAACTAAATCTCAACTGCAGCTCTGAAACTTTGGAACACGTTCCCTGCTGAAAAAAGAGCCTCCCCATCTCTGACAATTTAAAAAAAAATCTTTAAAGACATATCTGTTCACTCAGGCTTTTAATTAAATACCATTTTAATAGTTTTAACATTGTTTTAAAATATTGTTCTAAAATTTTAAATTGTTGTAATGTTTTAGCTTTTTGTTATCATTTATTTTAACCCATGTTTTAATTTCTCTGTTGTCACTTATTTGTTTTAACTAATATTTTAATTTTTCTGTTGTAAACCGCCCAGAGATGTACGTTTTGGGTGGTATTAAAATATGTAAAATTATATGTGTGTGTGTGTGTGTGTGATTTACTTCCGTGCCATCCCAATTGCAATAGCAGTGCGAGGATTGTTTGATTTTACAGCCCCTCTCAGATCTGTCCATGAAATAATTTTACCAGACTGATTTTGCTCTCCTTCCAGAGGACTCTTTATGTGGGGTGGGGGCTGCCCTCCCTCCCTTTCACACCCCCTCCTCCCCCTTGCAAAGCCACTGCTTTTCTGGAGCCCCTCTGCCAGCCCTGCACTGTTGGGGATTGGAAGCGGCGGTGGTGGTGGTGACAGCCCATATTAGGGAAAGCCCGCTCTTGCTTGTGCCTGGGGGGCAGGGGGCACAGAGACTAGACCTTCTCCCAGGCAGCCCGCTCCCCCCTCCATGTCTTCAGATTGCTCACCCTCACTGGAGGAGCACGCGCCTCCCCTCTGCCTCCTCCCTCCTTCTCCACTACTAGATTTTTTAAAAAGATAAAATATCTTTGCCTTACACAAGCTTGCAATGGCAAAGGGCATTGTTTTGGAATGGGGCTTCCCCTTGCTGGCGGATTTGTGCAAGTGCACCAAGAATTTTTTTATTTTTATTTTTTAAGTTCTGTTGCATCAGCAATCTCCCTCTCCCCCCACAACCGCATTGGTCCAAAATTTAGGTGGCGGATGCATTCCAGAGGTGGAACATGGAAGCTCCCTGCCTGGAAAAACCGCTGCTGTGACGGGCAATATGGATGGGCGAAACCTTGTCATATTGCATATAATACTGCCTGAGAATCGCTGCGCTTGCGGTTTCAAACCACTGCCTCATTCCATTACACTTTGCAACACTTTAAGCATTGCACATCTCATAGTCCAGAAGACACCTAGGAAAAAGATGAAAAATCATGATGTTACTTCCTTACCCTGGAGATTGTGGGGTGATTCCATTGTTTCTGTGGCTGCCCAGAAGGTAGCTGATTTCCATGTAGAAGACAGAAGGGAGCTGGCTTCTTCATTTCAGCTAAGCCCCCCATGCCCATCCCCAACCAATTTGATATGATGCCCTACAATATTCTATTGCAGTGATCTTCAAGCAGGGGCCACTTGGGCATAAAAACTTTCAGTGTGAGAGCCATTTTCCACTGTGTTAACCTCCAGACAGTACTGTGCTTCTCTCAGTGCTGGAGGGCCCTTTAAGAGAGATGGATCCCTCTCTTAAGAACTCTGTAGGGAAAGCATCAGGAAGGACTACAGTTCCCAGCATTCCATGCAAGAATTTCAAGATGATGCAGTGGCTCAAGTGGGCTTTGTTTCCCTTAAAAGAGCCCCACCAGTAATGGACATAGGAAGCTGCCATAGACTGAGTCAGACCATTGGTCTATCTAGCTCAGTATTGTCTTCACAGACTGGCAGTGGCTTCTGCAAGGTTGCAGGCAGGAATCTCTCTCACCTCCACATGGTCAGGGGGACTGTGCAGAATATTCAGCTTTGGCCAAAGCTTCACGCAGGCCCAATAAACAGTTAGTCAGGGAGCTGCAGTTAGGGTTGAAGTGGGCTGCCACTGGCCCCTGGGACTTACAGTGAAGAACCCTGTTGTATTGCATTGCATTGCATTGCATTGTATCAAATTGGCTTTTCTTATCAGAGATTTTTTAGTCCATCAGATCGTATCTGATGAAAAATGGTCTGATAAGGCTTTCATTGCATTGGTTCCAGTTGCTGGCCCATAGCGATATACAGCCCTCTCTGTGAGTTGGGTCATCCCCTGGTCATTTATTCTGAGAGCATACAATGATTTATGTTTCTCTGCAAAATCTTGCAATGGGGTTTGGAAAGAGGAGAAAAGAGATCAGAGTATCTGATACTGAAGCCTCCCTGCATACCAAACTCTCTTTAGAAGTCACACACAAGGACAGACTCTGGGCACTGGATCATTCAAATGCTTTGAGTGCTCCTTGGCACTCTGTTTAATTATACAAGTCCACACCAGTGTGTGCCTATGTGGTCTCTGTTAGTTCTGCTCTAGGCTGAACCTTGCCAGTATAAACTAAGGAAGGACTGCATGTTAAACAAAGCACTGTGGAACTGAAAACAAGGCTCTGTTGGTAAAACACTGTACAGGTTATATCCTCCTTACAAGCAGCAAAGGGATGCAAGTAAATGACTCAATGCAGCCAGCCAGGATCCGACTGCACCATTACTCTTTTTCAGGAGGAAAAAACACACATGGGAAATTCTAGCCACACAGAGCAACATGACCAGGAGATAATTCATACAGTGCACATGAATATAATCAGGTAGGATAAGTGTCCTAAGCTAGTTTGAGAGCTGGGTGTGCTCCCGTTTTAGACAGGGTTGTAGGAAGCTTGCCGGTAGCTGGGGGACAAGCTTGTGCTAGCGGCTGCTATCCCCTTGCAAACTGGGGCATGCGTGCACTCTCACCACATCCCCTACATCTGACATCAGTGCAGGGTGCATGGCCAGTATCGTGAATGGTGTGCTCAGCCTGGTTTCTGCCCTTGGTGCAGAGGAAAGAGCTCCCAGCCAGTCTGGAATGCAGTGGGGAGAATCGGGAATGGGGCTGAGTGCCCCATTCTTGTCATGCCCCCAGCATCTAATGCCGACACAGGGGTCACAGATGGTGCATATTTGCTTGCTTGCTTGTTTCTATGCAAACCGCTTTGGAAATTTGGTTGAAAAGTGGCATATAAATATTTGCTGTATCCATATCCGTATCCTTTCAGCTTGGACCCTTAATCCTCCCCAGTCAGCCCTTTGTTCCAGTGCTGACTGGTGTGGGTGTATGTGGGTTCATTCTCTGCCCCACTAGGAGCGAAGCAGGGAAAGAAGCCCCTAGCCAGGCAGCACTGGAGGGGGGGTGTGCCCCACACCCCCAGCTGGCAAGCGCTTCATTTGCCAGCTGGGTGCGGGAGATGTAGAATCCGGAGGAAGAACAAAAGTTGTGGCACACAGTGGAGTAGAATCAAGAATATTAATAGCTTAATGAAAATGATATTATTTACAGAAAGGCAAGTGCAGACTGCTTTCAATGCTCTTGCTGCTTGTTGTTGGTCAGCCCCGCCTTCAGGTCAGGATTGGACTAAAAAGTAACTAAAGCACCATTCAAAAGCTGGCCTGGATCAAGGAATGGATTAACCAGAAACACCACAGAGGGAGGCAAGGGGTGCCCTGGGGGAGGGGGGTGCTTTGGCAGGCCCCCAAGACCTCCACAGCCCAGCACTGTCAACCCCACTTGCACCATTGTCCCTATGCCCCTGTGTGCGAGGGAAACAGCAAGGTTGGAGAAGAAAGAAGTAATAATCTGGGAAAGAGGAGCTGGGTTGGGTAGCACTGTCCTACCCAGCTCTTGTAGCCAGCACTTTACCAAGATAGGAGGCATTGCACAGATTCGCCTGAGACAACCTCTAAACATGTATCCTTTTGTCTGCACTCAGAACTGAGTGTTGTTGCTAAAACATTGAACTTAGAATGGAGAATCCCAGGTTAACATTTCTGCTCCGCCATGAAGCTCACTGGATAATTTTGGGCCAGCTGATACCTTTGGTTCTGATCTGCCTCACCGGTTATTGTGAGGATAAAATGGTGGAGGAAGTGATTAACATTACCCTTAGCTTTGGAGGAAGACTCATGGTATAGTCTGGGGATAAATGATATGGCAACATTGCTGAAGCTACTCAGATCTAGCTCTAGTCAGTCCCTGGGAGGGCTGGAAACACCATGTAAGCTGCATATAGATATATACTTTTATAAGTATAGAAATATAAATAATTAACTGATAATGGTGGAATAGTTTCATAAGTGATCTAAAACTTATGGCAGGTCTGCCCTTCCCCTGGGAACGCTGGTTTATGAACATAGTACTAGAATGGAGTGTGTGCTGGTGCCACGTACAATGTAAACCAGATTCATTCATATCTTCAAAGTCTTTTGCACAAAATGTATCCCACAAACTGTCCTCAATCACATCATGATCTCATGGAAGATGACTCTGTGAGTCAGCCCCTCCACACATTTGCACTGAGCGACTAGCAGTTTCTTCAAGCGTGGCTGTCCTTTTTTTAGCCACTGCCCTTGTGGCAATAGCTACTGGTGGCTGTACTTGTAGACATACTTGGTCATAACATAAGCTCTCTACTCTGATACAGTCTTCGGAACTGTTGAGATGAGCACACGCATGATCATTTTACCATCCGAAGGGAACTATGAAAAACAGATATGAACACCATATGCAACCTGATTAGATTAGAATTCTGACTCTGATTAGAATCAGGAGGATCTAAGAGCTTCAGCAACACCACCCTACACTTTGAGAATTCCTTCATGGAGAGAGCTGGTGAGATGCAAGCCAGGACATGAGTAGCACAGCTGCATGAGGGGGAAAGCTAAGAACAAACATTCAAGGATCACATAAACAGACCTATGCTGGCCTTGGGCCGAAATAAACAAATACAAATACATACACAAACAGACCAGGAGGTTTTACAGAGAGGGCTTCTCCCCCCGAATCCAATCCTGATTGGAGTGTGCCAGTCCACATATTCGCTGGATTTAATCTGACCTCCCTGTGGGCTATCAGGGACCAGGACAGACAGGACTTAGATTCTTCCCGAACGGATGCTGCGAATTCTGGCTTAGCCCGAGTTATGCCCAGGGTAAAAATATCCTCTATTTCCAGCAGCTTTTGAAAAAAACTCCGGGACTTCTGCTTTCTCTGAAGGTGTTGATGGAGGTGCTGATGGCTATGCGAAGGAGGTGCTGATGGCTATAGGAATGGTCCATCTAATCCCACAAATTAAAATGCCTCAAATCTGCAAAACAGATTCGCCCTTCAGATACGAGGCATGTGTGAAAAACCTCCTGAATGGATTGAGGGAGCGTCAGGGCAAACCAAGGCAAAGGAAATGAAAGAGTCAGGATAAAGGTAGACGTGATGTAATGCTCACCCGAATTTAAACAAATTTGTAGTGTTGAAGTTTTATGACTTGAACTTTTGACATATTTTTCTTTTCCAAAAACCAGCTGTGGGGGGAAGATAATTTGGATTGGAACCATAGCTCAGGGGGAGGGTGGTTAGCCTTTTCCTCTAGGCATTTCCCTGATGTAAATATCTTCCCTCCATGTCAAAGTGGAGCTTTGGAAGGGGCAACATAGATTGGGGTTGCAGAGCAGGAGACCCACCTCCCGTTCCCATGCTGTGCTCACAATAGAAATGGCCACCCATGGCTGCTTTTTGGGTTGGCTTGCACAAGATGTCTGAACTTGCCCACCTACATGCAATAAAGGAGATGAGAGCTGGCCTATGGAGGAGAGCTGGTCTTGTGGTAGCAAGCATGATTTGTCCCATTTGCTAAGCAGAGTCCACTCTGGTTTGCATTTGAATCGGAGACATGTGTGAGCACTGTAAGATATTCCCTCAGGAGATGGGGCCGCTCTGGAATAGAATCTGCATGCTTGCTTGCAGAAGGTTCCAAGTTCCTTCTCTGGCATCTCCAAGATAGGGCTTAGAGAGACTCCTGCCAGCAACCATGGAGAAGCCACTGCCAGTCTGTGTAGAAAATACTGAGTGAGATTGGCCAATGGTAGATGGTCTGACTCAGTATAAGGCAGAGCTTCCTATGTTCCTATGCACACCATCTTGCAGACTTATAACCATGAAGGAAGTTCATCCAAACCACCCTTCATGCACATTTTAAATGCTACTTTAGCATAGTGCTTAAACACTGTGAGAGGCAGGCTCCTCTGCCCCTGGTTCAGATGAATTCCCCTCTCAAATGGTTATGGGAAGTGTACCAAGCGGAAGGGTGGGACAAGCATGCTCACATCCCTTAATGAATGTAGGTGGGCCTGGTTTACATATTGTCTGGATCTGCCCATCAGAAATGAAAAATACATCAGCAGGCAGCAGTTCTAGTCACAGAGCTCCCATATCATGTTCCGTTTGGCCCGCAGAGAGCAGCTTAAAGAAAACACAATCAAGGAGTTGTTGAATTGCCTGCTAACAGCTTCTTCCTCATATAGGGCTTACTGCGAAAGCCAGAGAAAGCAAGGAACTCAAGTGGCCTGAGGTGAGTTTGTCTTGCCAGATAGGGTGGGGCTAAGGCACTACTTTTGACAAAAGCAAATAAAAGAGATTGCTAAAAACCTGGCTCTCCAGGTGGTTCTACAGCCCTTTCTCAGCCCTTTTAGCATTAGGACATAATATTATCGTCTGAACCACATTTTAGGTAGAAGAAAAGAGGAATTGTTGTTTCATTATTATCCATGTTCAGCTGGAGCTCCAAACTTTCAGTAAAGATAGAAATAAAAATGTTTTTTTTAAAAAATTTTTTGTGGTTTTGCATAGAGCACATGTAAATTTTAAGGAAGCTGTAACGTGCAGGGACTGAGTCAGACAGACTTTTTCAAGAAGACTTGAGTCAAGCTGAGATGTTTCCTAGCTCTGTCTTATTCACTCACTTACTGGCATTTATTCATTTTCCATGAATGATGCCTGCTTGTTCCTGAAAGGTAGATATATCTGGATGGGATGCCGCAAGAGACAGTCATGTCATTGCTCTCCTTTAGCTGAAGTCCACTATAAATGGTGCACACCATAAATAATGGTTTCTCTAGCAGATGTCCATAATGCATTGGTGGACTGAAGAACCACGTCTCTCTAAGGCTCAGTTCAAATTTTAACCCAGTGGCATAGGAGGACCACTTCTCTGTGATCTGCTCCCACATCTATAAGGGGGAACCATATGGGCCCCCCAATGGTGAAGTCCATTCCCATGCTCATCCTGACTCTCGCATGTGGCCATAGGCATAACTATAGGGGGGGCAGGGGGGGCACGTGCCCCGGGCGCCACTTGGCAGGAGGCGCCAAAAAGTGCCCCTGCCGATTTGCCGGGAAAAAAAATATTTTTTTAAATTTAATTTTATTTTATTTTTGCAGAGCAGTCCCCCTCCCCCGGTCCCGGCGCGCCCCCCCCCTTGGCATTGCTCATCCAGCACTGGGCGCCACGGTGTCTTCATAGTCCAAGTCTCTGACTCTCACTCCCCGGCACGCCCCGCCGCCGCGCCACCAGACGCGCATGCGTCGAGAGGAGGACACGCACCAGAGCAAACTTCCTGAACAACTCCCTCTTCTGAACAACTTCCTGAACACCCAAACCAGTTCCCCTTTTTGCTCATTCAAGTCCTTCCTCCCCTATAATCTAACCACGTTTTAACTGAAAAGGTTCAGGGATGGGGGGATGTGGAACCTTGGGTTCCACATCCCCCCATCTCTCTCTTCCTGGACTTTTTCACTATGTAATGCAAGCTAATTTAATTATATGTCGTCATCAAAATGGATTAGCTGTTTCAGCCCATCAGGAAAGTCTAAACCTCCACCGATTTAATTAACCAGACTGAAAATCAGATGAACAGAGAATGTTTTAATGAAAGGTGGTATATAAATTTAACAATAAGTAAAACTATCATTAGGAGCAATTAGCGATTACTTAAACATTGGTGCTGCCAAGCAATTTGTAAATAAAACTAGAAGCCCTTTGAAAATAAGCTGGAATTAATTGTAGGTTGGGCAGGGGGTGAAAGTATATACTTCTAAACATTTATTGTTAAATTTATATACCACCTTTCATTAAAAACAACCCCAAAGTGGTTTGGTTTTAGTCATGGATTTTAATTTTAATTGCTCTTTTTGTCAATGTGATGAAGATTAGTTAAATCTGAGTGGTCTTAGGCAACCAATGTTGCATCTGAAATGCCATTTCATTTTTTATTGTCATAAATACTCTCCAACCAATTTAAATAGCAAAGGTGTATATTATCGCTTTATTCAATTGCAGGGAATCTCAAAAAAGCAGGATTTGCAACTAAGGCAGTGCATATCTTCTCTAAAATGGCCCTATTATAGTTTTTCTAACTTTGAAATCGTAACATAAAACAAAGCATAAATGCATAAATGCTTCCCCCTCCATTTGAAACCTTTTCTGGTGTAAATAGCGCGCGGTTTTGGAAAAGGGGAGTCTTTCTTTAACAGCGGGAGAATAAGGAGTCTTTAGCACTATCACCCTAGTCCCTCGAATTACTTTGGAGTCCTTGGTTTTCGTTTTGTTAAAATACAGTCACTCACAAGGGAAAGTCAGGAACAGAACCAGGGCGTGAGGGAGTGGCATCATAATCATAATAATAATCATTGCATCATAATTCTGATGTTTGAGATACAAGCCAACTTCACAGGGTTGTTGTGAGGAAAAACCTAAGTATGTAGTGCATTTTGAAATTTTTGGTAATTTTGGTAATTTTTTAAATTTTTAAAATAAAAGTTTTCTGAAACATGTGTGTCAGTCAGATGTATGTTGGGGGGGCGGGGGGGGGGCGCAATTTCAGTGCTTGCCCTGGGCGCCGTTTTTCCTAGTTACGCCTCTGCATGTGGCAGGGGAAATTGCATAGGATGCTGCCTTATACCAAGCCAGACCAGTTGTCCATCTTGCTCAGGACTGTCTACCCCAGGAGTTCCCAGCCTTTGATACTCCAGATGTTGCTGAACTACAACTCCCATCACCCCCAGCTACAATTGATTGTTTCTGGGGATGATGGGAGTTGTAGTTCAGCAACCTCTGGAGTACCAGAGGCTGGGAACCCCTTTTCTGCACTGACGGGCAGTGGCTCTCCAAGGCTTCAGGCTGGAGTTTCTCCCAGCTCTACCTGGAAATGTCAGGGAGTGAACCTGGGACCTTCTGCAGGTAAAGCATGGGCTCTACCACTAAACTACAGTCAGGGGTGGCCGAACGTATTGCGGTGCCTGAGATGAAGCACCGGATGCTGCCCTGCCCGACACCCCTGGGGACCAGCCTCCTTTTAAAACCAACCCTGCAAGCTTTGAGAGTGGCCCGGAGGGCGGGGAGGTGGGAAGGTTGCTAGCAGACTCCTCTTCTCTCTTTGTGCTCCTTGCAGACTTTGCAAGCAGCATGAGGAGAAGTGCTTCTTGCATAGGCTCAAAGGGTCAGATCTGTCGTGACAAGCAAATGGAAACGTATATCCGCAGCACATGCTTCTAAAATGCAACACAGTGAAGGCTCTGCAGAATGCAGTGCCAAAAGGGCTAAGAATGATTACGGACAAAAGGTTGACTGGAGCCCAAGTCCCATTGAACTCAGCAGGCCTTATATCTGAATCCACTTGACATTCTTTGGATAGGACTGCAATTTTATGGGGTGGAAGGAACATGTAATAAAAACCATCTTCCGTAACTGAGAACAGAGAGTGATGATCTCATATCAAACTGCCACATCCCAGCCAGCTTGTAACCCTGGTGGACAAATATGTGGGCATGAGACACTAGTCCCATTGAACTGGAATTTGTAACTACTTTGGGATTTGTTCTGAAAGGTGATATATACAATTAACAATCAATCAATCAATCAAGGCTTAATGTAGTGATGGAAGGATTAGACTATAATACAGCAGGTACCATGTTGTTTTATTTTATGTTTATCTTTTCAAATATAGTCCATTCTTTCTCCAAGAAGCCCAGAGTAGTCTACATGGTTATATTTACACTCCCAACAACCTTGTGAGATAGGTTAGCCTGGGAGACGACTGTCCCAGAGTCACTCATGAGTTTAATGGCTGAATTTGAACTTGCGTCTCCCTGGTCCTAGTCCAACCACTACACCATGCTATACGTCTAGCATGATAAAATGGATACCAGCAAATATTTTCTGCATCTACTGATAATTCAGCAGTATGCCATCATTTGAATTGCCTAGTGGAGATACAAAGAGTAAAACCACAGAGCAATTGAAAAACAATAGACAGCCAGTTGGTCTCTGCTTTCCATACAGGGGAATTCCAGTTGCCTGTTTAAAGGATTATCTCAGTTTTTATTTCTTCTTCTCAGTAACATTGTATTCTCTTTCATTAAAATGTAGTTAATCAAAAATCAAGATTATTTTACCCACCCCACCCCCCAGCAAAGCAGAGCTACAGGCAACAATACTTTCAAAGGTCCCAAAAGCGGGTTTTCGCTCAGACCAACTCACCTTCCAGTGTTTCACACTGCGCCAAGTTCACATAATCTGAAGCCTTCAAGATTCCACCTTTGAAGCCTCGAACCAGCCCCTCCAGATAACCATGGTCCACGTTGAAGTAAAATTCTGAATAGCCTGGCATGGTAGGATAAAGATTTTGTTACTTCTCTGTCCTTAGAAAAGTCAGAGTCTTGTGTTTGACTTCAGAAGAGGACAGCAAGCTGTCAGTAGACTCTGTTGGTCTTTAAGTGGCTTTGCCTTCCTGTTTCACTGTTTCCAATACAGCATAACTGCACTTTGCATAGTGCTTACACAACATGCACTACTCACCAGACAGACACAAATCTAATACTTCCCTATCAGAAAGAGGACATACGGGGCAATAGAAGGGATGGATTAGAGGGCAGACTCTCTCTCTCTCTCTCTCTCTCTCTCTCTCTCTCATGCACGCACACACATACAGTGTGGTTTGGATCTGACTGGATAAAGCCAACAGCCAAACAGTTCAAAAGTGGAGTTAAAAGTTAAAGGTCTCCCTTCCCCAGGTTGTTGCAAGTTTCTTTCACTATGCCCACTGTTTGGATCAAGAGCAATGTGTGTATATAGCCCCCACAAATGTTGAAGATGGGAGAATCAGTATGTACTAGTTAGGAATGGTGCAAAGCTATTATCTTGACTTCATGATTCAAAGTGCATGTGGCCATTCCTCATGGAGAACCTCTATTCCTGGTCAACACTGGACATGTTTTATGTGTGCACAGGTGCCTGTGCACATGTACACAGTAGGGGTGAGCATGGACTAGTTCGACTGCAAATCAGTCCACTGCAAACTGGACCAGTTCGAGCGGTTCGATTGTGAACCACTTTGAACCAGTTTGAGCCAGTTCAGTGACCCTGACAGGCCCAGTTGGTGGTTTCGACTGAACCAGTTTGGGGAACGCAGTTCGATCCGAATTTGGTCTAGATTTGGATTGATCCGCAGCAGCCGGTCCGTGCACACCCCTAGTACCCAGGCACTTGTGTGCATGTATATTCTCTCTCTGTGTGTGAACATGTGCATGTTTGGGTGTACATACATTCACTTTAAAAGTGAACCTGTGTACAGGCCCCCTCAAATGCACAGTAGAGATAGGAAATATATTTAGCAGGGGGAGAGCAGCTGGCCCTATCCAACCCCAGCACAGCATTCCTCCAGTGGCGGTTGCTGGTATCTGCCTTATGTTTCCTTTTAGATTGTGAGCCCTTTGGGGACAGGGGATCATCTTATTTATGTATTATTTATTGTTCTATGCAAACCGCTTTGAGAACTTTGGTTGAAAAGTGGTATATAAATATTTGTTGTAGTAGTAATAATAGTATTGTACATAGGAGGGTGCCTCATACCAAGTCAGGTCATTGGTCCATCTAACTTAGTATTGTCAACACAGACTGTCAACACAGACTTCAAGGTTTCAGGCAAGAGTCTCTCTCTGCCCTATCTTGGAGATGCTGCCAGGGAGGGAACTTTGAACCTTCTGCTTTTCCCAGAGTGGCCCCATCCCCTAAGGGGAATATCTTCCAGTGTTCACACATGTAGTCTTCCATTCAAATGCACACCAGGGCAGACCCTACTTAGCAAAGGGGACAAGTCGTACTTGCTACCATAAGACCAGCTCTCCTCCACATGTGTTGAACATTACATAGGAACATAGGAAGTTGCCTTATCTTTCTGTGTCAGATCATTGGTCCATCTTGCTCAGAATCGTCTACACAGACTGGCAGTGGCTCTCCAAGGTCTCAGGCAGGATTCTCTCCAAGTCCTACTTGGAGATGTCAGGGACTGAGTCCGGGGCCTTCTGCATGCACAGCAGATATTCTGCCACTGAGCTACAGCCCCATTTCATTATAGTGAGTGAATAACTGCATATATAAATAATGTGTGAATAACTGTATGTGCATACACTGTACACAGATTGTATGCATGCTGATCATAAGATGTGAAGAGATCTGTTGTTGTTCAACACACTAGAAGTATGCAGAGATTCCTCCCCACCTCCCACATCTACTGAACACATGGAGGGAAGCAGGACCACACCTTGGTTGGGCTGGGCGGTTTAATCAGGCTTGTGTGAATTCAACAGTTTGTTCAACACTTTGTGAATATTGTTGGTCATAATAAAATATTGCATTACTGTCCCTGTTTGGATTTTTTTTTTTTTTTTAGAATGATCCGAAATGGCTAGCTACATTTTCTGTTTTCTGAATAATAGAGAATATTTATATTTGGCCACAAGGGGTCTCTCTAACACTGTGACAATACACTTGCTTTAGAAGTACATTACAACAAAGAAAATGAAACCTTTTTCTTTCTTTTTTTTGAAGCTGGGTTACGATTAAATGGCTTGTCCTGTTTTGCCTTCTATTTTCCACTTTATTCCCATTACAGTGAGCAGCATGTAGACTAAATCAATGGTACTACTCAGGAGTTACCCAGTAGGACTTCTCATTTTCAACAGGACTGCTCAGGAGTAATTTCCTCTGGCTGCTACCTAGTATCTTTTGTTTGGGGAAAGTCATATTACAAAAAGGCACATGACAAAACCAGGAGTTTCTATGCAGCTGTGGTTTCTCATACACATTCATGTGATTTTGAATCATGGGAGGAAATTGGAAAATGTTTCTTTTCCTAAAACTGAAACAATCTGTCCAAAGGACTCATTATTAATATTTATTTAGAAGTGTATTTTTAAAATATAATAATAATAATAATAATAATAATAATAATAATAATAATAATAATAATAATAAAATTCTTAACTAAAAGAACTGCACTGGCTACCAATAGGTTTCCGGGCAAAGTGCAAAGTGCTGATTATTACTCATAAAATGTTTAACGGCTTGGACCCAGGATATTTAAGGGAACACCATCTTCGTTATGAACCCCGCTGCCTCTTAAGGTCTTCAGGGGAGGTATGCCTGAGGGTGCTGCCTGGTGGCAACTCAAAGGCATCCCTTCTCTGTAGTTGCCCCTGGGCTGTGGGATGCAGTTGCTGCTGAGATTAGAGCTGCCCCATCCCTGTTGGCTTTTAGGAGACAGCTAAAGATGCTTCTCTTTAGCCAGGTTTTTTAGCTGTTTGGTAGTTGTAATGGGTATTTTAATTTGATTTTTAATGTTTTAATTGTTGACATTTCTTGGTCAGTAGTGGGCAGTATACTAATGTAAACCAACCAACCAACAAACCAACCAAACGACCTGATTCTGACTGGATCCCACCATCCTGAATAACTACCACTGTGTCTCAAATCTACCGCTTTGAGGAAAGCATGGAGGTGATTCTCACGATTGCCAAAAAGCAGGCTAAGGGAGCCTAGCCCACTTTTGGGGGGTCGTTTGCTGCCACGGGAGCCACGCAGCTCCCGGCAGCTAACCCGCCTAATTCCCCCTCCCCTTAGCCGAGGTTAACAGAGCAAGCGCTCCATTAACTTCTTCTTTCTGATTGTGTATTGCCGCACTGTGGCAGCACACAAGGAGACCCCGGCGGGAGGCTGAAACCATCCTCCCAGCCCTGGGGGTCTCTCCAGGATGCCCCGTGTGCTCGCGTGGGGCATCCTGGAACTTCTGGGGGCCACACGGCCACCAATCCCTGTGGACCCCAGTGGCTCCATGATGCAGCCTGCAGTCATGTGGGCAGCCAATCCGGCTACCCAGGGCTTCACGGGCGATCGTCTGCAAGGAGAGCGGGCTAAGCCCACTCTCCCTGCAAACCCCCTAACGGCGAGTCTCACTGATCGTGAGACTCGCCTCGTGGTGTTTGAGAGGATGGGTTGAGAAGGCGGTGGTGGCTCAACTCCATGTTCTTCTGGATAATATTAACTATTCTGATAGTTTCCAGCCTGAATTTCAGCCTGATTGTAGGAGTGGACAAGGGACCACGTAAGTCTCCCTTAGTTCTGCTAGCCCTAAGCCGGGGTTGGACAACTAGTCCTTCCCCAGCCTTATGGGGAGACATACCCTGGCTTGGAGCCTGGCATCAGAGTGATGCTGAAACCTCCTCCTCATTGCCAACCCAAAGGTCAGGGCTCTAGTTCACACCCCCAAGCTTCACAGGCTTTGAAGTTGTGAAGTCCTCGAAGCAGGTATGAGTGTGCAGTATAGCCCCTGAGCCACAAAGCCCCTGAGGGTCCCTGAGATTGCACACACCCTTGATTTAACTAGCCCAAGGATGTTCACCACCCAAAGATGCTCACCAACTACCACTGAATGCCACCCACACTGCCCCGCTTGTTGTGACCTAATTAAGCTAACTAGAAAGGAGTTACGTCTGGTGGTGACGTTAAAAAAACACAAACCCCACACAAGGCTAATCAGGTGAGGTGCAAAAGCCTGTTCTGTACCCCAAGGAGGGAGGCAAGACTTGTCTGGCCAAGACTCAGCCTGAGAGGGCACAGGCTGGCCGCAACAGTCCAACAAGCCCCACCCCCTCCCAGGCACAGCCAATCCCTGTTGGCCCCCGTGCCTGCAAATTTGCGGATGGGGCAAGGAGCCACCCCCCCGACTTTTGTTTAAATCTTGGCTATTGGCCTAGAAAATTCTCTGTGCTCCATGCTGTTCCACATCTACATGAAACTGCTGTCTTACATATTGCACATCGTGCTGCCCGTGGAAGGGGGATGCACACACGCAGTTTTTGCAGCAGCCAAGAAATCAGGCATTTGAACCCTGATTTCTTCCATCCTACTGAGAGCGACTTATTTGTGGGGGTCAAGAAATGTTGGCTCAGTTCATCAGCCAAACAAAATATTTTATTCACAAGATGGTTCCCCAAGCTATGTTGGTACCTTACTCGTCAGGATATCCCCACCACTTGTCAGGCATCATTTTTCACACATCGCGGACTAGTAAACTAGTGGATTTCATGAGCCCTGATTATTTGTTCTATTGGTTTCAGTGAAATGTACAACACAATCCTAAATGTGTTTACTCAGAATTTGAAATGAATTTCTTCTCATATACATGTGCAAAAGAGTGCAGCCTGGGGCTAACACATGTAGCATGGAGAAAAGATGCCACCAAACCCAGACTTTCAGAGACTGAAATAAAGTATCAGAGGCTCCATGTGTATTAAGCCATGCATCTTTGCTCTTGCACCACTCTTGCCATTGGGAATAATGGTAGTAGTGGCAAAGCAGTAATTGCACACAGCTTAAATGTGCACAGAGCCCCCCGCCCCAACCCCCAGCCCCATTAGCAGAAACTGCAGGAGTGCATCCTCCTTTCATGGGCGGCATGCTGTATACATGGTATGTAAGCCGCTATTAGAAGTTATTTAGTGATTTGGAGTGCAACAGCAGCTGACAATATGCAGGGGACACCCTACCCTCTCTCTCTCATTTCCATCTGATTCAGGCTAGTGGAGGTCCTGAACTGGTGACTAAGTTCAGTGGTGGATTGGAGGCATAACAAGCTAGCACTTAATCCAGCCAATATAGGTTAGTTGGAAAGCCAGTCCAGGTTAATTTGTAAGGCCTGTTCTCGATAGTATTCCCTTTAAGGACCAGGTTAACAGTTTGGGAAAGCATAGATCCAACTTTGTTCCTGGATACCAAGCAGTGTCTATAGCCAGGAGTGATTTGTGCAGCTTTGGCAGTGCCCACTGCTCCCTTTCAAGGAAAATACAGATCTAGCCACTGTCACACAAGCCTTGGTCACAACTAAGCTCAATTGTAATACATTCTTTGTGGGCCTGTCTTTGCCAAAAGATCTGGGAACTCGAACTCAGGCAAATGTAATAGCCAGAGTTCTGGCCGGGGTTGATTCTTTGGCTCTAGCTCCAATTTTGTTCAATCTTCATTGACTTCAGTTTTGTTCCTGGGCACAATTTAAGGAGCTGTCTGTGTGGGAGTGCAGAGCATGCTCCCACCACCGTCATGTTGCTTGTCTGTGGGAAAGGTAAGGTTTACCCTGCCTTCCCCGCCCACATACCCTGGCAATCGTGAGAATCACTCCATTGTCTCTGTTCTGGTCCAGGGCATGCTTGTCTATGTGTCTGTGTTCAGGCTTGGGGGGTGGAGTCTAAGTTTCAGTTTAGCCTTCTTACTTGCTGTCTTGATTTTCAAACTGAGAGGTTCTCTCTCGCACTGCATAAGAGACAGTTAGTTTATTGTTTGCTTAGCCTATGTTTAATTAGCAATAAATATCCAACTCTTGTTTCTCAGTTAAAGTAAGCTTCCTGTGTAATCACTTAAACAAAATAAGTAATTACTCTGCAACACTTGTGGTTGTGTGAGTCCAGCCATAATATGAATGAAAAGCCACCTACGTTAGCGGCCATTATAACAATCTGTGGCAATGAATTCCATGTGTAAACTATTTACTGTGTGAAGAACTTTGCACCTTGTTTGTCTTGTACTTCTTCTGATCAGTTTCAATGGATCCCGAATCCATTCAATCAATGGATGATCCTGAGTCCCAGAGTTCTGAATTCTGCCCACTTGATGAAATTTTTGTCGCTAATTCTGTTAACTATACAAATACAACAAATATTTATATACCACTTTTCAACAAAAGTCCTCAAAGAGGTTTACATAGATATAAGTAAACAAATAAAATGGTTCCCTGTCCTCCAAAGTGCACATAATCTAAAAAGAAACATAAAATAGACACCAGCAACAGCCAGTGGAGCGATGCTGTTTTGGGGATGGATAGGGTCAGTTGCTCTCCCCCTGCTAAATAAAGAGAATCGCCACTTTTTAAAGGTGCCTCTTAGCTCTTTTAGCAGAGATGTACCATTCACTATACCATTCATTTCTTCTAAATTATCAGTGCTGCTGAACAGAATGTATGTTAGCATCAGACAGTGGTTTGGACAGATGCTTAGCATTCTGTTTTGGCAGAACCAAAATAGTAATGCAGTAAGATGGCAAGTAAGATGAGGGAAGAAACATTTTATAAATGAGCTGCTTATTCAGAAAAATACTTCTGAAGGAACTGGGACAACTCTGAGAAGTGTTTAGGGATTATAGCCATATAAGGCGTATAGGATGTCCTGAAATAGTTCAAGCAAATAATATGCTTATATTCCATGAGGAAAATCATTTTAAAGCATACTTCCAGAAGAAGTTAATTAAGTCTATTTTTAGAAACTTTGAAATATTCCTCTTCAGCTTTACCTGAGGATTGTCAGTAAAGCATTTTTTTAATCAGATGTTTTGTCAGCTGTGAAATCCACAGCTCTTCCAATTATGTTATTTTATGCAAGGAAATATACTTCATTAATAGAACAGTGATTAATCTTGAGGCTGTAATTCCATTAAGGTATCTACCAAGGGACTTATATCCGTAGGCAAATTTATTTTCTGAGAAAGATAAGATATTAAATTCCTTTGCTTCAACAGAAAATGAAAGGAAGCAATGTATTTAATGTACAAATGAATATGCGTTCTAATTCCCCCTTTAAACATATCCTTAGCATTGTGGTACTGCCTTGAAGGTTCATGTTATTAGAGCACAGGCAGCCGGAGCCAAAATCAAGCTGAAGATGGAATGATGGAATTATAGTCGATGATGATTTATAAAGTGGCTAAATTTTTCTAGGTGCTCTACATTGATTAAATCGCCTTACCTATGAACTTAGAATATAAGAACAGCCCAGCAAGATAAGACCAAAGGACTATCTAGTTCAACATCCTGGCCGCATTCACACGTAACAGGAAACTGGACTTGAAGGAGCCAGAGCCCTTGGTTCTGCATTACATGCAAATGAGGCCCTGTTTCCCACAGTGGATATCAGATGCTTCCAGGAAGTTAACAAGCAGGCATAAAATCAAGAGACCTCTCCCACTGTTGCTGTCCAGCAAGTGGGATTTAGAGGCATATTACTTCTGAACCTGGAAGTAGCATACAGCCATTATTATTATTATTATTATTATTATTATTATTATTATTATTATTATTATTTCAATTTCTATACCACCCTTCCAAAAATGGCTCAGGGTGGTTTACACAGAGAAATAATAAATAAATAAGAAGATGGATCCCTGTCCCCAAAGGGCTCACAATCTAAAAAGAAACATGAGACAGACGCCAGCAACAGTCACTAGAGTTACTGTGCTGGGGTGGAGAGGGCCAGTTACTCTCCCCCTGCTAAATAAAGAGAATCACCACTTTAAAAGGTGCCTCTTTGTCAAGTTAGCAGGGGTGACTAACATGACTAACAGCTAGGGATAGATTTATCCTCCATGAATATGCCTAATCCTCTTTTGAAGCCACTGAAAACATTCTAGAAGTAGGAAATTCTAGAAGTTTCCCGAGGCAGGACTTACCTTTGTAGAAGCCATGCTGCTGCTGCTGCTTCTTTTCCTTCTCCTTCTTCTTGACTTGTTTTCTATATACTTAACTAATGTTATCTTTAATAATGCCTTACGCTCAAGAGTGTAAAGGGTATTACAATGCTAGCCTTCCAGTCTAGAGATGCAATACAACAGGAGAAAAGAATAGGAGGCAAGACAAAAACAAGCCAATTCAGGCAGGTGTGCCCAAGACCTCTGCGCTTCTTCTTGATCTCTTCTTGATCTTCTTCTTGATCTCTGCTGGATCAGGCCCAAGGCCCATCTAGTCCAGCATCCTGTTTCACACAGTTGCCCACAAGATGCCTATGGGGAGCCCATAGGCAATTGCTGAGGGCATGTCCTCTCTCCTGCTGTTGCTTCCCTACAACTGGTATTTAGAGGCATCATGCCTTTGAGGCTGGAGGTGGCTGGAGGTAGATTAGATAAATATTAACCGATCTAAGTAGTGTCCAGGATATTTCTTTGGGGCTGCTTCCTTCAGTAATGGATGGATAGGTTTTTATGGCTGTAATGACCACACACAAAGCCATAGTCAGCACTACTGCATGATGTCAACAAGAATGAATGGTTTACTTTACATGTATTTTGCTTTACATATGCTCTCATGACAGGCTGTCGAAAAAAGACATTAGGAGACTGTATGACACAAATGTTTAGCACAGTCCTTTTGTCTCTGGTGTAAGTGTGATCCCTGTACACAAGCTTTTCAAATGAGGCGTCTTCTTTTGTCCTTAATCACTTGATACTGCCGCTTGCTGCTACTTGCCTTCTGTGCTCTCCTGTGAGGTAACCTTGGCACACTGTAATGTGTGAACTCAAGCAGAAAATATTGAATTATTTCATGCTGTGAACTGTGCAGTGAGATGACAGATGTGCTAGGCCGCAAAAACCAGCATGCCTGTAAATAGGACTGTTAGCTTTCACCTTGTTGCTGTCTGGCAGGTTGAGGGCTCTACGCTGAGGACTCAGCTAGCATTTCAAAATGCTTGGGGGAGATTAGTGAATTGTCATCCATAGCATCACAGCAAAGGAAGGGACCATTAATGTTTCTGCTCTGCAGTTCGAGAAACAGGGAGACTGTTCATATGTGCTTGTTCCTCACCTGATAATTGGGTCATCGAGTGATAACCTGCATGTAAGGATGAGCCATATGATTGTTGCTTTAGTCAATCGGTCTGTTAGATTGGCATAGGGGCAAAAACATGGATTCTGAAGCAAGAAGTGTGTTGTATGGATTTTTGTGTGTAAACAAAACACACATTGTAGCAGACATCTTAGGAGAGGCATTCCCTCCTATGTGAGAGGAAAGAGGGAATGCCCCTGGCTTTGGCCACTTGCATTTTTAAAAATAAGTCCTTGTGTAAAAATAATTGTTAAAAATGGCAGCCCAATTAAACATTTAGTGACTCAAAAGGTATAAAATAGGTTAGTGTAATCAGGGGTGCATCATTGGGTGACTGTGTGCAGCAAACATGGGCTGCCCAATGGGGCCAGGGCTGTGCAGGCCATGCACTCTCTGTCTCCGCAACCACCCACTCTCCTCTCTCCCTCCATCTTCGCTGGTGCCAGGAGCGAGCCACTGCACCAGCTAATTACATCACTGCTCAGTGACACACATCAAGCAGTTATGTCATTAGCCCACACACTGGCTCTTTCTTGGTGCTGAATGAGGGCAGAAGGAGGGACGGAGACAGGGCACTGGGGTGGCAGTGCCAGTGGTGGCAACAGGAGCTGCCAAAAGATCTAGCCAGGGGCTGCCACCCACATCATTACCCTGGTGAAGCTAATATTGATTGATTGATTAAGTGCCATCAAGTCGGTGTCGACTCTTCGTGACCACATATTCAATTCAGTTTATTACGATCAAAGATCAGCACAGTAGTGACCACATAGATAGATTCTCTCCAGGATGATCTGTCTTCAACTTGGCCTTTAAGGTCTCTCAGTGGTGAAGCTAATATTAATATTTAGCATTTTATAACACTTTTGAATGTTTAGGGCTTCATGTGCATTATCTGGCTGTTTTCCAGATCATCTCCTACCCAGTTTATGGTTGTGAGAACTGCCCTTTAATATTCAGCAAATATATCATGTTGCTAAGGAGAATGTTTCCAAAACAATTCAGGGATACACTAAAGGTTTTGATTAACAGAATTTAGCAACGAGCTAAGCTAACAGGTAACTTTTATTTGCTCAGCTGCAATATGAACAAACTCTCTGTGTATGGATGCAGACAGTGCTTCCCAGCTTGTGGAATTAAAATATCATTACTTCCTCATTATTAGAAGATCCAGACAGTGTAAAAGGTATAATTTTCTGGCCCTGAAATTGGACAAAATCACATTGTTTTGTAAATAAATGAACAGAAATGGAAGATTGCTATAAGGACATGCTCCCATGTAGGAAAGGTCTATAGACAAGTATTCTGTCTACTCGGAGACAATATTGTGTTTGAGGTTCACTTAATTTTTGAAATGTTTGACAGTAATAAAACTAGATGAACTTGGCAAGAGACATTTTACATAATTAACTCTGAATCTGCCTGTGCTGTGGAACAAAGACTGGGGATAAATGGAGAAAATCATGGTGGGTGGCAGTGGTGATGAAACCAACAGAACTTGGCTTCCCTGGTTGCGACTGGTCTTTATAGGGACCTTTCTAATGGGTGTCTAAATTGATTATGCTCTAGGCATAAAATCTATGGAGGAAGGGAGATATCCCACCCTGACTGAAATGTCTGGAAAAGAGGATAATGGTGCCCTTCATTTTTCACTGTTGCAGTTTAACACAAAGTTGGTAGTCATTAAACATCAATAATCAAGTATTTAATACAAGGATGAGGTGGCTGATTTTGTGGGTATTACTAAGACCAAGGGGCACCATTAGGCATACATCTGGGGGCCCAGGTCCGTTGCCCACTCTCATTTTCTCTCATCTTGCCTGGCGGAGCATGATGACACTTAATTTTCAGGGGAGTGAGGACCTCCAAAGGCCTTTAGGTCCAGGCTCCAAAATTACAAGGTGCACCTCTGCTAACAGAGCACCCAGCTAAGGACTGAGAGCTGAGAGTGGGGGTGTAGGGTAGAGCAACAGCAGTGATTAATGAGGGCACCTTGGTGAGGAAGTATCCTGTGTCTAATCCAGCCTAACCTTGCTGTATCAGCAAAGAAATCTTTCTTTCCTGCTGCCGCTGCCTTATCTGATAAGTTTCACCCACAGAACTGTTTTAAGAAGTACCGTATTTACCCAAATCTAAGAAGAGGATTTCCCTCAGTTCTTTCCTGTTAAATATGGGAAGGTCGTCTCTCAGTCAGGAATAATCTGTATTTAACACCTGTCTTTTAAGGAATTGTCTTATATCCCGAGTCACCTTCTATTTGGGTAAACACGGTATATAAGCTTGGGAGCCTGGGCTGTTTTTGTCTGAAGGCTGAGTCATCCCTCCAGACAGTGACAAATTTTGCCACTGACTTTTTAGACAAAATTGCCCAGCGAAAAATGAGAGCTGCTAGTTTAAATTCCGAGTTTATGTTATCAGTAGCTCAGTTCTGACCTATCTGTTTGGATCCTGTTCAGCTAGGATTGCCCATACTGAGAAATTTGCATATGGAGATTCCTATAGGACTAGAAATTCAATCATATTGAAGCAGACCTGAATCAGTGGTTGCAGAAAGTATTTATGGGTGGCCACTTGTGGATTTGGCTTATCCCCACCCCATGGTGTCCACCCCCCATTTGGAAAAGCTGGTTCTTTTAATGGCTGGACTCTATGGCGGATTAACATAGTAGCAAATGCAGCATTTGCTAAGGGCCCCGCGTTTTTGAGGGCCCTGCACTCCTGGCTTCTAGCTGGGAATTCAAGTTAAAGCTTTACCTGTTTTATTTGGTCCATGTCAGATAAAAGATCCCTTTTCTGCTAAATGTGCCTTTTAAAAGAAGGCCCAGCACAGCATTTGTCCAGTGGCTGTTGCTGGTGCCTACCACATTTTTCTTTTTAGAGTGTGAACCCTTTGGAGACAGAGAATCATCTATCCACTCTTTATTTTTCTATGTAAACACTTTGAGAATTTTGATTGAAAAACGGAATATAAATGTTCACTGTTGTTGTAGTAAGTGTGAGTTTGTGGCTTGGTCTCCCATACTCCCAAATATAACAAATGAAAAAATTGAATTACTTTACTATGCAAGTAAATCATTTATGTTTTAATATTTATGTGCATTTTTAAAAAATTTAGGGCCCCTTTATAATATATGCTACAGGCCCTGCACTAGCTTAATCTGGCCCTGGCTGGACTAATAATCAATTCATCTTTTTAAAAGGGCAAAGCAACAGACAGCTCTAGGGGCTGTGAATACTGGAGCCACTGTTAACAGCAGCAACACCTAGGCAGGGCAACGGGTGCGGTAAATGATCTGCAGGTGTTGGGGGTTGTAATTTTTACCCCCAGTTAATTAGCAGAGGACTAAAGAAGCTACCCACTCTAGTTAGAGAGTGCAGGGTGTAGTTGCTGCAGCTATTTAGAGGATACACATGGAGAGATTATTGTAGAACTAAATACTAAGTATTTATTGGTGAAGTACACTTTGGATAAGAAAGACCTAATCCTAATCCATAAAACTACATAATGAATAGGTAGGGAGAGATGTTTCCATCTGCTCTCTAAGAAGAAAGGAAGGGAATCTGACTTGCACAGGAAACACCTGAGGAGTCCAATCAGGGGTCATAGAGTAGAGGCAGGTAGAACAGCTAAGGAGACCCTTACTCACTGCCTCTACTCCCAGTGCCCCTAGTGGTCATTAGGATTGTTTGTTTGTTTGTTTGTTTGTTTGTTTGTTACATTTCTAAACTGCCCTATCCAAAGGCTCTGGGTGGTGTACAACAAATTGAAAAAGACATAAAAACACACACCGTTTAAAACACAGTGCTAAAAACAATATAAAAACAATTCAAAAACAATTTAAAACCATTTTAAAACCATAATTAAAATACTTTAAAAACAACTTTAAAACCTTAGAAGGCCAGGCCAAACAAGTAAGTTTTTAGGGCTCTCTTAAAGGCTGACAGTGAGCCTAAACTGCAGATATCTGCCAGGAGTACATTCCATAAGCCAGGAGCAGCTACTGAAAAGGCCCAGTTCCGAGTCGCCTCCAGACGTACCATTGGTAACTGGAGACGGACCTTTCCAGATGGCCTCAACGAGCGATGGGAATCATACCAAAGAAGGTGCTCTCTAAGGTTGGTGCAAAAGGTCAATGCACTGGAACTCCATCTCCAATACCAGGTGCCATTCGTTCCCATTCACCTCTTCCTACCCTGGCTGCCTCATTCTACCTTGTATCCCCCACTGCCATGTTAACCTAAGGTGAGTGGGCTGCTCATTTGCCCAGGTCCCCAACCCCTGGCTTATGGCAAGCATTTTTCGTCCATCATTACAACTAACATGGAAGTCAGCTTATTGTCAATCCAATTCTTGGGACTCAAAGGGTGATGAGGATGAGTGTCATACTGATGAGTGTCACAAGCCTTGAAGGACATTTCACTTGTGCATGAAGGGGAGGGATCATTTTCACCAATCTTCCTTCCTTCTGCTGCCCCTGAAATTAAGTCCTGGAGATTCCTCAACACCCAGGACCATATTTCCAGGGGGCATCAGGCCAACAGAGGGAAGAGGAGATCGTCTAAAACTGCCCCTCCTCTTTGTATGCAAGTGAAATGTCTTTCTGCACACACACTAGTCAGTCTGTGACCTAAGGTATTCTGGTAGCACACAAGTTACTTAAGCAGTTTGCTACAAAAGGGGGCTGAGATTCTCCATATTCTCAAAAACCTACTAAAGTGGGTTGAGTAGTGTCATACAATATCACAGTCTGTGTTTGTGATGAAGAGTTCCCTACAAGTACATCTTGAAAACAACAATGTCCAGCTAGCTGGCCATAAGAACTGAGGTTCATCTGAATTCATCCCCAATGGCATACAAAGCCATGTTGACTCTACTATTAATTGTGTCATTGCCACTCGAATGCAATTGAAGCTTCTTATTTCCATTCAAATCTGAAAACAAGCCTCACACTGTTGGATATACTGGCAACACTTGTTATATTAATAATGAAAACCTTTTTATTTTAAATGAGCTGGCAGCTTAAAAAAAAAACACTGCTCCTTTGCTTGGCATCAGTTTTAGGATTCTGATCCAACACTCTCATTAATCTATACAAAGCAATCCTATGCAAACTCTAATTGAGATTCTACGTGCCTTTGACCAGGTAGCAATGCAAAGACTGCAGGCAGGATTTAGAAGCTTGTAGATCCCATCAGTAGCAAATGGGTCAGTGGCCTTTTAATTTTCAATTGATCAAAAGGCCCAGGCACCCTTCATGATTACTTATTAGGCACTAATAAAACAGTGTCTGTCTTTCCATAACCCAGAATTGTAATGACTCATTTCTCAAGCAAACTGGGTCACATTTCAGAGTGACTGCACTGTGCTTTACTGGGAATTGGCACATGGCCCCTCGTCCCAGAACAGAAGCATGGCAGTGTTGGTGGCCAATGTATTTATGGCTGTTGATACTGGAGATGTGTGGTGTCTTGAATTCAAATATCAAGATACTTTAGCCCAGCTATATACTATGTTTGACACTTGTAGAATCTGTGTACCATGTACACAGCTGTATTTGGGCACACTTGTTCATACTGAACACAGGTACGGCAGTCAGCTCCCTGTCTGTATCCTGCATTTCAGGGGGCCTGTGCCCAGATTCACGTTTAATGTGAACACATGCACAGTCATTCACATAAAAACATGTACGTATGTACACACAACTGAATGCAGGCACAACAGAATGAGGCTATTCTCATGATGGAGGGAATATTCTCATAAGGGAGCCCAGCCCGGTTTTTCTCTGTCATGAGAGTCACCAGGATCGTGGGCAAACCTGGTGGTTCAACGGCGGCTAGCCCACCTAAATACCCCAGCCCCTTGCTGAAATAAGAGCCTCCCCATCTCTGACAACTTTTTAAAAGTCTCTAAAGACTCATCTGTTCACCTAGGTTTTTAATCAAATACTGTTTTAATAGTTTTAACATTGTTTTAAAAAAATCATTGTAATGTTTAAACTTTTTCTGTTATTTATTTTGTTGTAAATCGCCCAGAGATGTAAGTTTTGGGCGGTATAAAAATATGTTAAATAAAATAGAAATAATGATAAAACAAAAATTTAGAAGACCCAGAAAGAAATTAAGTGTCGGTTATGAAAGGAAGTGCATGAGATGGTTGAGCACCTTGTATGTTGTAAGAAAATCGTGCTGACTGATTATAAAGAATGACACAACAAAGTTGCTGCAATGATTCTCTAGAACTTTGCAAGAATTACAGATTGCCAGCAAGCAATCTCCTTTCCCTCCCTCTTCATTTCTCACATCCCCCACACACTCTCTACAGGATCCCCACTGAGACAAACTTCTAATTAACAAAACAGAAAAGATTTATAGATAGAATACAACATTCTGCTCACAAAGAACTCTTTGGAACTCTTTGCCACTGGACTGGGAATGCATGCAAGTAAGAAGGAAAGAAATATCAAACAATACTGAGCAAATCCTTCTTCTACTGCAAAGGTTGCCATCTCTCCCAAAAGAAAAGAAAAATAGCCTGACAGGTGTTCATTTTCATGTGCTAACTTATTTAAATATACAGGCCCTATCCACCCCCAGCACAGTACCTACACTGACTGATGTTGGTGTCTATCTTATGTTTCTTTTTAGATTGTGAGCACTTTGGGGGACAGGGATCCATCTTATTTATTTGTTATTTCTCTGTGTAAACTGCCCTGAGCCATTTTTGGGGCAGTATAGAAATCATCATCATCATCATCATCATCATCATCATCCCCCAGTGAGGCACTACCTTGGCGTGGTTGTGGGGCTTGCGTGCTCTGAGGAAGGTGAGAGCTATGCCAGAGATCCAACCATACTGGACAGGTCTCACCAGAGGAGCCAGACAAAGAGTGCCTCTCCCATCAACAATATGGTGAGACGTAACTTTAATATATCTATACTGGATCGGTCATCGCCCGGGTCAACAAGGACCGTGCCAGGTGCTGGAGTCCCTGGACATCTGGTGGCAAGTGGGCTATAGGACTCAGGATCTTCAGTTGAGCAACCAGGGCTGGAGACTCCAAGGTTACTGGAAGAAACATCGCTTAACCGGAAAAAATATACGAAAAATGCCAACAAGGAAATAATGATCTGCTATTACAAGACTAGTCCAACTAGAAGAGGTTATTTATAAAGAATGTACCAAATTTGGAAAGAGAAGCATCCAGATACAGAAATAACAGAACAAAGGCTAGCAGACCAGAGAGGATTCATAATAAGAAATAAAGTATTCACAGAAGTTGAGCTGGAAGAACTGCAAAGAGCAACACAGGCTCAAGATAGGGAAGAAGAATTACCACCAACTGAAGCAGTTGCTCAGGCGCAGGTGGAGGAGGTGCTGGAAATAGAGGATGCCACTGTTGCTGAACTGTTCTAAAATCAAAACCAGGCAACCTCCCCTTTGCCTTCACCTCAAAAACCCAAATGTCATTTAACAAAAAAGCAACAAGAACTAAAGCAAAAAATAACTGAGCACATGAACCAAACAACCACCAGGGTTCAACTTCCAGCTCTAAAAACAGTTGCCAAAAAACAACTTACTCAGGCATTAAAAGATGTCAATGCTGCACTTGCAGAAATAACAACCACTAATTTGCAAGACACAAACCAACTAATGTACAATGCAGCAACAATAACAACACAAGTGCTCAGATATAAGATCAGTAGAGCTGTAAAAAAAGTAAGTAGTACATCACCTAAATGGAAGATTAGATTAGAAGATAAAATCACCAGGCATAGATCAGATGCTAGTAAATTGAAAGATATGAAAGACATGAAGCTGAAGAATGAAAACACCAAACATTATCTGATCCAAAAATACCACTTAGATTCAAGGAAAATTAGAGAAGTCCTGGAAATAATAAAACAGCAAATAACAGCAGTGTCAAAGAAGATTAGCAGATACGAAGCCAGAATTACACAACACATGCAGAATCTCCAATTCCAGTCGAATCAGAGACGTTTCTACCAAAGCATAGAAGGAGAAACTACAAGAAACTTAGAAACACCAAATAAAGAAGAAACAGTGCAATTCTGGGGGAAATTATGAGACAATCCAATAGACTATAATAAAAAAGCAGGCTGGGTGAAAGAGGTCAAAAAATGTAACCAACAAATGCAAGATCTAATAATAACACCAGAATTAATAAGTGAAAAAGCAAAGAAAATTAAAAATTAGACTGCACCAGGCGATGATGAACTGCATGGCTTTTGGCTTAAACACCTAACAAGCCTTCATAAACAACTGTCAAAACAGTTCAATCACATTTTGCAAGGAGGTGATATTGAACAATGGCTAACAAATGGGAAAACTCATCTCATCATGAAAGACCCAGCAAAAGGTGCAGTTCCAAGTAATTATAGACCGATAACCTGTCTGCCAACCATGTTCAAATTATTAACTGGAATACTAGCAGATGAAGTAATGCAAAACTTATTAACTAACAAACTCCAGTTGAACAGAAAGGAAATAGCTCGAACACCAGAGGCACAAATTATTAACTGGAATAATAGCAGATGAAGTGATGCAACACTTATTAACTAATAAGCAGCTTCCAGTTGAACAGAAAGGAAATTGCCCGAACACCAGAGGCACAAAAGACCAGCTGCTGATTGACAAAATGATTTTAGAAAATTGCAAAAGAAGAAAAACAAATCTAAGTGTTGCATGGATTGACTACAAGAAAGCCTTCGATTCATTGCCTCACACATGGATACTAAAATGTTTAGAAACAACTGGTGTTAGCAAAAACATTCAGATATTTATTTAAAAAGCAATGAGCATGTGGAGTACACAGTTAACAATCAATGGCGAGACACTTGGACAGGTTAGCATTAGAAGAGGTATTTTCCATGGGGACTCACTATCCCCTCTATTGTTTGTAATTGCCATGACTCCACTTTCACAAATACTAAACAAAACAGGCCTCGGATAGCAAACATCTACAACATCCAGTAAAATAAACCATCTGCTGTACATGGACGATCTGAAGTTGTATGGAAAGTTCCAGTCAGAAATCGAATCACTGCTAAACACTGTCTGTATATTCAGCAGCGATATAGCAATGGAGTTTGGACTAGATAAGTGTGCTGCATTAATAATGAACAGAGGAAAAATAAGAAAAACAGAAGGAACAGAACTGCCCAATGGAAGCAAGATCAAGAACCTGGAAGAGAAAGAACATTACAAATAATTGAGCATTCTCCAGGCTGATAACATCGCACACACTGAAGTTAAAAGAAAAATTGTAAGTGAATACATCAGGAGAGTTAGAAAAATCCTCAAGTCCAAACTCAATGGCAGAAACACCATACAAGCCATAAACACCTGGGCTATACCTGTTATCAGATACACTGCAGGAATAATAGACTGGACCCAGGCAGAGCTAGAGACGCTAGATCGTAAGACCAGGAAAATAATGACCATCAATCATGCTCTACACCCCTGCAGTGATGTAGATAGGCTATACCTCCCTCGCAGCTCAGGTGGAAGAGGAATGCTGCAAGGCCATCAAACAGAAGAGGAGGAGAAAAGAGGCCTTGAAGAATATATCAAGGACAGTGAAGAAAATGCACTTCAAATGGTCAAGAACAAGAAACTATTCAACACCAATGAAACAAAGCAGGCCTACAAGAAAGAACAAGTCAAGAACCAAGCAGAAAAATGGAGAAATAAGCCACTGCATGGTCAATATTAGCACAAAATAAGTGGAAAATCAGACATCACCAAGACCTGGCAATGGCTTAAGAATGGCAACTTGAAGAAAGAAACAGACGGTTTAATACTGGCTGCACAAGAACAGGCACTAAGAACAAATGCAATAAGAGCAAAAGTCGAAAAATCCACAACAAACAGCAAGTGCTGCCTTTGTAAAGAAGCAGATGAAACAGTGGACCATCTAATCAGCTGTTGTAAGAAGATCGCACAGACTGACTACAAACAAAGACATGACAAGGTAGCAGGGATAATACACCATAACATCTGCAAAAAATACAAGCTACCTGTAGCCAAAAATGGGTGGGACCATAAAATTGAAAAAGTTGTTGAAAATGAAGATGCAAAAATATTATGGGACTTCCGACTACAAACAGACAAACATCTGCCACACAAGACACCAGATATAACTGTAGTTGAGAAGAAAGAAAAACAAGTTAAAATAATCGACATAGCAATACCAGGGGATAGCACAATAGAAGAAAAAGAAATAGAAAAAAATCACAAAATACAAAGATCTACAAACTGAAATTGAAAGGCTGTGGCAGAAGAAGACCAAAATAATCCCAGTAGTAATTAGTGCCCTAGGTGCAATTCCAAAACAACCTGAAGAGCACCTCAACACCAAAGGGGCCACAGAAATCACCATCAGCCAATTACAAAAAGCAGCTTTACTGGGAACAGCCTATATTCTGCGACGATATCTATAACCACTGACAATAAAATTCTGGCATCCCAGGTCCTTGGGAAGGACTCGATGTCTGGATAAAACAAACCAGTCAATAATACCTGTCTGTCTGTGTAAACAATAATAATAACTTTTTAAACCAGGCATTGCTTAGCATTGGTGCAGAGCTAAAAAGGGAACTAGCCAGGTGGTGTTTAAAGAAGTAATGCCAGTCAACCTCAGCTCCTGCTGCTGACAACCATTCAGCCATTTAATCACAGAAGCCATTTAAAGAAGTACATTTAGAATACGGGAATCTTCTAAAACATAATCCCTTCAAGGTGCAGTTACATTTCCATATAAGAGTGCCAAAGCAATATATGTGGGTGTTGTAGTTTGAGATCATTCTATAACCACGCATGCTTCAAGGCAGGCATCACATATATCAAGGCTGACCCCACTGCAGTTTGTTTACATAATCTTTGATATATGAGTGGCCTTCATTCACTGTTAAGGATTTAGGCTTGTGGAAACAGCTGAGTAAATTGGCAGTGCCCTCACCCCCTATTTTTAGTGGATACTTCCCAGCATTGTACAGATCAAATGAGATTTCAATTTGGTTTTTTCTTTCTTATTGAATTATAAGATTTTTTTAAACCAAAAAGATATCAATATCATCCACATTAGGGCTTTTTGTAGGACGTATCCATTTATACACATTTAGTCACAATAGGGGTATAGAATTTAAAAAAGAAAAAACCTAAAAATTGTTCATTATAAATAAGCACTGATCAAACATTTGTCTGAATGTATGCAGAAGGGAAGCAGGGTCACATCCATTTAAGACCTAGCCTACATATTTATACTCTGAGGCTATTCACATGATTGTAGAAAATCGGGCTAGCATCTGCTAGCCCGATTTCCTACAATCGTGTGAACCACCAGGCTCGGCTGCGAGCCCAGTGGTTCTTGAGCGGGTAACCCGCTCAAGTAGCCTGCTCCGCAAACCTGGTTTTTGGGATCATGATTAGCCATGGCGCGGATCTGCACCATGGCTACTCATGAGTAGACCCCCGGCGGGAGGCTGAAAAGCAGCCTCCTGGCTCGGGGGTCTCCCCAGTATGCCTTGTGCACTTGTGCAGGGCATACTGGAGCTTCTGGGGGCCACACAGACCCCGAACTCCCCAGCCCCCACCGGCTCAATCACGGAGCCGGCAGTCATGTAGGCGGCCGATTTGGCTGCCCAGGGCTCCCACCATGCTCGTCGCGGGCTTAGCTCGCTCTCCCCGCAAAACCGGCAAATGCGGGTTTCACTGATTGTGAGACCCGCCTCATTGTCTGCAGTGTTCCCTCTGACTGCGTTTCCCAGATGTAGTTGACTACAGAATCCCCAAGCAAAAGCCATTGCATTTGGGAATTCTGGGAGTTGTAGTCAACAACATCTGGGAATCCCTGTTAGAGGGAACACTTATTGTCTGCTCACAGGCTCTGTCTATGTGACTGAAGAACCTTCCCATTCAAAAGGTCCCTGATCATATGGATGGAACCCATGCGCATGTGGTTTGTGCTGCATTGTTGAGATAATCACACTGAATGCTCGTGGTCGTGATGAGGTGGAGACATAGGCTGCAAATCAGTGTGATTCCTTTTTTCAGCACATGTTCAGCTGGTGAATATCTGAAAAATACTAAAGTTTACTACAGCTGACCCATAAAATAAACATGCCTTCCTTCCTACAGTGAATGGCTGGAGAAGGAAAACCTGAACATTGCTAGGAGGCATAATTAATATTGACGTTGTTCTCACGAGCGGCCTTGTGGTGCCAAACCCAGGTCCAAAGCCCGGCTCTCAGCCAAGGTTAAGGGCACCAATGACTTAACCTGGCTGCCAAGATTGTGTATCAGCGTGAGCTTCTTTGCAGCTTGTGCTGACAAGAGACGGGTGCTGAGAGCCCCGCCCCTTGGGGCAATCCCCCAGTGCACCACGCTCAGCATATGGTGCATTGTGGAATACTTGGAGGCCAGGTTAACAAGTCCCAGCCTCTGTTGATCTATGCTTCCGGGAGGGCCGCAGGTCATGTGGGTGTGTGGCCTGCATGTAGCAGAGGCTAAAGTTGCTTGTGTGGGGCAAGGTAGGTTGAACCCTGCCTTCGCCCCCACCCACCCACCTACCTATGCAGTAGTGTGGATAGCCCTATTGTGTGGTTTGTTTATTTATCTGAGAGAACGCCTTGCCCCATATGTTCCAACTCAGATTTTAAGATCTTCTTTGGAGGCCCTGCTTTGAGTGACCCGGCCAAATGAGGTGAGGCAAGCAGGTGGCTACTAGGGAGAGGGCCTTTTCAGTGGTGGCACCCTGTCTGTGGAATAGCCTCTCCAATTAGGCTCCCATGGTATCATCAATTTGTTCTTTTCGATGCCAGGTGAGGACTTTTAGTTCACTCGGGCTCTTAAAATAGATTTTTAAAATGTTTTGAAATGTATTGTACTGTAATTTATATTGTGTTACATGTTTTTATTGCAAGTATTTACTGTTGTTTTTGTGAGCTGCCTAGGGAATAATTTGTTATGGGGTGGCTAACAAATAAAGATCATCATCATCATCATCATCATCATCATCATCATCATCATTTCGTTTTCATTCCTTGTGAAAAAAATTGGAACATATAAAATTAGTTAGAATGCATGCTGAAAACAAAGCGGTGTTCGATACCATCAACAATGATATCCTTCTGGATTGTCTGCGGGAGTTGGGGATAGGAGGGATAGGAGGCACTGCATAGTTGGGGATAGGAGGCACTGCTTTGCAGTGGTTCCGTTCCTATCTCTCAGGCAGATTCCAGATGGTGGAGCTTGGTGACAGTTGCTCTTCGAAATGGGAGCTATTATATGGAGTCCCTCAGGGCTCCATTCTGTCAGCAATGCTTTTTAACATCTACATGAAACTGCTGGGTGAGGACATCAGGAGATTTGGTGCAGGGTGTTATCAGTATGCTGATGACACCTAAATTTATTTTTCCTCCTCCTGCTCCTGCTCCTGCTCCTCTTCCTCATCATTATCAGGAAATGGCACTTACTGTAAAAATGCCTGCCTACAGACAGTAATGGGCTGAATGAGGGATAACAAATTGAAGCTGAATCCAAGCAAGACGGAAGTGCTCATTGTAGGGGCTCAGAATCTGAAGGATGAGATAGATCTCTCTGTGCTAGATGGGGTTACACTCCCCTGGAAGGCGCAGGTGCACAACTTGGGAGTACTCCTGGCCCTAGGCCTCACCCTGGTATCTTAGGTGGAGGCCATGTCCAGGAGTGCTTTCTATCAGCTTTGGCTGATTCAAGAGCTGCACCCATTCCTTGAAGAAGATGACCTCAAAACAGTGGTGCATCAGCTGGTAACCTCCCGGCTTGACTATTGCAATACACTCTATGTGGGTCTCCCTTTGTACATAGTTTGGAAAGTTCAGTTAGTTCAAAATACAGCAGCCAGATTTGTCTCTTGGGCAACCTGGGGAGACCATATTATGCCTGTTTTGAAACAGTTACACTGGCTGCCAATGTTTCCGGGCAAAATACAAAGTGCTGGTTATTACCTTTAAAGCCCTGAAAGGCTTGGGTCCGGGCTACCTTAGAGAGCGCCTTCTTCTGTATGATCCACATCACATGTTGAGGTCATCTGGAGAGGTCCGTCTCCAGAAGTTACCACTGGTACGTCTGGTGGCAACTCGGAACCAGGACCTCTCTGCAGCTGCTCCTGGCCTACGGAATGCACCCCCTGCACATATCCGCAGTTTAGGCTCACTGTTGGCCTTTAAGGGAGCGCTAAAGACTTACTTGTTTGGCCTGGCCTTCCAAGGTTTTTAAATTGGTTTAAAGTATTTTAATTGGTTTAAAATTGTGTTAAAATTGTTTTTATATTGTTTTAAATAGTGTGTTTTAAATGATGTTTGTTTTTATGTTCTTTAAACTAGTTGTACACCGCCCAAAGCCTCTGGATGGGGCAGTTTAGAAATTAAATAAATAAATAAATAAAATAAAACCATTCAGGTTTGCCACCTTTTTGCAGGATTCTAGACCAGAAACCTAACCAGGGCAGTGTGTCCCTACAAGTATGTGTCACTACATTGCAAATTAGTTAAAACAAGCAGAGGTCATCTCTTCCTCATGAAAAATATCCCTTAAGACAGGCTAATGAGGAAGTCACTCTTCAGATTAACAAGAACAGCAAGGACAGGTACAGGACAAATTCCTACCAGGTTAAAAACCATCTATTGATGCAGTGAAAATATTAGAATTGCTTGAACAGTAACTACTTGTAATGGCCACAATAACCCAATTGTACAGAGAAATGCTCTCATACATGCTTTGTGTTCTGAATCAATAGCTGCTCTGTAGCCAAGGTTACTATGACGCACCACCAAAGCCCAGAAGGATTGAAATCCCAGGACTGAAGTTGACAAAAAGTAGGTAGCCTCTTTGTGCATCAAGTGTATTACTCCATTCATTATAATGTTTTCTATTAAAAATAAAACCTTGAAATATCTCTGCCAGTATCCACCAAAGCCAGCAGAAGCAATGTAATATAGTACTTGATCATCATTCTAGACAGAATTTAATTATATTCAAGTGTATAAAATATAGATTTCTTAATTTGAGACTAACATTAACCTGGCATTATATTAGCTGTAGCTATTTTAAGATGGCCAGTGTTCAGTGTGAAGAAAATTCTTCGGCACAGGGTATTCCAATTGCAAAATGGAAGATACTGAAGACCTGCCTACTTCATGGACTGTAAATCCTCATCCTTGTTTCTAGTCTTGGCCTCTATCTCTATGCCATATCCACATTTTTCTTTGAGTCCTTCTTCCATAGTGTAATGGCATTTAATATGGTAAGTAATCATTAGCCTGATCCTGGTTACCTCTCCTGTTTAAATGAGGTTTAACCACAGCGGTTTCACCAGGATTGCCAGGAAAATCTGCATTCTCACAACCAGCTCTGCAGGACTCAGCAATTCTGGTAAACTCTTCAACCAGGATCACAATTATGAGAACACAGCCATAATATTTTCTAAAACCTTCTTGGAAACTACCTTTTCTGTCAGGCAGTTGGAATAATTACTTAGCCCTCACTCCCGGGAAAACAAAATCCAATATGTGAAAGAAATTGGGTAACAAAGCACAAAGGATGCCATCTTCTTTCTACCTCCACAGGAAGAAACAGGGAGTGACACAGATGGATTGATTTAATTGGCAATTAACAGGGTAGGTTCTTGTGTTTAATCAAGGAATATTTTCTCTGTACAACATGATGAGGTCATTCACACAGTCAAAAACTGTGTTCTACCCGGGTTTGGGAGCTGTGTGTGCCCCCAATTTTTGGTTGTGTGGAAGCAAGGTATGGGAAAAAGCTACCCTAGTTTTCCCCCTACCTTGCTTCCACATAAGGTTTCCTTACAACCAAAATTTGGGAGCTCACACAGCTCCCAAGCCTGGGTAGAACACAGTTTTTGATGGTGTAGATGACCTTTATCTCTATTGTCCTAAACAATTATCTGATTGCTAATGACATTGGTGTGGCCACATGTGATAAGGAAATGTGCATTCTGTAATTATTCAATTACTTCTATCTATCTATCTATCTATCTATCTATCTATCTATCTATCTATCAGATTTGTACACTGCCCCAAACTTCCATCTCTGGGCGGTTAACAATAACATAAAAACAAGTTAAAAACATACACAAAAACTTAAAACAATTTAAATAATTTAAAATCAAATACAATAAAATCATGCACATTCTTTTTCCCTCCCACCCACCATGGCAGGGTGTGTGATTTATCCAAACCTGCCCTTCACATGTTACAAATGCTCAGACTAATATGTATTTGTAGTGTATGCAGAGGAGTGGTTCAGACTGGCCGACTCTCCATGCAAGTAGTGGGAGAGGAGAAGAATGTGCTTGCTCATGGTGTGCGCATATTCTTGTTGCATGTGGTAGAGCTAGAAGATGAAGTATCATCCAATCTAGCCCAAAGTCAGTCCTTATAGATGGAGATGGAAGTATGGTTCAATTTTCCTATCTCCTGCCCTGGTTTTCTTTTTTAATTGTTTCCAATTCTTTCCCCTCCCACTGACAAAAATTCTTGTTAAAAGTCAGCTTATACAAGCCATAGATCATATACTAAAGCTACTCCGTGATTTCCCAACTATTGGGATGGAATCACATTTATTTATTCATCCATCCATCCATCTATTCAATTTATATACCACCCTTGCTAAAGTGGCTTAGGGCAGTTTACATTAAAATCAAAAACACAACATAAAAAAATCCATTTAAACCAGATTAAAACTCATTAAAATTAAAACTAGATATCATTAAAAGACAGGATAAACAGATGGGTCTTTAAGGTTTCCTGAAGGCCTCCAAAGAAGATTATATCCATAGGGGGTGCATTCTACAACCTAGGGGTGACCTGAGAAGGCCTGATCCCAGATCTCCACCAGTTGAACCAGTGGCACCCTAAGACAGACCATGCTTGATGATCTTAATGCATGGCGGGGATCTTGTAGAGAAAGGCACCCTCTCAGGCAACCTAAGTCATTCAGGGCTTTAAAGATAACCATCACTTTGTACTTTGCCTGGAAACATATTGGCAGCCAGTGCAATTCTTTAAGAACAGGCATAATCGTGCCGCTCGCCGCCTCCCTTGGTGGCATGGGCGGTTTGCCCACAGCCCCACCTTTGGAGTACGGGGAACCAGGGAGCTTGCTCCCATTGGCCCTGGCTGCTTCTGGGGCGGGGGCAGAACAGGCAAGCCATCAGTGTGCCTGTGCCGGCCCCAGTCCACCTCCCAACAGCGAGGAGGTAGGACACCCGGCCACAGCCTCAACCTGAGACACAAGGGTGAGACCCAGGTCCAAGAAGACTCCCGAGCTACAAAACTGTTCTTTCTGGGGGAGTGTA
Source organism: Hemicordylus capensis (assembly GCF_027244095.1). Taxonomy (NCBI): domain Eukaryota; kingdom Metazoa; phylum Chordata; class Lepidosauria; order Squamata; family Cordylidae; genus Hemicordylus; species Hemicordylus capensis. The sequence continues at coordinate 277,774,479 of NC_069660.1, read as the reverse complement.
ACCTCACCCAGAACAGGAAGTTCTATCTCATCTTGTAGATAATGACTCCCAGCAATAAGCATCTCCATCTTGCTTGGATTCAACTTCAGTTTATTATTCTTCACCCATCTTATTAATGCTGTAGCAGGCATTTAAGGGGCTAATGCAATTTCCTGATATTGATGACAAGGAGAAATAGATTTGATTGTAGAAGTGATTGATTGTGTGAAAGCAAGATAGGAGGAAAAGCTACCCAGGTTTTCCTCCTAACTTGTTTCCACACAATCACTTCCACCCAGGTTTTCCTCCTACCTTGCTTCCGCACAACCAAAAATTGGGAGCACACACAGCTCCCAACCCTGGGTAGAACACAATTTTTGACTGTGTAAATGACCTCCTTGTCTTCAAGCTCCAGAACACTTACAGGTAGCTGCCTGTGGCTCAGCCTGACAAACAAAAATCATGGAACCTTGAGTTCCATGAGGGAAGAGAGATGGGATATACATGCAATGAAATACATTTCAAGCTGATCTAACTGCAATCTCAACATAGAATTTAACTGTATGTAAACCACTTTGAGAGGAGTGATTGAAGTTAAGGGAGGGTTAAGACCCCCAGCAACTAACACCGATCAGAAAGGGACCAGAACTCTTACAATATTTTCCATACTCTTAATTTTCCACACAAATTGCATATTTTATGGGTTTTATGTATGCCTTGGGAATAGAAGGATAGGGGTAAAAATTCCTCTAATAAATAATGAAAATGGGAAGCATTTTTATTTATTCATGTGATTTGATTGATTGATTGATTGATTGATTAAGTGCTGTCAAGTTGGTGTCGACTCTTAGCGACCACATAGATAGATTCTCTCCAGAATGATCTGTCTTCAACTTGGCCTTTAAGGTCTCTCAGTGTGGTACATTCATTGCTGTTGTAATCAAGCCCATCCACCTTGCTGCTGGTTGTCCTCTTCTCTTTCCTTCAACATTCCCCAGCATTATGGACTTCTCAAGGGAGCTGGGCCTTCGCATAATGTGTTCAAAGTATGATAATTTGAGCTTGGCCATTTGTGCCTCAAGTGAAAATAATGGATTGTTTTGTTCTAGGATCCATTTGTTTGTTTTCCTGGCTGTCCATGGTATCCTCAAAAGTCTTCTCCAGCACCAAAGTTCAAAAGTGTCAATACTTTTTCTATCTTGCTTCTTCAAAGTCCAGCTTTCACATCCATAGAGTATCACGGGAAAAACCATGGTCCAAACAGCTATTGCTCACTAGGGTTTATCCATCATCCTGTTGGTCAAGAATTGTTTGCATTAGAAGAGAAATATGTAGGAATCAAGGTGCAAATCTCATGTAATGTGTATTCAGCCACAGTTCCCACTGAGCTGGCATGAAAGAGTTCAGCTTTTACCACATTAGGTCATTTGATCAAGTGTCATGAACAACTGTTCCCAAAGCTGATGAAAGCAATGGAATTGGAAAGCCCTTTTCAGTTGTAATAAATCAAGTGTGATAGGGTAGGCTTACATTTGATGTGAACCCATTTTATCTACTATTATATTACTATTATCTCTATATATCTTGTCTACCATTATCTCTTTTTATAGATTATGGCCACATGGAGCCTCATCTCCTTGTTTGCATTTCATCTTCCTGTTGATGACAGTAAATGAACTTCAGAATGGTGCTGTGTCATTTTTTAAATTATTTGGTTCATGTTATTGTCTTCATAATATATTGCAATATCTTCAGAAACTACATTTGTCTATCACTTCCTCATTTCCAGTAGTGGTAATTTCCCAATGTCAGTAGCAGTGTGGTGAAAAGCAGAGCTTCCTCCTTGTTCTTACAATGACAGTTGGTAGTGTTGTGATTTTCACTGCAAATCAAGGAACATCTGAGACCAGTTCTAACAAAAACAGAATTCTTGTACTTGTGCATCCCATAAAATGATATAAACTGGGCTTGAAGGAGAAGGTGGAGATTTGGGGTGAGTGTGAGCAAGGAGGAAGGAAGGGACCCCTTTTCCAGATAAGGGGGAAGAAGTGGAGCTGGAGAAGGGAAGTGGCTAGTGGGAGAATGGGGCCCTTCAGGCAGCTACTAAGGCTGCAGTCAGGCATCAGCCAGTTTCACAGATCAGAAGCAGGGTGTAGGTCAGCTTCTCTAACAAGCAGGTAAAGGAGGACAGAGGTAAGCAGATAGCTGGGTTCCCAGGCAGCAGTTGGTGGGGGTGGGGGAAGGGTGTGGGACAAGGAGTTGGTGGTTCTGGGACAAGGTGATGCAGGCCTAAGAGCTGCCCCAGTGTGCAGGGACAGCTGGTCTTGTGGTATCAAGCATGAATTGCCCCCTTTGCTAAACAGGGTTCACCCTGGTTTGCATTTGAATGAGAGACTACACGAAGAGATTCCCCTCAGGGGATGGGGCCCCTCTGGGAAGAGCATCTGCATGCAGAAGGTTCCAAGTTCCCTCCCTGGCTTCTCCGAGATGGGCTGAGAAAGACTCCTGCCTGTAGCCTTGGAGAAGCCGCTGCCAGTCTGTGACCAGTGGTCTGACTCGGTAGAAGGCAGCTTCTTATGTCCCAGGGCTGGCTCTAGGGCTTTTGGTTCCCAAGGCAAACTATGACTTTGGTGTCCCCCATACCCCAAGAAGTGCAGAGCCCAGTGCATGCCCAGCTGCCAGGAGCGATGCACATACATGGGGCAAGCTCCTCCCCCCTTGCAGCCCTGAAGCTCTGAGCCACCCTGTACCTTACCCCCTCAGCACCAGAAGAGCAGCATGAGGCATGAGTGCTGAGTATGTGGCTCACTTGCCCCTGAATGCTAGAGGAGAGTGATTGGCTGGTTGGCAAGTGGGCAGGGAGCACACCCAGGTGCATAGGGTTGCGACTGCTGTCTTTGCTGGCGCACATGCTCACCATGGCCCAGCCTTAGCCCCACCAGCTACCACTTCAGCCGCCTCCTCTACCACCGCCTTGTCAGTGAAGGGGCTTGGTAGGGACAGCAGCTGGAACTTGGGTGCTCTTGGTGACTACCCAGGCTGCCTGTATGGTTGACCCAACCCTGAGAGAACGGCACCTGGGCCTGATTCATGACACAGGCTCCTCACAGTATCTTTCATGCTAAAACTAACTAATGAGACTGGGAGAGGAGAGCTGGTCTTCTGGTAGCAAGCATGACTTGTCCCCTTAGCTAAGCAGGGTCTGCCCTGGTTGCTTATGAATGGGAGACTAGAAGTGTGAGCACTGTAAGATATTCCCCTCAGGGGATGGAGCTGCTCTGGGAAGAGCAGAAGGTTCCAGGTTCCCTCCCTGGCTTCTCCAAGATTGGGCTGAGAGAGATTCCTGCCTGCAACCTTGGAGAAGCCGCTGTCAGTCTGAATAGACAATACTAAGCTAGATGGACCTATGGTCTGACTCAGTATAGATGGACCTATGGTCTGACTCAGTATATGGCAGTTTCCTATGTTCCTAACTAGTTTTGGAAAAATGCTGTCAATGGAGTTTCTTCCCTTCAGAAACTAATAGCAGCTTCAGGAGGTGGCACTTCTTCTGGGACCGTGTGTGAGGTGAAAAGGGTCACCTCACAATTGCGATTGGGACTGCAGCTTGGGGGAAGGAGTATTTATCCTCCCTGCAAGCTGCAATCCCAGTCCTGATTGTTCCTGTACCTGCAGCCACTATTTAGTTGCAGGTACAGAATTATAGCTGCAACAATAACCACATACACACACCCCAGAGCCATCTCTTCTTAACAAATACGGATAGTTGCAGAAAGGCCTGAACAAAACTAATTACTAGTTATCTGTAATTTTATGAAAGACAAAGGCCACAGTGTTTATCCTATGTAGGGTTCAATACATGTTGAGATGAAGCAGAGGGAAACTTGAAGTAAATCAAAGCAGGGCTGGCTCTAGCTTTTGTAGGGACCACAGTGAAAATAGTATGCCCCCTGCCCCCGATGAATCAATATTGTTTCAGCCCTTCTGGGATGAGAAGAATGGAACTGCCAACTGCCCCACCCCCAGCCCTCCCTTTCAGACAACCCTAAATCAAGGTGTCTTTCCTCTTTGTACAGTAAATGAAATACAATAAATTTCCATAGCAATCCAGTGTCAGCATTGTGGGATTGCAGGGACCTCTGCTCATGAGACTGGGACAGCTGCTACCTGAATGGGTAGATGCTATTGGAGTTCTTTGTACGCAAGTTCCATGTCAGACTTCAACCTATCAGAACAGGAGACAATGCCAAGAGACAATGCCAAGTAACCATCCTCCAATTACAGCTGAAAGATGGCAACTCAGAGGCTCTCTGTAGTTCTCTTTCCAATGTTAATGAGAATGACCTGAGTTCAACCAAGGTGTTCGAATATGAATCTGTTGTCACAGTGAAACTACTGTGATGTTCAACAGATCTGTGCGGCTGCTCCGTTTAGATCCGTATGGAGTGTTACATTTTGTTAAGCTTCATGTCACTTTTTCATAAAAAGAAATGCCCACACTGGCTCACCATGGCTGACATTCAGAGCAAGGAAGTGCTGGTGCCGTCAGAGGAGCAGACTAACAGCGGCAGTGCATCAGGGAAGGAGCAATATTTGACAATCTCTCCTTCCCCAGGAAACCCTTTGTGCCTCCTTAAAACATGTCTTTGAGGGTTCTGCAGCCATCAGAGACATATTTTGGGATAGGCCATTAAAAATGGCCCCTTCACTGGTACACTTAGTCTGGAAGTGCTGTTAGTCTGCTCCTCCTGCTGTATTTCATTTAAGGAAGCATAATATCAGCGATTCCACATGGCACCATCTCACTTCCATTGACATAATTTCAACATTACCCCTGCTAACTGGGCAAAGACACACCTTTTAAAGTGGTGGCTCTCTTATTTAGCAGAGGGGAAGCAACCACCCGCTTTCAGCCCAGCATATTGTCTGTTTCCAGTGGCTGTTGTTGATGTCTCCTTTGCTGTTTGTTGATTGTGGGTCCTTTGGAGCCAGGGAACCATTTTCTCACAGCTTCAGTAATGTAAACTGCTTTGAGAGCTTTTGTCTTGTAAAGCAGTAGATAAATATTTTTGAAAATAATAATTTCACTGAACAGCTCAATATCTATTCATTTAAAGAAGCATAATTTTAACAATATCATGGATACCATAGTATTGGAAAGCACACCTTTGGAAAGGATACCATGGACAACCAAGAAAAAAAAATGGATCAGAGAACAAATCAATCCAGAATTTTCACTCGAGGCACAAATGACCAGGCTCAAACTATCATACTCTGGGCACATTATGCGAAAACCCAGCTCCCTTGAGAAGTCCATAATGCTGGGAAAAGTTGAAGGAATGAGAAGAAGAGGATGACCAGCAGCAAGGTGGATGGGCTTAATTACGACAACAATGAATGCACCACTGAGAGACCTTAAAGGCCAAATTGAAGACAGATAATCCTGGAGAGATTGTACCTATGTGGTCGCTAAGAGTCAACACCGACTTGATGGCACATAATCAACCAACTAACCAATCAATCAACCAATCAATCAATGTCAACAATACAATGAGGTTGTTCTTCTCACGACCAGGCTAACCCAGCCTGGAACAGCCCAGGCAGGGTTAGGCTGGTGGTGAGAAGCGGTGAGATGCTTGTGGATCCCTCCACTCCCCACCTGCCTAACCCTCTTAACTAACCCATCTCTTAGCCAAAGTTAAGGGTGCCCTCACACCCTTAACCCGGCTACCAGGTATCATATGTCTCCTCTGGCTGAATTCAACTTGAAGAGACACAGAGACGGGTGCATTGAGTGCCTGTCTGATGGGGGAACCCCCAATGCAATGCGTGTGGTGCACGTTGCATTGTAGGATGCCTGGAGACCAGTACAACAAGTTCCGGCCCCAGATCCCTCCATCCCTCTGAGCAGGACTGCCTGTATGGGTGCACAAGAGGCATGCCAAAGATGGCCTGCTTGGTCATCTGGGGGGAAGATACGTGGAAAGCAGCTTTCCCCCTGTGCCCTCGCCCGCCCAGGACGATGGTGAGAATCGCTCCAATATAGTTCAGCACATCTCAGTTCCATGAACATAATTTGATAATTGTTCTGAGACCCCTTCAGATTAAAATTGGGGATTAAAAATTGGGGATTAAAACTGGGGATGTTCTAATCATGGATAGTGTCCCCAAGAGCAGGTTCTGAATCCTTGCCTTTGTGCTGATACACTCAGGACACACATTCACACAAGCATACACACATGCACACACTGTCCACAGTTACAGCATTTGCCTGTAGAGACAAACATTGTTCTCATGGTCATATTCTTCTGAATTCTGGCTCACCCCAGTGTTCTGTATCACAGGAGGAATCTGACCATGAGTGCATACTTACCTCTGAGGGCAAGGATTCAGAGCTTATCATGGGAAAGCTATGAAAACTCAATATTGTTTACATCCAAATACCAAGTTCACCCAGTCCACTAAAATGCAGCTCAAGAAGGTCTTAGCAATGCGTCTGGAAGATATTCAAGTTCTGGTTCTGGAAGACCATCACTCAGAAGCTGCAAAAGAGTTTCTTCTCTTTTTTTATTTCTGTTCTCCATATTCTACATTTTGAGCCCAGCTGGAGCCTCATTTTGATAGCCAGTTGCAATGCAATGCTTTGCAACAATGGTACCTGGACAGCAGCTACATAAGAGCATAAGAATGCAAAACTCTGCTGGATCAGAGCAAAGGTCCATTTAGTCCATTCTCTTATTTCCCACTTGCCAACCAGATGCTTCTGTGAAGCTCACAAGCAGGCAAAAGCTTTCTCCTCATTGTCTACCCTCTCCCTATAACTGTTATTCAGTGTCTAGGGTTGTGCACAAACCTAAAATTGTGGTTCAGTTCTGATTTGGACCAAATTCGAACCGAACCAGCTATCTCCAAACCGGTTGTCAAACTGACTGGCCAGTGAGGATTCCCCTTTCCAAGTAGAGGGGTGGGGGAATCCTCTAAAGGGGGCACGGAGAGCAGTGAAAGAAGTAGTTTCAACTGCTTACTGGCCGGGTGAGGCTGTCAGCGCTGCCACTTGCCCCCCAGCACAGCACAAACATGCGGTGATCTCACTTTAGCAAGTTGCCCATGTAAATGGCTGCCGCGAGTCACCAAACTGGTCCGGTTTGAGGCAAACCAGTTGGGCATTGAGCGTTTTGTACATATCCTTATCAGTGACATAACACTTATTTGGGCTGAAGAGTGGGATATAAATACTTCAAATGCATGAATAACATTGCCTTTGAACATATGAGTTCCATTTAAGTTAGGGTTCTCAAACTTGGGTCTCCAGATGTTGTTTGATTACAATTACCATCACCCCCATTCTTGTCTTATTTTCAGCCTCCAATTTTACTGCTTTATGATTCTGATTTAGTTCACAAATTATTAGTGATTGTTAACTGTTTTGCATCCATTTCAACTAAATTATTTTTTCTTGGAAGAACAGGAATACCTACAATACCAAGCTTATTTTAGTGTTTCCAGAATGTAATTTCTATGCCTGGAATATTCTCCATGCAGCCACTAGATGGTGGACTTCAGCTAGTTATTGCTGCAACTCCTACATAAAGTAAAAGTAAAGTTGTGCAGCTGAGTCGGTGTGGACTCCTGGCAACCATAGAGCCATGTGGAGTTTTTTGGTAGAATACAGGAGGGGTTTACCATTGCCATCTCCCATGCAGTATGAGACGATGGCTCTCTATATCACTGCTGCCTGATATAGGTGTTTCCCATAGTTGGGGAAACTTACCAACAGGGATTTGAACCAGCAACCTCTTGCTCCCTAGGCAAGTTACTTTCCTGCTGTGCCATTAGGAGTCCTACACAGCAATGATAAAAACCCTGTTGTCTATGGAAATTGGGAAACAAACATCAGAGCACACACTGTTTTGGTCAAAATTATTACTTTTTTTAACCTTTTAAATTTGAGCTCTAATGTTTACCCAGTTTGTCTAATGCACAAAATGTGTTTTTTGTCCATTCTACTGAAAACTTCACCATCATTTTTATAGTCACAAACACAGGATGTCTGGCGAATGGCAGCTATAAACTTAAGCAAGAAACTGAGCCTAATTGTTTCTTCTGAATATGGTGTTACTTGCCTGAAGTCTGCTCAAATCTCTGTATTTTCTGTTACTGCTTTTAATTTATTTTTCTATTTTGGGTCTTCAACAATGATCATAAACATAAAATAATCTGACTCATATCCAATTACAATCAATAGCCTGGCGGGACAGAAATGGTTTCAGCATTAGGACAGGAACTTGTCATAAGTGAGCTGTTAAAATGTAGTATTTGTTCTTGATAAAGGAAGGAGGAAACAACACATTGATTTACTTGTTATTTACACCCCATCTTTCAATGTTTCCACGCTCAGAGCAGCTCATACCCTTGCTAACTGGGTGAACTGACACCTTTCAAAGTGATGATTCTCTTTATATTCAGCAGGGGGAGAGCAACTGACCTTGCTGATCCCCAGCACAACAACCCTCCAGTGGCTGTTGCTGGTGTCTACCTTGTTTAGTAGTAGTAGTAGTAGTAGTAGTAGTAGTAGTAGTAGTAGTAGTAGTATCATCCCTTTGGGTACAGGAAACCTCTTCCTCCTCCTTTGTAAACTGCTTTGAGGACATTTTCATTAAGAAGTGTTGTTGTTCTTGTTGTTGATGTTATCATTCTAAAACCACAAAATGGATAATATGTCAAAAACACAATAAACAGCAAACTAACTAGAATAAAAATAGTTGAACCAGCAGAGCAATACAAATTCAGCAGACATTTTCCTTTCAGCAGATACTAAAAGCAAACTAGAACAACTCAAAAGCCTGAGTGAGTAAAAAGCAATTTCTTCTGGTGCTGAAAAAACATCAAAGCAGGTACCAGGAAAACCTCTTTGCGGACAACATTCCATAGACAGGACCCCTGCAAAAGCAAGAATGTATTTTTCACCAAACCTCTGAAGCAAGGCTGCAGAGGCTGATCTTAACATGTAGGAAGGGTCATGTGGCCTTATGATTATGGTTCAGCACTGAAGCATGGAATTGAGGGTACTGGGGACAAATATGTGAATGCACCCATAAGGGCAACCCACCACGGCACTTTCGAGACTAGCTGCTTAACAGCAGCAAAATGCCTCCGTTCAGGCAAGTCACATTGAAAATGTAAACAGCAGGGGGAGCAGTCTTGCAGCTTCTAACAACCCGAAAAAACAGCAACTTCCTTATGCCAGATATACAACCTCCTAGCTCTATATCTCAGCAATTAAATTCGAGACAAGGCATTGGCAACATGAACAGCACCCTGCTGTCCGCCTAGGGACTGTGGTGTCACAACACAAGAAGTGTAGAAGCACACTTCCGAGATCCGACGTGACCCCGTTGCAGGGTCTAATCTGGAAGTTATTCACTCTACACGCTGGTTTGCATTCTCTTTCACTGGCTGTTATTGTACTCATTAACAGTTTATATTGTCTCCTATATATCAACCAATTGTTCTCAATTCATTGCATTAAAGCTGTTTCCAATCATTATACAAGTTTTTTCTCACATTATTTTATAACACTTATTGTAGTTGTATTCTGCTTGCATTTCTTCTAAGTGCTGTCCTTGTTTGCTAACACAGGTCACACGTAACCAGGCCTTGCTATTGCAGCCAGTGTGACTCAAGAAGTTTAGGGAGTTTCATTTCTAATTCAAAGAGTTAATGTTGGGCAAAGAATGTTGCAGATGGATTGGTTCCCCATGGATAAATGAATTGGGAATAAATTCCATTAACTTGCTAAAACAGTAGGAAGTGGATGCTGACATATCTGTGGAACATCTTAGTAAGTGTGTGGAGATTAACTCTGAAAGTTTAAAGATATATATATAAATATGAACTTTTGTTGGCACTGTAACTCATTAATTCGATTTTGTATTTGCACTGCAAAATTCTGACATGGCATCATGGAAACAAACTCTGATTCACCCTGTTGTTAAAAGCAGGATCTCAGTGGAACTCGGAATGGTTTCCTGATTTCCCCTTAGAATCCAGTCTTCTCATTTCCCACTTGCAGTCTGGCTTCCTGCTCTATAAAACGTCAGCAATTGCAATGCTGCAGTTAACAGGGTCGTGGAAAAGGCTGGCAATCCATCTCCTGTGAGACTGCAGCACTTCCCTAAAGGAAAGCTGCAGTGCGACTGTGGCAGAGATGTGCCCTCCACTTCTCCCTTCTTAATGAGGATCTAAGTCTTCCAGCTGGCCCCTGCGCCATAGCCTAAGTATCTATAAATTGCTGGGGGAGGGAATCTCATATTCTTGCTGACATACCGGAATGATAATTGGCTGTGGAAATGTTGTGAAAGTGAGCAAAAGGAGGAAGTGCTGTGCAATGAGCAAAGCACAAGGGTCAAGGTTAAAATGTATGAGGTTTAGTTCTGATTCAGCAACTCATTAAACAGCTTTGGGGAAAGAATGGATATATTGTTTGCATGCTTCCCACTTCCCTGAGCAGTGAGATGTTCCAGCCCTGTGGGCTTAGGTTTGGTTTCCATTGCAGGGGCAGGCACTGGAGAGCCACTGTATTATTTATTTTTATTTTTTATTTTTTGCAATATTTGCTTTATTTGCAAATACGGTATACAAGAGGAAGCATAAAACAAGGCAGTGATTCTGCTAGCCCACATCACTTCCCCTCCCCAGAAAGCGTCCTCCTGCAACTTTAAGGTTTACTGTTCCCTCTCTATTATTATTTCATATTAGTGGTACACATCTTCCACAGCAATAGAAGGGCAGAACAAGAGCAGTGCCCTCACAGGAATCTGCTGCAGAGCTCAGCCAAAGGCTGAGTGTGTGTGGGGAGCAGGGAGCAATTTTTGCTGCTCTCCCCTTCCTCTAAAAGTACTTTTTGCTTTCAGAAATATGGCCTTGAGGGCTGCACAGTGATATTTACTTAGAAATATTATTTATTTATTTGATTTCTATACCGCCCATCCAAAAATGGCTCAGGGTGGTTTACACAAAGAAATAATAAATAAATAAGCTGGATCCCTGTCCCCAAAGGGCTCACAATCTCTTTTACTATAATAATTAGTAATAATAAATATTACTAATATTTATTCCACTTTTCAATACTAATAAAACAAAGATTGAAGCGGCTTGTTTATTTGTTCAATTTTTATACTGCCTTTCATAAGACATCCAAAACAGTGTTCCCTCTAACTGGTTTTACCAGATGTTGTGGACTACAACTCCCAGAATCCCCAATCAAGAGCCATTGTAGCTGGGGATTCTGGGAGTTGTATTCCACAACATCTGGGAATCCCTGTTGAAGGGAACACTGATCCCAAGGCAGTTTACAAAAGTTAAAATACAGTAAAACTCCATAAAAATCATATTTAAAACCTTTAAACCAGTTAAACAATAAAGACCATCACACACACACAAACACACACACAAGAAGAAATACAAGTGGAAGCAGGAAAGCTTTATTTCTTTACATAAAAAAGAAATAAGATGATTCTCTGTCCCAAAAGGGCTCACGATCTGAAAAGAAAATCAAGGTAGACAACAGCAACAACCACTGAAGGGATACTGTGCTAGAATTGGAACGGGACAGTAGCTGTCCACACTGCAATAGAAGATAATCACTTTTAAAGGCCTCTTTGATCTACTAGCAGGGTTTGCCTCTGTCTCTGCCTTCTCCAAACAGCAGCTTATGTCTTTTTCCACACCTCTCCCTCTCCCTACCCCCTTCACACACACAACACACACACACACACACACACACACACACACACACACAGCATCATCCCCTCTCCTTTCGTGTGTCTATTCAGTCAACACACAGAGATATCCGTTGTGCTTTGTCATTATTTAGCAAAGCACCAAGGAAGCTACCACTCCAGTTACAGAGTGCCGAGTTTAGTGGTTGCAGCTATTCAAGGAACACACATGGAGATCACTGTAGATTCTAAGTTACTTAACTAGTTTATTGGTGAAGTACATTTGAGATAGGAAAGACCTATCCTGTCTAACAGTTACATACTGTAATGAATAGGTAGGGAGAAAGAGAGACTAGGTTTCCATCTTTTCTCTAGGATGAAAGGAAGAGGACTGACTCACTCCAGGAAGTATCTGAGGAGTCAAAGCAGGGGTCATAGAGCAGAGGGAAGCAGGGACAGGTAAAGGAGACCCTCACTAGCTACCTCTGCTCCCAATGCCCCTAGTGGTCATTAGGATAGTTGGTGCAAAAGGCTGATGCACCAGAATTTCCAGCCGCTGAAGGGATGCTATGTTAGGATTGGAAAGGGACAGTGCCTGTCCCCACTGATAAACAGAAGATAATCACCATTTTTGCCTCTGTCTCTGCCTTCTCCAAACTTCAGAACCTATCTCTTTTCCCACACCTCTCCTCTCCTCTCCTCTCTCTCTCACACACAATCATTCCCTCTCCTTAGTGTTTCTGTGCAGTCAACACAGAGAGAGATCAACCAAACATTCACTACCATTGAAGAAACATCAGCTAACCACTGAAAACAGTATTAACCAGCCATTTCCCTAGGGATGGTCAGTCAGTAGCACTAACAATATTTGTGTCATTATCACCATTTATCATCTGAGGAATGGCAAATACGATTTTGAGATGCTCTTGATCATTTCGAATAATTATTACCAGTTTTTGGAACTCGAAGGAATGGTGCTCTGGTGGAGAAGGTGTGTGCTCATGGCGTAGTCAAGTCTTAATCACATGGGTGCAGGGCTGGCTGATATTGTCCGAACTGATCCTCTGTGTTAGTCCCCAGGAGGTTCAGAGAGAGCAGGCTAGTTTGGTCAGTACATCCAACCAGCACTGTTGAATGGGTGTGGTAGCATGTCTCCTCCTCACACAGCATGCCAACTTGCTGCTGCATAATCACAGGGGGTGAATGGAATGTGATGTATGAGGGGCAGTTTGGACATTCCTACCTACACCCCACACCTTTACACACATGGTCACATGGTGGCAGCACAGCAAGCCAGGTGGAGAGAAGACACACAGGCTCATATTTTTCTCATGTGAATCAGTGAGGCCCGGTCAGACATATAGTCTGAACCAATCTAGTGTAAGTTTCTTTTCAACCACATCCTGAATTTCTTGGGCTTCAGGCACAAAGTGGAAAGATCAGTTCTGCCAGTGTATCCTGTGGGGCTTTGCCCATTTCTGGATCCCAGCAAACACCTGGCCTCACCAGCCTCTGGCACTAGCCATGACTGGCCCTCAGAATCTAGTACATTAACAATGGAAGGGCTGTGCAAAATTTGATCGCTGAAATCCAAATCCATGTGAATTTGTAAAAAAAATAAAATTGCAAGGGTTGAGCACCTTAAAAATATGCATGAGCAATCAGGACCTTACATTTCACAAGTAGTATCAGCAAAGTCAAAATCACTACAAGATTGATTTTGTTTGTTATATGTTAAGTTGGATAATGTGTGGGGCATTAAGTGATATGCAACAGTGAATGAATGGTCACTTATAAGGTTCTCTGAACCGTCTTCCAGAAGTTCAGCTTCAACAGAAATATCTACTAGCCTGCAATAGTGCCTACGCAGTTCACCATTTAATCTTTCCATCATTTGGCACAGGAACATGACTTTGACTCCTTTCAAGTGAATGCTAATCTCATTTGTTTGTAGTTAACAATATTAAAAATGTAATCACTTAAATGGAAAACATAAAAGCGAGCCTTTGAAATGGCTTCCATTTGGAGTAATTGCAGTACCTAAGTCTGCATGGCTCTCATTACCTTTCGCTCCACGATGCTTATTTAACAAGTTTTAAATAAACATTAACAGGCTAGTTTTGTTTTACAGGTTTGTGTGGCAATGGAATTAAGCCTCTGCCCTCACTGGGCCTTGAAGGTCACTTGGAACAGCCACTTGTTTAAAAAAAAATCAGTATTGCTCTTGGGTGCTTATAATTCATTGGTTCTCTCATGATCACACCTAGGAGAGGCTGTACTTTGCTCCCTCATCACTCATTCTGCTTTGTGAGAAAGCAACTGCGCACTGTTTCTGTAAAAAGCTACAGAAGGTAGCTTTTTCTCTGGACCAAAAATTCTCAAGCAGAATATTGGACTTGAATTCTAATCTCCACAATGCCACTCACTTACTATGTGGCCTTGGGAAAGTCACTGGCTCAGTTCACACATAATGCCAAACTGGAGTTAAACGTGGCAGAGGTTGGAAGTCCAGTAAAACCACAGTTTTGCGGCAAAAGCAACCTCCAGTTTGCTTCGCCAAACTTCAAATTGAACTTTTGTTTTGAACCAATCTTGAGAAGAGCTTCTGTGTGTGTATGTGGGCGGTTTTGTACAAACCTCTTCTATACACACACTAGGAACTCTGGTTTAGCTACCAAAGCATTATGTCCTTATCGGGATGCCGCCACTAACATGGTTTTGTGCCAATTTTCAAATGGCAATCATAGAGGCAGTGGCGCAGACCCACCCATGTACACGGCAGCTCTATGTCAGTGGTGCATCTTGCTGGCTGCCTCATGGAAAGCCAGCCCTGCCCCTGCTGTCACCTGCAGGGATCCTGCCATGCACCAACCTGGACCTGTCAGCCTGTTAAGCTGTGTTGGGTGCATTCCCTGTTACCACTCTATCCTTCCCCCCGCCCCCCCCACACACACCTTGTAAGCAGGAGGGAAAGGGGACAGGATAACAGGACGGGCACTAAGTGCTTTTCTCCCCGGGAGGAAGTAACAATGATGTATGCTAACAAGCACAAACACTCCAGGTGGCAACATAAGCAAGGCACCCCATCACAGCACTGGGAGGGGGACATTTGGCAGGGTGTGTGTGTGTGTGTGTGTGTGTGTGTCTGGAGTCGAGCGTAAAAGGCAGCTCCTACCAGGGGTTCTTGAGCGGCCAAGTTCTATTTTTAACCCAGAAAGGTTGGAGAAGGAGGGCCCAGCACCTTCCTCAAGGATGGGGGAATTATTACTCCCCAGGCAGACTCATGAGAAAGGCCATCTGGGAGCACTGATATCAAATTTGCTAAGTGGTACTCTTAGGTGTGCCGCTAGGGATGTGCAAACTGACTCGAAGTTGAGCTGGTTCATACTTGAGCCAGCCCAGTTCAGCTCAAGGCCAAGCAGAACCCCACCCCCCGGGTGAATTCGAGGCTGGTTCAGGCTGGTTTTGGGGTGACAGACATTGCTATTTTTTAAAAAAAGATTTTGGAGGCCGCCACGCATGGACGCTGGCCATTTGTGTGGCCAGGTCCATGCAAATGGCCTGCATGCAGGCCATAAAATTAGACTAGAAGTGTGAGCACAGCAAGTTATTCCCCTCAGGGGATGGAGCAGCTCTGGGAAGAGCAGAAGGTTCCAAGTTCCATCCCTGGCATCTTCAAGATAGGGCTGAGAGAGATTCCTGCCTGCAACCTTGAAGAAGCCGCTGCCACTGCCAGTCTGTGAAGACAATACTGAGCTAGATGGACCTATGATCTGACTCAGTATATGGCAGCTTCCTATGTTCCTATCAGGGTGTAGGGCTCTTTGGGGGCTGCCTGTGCCATTGCTGACAGAAGAAGCACTGTCATGGCAATGGGATTTAAATGCCCTTTCACTGCCGAGGGCAAGGGGTGCACTCCCAAAATGCATCGTAGCCAACTGTGTCCACTCCGCTGACATGCTGACCCTTTGCCCACAGTCCAGCCGTGGAGCTTGCTGGGATATGCTTTGGTGGCCGAGCAGCAGGGAAGGGCTACCTTCTCCTGGAACTGGAGGTTGGTGGACCGCCATTTGATGGACGTCTATGGTGCAATTTCCAGTTCCAAATTGAAACTGCGGGTTTGCCAACCTCCAGTTTCGTGTTACATATGAACTGGGCCACTGTTTCTCAGATGCTAAGAGTTAAAGTGCATATTACAGACATGTGTAATGGCCCTAAGTCTCGTGCAAACTGTCTCAGGAGGGAAGCCTTGCAGCACAAAGAGGATGGGAAACGTGTTTAATCCTGCCTCTGCCAGCTGCTTTTTCTCTGAAACTGCCCCCACCATTGTTTTGACTTATGTTTACCTGTCAAGCACAGGTCCTGCTGGAGGGAGGGGAATAGTGGGGAAGGAGAAAGAGTAAACATCTCCCTGCCCTGTCCCTTTCCCACTACAAAGTGTCTTCTCCTGAGGTGCTATGCACTGGACAAGGACCCATTGGGCTGTTGTTCCTGTTGGAGGCATGACTCCAGTTGCATCATCTGTCAGCACCTTGCATGCTGGTGACCATTAAGGGCATTAGGAGTAGAGACAGTGAGGAAGGGTCTTCGTCTTTATTCCCCCTCTTGTTGTCTCTCCCTCTGCCCTGATTGGTAGACTGATACTCTCAGGGGTCTCTCACTTCCTCCTTCTTGCTCCCTGCTCCGCTGCATTCTGCATGAGCCATGCAGCTTCTCCCTCTCTCTCTTTGCTCTACACAATGAAGATAGAAAGCTCAGGGACACACTTGCCCAATAAACATTACTTTCTTTCAAACATTAAACATCTGTCTCAAGACACTCTTTAATGGGCTTGCTCTTCTCACACATGCTTGCTCTGCTATAATTGGAGCGAACTAATCTTCTCCCCCCCCCCACAACAGTTCCATGAGGCTGCATTGTAACGTGTAGTTCAGCCTCCAACCAGTGAATTAGATTACGTTCTCCCACACAGAAAATCTACTATACAAAAAAATCTACACACACTCACAAATCTGCTACAAAAAATTCTACTGCACACAAAATACAGTCCCCCTCCCCATCACCATCACCACACCTTTGTGGGGGAAATTGCCCTGGTATTTTCCAGTTTTTCTCTGACAGGGATTGTCAGAGTTCGCCTTATGATAGTAGGATTGCTGAAGTTTCTGTTCCAAACAAGCATAGACTAGTCAATTCAGAGTCCAGTATGTTCATGTTGTATGTGAAAGTAGGCACAACCTTTCTCCTCCTCCTCCTCCTGCACTGCAAAGGACAACTCATCAAGTCTTACAAATATCATGCATAAGTCAAGCACCTACCAAATATCACTACACCAAATAAAACCAGCTTAATTAGGCTCTCTAATGTCCTATGAAATTAATTGACTAAATGTTTGAAGTGCGGCAAGTGAGCCCTTAGGGGTAGAAATCAACTCAATGTCGAAATGCATGATTTCACTCTGAAGGGCACAGCCTCAGTTCAGTATCTGAAAATTACTATAAGGGGAAATCACAGGGATGTGCACAGGACAGCATTTGCATTCTGTTCCGAGCTTAGGGCGGAACTCAAATGCCCTGGATCATTCCATCAGAATGTTCTGAGGGCCATTTTGGACTCCAAAATGGTGCTGCTCTGGCCTCTGTGTACATACGGCATCCATTTGCATGGTGCTGCTGACCATACAGATGTCTGCTGCACATGTGTAGAGAGACCGGAAGAGAGCCATTTTGGAGTCCAAAATGGTGCTCAGAACGTTTCAAGTGTTCCAAGTCAGAACAGGGTCATTCTGTTCTGAGCTGGGAACAGGCCCTTCATTTGAAGGGCATTCTGTTCCAAGTTTGGAACACTTGAAACAGCCCAGTTTGCAGCCAGAACGTTCTGACTGTGAACCGTTCTGCACATCCCTAGGAAATTACTGGTTGCCCCCTTCCTAGGACATATTACAAATTTTGCGAATCGTTGACTCTGCAGCAAGGTTAGCATCAGTAGCAATAAACTTCAAATCATTTACTGGCATGGAGTTCCCATAGAATATTGTTCTTCATTGTAAGGCCTGCAGGCCAGTGGTGGCCCACATCAACCCTAAGTGTGGCTCCCTGACAAATTGGGCCTGTGTGAAGCTTCAGGCAAAAATGAATACTCTGTACTGTCCCTTAACCCCCTGGCACCATTCTCGTCATGCAGTGCTGCACTTTGCCCAGTGCTGGGGGTGGGGGTGGGGACTCCTTTAAGGGAAACAGATCCCTCTTGAGTCCCTGCACCATCTTGGAAGGTGTGCATGGAGTGCTGGGAAGTGTACCCCTTCCTGATGCTTTCCACAGAGCTCTTAAGAGGGGGCTCCATCTCTCCTAAAGGGCCCTCCTAGCCCTGAGAAAAGTGCAGTACTGTCCAGAAGTCACTGCAGCAGAGGTGTGCATGGAGCACATTTTGCATTCTGTTCTGAGCTTGGACCAGAATACAAAATACCAGAATGTTCTGTCGGTAAAATCCCGTTCCATTGGGGCTTAAGAGGTAGTACCTTTAAAAGCTGTTTGTTGTTACTAGCAATACTTGCATAAAATAGTGATGAGTTGCACCGTGCTGGCATCCCGCGCAATGGAGGCCCCGCCTACAGCATGCCAATGGCCGGCTCACACCGCTTTTTTCAAGTATCACCATAAACAACTTTTACAGGTACTACCTCTCGCGCCCTCTCCACACTGCCCTCAGGACCCCACCAGCCGCTTGGAACAGCAGGACGTTCCGGGTCGGAATGGGATTGTTCTGTCCCGAGCCCAGAAGAGGCCCTTTATTTAAAGGGTATTCTGTTCCGGGCTCAGAACACTTGGAATGGCCTTTTTTGAGTTGGAATGTTTCGCCCTTGGAACGTTCTGCATATCCCTACTGTGCAGAGGTCAGCACAGTGGGAAATGGCTCTCGTGGGTGCTTTCCCCATTACATGCTGCACCAGTTTCGCAACATGTCCGCTAAGTGTGTTTCTGTACTGCTCTCGATCCAACATCACTTGCTGTGAGGAAGAGTCCAAGACTTTTCTGGGGAGCAGAAGGGGGAGGGAAAGGAATCCATAGGGCAAGAGGGGGAAAATTGGGTAGGGATGTTAGTTTAGAAGATCCTGGGCTGAAAGCACATCTGCAAGTATAATTACCAGGTCCATAGGCCAACGTCTGTTTCAGGAGTGAAGGTCTGGAGTGCTCAGGGAGGCTTGCACCTGTCCAGGTGTCTTGGCAGAGTAATCAAGTATGCAGGGATGGAAGTCCCTCTGATCTTAGAGACCGGGGTGATTCCAGCAATCTGCTAGGCATGAGTTAGGGGCTACATGCAAACTCTCCCATGGAGTGAAAGCATGCCTTTCCCTTTCACAGGATGGGAGTTACATGCTACTCCTCCCATGGAGTGAGAGCATGCCTTTCCCTTGTCTCGTGTGGGGGCATCCCCCTTTTTATACCTTCCTCCCGGCCTGTTATCCATATCTCATATCAGAACCAGTCATATCATTCCTCTCTGTGTCTCCAGTCTGATACAAACACCCCGGTTCCCCCTTCCGGACTCTCTTACCATATTTGGAGAAGGAGTCTACCATTCTTGGGGTACGTGTCCGGCACTTGCTTACAGACGCAGACAGAGCTTGTTCTCAAAACATTCCTGTTTCTGTCCAGATTGGCAGGCTTGTGGTCATTTCAGAGCAGGGTTGGCACCTTTCAGTCCCAAGAAATATGTTAAAAGATAGCATGCAAAGGGGTTCAGCAGCTAATTGTGTGCATATAATGTACCCCTAAAATGTGTAGGTACTGATATCTAGATGTGGTTTCCTAAGACCTTCTAAATATGATTACTTTTAGCAAATTTCAGGCTTGTTCCCATGATTACCCTTGGCATAGCACAATGCTCAAACAAGCTTCAAGACAGGGAGGGGAGAGTCTTTTCCCCCCTTGTCCGGCCTTGATTACAGAACAGACAATTCCATTCAGTTACTTTGGCTCAGCAGAACCAAAATTCACACTCCAGTTTCTTGCAAAACAGCAGTACCAGATACAGGCCTCAGCTTAACCTTTTGGGCCCTCGGTGCTGGTCCCAACCCACCAGAGTGTTCACTACACTGCAGAGCTTGGACTACAACTCTCATCATCTTGACTATTGGCCACTGTGGCTGGGGAGGATGGGAGTTGTAGTCCAAAAGCAGTTGGAGGGCTGAAGTTGTGCAGCTCCAGTTTACTTACTTCCAATAAGTAATTAAGAGCACCAAATTTGACTGAAACACTTTGTGGAGATTTGTTCCAGTATTTTTCACAACATCAAGTCATTTCAATATCCACCTGGATGTTGATGCATGATGATTCCTGGAAACTCCATGATGATTCTCTTATGTGTAGCAGGGAGAGAGCAAGTGTACTTCTCCAACCCCAGCACCACAACCCTCCAGTGGTTGTTGCTGGTATTTGTTTTATATTTCTTTTGAGACCCTTTGGAAGAGAGAACCATCTTCATCTACAGGTGAAACTCGGAAAATTAGAATATCGTTCAAAAGTCCATTAATTTCAGTAATGCAAATTAAAAGGTGAAACTGATATATGAGACAGACGCATTACATGCAAAGTGAGATAAGTCAAGCCTTAATTTGTTATAATTATGATGATCATGGCGTACAGCTCATGAAAACCCCAAATCCACAATCCCAGAAAATTAGAATATTACATGGAACCAAGAAGACAAGGATTGTAGAATAGAACAATATCGGACGTCTGAAAAGTATACAGTGTACTGTGCTTGATTGGCCAGCAAACTCGCCTGACCTGACCCCATAGAGAATCTATGGGGCATTGCCAAGAGAAGGATGAGAGACATGAGACCAAACAATGCAGAAGAGCTGAAGGCCGCTAATGAAGCATCCTGGTCTTCCATAACACCACATCAGTGCCACAGGCTGATAGCATCCATGCCACGCCGCATTGAGGCAGTAACTGCTGCAAAAGGGGCCCAAACCAAGTACTGAATACATATGCATGCTTATACTTTTCAGAGGTCTGATATTGTTCTATTCTACAATCCTTGTCTTCTTGGTTCCATGTAATATTCTAATTTTCTGGGATTGTGGATTTGGGGTTTTCATGAGCTGTACGCCATGATCATCACAATTATAACAAATTAAGGCTTGACTTATCTCGCTTTGCATGTAATGCGTCTGTCTCATATATCAGTTTCACCTTTTAATTTGCATTACTGAAATTAATGGACTTTTGCACGATATTCTAATTTTCCGAGTTTCACCTGTATCTCTCTGTGTAAACCACTTTGAGAACTTATATATAAATATATAAATATTTATATTATTAGAAGTCAGTCAATCCCTAGTAAAAATGCAAAGCTGCAATCAAAGTATCAGCGAAAAAATAAAGTCATGTCTAAGATTCAAAGTCAAATCTATAGTTAGCACATTTGAAATCATATAATTTGAGAGAAAGCAAAAGAGTAGCAACTTGCTTGCTACTCCATCTACCGAACCTCTTTGCCAGAAGCCAAAATAGGCCACAGAGAGCAAAGGACATCGAGGAGGAATGAGGAACCCGCAAAAGGAACGTTATGAATTGGCAGAGCAATCAAGGAAATACAGGAAGTTCCTGTAGTTCTACTTTGGGGAAGCATGCTACAGACTGATGAGATCTGATTGTACACAACACTGAAATAGCACTTCATAAATGCCTGTGTTTATAGCAGAAGTATGTTGTGGAGGGAGGATGGATTGAAAAGGACAAGGAGGAGACAGTGCAATGCCTGCCAAATGTCAATACAAACCATTTCTTTTCAGGATAAATCACAGCAGAAAGCCCATAAAAGCATCACACACAACATCAGCAGCAAAACCACAGCTTTTAAAAGCAGCCTTCTCCCCACATGCCCGCCCCAGTTTATTTTCCATTTGCATTATTTTTCTCAGTTAAAAGGATTATTACAAAAAAAATAAATCAGTGGCAGCACCTTCAAAATTGATGTGAAATCCAGGACTCAAACGACATATATTGTTAATCCTTGGTAATCCCCACCCCCTTTTAAAAATTTGTCTTTTTCTTAATTAAAGCAGCTAACCAGGATGCAATTTCCAATGGGAAACCATCCACCCATTGGGTGGTGGTGGCAGCAAGGGCAAGGGGCAGTCATTTCAGACCTTTCCTTTCCATTGCCCCCCGCCTGCCCCACTAAAAATAAGCCTCAGCCCAGGCTGGCATTGGCCTCATGGAGGAAAAGACATTGATGGTCATTTATTTTCCCCCACATGGTTAAAAACATCTGCAACTGCTTCCCTGGCTACCAATTTTCATTTAGACTCATTTCAGGGTGTGGGTGTTGACCTTTTAATCCCTGAAGTCTGGCCTGATGATAAGGGCATACTCAAGCTGTGAGTGGCCTCCGTGAAGACGTGCTCACTGAGCACACTGTAAGCAAGAATGTCCTCCACCTTTTCTGACACACCAGGGCATCTTTCCCTAATCGTGAGGCTATTCTCACAATAGGGGGAAACTGGGCGGAGCCCAGCCCAGTTTTCCTCCATTGTGAGAACCAACCTTTCTCAACCTTTAAGAAGCCTTTGGCCTGCCGCCCGCTCCCCGGACGTAGTTGGCTTCTTAAAGCCTTTTGCAGCAGCAGCTCCGTTCGGAGAGCGGGCGGAAGGCAAAAGGCTTCTTAAAGCCTTTTGCAGCTACTTTCGGGGAGGGGGCGGCAGGAGGATTTGACAGAATCCCTTGTTTATCCAGCCGCCGCAGGCAGCCTCCGACAAAGGAAACAGATTGCTTAAAGAAATAAGGGCGCATGCGCAGCCAAGCGGGGAAAGGGGCGGCAGGGAGGTATCCTGCCGCCCCATAGCTAAAAGAAATACGGCCGCTGGGGTTGAAAAGTGCGGGAGGGGTAAGTAAATGCTCCCCCACCCTTAAAGGAACCCCCCACCCCAGTGCCGGACCGCAGCTCCGCGGTTCCGTGCACACCCCTAATCCCCGCAGCCTCCACCGGCTCCATGACGGAGCCGGCAGTCAGATGGGCAGTTGATCTGGCCGCCCAGGGCTTGGAGGCTGCTGGTCTGCGGCTAAGCCCGCTCTCCCAAGAGACCCGCTGAAAGCTCTTCTCACCAATCGTGAGAAGAGCTTCTGTGTGTGTATGTGCGTGGTTTTGTACAAACCTCTTCTATACACACACTAGGAGGTCATTCACACAATCAAAAACTCTGTTTTACCCAGGTTTGGGAGCTGTGTGTGCTCCCAGGTTTCCAAGGTAGAAGGGAAACCTGGGTGGAAGTGATTGTGTGGAAGCAAGGTAGGTGGAAAAGCTACCCAGGTTTCCCAAACCCACTCAGCTCCCAAACCTAGGTAGAACACAGTGAGGTGCTTCACACAATTGCTGTGAAGTGCCTCAATGAGGTTAGCCCGCTCTCCCCACAGATGATCAGCAGTGGAGCCCTGGGCAGCCAGATCGGCCGCCCACACAACCTCTGGCTCCATCACGGAGCCGGTGGGGGCTGTGGAGGTCGGGGGCCGTGTGGCCCCCCAAAGTCCCAGGATGCCCTGCACGAGTGCGCAGGGCATCCTGAAGAGACCCTTGAGCCCGTGGGTCTACTCATGTATCGCCACGCATTGTGGTGGCATGTGAGCAACAAAATGAGGTTAATGGAGCACCCACTCCATTAACCTCATTTAGCGAGGAGGGTGTTTTAGGCGGACTAGCCTCCTTGGGTGCACTGAGCTCACCCGTGGGCCTTGTGGTTCCCATGAGCACTGGAAAGCAGGCTAAGCTCCGTTAGCCCGCTTTCCAGTGATCGTGGGAATAGCCTCAGTTTTTGATTGTGTGAACGACCTCTAGGAATAATAGTTAAACTCGTATTTCTAGCACATGTTGAAGGGAGCTTTAGGATTTTGCTGCTGCTTTACAATGCACATGTTATTTTAATGTCTGTCTTTTCATAGTTTTGCACAATATATAATTTTTATTGTACCATTTTTGTCATGTTGTAAGCTGCCTTGTGTATTTTGGTTAAAAAAAGGGGCAGGAAACAAATAAACAAGCAATCAACAACTAGGAGGTGATTTAGAGATGGAAGGAGAACTTTCAGGGAGGAAAAAACTGTGGGGAAAGCTACACATCATTACTTCATGAGTAATTTGAGCCTTCGTGACTGTGGCAACTGTTGTTTTTTTCTAGTCACTATGACAGACCTGCAGCACAAGAGTTTCTCATCCCTTTGTGTCTAATGTAGAAAATCAGGTTAAAATAATCTCTCTCAAGATACCTAGTCTTATCCAGTTTTTTTCCACGGAGTGTGATGACATCTGGTTGTGTGTAGGCGAGATGTGCCCACAAAGATATTTTCAGCGTTGGTCTGTAGAAACTAGTTACCATCTTGTCAATGTTGACAAAACCAGGTTAGGCAACACCTGACCTGAGCACTTTTCACTGCAATGAGTTTATTGTCAAAACAGCAAGAAACCACACATCCAGTGCTAAGTCCTGGAGGAGCAACAGTCGGAGAGAGCTCTGCCTTTGACCCTCCTTGTGGGCTTTCAAGAAGGATCTGGTTGCTCACACTGAGTAGTAGAATGCTGGACTCGATATGGACCTTTAGTCTGATCTGGCAGGACTCGTCTCAGTTCTTATTTTCTAATATTTTCTAGAATTTTCTAATATGAGGCTGGGGCCTGGGCTGAAGTCTGCCAGAACCTTATACTTCTTTACTGGGCCAGTTCCAGGATGGCAGGGACTAGCAAATTGTGCTAAGGTTGCCTCCAAAAATTGCCTCCAAAGTGTTCCCTGTAACAAGGATCCCCAGATGTTGTTGACTACAACTCCCATAATTAGCAGCCAAAGGCCATTGCAGTTGGGGATGCTGGGAGTTATAGTCAACAACATCTGTAAATCCCTGTTACAGGGAACACTGGTTCCCTCCCCTTACCTGGGCAGCATAGCTTGTGGTGCTGGACTGGCAGCAGCTGGAACAGCATTCTAGCTAGCAGCTGCTGGCACCAGCTACTGCCCGCCATGGTTTCCCCTCACCATGCAGTGTTGTATATTTTCTGGCTAGGCCAAATGTCTCTAGAGCAGGCCTGCTCATCTTAGCCCCCGCCCCCACATGCTGTTTTTGGACTACAACTCCCATAACCCCCAGCCACAGTAGCCAATAGCCTGGGATTATGGGAGTTGTAGGCCAACAGCTTCAGAAGGGCCAAAATTGAGTAGGCCTGTTCTAGAGGATCAGGGCAGGCATTAGCAATAGCCTCTTCTGAGGTTCTGGGCCCTTGGCAACTGCTCAAGGGTGTCATGTGATGCCAGCCCCTATCTCTTCCCCTGTCCCCAATTGGTGGGACTGGTTATAATTACTATGATAGTGGAGGTTACTCCTTGGTAAGTGTGAATAGGCTATCAGCTAATTAATTAAATAAATGGCTGTATTGACCTCAGTCAGTGCTGATTAAACTGTGCAGTTTGCAGACTGAATAAAAGCCAGGTGGGCCCTAACACATACATGCATACTAGAGGGAGAAAAGCAAACAAGGCAATGAATAAAATCAAATCGCAGAGTGGGTAAAATGCCATCTAATGTTCCAGCAATAAATGAAAAGGTTCCAACATTCTGCAAAATACTTTACTTTGTTGGGACCTTCCCTTCCTTCTTAAATCGAATGATATGAGTTAGCTTTATAATGCAAAGAGTCTTCCATAATTTAATTCCATATGTGTTCTATCATTTTTACTTTGATCAGTTAATAGTTCTTAGATTTCATTTCATTTTAAACAAACAATTGTACGCATGGAGGTGATAAGCTCCTGTTAGCAATATTGTATGTGATTGATCATAACTTTATTATCTGCCCATCAAAAAAGCAGGAGTGAAAATATGCCGGAAAAGTAGGCAACATTCATCATGTCCTGATCACTTTGAGCTTCCCCATCTTAAAATCACTTCTAGGATCTTGATCTCATGGCTGCCAAAGTGATCCTAGCCAGGGGCGTATCTATGGTGGGGCAGGCAGGGCACGTGCCCTGGGCGGCACTTGAAGGGGGGGTGCCATTTTTTAAAATAATTTTTTTTTTAAAAAAAATGGCCACCGAAAACAAAATGCCACTATGCATGCTCAAATGGCCTCTGTGAGGCCCTAGGCCATGCCAGGCCTCACAGAGGCCATTTGAGCATGTGAGGTGGCCATTTTGTTTTCTGTGGCCATTTAAAAAAAATAAAAATGGCCACCGCACATGCTCAAATGGTCCCTGTGAGGCCCTAGGCCTTGCCAGGCCTCACAGAGGCCATTTGAGCATGCATGGCAGCCTCCAAAATGGCCACCACACCGATATTTGCAGGCCCAAACAGGCCCGAAAATCAGCCTTAGATGGGCTGCAGCAGTGAATTAAGAGGCCATCGGTGGGAGGGGAACCTTGCAGACACCCCCCCACAGCCTTTAGGAAGCCCCTCAAAGGGGCTACAGGTAAAAAAAAATAAAAAATATATAATATGTCACTGTACACATATTCAGTCTGGCACTATGTACAGAGAATCAGGGCTTGTGAATACTGAGCTGAAGCTTATGAGCTAGGGTTGTATTCATTTGCTCTTACTTTGCTTCTTGTGATAAGTGAGTTAAATATGATGTCTTAATAATATGATGTCTTAATAATATGGCTATTAATGATGAGTTTGTCTTTGAATCAGTGTGAAATCCTTAGTATTAAGGCCACTGGGAGTTTCTTGCTCTCTTTCTCTCATTTTAATTGTCTTTCTGAAATACTAGAATATATTCCAAGCAGTGACACAGTTTACTCTGCATATCCTTTAATTATTTTCAGAGTATCTGGGAAAAGCCAAATTCTCCATTTATTTTTAAAACTTATGTAATAATGATGCTACAATGCATAGTAGAAAATTAGACAGGCACTTCTGTTTAGTTTTCCAAGTATACCTCCACATAGTATTTGGGTATTTCATGAGCGCCAGCATAGTGAAATTTGTAGTTTTCCAGCATTTTTTTGATCTGGCTACGTCCACTACTAAATAGTTTTTGAAATATTAAAAGATTAATGAGCTTGACTTGTATTTTTGAGCTGATATTACGGTAAAGTTATCCGTTAGATGGGTGTCAGAAGTTTCGACAGGGGGCGCAATTTCAGTGCTTGCCCTAGGCACTATTTTCCCTAGATATCCCTCTGATCCTAGCTCCTGTATGGGGCTCCTGAGAGGAGCCAGCAGAGGTGAGCACAGGCAGCATTCAGTTTGCAGAATGCATTCAGAGCAATGAAACAGAAATCTAAGGATACTTGTTGCAGATATGTCAACTTCTGGGGAAATGCACATTCCTTTGAAATAAGAAACAACTGGCAGCCCACACGTCTTGGGTATGAACAAGATAATTGTACTACTTTAATCATTACAAGGGTCACACAGCCCTCAGGAACCAACTTCTCAGTCACACAGAGTGCTCCCCACTGTGCAAGCATCTCATCACATCGATGCTTTAGAAGTGCAGTTGCTAGTGCTGCACATGTGCTTTGTGTGTGTGTGTGTGCACGTGCATCATTAAGATTTCCAGCCAGTATTTACAGGGTATATGCATATAACTATATACCTAAGCCACCTAATGGAGCAGCGGGGAAATGACTTGCCTAGTGAGCAAGAGGTTGCTGGTTCAAATCCCCACTGATATGTTTTCCAGAATATGTTTCCCAGACTATGAGGAACACCTATATTGGGCAGCAGCGATTTAGGAAGATGCTGAAAGGCATCATCTCACACTGTGAGGGAGGAGGCAATGGTAAAACCTTCCTGTATTCTGGTCAAAGAAAACCACAGGGCTCTGTGGGCGCCAGGAGTTAACACTGCCTCGAGGGTACAACTTTACTTTACTTTACTTTACTTTACTTTACTTACTTTACCTATACATCTAAATAACCATTATTCATGAAAGTATTAAATCTGTGTCAAGGATAATTGCCATCTTAATGTTAGTATTGATCCAGCATTTAATTGGGTTGCATGAGTTATGTGCACTGTTTATCAGCGCTACTGCCAAGGGTCAATGGAAGTACTCAGTGGCAGAGTGCATGCTTTGGAAACAGAAGATGCCAGATACAATCCCTGGCATCTTTGGGTTGGGTTGAGAAAAAGCCCTGTCCAAAGCCCTCAAGACCTGCTACCATTTGGTGTATAATAGACAATACTGAAGAAGATGGACCAGTGGTCTAATTCTGCCTCTCCTAAGACATGTTTATATGCACGCACAAAACAATTCCCAGCTGCCTCTTCCCTTTGCGTGTGTGTGTGTGTGTGTGTGTGTGTGTGTGTGTGTGTGTGTGTGATGGCCCCAACACATGACTGAAGTACTATCCTCCGAATCCTTCAGCCTTATTTGCACACCAGATAAGGTCCACTGCTGACTTTTTATGGAGAGCAGAGCAGCTCAGGGGTGGGTCCAAAGGGGGGGCATGAGTGGGCAAGCATCCCCCCCAAAATGCAGTTTGCCCCCTCACTTGCCCCCCATTTATGAACTCAGGATTTATTTCAGTGAAAATATGTTCAAGGTGAGTGTTAATGTGAACGTTGCCTGAATGGAGGCATTTTGCTGCTGTTGAGCAGCTAGTCTGGAACATAGGAACATAGGAAGCTGCCATATACTGAGTCAGACCATTGGTCTATCTAGCTCAGTATTGTCTTCACAGACTGGCAGCGGCTTCTCCAAGGTTGCAGGCAGGAATCTCTCTCAGCCCTATCTTGGAGAAGCCAGGGAGGGAACTTGGAACCTTCTGCTCTTCCCAGAGCGGCTGCATCCCCTGAGGGGAATATCTTGCAGTGCTCACACTTCTAGTCTCCTTTTCATATGCAACCAGGGCAGACCCTGCTTAGCTAAGGGGACAAGTCATGCTTGCTACCACAAGACCAGCTCTCCTCTCTGGAAAGCGCCCGTGCCAGTTATCTCCAGTTCCTGAGAGAAGGGAGATGGTGATAGCTAGAGACCTCTCAGTAGAGGGAGTCAATGCTGGAAGAAATTTATGGTTGCTCGCTGCACTCCTCATCTTTGCCACAGGGTGGCATAGGCAAGCTTCAGTGGCAGCTCTGGTATTGCTCCTGACCTGGAACTGGCTTCCACCTCATGCTTTAGTTTTTGTGGGGGGGCGGACAGGTGAAGTGTAGTCTTTGATGCACACACAGAAAAGAATATATTAGAGGCAGATTTATGCTTATTCTTGCCTCTTGATGCAGCTGTTCATTGCTTCACTTAAGAAAATCAAGCTGAGATCATTAATTCAAAATATGGATTTTAGAAGGATATGGTATGAGAGAGATAATTTTTTGTTATTGCTTGCACAAAATTGCTGGCTTCAAATTTCTGCTTATTTTTTATTGTTTACTGAATTATTATAAAAAAGAGAGAAAAGTATAATACAGTACTTCTTTTTCAGCGCTGATCTCCATCGGTGCAAAAGGCCAGACAATTCAGCATCAATTGAATATTTATTATCTAATCCTTTTTTATAGCAGGCTGTAAAAATCAATTGTTAGAAGCTATAACACAGCCTTAACCCATCTGGCCCTTTCCCCAGCTATTCCCATCTGGCCCTTTCCCCAGCTATTCCCTGGTTGTCTAGATCAAAAATGAGTGTCTAGATCAAAAACTGCTCAAGATACTGTGACATGTTCATAACTCTTCAATTCCTGTATTCTCAGCAGTGTGCCCTGAGAGGAAGGCAAGAAAGGAGGCGCCCAAGTCAGCAAGCTCTTGTTCTCAGCTCCTAAAAAGACCAGCAGCCTGAGACAACAATGCTTTTAATCTTGTGTAATTTATTTGTTCTTTAATATTGTAAATGACTTTGGGTGCCTTTGTCAAGGCAGAAAGGTGGTATAAAAATGCAACAAGCAAACAAGCAAATAAATAAATACAAATGGATAACAGCTGAATAATGCCCAGGGTGGTGACACCTATGTTTGGACCATTTGCCTAAAGAGAAATGGTTACAGAATGCAACTGTGTCTGTACATGCACATCACTTATACTCTGTTGTTGGTCAAGGTCAAATGAGGGAAACCCAGCACTGTAATCCTCCGCAGGGTTTTAGTGTAGGAAGTCGCAATGCAAGGCTCTGTAAAACGGAGAGAGAGATTACTGTTTCCATATATAGATGAGCTTGGAAGCATTTTGTTCTTACAGTAATAAGTAAATGACTTAGATGTTGCTGTTATACCTCATGGGATGGGGTGGGATTTCTTAGTTGCATAATAAAGCTGTTTGCAAAGTCGTAAGAAAGAGGTTTTCTTGCTATTATTTTTGTTTGTAAACAAGTTTCACAACCCAGAATATTCAGCTATCATTCCTCTCTATCCTGTTCAGGCTGCATACCTAAACAAGATTTTCCCCCACCACATCCAGCATTCCCCCTGCTCTCCTGTCCTTCTGTATGTGCTGTTATGTATTACGAGCATTGTGCATCGGGACTTTGCTTTTGCATACATGTAAATCCGCAGAACCCCTGTGTTCTGTACAAGTGGCACAGGAGGAAGCAAAGCTTTGCAGCACACCTGCATGAGAGAAAGGAGTGCAACAGAGGATCAAGAGAGACTACACAGAATCAGACAGAGGGGCTGTTCACACGACTGTGCACATGCGCGGTCTGGCGAGTGGGTGGAAACCAGTTTCAACCTACCTTCCCAAAGACAACCGCTAACAGCCTGAGCGGTGTGCAAGCCACACACCCACACAACTAACACTGCCGAGAGCAGCGCAGATGAATCTTTAGGGTGCTTCTGGCAGCAGCGCCGGAAAACAGAGACCGCGACTCATTGCCCAGCCTACAGAGATCCCACCATGCAATGTATTGGGGGGGGGAATTCCTCCAAGAGACGGGCACTCTAAGCACCCATCTCTGTGTGCTGCCAGGCTAGCAGTAGCCCACCTTGTACACGAGCCATTAGCCCGGGTTCCCTTAACCTCAACTAACAGTTGCCTAAGAAGTGGGGCCAGGCAGTGCTGTCCCACCAGGATCAGGCGCAATCCCAGTGGTTCTCATGCGCAGGCTAACCCCGGCTGGGCGTCCCTAGCCTGGGTTAGGCTGCGCATGAGAACAGCCTCATAGTGTGGGTCCAGACTTAATGGCAGCACCTGAGGTTGCCCTTGCCCCAGGAGTGCACGCTCCCTCCCTCCCCACACAAGCCTTTGCTTCCTTTGTATCCAGCTTGGTCTGGAACAAGATACCTAGAAATTCTCTTTCATAAGCTCCATTGAAATGAATGGGAGCTGAGCAAGAACCCTATAGTCTTTCTATATGCACAGCCAAGTGGGCATTCGGGAAGCAATATTTTATTTCTTTCTGCATCTCTGTACTGCCTTTCATCTTGATGTTATACAAACATAAAGGCATCGCTAGAGGGGCACCCAGCTGTTCATTATGCTTGGGGTAGGGAGAGGCTATCCCCATGGTGTCCTCTAGGTTACAAGAGGTGATCTCTATGAAAAGGAAGTGATCTCTATGGTGGAGAGGGAAACGTTTGTTGCTTGCTAAGGGGTTAAAATACTCACTCATTCACATATTAAGAACTTCTGCTTTGCAGATGTTGCATGAGACCATAAGAGAGAAGCAGGATAAGAGAGAATCCACCCCAACCCGCCCCAGAGGTGTGCTATGCAGCAAATTAAGCTGGGTAGCAGCAGATGTGTTTGTTCCTGAGGCCACTTCTCACTTTGACAGTCGGACAATCTGTAGCTCCTGGCTCCGTTTCGTGGTATACGTGGTACTGTGGCTGGGGGTGATGGGCATTGTAGTTCAGCAACAGCTGGAGGGCCAAGATCTCCCACCCCTGGACTAGACTCGTGAGGCTCCTCTGTGGGTTGTCTTTAGATGGGAAGTAAATGCAATGTCACTGTGTGGTTCTGATTGTTGCTCATGTATTAATGTTGGTTTCGTTTTGCTGGATGGCATCCAGTCTATTCTTGAATTGGCATAAATGTAGTTGTAGGACACCTCTGAATACCAGGTGAAGGGGAACAGCAGCAGGAGAGAAGGCATACCTTCATCTTCTGGCAGGGGCGGACTGGGAGAACAGAGAGGGTGGTGGGATGTATGTGGGGAGGGGGCTGGGTTTTGAGCAGAATGTGTAATTAAGGGTGGGAGTTGGGGCGCAGGGGTGGGGTGGGGTGAACCGGGTGGGGTGAGGTGGGTGGGGTGCACCGGGAATATGCCCTGTTGCCCTGAGAGCAGTCTGAGCCTGTCCCCTGCTTGTGGGCTTCCCAGAGACATCAGCCACTGTGGGAAACAGGATGCTGGACTAGATGGACCTTGGATGTGGCCCAGTAAGGCTCTGAGCTTATGGTCGAGTTTAAGGACATAGTGTGAAGATCACTGTGTGAAGAACACGTTTCTTCTTGTTGGATGCTTCACACAAGCATCCATGTGGATGTAGATACATTAAAAGTCTGCTATTTTTAAAATGTAATTAAAACGTAATTTTAAATGTGAAATTAATGTAATTTATTTTTTGACCCTCTTTCTTGTCACTGATTAAAAGTGAGGGAAATTAATTAGAATAATTGCACAGCAATATGCATATATACTTTGCCAAATGAATGTAGCAACAGAGTGCTGTAGCAGAGTACTTTGGGGAAAAAATTTGTGCAGGTGGAATTAATAACTTTCTTTCCTGCCTCCATGCTTTCTTTCCTCCTTCCTTTCTCTCTCTCCCCCTTTCTTGGAAATCCCAGCAGCGTGGCCAAGAATGAACAAGAGATGGAAACCAGGTACCTCATAATCCTTCAGGTCACAATTTGTTCCAACTTACAAGAGAAAGAGTACACATCTACATCTTGTATATAAAAAGCATCACTGAAGACGAACCAGCACATTCACACGTCAAGACAATATACTACACAAATAGTCCCACTTGAATTAACAGGACAAGTCAGGCATTCCTAACTTGTCCTTTCTTGAGTAAATTTAGTCCGTATGTCAGTCAGTGATTTATACAGTACTTTTGTTTGAGTTCACATGTAAGTACTTATGAAGTAGGTATAGGGTGAGCCAGAAGTTCTATGGTGCACACATTCCCATAATGCATGTTATGAGAACCTGGGATTTTTTTGGCAACCTCAAGTTGGCAATGCACCAACCTAACTCTGACCAGACTGTGTCAAGCCAACCTAAAAATATGGGAACATAAGCAAGCTGCCTTCTACCAAGTCAGACCATTGGTCCATCTAGCTCAGTATAGTCTACACAGACTGGCAACGGCTTCTCCAAGGCAGGAATCTCTCTTGGAGATGCCAAGAAGGGAGCTTGTAACCTTCTTCATGCAAACATGCAGGTGCTCTTCCCAGAGCAGCCCCAATCCCTAGGGGGAATATCTTACACTACTCACATGTAGTCTCCCATTCAAATGCAAACCAGAATGGACCCTGCTTAGCAAGGGGACAATTCATGCTTGCTACCACACAAAACCAGCAATCCTCCCTAGACCTAGTTACAGAAGTCGGCTTGAAGTTTGGTCAAAGTTGAGTTGTGTTGCAGGTTACAATTTGGCAACTGCAAGTTTCCATAAAATCCTGGGTTATCATGACATGACGTGGCATGAGACTGTGAAACCTCTGATTCGCCCCATACTTATTTGGTAAGTACTTACAAGTGTGCATATGAATCCACCGTCTATTTGGAACAAGTGAAAGTTAGCATCCCGATCCCTAGGGATGTGCGGTTCGGTTCGGATCCGGACCGGTTCGTCCGAACCGGTCCGGATCCGGCGGCTCGATCCCGGACCGAATCGGGCCCTCCCGGGGACCGAGCCGGACCGAATTCGAGCCGGTTCGGTACCGAACCGGCTCGGGTTTCCCGAACCGGTTCGGGAATGAAATTGAGTCTCACTCAGTGTCTCTTTAAAGTGTGTCCTCCATTTTGTGTCTCCTTCCCGAAACTTTTGCTCCTCCTTGCATCCATTTTGTGATGCTATTTCCAGGCATTGTATTGGCTGCGCTATTGATCCTTGATTGGCCAGAATGAGTCCTTTGGTCTGGTAGGCTGCTTGGCTGTTGCACTGTTGAGAGCTGGCACCCTGTTGGCCGTGGGGGGAGTGCAAAGGTGGGGGCTCCCAAAGGAGGGAATTTCAAACCTATATAAACCCAAGCCTCTTCTCTGGAAACTTCTCTTGGCTGCAGTTGTGGGATCATCTCTGAGACCTGCTTGCCCTTTGCTGGCTGCTCTGGTGTCTCTGTGAGTCCTGACTGTGTCCTGTGTCTCTCTGTGTGTGCTCTGTCTAATCCTTTGTCCACCTGCCCTTTGTGACTCTCTGTGTGTCTCCTCTCTCTGTCTGTCTCTTGTCTGTATACTGTGTGTTACTTCACTTTACTTTCTTCTTAATTTCCCCCAATTTTCCCTGTTCCTTGTCTGTCTGCTTTTCTCCCCCCCCTCCCCCCCCTTTCCCTTCTCATCCTTTGGGCCTACCCTCCCCCTCCCCCACTCCCACCCACTGCATCCTCATTGCTTTAAATCTTCTTCCATTAATTATTGCTCTTTGTCCTGCCTTGTTGTTGTCCAACTTTTTGATTTTCACATTGCATTCCATTGGTTTCAGTTATATATTGCTTGCTGGTTTTGCTTAAATTGTACCATTTTGTTTGTTTCTGCTGACTGCTGCTGCCCTGCGAGTTGGTTCCCTGAATCCCTCCCCCCCACCCCCAGAGGATTCTGTTGTTGTTTCTTGTTGTCCCATATAATCAGTTTTGGTTCCCTGCTCCCAACTTGCCCCTCCAAGTCCAACCACACCCCACCCCAACCCCACCCCATCCAGCCTTCTCCCAAGTTTGCTGCTGCCAAACCGAGTCCAGTTTTCTTTGCTTGGTTCCACTTATTCATTTGCTATTATTAATTTGCAGCAATTGTGGTTTCATTGTCTCTGTTCACTTAGTGGCCCCCCTCAGAGTCTGTGTTTGGTTCCCCCTCCCCACACCCCCACCCCCAAGTTTTTTCTGCTGGTTATAGTCTTTCTTTTAATTTTTTTTTTAAACTTCTGGCTTGTGTTCTCTTGATATATATTGCTTTATATATTTTGCTACCCTCCTCCTCCTCCTCCCCCCCCTGCCTGCCCCCCCCACCCTCCCTCCTCCCAGACCCTACCCTAGCCCAGGCCCAGCTCCTCCCCCAACCACCCCATCCAGCCTAATCGCTGCTGCTGCCCGAGTTGTTCCAGTTTCTCCTTTGCTGTTTGTTGTTGCCACCTCCCCTTCCCCCCAACACCCCTCTGCCACACACTAGCCCCCAACCACACACACCCTCTCTGCTCCCCCCACCCCACCTCTTTTTCTCCTTGCCCCTGACTCTCTCCACTCACCCCAGGCCCCCTGCCACACACTAGCCCCCAACCACACACACCCTCTCTGCTCCCCCCACCCCACCTCTTTTCCTCCTTGCCCCCGACTCTCTCCACTTACCCCAGGCCCCCTGCCACACACTAGCCCCAACCACACACACCCTCTCTGCTCCCCCCACCCCACCTCTTTTTCTCCTTGCCCCCGACTCTCTCCACTTACCCCAGGCCCCCTGCCACACACTAGCCCCCAACCACACACAGCCTCTCTGCTCCCCCCACCCCACCTCTTTTCCTCCTTGCCCCCGACTCTCTCCACTTACCCCAGGCCCCCTGCCACACACTAGCCCCAACCACACACACCCTCTCTGCTCCCCCCACCCCACCTCTTTTTCTCCTTGCCCCCGACTCTCTCCACTTACCCCAGGCCCCCTGCCACACACTAGCCCCCAACCACACACACCCTCTCTGCTCCCCCCACCCCACCTCTTTTTCTCCTTGCCCCCGACTCTCTCCACTTACCCCAGGCCCCCTGCCACACACTAGCCCCCAACCACACACAGCCTCTCTGCTCCCCCCACCCCACCTCTTTTTCTCCTTGCCCCCGACTCTCTCCACTTACCCCAGGCCCCCTGCCACACACTAGCCCCAACCACACACACCCTCTCTGCTCCCCCCACCCCACCTCTTTTTCTCCTTGCCCCCGACTCTCTCCACTTACCCCAGGCCCCCTGCCACACACTAGCCCCAACCACACACACCCTCTCTGCTCCCCCCACCCCACCTCTTTTCCTCCTTGCCCCTGACTCTCTCCACTTACCCCAGGCCCCCTACCACACACTAGCCCCAACCACACACACCCTCTCTGCTCCCCCCACCCCACCTCTTTTCCTCCTTGCCCCCGACTCTCTCCACTTACCCCAGGCCCCCTGCCACACACTAGCCCCAACCACACACACCCTCTCTGCTCCCCCCACCCCACCTCTTTTCCTCCTTGCCCCCGACTCTCTCCACTTACCCCAGGCCCCCTGCCACACACTAGCCCCCAACCACACACACCCTCTCTGCTCCCCCCACCCCACCTCTTTTCCTCCTTGCCCCTGACTCTCTCCACTTACCCCAGGCCCCCTGCCACACACTAGCCCCAACCACACACACCCTCTCTGCTCCCCCCACCCCACCTCTTTTTCTCCTTGCCCCCGACTCTCTCCACTTACCCCAGGCCCCCTGCCACACACTAGCCCCCAACCACACACACCCTCTCTGCTCCCCCCACCTCTTTGGACCGCTGCTACTGCTGTGTCCTCCCCCCACACCTGAATCCCCCCTCCCTGCTGCGCTGCGCTTCTCCTCTCTCCTCTTTCTCTCTATCATCTCTCTTTCTCCTCTCTCTCTCTTTCTTTTCTCTCTCTCTCCTCTCTTTCTCTTTGTCCCTCCCCCCCTCTCTTTTCTCTCTCTCTTAGTCTTTTCTCTCTCTGCTCCCCTTCACTTTCCACCTCCTCTCCCACAGCTGCAGCCGCACACAGTAGCCTACCCACCTGGCGGCTGCCATCGGTTTTTTTTTTCTTTTTATAGTTTTTGGTTGATTTTGTCTCTGCTTGGGGGTGAGTTGAGCGACACAAATAGTGTTGTCTCCTCACTTCTGCCCCTCCATCGTTGTTGAACTACCCCGGTTGCCTGTGTGCCTCGTGCGGCCGCCCTGCTGTGTCTCAGCCCAGGGTGGCTGGCTGGCGGCGGCGAATCCGTGACCAGCAGTGAGCGGCAGGAGAAGGACCGGAAGAAGAGGGGTTAGTGCGTGTGCGATTGTGCACCTTTTGTTGCCCCTTTCTCTCCCTAGCTGGCGGTTTTAAATAGGGACACCCCTATTCTGAAATGCATTTGGGTGTGGGGAGGAGGGAGGGAACCTTGGAGAGGAGATGTACTGTTGTAAAACTTGTGTCTTCATGCCCATGCCCAGTAAAGAAATTGCTGCTGTGTGTTGCGTTGCATTGCATGCGTCTTGCAGGTGGTTTTTGAACAGGTGCCTTCCAGAGTGCTTCCTTGCCTCTGGGGCAGTCTGAGTGGGGTCCAGGGTTCTGATGCGATGCTGCCACTACATGCTGGGCCCATGCCATGCCAGAGTGCTTCCTTGCCTCTGGGGCAGTCTGAGTGGGGTCCTGGCTGGGCTCTGATGCTGCCACTACATGCTGGGCCCATGCCATGCCAGAGTGCTTCCTTGCCTCTGGGGCAGTCTGAGTGGGGTCCTGGCTGGGCTCTGATGCTGCCACTACATGCTGGGCCAATACACACGTATGATGATGATCATGATGTTCAATCCATGAAGCTGCCATCAAGTGTTTGCTGCTGCTTGCTTGCCATGGCATTGGGCAGGCAGAGTCACAGAGTGGGTGGGCTCAACCTCTGTGTTGGTGTGACTGGGTTCTGGTTTTGGTTGTGTGCAATTTAGAGTCACTAAATAGGCTGCATTGAGTTTGATGCTCCCCCCACAGGAGCATTACTTGAGAACCACCCCCCAGAACCCACACTTTGTGTTCCAGTTCACTAAATAAGGGTTTCCTCCTTTGATCTGCAGGTTCCCAAGCGTTGACTGCATCCCTCCCCCACCCCCGGTAGGTGCTGTGCCCTCCCCCCATCCACTCTCCCCCCCCAAAAAAGCTAAAAACTTGCCACCCACACCACAACTACTCCACCCAACTGCCCGTGCCACCCTCCCACACCGGGGTTCCACCCTTTAACCCCCAATTTTTCTAAAAAAAAACCCTCCCAGACCCATCTCCCCAATTGGCTTGGTGGTTGACTCCCAAATTCAAAAAGGACACCCTCCCCCTCACTTCGATTGGCTTCCCCCCCCATATCAAAAAGTCTTCCTTTCCCCCCAATTGGCTTCCTTTTTTGAAAACAAACTTCCCCCCCGCCGCCTCCAAATCAGCTGCCTTTTTTTTGGCCCCTAAGCCCCTCCAAATTATTTTTTTGACCCTGTCTGGCCTTCCTCCTAAAGTCTCCCTCCTTCTGACCTAGCAGCATGTCTGAGCGCCGTGTGGTGGGCAGGGCTCGCTCAAGGCTGGCAGGCAGAGGTGGGAGAGGCCAGGTGCGGGGTGCGCCTGCGGCACGGGGAGGGAGAGGACGCGGGGAGCCTGAGGACACCCCAGTTCTCCCCATTGGAGAATTCTTTGCTCCGGCCCCATCTTTGGTGCGCAGGATTCAGTTCCCCACGCCTGCTGCCGCCAATCGCGGCAGAGGCAGAGGCACTGTTAGGGCTGTGGCGGGTCCCTCCTCGCCGGCGGCACCAGGTGCTGCTGAGCTACCGCCAGTTGTTGAGGTGGAGGAGACTGTGGAGTTGGAAGAGCAGGTAGAGGGCGGTGAGGACCATGCGGCTGGCAGCGATGCAGCCAGGTTCTCCCTCCCTCTGGGGCCCCTTCCCCCTATCCTTTCGCCGCTCAGTGGGGCCCCCCCTCGTGAAGCCCGACACTCTGGTGGGGAGCGGTCTGGCGAGGTGGTGGAGGAGAGGCCTGCCTCTCCGATGCCAGTTGAGCCGGGCCCTTCCTCCGCTGTGGAGGGCGGAAGGGGCGGGTTGGGTGGCAGCAGTGGGCAGGCAGCGGCGGCCGCCCCCCCCTAGGACTGCAGCCACCCTGCGAGAAACGGCCTAGGACGGCGCCCAGGGCGCAGGAGGCCAAGGGCAGTGGTGCATGGGTGCATTTTGAGGTAACTCAAGATGCCCCATTCCACGCCCGCTGTGTCCACTGCAGGATGCTTGTCAGCCGTGGAAGGGACCCTGCGCACCTGGGTACGACGCCTATGTGGAGACACCTAGAGCGTCACCACCCAGGTCTCAGGGGACAGGCTGGCAGCGCTAGTGCGCCTTGTGCATCTGCCACTAGGGCGGGCAGCGGCAGTGTGCCAGCCAGCAGGCAGGCTACACTGCCCGTCCAGCGGTGGACGCAGTCCTCGGGCAGCCAGCGTATTGTTCGCGTGGACCATCATCACCTCACCCGCCTCATAGGGGAGATGATTTCCACCGATGACCAGCCGTTTCAGGTGGTCGAGAACAACGGCTTCCGCCGTATTCTCCAATACCTGGCTCCCGAATACGTCATCCCCTCAAGGACGACGTTCAGCCGGAACGTGGTCCCCTCCCTGTACCGCCGGTGCAGGGAGCTCATGTCGGCCGAGCTGCGTGCAGCTCCGGCCGGGACAAGCGTGCATTTCACGACTGACCTCTGGACCAGTGTCAGTGGGATGCACGCTTCTTTCCTGGCCCTCACTGCCCACTGGTGGGGACCGGAGAGTGAGGGGACCTCCGCGGGCGATGCTTCCGGGTCCGGCGCGGCTCCCGATGCACTACGGCACAGGTGGGCCGTCCTGCACGTGGAGACGATGGACACGAGGCACACCGCGGAGGAGGTGGCGGCCGTACTCGACCGCCAGATAGAGGAGTGGATTGGCGGGTGTCCACACCTCTCCCGCGGCTTCATTGTCACCGACAATGGAGCCAACGTTACCGCCGCTGTCGAGACAGTCATGGACTGTGTGAACATACGGTGTATGGCACACACGCTCCATCTGACCGTCAGGGACGCCCTTGGCCTTAAGGAGCTGAGGGCGTCCCAGGAGAAGGGGGCCCGCCCCATCGCAGGTGCTGTTGCTGCCACGGCTACGCTTGTGGATAAGTCCCGCAAGCTGGCCGCCCACTTCCACCGCAGCGAGAAGTCCAGGAGACTGCTTCGCCAGAAGCAGGATGACCTTGGCCTTCCTCGCCATCTCATCCCTACGGATGTGGAGACGCGGTGGAACTCCACCTTCCTCCTGTTCCAGCGCCTGTTGGAGCAGGAGAGAGCCCTTGTCGCCCTGGCGAGGGACGAGTCCTTGGATGTCTGCGACTTCTCGAACGCAGAGTGGAAGCAGATGTCCGAGGCGGTGTCGGCACTCGAGCCCTTCCAGCTTGCCACGAAGGGCTTGTGTGGCGACACCACTCCCTTGAGCCAGGCGCTGCCCACAGCTGTTGGTCTCGAGAAGCTGATGGGTGGACTCCATATCTCTCTGACCACGCCAGAGGGTCGTGCTCTGGCTGGGAGGCTGAGGTCTGGGGTTGACAAGCGGCTCGTTGATGTGCTGGGAGACAGGGAGGAGTATGTCCTCGCTTGTCTCTGTCACCCAGCCCTCAAGGGCAATGCCGTGAGTGCCGACGACTTGCCCAGGTGGAAGGGCATCCTGGTCGAGAAGGTTAGGGAGGAGGAGGCCGCTAGGGCCCGCAGAGACCAGGGTGTTGGTAGTGGTGCGGGGGCAGCCCTCGCGGCCCAACCCGCACCCAGCAGCAGCATGGGCGGCCAGCCGGCGTCAGCTTCCCCTTCCCCTCCCTCTTCCCAGTCCAGCAGCGCGGCATCCCAGGCGGCGCCATCGCAGCAGCCATTTGCTACTGACTCGAGATCCGCCCAGTGGTTTCAGCGGTTCTGCTATGGCGCCATGCCTGGTATGCGGGAGGCTCGACCTGCCAGGCCCCCCTCCAGTGCTGAGCAATGCGTTGCGCAGTACTTGGAGGAGCCTGTGGAGGGAGACGGCGTGGACTGCGCACAGTTCTGGGCGAGCCGCCGCCAAGTCTGGCCGGACCTGGCGGTGGTGGCTGTGCGCCTCCTCTCCTGCCCCCCCAACCAGTGTCCAGAGCGAGCGGGTGTTTTCACGTGCCGGGGACGTGGTGACACCCTCTCGCTCCCGCTTGGACCCTGGTCTGGTGGAGCAGCTGGTCTTCCTTAAGGTGAACCTCCCCCTGTTGGGCTACCCCAAGCTGCAGTTTGAGACGGGCGAGTGATTACCGTGGGTTGCCCCATGGTTGGTCACCTGCCTGGCTCGAACTCTGTGCTTATCCCTACCCTCCCCCCTTCCACCTCTAGCTGAGCTGACGTGACAGATGCTGAGCCGTGCCAGCCAGTCGCAGCGTGTAGTGTGCCCACACAGAGATGCAGTTGTAGTAGTAGTTGTAGTGCTGCGACTGGCCAGATGTTTACAATGCCCACGCCCACCTAAAAAGAAACCCAATGCTGACCAGCACAGGCCCTTTATCTATCCACCTGTCAGCATTTGGGGACCTGGCGTGGGCACGGCACACCCCCCCAAAGTAGCACAGCCCACGGAGTACTAGACTTAGCGGCAGCGGCGGGTATACGTTCAAAAATGCAGTGTAGATATGTAAATACTGTATGTAAATAAACATGTAAATAATTTTTTCTTTAAAAACCCCATGTCAAAATCAAGCCTCAAAATTATGCAAAAGAAAGAAAAAAAGGTGACAAAGGGAGAACAAAATGATGAATGCCAAATGAATTGATTTTATTGAAAATGTCACCAGAAATCATGTGTGGGGGGCTTGGTTTACATGGAGAAGATGATTGGGTGATTTTTTGAAATGAAACGAATGAATTATTATCATCTTATGTTCATCTTGATTGTGGTCACTGTTGATGTTGGCTGATGGCAAAAAACCCAAAACCATCAGAATAGCAATGAACTGGCTGCCAACACAACATATTGATTGATAACTGTGCAGGGGGGGAATTGGGTCTGTGTGTGTGTGTGTGGTGCAGGCTCAGTCTGTCTCTTCCTGTTGTGTGTCTGTCTGTCTGTCTGTCTGTGTGAATGGATGCCTAGCACTGTCTCTGTGTGTGGATGCTTTCTGTGTGTAGTGTGGTGTGTGTCTGTCTACATGTTTTTTTTCCTCCCCCCCATGCCTCCCTCCATCCTTCCCCTCTCATCCTCTCCCCTTCCTCTTCACCACCTTCCATCCTCCCTCCCTTCCAGCCCACCACCGCCTCACCTGCCCCCAACCCCGGTCTGGCAGATGATGAGAGTCTGGTCTCTCCCACCGAAGCACACACGTGAGCACGTGTGTGCACAAATATGTGGCTGACCAACTCTGAGCCGGACCCTCCCCCCTTCAATCCCCTCTACATCCCTCTCCCCCTCCCCTTTCCTCCCCCCTGCCTCCCAGCCTCCCTCCCTGCCTCCCTCCCCCCTCCTAGCTAGCAGCGCACACATACACACACAAAACACCTGTGGTGGCAAACACCACCAGCACACATGCACTCACACTGGTGCCACCACCTCTGCCTTGGGCCTCTGTGTCCTTGAGCAGATATGTGGTGGTGGACCAGAGAAGCATTTCTTTCCAGCAAGGCAAAAGGCATGCACTCACTGCACACACACACACACACACACGAAGAGGTGAAGACGAGAAGAGGCAACTTCTAGAACCAGCAGCAGCAGGTGAGTGTCGTGTAATTGTGTTGCTTCCCAAGGCCACTGCCCATGCTCAATGCTCAGTCTGCTGAAACTAAAGAACTAGCTACAATCACCCTTCCTCACATGCAGCTCAGCTCAGCTCAGCTCAGCTGCACAGCACACTGACTAACTAGACACTACAGCTGGTGGTAGAAAAAACAGAAGTCTAGATTCTAGAAGATGTCCTGGTGGATTTTAAACTTTCAAATCTGTGCTAGGATTGCCTCGCCCGCCTCCTCCTCCTCCTCCTCCTCCTCCTC
Source organism: Hemicordylus capensis (assembly GCF_027244095.1). Lineage (NCBI taxonomy): Eukaryota > Metazoa > Chordata > Lepidosauria > Squamata > Cordylidae > Hemicordylus > Hemicordylus capensis. Next base: position 277,731,949 of record NC_069660.1, on the reverse strand, counting down.
CTCCTGCCTGTAATTGTGCCCTCTCCCCTTGCAGTTGCGCCGTCATGATGGGTTGGTGATGTGCGTGCGCCGTCTACTTGTTAGCTCTCTCCTCCTCATGTTGGCTGGGCTTGCCAGGCACTGGCTGGCAGCAGCTGTTGGCTGTGTGCTAGGCTCAGGCTGTGGCGCGCGTGACTGGACTGGGAATGTTATTGTAGCGGCAACACTGGTTGTGGTGGTAGCAGTAGTAGCTGTTGTTGTTGCTGGGCTGGTGGCTGCTGGCCTGTGCTGACTCTGCGCACTTGGTCTGGTCTGGTCTGGTCATTGGGATGCAGATGTAGGGTGTGTGTGCATCATCCATGGGGAGCATCAGAGCAGAGCAGAGCAGGTTGGCTGGCTTCTGTCTGTCGGGCCTAGTCAGTGGCAGGCACTGAGTGAGGCGGTGGTTCCTTTGGGCATCACGTCACCCATCATGCAGAGCGGCAGGTCTGCTGCTCTGCTGCTCCGCCTCCTGCTTCTTCTCTGTGTGTGCTGCTCTTGTGCTTAGTGTGCTGCTCCGCTGCTGCTGCTGTGCTGGCAGGCAGCACAGCAGTGGCCTTTTTGTTAGATCAGAGAGTGGGTGTTGTCTCTCTGAGTGTCCTCCTCTTACTTGCTTGGATAGGAGTGGTGGTAGTAGGTAGGCATTAAGATGGACTGACTAGGTGTTACGTGTTAGGGCGCCCAGAGAGAGGGGCCAAAAAGATGGGGTGGCAATTGTTGGGTTGCTCCTAGTATTATTGGTGAATTTCTGAAGAAAAAATTTTTTTCCATTGGCTAGAATGGGGGTTCGGGGCTGCCCCAGACCCGCCTCTGTGGGGTGGCAGCACCGCCAAAGTGGGTCCGGGGCCATGGCAAAAATGCCCTCAGTCCCTCCCAGCAATCCCCGTAGAGATAGGAGTGATGGTTCTGTTGTTTTTCTGAGGTGTTCTGAGTGAGTGTGGATTCTGTGATAGCAAATGAGAGTGGATTCATGGTGTCTCATTGGAAATCTCATAAGCTATCATAGAATCTACACTCAGAATACCTCAGAAAAACAACAGAACCATCACTCCTATCTCTACGGGGATTGCTGGGGGGGACTGAGGGCATTTTTGCCATGGCCCCGGACCCACTTTGGGGGTGCTGCCACCCCACAGAGGTGGGTCTGGGGCAGCCCCGAACCCCCATTCTAGCCAATGGGAAAAAAAATTTTCTTCAGAAATTCACCAATAATACTAGGAGCCACCAATTGCCTTGGGATTTTTGGGGTGGAGGACACCCATGGGTGGCTACCACCCACCCCAGCTTTTTTGCCCCTAAGGGCTCCACATTGTGAGTTATGGGCAAAAATTTATTTTTTGAAAAAAATTTGTAAAAAATCAGAGGAAGGTCCAATCGACTTGAAATTTGGGTGGCAGGTAGAACACAATGTCTCCTTCAAAACCAGCCACTTTTTGTGATCCGAACCGGTTCGGTTCGGATCCGAACCGGTTCGAAACCGAACCGGACCGGGGGGGTGGTCTGGCAAAACCAAAACCGAACCACCCCGGTCCGGTCCGGACCCGGTTCGGACCCGAACCGAACCGGGAGAACCGGTTTTATGCACATCCCTACCGATCCCTGTGATTCTTATTCTCCTAACAGTGTCTGTAGTGTAAACATGTGAGGAATACCACCAGACAGGCAGAATCTGGGTTGTCTGAGCTCTCCTGATTTAACCCTTCCCTACCATGTCTCAGCTCCAATCCAAGTCATTCCTGGAGCGGCTATGAGCTATTCAGAGGAAGACTTACAGGCACCAATGGCTTGTATGCTTTCTGCTCGATATCTGCTAATGGCAGCTTCACAAGACTGATTTGCACTGGAGAATCAGTGTCCCCCTTTCCCACATTCTGCAGCCCTGATCCAAATCAGGCTCCCCACAGTTGCTTTTACAAGGGGAAAATTTCTTGAGTAGATCCAGTTATTAATCTATCACTTAATGTCTAATAAGGCCCACAGGTTCATCCCAAGGTTTTCTCTGTCCTGCATAAACTCACTGTCTGGCTTTCAAAGCTGGCTCTGTCACCTAATTGGGACTGAGCTCCAGTTCTCTGCACAGACAAAACACCCAGAAAACAGAAAAAATAAAAATTGTATATGAAGTGAGACCCACATTAGAGCAGGTACTCCTGTCTTTGTTGCTAACTCCCCACCACAACCACCATGCCTGGCCACAGGTTCAGGTAACACATTGCACAGCAGTGATATGCAGTTTAAACAGCAAAATAAAACAATAACAGCAACAATGGTTTCCAGTTACCAATGGTTTCACAGTCTAAAAACAAAAAGATACAAGGGAGACATGAGCAAACAGCCACTGGAAAAGCCACTCTTCCAGGATGAGTGAGGGCAATTGCTCTTCCCCTGCAAAATATAAGATAATCAACAATTTAAAAGTACCTCTTTGTGCAACTAGCAGGGGACGTTCATTGTGGTGTTGAGCCTGAAAGAGAAAAAGTAATATATCATCAGAAAATCCTGTCAAGACCTGGAGACTATCCTGGTTATGGATCACAAGACATCGCTACAGACAGACTCAGGAGGTAAGGCAGAAAAGCAGGGATGTTTTCTTCCTTTGGAACAGATGAAAGGCCTTAGAATTTAGCCCATTGTCTAATTTTGCTGCATCACTATGCAGTACTCTAAACGAAAGTGGTGTATATGCAGATGGGGGCCTCATGAATGCTGTCATTTTAGCAGGCAACTGTAATAGAATCAGTACAGTCAATGGCATATAGGCCACAAGTCCCTCAAGGCTGAGAACTAATTGTCTACTATTTCTGCCTCTCTCAAGGCTTTGTCTTTATCTTGAATAACTAGAACATGGCTTTTGCCCTGAGGCTTTACATCTGTCATTCAATGAATGACAGGCTTACCACATAACCTATGCCAGGCCTGCTCAATTTTGCCCCCCCCCCCCCCCGCAGCCGTTTCTGGACTAAAGTTGTAAAGCTGTGCAATGGAATCGGTGTCGACTCCTGGCTGCCACAGAACCATGTGGTTTTCTTTGGTGGACTACAACTACCATTATCCTCAGCCACAGTAGCCAATAGCCAGGGATTACGGGAGTTGTAGGCCAACATCTGCAGGAGGGCCAAAGTTGGGGACCTATACTGTGGCAATACAGCATGGGTTCTCTCTCATGATCTCCAGCCACAATGTTCTCCCGCCATGGGGCGGGGTGGGGGCGGGCTATAGTCCAACAACATCTGAGAATCCAGTGTTGGAAACCCCTATTTACAGGAATGGACGTGTGCATTTCAGACTGTGCTTGTGAGTCATAAGATATAATTTTACCAAGCTTAGTACCAACTGAAGAGTAATTAGTTAAAGCCTAGCACATGACTGCCTTCCTTTAGGCTCTTCTTATTTCTGCTTCTGCCTGTGTCAAGCTGATTCTGCTTAGAATACTCCTCTGCTTTTGTAATATATTCCACCCCAAACTTTCATCTCTGGGCAGTTAACAATAACATAAAACAAGTTAAAACATACACAAAAACTTAAAACAATCTAAACAATCTAAAAGTCAAAAACAGATTAAAACCTAAAAATTTAAAAAGCTAAAAAAAAGCTTTGGTGAAGAGGTGGGCTTTCAAGTGCTTTTTTAAAATGGTCAGAGATGGGGAAGATTGTATTTCAGTAGGGAGCGCATTCCACAGTCTTGGCGCAGCAACCAAGAAGGCCTGTCCCATGTGACCACCAGCCAAGTTGGTGGCAACGGAGACGGACCTCTCCAGATGACCTCAGTGGGCGGTGGGGCTCATAATGAAGAAGACATTGAGTCTATTCACACAATGGGAGAAAATCGGGCTAGCGGAGGCTAGCCCGATTTTCTCCCATTGTGTGAACCACCAGGCTCGGCTGTGAGCCTGGTGGTTCATAAGCGGGTCACCCACTACAGTACCCCCTCCCCTTAAACCGGGTTTGCGGAGCGAGTACTCCGCAAACCTGGTTTTTTAAAATCATGAGTAGCCGCCGCGCCACGGCAACTCACAAGTAGACCCCCCCGCTACCGAGAGGCTCAAAAGCAGCCTTCCTGCTCGAGGGTCTCTCCAACATGCCCTGCACGCTTGTGCAGGACATGCTGGAGCTTCCGGGGTCTGCGTGGCCCCAGAACTCCCCAGCCCCCACCGGATCCATGACGGAGCCAGCAGTTGTGTGGGCGGCCGCTGTGGCCACCCAGAACATACTGCTGCTTGTGTGTGGGGAGAGCAGGCTAAGCCCACTCTCCCCGCAAACCCCCTAGAGGCTCTTCTCACTAATCGTGAGAAGAGCCTCATTCTCTTAAGTAACCTGGGCCTAAGCCGTTTAGGGCTTTATAGGTTATAACAAGCACTTTGTAGTTTGCCTGGAAACCTCTTGGCAGCCAGTATAGTCCTTTCAGCAAAGAAGTGATGTGGTCTCTACGAGATAATCCAGAGAACAACCTGGCTGCTGCATTCTCTACGAACGGGAGTTTCCAGACTACATACAGAGGCAGCCCCACATAGCGTGCATTGCAGAAGTCAAGTCTGGAGGTTACCGGCATATGTACCACTGTTTTGAGGTCGTTCATCTCAAGAAACGGGTGCAGCTGATAGAAAGCCCCTCTGGCCACCACCTCAAGCTGAGATACCAGGGAGAGGTGTGGATCCAGAAGTATTCCCAGACTGTGTACCTAAGAGAGTACCTAAGAGTTTACCTAAGAGAATAGGAGCGTAATGCACCTACTCTCCAGCATCAGCTCTCTTCATCTCTAAAATGTGGAAAGACAGCACCAAGATCCTAGTGCTGAAAGGTCTGGGGTGTGTATAAAGCTATAGCCAAGTTCAGTGGCAGTAGGGAACATGCTTTGTATGCAGAAGGCCTGCATAACTTCTTATTATTTATTTATCATGTTTTTATACCACCTGATATGTGCATCTCTGGGCCAGGGGTGAGTCCCTGGCACCTCCAGGTAGAACTGGGAAAGATCTCTGTCTGAAACCCTGGAGAGTCACTAACACCTATTGAAGCTATTCACACGATTGATCAAAACCAGGTTACCGGAGGTCAGCCAGGTTTTGATCAATCGTGGGAACTGCCTTGAGATTCTCTTAATGAAAGGCGGGGTATAAATTTAACAATAAAACTACGGGGCTCGCAGGCAAGGCTGGTGGTTCCCTGGTGGCCAGTCCACCTAACAACTCCTCCCTTTAAACGAGGTTAACGGAGCAAATACTCCATTAACTTTGGGGTTTTTTAAATCTTGTGTCAGCCATGGCTGCTTGCAGCCATGGCTGGCACACTCAGGGTGCAGAAGAGAGGGGAGGGGACCCAGGAAGGCACCACACACTCATGCAGTGCCTTACTGGGGTTTGGGGGGCTGGGGCACCACACAGCAGTGCTCCTCTTCCCCTTATCCCCGGAGGTCCCAACGGGGCTGCAGCTGGGTGCGGGAGCCAGCCAGAGCAGCTGCTCGTCTGGGCAGCCGATTCGACCATCCAGCAATGAGCAACTGCTCCTGTGCAGGGAGAGAGGGCTAAGCCCGTTCTGCCTGCAATGATGCTCCCAGAACTTCACACCAGTCATATGAAGCACCTCACTGTGTTAGATGGACATAGGAACATAGGAAACTGCCATATACTGAGTCAGACCATTGGTCCATCTAGCTCAGTATTGTCTTCACAGACTGGCAGTGGCTTCTCCAAGGCTGCAGGCAGGAATCTCTCTCAGCCCTATCTTGGAGAAGCCAGGGAGGGATTTGACTCCATAGAAGGCAGTTTGATATGTTGAAAGCAGTTGCCCCCTAGATCTTGATGATATGCCTTCTAAAAATGCTTAGAACCAGGGGCGTAACTACTATAAGGCAGGGGGAGGCGGCTGCCTGGGGGCCCCGACGCCTCGAGGGGCCCCCCAGAGGCAATTCACATGACTATATATTGTGAAGTGTGTGTGTGTGTGTGTGTATCAGCGAGGGGCCCATTTTAAAATTTTGTCTCTGGGCCCACTCCAGCCTTGTTATGCCCCTGCTTAGAACTGAGTATTATAATTCTCAAAAACATGGTATCCATGCTGGAATAATGCTAAATTATTCACCCCTTGCTAAATTATTCACCTCCAGTTACATTCTTTGACTGAAAACCCCACAGTCAGTCTATAACCCAGTGCTAGAGGTTGACTTTTGTAGTATAGGAAGTTGGACAGATCCTCTGGCATATGGCTGGAGCTGTGGCCCAGTCTGTTGAATCACTCCCCTAAAGCAGGTTCATTCAACCATTCATCTGGAAAACACCATCTGGGTAGGAAGCTCCTTTGGAGAGGCCAAGCTACTGAAGTTTTCCTACACCTCTCTCTCAGAGGCATAGCAGAGCATGCAGGACTGTAATAAGACTAATCCACTGTAAGCCAGACCCGCAGTCGCTAACCTTATTTGTGGCTGGAGCCTTCAGACTGAAAAATCATTTTGTTTATGGTCAAAAGGATGAAAAAATAAGTTCAGATGTGTTCATACTATGGCCTTATTCAGGCATTTTGCAAGCTGGGGGTGCTGTATGTGGGTATCCCCGAGATTGCTCTTGAAAGGGAATGAGGTCATAGCTCCACGGAAGAGCATCTGCTTTGCATGCAGAAGGTCCCAGGTTCAGTCCCTGGCATCTCCAGGTAAGGGCTGGGGAAGGTAAGGGCTGCCTGAAGCCCTGGAGAGACGCAGCCAGTCAGTGTAGACCAGTAGTTCCCAACCAGGGTTCTTCCAGATGCTGCTGAACTACAACTCCCATTATTCCCAGCTGCAATTTATTTTGGTTGGTGGTGATGGGATTTGTAGTTCAGTAACATCTGGAGGAACCCTGGTTAGGAACTACTGGTGTAGACAATACTGAGCTAAATGGACCAATGATCTGACTCAGTATAAGACAGCTTACTATATTCCTTTGCTCTGCTCCTGCCATGATATGCATGAAAACCCCACCCTCTGTTCTCCACACTTACAGCTCTTCTCTGCAGAGACAAGCACTGTACTCATGAAGCACCAAGGAAGCTACTATTCCAGTTACAGACTGCAGAGTTTAGTGGTTGCAGCTATTTAAGGAACATAGATGGAGATCACTGTAGAGTCTAAACTAAATTGATTTATTGAAGTACATTTGAGATAGGAAAGACCTACCCTATCTATCAGCTACATAATGAATAGGGGGAGAGAGAGAGAGAGAGAGAGAGATGCTTCCATCTTCTCTCTAGGAGGAAAGGAAGAGGACCGACTCACTCCAGGAAGTACCTGAGGAGTCAAAGCAGGAGTCATAGTGCAGAGGAAAGCGGGGACAGGTAAGGAGACCCTCACTAGCTATCTCTGCTCCCAATGCCCCTAGTGGTCGTTAGGATAGTTGGTGCAAAAGGTCAATGCACTGGAACTCCATCTCCAACAGAATGCTGGGGCACCCATGTTCCACATCATGGGGAGGACCTAGGAACTTAGGAACATAGGAAGCTGCCATATGCTGAGTCAGACCATTGCTCTATCTAGCTCAGTATTGTCTTCATAGACTGGTAGTGGCTTCTCCAAGGTTGCAGGCAGGAATCTCTATCAGCCCTATCTTGGAGATCTGCCAGGGAGGGAACTTGGAACCTTCTGCTCTTCCCAGAGCAGCTCCATCCCCTAAGGGGAATATCTTACAGTGCTCACACTTCTAGTCTCCCTTTCATATGCAACCAGGGAGGACCCTGCTTAGCTAAGGGCACAAGTCATGCTTGCTACCACAAGACCAGCTCTCCTCTCCATGACTTCTCCATGACCATGCAGACTTTGCAGAGGCAGTGCATCCCACACAAAGGAAGACTGCAGTGCAAAGCCCCATGCCATGTAGTACCTTGATTTCTTTAGGGTCTGTTTGCTTCAGTTCCCCAGATGTGTGCATGGGAAATCTCCATGTGGTGTCTCCTCAGTGGCATAGCCTAAATAGTTCCAACAAAACTCCATGAGAGGAGAGACTGAATCCCACAGAAAGAGTAAATGTGAAAAGCAGAAGCTGAACTCTTACAAACTCCAAATCCTACTAAATGTTCTTTCTTGCAACAGAATCTAATCTGCATTAGTGGGTTATATGTAGGGATGCATGACCATTTGTGGTGGTGAGAAGGGGGCAGTAGGAGAGATGTGCAACTACTTCCCTACTCCTCTTCTTCTTTTTCTCTCCTCAATTCTCAGTGCCTTCCTCACCCCTGATCTTTCCAGAGCTTGGTGTGATGGTAAGAAAGGTATCCAAGCTGAACAGAGCTTCTGACAATCACTTTGGGGCCAGAAATCAGTAGAGTATGTGAAGTCCAATTCAAGGCATTTTAAAAGGACATTTCAGAACTGCACAATGGTAAGGTCATGCACATGGCCTGAACTTACCTGGCTGGGGGAGGGCTTGGGAGGAGGCAGGAGTCGTCCTGCCTTCCCCCACACAATCCAAGCCACTCTTGGGTTTGCCAGCACCGCGCACCCACATGACCAGTGCACAGCGGCTCCAAGAGCATACGGGGAGCAGGAGGAAAGCAGGCTGAAGCCTTCCACATCCCACATAGGAAGCTGCCATATACTGAGTCAGACCATTGGTCTATCTAGCTTAGTATTGTCTACACAGACTGGCAGTGGCTTCTCCAAGGTTGCAGACAGGAATCTCTCTGAGCCCTAACTTGGAGATGCTGTCAGGGAGGGAACTTGGAACCTTCTGCTCTTCCCAGAATGGCTCCATCCCCTGAGGGGAATATCTTGCAGTGCTCACACATCAAGTCTCCCTTTCATATGCAACCAGAGTAGACCCTGCTTAGCTAAGGGGACAAGTCATGCTTGCTACCACAAAACTAGCTCTCCACAATGCACCCCGTGATGATTCCCCTGCAAGCTGGGTGCTCTAGGCACCCGGCTCTAGGCACACACAACCAGGGTCCTGGGGAGAAGGACACGTTCACACCCTTCTACCCATGTAAAAGTCCTGGGGGCATTCCCGGGCTACCCAGAGAGCCAGCACTGAGATTGGCCATGATTCAGATTCAGATCGGTCATGATTCAGATTTGGGATTGGCACATGAACAGCCCTACCCCAATAAGGCTGCATAAGCCCGGGTAGAACTGCTCGTGTGAACATCCCAGGTACATGAGTGTAATTCATGCATGTAGAGTGTCCCACTACAACACACACACATGTGCATTTTCCTTGTTTGTGCACACACATACTGTATTTTGTTGCCTAGAGTCACATCCCATGACCTTTAGAAGCCTACATAGAATGGGAGGAAATATTCAGAACCAGGAATTTAACTTCATTGTCCCAGCAGAGTCTTGTATCCTTTATTAAAAACTCTGTGGAATGCCTTGGATAGAGGGAGGGGAAAGGGTCACACTCAATCAGCGCTGGATTCTAGAGGTGCCTGAACTGCTCTCTTTACTTTTCTCATCACTCTTAACAGTCACTTTTTTAAACATCATCAAACATAACGCAACTATTGTATGGCTTTAATTTTTGAACTGCACAAATGTGCTTTTTGGACTGCATATTTTTGAAACTGCATGTTTTGTCTCTGGTCTGCACACTGGAAAAAGAAGAAAAGCCCTGATCCAGTTCAATGTCCACTTAACAGCATCCAGCAAGTGATGCCTAGGCATCTATTTTGGGGAGGGTTCTGGAGGGATTGGTAACCTCCCACTATTTGGGGAGGGCAGAGTTGTTTTCTGCCATTAGTGAAAATTTTCGCCTGACCTCTTATTTCCATCTTTTTTCATCTGCATGCAGACTGACTGAATTCAGAAATGGGATACAAATTCTGTTCAGGGCAAATGAGCAATGAATTCTGGCTTTAGGGCAGGAGAATCAGGTTTGATTCTTGGATTCCTTCTGGTCCTATGATAATTCCCCCCACCCCCGATTTTGCAACCCAACATTGTACTGTCAGCTCAGTAAGTAGGCAGTTTCTGAAGCAGGCACATTCTCTGTACATTTTTAATATGGAATACAGAAGTGTAAAGCAAATGCCGCTTTAAGCTTTATTGGTGTGGACCAAATAGAATTGACAGCCATCTAGGTCAACATTATCTAAATCCTGATGCTGTTTGTGATGGAAGCAGAGCTGATATTTGTACAGCCTCTCCTCCGGCCATCTCCCAGTTTCTGCCACTATACAGCTCAGAATTCAATTAATTTCTGTGGCTGACCTAGGCTGTTTTCTGCTTGGAATCACAATGTGTATTGCGTAGATGTCAAAGTAACTCTTCCAACAAAATGTGATAGAGGCTTGGCTAGGGCTTTGCCTATTTTACAGCTGCGCAGAGATTCAGATGTCAAGGGGTATGCAAGTGTCTGTGTTTATGGGCAAAGCAATGCTTCCCCCCTGATACAATGTTGAAGTGCATGCTTTGACATTCTCTTCCCCTAGAGGCATTCTGGCACAGGGAGTTTCCTGCTTCAGCCAGAAATGCCTCTGACAATTCCCACTGCTGCAGGGTTTCTCTGCACAAATGGTAATGCTGCTGCATCTGAAAGCAGCTATTAAACCCCAGGACACTGCATGGGGGGAGGGGAGGGGGGTGGCAGAAAACACAGAACCAACAGTGAGATAAAAACCAGGAGAAAGACTTAAAAAAAAAACCAGGATCACACCTTCCCATCACAGAAGAAACAACCAGTTAGTTAAAGAAACTATCAATTGCTTGCTTATGCCAACTTCATACATGTGAACACACATGGACCCTGTTGTGGCCCCAAAAGGCAAAAACTACTGCCAAAAAAGACAGAGAATTTAATCTCTTCTCCAGTGTTTTACTACCAAAATCTTGTTGAGATGCAGCACACTAGTCCTGTTTCTAACCCAGCTCAGGTGGAAGTTTGGTGACTGATTAATTCCCTAACAGGAGGCTAGGCAGAAGTTAGAGTGGGGTCTGCTGGTAGATTTCTGGTTCATTTGCAGTCGATCAGCAAGGCAAGGGATCCAACTGTTTCTGACTTCCAATTATTTAACAATAGCAACCACCAAAAAAGAATGCAGTCCTGTGGAAACTTGCTTGGCTGAACCCCCTTAGACAAGGTGTCTATCTGAGCCTCAGGGTTCCCCTGCTATTAAATGTGGCTTTAGGCTTAGCATCACTGACACAACATGCTCTTCCTTCAAACTTGCTCTTCCTTCAAACTGCAAAAGAAAAATGCTGGCCAAGTTGTACAGCCTGTGGCCTGTGATGTACAGTAGTAGGTAGAGATATGTAATAGTAGTAGTAAGATAATTGTAATAGCAACATAATACTAGTGTAATGTAATAGTGATAACAGTAAATACCATCAACAACAACAACTTATATGATTCCTATGAACCTAGGACACTATTAACCTATTACTAATAATTATAATTAAATATGAATACAAATACATTTTCATATATGTATTCAAATATGTATTTTCCGGGCAAAATACAAGGTGCTGGTTATTACCTATATAGCCCTAAATAGCTTAGGCCCTGAGTATTTAAGAAAATGTCTTCTTCACCATGAGCCCCACTGCCTGTTAAGATCACCTAGAGAGATTCACCTGTAGTTGCCGCCAACTCATTTGGTGGCTACTGGAGAACAGGCCTTCTCCGTTGCTGCCCCTGGACTTTGGGATGCGCTCCCTGTTGAAATAAGCAACTCCCCATCTCTGGCGACTTTTTAAAAAACACTTATTCACCCTGGCTTTTAATTAGATTTATGGTTTGAATTTTTAATGCTGGTTTTAAATGATTTTAATGTTAATGTTTTTAATGTTTAAATGATTTTAATTGTTAATTGATTTTAATTGTTTTTCATTTGATGTAAACCGCCCTGAGCCATTTTTGGAAGGGCGGTATATAAATCAAATAAATCAAATAAATAAATACAAAATAGTAAATATAATAGCAATAATAGTAAAGTAATCTGCCTAGAGAGCAGGGGACTGTTGGTTTGAATCCCCACTGGTGTGTTTCCCATAATATGGGAAACTCCTATATCGGGCAGCAGCAATATAGGAAGGTGCTGAAAGGCATCATCTCATACTACACAGGAGGAGGCAATGGTAAACCACTTCTGTATTCAGCCAAGAAAACTACACGGCTCTCTGGTCACTAGAAGCTGACACCGACTCAATGGCACAACCTTTAATAGTAATAATAATAGCCAGTAATAGTAGTTGTGCAGTAGTAGTAGCAGTAGGTGGTGGTGGTGGTGGTAATAGGCTCTGCTCGCAAGAGTGCCTCTCTTTGGAGAGCTGATATGAAGGCAGATCTGCTCCCTTGTAGGAGTACGCATGCTGCTTCTCTTCACCTAATGCACCACTTCTATAAATACATCAGATTATTACTAAATCTCCATTGATCTCCCCTCGAACAGAAGACAAACTCCAGTCGTGCTGCCCCTGGAGCCCATCAGTGCTCGGGGCTGCTAGGAGGAGCCCCAAACTTGTCATGGGGAAGCAGGGGGAAGCAGGCCACTCCAGTGGCTGACTGTAGATCAGCACTCAGGGATGGCATAGCAGCCCACCCAGCACAGCCTGCCCACCCCATGGATGGCCTGCTGAGGAAAGAAGGTGAAATGGCACCTTGCTGCTTTTCCTCTTACATTCCTAATAGAAAAGGAAGAAGCAGGGAGAGACTGGGAAATATGTGGTGGTGGTTTTATGGGAGGGGTGCCATTTTGTGTACTGCTTCAGGAAGCAAAATGCCATGGGCCGGCATCTGGAGGTTATTTGCACTTGGCTTCAGGCTTCGGGGTAAATGTTGAGCGAAGCCACTTCGAAGTACACTCGTGGCACTGAGGGAAGCCACCCCTCCCCTCTGCTCTCGGATTTCGTTTTTGCAAGTACACATGGCAGGCGTCAGTGTTTTCCTTCCTAGTCAATGGGGGGGGGCAGGGAGAGCTCCCTGCAGAGATAGATCTGCATTTCTGAAGAGACAGTGCCTCTTATCATGCTAATGATTCTACGTCAGCGTCTCTCCCTGTTTGCTCCGCCCGTTTTCAGAAAAAGTAGCTTTAAACCAGCATTTTAAAAACCTGGAAATCCCTCAAGATAAGCTAGAATTCGCATCACAAAGCCCAACTTGTGTGTGGAGTGCGTCCAAGGATCTCATCGGGAGTTGGGGTTAAGTTTGGCTGGTGTGTGAATGCACGCACTCTCTCCCGAAGGAGATTCGGGGCAGAAGCCCTGTGTGTAAAGCCTCCTGACAATATTTGATAGACAGACAGACTGTAGCAGTACTATTACTGCTGTTATTATAGTTCATGAGAGGTTTCACAGGCAAACTGTCAGATTCTGCTGCTGAATGGATGCTGAACAAAGAGGAAGACTCGACGAGGAGGGGACCAGAGGGAGTAATGAGGCCCCAGTGGAGGCCCTGGGGCTGCTACTCTAACAAAGTCCCAGTGTGTAGCGGCTGAGTGGACAGGAGCACCCAGTGCAAGGCACTGATATCATCACTGGTGCCCATGCCGGGGCCCCATTATCCACCTCAGTGAGAAAGTAGCCAGCACTCCTGCTTCTGCTGCCATCTTGTGAACCTCCCCCCGCCCCCGCTCAAGGGGCCACAACCTCCTCTCCCATTCATTTTTGGGCAGTAGAGGAAGAAACTGACAGTCTACCAGCAAATAGCTTCACAAACCTCTTCAGGGTGTTACACATGTGTAGTTCTTGGGTGCAACCTTTCAACTCAGGGAAGTACATATGCAGCAAATATGCATGAGTATTTCCTCCTCTTGTACATGACATTCATGGGTCAATCAATAATTACTTGGATGGTGTAAGCCTTTACCTTTGTACAGTACTAGATTGTGAGGGAGTGTTTCCGGTACTGTTTCAAATTTGATAATTAGCCAGCATCATGAGACAAAATTAAAATAAGATGCTAGGGCCTAAACATCAAGACGTATTGTATTCCTAAATATTTGATTAGCATGTCTGAGATAACAAAAGAAGCTTTGGTTCTGATAACACTTCTAGATTCTTCAGCAATTTATCCATTACAGAGTGACCTTTCAAAGGAAGAAGAAGGGGGGGAAAGACTGCTGCAATCCATTTTTCCTGAAGGAGGTTTGATAAATTCTAAAAATATTGACTTTGTAATCTTGTTTTTCTTTAAACTGGATGTGGAATTAATTCACAGAAATTAAAGTACAGGGAATGCATGCAAGTCTAGGTTAATAAAATCTGTTCTCCTACAGAATTGGAGAGAATGGATAGGGATAATTTTCTCTCTCACACACATAACACTAAACATAAACACTAAAACCAGGGGTCATCCCATGAAACTAATTGCCAAGAATGTTAGGACCGACAAAAGGAAATACTTTTTCACACAATGCAGAATTAACCTATGGAATTATCTGCCACAAGGTGTGGTGACAGCTACCAGCCTGGATGACTTTAGGAAGGGCTTAGATAAATTCATGGAGGACAGGTCTATCAATGGCTACTAGTCTGTTGTCTATAAGCCACCTCCAGCCTCAGAGGCAAGATGCCTCTAAATGCCAGTTGCAGGGGAGCAACAGCAGGAGAGAGGGCATGTCCTCACTTCTTGCCTGTGAGCTTCCCAGGGGCATCTGGTGGGCCACTGTGTGAAACAGTATGTTGGACTAGATAGGCCTTGGGACATAAAAACATTTAAATGCAAGCTTTAGAAATCCTTTTCATATCTACATTCCCTCTGGCTAGAAATGTGGAAAAATATCAAAGCGTCCTCTTGCTCACAGAATGTCTGGCTTAGGAGAAATTGTTTAGCAAATCTGTTTCTTAGCAAATATGTCCTTACTGCATTGTAAAAACCAGGGGGGAAGACAACTTCAGTGTTCAAAATATGGGCTAAGGGGTAGAGAAGCCCTTAATGAAATTCACAGCCACATCCCTGATTCTCTCTAATTTTAGAATAATCAATGCTCCCCGCCCTTACTGTATACTCCTAAGAACCAAAATGGGGCATCAGGGGCATAACTATAATACGGCAAGAGGAGACAATTGTCTGGGGGCCCACTGCCTTGGGGGCCCCCCCAGAGGCAAATCACATGACTGACTCCCCCAGCCGCAGACCCGCCCAGGCTTCCTTCATTTGTATTCATCCTTCAAAATTGATGTTAAGACCTGAGCTACCAGGACAGAATGTCTTTCTATAGTACCATTAAATGACTTGCATCGTCCACAATTTACAAAACCTTTTAAAAAATAATTTAGGATGGTGTTATATTGTGGCACATAGGATCTATATCTATATCTATATCTATATCTATATCTATATCTATATCTATATCTATATCTATATCCATGCTTTTTGTTACCACTATTCAGCCTCATTGAAGATTTCTTTACTTCATGATCAGAGATTCAGTGAGGCGGGGGCCCTTTTAAAAATCTTGTCTCTGGGCCAACTACAACCTTGCTATGCCCCTGTGGGGCATCATCACAAATGCTAGGGGCTGGGCTGGTTAGCTTAACATCTGTTGCAGGCAAAATAATGAAAAGCATCCTTAAGGATAAAATTATTAACCATATAGAAGAATAGGCCCCACTGAAGGAGAACCAGCATGCCTTCTGCAAAGGGAAATCTTGCCTCACTAAACTTCTTGAGTTATTTGAGAGTGTCAACAGGTGTGTGGATAAAGGTGATTCAGTTGACATAGTATACCTGGACTTTCAAAAAGCTTTCGACAAGATTCCTCAACAAAGACACTTGAGAAAACATAGCAGACACAGGACAGGTACATGCGTGGATTGGTAACTGGTTGAAGGACAGGAAACAGAGGGTAGGAATCAGAAGACAGTTCTCAAAATGGAGGGAAGCAAGAAGTGGGGTCCTCCAGGGATCGATACTGGGACCAGTGCTCTTTAACTTGTTCATAAATGATCCAGAAGTTCATTTATGTTCATCCAGAAGGGGTAAGCAGCAAAGTGGCCAAATTTGCAGATGACACCAAACTATTTAGGGTAATGAAATCCTAAAGAGACTGCAAGGAGCTCCAAAAGGATCTCTCCAAACTAGGGGAGTCGGCAACAAGATGGCAAATGCGGTTCCACTGGCGGAGCGGGGCCGCCGGCAGCCTGTGTGCGGTGGCAGCGGCCCCACTGACCCCACTCCCGCGTCTGACATCAGACGCAAGGGCCACACGGCCCCTTCGGCAGTTAAATGAAGGCTGGCACTGCTTTTGCAGTGCAGCCCAGGAGCGGCTCTTCCCTGGGTGGCTGCAAAAGCAGCGCCAACCCTTTAACTCCCGAAGGGGCCGTGCGGCCCCTTCAGGAGTTACTTAGGCTGGCACTGCGTTCGCACCGCACAACCAAGAGCGGCTCTTCCCTGCCTTTGCGAACGCAGCGCCAGCCTTTGTTTAACTCCCGAAGGGGCCGCGCGGCCCCTGCTCAGGAATTAAACTAGCACCCCTGCGTCTGACGTCAGATGCAGGAGGCGTGTCAGGGCCGTGAGACACGGCCCCTGATTGGTCGGTGGCCCGGGTTCTTTGAACCCATTGGCCCAATGGTGGCTCCGCCCCTGTGCAGTTCAATGTTAAGTCATGCATATTGGGGCAAAAAACTTCTACTTCACATATGCGCTGATGGGGTCTGAGCTGTCAGGGACTGACCTGTCAGGGACTGACTAGGAAGTTTTACAGACAGGGCTCCCCCCGCCCCGCTGCCCGAATCCTCTTGATTGGAGTGTGCTAGTCCACATATTCGCTGGATTTAACCCGACCTCCCTGCGGCCTATCATGGACCAGGACAGACAGGGCTTTGTTTTTCTCCAAAGGGCGGCTGCGAATTCTGGCTTAGCCCGAGTTATGTCTGGGCTAAAAAAACCCTCTATTTCCAGCAGCTTTAGGGGGAAAACCTCCGGGGCTTCTGCTTTCTCCAAAGGTGTTGATGGAGGCGATGGGGGGTGATGGCTATGCGAAGGAGGTGCTGATGACTATGCAAATGGTCCATCTAATCCCTCGAATTAAAATGCCTCCAATCCGCTGCGAAGCAGATTCGCTCTTCAGACACCCCAAGGCATAGAGCCATGTGTGAAAAACCTCCAGGAGAGGGATCTTGGGGTCGTGTTGGACAGCTCGTTGAAAGTGTCAGCTCAAAATGTCGCAGCTGCAAAAAAGGCCAATTCCATGCTTGGAATCATTAGGAAGGGGGGTGAAAATAAAACTGCTAATATTATAATGCCCTTGTACAAAACTATGGTGTAGCCACATTTGGAGTACTGCATGCAGTTAAAAAGGACATTGTAGAACTGTAAAAGGTGCAGAAGAGGGCAACCAAGATGATCAAGGGACTAGAGCACCCTCCTTATGAGGCAAGGCTACAACACCTGGGGCGTTGTAGTTTAGAAAAAGGATGACTGAGGAGAGACATGATAGAGGTCTATAATATCATGCATGATGTGGAGGAAGTTTAACAGAGAGAAATTTTTCTCCTTCTCGCATAGTATTAGTACCAGGGGTCAACCCATGAAACTGATTGCCAAGAATGTTAGGACCGAGAAAACAAAGTACTTTTTCACACAATGTATAACCAATCTATGGAATTCTCTGCCCCAAAATATGGTGACAGCCAACAGTCTGGATGGCTTTAAGAAGGGTTTAGATATATTCATGGAGGACAGGTCTATCAGTGGCTACTAGTCTGTTGTCTATAGGCCACCTCCAGCACCAGAGGCAAGATGCTTCTAAATATTAGTTGCAGGGGAGCAGCAACAGGGGAGAGCTGCTCTTGCCTGTGGGCTTATCAAAGGCATCTGGTGGGCCACTGTGTGAAGCAGGATGCTGGACTTGATGGGCCTTGGGCTTGATCCAACAGGGCTTGTCTTATGTTCTTATGACACAGCGGTGGGCTCGCCTTCTCTAGAGGTCTTCAAACAGAGTTTGGACAGCTATCTTTCAGTTTCCTGCATTGATCAGAGAGTTAGACTAGAAGACCTCCAAGGTCCCTTCCAACTCTAAAAAGCTGCGATTCTTCAATTCTGTGCCATGCAAGTCTCTCTTTTGTTAGAATTGCTGGTTGGATATAATTCAAGTGTTTTTTATCCATGCCTTTGTTCACAATGAAGATGTGTGAAGATCTGAAACCAGAAGATCAGATTAGTAGATCAAGTTCTGTTATCATGTTAGGCACCTGATTAATAAACAACAGAGATGTGCTTAAGGCAAATTTTAGGATTTTGTATGTTCTGAATGGAGATATCTCTTGCCATATGAACCAGTGCTTTTAGGCTGCAGCATGTGCAGTACGTCCATGCAATATCTGTGATGCAAATTGATGCTGCCAGATGGACAGTATACGGTAAGGTAAAGTGTGCCATCAAGTCAATTTCAACTCCTGGCACTCACAGAGCCTTGTGGTTTTCTTTGGTAGAATACAGGAGGGTTTTACCATTGCCTCCTCCAGCGCAGTATGAGATGATGCCTTTCAGCATCTTCCAATATCGCTGCTGCCCGATATAGTAGCAGCGGGGATTTGAACCAACAATCTTCTGCTTATTAGTCAAGCATTTCCCCGCTGCACCACTTAAGGTGATGGACAATATAAAGAGTGGTCCTAATTAGTCCAATTTGCAATGGCAAATGATAACTCGCCTTTATTCACGGTGTGCAGCTGACTTACAGTACACTTGTAAGTGTCTTGTAAGTCAGTGTCCTGTCACTTAAAGGACACCTACAACTTGTAGTGTCCTGTCACTTAAGGACACTTAAGGACACTTAAGTCCTGTCACTTAAGGACACTACAAAGACTTACAGGATAAGTGGAGGTCAATGTAACATGAAACTCCTGAAGAGAGGATTTAGCTGACTCCAAGTGTGCTAAAGGTCTTTTGCTTTTGTTTGCCAAGTGATATCTATGACTCTCTACCCCCACACAATACACTCTAATCCTGAAACCTTGGTACATCCTGCACCAGAATTGGCTGCAACTTTAGAACAGATCGGCCACAGTTTCCCTTTCTATATTGACTTCTTTTGTTTGGACCTTATCTTTTTGAGTAACCTCTTCACTGAATCTTTGACTTGCTACATCTTGTTACTTACTCAGTTCCTCATTATGACGACAATTGTGGCAATGAAAAATTTGACAGAGTGGGAAGAACATGCACAATCAAATATACAATCCAGCTGCTGATGGGCAGCATCCAGACCATTGGCGTAGTGCTACAGGGACAGGCAGGGATGCAATTCCAGTCCTTTTTTGCTCTCCGGAGTCTCAGCAGGGAAGCAAAGCCCTCAGCTTTCTACATTGGAAATAATGTGCTGCTCTTGCTCTTGCAACTGTTTATTATCATTCTTCCTGTGTTAAGAAGCTGCCCTATACCAAGTCAGACCTTTGATCAACTTCGGCCCTCTTGCAGATGTTGGCCTACAACTCCCATAATCCCTGGCTATTGGCCACTGTGGCTGGGGATTCTGGGAGCTGTAGTTCAAAAATAGCTGGGGGGGGGCTAAGTTGAGCGGGCCTGGGACTGGCTGTGGCTGTCCAAGGTTTCAGACAGGAGTCTTTCTCAGCCATTCCTGGAGATGCTGCCAGGGATTGACCCTGGGACCATCAGCAAGCAAGTCTTATGGTGGACTAGTGTCAGGACATCCTAAAATGGATAACAGGGAATGGCCACTGAAATGCACTGGTCCCTTACAAATGGCCATGAAATGCATTTAATTTCTATGCATTCCACTGAAATTCCATGCATTCCTATGGCCATTTGGAAGGAACCCGTGCATTTCAGTGGGCATTCCCTATCATTTATTCTAGTACAGTCCCTAAAGTCTACATGATCCTTGACATCTTGTAACAGAACTCTCCCAATTATTGCATCTATCTAAGTGAGGGGTGTGGCCATTGGGATGGCATGGCTGTCATGATGGGTGTGGCTATGGGGGCTGTCATGGAGAGAGCCTGCACTTCTATATTTGCAACCTCATCACAGATTTCAGACTATGCTAGTCATAGTTAAGCACCACTGAAATCAATGAGACAAGTTAGACATGACTAATGGTTAGCCCCATTAATTTCAATGGGACTTAGTCATAACTAACATAGTCTGGATGTTGCCCATTTTTCCTATTTTTTGCCATTTTTTTTAAGGACTGACATACTACTGACCCCAGTTTTACACGGAAACTGTGGAGATGGACTGCAGAAGAAGACCAATGCTGAAAGAGAAAGGGAAATTGTGACCTGAGACAAAATTGAAAGCCAAGTACAGTATGTGAGACTGTTCTATGAGTATATATTTTATTTTTCTTCTATTGTTTTTATTTGATGTCAGCTGCCTTGTGAGTAGAAAGGCAAGGTAGAAATCTCCAAATAAACAAAGAGACAAATTAATGTGTTCACTGCTTCCATGGCATGGAAGTTAAAGTGGGCATCTTAATCTACAATGTACTTGCCTTTTGGTACACAAGTGAATGTGTAAACACCTTATATATTCTCTTTAACTGAAAATTATTTGATCCTGCATCTTAAAGTTGTGCTTTCTATGCCAATTCTCAGTGTCTTTTTATACAACAACAAAGTGCAGGATATTCAAAGCTTTTGCGTAAGTTCTAAATGTAATCTGACTCCGGCCACATTCACACATAACAGGAGACCAGAGTTGAAGGAGCCATAGGTTGCCAAACCTATAAGTCCAAATACATTAAACCCTGGTCCTGTCCAAAAAGTGACCCAAGGCTTCCCTTGCCAAACTCCAATTTGAAACCTCTGGTTGTAGTGAGTTTCGCAGTTTCTGTTCCATGCTGCTTCAGGCTCCCACAAAACTTCCTTGTGTGATTTTACCCTCTGTACACACACCGAGCAGGGATCTCACACAATTTCCCCCAGGCCACCTGCTGACCAGCTCCTGCATTCCAAGGCAAACCTGCCACTTTTCATTACCACCTTTATGGCAACTGGAGAAAAAGGATGGGTTCTTCATGGAATTCAAGAGGTGCCCAACAGATGGTGCTGTAAAGATTGTGCAAGGTCACTGCTCGGCATATGTACAGAGGGCAAGATGGTGCTAGGAATTTGCGCAGAAGCCTGCAGCAGCATTTGTACAGGGAATAAGATCACACTTGGAACTTGTACAAAAGCTTTGTATATCCTGAACTTTAATGCCATAAGGAAAGATCCCTGACTGTCATCCATATTTATGGATCCCAAAACATTACAATTATAACTATGCTACTGAATGAATGGATTCTAACAAAGTGCTAGAAATAATCTGCCAGTCTGACTTGTTATCTGCAGTGACACAAGTTCTGCATATTTAACAGGGGAAAGTATAGATTTAGTGTGTTGAACTTCAGTTTTTTGGGGGTGGTCTGCAACACCATGCTCTACTCAGACATTCATCAATGTGCTAAGCTTGAGGGAGGCACAAATCAATTTACATTAAAAATTGCTCTCACAAGCATAACACACTCTTCTTGGCTACAAAGATGCAGTATATGCTGATCGACTCGGGAAGTTCCTCAGAGTACTGACTAATCTGAAAGAAGAGTCAAGTGCTCTTTGCTTGACAGCACTGACCTCTGTTTGCCCCTGAGGAGAGCTGGTATCTAGTGCTCTGAAAATATACACTGAGAGTTTGCACAGTGAAATACAATTAGGAAGAGGGGATAATCTCAGAGAAGAATGTGGCCGGCGGGGGTGGGGTGGGGGAGACAATGCAAATGGTCAGTTGTCTCGAAATCATGTCATGCCACAGAACAATGATTTATTGTCCTCAGCTTTTCATTAGCAGAAAGCAATTTCTTGCTATCTTGTGAACAACAGAAGCACCATTCCTACATATGTAAATAGCAACTTCCTCAAATAGCTTGGGATTTGTGACTAATAGTGGGCTAGCAGTGACCAAGAAATGTCAAGTGATGCATTCTTCCCTTAATTAAGTGTTTCTAATGCAATCATCATTAGCGTCAGAAGTATGGTGAACCAGCCACCTTTGCTATTGCTCTAATCCTGCTCCCACAACAGTGATTGCCATATGCAGAAGCTGCTGATCAAGGGATGACTATAGCCCTATTTATACATTATGTTCAACGCATGTACAGTAGTACACTTCATATCTGTGCTCTGCATTCAGTGGACTAGTCATTCACAGAAAATCATGTATATACAACATAAGGGGGCTATTCACACATGCAGGCAAAACCGGACTAAGGAAGCCCAGTCTGGTTTTGTCCGTGCGTGAGGACCACCAGGAGCCACATGGCTCTCTGTGGCAGCATGGCAGCAAACCCTGTAGGGAGCCCCGGCTATTAGAGGTGTGCACAGAACCGCAGAGCTGAGGTCCGGCACTGGGGTGGGGGGTTCCTTCTTAAAGCCTTTTGCAGCAAGTGGGGGAAGGGGCAGCAGGGAGGTATCCTGCCGCCACATTACTAGCGAAAATACGTGAGCCAGAGTTGCGAAAGCGGCGGGAGGGGTAAGTAAGCCCTCCCTCGCCCTTAAAGGAACCCCTCACCCCAATCCACCCGAACCTGAACCGCCCATGTCCGGACCATTCCAGAGGCCTGTAGAATGGCCTCCGAACCAGTCTGGACACATCACTACTGGCTATTGGCCAGGGTTAAGGGCATGAACACGCTCTTATCCCTGGCTAACTGATCGTGTGTTGGTGCCACGTGGCACCAACACATGAGTAGCCTCCTTGCCTGCATCAGGAGGGTTCCCATAGTGCACTGCACACTTGTGCATTGCATTATTGGAGTTCTGGGGGCTTCCGCAAACCTCCCGGCTGCCAGTAGCAGCCGGCAAATGTGTTGGTGAGCGATCCGCTCACCCAGCCAGAAGACAAGGATAATCTGTGGGGGAGGTAAGTGTTTTAAGGCTTCCTCCCCTGCAGTGTAGAGCCCTTTCTCCCTAATCATGAGAAAGGGCTTGATATCTGAATACAGCTGCATTGATCCAGTTGCTACTTGTGTCTTCTAGTATCCTTCCCCTCTCTCCTACAACCGATTTCTCTATATCAGAATATCCAGCCTACAAGTATAGCCTGTAAGTCACTTTTTGGTTACCCACCAGGCAACTGGAAGTTATGGAGCAACAGCAGTCCCAACCACCTGAGCTTCTTGTTTGAATCACACAGCGTCATATCCTCAGATACCATAGCCAAATAGCAAATCCTGCCTCCTCCTTCCCTCCCCACCAGCCGGTCATAAGGAGAATGGGACCTGTTCTCCTCCACTCTTAGCCCTGCCATGGTAAAAATTAGGGGACTGAATAGCAGACCAAGAGAATTTGAATACAGATATGATCTCAAGCAGCTCATTCACAATTTTATATGTTTTTTGAGCATTAACGTACTGGACCCAGAGGCAGCTCATCAGTACCACCTGTCTATAGTTTAATGAGGACTAATAACCTAGAAAGAGCACAACATATAGAAGCTATTCACATGTGTGTGCAAAACCGGGCTAAGGAAACCCAGCCTGGTTTGGCACGCATGTGTGTAAATGTGCAAACCCGCCTATAGAGCCTCCCTCTAAAATGAGGCTAGGAGAACAAGCGCTCTCCTAACCCTGTTTTTTCAATTGTTTGCCAGCCATGGCTGCTTGCAACTACAGCTGACCGACTGCGGGGCTCCCAGTTGGCTACGGGGGGGAGGGGGATCCCCATAATTATAATTATAATTATAATTATAATTATAATTATAATTATAATTATTTATTATTATTATTATTATTATTATTATTATTATTAATAATAATAATAATTTGATTTCTATACCACCCTTCCAGAAATGGCTCAGGGCGGTTTACAAAGAGAGATAACATAATGCACCATGCACTCACGTGGTGCATTATAGGAGCTCTGGTGGCGGGGCGACACTGGGTGAAGCGTCTGGCACCCTGACCTTTGGAGCAACCAGCAGCAGCCGGTGATCATCTGGGCGGGCGATCTGCCTGCCCAGAGGGAAAGACCAGCTCGTTTGCTGAGAGGTTAGCTTTTGAGGCTTCCTACCCGCTCACCCTCTTGCCCTTTCTCACTGGTCATGAGAAAGGGCTCATAGTTTGGATGTCACTGGTGTTTTTGATTCAATAATAGGAGATTTTTGCATTACAGTTGCATTTTGAACATGATTTATCATGAGTCAGACCACTGCTGAGCCTTCTAGCTCAACTTGTCTACACTCACTGGCCATGGTTCTCCAGCCCTGCCTAGAACTACCAGGGGCAGGGAATGAACTTGGGACCTTCTGCATGTGGAGCAAGTGTTCCACAACTAAGCTTCACCCCTCTCCCTCTTTAGGAGAAGCCTCCCTCCCCCTCTATTTCCCCCTGGTTTATATCTCGATACATCCTGTTTTTCTCCTCCCTGGTGTTTTATCCCATCAATTCTAATGCCTTTCCTTAATATTAGAATCCAGCACACATCAATGTAATTCAAACTTCTGCCTTGTGACATTGACATTGCTTGTTTAGATGGTCAAGTATCAGGCGCCATGTTTCAGATAATTAGAAGGTACAAAACAGCAGGATTATAACTCTGTGAAGGACTCTGGAAAGAGAAAATAGCTGATTCACACATCCATTCTTAACATTTTCAGTATCCTGGTTATTGTAGTGTTCCTTACTCACTGTCTTAGATCTGCCCTTGAGGAGCATCATCTATCATTCATCACCTTATAATCCAAGAGACATATGAAACATAAATATACTTCCACATATTTAATTTCATGCCTGAATAACCATGCAGATTTGCCAGTCCTGGAACTTAGAACTGAAGGGTCAAGGTTTTCAATCAGATCTCCTTCTTCCTATTTTGAAATTGATTATTCTAACTTTATTCTAGTCAAGTGGTGGCGGCCAGTAGTTTAGATGGCTTTAAAAGTGGTTAGAGAGATCCTCGGTGGATAAGGCTATCAACAGTTGTTGACTATGATAGATAAGTGATGCCTCCATGCACAAGAACAGGTAGACTCTGAAGATCAGAATATGGGAAGAGGCAGTAAAGAGGGCTGTTGCCTGGATGTCCTCTGTGTGAGTGTCCCATGGGCATCTCGGATGGCTGCTATTGGAAACAGGATGCTGGACTAGATGGACCTGATCCATCAAGGCAGATCCTAAGATCTAAGTTCTAAGATCTAAGTTCTTAAGGAGATACACACAGCATGTACTTTCTATACCTCTCAATGAAGTCAATCGGTAAATCTTATCAATGGAGGACTGACACCAGGTGGCACCAGAAAACACAGGTGGAATTGTCTCCCAGTCATTAAAAATCTAACGGCTGTCTTCTTTTTTGAAATATGAGGATCTTTGCCTTTCATCCTTTAATGGGTTTGTCCTCTGTAATAATCCAAAGCTATAAGCATCCAGTTATACTTAGAAATTACATGCATCTATAAAACCACAAGAAATAAAACACTGTTATTGCAAAATATAAAATAAATTTCAAGCTTAGATATGCTTTATTCCTCAACGTGTTCTTCAGCATGTTGTAACAGAAAATTGGCCTTACCCTGTAACAATATACTGAGACAGCAAGGTTAAAGCAAGCAGAATGAGGATTTTGTTTGTACTTTGGGTTTCACCAGGAATATTAAGGAGCTCCTCTTGTGATCAATGAGAAGAGCTCTGTGGAGGTCTGTGGGGAGAGCGGGTTTGACTCACCCTCCCTGCAGAGATCTCATTTCCTTCCCTGGGCGGGTGGATTGCTGCTGTTCCCTGGGTCGGGGTGCTGGGATGTGCTGCACTTTGCCTCGCCCTCCAGAGCTCCAATAATGCACCATGCAAGTGTGCGGTGCATTATTGGGATCCCTCTCCCATCAAATTGTGCCAGCCGCAGCTGCAAGCAGTCGTGGCTGACATACAGTAAAAAAAAATGAGGCCAAGAGAGTGTTTGCTCCCTTAACTTCATTTAAGAGGGAGGCTTCACAGGCAGGTTTGCCACCATGTAGCTACTGGGATCAGGCCTGATCCCTGCAGCTCACACGAGCGTGCAAACCGGGCTCCATTAGCCCAGTTTTGCATGCTCGTGTGAATGGCCTCTAAGTCTGTGAAAGCTCTTCCCACGATCAAGTGGGAAGGGCTACCCTGTTAGGTGGGGAGGAAGCCCCAAAGTGCTTACCTCCCTGCAGACGAGCACATGGAACTCCCTTGGCGGGCAGATCGCCCTCTCAGATGAGCAGCGGCTTCGCTCAGGTGCTCCTGCACCTGGCCTCGGCTCGTCCAGCAGCTCCAGGGGTTGGGTGCAGGGAAGCACCGCCCTGGAGTACCACACCCCCAGAACCCCAGTAATACACCACACGAGTGCGCGCTGCATTCCTGAGGCCCCCCTCCCCTGTCCCCGAGTGTTGCACTGAGTGCAGCTGCAGCAGTCACATGACCATAACTAGGGTTAGCAGCGTGCTCACTCTGCTAACCTCGTTTGGTGGGAGACATTTAGGCAGGCCTGCCACCGGGAGCCACATGGCTCTCATTGCTGCACACAAGCAGCAGAAACCGGGCTGGGCTCCCTTAGCCTGGTTTCTGCTGCTCATGTGAATCACCTCTGTGAATCCAAAGTCAGAAACGAAAATTCTTCCTCTCATTTCATGACACCGCACTCTGTGACCATATAGGGTAGTGATCAGCAATTTATGGACCCTGAACCTACTGAGTTGTACTATTTGCCCCACACCAGCTATCAATCCAGACTACCACAAGAAAGACCAGCTCTCCTCCCATCTGAAGTACAGCACCACACAGGATAGCACTTGTGTGAAGTGGGACTTTTAAACGTGTGATGACCTTGAGAAATGCAGCCATTTAATAGAAGCTAATTTTTATTGAATGGTTCCAAAAAGAGCAAGCATACAAGGATACCATGATGGATTCATATCTCCAATATTTGTGGACTTCACTGAATGCTGTAGCCATAAGTAAAATCTCTGTGATCATGGTTAAAATTACAGAAGTCACCAAGTGATGGAGGGGAAAAAATATTTTCTAAAGCCAGTCAGAAGTACCCATTGTAGTCTTTTCTGAAAAGGGACAAAAGGCCACTGATTTTGTTCTCTGGGAACTGGATTTGAATTGATATATGATAGTCAGTCATACATGCAGGTCTGCCAGCCACCCATCTTTCTGGTTTGCCTATTGTGGCTGCATATGAAAAATCACAAAGCTACTGATGGGTGCATCAGCAGCCTTGGCATTAGGGAACCTACTTACATAACCAGTCACTATGACCAAATTCAAAACAGATAGTCCGGAAAAAGCCAATCTCAATAAACCTTTACAATGCTTGTACTAATCAGCTATTACTTTTTCCAAACATGGGAGATGCAAAGTGAGAGATCTTTGCCAATGCAGGATTTAAGGTTTTAACACCTCAGAAAGGAGATTTGGCAGCTTATTCTTACATTTGCATGGGGATGAACATCCTCATGGTGAGCTTCCCACTCAGTCTTCAGCCACATTGTTTAGTATAATTCACTGCATGAGTTGGGCCATCTATGAAATGAGCTTCCTCCATCTTCTTCCATTCTTTACTGGCCAGAGTGACGAATCTCACTGTGTGGTGGTCCTGAATCACACCGTGAGGTCATTCAGACAATCAGAAACTGTGTTCTACTCAGGTTTCGGAGCTGCGTGTGCTCCCAATCTTCGGCTGTGTGCAAGCAAAGTAGGAAGAAAACCTGGGTAGCTTTTCCTCCTACCTTGCTTCCACACAATCATTTCTACCCAGGTTTTCCTCTAAACTTGCTTCCACTCAACTGAAGATTGGGAGCACACACTGCTCCCAAACCTGGATAGAACACAGTTTTTGATTGTCTGAATGACCTCACTGTGTGAATCAGGACCACAACATAGTGAGATTCGTCACTCTGGCCTGTAAGGAATGAGTTCTATTTATTATAAATGAGTTATGTATTTATGGATTTATGTATGTATGTATGCATGCATTTATTTTAATTTCAGTTTCTAATAGATGAGTTCGGGGGGGGGGTGCGTGTGTGTGCATGAAATTTGCCATAGGGATGTAACTCTCCTAATATCTAGAATTAACTATAATACCAGAAGTTTTCAGAAGAATGGATAACTAGAAAAGACTGGAGAGTAAGGGAGTATCTCAGTAACTGAGGATTTGTTTGAATAGGCAAATGGTCTATATGCTATCCATCCCAACTGTTTCTAGGTACAGCGATAAGGTGGAGGAGTGCATGAGGTAAAGTAGCACTCAAAAAAAAAGTGTTGCTACAGAAATCATAGTGGGAATGTATCTGTAGGAAAGATATTTTACACAGTACATTCATTCCCACAGGACATGTACCCAGGGATGGTCAGTGAGGATTGTTGGCCACACTGGATTTAAGTTCATCTTTTTGACTAAAAGAGTTACAGGAAATCATTTGATGAATGGGATTGGAAGAATGGTAAATCCATGGGTGGTAATGCATGGCTGCATAACAATACATAAATTATCCTGGTTTCAGACTGAAGCTTCTGATATAGCACCTCCCAGACAAGTTCCTTATTTCAATTCCTTCCTTCATTCAAAAGGTTATTACTAATTATAGCCTCAATTGAACTTGAGCTTGGGGTGGCTTGGAAAGAAGGTGTGAATTCTCTGGGAATCCTTTTGCAGCAACTTCAATCCAGTGGTGACTGATGAGGAGGTGTGGTAGATATCAAGTGGCCACCATCATTTTGGAGGCCAGGAGGGAGGGGGCTTCATTATTGCTGGCAGGCATTGCATGGTAACACTGGAAATATGGGCAGTGTTAGGGGTGAGCACTAAACAGATACATGGCCATTGGCTGTCTAGGAAAGTCTGAAGGAGGCACAAAGTGATGATCTCAGCAGCCTGTATGGGAAACTGCTGGCCAGTCACTTCATGCACAGTGTTTTGAGGATGGGGCTCCAGCTCAGTGGTAGAGAATCCAACAAGAATCCAAAAGGTCCAGTAAATAGTATAGTAAGAATGCTCTATAAATTTTAATAACAACAAAAGTCCAAAATTATAATAAAAACAAATATGTCCAAATCCTCTATGTAATTGAAAATAGCTGATCTCATATGTAAATCGGTTTTTAAAAATATGCATCTCTCAGTGTTACAAAAACCAATTCATTTTTCATAAAACATAATTGTCTATCTTGGAGAAACAATAGTATCTTTCCCAGCAAGACAAAGAGAATAATTAATAGTCCTCATATGAAAATCCTAGTAGTTTCTAAAAATCCTCAGTGTCTTGAAGAGTATAAGAGTTCAGTCTCCCAATGTTTGGTTCAATTAACCATACACATATGGACAGAGATGCACCTAGGTAATTTTGGAGCCTGGACCTAAAGGCCCTTGGAGCCCCCTCACTGCAAGGTAAGCATTATTATTTTTTAACACATAGGTTCTTGAGCACACAAACCATACCACCTAGGACAGACTAAAGACAATATGGGAACCCCGAGGGGGTGTGGAGGCCCCGGACTTTAGCCCTGAAGTCCAGGGGTAAGAGTGCCTATGCATATGGAATGTTTTAGTCATCCAGTACCAAAGTTCCAAACAGCTGGGTATATGTATGTCTTGTCTCTCCTTTGACTGCAACATTCCACATGTGTACGGTTAATTGAACCCAACATTGGGAGACTGAATCTTCAAGCCACTGAGGAAGACCAATAGAGGGTTGAAATATGTCTGGCTTCGAATAAGGAAACATAGAGATCATTCACATAATAAAAAACTGTGTTTCACCCAGGTTTGGGAGCTGTGTGTGCTCCCAATTTTCGGCTGTATGGAAGCAAGGTAAGCGGAAAATATGGGTAGACGTGATTGTGTGGGAGCAAGCTAAGAGGAAAAGCTACCGAGGTTTTCCTCCTACCTTGCTTCCATATAACTGAAAATTGGGAGCACACACAGCTCCCAAACCCAGGTAGAACACAGTTTTTGATTGTATGAATGATCTCATATACTGTCTCTTTTATACCAAGTATATACTACTACCAATTGTTTGGACTACCACAACTGGAGACATATTTGTTGTTGTTATAATTTTGGACTTTTGTTATTAAAATTTATAGAGAATTGTGTTACTACACTATTTATTAGACTTTTTGGATTATTGTTGGATTTTGTATATTGTTTTGAATATGTTTTGTATATTGTTATGAATATTGTTTTGAACAGGTGATACCCTGTTATTGGTGTTTTTGCTCAGTGGTAGAGCGCATGATTTGCATACAGAAGGTGTAGGGCTGGGAAAGACCCGTCTGAATTCTTGAACTATATTGATGCAGATGGACCAGTGGTCTGCTGCCACATCCACCAATCAGCTGCCTGAGGCAGCTGCCTCCTAAGTGGGCCAGCTCTTTTGCAGACGCATTCAAGCATATTAACATAGGAAGCTGCCTTCCAAGGCCGATCTAGGGCTGGGAAAGACCCGTCTAGCTTAGTATTGTCTGCAAACAGCAGCTCTCCAAAGTTTCAGTCAGGAGTCTTTCCCAGATCTACCTGGGAATCCCAGGGCAGGATGGAATCTGGGACTTTCTGCAATGCAAAGCAGATGCTTTATTACTGAGCTACAACCCCATCCTCTAAGGGGGATATCTTACAGCAGACAGTGCTCAAATGAAGTCACCCATCCAAATGCAAACCAAGGTGAATTTTGCTTAGCAAAGGGGACAGTTCATGCTCACTAATGCAAGACTGTCATAATCCCATCTCACTTCCGGCTGGAAATGGTGCATTCCAAGAAAAACATTCATTGGATTTGATTCTGCTGATTATAGATTGCAGCCCTCCACATTTGCCTTGGTGCTGCCATAGGGGCAGAGAAGTGACTAATGAAAATGTGTTGAAGTGAGGGTGTGGGTGTGTGCACACACACACATTACCAGCCAGTACATACATTGGAGATTTTACAGTATAATTGAGAATGTGCATCATTAAAGTTTCATTTACATCTGAGAGCACATTGTATTTATGTTGTGCTCCTGTTTGTGAACAAAACAGATTTCCATTCTGCTCCTGATGTCAAGCTGCTACTTTGTTCCTGAGGCTTGAAAGCAGAGCGACTTCCGGAACAGCTTTTCCAGAACCGCAATTTATTCCTAGAGGCAGCCCCAAGTAGCAATGAATCAGACATTTTCTAGAGGACTGCAGCAGGAGCTGCACTTTAAACAAAAGGCACTGTAGCTGCATCTCCATGTATTTATTACCTTTTGTGCCAGAGCTAAATACTCCTGGCACAAAAGGTAATACATGGAGATGCAGCTACAGTGCCTTTTGTTTAAAGTTTCCTTCCCCCTGAGTTAGATTTTAACCTGCAAAGCCATTTTGGAGAGAAGTGGGAATCCCAGCTTGCTAACATAGTCTATAGTGTACAGTTAATTTCTAGTGTAAGGGCAAAATATTATTTTGGCTTTCTCTTTCCATTAATGTATGCATTTTAAAATAATTTGTATCCTGCACCTCTCATCCCAAATAGGACATTCCAGTAGCACTGACAATTTTGTAACAACTGAAACAAATACAACAATAAGTTGCAGCTAAAAAAGAAGAGCAAAGCCAAAAGCAGCATACTATGAAACAGCAGCCAATACAGCAAATCAAGGGGTATTTACATACATGGGAATCTACATGAAGTGGCCTTAAGCGGATGCCTAAAATACACTCATTGAAATACTCAGCTGGATCTCCTGGTAGGGGTGTGTCCGAACCGGTCTGGAGGCCATTCTAATGGCCTCCGAACTGCCAGACCGGTTCGGACTGGGCCGGTCCGGGTCCGGGTGGGGGGGTCTCACTTTAAGGGCGGGAGGGCTTGCTTACCCCTCCCGCCTCTTTGCCCCCGTCAGAGGCCGTAATCTATGGTAAAATTGGGGCGCTGGAAACCAGCCACCCCAGCCGCCGCCGCTTCCGCCGCCCCCCCGTGAGCAGATTAGAGAAGGAAAGGCTACTGCCGCCCTGCCGCCCTCCCGCCCCGCCACCTGCCACCCCCCCACGAGTGCTCACCAAGTTTAAAGAAATTAGAGAGGAGCTCGCGAACAGAGCTCCTCTCTTATCGAAGCCTCCGGCCCAACTGGGGCTTTGGGCGCGCGCACGCGCGCTAGAGCTCTTTATCCGCTAGAGCTTTTGCCGGAGGCCCGGTCTACCCAGCTTCTTCCCGGCGGGTAGACCAGGCCTCCGGCAAAAGCTCTAGCGGATAAAGAGCTCTAGCGCGCGTGCGCGCGCACCCAAAGCCCCAGTTGGGCCGGAGGCTTCGATAAGAGAGGAGCTCTGTTCGCGAGCTCCTCTCTAATTTCTTTAAACTTGGTGAGCACTCGTGGGGGGGTGGCAGGTGGCGGGGCGGGAGGGCGGCAGGGCGGCAGTAGCCTTTCCTTCTCTAATCTGCTCACGGGGGGGGGGGGCGGCGGAAGCGGCGGCGGCTGGGGCGGCTGGTTTCCAGCGCCCCAATTTTACCATAGATTACGGCCACTGGCGGGGGCAAAGACGCGGGAGGGGTAAACAAGCCCTCCCCGCCCTAAAATGCAGGCCCCCCTTCGGTGCTGGTCCGGACTGCTCCGGACCATGCACATCCCTATCTCCTGGTGCAAGGAGTTCCACCATCAGGGCACCACTGACAAGAAGGCCATGTCCTGTGCCCTCGCCCTCCGCACCTCCCCAGATGGAGGGATGCAGAGCCTTCCCCCAACAAATGCAATGTTCAGGCAGGATTGTGCAGGAGGAGACAACCCCTCAGATACTCTGGTCCCAACAACTGTGTAAAGCTTTAAAGGTAAGAATCAGCCCCTTGAACCGGGCCAGAAGCAAAGAGCATACTACATCCTCAGAACAAATTGACTTTTGTTAGAGAATGTTTAGCATATGATTTACAAAGGCAATACAGCAGTGAATAGAATTTCCCGATAGAACATGGCCACGTAAAAAATAATGTGTGGTTGCAATAGTAGAGCGAATATAGCTCTGTACACGAGTTTCTACGGGTTTGGGTAGAGTCTGGTTAAAAGAGTTCAGTGAGAGGAATGTCTACAAGGTCCAAGGGTGAGTCAAATCCCAGCCTCACATTGTGTGCTGCCAGCAGGGCCATGCCAGTCTTCTTCTGCTAATTGCAGCCTCTGGGCATGGGTCCTCGAGGGCAGAGGGTCTTCTCCAGGTCCAGGATGTCTACTACAGTTGGTGATCTCACAAGCAGAGGAAGTTGCATTGTGATTAAAATGTCTGTTTTGACTTTTAGATTTCCTTTACAAAGAGCTATTATTATTCTGCCTTTCCCCCACCCAAGGAACCAAGTTTATGTTTGTCAGTTGGCAGTTAAATCACTGTATCACCTGCAGTGTCTGGAATGCTGAGAACAGGCCTGCGTCCTCCAGGCTTGAGGGAGGCCTTCCAAAGGTGCCTTCAATTGGATCTCCTCAAGGCTGCCCACCCACAACGATCAAAGACCATTCGGGCAGGGGATGATGGGGGTTGATTGATTGATTATATCTGTAGACTGCTTAACAAATACATCTCAAGACGGTGTACACAATTTAAAAATACAACATAAAACAGAGTTGTAGTCCAACAACATCTGGAAACCCAAGACTGAGAATTTCTGGTGTACGAATTACGAAATACTGAGCTAGACGGACCATGGTTCTGACCCAGTATAAGGTGACTTCATACATTCACAGTCTTTTTCTTCCTCCATATCTACAAACATTTGCTGAGGGGAATCTGTTGATTCTTACAGAGAGAATATTAAAGCTAAAAAATAAATAAATAGGGCAATCCTGAAATAATAACCCTGGAGACAGGCCCATGGTTAATCAGAAGCAGTCCATTACCCATTCAAGCCAATTTTCTGGATTGGTTTTAAATATACATAGAAGAGGTAATGCCACATTGATTCCCCTTATTTTAGGAGTCTCATTACAACACAGTTCAAAAATCCTCAGGTTATATAAATGACTAATCTTGAACTTTCAGGCAAACATTTCATTGATGACTATTTCTGCCTAGATTCTCTTCCTTTAGAAATAAGAAAAAAGAGGCAATTGCAAGAAAAAGCAGAGAGAGAGAGAAATAAAACCCAGGCACGTACAACAGAAATGAGGTTTTCTGTCTGGGGACAAAACCTAGTAGAATGCAACAATTTATTGTGAGATGAAATCTGTCTAAACTGAACCAGCTGTAGCACTCTTGGTTTTGTTTTTCAGCAGCAAGCAATGGCCCCAAGCTTGTGCCATTTCAACAGAGCAAAAAGAACTTAACAAAGCTCTGTGGGTTTAAAGCTAGAAATGAATGACTAACTTCATGTTCACTCACCAGCTGCTCATTCAATTCCCTGTTCATCCCTAACTGACTTTTCTAATGCTCCTCCACTTCTTCTCAGTGATAGCAACTTCTCATTGTAAACTCAATGGCCATTAGGCCGATTCTCTAACAATGTATACTTCATTTGATTAATTGGTGAAATATTTATCATGTCAGCTCATTTCTGATACTGCTCGGTGGCTGACATCCAGACTGATTAAGTGCAGATGCAGCAATGTTGCACTGGCACTATGAAGAAGGGATGGTTTTTGTCACTCTCCCTTTCCCTCTGAAACTGACTGTGACTCCCTAAAATATGTACCTGGAGGTTCTGCTGCCCTCAGGGACATATTTCCAGGAATCACATTGGGCTTCAGAGGGTTCTGCTGTCCTCAGGGACATATTTTGAGGAGTCACAGGGGCTTCAGAGAGTTGTGCAGTCCTCAGGGACATATTTTCAGGAGTCACAGTGGGCTACAGAGGGTTCTGCTGCCCTCAAGGACATATTTTCAAGTGGGCTTCAGTAGGTTGTGCTACCCTCAGGGGCATATTTTCAAGAGTCACCGTGGACTTCAGAGGGAAGGAGAGACTGATGAAAATTGCCATCTCACCGTAGCACCAATAGGCAATATCAGAACTTTAAGTGTTTCTCCCTCAGGGTGAGCCTACGAGATAGGCAGAGGTGGAGCCACCATTGAGCAAATGGTTTCAAAGAATCCGGGCCATCACCAATCAGGGTGTCACAGCCACACCTCCTGTGTCTGACATCAGACGTAGAGGGCATGGCTTCACATGCAAACGGGGCCACATTGAGAGCAAATACCAGCCCCTGCTGCATTTGCAGCATGGCCAAGAACTGCTCTCTCTGCCTTTAAAGGGGGGGGGGGCGCTATAGTGGTAGGAAAACGGGCCACCAGCTGGCTTCAACTGCCACTGGAGATAGGACAGAGATTCTGTTGGTGTACTAACCACCCTGCTGCACCTCAGTCTTTCAGTCTGAGTTGGTGAGGGTGGTCTTGGAGATGGCATTGGGTTAAAGTTAAAGTTGTGCCATCAAGTTGGTGTCGACTCCTGGAGACCACAGAGCCCTGTGGTTGTCTTTGGTAGAATACAGGAGGGGTTTACCATTGCCTGTTATCTGGTAAAACTCCCAGGTACTTTTTCCCCCTCACTCACCAGGAATAACTTCATTTAGTCTTGGCAACCCTTACAGCATTGAAACTGGGAAAGGATGACGAGCTCCAAACAGAGCCAGAGAGTAGGCTATGACTTCCTTGGTCACATGTTCCCTGTTCCCAATAAATTCCAAATTGCAGGAAGCATTCTGGCTGAGAGTGCAGAAGGCAACAGCTTTAAAAGCAGAGTGGTGCCGTCTCACTTGATCACTTTCCCCACACAAGCTAGGGAACCTGGGAGTTTCCTGAATTGATGTGATTAGGGAAGCACCTTTCCTGAAATGTTCCCCATGGACCTGTGCTGGAGAGGGTGACTCAACTCTTGCAATTTCAGATTTTGGCAAGAATTTGATTGATAAGATACCATGGATTTCGTTTTACTGATTTTCTACTCCTTTCTGGGGCAGGTACGGTTCTTTAGAAAATCAGAGTACGGAAATCAATTCTAGAATGGCCTGGGAGATATCAGAACATGTGTATAAGGTACATGCAAATTGCATATGATGTAATAAGGGAGGTGTGGGAACAGCCAACAGACTAAGATATCTCGTAATTTTGATAACTGAGATTTAAATAATGACAAGCATTCTACTTACTAGCGTGTGTGTGTGAGTTGGAGGGGGTGGAAACTGGCTCCCATTGTGGCTGGCTAAATATATTTTAAAACAAGACGTTGTCCCAGCTAACTTTTCAGCATTTATTTCTGTATTATGAGAAGTTGAGAAAAAGACCATTGGCCAATCAAGAACAATCAATCCCATCTAAACCAGGCCTGTAAAATATATGATTAAAAATCTGTATTGTTTCAGACTTTCAACTTCCTTATATAATTTAGATTTGTCTGGCTCTATCCAGCATAAACAAAGTGGATCTCTTCTAATTATATCAACCTTTGTTCATCTTTCCAGCCCTCTCAATGATACTAGCATGAGGCTACTGTACCTGGGCAAATGTTACACGTGGGATCAATAATACTCCAGTTAATCTCAGCAGGCTATCAAAAGTGTATTTATTAAAGCTGTTGTCTGTTATATCTCATCCATTCTTTACATGTGAAGTAATTTGAGAGGGGAAAGGCTGAGCTAATTATTAACACTATAGTTTTCACCAGCAAGTCATTAAGCAACGGGACAACACCACTGATTTTATTTTTGATTGCACAATCGTTTATTGCTGCTCAGCAGAAACCAAGAACAGAAATAGCCTGTGATCAGGGCAGCTACACTCAGACAACAGTTTCAGTAAAGGCTCGGTTGTGGATTGCAAAAGTGCAGTGGTGGGCAACCTTTGACACTCCAGCTGCTGTTGAACTACAACTACTATCATCTCTAGCCATAATGAATTGTGGTTAGGGATGATGGAAACTGTAGTTCAACAATAGCGGGAGTGCCAAAAGTTGCCCAGTCTTCCAATAGTGATAAGCCGTACCTTACTTTTAAAAAGTAAGGGCCTGCTGTCTGGTGTGTGAGACACAATCCTTGCATTCCCCTGATGTTCACTTGGCGTATCCTAGACCAGTGTTTCCCAACCTGTCGCACACTTACATTAAAAAAAAAAAATAGGCCACTCTGCCCCAACACACACACTTTTGGGGAGTGGGCAATAGCTTTGCCACCACATTATTTAACCTTTCCCCCAAGCCCTCATAGGATCCTATGAGGGGGTTGGGGAAAGGTTAAATATTTGTTAAAAATCACCTGCTTACACATTTCTTTTGTGGGTTGCGTGGTAGGCACCTACCACACAACCCACTTGGGTGTCCCTATGGAGCTATGGTGTTTTGAGTTTCCCTGTTATTCCTGATGGCCCAAAGACTTGAAACATTTTGAGTTCTGTTTCATTGAGACAACCTGTTCTATCGCTGTTGCGACAAAATGTTTTGGCCATCTGCTGTTTTGTTTCGAGCTCAAAACAAAATGCAAAATCCAGTTCATGCACATCTCTATCAAAAATGTGCCTCTGTAACCATGTACAGCAATGCAAATAGGCTGGAAGTCCCTCCCCCGAGCCATCAATTACTGCTGCTCCCTACTGCTCACACTTAAAACGGTGTCTGTGTGAATAAAGTCGCTACCTATCCGTGATGGTGGGCGCTTCTGTGACTGGGAGCCTAGTTCGCCCCCACCTTGCAATCACAGAAGCGCCCACCATCCTGCAAAGGGCTACCCTATTCACACAAATGCTGCTCTATGCATGAGTGGCAGGGAGCAGAAGTGCTTAATGGGCCACCCGTCAACTTCCAGGACTTCTGACCCATTTGTGCCACTGAACACGGTTACAGTGGCACATTTTTAACTCTCTGTGGGGCTAGTAGCCCTTTTCAAATGTAAGAAAAGGGGGAGCTGTCTCTACATACAGTGTCCCAGCATTGTCCCTGCTGCAAGCCTCACCCGCGTGCTAAGGCACTAGGAGGCTCACCTCTGCTCCAGTCTTCCAGTCACAGAAAGAACCTCTTCACTATAGTGTCTGCCTCTGCAAACAAAAGCTACTAGCCGACCCCCGCACAGAGCATCTGTGCGGGCACTTTGGGGCCGGCTGTTAACCCCTCCCTCTTCCTCCTGGTCCGGTCTCTCCTCTTTTCCCCTTCCCTCCGGCCCGCACTCTCCAGCCCCCCTCCCCTCCCGTTCCCCCCCACACACAGAGCCGCGGTGGGTGGCCAAGAAGGGCCCCGCCGCTGCCGTTTTTCCTTGCCCACGTCCACCTGCTACCGCGTTTCTCTCCCCCTGCCTGCTGCCCGCTGCCGCTTCCCACCCACCGCCTTTCTCTCGCTGCCGCCTTTCTCTCCCCCCTCCTCTCGCAGTGTGTTGCGAGGGTTCCGCCACCAAATCCTGGGCACGCATGTCCCAAGAGAATTAAATATTTAGATAAACATGTTTCATACAGGGGTGAGACTTCAGAGTGCATCAGCTTGTGGAAACAGTCTTGGGACACTGTATGAGGCAACAGCATCCTTTTATAAACATCTTAAGAGAGCTAGCATGTGTGTACAGATCTGTTTGTGTGTACACTGTACACAGATGGTTCATGTGTCAAACATAATATCTATGGAGTGGATTAGTGGGTCTTTGCCTCGGGGCTCTGAGGTCCAATCTGAAGAAGAGGATTCAACAACTGACCAGTCCTCTAAGCTTAGGGATTCAGATTCCTCAAAAGGCACCACCTCACACCGTTCCATCAATCTCCAATTGCCTTAGATCTCTCCCTTTCTTGTTACGGTGACACCGCCCCCTGCTGTTTAGATCCTTAACTGTAGAGAAAGGAACACCTTAGAGCTGCACATGCTCGGTGGGGTTTACTTTGTCAGGAGGACCTTAGTTTCCCCTTTCACTTTGTTGCATTTGTTGGCTGTGGAGTTTCAGGGTTAGCTTGGAAGGGAATCCTGAAAGTTACCTTGAACAACTGGGCTCGAGTAAAATAAATAACGGAAGATGAAATTGCAGGGGTGGGGTGGGGGCCATAGTCAAATTTTTTTCCCTGTGCCTGTTTTTGTAGGTACACTTTAGCAAGAATATTTTTGCATTAAAACTGTTGCAAGGTTTCTTCTTCCCCATCCTGTTTGTATGCCTTTCCCTTTATCTGTGGATTGATCTGTACCTTTTCTAGGCCTTTTGAAGTGATGTGCATAGTTTCTTTTGAGATTGGTTCATATTTATCTTCAAGGAGAATTGTGGAGTAAACAAGATATATATGACTTTTACCAAGTACATTCCAACATACAAATCACCTTGTCCGTTTCCCACCAGATAGCTTTTATGTGTACTATATACATACAACAGAGAGTTAACAGTTTAGTCAACAGATTACATACTAACTAGAGAAGCTGACCTCTCATTGCCACTTTTTACTTAGCTTCAATAAAATGCTAGAGGGCATTCATGCTGCACTAGCTGACACATCTTCTGAGTCCAAGATTGAAGACAGGGTGGTCAAGTCCCCCCACCCCCCATTTCCCCCAATACCTTTCACAATATCAAGTCATTAAAATCTCCAGAATTGCTTCTAATAGTCACCTGGAGATGGATGTGGATTTCTGGAGACTCCAGGCCAATCTTGGAGGGTTGGTGGCAACCCAAATTGGATAACCTGTCTCTTTAAATTTTGGCAGATGGGAGGTTCCTCAATCTGGAATGGGACTGTGCTGCTGGGGGAAAGGGGGTAACCCTTCCCACATGCTTCCTTTCTGATGAAAACTGCCCTGATAACCCAATGCTGTGCACAGTGTCCCTTAGAGTAGGAGAATTTCAGAGGAAAATTGGGACTTTGGGGAAATGAGCACATAAACCCTATTCAGGAATGCAAAAGAGTGCTGCTTATCACACGTGTAAGTGTTGAAAGTGGTTCAAAATTCCTGCCCTCTCATGTCACTCGCCTCCCTCCTGGAGGATTTTCACACATGGCTCTATGCCTCCAGGTGTATGTATGGGGGGGTGCATTAAAAGGGCAGTTTCCCCCTTCGGGACAATGGGGAATCTGCAGAAGTGTTACTTGTGCAACCGCCTCTTTTGCAGAGACACTGTGCTGCTTTTGAAGGGTGCAGCAGCTCCTCAGGTCAGTATCCTCCTCAGGTCTCCCTAACCCAGATTACATGTAAATGCTGTGCTGGATGGTGACCAATATTTTAATTGGGTCACAGTAATGTTGATGATGATGATAGTGATGAAATAATAATAATGATAATGATAATAATGATAAAGTTTTTGCATTCACATTTTTGCGCTCACTGACAGAACAATCCAAAGCAAAGGAAAGGGATGGAGGCAGGTAGACAAGTGTCTGTGCAACAGTAAATGGTACTCTTTCTTTTTACATAGGATGTCCCAGGAGAAAAGGTTTGCTTAGAGATGCAATTAGCTGCATTACTCACACAACTCTGGCTTCTGCCCCAGATTACAATATCTTCTGTTTACTTCAAAGTTTGATTTTTTTTTTTAAAAAAAATTTTTTTGCATTTGCATCGATCCAATAAAGAATAACCACTGCAGTCCACACCTTACTGAAGTCAAAAGCAAACACCCAGTTGATTTTAGCGGCTGGAGATTGACTGCAGATTTTGTGGATGAACTAACATGACTAAAACTTGCTGTTTTAGACTGACATTCCCATAAGTTTGCAGGGTTTGTTTACATTGTTAAATCAGACTTTCAGCAAGCCAATTACACAGATTTGATTAAACACTCCTATTTGGAATGCAAAAGTAAAGGACCCCCTATGGATTTTCTTATTTAAGCTTAGTGGTTTAACGTTTTACTGAATCTGTGACTGAAGCATGAACTTTGACATCAATTGTGTAATGTTGGCCTGCATTTTTAATCTCCTTCACAACTTGGCAAACAAAGGATATGAGTCAGAGGTTCTTTTCATTCATATGGCTAAGAAGCAAACCAGTAATGAACTGCAAGAAACAAGTTATTTGCAGTATGCAACAGGTTTCATTCTTTTTTCAGTACTGTCTATGTTTAAGTTAATAAAGCTCCGTTTTTGACCGAGCAAAGAAAGAGGCAGACTGTTTTCAAGCTGGTATTTGAAAACAGTGATTTATTTGCCAAACATCTTTCAAAACATCTTTGGAAAAACATCTTTTGCCAAACATCTTTCAGCTAAAGGTCTGTCTCAGGGGCATTAACGCATATGATAAGTATATTACAATTGGACATGATGCCAAGTACTAAAATAAATCTTAAATAGAAGATATGCATGGTGTAGTATTGCATAAACAATTCAGAATATTGCCTCTCCTTTTGTTCCACCGCATAAGGGAGCCTATTAGATCTTCTTGTGTTATAAATTCCCTACACTTAAATATATGGTGGGGTAGGGAAACATAAAGGTAAAGGTAAAATTGTGCCCTTGAGTCGGTGTAGACTCCTGACAACCACAGAGCCATGTGGTTTTCTTTTAGCAGGGCATATATTTTATTATTTATCCATCATATTTCTATACCACCTGATATATATATATATATATATATATATATATATATATATATATATATTTGTATACCACCCCAAACTTTCATCTCTGGGCGGTTTACAATAAGATAAAACCAGTTAAAAACATATACAAAAGCTTTAAAACAATTTAACAATTTAAAAATAACCAGAAATTAAAACCCAAAAATATTAGGAAGCTGAGAAAGCTTGGGTGAAAAGATGGGATATGCATCTCTAGGTGGTGTACAGCCACCTAATGGCGCAGCAGGGAAATGACTTGACTAGCAAGCCAGAGATTGCCAGTTCGAATCCCCGCTGGTATGTTTCCCAGACTATGAGAAACACCTATATCGGGCAGCAGCGATATAGGAAGATGCTGAAAGGTATCATCTCATACTGCTCAGGAGGAGCCAATGGTAAACCCTTCTTGTATTCTACCAAAGAAAACCACATGGCTCTATGATCGCCAGGAGTTGAAACCGACTTGATGTCACACTTTACTTTAGGTGGTGTACCAAGTTTAAAAAAACACTGCAAAGGTAAAACAATATAAAAACTTAAAATTCACAAAACAAATACAACAATCTCAGAAGATAAAAATACATTAGTTTTGAAATTTCAGTTAAAAGAAAACAGGTACGTCCTGAGGGTCTTCCTAGAAGCAAACAGAAAAGGAGATGCTCTAATGGAATGATTCCACCAATGAAAAAGCTGGAGAGTATGCCACCCTCAGGCAGCTGTTGGAACTTCAGCAATCGGCAGGGATCTACCACTGGCATGGGCTCCTCAGAGAAGATTGGGCCTTTTGTATTATTGGGCCTGTCCTCTATTTCAGAGGTTCCCAACTTTGGGTCTACAGATTATGTTGGACTATACCAAAGACCATTGTTCTGGGGATGATGGGAATTGTCCAACATCATTTCGAGATTCAAAGTTGGGAACACCCTGCTCTATTTCACTGGTGCCTGCCTTGAGGGGTTCTAGTGGAGGGTACCTTGCTAAGGGCTCTCACAACCCTGAAGGCAAGCCTACAATGGCTTTCGCCTCCAAATTTTCCTTACAAA
This sequence comes from Hemicordylus capensis, assembly GCF_027244095.1. Lineage (NCBI taxonomy): Eukaryota > Metazoa > Chordata > Lepidosauria > Squamata > Cordylidae > Hemicordylus > Hemicordylus capensis. The sequence goes on along the minus strand of NC_069660.1, from coordinate 277,689,595 downwards.
GAGGTATTCTTATTCTGTTTCTCCCTCCACCCCATAAGCCACCAAATTTATGACAGTACATTTGCAGTTGAACGGTCATATAGTAGTTCAACTGCAAATGTACTGTCATAAATTTGGTGGCTTGTGGGGTGGAGGGAGAAGCAGAATAAGAATACCTCTTTGTAAGGAAAATTTGGAAGTCAAAACAGACATTTTAATCAAATTGTGACTTCCTCTGCTTTTAAGATCACCCACTGTCGTCATGTTTTGAGGTCCTAGTATGTTCTTTCAGATTCAAATTTAAGAATCTATAGCTAAATGTAGAAAAGGGGAACCTTGTGAAAAAGCAGAAATCTGGCTATACTGATCATGATGCTACTCACCTAGCATTGTACATGCCTTTATGAACAGTGAATATGTTAAAACCAGAAGCAACCTCCTTTTTTCAGGCTTGAATATGATATGTTTCAATTTTAACTTTAACTATTTCAAGTCAAAGCCTGATTAATTCACAGAATAATGATACCAAGGGTTAAAGAGATCAGAGATAAGGAGACACCAACATTAATGCGATTTTTAAATAAAACCTCTTACTATTTGCAAAGCCGTAGCCTCCAATTTTATATTGTTGCTATTATTTCAAATATGTATATAACTCTTTTCAATGAAAAATGTCTTAAAAGGGGTTGATGTAGCAAAAGAAATGAAAAGATGGTTCCCTGTCTCAAGGGGTCTCACAGTATCAAAAGAGCAGAAGAGACACACCAGCAACAGCCACTGGAAAGTACACTATATGCTGGGCTGGACTATATCATGGGAATTGGTGGGTGAGGTAACAGGACAGTTGCCCTTGCTAAATATGAGGAAACCGCCAGTTTAAAAAGTGCTTCTTTGTCCAGCTAGCAGGAGTGGTGAAAGCCAACAACCTTGATGGCTTTAAGAGGGGTTTAGATAAATTCACGGAGGAGAGGTCTATCAATGGCTACTAGTCTGAGGGCTATCGGTCACCTACAGCCTCAGAGTCAGGAGGCATCTAAATACCAGTTGCAGAAGGGGAGTAACAGCAAGAGAATGGGCATGCCCTCGCCTCTTGCCCATGGGCTCCTCAGAGGCAGCGTGGTGTAGTGGTTAGATTGCTGGACTAGGACCGGGAAGACCAGAGTTCAAATCCCCATTCAGCCATGATACTTGCTGGGTGACTCTGGACTAGTCACTTCTCTGTCAGCCTAACCTACTTCACAGGGTTGTTGTGAGGAGAAACGTAAGCATGTAGTGCACTACTCTGGGCTCCTTGGAGGAAGAGCAGGATATAAAATATTATTATTATTATTATTATTATTATTATTATTATTATTATTATTTGGTGGGCCACTGTGTGAAACAGGATACTGGACTAAATAGACACTTGGACCTGATCCAGCAGGGCTGTTCTTATGTTCTTAAAACAACTATGAATTATTGTAAATCTTTCAAAATAAAATCATAAGATCCAACAGGAGGAATTGAACAGCCATTAAATGCATAATTCTATCCTTGTGTCCAGTTGTCTGTAGATGCTTCCTTTTACTAATATATCATTGGCGGGAGGAGGGCACTCACAAGTACTTGATAAATTATCTTATATATCATTCAAAATGCTTAGACAAATACAGTTGAAAATATCACATATATTCTGAAAACTACTTAAAGCTAGAATGGAACTGCTGATCGATACATGATGAATGCCACTGAGATACTTTCAATTTAGGAGATTTCTTCTCACAATGACAAGGAAGTGTCTGCATTTGCATGCTTCCTTTTGTATTATTGAGCTTAGAGTAATAGACCTAACAGATTTATTCTGAATTAGCTTGGCAGGTTGGTTGCTTCAATGCTACATTTAATGTAAAAGATCCATAACCATTTTCCTGGGCAGGAAGACTGTGGCGATACAAGCATTCTTGACTGACTGACTGATTGATTGATTGATTGATTCATTCATTCATTGATAGATTTTTATACCGCCTTTCATTAAAACAACCTCAAGGCAGTTTACAAAACATTTAAAACAATATGAAATAAGTGGATTCCTTATTAGGAATGGGTATTATTATTATTATTATTACATTTATATCGCGCTCTTCCTCCAAGGAGCCCAGAGCAGTGTTCTACATACTTGAGTTTCTCTTTCACAACAACCCTGTGAAGTAGGTTAGGCTGAGAGAGAAGTGACTGGCCCAGAGTCACCCAGCTAGTTTCATGGCTGAATGGGGATTTGAACTCGGGTCTCCCCGGTCCTAGTCCAGCACTCTAACCACTACACCACACTGGCTCTTTGGCACAGTATGCCTCTGTGGAGATGAAATAGTTGAGTCTATAGCTCATGTTATACTATACTATAGTGTACTATACTATACTCATGTTATACTATATTATACTATACTTTTTATTGAGATAGCACTTAGCAATAGCAATAGCACTTACATTTATATACCACTCTATAGCTGGAAGCTCTCTAAGCGGTTTACAATGATTTAGCATATTGCCCCCCAACATTCTGGGTACTCATTTTACCGACCTCGGAAGGATGGAAGGCTGAGTCAACCTTGAGCCCCTGGTCAGGATTGAACTTGTAACCTTCTGGTTACAGGGTGGCAGTTTTACCACTGCGCCACCAGGGGCTCTTATGAGATACTCATACTTCTCTTATAGCTCCTTTACTAAGAAATTTGTCAGCCTGTTCCGATGGGATTTTTGCTTGCTTTCTTCTTGCTGATCAAGAAGATTCTTACGTTACATATAATGAGCCAAATTCTGTGTGGTGTCTAATAGGCAGACTCTGAGAATCAAGTAAATCAAGATATAAAACTGGACTGAACAATATAAAATGTCGTACGCAAAGGGGCATGGCCTCGAGCTCCGGAGATCCCGAGTGAGCTCTCTCCTGTCATTTCAGGCAGTGCTTGCTGCCTGACAGCATCTATTCCCCTTTCTCTCCCTCGTTGGAAGGAGAAAAAGGAAAATAAAGGCTGTCAGGCAGCAAATTCTACCTGAAAAGGACAGAGAAGAGCTCACTCGGGACTCTCTGGAGCCCAGACGTGGATGGGGGGAGTTCGCTCAGGGCTCTTCCAGAGCCCAAGCTATGGCCCCCTGAGGGCTTCGGCGGCCCTTTTCATTGGCGGCCCGGGTTCTTTGAAGCCGTATGCACAATGGTGGCTCTTCCCCTGCTTGGGTGGTCCCTCAGATATCCAGGGCCTAAACCATTCAGGGCATTCTTTATCAGCAGAATATATTTACAGAAATTAAAGTTGTAGCTTTAGCAACATCACCTTTGATTTTTAGGGAAATGGGACATCAGGAACACATTATATTGCTCAGATTGCCTATATTTAGAAGTCCTCACGCTCCTGTGACAAGGACAAAAAGTGTTGTTCGATTTATCTGCCTTGAAGGCAGGGCTGACATTTGCAAACAGGCAAATCAAGAGTTCTGTCATGGTCTGATAATCAAAACAAATGTTCACATCACACTTTAAACAGAAGCCTTTGAAAGAGCTGTACAGACACTAGAGAGTCCTTTCTTGTTGCTCCCCCTTTTGGTACTAATAAAAGGGCTGAGACCATTCAAAACTAAAATAAAAATGAACGATAAGCTTTGCTCAGTCAAAAATGTTCAGCAGCACATAAAATAGTTCTGTGAATAGATCAAAGAGACGCAAAAGGTATGGATCCTAGATGTTTCATCTGTTTGAAGAAAAAGAATTAGAAGTCCTCCAGTTGGGCTGCCTGCTATAAAATTACAGGGTGTCCATCAGCACCAGTTAAATATGTAAATACTGTAGTGAACAATTGCTCTGTGGCACTGGCATAAATTATGAGGCATTACTGCATTCAGTTTGGCAAGAACAAGCTGAGCAAGAGAGTTCACCTCCATTATTATCCTGTTGCTAACTTTGCTTTCATGTCAGTTCTGAGTTCTCTATGTTCATGCCCACTCCCCTGGTCCTAGGTCAGCTAACTACTTGCTTGAAAACTAGTTGCTTGCTGGACAATTAATGGGAAATGGTCGCGTTCTTCTCTTCTGAAAGGTTTGCCCAGACAAGCAATATTGAGCCTCTTGGCTTGGTGTTTAATCAACAGTTAGAATTGGATGTACATAATTTATAGACTTCTCTGTCACTTTTAAATTATGGAACAGTATTAGATAAATTGCTAAACCAAAAGCAGTCTTGTATAATTCAAAACAGAGAGTAACTTTTCCCTGACTGATTGCAATGAAAACAATGGTGTATACAGACTATTCCTCTTTTTCAAGGAAAGACAGCACGTTTTTAATATTCTGTTACAGTGGATACAGACATTTTCACTGTGAGTTGTGACTCTTGCAGGGCTGCAAGGGAATCTCATTTTAGCAGAGATACAGCAATCTGGTGTTGCTGGTTGGATGCATATCTTCTCCCTCAGCTAGTGCTGCAACTGGCATGAGATTGCTGTGTGTACTGTGGTTAGGAAGCGGTTGCAGATATCTAGTGCATAATGTCAGTGACCTTGCTGGTGAAAAGGGACAGTCCCCCTTGTAATGCCTGTAAGCAAGTTCCTCTCTAATGCCTGTAGTGATTGCTGTAACGTAGGGATATAGCCTTATAGAGAACATGAAGGATGGGAGTTTTTCAAGATGGAGCTATGCAAGAGAGCTAGAGAGAGTTCCACTTGAATTAACCAAGCATCATATTCACTTCTTCATCAGTGTGGTCTCTGCATAATTGAAGGGGTGTGTGTGGTTTGTAAAGCTTTGCAAGAAAGTCAATGCATTATTGGTTCACCTGTCACTTGGGGGGGGAATTATTTGCATAACAATATAAAACCGCGCTGAGGAGGAGTTATTCCAGCTTTTAGCCAATCGGCACTCTGCTGCAAAAGCTCACAGTGCCAGCTCCCCCATGTTCAGTCCCAAGCACAATAAATGTGTATGTCAACAATGTGGTGGGTGCACAGTTCAGTGTCTGCTGTTTCATGAATATGTTCTGTACACACCCTGAAAAACGATCAGCTGTGCATGGCCTGTGACAGTGAAGAGAGCTCAGCAATATTTACTTCCACACAATTCCCCAACATCAGAATAGGTCAGGCTAATTGTACCCAAAGTCAGGCAAAGGCTGTAATGCGTTACAAATTTACCTGGGAGCAAGTTCCATTGAATTCAGTGGGGCTGGCTCAATGCGGGGGGGGGGGAGTGTCCCCTCTTGCCTCCTGTTTCCAGATGCCCATGCTTGGGATTGAAACCCTGGAGAGCCACTGCCAGTACGAATACAGACTATACTGAGCTTGATGGACCAATGATCTGACTCCATATAAGGCAGGTTCATCAACGATATTGCTGAGAAGGGGAAAGCATCATCTTTCCTGGTTTCCGAGGAAGGGGTCACTCACTGCAGCAGACTTGAAGCCATAGCTTCCAAAATGAGAGGCAGGCTTATTTATAGAAGGACAGACAGTTACTAAGGATGATATGAGCAGTCATTTAATACTGCATCACACCACTGGTCTAACAAGGCCAATATTATGTAATTTGACTGGTAGTGGCTTTCCAAGGTGTCAGGCAGAAGTCTTTGCCAGCCTTGCTATCTAAACTGGAGATGCCAAGGACTGAACCTACGGCCTTCCGCATGCAAACCAGCTACTCTGCTACTGAGCTCTTACCCCTTTTCCAGCTCACAGATTCCATTTTACAGAATGCATGTCCCTCCCAACTTCTATAAATATGCCCCTGAGGATCATGCAGCTCTCAGGAACATATTTCTACAAATGGAAAGGCCTTTTGGAGGGAGAAGAGAGTACAAAAGCCCCCCTCCACTACCCCTCCAGAACCAGTAGCAAGCATGACTTGTCTCCTTAGCTAAGCAGGGTCTGCCCTGGTTGCATTGGAATGGGAGACTTGATGTGTGAGCACTGCAAGATATTCCCCTTAGGGGATGGAGCCGCTCTGGGAAGAGCATCTAGGTTCCAGGTTCCCTTCCTGGCATCTCCTAGATAGGGCTGAGAGAGATTCCTGCCTGCAACCTCGGAGAAGCCGCTGCCAGTCTATGAAGACAATACTGAGCTAGATAGACCAATGGACTGACTCAGTATATGGCAGCTTCCTATGTTCCTATGTGGATTAGTCCTCTCCCCTCCCCAGTCAGTGGAAATGATCATATTTATTTATACCATCACATGTTGAAACAGTCCCCTGTGTGGGCAAACCAAGCCCTGTTCTCACCTTTAGTTGTTGCTTTAGTGTTAGTGGCTGGTAAACACACAGGGCCCTTTTGCATCCTTGGTCACCATTCAATGGCAGAGGCAAATTATTCTTGCCTTTTATTATGCCTTTTCTTCACTCAATGCTTATCTCCAGGCCCAGGCAGTGCTGAGTTAATATTAGTTCTGTTCTCACAAAAATCATCCCCACATTCAGTAAATACAGACAGAAAGAGTGGAGCCACGCACAGGCTCCCATTCCACCGCCCTCCCAGTGACCCCAGTCCTGCCCTGCCCCATGCACACACCTCTCTCCCTGATATTGATGTTCCTGCAGGCCATGCCCTCCAGCAGCTGCACATATAACTTTGATGGGGACGTGGCTGAATCTGTGTATACCATGCTGGTGGGAACCCTGGGTGACCAGTGTTTCCACCAGCGTGATGTATGCAGAGACGGCCCCTTTCTTGTGAAAGTCAGACCTGAGGCCACTGGGTGGGTGTGTGGCCAGCAGGCATGTCAGCATCAAGAAGTGGGACAAACAAGCATGGTCCCAGCCCCTCTCACCCAGATATGACGAGGATTTTGCAAGAAAGGGGTTGTTTCCTCCTGTTTGGTAAAACATGGGTGAAGGGAATCGGGAAGGAAATACTTTCCTAGCAATTTCATTGTGACAGGTTGCCTCAGGTGCAACTGCCTCAAGTGCAGTACACCGTTTCCAGTTGTGAAGAAGCTCCCTCAACTCTGTAAGGCTGACATTCTCTTAACAGCGGAAGCTTAACAACAACTTTAAAAAAAATTATTTGTATCTTTACATTTATATCCCGCTCTTTCTCCAAGGAGCCCAGAGCGCTGTACGTGGTTATTATTTTTATCCTCACAACAACCCTGTGTGGCAGATTAGGCTAGGAGTTAAGTGACTGGCCCAGAGTCACCCAGTGAGTTTCATGGCTGAATGGGGATTCGAACTCAGGTCTCCCCAGTCCCAGTCCAACACTCTAACCACTACACGACACTGGTTTTAAGACACCCCACCCCACCCCGTAGCGGAGTTCCCTCTAATATTTTTAATCCATGTGCAGAATGAGTTTTGTTCTGGGTGGCAGTATCAAGGCAGTGTGTGCACACATGCATTCGGAATGGGGCCTTCCTGCGTCAACCTGAGCAGGATCTAAAATTAACTGAGCAGACATCAAGGAATGTGTGTGTGCACGCACATGCACACAACCTAGTGGGAATACTGCCCCCCAGACTATAATGTGAGATAAGAGATAAGCATATATATACTTTGGAGAGATAATCATATACCTCACCCTTCCATGTGGTGAGGTGAGGCGGTCACCTCAGGCAACAGATTATTGGGGTGACAGTGAGGCAGCAAGATGCCTCCCTGCTCCCCCTCCCACTTTTTTTTTAAGTTACAAGTGAGAAGTGGGTATGTTCATTTGCGGGTGGCATTTGGCACCTTGCTTCAGATACACGGAAGTCATGGTCTAACTTATCTCACAGGATTTTTAGCAATAGCAATAGCACTTACATTTATATACCGCTCTATAGCCGGAGCTCTCTAAGCGGTTTACAATGATTTTAGCATATTGCCCCCAACATTCTGGGTACTCATTTTACCGACCTCGGAAGGATGGAAGGCTGAGTCAACCTTGAGCCCCTGGTCAGGATCGAACTTGTAACCTTCTGGTTACAGGGCAGCAGTTTTACCACTGCGCCACCAGGGGCTCATTTTTGTGAAGACAAAATAGATATGTCCCATGTAGACTGACCTGAGTTCCTTGGAGGAAGTGGGGAACAGATATCAGTGTGAATAATAAATAAATACTGGAGAAACACAATTGTCTCTGTGATGCTAACACTTCAAAATGTCCCTCAGCAGTTTGTGAAATGGGAGGCTGTGTATGTGTGCTACCTCGGTGTTCATGCACATGCACTTATATATGGCTGTGCATTAGAAACAAAATGCATACAGCTCCCACTCAGAGATTTAACTTCTAGAGGTCCTGGGGAGAGAGCAGAATCCTGAAGGCTGACTCTTAACAACTCGTACCAACACCATTTGTACAAGGCATTGTTTTATAGCTGATTCTCTCATAAACACAACGAGGCTGTTCTCACAACCAGCTTAACCCTGCCTGGGCTGCTCCAGGCAGGGTTAGGCTGGTCATGAGAAGCGGCAAGATCCTCGCAGATCCTCCCACTCCCTGCCCATAACAAACCCGAGGTCAAGGGTGCTCTCACATGCTTAACCTGGCTGCCAGATATTGTGTGACTCCTCGGGCTGCCAAGGAGTCACAGAGACAGGTGCATAGAGTGCCCGTCTGAGTGGGGAATTCCCAATGCAATGTGTATGCCACACGTTGCAGCAAGGGATGTCCGGAGGCCGGAACAACAAATTCCAGCCCCGGATCCCTCTGCCCTGCTCCATGCTTCATGAATCTGCATGGAGCAAGGCTACTCGTGTGGGTGTGGGTGGCATGTCAAAGAAGACCTTCTTGGCCATCTGGGGGGAAGGTAAGGTGAAAGCAGCCTTCCCCCCACATCCTTCCCGCCTGCCCGGGGCAATCATGTGAATTGCCCCAAAGTAATCTTATACAGATTTAATTAAGAGTTTATTCAGAAACAACTCCATTTTCTCCTTCTCCTTTCCCCCCCTTTCCCTTTCTGACTCCACCCCCCACACTCTCTACAGGATCCCCACTGGGATAACCTTCTAAACAACAAAACATAAAAGATGCTGGATAGAATACAACAGGCATTCTGCAAAGCAATCACATAGGGGGAAATAGGGACAGTTGTTGACCAGGCACAGAAAACCAAAAAGAGGGACCATCCATGATAAATAGGTTTCTGGCCCTTTTTGGAGTGCAAGCAAGTACATAATCCTGCACTGAATTCCTGAGAACCTCTGTCTGCTTCACTTGGAGCTCATCTCTTTGATGAACATTCAGTCCACCATCTTCATCACTGCAATAGAAATCATTTCATTTCTTTGAGCTCTCATATATTTCATTTGCACTACCTGTATATCAAAGCTGTTTTGTGCAATAATGTAGTTGAATCATTACAGTTCCCCGAATCTCTGACATAACTGGTGTTTGACAGATGCCCAGTCAACCTCCTTTTGGAATCCACAGATGGTTATTTTACAGTTTCCTGGGGCAATTTCTTCCATTTCTCAACAATTACTGTATTTAGGTAACACTTCCTCTTAAGAAATGCAAATGTACTCTTCTTCCCTCAGCAGCCTAGTAAGCAGTCCTTCCCTTTGGACAGCCTTCATTCCTCTCTCCTCCTCTTCTCCTGTTAATTTTCTCTTTTTAAGCTAAAACTGTCTATTACTAAGGATTTGGCATTGTTCATCAAGTAGGCAGGGAATTAAAATACAGCCTAATCCCAGCTTCAGCTAAATAATGTTCAGGTAAATAATTTTTATCCTGAGTTTGTTTGCCATGTATACAATAAAAATACAAATGTTCATACTATCTGGCCAGCCTAAGCAAAGTTGGAAGAATTAATGTCATTGAAAGGATTGAGAGCATTATTTTGAAATGTTTCATGATGTTCCTGTTACACCCTCTACCTCTTTTCTAGCTATAAGCCCTGTTCACATGTTATGTTCAATGTACATACAATCTGTGTACACTGTAGTTGCAGTCAGATTTGTATGCACATGCAGTTATTCACACATTATGCTGCATGCATGAATAGCAGTACACTTCCTATCTGTATCCTGCATTTCAGGGGGCGTATGCCGAGGGTGCTTTCCAGATCAGACCCTGCAACGGGGTCACATCGTCTCTCGGAAGTGTGCACATCCCCACCACCTTTATGATTGCAGTTTGGAATAGGCACAAAACTGCGGTTATAGCTGTGTCAGCATTTGGATGTAACACTTCGGTGGCAAAACCTCAGTTTTTGGCGGCGAAACTTGGAGATAACCAAAGGTTCCAATTGGAGTTTGGCAAGACAAACTGGATTTAACTTTTGGCCTGTAAGCATGGTTTTCTGCATTCAGGCAGTTACAACCTCGGCTTTGAGAACATTTTTTGGAAAGTGGTCTATAAATATATTCATAGTAGATATTTGTAGTAGAACTGGAGCTCTGCCCTGACATATCACCTCAACTCCTGGAGACTCAGGAGCAATAGAGAGGACTCTAAGAAGAGGGCAGGAATGGCCTCCAAACCGGTCCGTGCACATGACTAGGCAGGATCCCAGCTGGGGGGTACTATGTCAGCTCTGCTCCAAGGTTCCTCTGAAGGGATGATCAGCAATGACTACCCAGTCGCCAAAGAATCTGGAGGTATGACACAGGGATTATCTATCTATCTATCTATCTATCTATCTATCTATCTATCTATCTATCTATCTATCTTATTTTTACATTTATATCCCCCTCTTCCTCCAAGGAGCCCAGAGTAGTGTATATGGTTATGTTAATCCTCACAACAACCCTGTGAGATAGGTTAGGCTGAGAGATATGTGACTGACCCAGTGAATTTCATGGCTGAATGGGGATTTGAACTCCCTGGTCCTAGTCCAACACTCTAACCACTACACCAGAATGGACTGGGGATCCAGCTGGGGCAGGCTCCTTCTCCTCCAATTTGATCTCCTCTGGGTTGGAATCCAGGAAGTTTTGCACACCCGGCTTTTAGTTTGCATCTCCTCCAGAATGGAGGGGGGGTGTTCACATATCGGCCAATTTTACCCCAAAGTCCCTGTGAGCTATTGGGGAGCACTTCACACAATTCGGGTTTTTCATCATGTGTTAGGGTGTAGCCCGATTTATACCTGGGGTTTTAAAAAATCCACTTTTTGTGTTGGTTTTTTCTTTGGCAACTTCTAACTCACAGCAAAGCCTTGCGGAAAACCCACAATAAAACCTGCTGTCCGGGAAAGCACCAGGTGAAGCCCACCATTCCCCCCTCCCCCCGCCGAATGACTTAACAGGTTACTCCTAAAACTCAGCCCACTCATTGGCTGTTTGTGAGAAATAGAAATCTGAGTGTTCTCAGATGCAGTGGAAGAAGCTTTTGTCATACGGCGTGAGGACCCGAGCGGAAAAATCTCAGTGCATATACACAAACATTTGTGTAGCCTTTGTTTTTAAATATAATCAGCAGATATTTTGCAAGAGCTTCAGAAAAATGGCTGGTGGATGGGCACTATGGCCTGGTTTGCACGAAGAACAGATGAGGTGGTAAACCTGAACTGTACCACTTCAGACTAAAGTGAGAATTGGACTGCTTCTCAATACAAAAATATGTATCTTTGCACATAGAAACTGGTATGCTAGTGAGAAGGCTAGAGACTGCAACCCTTTTCCCGTACCGCTAGTTTTTATGTGCAGGAAAAACATTGTATAGAGGAGCATATCCACTCTGTCAGTGGCCGCTGCTGATGTCTTCTTGTATTTGGGGAGCTCCTCTGGATTGGGGAGCGATCTTCGTATTCCTTTGCCATGTGAAACTGCTTTGAGAACTTTTTTTTTTTTTGTCAAAAGGGCATATAAATATAGGCAAATAATATCTATTTTGTTTTGCTTTGGAAAGAGCTGCATGCTATTTTCTTCTTGACTTATGGATCTGCATTCTAGTTCATTTCAGTTCCCTAGAGAAAATCCACTTCACAGTTAAATTGTTTTCCTATAGTGTGAAATCAGTAATGGTGCCATTACTGATACACTGTCAGAGTGCAGCTACTCAGATTAAAGACTGCCTGAAGATCTAAATTTTTTTTTTTTTTTTGGTTATCATTGTTTGGAGCACTCGGTGTCTGTACAATGTGGCCTATGTTTGCACTGCAAGGGAAAATAGTTCATGCATTACAAATGGATACCTCCAGGGACCACAGCCCCAAAATGCACCCCATGATTTATTTATTCATTGTAACATATTCGTAGTGCAGGAGACATGTTGGAAAAGAGTGCAGAGACCTAACCAACCTTGTAATTTAGTTAAGTGCAGTTATTTGGCTTCTCAAGTAAACACTGGGGAAGTGATAGGGCTAGATGTCAGCTTATCCTATTACACTTTCAAGAGAAAGTAGCACCAAACGTGGTGGGCTTTACTTCTGAGTAAATATCCATAGGATTCCATGGAGAAATATGTTCTAGCACAACTTGGCCCTCCAGCTAGTTTTGGACTACAACTCCCATAATCCTCAGCCACAGTGGCCAATAGTAAGGGATGATGGGAGTCATATTGCAACATCTGCAGGAGGGCCAAAGTTGTGAGGACCTGTTCTAGGATAAAGGATGGATGCAAAATCAAATGTGTGGTGTTTTTTTAAAAAAGAAAACTTTATATAATGTATAATTCTGTTGCAATAATGCAGGCATTCCTCATCTTGACAGAGTGAAAAGGCTTCACAATGCCTGTTTGAGCATGAAGTTTCTTTCTAGGGTGTGATGTTCTAAAGGAAAACAGCAGGAGGCTTTCTTACACTAAGCTTCATCACCTCAATTTGGTGGGTTGACAAATTCAGACTTTCGTTTGTAATAAATGTAAAATGTACCCAGATATTTCTGTTGGGTTTTTCAGTGTAGTGCTCCATTTTTAGGATTGCTACCTTTTTCATTGGTGGTTGCGCTTTCTTTCTATGCCTTTGGCAGCTGCATGTTAAGAAGAAATCAATCAGATGAAAGTTTTCTATCAGAGATGGGTGGGGAACATTTTGCTTCTGGAATAGAATTTATGCTTATTACAACTGGTATCAAAAGATGCAGAAGCCCTGGGAAAAATAAAGATAGTAGCCCTGGGTGGTCTTAGTAGGACACCAAGCAAGGGACATTACTTAGTTTACAACAAATCAGAACAAATTTAACGAGAAGGAGTCGCTCAGTATTCTTTCTTCATTTGTTTCATGACTCAAGTTGGGGCTTATTGAGTAATTGGGTTAGACTGGAGTTCTTACCCTGATGAACACCTAAATATGAATAGATGCATTGGCTCCCTTGGAGCCCAAGACGTAGGAAAATGTTTGCATGCACTATTATGTTTCAGGAATGAATGTTCACAAAAGTAAAATGTTCAATTTGCTTTCTACCGGTACTGAAATGTGAATGTCTGAATGAAAATTAGAATGCCTGTATAAACACAGCTTCATTTTTGACTAATGTGGTGGTTAATATCCTGTGAATAGGACACAGTAGAGTTCATTCATCTATCTATCTATCTATCTATCTATCTATCTATCTATCTATCTATCTATCTATCTACAAACAAAAACAAATGATTAAAACCATTTAACAGAATAAAAACAATTAAAAACAATTCACAGAGTGAAACCATTAAAATAGTTTCACAGTATTAAAAATACATTGTGATTCTCAACCAATTAATCTGCAAAAACAGACTGGAGTCATTAGAACTGGCAATGTAAAAGAGCACAACTTCCAAAAGGTAGGACCAAAGCAGAACATCATTTTGTGTCGGGGAGCAAAAAGATTCAGCCATAAGCCCTTCATGGAATGCCAGGGTGGCCCTAGAATACCTAAGGTTTTATTTCATGTAATGAAAATTGTGCTCCAGCATGCATAAATTACACTTCACTCATCAAGTAATTGCAGTCTACCCACACAGATCTGGAATTAATTAGCTGGGTTTCTAGAACAAAGGGTGTAGAGTTTAGACATGTCCGAACTTTATCCCCAAGTTTACAAAATAATTACTGTTCCCACTAAAGTGGAGCTTCACCTCCACTTGGTCTCAATTTCCCCAAAAGTGGCCATATTCTTTTTAATTATCGCTCAAGTTATTCAGTGCAGCCAACTTTCTGCAGCCCACAAACAAGAAAACAGTGTTTACTTTGGCAAATGGGAACAAACAGACAGGAAACAAATGAGGCTTCTTCTGTCATTATGTCTGCCTAGACACATTAAACACAGAGTTATGTGCTGACAGAAAAATATCTATGTCAGATATATTCAGATCCTCATGACTGTTTCAGAGATACCTGAAAACCCACCATCTAATCAAAGCTCTCACCTATGCCCATTGATGGAATGAAGATATGCACAGATCTGGTACCTTTATTTATTTATTTATATTTATTTTTTACATTTTATATCCCGCTCTTCCTCCAAAAGGCCCAGAGCAGTGGACTACATACTTAAGTTTCTCCTCACAACAACCCTGTGAAGTAGGTTAGGCTGAGAGAGAAGTGACTGGCCCAGAGTCACCTAGCAAGTACCATGGCTGAATGGGGATTTTAACTCAGGTCTCCCTGGTTCTAGTCCAGCACTCTCACCACTACACCATGCTGGCTTGTGGTGCCACAGCTATGAAAGACTTAGAACTAATACATGATTCCTTATGATTTTTACATGCACATTCCAGAAATCCAGCATCTAATTATAATTCACACCTGTGTCCACATACTGAATAATAAAATGGATTTATTCATTAAGAGCCAGCGTGGTGTAGTGGTTAGAGTGCTGGACTAGGACTGGGGAGACCCGAGTTCAAATCCCCATTCAGCCATGAAACTAGCTGGGTGACTCTGGGCCAGTCACTTCTCTCTCAGCCTAACCTACTTCACAGGGTTGTTGTGAAAAAGAAACTCAAGTATGTAGTACACTGCTCTGGGCTCCTTGGAGGAAGAGCGGGATATAAATGTAATAATAATAATAATAATAATTTAGTGCATCATGGCACAGCAATGGTACATAAGACTACCTCCGCGACACACGTATACAGGATTTCCCCATGAGAATCCAACCATTCCATGACCTAATAATGTATCCTCTCCATGTCCCTGGCCTGCAACTTAATCACAGATCTGGTATCTCATGGCACTGTAGCTATGCAGCCACCTAGATGTGAGTTGTGGATGTTCATGATGCTTACATGCATACCCAAGCAAGCAGTCCTATGTATGCCAGCTCCTACCTTAAACCCAGCTCCTATCTATGCCGATGGACTGCAAAGACCTTCATCCAGTGCACAGATCCTCATTATTTTTACATGCAGGCCTAAACATCCACCATCTAAGAGTAGCTCTCATCTATTTGCACTGACTACATCATAAAAATTGCATCTTATAGCACTGCAGGGGCGCAGAATTCCACACCTCACCCCCTATTTTTAGCTTGTATCCATGCCTACACAATCTAGACTACAAATCACAGATCCAGTGCTTTGTGGCACTACCATGTTGCACCGTTGCCAAATCTTTTTACACAGCTCCTGATTGCTTCATGCCTCTAGCAGCAGCATGTCATGGCATACAAAGTGTAAAAAGAGCTGACTCAGGAGCCTGAGTCATAAGCATGCTTGTCAATGACACACAAACACATCTTAGAAATCTCCAGTCAAGTAGTGATCATGTTCAATTGTCTTGCCTGTAGAAACCGGAGTGCAAACTGATGCAATATTCTGGCTGGAGTGCCTATTCATTAATGCTGGGGATGTCTCAGCATTATGTCTTTAATGTCTCTGGCACATTAAATCTTGTTTCATGGTGCTTTAATCTTCAGTCTCAGTGCAACCTCCTTTGGGGAGTCTTGGTCAATGGTTTTCTACATATGCTGAGAGGCTAGTGGTTCACCACAACTGGGAGTTGGAAAGCTGTTTTTACCCAGACAAGATTGGCTAATGATGCTAGGGAGCTCTTTGTCTGAACTTGCAGAGTGTGGCTTGGTTTGCTGGCTTCTGCTTGCTCTCTCAGGTGTCTGTGTGGTGGATGCAGCTACTAGGAGGACCCACTGCAAAAGATCACAGGACTCTTTGCAGCTTTTTAATAGCTGTGCAGAAGAAGGAATTTTCCAGTACATTTAGCAGAGGAGTGGGCCATAGCTGAGCGGCAGAATATCTGCTTTGCATGCGGAAGGTCCCATGTTCAATCCCTGGCATCTCCAGGTAAGGCTGGGGGAAACTCTTGCCTGAAGCCTTGGAGAGCCTCTGTCAATCAGTATAGATTACTGAGCTAGAGGGGCCAGTGGTCTGATACAGTGTAAGGCTGTGTGTAAGGCTTACACGGAAGCAGTGTAAAGCTGTACAATGCAGTGTATTGTACACCTGCCAGAATCTTTGGATGGGGCGGTTTATAAATGTAATAAATTATTATTATTATTATTATTATTATTATTATTATTATTATTAACAACTAAATTATTAATAAATTAATAATAATAAAATATATTAAATATTAAATATATAATGAATAAATAAATAAAAGGAGGTAGTGTGGTGTAGTGCTGGACTAGGACGACCCGAGTTCAAATCCCCAATCAGCCATGATACTTGCTGGGTGACTCTGGGCCAGTCACTTCTCTCTCAGACTAACCGACTTCACAGGGTTGTTTTGAGGAGAATAAATAAATAAATAAGGCAGATTCCTATGTTTCTATGTACTGAAGCTATGTCCCTTGCTTCTCATCAACCTAATGCCACACCTGTCACCTGCTTGTGGTACACTGTGGTCCAGGCTAAGTAGGCTGCTACATGGATTACTCATGTATGAATAGTTTTGCTTTTCAAGAAGGAGGGGTTTCAGTGAGTTGATCTCTAACCCTGTGATTTTGAGAGGTGGACATCTATGGCACTATAGCTTACCATTATTATTTCTTGTTTACACAGTCAGACAGGTGTTATTGACTGGTTTGTTTTATCCACACATCGAGTCCTTCCCAAGGACCTGGGATGCCAGAATTTTATTATCAATATTGTTGTTATAATTATAGATATCGTCGCAGAATATAGGCTGCTCCCAGTAAAGCTGCTTTTTGTAATTGCCGATGGTGATTTCTGTGGCCCCTATGCTGTTGAGGTGCTCTTCAAGGTCTTTTGGAATTGCACCTAGGGCAATTTGGTCTTCTTCTGCCACAGCCTTTCAATTTCAATTTGTAGATCTTTGTATGTTGTTATTTTTTCTATTTCTTTTTCTTCTCTTCTGCTATCCCCTGGTATTGCTATGTCGATTATTTTAACTTGTTTTTCTTTCTTCTTGACTACAGTTATATCTGGTTTATTGTGTGGCAGATGTTTGTCTGTTTGTAGTCAGAAGTCCCATAATATTTTTGCATCTTCATTTTCTACCACTTTTTCAATTTTATGGTCCCACCAATTTTTGGCTACAGGTAGCTTGTATTTTTTGCAGATGTTCCAGTGTATCATCCCTGCTACCATGTCATGCCTTTGTTTGTAGTCAGTCTGTGTGATCTTTTTACAACAGCTGATTAGGTGGTCATTATTAAATCATTATTATTATTATTATTATTATTATTGCCAGACCTGAGATGACAAGAGTGAGTAAGACCAACTGAGGTAATTGTCTTTAATTTGTCTTAACTGCAGTTAGAGGCTCCAGCAACTATTGAGAGGCCTCTGCAGCACAATATGCCAAAGCAGCTTTGCATCTTAAGATAATCATAATAGATATAGGATTTAACTGGTGGAAGCATCATGCTATGGCTTGTGTTATGGTACATGTGTGTGTTTCACATCCTTGTTGCTCCAGTGAATCTACAAAAATAAGCAATGTGGTCATTCACACAATCAAAAACTGTGTTCTACCTGGGTTTGGGATCTGTGTGTGTTCCCTATTTTTGCTTGTGTGGAAGCAAGGTAGGAAGAAAGCCTGGGTAGAAGTTGTGTGGAAGCAAGGTAGGAGCTAAAAGCTACCCAGGTTTTCCGACTACCTTGCTTCCACACAATCACTTCTACCAGTTTTTCCTCCTATCTTGCTTCCATACAACCAAAAATAGGGAGCACACACAGCTCCCAAACCTGGGTAAAACACAGTTTTTGATTATGTGAATGACCTCAGTGAGCCTCTTCTCACGATTTGTGAAAAGGGTTCCAGAGCAGGCTTTGGGGAAGGTGGGTTAAACCTACCTTTCCCACTGTTGTGAACTACACCTGATTTCGCACTCTGTACAAGTCACATCATACACAAACTGAATTGATTCTTGGAGATGGTGACCATGTAGGATCTGGGCGTGCAAACAGAGAAAGAGAGAGACACACTCAGAAAGTTCAATGGGCTTTATTATAAAAAGTTGCTCATCAGGACAAAATAATAACATGTTTCCAATTCAAAGTGTAGTGTAATGTGCCTAACTAACATATGTGTGTGCAATCAGTAATTACAGCTATCTAACAAATCCTAATAAAACATTTAGAGAGAAGCAGAGAAAGAAGAAGGAGGAAGGGGGGGCTTAGGAAGGGGGTAGCAGTGATTAGTAAGGAGGAGGAAAGTAGGGATCCAAGGCTTGTAGGGGCAGCATATTACCAGGATCAGAGGCTTGAGAACGGTGGAGCTTTCAGCTGAAGGAGAGAGGCTTTTGGCTGGGGACAGGAGCTTTTAGATCAAGCATGCAGTTTGCTCAGAGCACGGCTGAGAGTCAGAGCACCATGGCTGGGGAAGTCTTGACTTCTCACTTCGCAGCAGAAGTCACAAACAGTCCCTTCTCCCATGGAAGAGTTCCCGCCTCTAGCCCCGTGGCTTGGGCAGCAAACCCTTGGATTGCTCATGAGCAGATCTTGCTTGGAGGCACAAGATTGCTTGTAGGCACAAGACTGCAAGTTCTCTGTCCAGTAAGCCTTATTCTTTATAGTTATATCTTCCTTTGATCTCCCATCATCTTTCCTGGGTCCCAAAAGGTGACAACTTGCTGCTACGTTCTGGATAATGTCTTTTAATTATTCAGGATATTCACCCAGTCCAGGGAGATCTTAATCCCATCTTCTGTTAGCTGCTATCTTGAGGAGGGGACATTGCCCAAAGCAAATCTGTACTCTGAGCTGCAAATGGGCCTCTTCTCTTGTCCCCAGATTTGGGCCTGGTCCCAGAAGGTGTTAGTAAAAGGACTAAATCTACAGGTGTTCTCCTAGGGTGGAATTTCTATAGACAGCAACTGAGTAATCCCCTTTGGGCATAGCAGAGCAATCATTGACAAAGATTAACATAGACTTCTTGCAACAGGAAAGGGGAGATCAGCCCCTGGCCTCTTCCACAGACATTATCTGATAGTGAGTTACATTTTAGCATATTGATTAGCTTAGGCCTAGCCCTTGTGTTTCTGTGAGTGCCCATTTCACAATACAATGCTGGATTGCCTCCTCCTTCACAGAGCAGTACATGAGGCAGGCAAGAGACCTGGGTGTCAGTTCACCTTGAGTTCAGGCATTTAACTGAACTCTTATAAAATGGAATCAGACACAGGCCTGGATTCCATATAATTCTGGGTTGGTGGCTCTGAGTTTAATGTTGGGGTCAGGGGGGGTGTCCCCAACACCACAGACTATCACAGTGGCGTTGCTAGGCACATTCCCCATGTGCCCAGATGATTACACGCTTGCCCAGGCAGTGGGGAGGGGCAGGGCTGGGATTGTCATCCTGGCCCCCAGAAATACCATGATGCACTGTGTGAATGTGTGGTGCATCATGGAGATCTACCCTCCTCTCCCCGGGCTCTCCGCAGTCTGGCAACAGCCACAGCTGCCACATGATTAAAAAAAAAACAAGGTTAAGGGAGTGCTTACTCCCTTAACCTTGTTTTAAAGTGTGTTTATTTAAGAAGGTTTACTGCCATGAAGCTGCTGAGATCAGCCTGATTCCAGCGGTTCACATGCGCATGCAAAACTGGGCTGGGCTCCCTTAGCCCGGTTTTGCACACGCATGTGAATAGCCTCAATGTGTCATATAGATAATCTGGTTCCATTACCTGCAAGCACAGTGTCCTTGGATGCATTTGAGACTTTATAACTTCCTCTCATTTTTTCTTTCTCTAGTTCATGGTCTTTTTAGCATGCATCCAGTTTAAAGACAGTTTCTTTTGTTTCAGCTCCCCACCCAGCCTTTCGTGCTGTGAAAAAAAGAGTCTCCCTGCCAGCAAAACATCACAAAAGTCATTGGATATTTCCAAATGCTACATTCTTCATCTAGCACAAGTCTTGGTCACAGTCTCGCATGTCTTTTGTGCCTGGTTGAGACCTGATTTTTTACATTTACATTGGCAAATAAGTAAAATCAATTGGGAAGAGATGTATGCCCTGTTCTATCAGGGTTCTAAATCACAACTGGGAAACTCCAGGTCTATGCACAGAAACCTGCCCTTTACATTGAGCTGTTTGCTCTTCTCCTATGGCAAACAGGGATGCTTACTCAAAGCTTTGCCCATTTGTCATGTGGACACTGGAGCATTATCTTCTTGTTGCATGAATATTACATCCAGTGACTGAGAACATCAATGGTGAAAGGATTACCAAAAAAAGCACATATTCAGCTACCTGACCTAAATCATCCCCACCCCCCACCCCGGAAGGATGTTCTTTTCTATATCTGTTTTAAGAGATAGCTTTGATGATGAAGCAATTATTCTCTGGCAGTTTGATGGAAGGTGTAGAGTTGACAAATGCTGTGTGATTCATAGTGCAGCTGGTACAAAATAGGGCTGAAAGTTTATTAACTGGGACTGGACGTTTTGAGCATATTATGACAGTGCTTTGTCAGCTGCACTGGCTCCCAGTCTGTTTCTGGGCCCAATTCAAACTGCTAGTTACAGTATAACCTTTAAAGCCCTAAATGGCTTGGGGGCAGGTTACTTGAGAGAGCGCCTCTCCTGTCCCATATTTCCGATTCTGACCTTAAGATCTTCTCCGGAGGCCCTCCTCCAAGTGCCCCTGCCAAAGGAGGTGAGGCGGGTGGCTGCAAGGGAGAGGGCCTTTTCAGTGGTTGCACCCCATTTATGGAATAGTGAAGTTTGCCTGGCTTCATCTCTTTGTTCCTTTAGATACCAGCTGAAGACCTTTTTGTTCACTCAGGCATTTTAAATTTTTGATATGATTTTGATTGATTTTAACAATGTATTTTAAATGGTTCTGTTCTGTATTTTGCATTTTATCCCCCCGCCCCCACTTTTTTGGTCTGTTATGATTTAATGCGTTGTGTGTTTTTATCTCATGTCTGAATGTTGTGTTGGAAGCCGCCCAGAAAACAATTTATTATGGGGCAGCTAAAAATGATGATGATGATGATGATGATGATGATCACTGACTTGCTACTAGAGCTAAAGAAAATGTGTCATGGCCTGGCATAACCAGTATGCCTACAGTACACTGCTAGTGCAATGGGGCAAAACTTGGCGAGGAGCACGGCAGGGATAGGGTGGAGTTCAGGAGAAATAATAGGCTTGTTCAGAGGCTGGGCATGCCAGGATGATAGTGCAATGTTACACTAACAAAAGAGGCAGCATATGTGAAAGCATTCTTACTGGAGTTAACAGAGAGCCTCAGATGACAGCCCCCTTCCCTCTCAGCCGCATTAGAGAACAGCATTCTTCTGACTATCTCACTGCAACATACTCAATCTATTCTGGCATTATTAAAGACCAGCAAGGGAACACAGTTCACATATCGAGACAGGTAGCATGACATTGCTCTGCTCCCATTTCTAGAGAACCATGGGCATACAAGTGGGAATCTGGGAGAGAGGGAACTTAGCAAAATTTGCAATCCTATCAGCAAACTAGGACAGACAGATGAACAAAGCATCTTCACTTGGCAACTTTATCAAATTCTTCTGCAGAACTCCAGACACAAATACCAATGTATTGTGAACCATAACTCTGCTCCTGAAATGGGGGCTACAAAGACATGGCATCCTACATGTGTAAGAAAAGGGGGTTCTCACCAGGGAAAGGGGGCTCACATTTTGAAGGATGACTCAAGAACTTTGGCTGTTCCTGCATGCCAAGGCCCCTAAGAGATGGGTGTGCAAATCACACACACATACTGAGGCTATTCTCATGATTGGCCAAAAGCGGGCTAAGGGAGCCTAGCCCGCTTTTGGCCGATTGTGTGCTGCAACAGGAGCTGCCCAGCAGCAAACCTCCCAAAGTACCCCCTCCCCTTAGACGAGGCTAACGGAGCAAGCGCTCTGTTAACCTCATCTATTTGATTGTGTAACACTGTGGTGTACGGCAACACACGAGCAGACCCCTGACCGGGAGGCTGCAAGCAGCCTCCCGGGCTCAGGGGTTTCTCCAGGATACCCTGCATGCTTGCACGGGGCATCCTGGAACCTCCAGGGGCCATGTGGCCCCTGATCCCCACCAGCTCTGTGACACAGCTGGCCGCCCAGGGCTGCCTTCTGATCGTCTGTGAGGAGAGCGGGCTAAGCCCGCTCTCCCCGCAGACCCGGAAGAAGCTCTTCTCACTGATAATGAGAAGAGCTTCACAGGGTCACACAGCATGTCTTCTCCTATCCCTGTGAGATTAGGGACAAGTGGCTTAACAGCCCTCCCTTCCTCAACAGCTAGTAGCAGTGTCACCCAATGCTGGTGTGATAAACGAGGCAATTGGGCTTTGTGAAGAGGAGGAGGAGGTAGAGGAACTGATGCTATTGTGTACTAGAAAAATAACTACCAGTTCCTGGCAAGTAACCAAATGACAGGCATCCAGGTTGAGAGTGTTAGGATCTTGCAGCATTCAACCTAGTTGGCCATCACAACCACTTACACATGCATGGTTACTCAGCCATTTCTCTGGGGAGACCTACGATCAGGTATCAAGCAAGAGATCTCTTGTATGGTTAGCCTATTCTGTTTCACTAAGCTAGAGCTCCATTGGGAGTGGTGTGCCTTGCTCTTTAGCCCTGGACGACAGTCCTGGGATGTTGGTGGGGCTGTTAGAAAGGGATATGTCATGACCATGGCCTCTAGGATATTACAAGGATTTTATCATGACTCTCTATTTTATGGTTGTGTGGTTAGGAAGCTGAGTTTCTGCATTTCATGCATGAGATGCTGCATTCTAGTCCCTGTGCCTTTTCATTTCTGCATTTAAATGTTTTGATGCTGGCACAACACCCAAAATCTAGATGTGACCTTGTGGAGGACATATACTTATTCCTACAACACGGGTAGGCAACACTGGCTCTCCAGCTGTTGTCTAACTACAACACCCATCATCCCTGGTCACAATAAATTGTGGCCATGGATGATAGGAGCTGTAGTTCAACATCAGCTGGAGAGCCAAGGTTGTCTACCTGGTCATGCAATATGACATCATGGACCGGGTCTCACGAACCGGGTCTCACGAATCGGTTTCTTGCAGTGAGCGGGAAGAGCAGGCTAAGCCCGCTCTCCCTGCTCACGAGTAGAGAGGGACCCCTGGGTGGCCGGATCGGCTGGATGGCCGGATCGGCTGCCCACACAATTGCCAGCTCCGAGACAGGGCTGGGGGGAGTGGGGGCTGCGCGGCACCTGGAAGCCCCAGTATGCCTGCATGAGCAGTATGCCCTGCTTTTCGCCTCCTGCTCGGGGCTCCACTCACGAGTAGCCATGGCATGGAGCTGTGCCATGGCTACTCACAAGCAGATAGCCCGGGTTTGTGGAGCACTCGCAAAGATAAGGGGCGGGCTACAGGAGCGGGTTAGCCGCTCCAGAACCACCGGGCTCGGCTGCAAGCCCAATGGTTCTGACGATCAGCAAAAATCAGGCTAGAGGAGGCTAGCCTGATTTTTGCTGAATAGCCTCCTTGTGAATAAAATTTGGGTATTGTACTGGAGAAAGACAACGCGGAAAAAAGATAATGCCATCAAAATAGCATCATCTTATGTATATTTGAACCTTTTTTGAGCCGATTTGCCTGCATTTTTCTTCATGGCAGAGACTGAAATGATATCAACTTTAAACTTCCGTGCCTCTGTGCTGTTGTGGGGGGGACATGAGGTGATGAAGGCATTCACTTACAAAGGCAAGTTCATTCTAAAAATCAGCAAAGGTTTGGGTCAGATTCGGGAGCCTTGGGTTAAGCATTCTGCTGTTTGATCCCTTTTCAACCCATCATGCTGTTCTTCTGCAAGGCTGTCAAACTCACAAAACAAAAGGTCTCTCACCTCCTCCTCTGCGAGGATTGGTTGGAGGAAAAACCCGGAACCAGCTGGTGCAAACGCACAGGAAAAAGATCTGCCAGGGATTGCAGAGAGAAGCCTACACTATGTGAACTGTCCGTTTAATGCCTCAAATTAAACATCTTGCAAATCTGCTGCAAAGCAGATTTGGTCTTCAGATACCTTGAGGCATAAAGCCATGTGTGAATAACCTCCTGGTGAAAGTGCCGATTTGTGTGAAAAAAATCTGCTTGCTGATTTCTGCAAATTACACTGTTAATAAAGGAGTTCGGCCATTTTATCCCCTGCTTAACTGGCACCCTGTTTTAAAGTTCTATGCCCTGCTCCTTAAAGGTGTATTGTCTACATACAGCATGAGCATTATCTGCTCCATACATTGTTAACATTTGACCACAGGTGTCTCTCTAATTCTGCATCTTATCTCAACTCATCATAAGCAGTGGAGGCCTTGGGAAAAATGCCCTGTAGGCAGGGGTTCTCAAACTTGGGTCCCCAGATGTTGCCACAATGCTGGGGATTATGGGAGTCGAAGTCCAATTACATCTGGGGAGAACTTCTATTGTAGGGCTAGTTAGTGGAGGAAGAGAGCATGGGGTTGCTGATTTAAACATCAAAACAAGAAGAGGCAGAGGGGAGAACTTTAAAAGGCTAACCTTTCAATTAAAAAAAGTAGCATTTACAATGTGAATTGTGGGGAGGAAAACAACGTACACAGAGAGGGAGCTCTCCTGAAAGTCCAAATTTCGATGGGAGAGCGCCGTGGGCGGGTGGGAGGGGAGGTTTGCGGAACCATGGGTCCATTGGACCTGCAGTTCCGTGTTATGTGCAAATGCAAGCAGCCATTGTGTGTTAGTATTCATAGTAGGAATTCAATCAGTTCCCATGCCAGATAAGAAATCTGCCTTCAGCCAAATATTCCTTGTTTGCAAGGAAGTGGTATATATGCAAATACTTCCCCCTTTCCTTTGATATATATCACAGAATTAAAGGCTTTATTTCAAACAGAAGCTGTATGACTAAGTTCTCCAAGGGTTTTAATTCTTTTTCTTCATCTTTTCTGACAGTTCTTTAATGACCTGGGGTAGGTGGGCCAAGATAATTAGAATTCCACTCATCCAACCATCAGTATATTAACTGCTACATTTAAAAGCACCTGCCTTTTCCAGCATGGAGATATAGAAAGAGTAATAGGAACTGCCCTTTGGAGGGCAATTAATAACATTATGTGGTTAGCACATTCCAGATTCAGTGAATTTTAAAATTTTAGTTCATGGTGGAATACATGATGGCAAGTTGTCATTAATTGTGGGACCCAGTTCTAATATTAGCTTAAGCACACATTCATCTTGAACTGAGAAAAATGGTTGCACCTTTTAGCAACCTATTTTCACCACAGGAGAAATCAATCATCATATACAAGTATAATAGTGATCATTAGTTGTATAGGTCTTATAAAACCACATTTATTATTCTTTAAATGCTTTTTAAATAAGAAGGATCTTTTTACTCATTCACTACTCAGAATGTTTCTGATGATGAACCAGCAGCCAACGGGGGAAAACACTTCTTACATGACAAAATACTTGATCAAATATTAGGGGCTTTCAGAGGACCCTATGAGGGTGGGTTGGGGGCTTAGGGAGCTCCTACCCTAGTAGCAACAGCTGACCAGAACCTCTTTTTGGGTCACTAAACCCAGGAAACACATAAGTAAGCCAGGTGAGGTGTCCATTGCTGAAATCAAGAGCTGGAAGCATAGTGAGTCCTCCAAAGGCCCTGCAGGCCTTCCCAGTATGCTTTGCACTGCCAGTAGAATGGAAAGACTTGTCATATGATCAGCTGCTCTCTTTGGTCATGAAGGGGCAGGATGCAGGCCCTGCCCTGCTGAAGTCTCTACAAGTATAGGATCATAGAGCATCCTTTGCAGAGTGGCACATTCACAGATGGCAGCCCCTGTAACCACAGCTCCCTATTGCTTCCAGGCCTCCTGCAGGTCTGCTGCTGATAGGAAAGTTGAGTGGATCCACATGACCAGGAAAGCTAAGTAGGAGAGCTCTCCTTTTCTCCTACCTTGATGAAGAGCAGGGTACAAAGGTTGGTCTAACCTGGTTTGAGCAACCTGGGTTGGAGAGCTTTTTGTGAGTTCACACAACCATGTAAACCTGGGTACAAGGCCTCCTACCCTGATGTTGATGGTTGAGTGAGCAGGTTTATAGTGTTTTGAGCTGGTCCGGAGGTTAAGAACATAAGAAGAGCCCTGCTGGATTGGGCTCAAGGCCCATCTAGTCCAGCATCATGTTTCACACTGTGGCCCACCAGATGCAGCTGGAAGCCTACAGCAGGAGTTGAGGGCATGCCCTCTCTCCTGCTGTTACTCCTACTGCTACAAGCTGATCGACTTGATGAATGGTTAGGGACAACTTCTAAGGCAGATAGATGTATCAAGGATCATGGGAATCCATCTCTTGAATGTTCAGATTCAATAGAGATCATAGTTATGGATGCAAGCCAAGCAAGCATAGATAAACTTCTTACAGTAGGAAAGACTTTAGATTCTAAGAGAAATAATTTATTGTGCTTTAAGTGCCCAAAAATTCCACAATCATGTCATGAAAGTTAACTCTTTACAATTCAACATAAAAATACATATGTTTCTCACCCAAGATCCTGAGATTTCTATGCCATGTTAATGGCAGAGCTCAGGTACATTTGGAGTGGCAAGGTCTTGTTAACCTTCCATATTGAGAGCTCCTAGGATGGCTCATTTTTTAACACACTACCAAAGTGCTTAAGATTTTCATCTCCCCCAATCCTCACAGCACCCACACATATAAAACATTCTATTTGACCATGCTGTAAGATGCTGCTGGGACAAACAAAAGGGGGGAAAGGTTGCTTAGCCACACACACAAGAGGGCTGGGAGAAAGGCAGAAGCATGCCTGCCCTCCCCCACAGACAAGCGGTGGTGCAGCGGAGGCCAGAGCTAGGATTGGAAGGAGGAAGTCCTCCCACATCCCAGTGTGCTCCGTGCCAGCAATGCAGCTCAACGCAACCACTCCTTCTCCCCAGCTTGCTGCCCCAAATGGTGGTGGGCCATGGGGAAGCCATCTACCCAGCAGCAATTGAACAAATGATCACCTGCTGAGGTAGAATGAACCCTCGTGGAAATGCTGGATAGAAAAGGCGGACTGGAGCAGCGAGGAGTGGAGGGTTCCTGGCGCTCCTGATGACATAAGAATGCCCTCAAAGTCTAGACGTACTTGCGGATTTTGTGTGCGAAAGGATGAGCCCTGAATCTGTACTGTACTTTGCTGCACCCTAACAATATCTAGTTTCTTTGCTGCATCCTAACAAACAAGTGCTGTCCTTGTTTGTAGTGGTCTATGGTTGATACAAATAAATTGACTGGACTGAACCTTGGAGACACTGATTGATTTAGTTTCTGCTTCCAGACAGGATGTTCTCTCACTGGAAACTGTTATCAGCTGTCAGAAGAAGCTTTAAATTGTCTCTCTTTATCCTGTATTTCTCTCTCTGTTACCATCTGAGTTCTTGCTTGGGAATTATTATCTGTTAGCAATGATACTTTAGCAGCTCAAGTATCTGAAGAATAATTTAAAAGTTTCTTAACGTTTAGACAGGTGGGAGTATGTAGATGAGACGTTCGTCTAAAGTATTAACACTAATGACCCATTCCTGTGCGGATGGAAATACATCAGCTTATAACTCCTGAATATCTTAGCCTGGTTCAGACATTAAAATCATTCACATGACCAGCCCTACCTGGGTACGGCTGGTCGTGTGGAGTGCCAGGATTGGTCTCGATCCCGATCCCTGCGCTCTACATGGGGGTAGCCCAGGTTTTTTTACTTCAGCATGAGCATCCACAGAGCCAGGTGGCAGGAGCGCCTGGCAGGTGAGGAAAGCCCTCAATGCACTGAGCTTCTGGCACAGTGCATTGTGGGATGCTGGAGGATGTCCTCTTCTGGCTGCCAGGTCTGTTGCTCACCACAGCGCTGCTCATGTGCCGTGGGAGTGGCAGGCCTTCAGGACAAAGGCTGCTCATGTGCAGGGAAGCAGGTAGGAGCCTGCCTCCTTGCCAGCATAAGGTAAGCGGATCATGTGAATGGCTTTATTACGTTGTACATGCGGTTAGGTATCTACACGTTTCTGTGTGAATGATTGTGCATACGTTGGTTTTAAAAGTGAATTTGGGTACAGGCCTCCTCAAATGCAGGGTACAGATAGGATGTGCGTTGAACAAAATGTGTGAATATACATGTGTGCAGATCAGTACATGCATACACTGTACATAGGAATATAGGAAGCTGCCATATACTGAGTCAGACCACTGGTCCATCTCGCTCAGTATTGTCTACACAGACTGGCAGCAGCTTCTCCAAGGTTGCAGGCAGGAATCTCTCTCAGCCCTATCTTGGAGATGCCAGGGAAGGAACTTGGAGCCCAGATGCTCTTCCCAGAGTGGCTCCATCCCCTAAGGGAAATATCTTAGTGCTCACATTTCTAGTCTCCCTTTCGTATGCAACCAGGGCAGACCCTGCCTCACTTAAGGGGACACGTCATGCTTGCTACCACAAGACCAGCTCTCTTGCATACCTCTCTCAAGACGGTACCTCTCTCAATAAGTACCCCTCTCAAGATGGAGGTACTTATTGTGTGGGGTCGGAACTTGGGAGATGATTTTGATCTGCCGGTTCTAGATGGGATCAGGCTACCCCGGAAGCAACAGGTGATCAGTCTGGGGGTGCTTCTGGATCCAAACCCCTCCCTGGTGTCCCAGGTTGAGCTGGTGGCCAGAGGTTATTTTTATCAGCTTCGGCTAATACGCCAGCTGCATACATTTCTTGAGATGAATGATCTCAAAACAGTGGTACATCTGCTGATAACCTCTAGGCTGGATTACTGCAATGCACTCTATGTGGGACTGCCTTTGTATGTAGTCTGGAAACTGCAGTTGGTTCAGAATGTGGCAGCCAGGTTGGTCTCTGGGTCATCTAGGAGAGACCATATTATTCCTGTGTTGAAGGAATTGCACTGGCTACCGATATGTTTCCTGGCAAAATACAAGGTGCTGGTCATTACCTGTAAATTCCTAAACAGCGTAGGCCCTGGGTATCTAAGAGAACGTCTTCTTCACCATGGGCCCCACCACCTGCTAAGATCATCTGAAGAGGTTCTGAAGAGGTTTGCCTGCGGCTGCTGCCAACTCATCTGGCGGCTACTCAGGAACGGGCCTTCTCCGTTGCAGCCCCTGGACTTTGGAATGTGTTCCCTGTTGAAACAAGAGCCTCCCCATCTCTGGCAACATTTTAAAAGGCACTGAAGACACATTTATTCACCCAAGCATTTAATTAGATGTATAGTTTTAAATATTTTTAATACTGGGTTTTAAATGTTTTTAATCTTTTAAATGATTTTAAGTGTTAATGGATTTAATGTTTTAAATGTTTTTAATTGTAAACCACCCAGAGACGCAAGTTTGGGCTGGTATAGAAATATTATAAATAAATAAATAAATAAATAAACAAACAAACAAATAAATAAATAACCTACTCTCACTTTCCTATGAAACCATCAACTGGCATCTAGACTTGCCAGATGCAACCAGCCTTCCACAGTTATGCTCACTGTGGGAAGTGAGCAGGGCCCAGTAGGACAACTGATACCAGCCCTGGTCTTCCTCTCAGCCTTGGAGCTGAAGAGGTAGGTGGGAATAGTCCCAGCAGCTGCACTACAATCCCTGGCCCCTCCCCAGCTTTAGGGTTGGGAGGAAGGTTGGGGACTGTTTGGCCAAGCTGCCTTGGACATGCAGGGTCAAACATAGACAGACATCTGTACGCACGTGCCATGTAATGTCTGAATAGGGACTAGATCGTATGTGTAGTGAACATAATGTGTGAATAGGGCTCCTGTGTCCCCTCTGTCAGGTGCATGCAGATTGCATTGCACCGCATCTCCATTGAGCCTTCACTCCAGTCCAGTGTAAATTACTGATTCCCAATAATGGTGCCGTGATCTGTGGCCACCTGATAATGTGGCTGGTGTGGGGGCGGGGGGGGGGGAAGGCTCTGTAGGGCCATACTATATGTCCATCCTTCAGAGATTTTGCTGAGTCAATAAGCTGGAGTAGTCTTAATGGAGGTAAGGGGAGGGTGTTTTGTTTTTTTAAATACCACTGATTGTCTGTCCATGTACCACTGATCAGTACCACCAATTGTTTTCTATACCACTGATTGTGTGTCCATGTGATTTGTAGATCTATTTCCCAATCCCTTTTTCATTTAGAAGGGCCAGAGATTACTTGTTTACAGAAGCTCCTATATATTGTGGGTATTTTAGAGAGGGATTTACCCACACAATGTCACCAGATATTGCAAAATGACAGAGAAGGGAGCAATTCAGCACTGAAAAATCCCACTGAGCTGAAAATCTGATGGATGTGACATATCTTGTGTATGAGATACATCAAGGCGATTGCAAAAACATTTAAATTATTTATAGATATCTTTAAAAGATAACAGACATCCATCATTATTTTTTTAAGCCTACACTCAACTTCTGCTGCTGAGTACACAACTTTTGTTGAAAGAAAAAGGATAAAATTGTCATTTGGAACAAGTTCCTAGAGTGAGATGAAAAAGATAAAAACTGGAGACAGTGCACTGTTACCTCTTCTTGACATAATGAGGCCAGATAGATTCTGTCTCTTCTCCAGCCCTCTTAAATAATTCCCATCTGGAACTTGATAACGGATGATTTAAACTGATTTGCTCAAGTTCATTGGAGGTGCTGCTATCTCATCTTCTCAACTTGCCCTTGCCTTATTGGCCTGCAACATCCACCAAAACTGTCCTGTCTGTTTCCTGTCACATCATAATGTGATCCTTTGATCCACTGGATAAAGAATTTCAGCAGAGGTGTGTAAGGCCCTTTCCACACTCTCAGTGTGCTCCTTTCACTTCTAGGCAGGCTGTGCAGGGTTTTAAAGAAACCCCAGTGAGGAATGCCTAGAAGGTAGGCATGCCTCTGCTTACTCAGCAAGGGGGCACCTTTTAAAAGTGGTGATTCTCTTTATTTCGCAGGGGGAGCGCAATGAGCCCTATCCAACCCCAGCACAGCATCCTTCCAGTGGCTGTTGCTGGTGTTTGTCTTATATTTCTTTTTTAGATTGTCCCCCCTGGGGACAGGGATCCATCTTTATTTATATCTGTGTAAACCACTTGGGGAACTTTTGTTGAAAAGTGGGACATAAATATCATATTTGTATGGCACAGCCACAAGATGGACAAAAGCCGTGTGGGCGCAGGCGCAGGTGAGGGAGCTGAGGCTGGCCAAACTCCCTTATGGCAGTGCAGACTTGCTCTCCTTCCTCCACCTCACTTCACCCAGTTTGCAGCTGCTTCACTAGCTATAGGGCTTGCTTTGCCTCTTGCTCTTTCACACAACAGAAAGCAACCCCCCCCAGCTAGTGAATAGGGTTCCCATATTCTGGCTTTCCAAATCTGGGTGCCTCGTTTGCATAAATGTAAATAAGACTAAACCAATGACAACCAGCCTCAGGATTGACAATGAAGACATTGAAGTGGTGGATAGTTTCTGCCTTTTAGGATCGACCATCAACAGTAAAGGATCCAGCAGTCAAGAAATACGCCACAGACAAGCACTTGGTAGGGTTGCAATGAAGGCCTTGGAAAGGATATTTAGATGCCGTGACATGTCTATACCTACAAAGATTAGGACCATTTGGACCATGGTTTTCCCCGTGACACTCTATGAATGTGAAAGCTGGACTTTGAAGAAGCAAGATAGAAAAAGCATTGATGCTTTTGAACTTTGGTGTTGGAGAAGCCTTTTGAGGATACTCTGGACAGCCAGGAAAAACAACAAATGGATCATAGAACAAATCAATCCAGAATTTTCACTCGAGGCACACAGACCAGGCTCAAACTCTCATACTTTGGAGATATTATGCGGAAACCCAGCTCCCTTGAGAAGTTCATAATGCTGGGAAACGTTGAAGGAAAGGAAAGAGGATGACCAGCAGCAAGATGGATGGACTCGATTACAACAGCAATGAATGCACCACTGAGAGATCTTAAAGGCCAAGTTGAAGACAGATCATCCTAGAGAGAATCTATCTATGTGGTCACTAAGAGTCGACACCAACGTGATGGCACTTAATCAATCAATCAATCAATCAATCAGCATATTATGTAAATTGGTTTGAAAATAAATTTTGAGCAGAATAGTGACTTCATGTTTTGCTCCATAACTCTGCTTCTATAAGGGCTAGAGCTTAGGTTTTTTCCCCCTCCTTTAATGAAAGCTGAAATCTGGGTGAATCTGGGTAGGTGAAGCAAACTGCATGAGATGCTTAAAATCTGGGTGAAACCTGAAATTCCGGGGGGGCATGGCAACTCCACTAGTGAATCAACTGAAAGCCGGGAGAGATTGAGGAAGGGAACAGGAAGGACACACTGGCATCAATAGGAGGGGCTGGTCTGCCTCCTTCCCCCTGACATTGGTGTGTCTCTCTCCTGCCCTTTCTCTGTGTTTCCTGGCTTGCAACACAGCTGGAGAGTTTGGTGCAAAAGCGCGAGAGGGAAAGCAAGTCCTCCAGCTAGTGAAGCGGCTGCAAGCCGAGAGAAGCTGAAATAGGGCAGGCAATGGAGGTGGGCTGCCCCGATGTTGGCATGGGTTGGGTGTCTTAGGGTATGGCATAGGTGTGTTGGCCTGGTGTCAGGGTATGGGTGGCAGCATCTGAGCTGACGGTGCCAGAGCTAGAGACAGTGCTGAAATGGATGGTGTATTGATCACATTTGAATTTTATTCTTCCTCCAAATAGCTCAGGGCCTGACTATCCTATTTTATCCTAACAAAAATCTGGTGCAGGATAGGCAGGGAGAAAGTGGCTTGCTCAAGGCTAGAGAGTAAATTATAAGCACTGATTTGAATACTTGGTCACATTGAGTGTTTTATTCACTATGCCACTCGCTTCCCCTCCCCCCCCCCGTCGGTTCCCTTAGGAATTGAATATATGCAAGTGAAGAATTGTCAAGGAAGTCCAACACAGATGCGTTGGACTTCAGGAGATGAAACTTCTCAAAAATGAGGGGACTGGTAAAAAGGAGGTTGAAAGGGAAAGTTGGGAGGGTAAATAATTCTGGAAAGCATGGAACCTATTTAAAACCATAATACTAGAAGCTCACTTGGAATGTATACCAAGAAGGAGGAAAAAGCACCACCAAGTTCAGGAGGACACCAGCAGGGCTAACAGGTAGAGTCAAGGAAGCTATAAAATGGAGGTCCTGCCCAAACGAAGAGAACAGAAAGGAACATAAACTCTGGCAAAAGAAATATAAGGAGACAATAAGGGATGGAAAAATGTTTGAGGAGCATATAGCTAGAAGTGTCAAGGGAAATAGCAAAAACTTTTTTAAATATACCAGAAGTAGCAGGGGCAGAGCCACCACTGTGCATATGGCTTCAAAGAACCTGGGCTGCCAATGGAAAGGGCTGCTGAAACCCTCGGGGTTGTAGTTCAGGCTCCGGAAGAGCTCCAAGCAAACTCCCCCTGCCCACGTCCGGGCTCCGGAGAGCTCCGAGCAAGCTCTCCCCTGTCCTTTTCAGGCAGTGTTTGCTGCCTGACAGCCTTTATTTCCCTTTCTCTCCCTCCAGTGAGGGAGAGAAAGGGAAATAGATGTTGTCCGGCAGCAAGTGCAGCCTGAAATGACAGTGGGGGATCTCACTCAGACTCTCTGGAACTCGAGGCCACGCCCCCTTTGTGCATGATGTCACTGTGTGGGGGTGTGGCCTCGAGCTCTGGACAGCCTGGGCGAGCTCTCCCCTGTCATTTCAGGCAGCTCTCGCTGCCTGACAACATCTATCTCCCTTTCTTTTCCTCACTGGAGGGAGAGAAAGGAAAATAAAGGCTGTCAAGCAGCAAGTGCTGCCTGAAAAGGACAGGGGAGAGCTCACTCAGGGCTCTCCAGAGCCTGGTTGTGGGGAGTTCTCCTGGGGCTTTTCCAGAGCCTGAGCTATGACCTGTGAGCGTGACACCACACTCACAGGACATCGCTAGAGGGTCTGCAGGGTGGGGCCGAACCCAGGCTGTTGTTTGGCTGGCTCCACACCTGAAAGGAGAAAACCTGTCTGGGAGGCGGTTGGCCCCTTAGATGAAGAAGGCATGAAAGGGATCATTAAGGAGGACAAGGAGATTGCAGAGAAGCTGAATGAGTTCTTTGCATCTGTCTTCACAGCAGAGAATACTGACCATATACCTTCTCTGGAATTGAGCTTTTCAGGTTTAGCAGCTGAAGAATTGGACCAATTTAATAGCAACAGTTCCTGCATATGAAGCTGTGGAAGGATTGGCTGACTTGCCCATCTAAGATGTTCCCCTTGCTGCCACCACAGCTGCTTGGGCTCCACCTCCTGCAGACTCAGCGGCTTGAGAGGGAGACAGCCTGGCCTTTGCTTTCTTCCTGCCTGGCCTTTGCTCTTCCCTTTCTAGCCGTTGCCCAGGAAGAGGAGGAGAATTACCCAAGTTACCTCCCTCCCTTCCACAGAAAAGTGAGAAATGGCCAGGAACAGATTAGGTAGAGAGTGGATGGCAAGGGTGAACAACTTCTGGTTCTTCACTATCAACTTCTTTGTTACATGTCTGAACATTTGTGACTAATACACCTCCAGGTTTGAGAGTAGCCAAGAGAGAGAGAAAGAGAGAGAGAAAGAGAGGGAGAAAGAGAAAAGGCCTTGATTCAGGAACCAATCTCCATTTATAATATTGTTTTCTATGGGAAAATGGGTTCCGAGTTAAGACATTTTAAGACACAGTTAAGTTTTAAAAAAACCCTCAAGGAAGTACATATTAAATAGTCCTGATATGAGAAACCACTGAAACAATACTGAGCTGATTATCAATAGATAATTTAGATTGGTATATGCTGGTTATCAATAAAATGCCAAATGGTGCAGAGAGTTATACATCTGCATCAGATCAGAAAGTAGAGGAAGAAGGGATTGGCAACATTTATCTACAGACACCTTTAAGCCAATTGGCAACTCTCCATTGAATGCATATATCTACATCGTCTATAACCTCCACCAAGGCCGTGAGGAGAATTTTATGATGACTCTGCTTCCACAGGTTTATGATCAGGTGCAGATGTATAGTAAAATTCTCCTCAGCATTATGAGCATGTCAGCACCTGTTAATTTGCCAGTAGTTATTCTTAGTCTCTGACCTATGGGGCCCCAAAAAGTTCAGTATTGCCCCCCATGCTGTTTAACATCCCCATGAAAGCACTAGGAGAGGTCATTAGGAGGTTTGGACTGAAGTGTCATCAATATGCAGATGACACTCAGTCTATCTTTCTCTGACATCAGATCATAAGGAAGCAGTGGATGTACTGAACTAGGGGCTGGAGGCGGTAATGGGCTGGATGTGGTCTGGCAAACTGAGGCTAAAAGAGAAGCCAATTGGAATAGGATGATCCAATCTGCTCTGGATGGAGTTGTACTCCCCTTGAAAGAGCAAGTGAACAGTTTGGGGGTATTACTGTTTTTGGATGCTCAGGCGGTGACCAAGGGTGCCTTTGCATAGCTTCAGCTAGTGTGCCAGTTGTGTCCCTTTCTTGAGAAGGCAGATCTGGCCACAGTTACCCATGCTTTAGTCATGTCGCAGCTGGATTACTGCAATGTGTTTTACATGGGGCTGCCCTTGAAGACTATTCAGAAACTTCAGTTGGTGCAGAATGCAGCTGCCAGGGTTCTCTGTGGAACTGCTCACGCAGAGCATATTACACCTATTTTGAAAAAGCACTGGCAAATCACATCTGTGATTTGTTCAGGCTTTTACCCTTTAGGCCCTGCTGGGTCTCTCGACATACCTGCTTCTGTTTGTCCTTTTAATGGGGTTTTTTTTGTGAGTGGGTGGGTATGGTTTTTACTGTTTAACTGATTGTAAGATTTCAAATGTGATTTGTA
This sequence comes from Hemicordylus capensis, assembly GCF_027244095.1. Taxonomy (NCBI): domain Eukaryota; kingdom Metazoa; phylum Chordata; class Lepidosauria; order Squamata; family Cordylidae; genus Hemicordylus; species Hemicordylus capensis. The sequence goes on along the minus strand of NC_069660.1, from coordinate 277,653,517 downwards.
TGGAGTTTTATTGTCTTATAACTTTTGTAAACTGCCTTGCGATATCTTATGAAAGGTGGTATAAAAACTGAACAATAAATAAATACAAAATCCTCAACCTGTAACATTCAAGGACTTGTAACTTTCAAGTACACACTTCAATATGATCCGATATCCTAACAGGGACTCTGGTAAGAGAGATATTATCCTTATAGACCGCAGCCACTCCACCTCCCCGCCCACATCCCCTCACCCGCTCCTCTACAGAATATCCTGGAGGGAGAAGCTGGGACCAAACTGGGCCACTAGCCTCCCCCAACCAAGCCTTAGTAATACACATCAGGTTGGCCCCTTCATCCATAATCAAGTCATGGATGAGTTCAGCTTTATTTTGGACCGATCTGGCATTACAGAGGAGCAGTGAAAGGCTATGTGGGTTGTTGGCAGTGCTCCTGAGGTCAAATTGCTGGCAGGACAGCCGGAAGGGGAGACAGCTAATAAATTTCTGACTACCCTTCCCATGGAATGGCCTGCTGACCTGCCAACGTTACTTCTTCTATTCCCCACCACCACTGAGATAGCTGCCCCATAGCCAACCAAGGCACCCCCTGTGTCCCCATCTCCAGACGAACCCAAACACATTACAGCAACTTCAACCCAAGTCCAAAACAGCTTAAAACTGATTAAACAGAAGTCCTCTAGACCTCGCCCTTGTTCTCCCCTGGAGTGGCTCACCCAAAGGGGCAACCCCACCAGTGGCAGGCCCACCACCACAAGGAGCCTTCCTATAAAGCCCAGTACTGAGCAGATGACCCAAGGAACAGCTGGGTCACTCAGGGGCTGGTCCCAATCCTGCCCACACTTCCCACAGCCCCATAGGGGAAGCAGAAGCAGGCAGGCAACAACAGAAGGAACCCCAGCACCCACCTGGTCTTTCACTCTAGGCAGTACCAGATGGGAAGTGGATGGACTCTCCCTTTCCCTCTCTGCTGGGCTTCTAACCCAGAATTTGTTTGAATTTTAACATTCAAACAGTTAAAAACCCTGGAAAAACCAGGGCAAACAATTAAAACAATTTAAAACAGTTTACAACAATTTAAAAACCCTGGAAGGCCAGGTCAAACAGATAGGTTTCAAGGGCTCTCCTGAAAGACAATAATGAACTCAAATTATGAATTTCTGCATTCTACAGCCCAGGAGCAGCTACAGAGAAGGCCTGCCTCTGAGTCGCCACCAGACGAACCAGTGGTAACTGGAGACGGACCTCCTCAGATGACCTTAATGTGCAGTGGGGATCATGCAGAAGGGCTTGACCCTGCTTTTATCCTCTATTCTTCAAACCCTGCACTGTGGGATCACCCGTTGTCTCTCCCTGCAGCAGGAAGTATAAAGGGCTTCTTAGCTGAGACAGGCTTTGTCTCAGTATCAAGATCCTCTTATGCTGGTGTGGTTATCCTGCTATGTCTCCTCCTGGTGGTCTGCTTGGTGTGATCCTGGAATCATTCATGATTCGTGTCTCCTGTTCTATCCCTCTGGCTCTCAACTGCTACATGGCTTGACCTCCAGTGTGTTACTGGCTCTCTGCTCCTTTCTTAACTCTCTGGCTCCTGGCTGGCTACCTGGCTTAACCTCTGGTGTGCTCCTGGATCATGGTTCCTGACTTGACCCTCTGGCTACCTGGTTTGACCTCTGGTGTGCTCCTGGCTCTCAGCTCCTGACATGACCCTCTGACTCCTGGCTGGCTACCTGGTTTGACCCCTGGTGTGTTTCAGGTTCTCTGCTCCTCTTTTGACCCTCTGGTTCCTGGCTGGCTACCTGGTGTGGCCTCTGGTGTGCTCCTGACCCTTGGCTCCTGACTTGGCCCTCTGGCTACCTGGCTTGACCTCTGGTGTGCTCCTGGCTCTCAGCTCCTGACATGACCCTCTGACTCCTGGCTGGCTACCTGGTTTGACCCCTGGTGTGTTCCTGGTTCTGAGCTCCTGTTTTGACCCTCTGACCCCTGGCTGGCTACCTGGCTATCTGGTGTGCTGCTGTCTCTTGGCTCCTGACTTGATGCTCTGGCTCCCTGGTTTGAACTGTGGTGTGTTCTTGGTTCTCAGATCCTCTTTTGACCCTCTGGCTTCTGGCTGGCTACTTAGCTTAACCTCTGGTGTGCTCTTGACTCTTGGCTCCTGTCTTAACTCTCTAGTTCCTGGCTGGCTACCTGGCTCGACCTATGATGTGATCCTGGTTCTCAGCTCCTGATTTGACCCTCTGGCTACCTGGTTTGACCCCTGGTGTGTTCCTGGTTCTCAGCTCCTTTTTGACCCTCTGACTCCTGACTGGCTACCTGGCTTGATCCTTGGTGTGTGTTTTTCTTCCAGGCCCCTAGGAGCCCTCGGATATTATATAACCAAACAAATCAAACCTGCTGCCAGGTGGTGAGAATTTGACTGTGCATCATGCAGGATGCTACAAATAACTTTTTGAGACTATTCACACGGGTGTGCAAAACCGGGCTAAGGGAGCCCAGCCCGGTTTTGCAGGCCCAATCCCAGTGGCTACATGGCAGCAAATCCACCTGTGGTGCCTCCCTCTTAAATTAGGTTAAGGGAGAGAGTGCTCCCTTGACCTCATTTTTTCGATTGTGTGTCAGCCGCGGCTGCTTGTAGCAGGCACACCCTGGGGGGGTCCCAATAATGCACCGCACACTCATGTCCCGGCACCCCGACCCCGGGAGCTGCAGCAGGAGCTACTGCTCATCTGGGCAGGGGATCTGCCCACCCAGGGGAGGCAATGAGCTAGTCTGCGGAGGAGGTGAGTCAAATCTCCTCTCCCTACAGAACTCCATGGAGTCTTCTCATTGATCATGAGGAAAGCTCCTTTGTGTGCATTCTTAAGATCACCTAATGGGTATTTATGTATGGATTACAGGGTTGTTTTTCCCCCACTTATTTTATTTGCTATCTCCTTCTTCAGCCTGTATCAGACCCTTAAGGAAGCTCTGAGCATTAAATTATGTTTCAGTTTCAATTTAGAACAGACAAAGGGGTTGTGATCTTCTTTATGAGGCCCTGGAAAGAAAGTCTAAAACAGTTTTTATTTCTGAAAGGCAGAGCAGGACAAATGCAGCAGATGAGTCGAATTCCTGGGGTTTGTTTTGTTTTGTTTTGTTTTGCAAGGCTAAATAAAGGGTTAAACGTAGCCTACACATTGCTGCAAGCAATAGCAGCTGGTTTATGTCATAAACCTGTCTCTTCTGGTGATTAAATGCGTGGCATAATCCTCTTTATTACATACTTCAAAGCATTCAAGGATGCAATTACAGAGGGACAGTGTGGCATACAGACATGTACATTACAGGCAGAGGTGCACTTATGTAATTTTGGAGCCTGAACCCAAAGGCCTTTGGAGGGCCCCCTCCCATGGCTGCAAGTTAAGCATCATCTCCCTACACACACACACACACACCCCATGAAACATGCAGTATTTTTAACAAGGGGGTTCTTGAGGGCACAAACAGCAACTGAACTCACAAGAATATAAAAGAGATATATGTTTGTCAATATGCATTAGAAGAAACCTTTCAATGCACAATTCAACATATTCCCGTCCTATATATTTGGGATTTCCCCCCCTTTTTAAAGGATTTGGGGGTCGCCAGGCCTCTGATTTCAGGTGGTAAGAGCGCTTCTGATTACAGGAATGGTGCAAGGCTTTTAAACATAGAAGTGCAGTTAGGTAGTTTTGTACCCTGGACATAATCAGTATGCATATGCTGCCACCACCACTGTGCCACCTCCCCCACCAAAAAATAAGCATCCTCTCTGTGTATATATATACACATTTCAACCCAAACCCTCAGGTCTGGGCCATAGTGCTTTTGCCAACAACAACAAAGACTATGCAAAGCCCCAATTGATTTACACAGCTTCATGACCATTCACAAACTAACTGGGACACAAGACATGCCCCTAGCTCCACAGTTCAAACACAAAACCAACTTGGACATATAGCGCATTTGTAAGGGGGGGGTTTAAAACCACAACACATGCCCCTTGCTTACAGTTCTCATGCAGACCTTTTGGATTACAAACTAACTCAGCATAGAGCATTTGTAAAATAAAGGAAAAATGTCTGTTTATTCAGATGTAACAGTCCGACTTTCACTTGGTGTGAAGTACTCTATGGACAGAGATAACTCTTTCTGGTAGCTTTACTACAGTATGGAACCATTCATTTAAAATCACAGGTCCATGTGCCTACTCTCCTAGAGAGCTCCATGGTTTCCCCCAAGGAAATGGAATAGATTGGCCTAGAGTTCTGAAACTCTGGAATGGATTGGCCTAGAGTTCTGAAATTGAGCTCAGATATAGGACAGGAGAGCTGAACTCTGGGTATAGGTTTTGAAGTGGATTGGTCAATTCATTGATTTTTAATAATTTCCTGAATTTAAAAAAACTTCAAAAAAGTTCAAGTCCTATAAGTGGCTTCTTTAATGGCAGAAAATTACAAAAACTTCTGGAACTGAAGCCCGACTCTGGACCATCATTCCATCCCCATGTGAAGGAATTTGCTTTAATAAAAAAATTTGACATGCCCCCCCCCCCCGGGCTTAGAGAACTGAAAATGGGCACATATGTAGTCCAGGATGGCAGGACTCTGTATATTTTTATTTCAAGGAAATTGGTCAATCCTGTGTTTTTTAATGAATTTTTCCTACTGTAGTAAAGCTACCAGAAAGAGTTGTCTTGCATAGGCTTTTTTGTTGTTGGCAAAAGCACTATGGCGCAGACCTGTGGGTTTGGGGTGAAACGTATATATATACGGAGAGGATGCTTATTTGGGGGGGGGGCAGTGGCGCAGTGGTGGCAGGTGTGAGGTGTTTGCCATTTCCTCACCTGAAATTGTAACTGAAAATTATGCACACAACAGAGCAATGACACAACAGAACAATGACTGCTTTGCTGCGCAGCTAAGTGTAATGCCTGTCTTAAGATACTCTTAATGGGCTTGGTTCTTACACACACTTGCTCTGTGAGCAATCTCTTCCCTACAACACCTGGGCCTTCTGTATGCAAGTGGATGCTCTACAACTGAGCTACAGCCCCATCTCCCAAGGGAAATATCTTACCGCAGAAAGTGCTCACCTGTAGTTACCCATCCAAGTGCAAACCAGGGTAGCTACTGCATCGCAAAGGGGACAATTCATGCTCTACACCGCAAGACCAGTTCTCCTCCCTTCTTTCTATCTATACCTAAAGAGAGTTCTATGACTTGTCCACAGCCACCCCTAGGAAGTATACTAAGCTAGGTCCCAGACTTTGACTATGAGGACCAGGGGTGTCGTTTAGGGGGGACGTGCAGGGATGGAGCGCTGGTACTTCTCGGCTTCCCAGGGGTGTTGTTTAGGGGGGACGTGCAGGGATGGAGCGCTGGTACTTCACGGCTTCTCAGGCTCTTGGGGTGGGCATGGCCATGGGGGCTGTCATGGAGAGCGCCTGCACTTTGCAACTACATCAAAGATGAGCACTATCCCAAGTACTAGATCAAGTTCTAGACAGCTTAGCTTCCCAAATGACTTTTCTCATCAATCTAAAAACAGTCTGAGAGGACCTTTATTACCTTTTAATTAACTTAAAGCTGAACACTTTTGCTATTTGCTACTATTTCCCCCCAAACAAGTGCTATATATATATATTTGCCCTTGGTTTGTAAGCTGAGGACAAACTGATGGGAAAGGTGGACCCCAAAGAATTGGTGGTGGTAGTTTGCCCTTTAATTACAGATAAATACAGTTCTTTGAAAACTCTAGCTGCATTTATCAAAACCAGTTGTAAGCTCCAGAACAGACCACCTAGCGGGCAGAGCTATTGAGCTAGCAGGAGGAAATATTTACTGGCATTTCCTTCAGGCCTACGTGCTTTCTGAACTTCTGTAATTCAGACTTTGCCCAGAGCAGAAACCTCTGTAAAATGGTTTTAACTCATGGGTGTTATGGCTTGTGCCTAATGCAGATTAGAAAGAAAGAAAGAAAAGAAGATAGTCTGTAGAGTGCATAAACTGCTTCTCAAGGAACTGATTTAGTTAGGTGCTGTTTGAAGTAAAAGCCAAATTAATTAAAAGTTGTGGTTTGCCTTGGTTTTGCAAGCTTCATTGTGGGCAAACGGCCATTAATTAAGGGGGATGATGAAGGTCTTAGCATGACACAGCACTAAGCCATGACTGCACACACACACACACACACACACACACACACAGAGGCCGGTTCACATTATCACAGCCCCCTACATGTTGTCATGTCAGAGCTGCAGCAAAAATGCACCTGCCCCAATGTCATTAAAGAACATACTGATGTGTTCTTGGCACATCTTTTAATCTGATGTGAGGGGTGATCATTGGAATCATCCCTCTACCCTCTACATCAGGCCTGTACAACCTTTTTGCCCAGTGGCGCAGTGGGAAAATGCTTGACTAACAAGCAGAAGGTTACCTGCTGGTACTATATCGGACAGCAGCGACAGAGGAAGATGCTGAAAGGCATCATCTCATACTGCATGGGAGGTGGCAATGGTATACCCCTCCTGTATTCTACCAAAGAAAACCACAGGGCTCTGTGGGTGCCTGGAGTTGAAATCAACTTGACAGCACACTTTACTTTACTTTCTAGGGAGGAAAGTCTTGCTGCAACAGCAAAAGCAATGAAGAGCACTTGACCTGTGACAAGCAGCAGCAGCTCAATGCATTTGTCCACTTGAGACCAAAGTGTTCCTCACTCACCTTGCTGGTCCCACTCCTGTACCAAAGCCCATTAACACCACCCCTCATCCTCCTTTCCCCCCTGACTCCAACCCTCTGCTCCCTTGCTAATTTTAGTTTAATGAATGTGCTAAAAGTTGACCTCAGCCCCTGTACACCAAGTTATGGTAGTTTCCAGGCCACCAGGACATTTGAGTTGTGCACCCCTGCTCTACATGTGCTGCAAAACCCTGCAGTCCTGATCACATGTAGGGTCCATGTTCATGTAGGGGCCATGCTCATGTTCACACACACACGTACTTCTGTAAATGGGCTCTAGCTGATTGGGTCAAGTGCCATTCACAACATTCCAGCTGCTTTTGCTCTACCTTTCTTTCCCCTTTTAAATATTTAAAATATGTATATCATTCTTTTCTACTATAAAAACTTTTCAACGTTGTTTACAAAATGTACAATACAATACAATACAATACAATGGATAGTTATATACCGCTTTTCAACCAAAATCCCCAAAGTTTACATACAGAAATAAATTTACATACAGGTTTACATACAGAGATAAATTAATAAATTAATTAAAATGTAGCATAAAATAACAGTGCAAACACAGTAAAACAATTACATTTTAAAAGAAAACCCACAGAGGTAAAATCTTAGAGGTAAATTAGTTTAGATATTATTTTATTTTAGATAAAATAATTTCTAAAATTAAATCAAAGGAAATAAATAATATCAGGTCAAAGGAAGCAGACAATGAAAATAGCAATCACCAACAGTAAAAGCCTTGGAGAATGAAAAAGTCTTGAGCTGTCCCCAATGTGGCATCGTGATTAGAGAGCTGGACTTTGACTGGGGAGACCCACGTTCAAATCCCTACTTAGCCATGAACCTACTTCCTAGCATGGTGGTGAGGGATAAGGAGATGGAGGGCTCTACCAGTCTGAGCTCCTTGGAGGAGGAAGCACAGGATTAAAAGATTGAAATTAAAAAAAAATGCATGTTACTGCCAGTCAAACCTGCCTTGAGAAGATATTCTATATTTAGTTTGACAGCACTGAAAACATCTCACCTCTGAAGGAGTGGCTTCCTGAAAAAGACCTCTAATGTAGATCTTAAATTCCAGGTAGGTGTGTATTGGAGAAGACCATCTCTCATATCCTGGAGGCCTGTTTCTCTCCCTTGAATTTTCATGTCTTCTGCACCCCTCCCTCCTTCGCCTCTTTTCCTTTATTCCTTCAGCCCTGTTCAGATTCAGCCCATCTGAAAGGCCACATTGGCAAAATGTCTACCAAATGCTGAGGATGCATATGGACACATGCCACAGAGATAGATTTTGCAAAATGAGCCGAGTTTGTTGTTTGTCTTGGGGATTGTGCCCTCCATCTCCAAATCTCGCGTGTGAAATACTCATCTACATATCATATGTCCACACTTCTTCTTGACCCTTTGCTTTCATATCTTTTAAGCATGGCAGTCTTTTTCTCTCTCCTGATGGTGAGAGGTGTTAGTTACTAGAATGCAAACAGATATGAGCTGAAGGTAGGAATTGCTGTAATGATTGCTGATGAAATAACATTATTTTTCAAGCAATGGAAAGGAAGAAGCGCTATTTGCCTTTTCAGTTCCCTGAGTTAAGGGCCATATGGGGTGCTCCCTCCCAAGCAGGGATGTAGCAAGTTTAGAGTGGGTCCTGCAACAAAAAGTGAAGATGGGCGCTTCTCTGCTCCCAGCTTCTTTTTCAGAGAGGGAGGGGCGGAGAGCAAAGAGCCAGCTATCACCCAGATGGTGGGCCCCTCAAGAGCCCAGGGACATTTGTCATCCATCCCCCATGTATTCAATTATGGCTACTCCCCTGCACTGTAGGCTCCTCAAGGACAGCAGATCACTTTGCCTTCCCTCTAAGATAAGACTCGCAGAGATTCAGGAAATTACAGAAGATGTGTAACAATGGGATAAATAGCCAAGAAAGGGAGGTGTGCTTATGCAATCGGGCTAAAGTGTGAAGGGCATGTGTTTCAGCATACAGCCAGTACTTCAAATATTCAGCTTTAGAACAGCTTTAATTGCCTAGCAACTGCTTAATCAGAGACCACAATGGCATTTTAAGAAAAGAATATCCTACCTACAGTAGGTTACCATGTTCCCAATTAATAATTTCATCTTGAAAGGTCTTACTGACATCTTAATTTCTTTTACTTCGTACTTGTGGTGGAAATCCAATATCTAACTTTTGTAGAAATGTGAACTGTTTCTAGCAAGACAATAGTATGTGAAATCTGATTCTATGCAGGTTTGCCCAGAAGTCTCATTGTGTTCTATAGGGCTTAAGGAGCAAAACTAAGCATTGCTTCTGTTTTAAGAACTGCATGAAATTCTTCATGGATTCTTTCTGAAAACTGACACCGATTGTCCTTGATTATCTTTCACACCAGAGATAACTCCAAGGGATAGCAAAGTCCTCCCCACAAAAAATTTCCTGCTTCCCTTTCATCCACAGGTGGTGGTGGGTGGGGGGGGGCATTTGGCTTGGGCCTCAAGCTCAAAAGGGCATCAGATTTAGACACTTGTAAAATTCTTGGCATTTGATAAGTTTTGCTTTTGGAGGTGGGGCTAGGGGCCTCAAAAGCTGGAAGTGGTCTGGGCCTCTCTGGACCTCTCTAAAAGGGTTCGCAGCACCAGATCAGATTACGGATCAGATTACAGCAAAGTGTCAAACAACACATTCATAGCATAGTATATTATAGTCCTGTAGCCTGAATTATTTTGAAAGGCTTCCATTGTTTAAAGAAGCTTCATTCACTATATTTCAGAACAAGCTGCAGAATTCAGTGTAGCCAGGAAAGGAGGATACTCATGAATTTGCCGGTGGTTCTCACGACTGATGGAAACCGGGCTGGGCTCCCTTAGGAGGCTAGCCCTACCGTATAGCAAAGTCTTCACTCCCCAAAGTTCTTAAGCGTCCTCTGGATAAATATCGGGCAATGCTTCTTTTTCTCACTCTTGTCTTAGCCTTCTTCCAAGACCCTTTTCATTCATTTAACAACAATTAAAGCCTGAACCCACATTTTTAAAGAGCAATTGCACATACAAGAAACAAATGGGAATGAAATTAAAGTAGGTTAGACTGAGAGAGAGTGACCGGCCCAGAGTCACCCAGCTAGTTTCATGGCTGAATGGGGATTTGAACATCGCAAGCGAGCCCGGTGGTTCTTGAGCGGCTAACCTGCTCAAGTAGCCCGCCCCTTAGCCCGGGTTTGTGGAGCGAGTTCTCCAAAAACCCGGGCAATCTGCTTGTGAGTAGCCGCGGCGCTGCTCTGCGCCATGGCTACTTGCGAGTAGACCCCGACCGGGAAGCAGAAAGCCGCCTCCCAGCTCCGGGGGTCTCTCCAGTATGCCCTGCGCGCTCGCGTAGGGCATACTGGAGCTTCCTGGGGCTGCACGGCCCCCGCTCCCCCCAGCCCCCACCGGCTCCATCACGGAACCGGCAATCGTGTGAGCGGCCAATCCGGCCGCCCAGGGCTCTCTGCCCAGTCCTCTGCGGGGAGAGTGGGATTAGCCCTCTCTCTCCGCAGTTTCAGCGAAATCGTGTCTCACAGATCGTAAGACCCGCCACTCTGTTCTACCCGGGTTTGATTGCTGTGTGTGCTCCCAATTTTTGTGTGTGTGGAAGCAAGGTAAGAGGAGAACCTGGGTAGAAGTGATTGTGTGGAAGCAAAGTAGGAAGAAAAACGACTACCCAGGCTTTCCTCCTTCCTTGCTTCCACACAGTCACTTCTACCCAGCTTTTCCTTCTACTTTGCTTCCACACAACCAAAATTTGGGGGCACACACAGCTCCCAAACCCGGGTAGAACACAGGTTTGAGTAGAACACAGTGAGGCAATTCTCACGACCGCCAAAAAGCAGGCTAAGGGAGCCTAGCCCGCTTTTTGGCGGTTGTGTGCTGCCACAGGAGCTGAGCGGCTCCCGGCAGCAAACCACCCAAACCACTCCTCCCCTTAGCCCAGGTTAGTGGAGTGAGCGCTCCGCTATCCGGGGTTACTGGATTGTGTGCTGCCGCGGCATGGCACCATGCCACGGCAACTCACAAGGAGACCCCCCGACTGGGAGGCTAAAAAGCAGCCTTCCGGTTCGGGGGTCTCTCCAGCATGCCCTGCGCACTCGTGCAGGGCATGCTGAAACTACCGGTGGCCGCTCAGCCCCTGAACTCCCAAGCCCCCGCCAGCTCTGTGACGGAGCCGGCAGTCGTGTGGTTGGCTGCTGCGGCCGCCTAGGGATGGCTGACTGATCGTCTGCAGGGAGAGCAGACTTAGCCCGCTCTCCCCACAAACCCCATCCAGGCTCTTCTCACTGATCATGAGAAGAGCCTCAGTGTGAATCACCTCAGTGTTGCTCCTACTTCAATGCCCCTGCAAAGCAGCAGTTGATACAGGCCTTTTCTTGGTTAACTGTCTCTGCACAGTACCCAGACTCGCATAACAGCACAGCAGCAATATTAACTCCTGTTAACTGGGCAAAGCGGCACCATTTAAAGTGGTGGTTCTTTTATATGGAGCAGGGGGAGAATAACTCTAGCTATCCATTCTCAGTGCTGCATCTCTCCAGTGGCTGTTACTGATGTCTACCTTGTGTGTATTTTGAGATTGTGAGCCCTATATAAATATTCTGAATAATAATGCTAACAACAACAACAACAAAAATTCTGGCATCCCAGGTCCTTGGGAAGGACTCGATGTCTGGATAAAACAAACCAGTCAATAACACCTGTTTGACTGTGCAAACAAGAAATAATAATAATAATAGGAATATAGCAAGTTGCCTTATACCAGGTCAGACCATTGGACTCTTTTGCTCAGTATTGTCTGTCCCGATTGGCAGCACCTCTCCAAGGCTTCAGGCAGGAGTCTTCCGTGGCCCTACCTGCAGATGCCAGGGATTGATCCTAGAACCTTTTGCATGCTTTGGCACTCAGCTATGGCCAATTTGCACACAAACTCAGCTCTGCCACATCACAGTCTGTCCTCTATTCTGCATTATCAGCCATTGCAAACAGGGAGGAGCAGCTGGTGGCTTGGTCTGATAAGACACAACTTCACCCAGCCTGTTTGTACAAAACACCACCCAATTACTCGGTGCCTTTGGGAAAGTTAATCATTACAGAACCATTTCTTTAATTCTTTTGTCATTCTTTAAGCTGACTCTCATGAATCCTCAATAGGCTATAGAGCTATAAAAATTAAAATGTTGAAAAACTAAGAACTTAAAGGTGGGTAGATAGCCCCTCATCCCATACTATACCTCTCTTGTGCGGTTCACTGAGGGTTACTCCCTTATCAGTATGGGCAGTTTTGGCTGTTTGCAATGATAATAACCCACCCAGGTCAACCACAAGGTTGTCTTGCTTTCTACTTGACCTAGTGTGAACCCAGAGAGGAGAACTGGTCTTGGGGTAGTGAGCATGAACTGTCCCCTTTGTTAAGCATGGTTTGCCCTGGTTTACATTTTAGTTGGGTGATTATATGCTGGTAACCTCTAGGCTTGTCTACTGTAATGCACTCTACGTGGGGCTGCCTTTGTATGTAGTTCGGAAACTACAATTGGTACAGAATGTGGCAGCCAGATTGGTCTCTAGGTCTACCTGAAGGGATCATATAACACCGATTCTAAAAGAACTGTACTGGTTGCCGATATGTTTCCGAACGAAATACAAAGTGCTAGTTATTACCTATAAAACCCTTAATTGCTCAGATCCAGGTTATTTAAGAGAGCGCCTTCTCTGTTGTGAACCCTTTCGCCTATTAAGATCATCTGGAAAGGTCCGGTTACGGTTACCACAAGCTCATTTGGTGGCAACTCGGCCTCAGGGCTTTGGAATGCGCTCCCTGCTGAAATAAGAGCATCTCCTTCTCTGTTTGCTTCTCGGAGGACTCTGAAGATGTACCTGTTTTCCCAGGCCTTCAACTGGGACTCAGTTTTTAAATTTTAATGTGTTTTAATGTGTTTTAATCTATTTTGATTTTTATCTTTTTATGAATTTTAAATGTGTTATATTTTATGTTTTAATTCTGTACACCGCCTAGAGATTTTTATACTAGGTGGTATATAAATTATATATATGTGTGTGTGTATGTGTGTGTATATATATATATATGTGTATATATATGTTTGTGTGTATATATGTGTGTGTGTGTGTGTATATGTGTGTGTGTGTATATATATATGTGTATATATATGTTTGTGTGTATATATGTGTGTGTGTGTATATATATATATGTGTATATATATATATATGTATATATATATATGTGTGTGTGTGTGTGTGTGTGTGTGTGTGTGTATATATGCGCTGCTTGCTGTAAGTCTTCCCATGTGGCCGCAGCTCAATGATAGATTACCTGCCTGCGTGCAGCAGATCTCAATTCAATCACTGGCATCTCCAGTTGAGGCTGGGGGATACTCCTACCTGAAACCTTGGAGAGCTGCTGCCAGTCAGTGTAGACAACACTGAGCAAGATGAGCCAATGGTCTGGTTCAGAATAAGAAGGCTTCCTATGTTTCTGGGTTTCAGATCAACTATAGCTATAGCAAATTTGATGTGCTTACTATGTTCCAGAAGCCCTCTATGAAGGCTCAAAGACAGGAATTTAGGGACAGAATGTAATGGGATCCAAATAACGTGTTTCTCCCTTGCTCTGTCCTGACCTATCCAAGCATACCACAAAAAATGAACTCAGTAGCACTGTTGGCACAGTAAGCCATTTGCCCATCTCAAGGCACACAGCAGATGTATTTTTCAATGGAACAAACTAATGGTACTTCCTCTGCACTTGATGAAATGCCAGCTCCAGCTAAAGTGAATGTAGGTGGTATAGAACCAAGTCCATATTTTGTACATGGGTTATAAAAATCATTTCTCTGATACACTTAAACAGGCGAATGGAATTAGAATGACATTAATGCTGAAAGTATTTCATTTCCGTGCCATTACCAGCTTATTTGCTTGTACCAACATCATTTTGCAAAAAATGACCAGTGCATTTTCTTCTTATTCCCTGAAGCCATGGGGTCATAATCATCCCATTGATTCCTTTCCTGTTTTTCTTCCTTCTCTATCAGCCTATATTTGCAATCCAAATAGCTACTGTAGGCTAGGAAGCAAGTGGACACCTATTATAGCACCACTCAGAAGTTAACACCACTGCAGTAACTATTTGTAGGCTCTGCACCTAAAGAGGAATTGTAGTATTCCTAGAAACAAATAGTTATTGTTGGTTATCCCCACTTCATTACCATTTGTAGCATATGAGTCTTTTCACTCATCACAAAGGCCAAGGGCAGGTTTGTTTCTGAGCAGGGCACTTTCCAGGTTAGCCACTCAACAGTAGCAAAATTCTTCTGTTCAGTCAAATTGCTTTCAAAATGTAAACAGCAGGGGGAGCAGTCTCGCGAAAACTAACAACCCAAAAAAACAGCAACTTTTTTACGCTGGAGAGAGAGAGAGAGAGAGAGAGAGAGAGAGAGAGAGAGAGAGAGAGAGAGATTTATACCAAATTTGTACATTGCCCCAAACTTTCGTCTCTGGGTGATTAACAACAGCATAAAACCAGTTAAAAACATATAAAAAAACTTAAAACAATTTAACCATTTAAAAATAAACCATAGATTAAAACTCCCAAAATTTAGGAAGCTGAGAAAGCTTGGGCGAAAAGATGGGTTTTCAGGTGGTTTTTTAAAATTGCCAGAGATGGGGAGGATCATATCTCAGCAGGCAGCGCATTCCACAATCTCAGGGAAGCGACCGAGAAGGTCCTTCTCTGTGTAGCCACCAAACGAGTTGGCGGTAACTGGAGACGGACCTCCTCAGATGTCCTCAATGGGCAGTGGGGCTTGTAGTGAAGAATATGCTCTCTTAGATACTCCGGGCCTAAGCCATTTAGGGCTTTATAAGTTATAACTAGTACTTTGTATTTTGTCCGGGAACCTAATGGCAGCCAGTGTAGCTCCATCAGTAAAGGAGTAACATGGTCTCTCCAAGATGACCCAGAGACCAACCTGGCTGCCGCATTCTGAACCAACTGAAGTTTCCAGACTACATACAAAGGCAGCCCCACGTAGAATGTGTTACAGAAGTCAAGTCTGGAGGTTTCCAACAGATGTATCACTGTTTTGAGGTCATTGATCTCAAGAAACAGGCGCAGCTGGCATATCAGCCGGAGGTGATAGAAAGCACCCCTGGCCACCACCTCAACCTGAGAAACCAGGGAGAGGTGTGAATCCAGAAGTACTCCCAGACTGCGAACCTGTTCCTTTTGGGGAAGTGTGACTCCATCTAGAACAGGTAGATCAAAATCATCTCTAGAGTTCTGATCCAGCACAATAAGTACCTCCGTCTTATCTGGTTCAGCTTCAGTTTATTCAGCCTATCCAGCCCATTACTGCTTCCAGGCAGGCATTTAGGGAGGATATGCCAGCTTCTGACGAAGTTGACATGGAGAAGTAGATCTGGGTGTCATCAGCATACTGGTAATACCAGCTCCAAATCCCCTGATGATCTCTCCCAGTGTTTTCATGTAGATGTTAAAAAGCATTGGAGAAAGTACAGAGCCTTGAGGGACACCATACTTAAGCTCAGATTTCAAAGAGCAACAGTCTCCAACTGACACCATCTGGAATCTATCCGAGAGGTAGGAGTGGAACCACTGTAAAACAGTGCCTCCCACCCCCAACGTCCTCAGACGTTCCAGAAGGATACCATGGTCAATAGTATCGAAAGCCGCCAAAAGAGCCAAAAGGACCAACAGAGTCACACTTCCTCTGTCAATTCCCAATTGGAGACCATCCATCAGGCCGATCAAGGCAGTCTCCACCACATAGCCCACCCGAAAGCCAGTTTGAAATGGGTCTAGATAATCAGTTTCCTCCAAGACCGTCTGGAGCTGAGAGACCACCACCCTCTCAAATACCTTGCCCAGCCATGGGAGGTTAGAGGCAGGCCTATAATTGCTCAGCTCCGAGGGATCTAATGCAGGCTTCTTTAGAAGAGGTCTAATGATTGCCTCCTTAAGACAAGGAGGTCACAAACTGAAACCGATCCTGTCGAATGACATAAGAGGAGTTGTTGGGCACCTCCAGCTCAGACATCAAATTAATTGTGGAGTCTCCATCTAGGTCGGCCCAAATCTGAGAGATTTTATCTGCAAAAAACTCTTTAAACACATCACAACGGGTAACTGATGACTCCAAATTCTGGTTACTAGTCCCCTCACAACCCTGAACAACTCTGCTGGAACCGCCTCTTTGCCGCACATATTGCCTGAGCATAGATCTTTAGATGTGCTCTATGTCGCAATCTGTCAGATTAGAGTCTTTCTCCACTTGCGCTCCAGTCACCTACCTTGCCACTTCAGCCCCCGTAAATCTTCCGTATACCAAGGGGCCAAATTTGAAGTGGGTCAGAGGGGACTCTTGGGAGCAATTGTGTCTACTGTCCTGGTGAGCAAGTTGTTCCAATTCTCAACCAGGGCATCAACAGGATCACCGGCAAAGCCAACACTGAATCCTTCCAAGGCTTCTTGGAATCTTAATGGATCCAATAACCTCTTCAGGCGGACCATTCTAATGGGCCCCTTGCCCCTGCGGAGGTAGGAAGTGGTTGTAAGTCCACCTTAACCAGATGGTGGTCCGTCCATGACAATGGGGAAATCACAGGAGTCTCCACCCACAGAACACCACCCTGTTCAGAGTAAAAGACCCAATCAAGCATGTGACCTGCTGTATGCATTGGCCCAGAGACCACTTATTATTATTTATTTATTTATTTTTACATTTCTATACCGCCTTTCGTTAAAAGAAAACCCCAAGGTGGTTTACAAAAATTAAAACATACAATAAAAGCAGTAAAAACATCAAGCAATAAAAACATCAAGCTTGGGATAGGCCCATAGTTGTCATGGCCTCTATGAACTCCTGAGCTACTCTGGACAGATTGGTCCCAAAATGAACATTGAAGTCCCCAAGCACCAAGAGTCTGGGAGACTCCAACCCGAGTTCTGCAACCAAGTCCATGAGCTGAGTAAGGGATTCCACTGGGCAGCAGGGTGATCGGTACACCAACAGAAGTCCCAATCTATCCCTGGTCCCCAAACTTAAGTACACACATTCAATATGGTCTGATACCCTAACAGGGACCCTGGTAAGGGAAATGTTATCCTTATAGACCACAGCCACTCCACCTCCCCCGCCCATGTTCCCTATGATATATGACATCATAGCACTATATCGCAGTGATTAAATTTGAAACAAGGCATTGGAAATATGAACAGCACCCTGCTTTCAGTGTAGGGACTGCGGTGTCACAACACAGGAAGTGTGGAAGCACACTTCAGAGATCTGTAGTGACCCCCTTGCAGTGTATAATTTGGAAAGTGCCCAGGCACCAAAGAGCTTCAGACAATTCTGATTATCTAACAAGTGTTCTTGCATGAAGCTTAACAAATCTCAATCCTGATTTCAAGAAGATAATCATGATTTCCTAACAAGTGTACTTACATGAAACCTGTGTTTAGCAACAGGAGAGCTGGTCTGGAGAGGAGAGCTGGTCTTGTGGTAGCAAGCACGACTTGTCCCCTTAGCTAAGCAGAGTCCACCCTGGTTGCATATGAATGGGAGACTAGAAGTGAGGACACTGTAAGATATTCCCCTCTGGGGATGGAGCCTTTCTGGGAGGAGCAGACGGTTTCAAGTTCCCTCCCTGGCTTCTCCAAGATAGGGCTGAGAGAGGTTCCTGCCTGCAACCTTGGAGAAGCCGCTGCCAGTCTGTGAAGACAATACTGAGCTAGATAGACCAATGGTCTGGCTCAGTATGTGGCAGCTTCCTATGTTTCTGTGTTCCGATGACACATGTTTATCACATTCATGCTTCACATTTTTAGATGTAATTGCAGAGCCAGATGTAACCTTTTGGCCGGAGGTAAAGTTACTAATGGGAGAAAGAACTGCTCTTGCTGCATTCTTCCCCCATTTGCTGACAAGGGTGGAGAATGGGAAGAAGTGGTAACAGTTCCTCCTTCACCAACCCAAGGCTTTCTCCCAAAGACCCCTGAATGCTTGCAGGGGCTGTTGGGAGAAAGCCTATTGGCCAATGGTGGGTGGGTGGGTTTAAAGATTGTCACATAAGTCTCAAAGACTTTGCAATAATATAGGAATCTTCGGGAGTAAGGAAATTGGCTGGTGTGGAGGGGAAGAGGAGGCATTGCTACCATGCAAGTCTCCTATCTAAGAGACTTGCACAGCAGTTCTTCATTCTCTTGCCTTCCCCACCAGTCAATTGGAGCCCTAGAGGCTTATGCAAAGGCCTCTGGGGGATGCTGTCATTTGTAGATGAGGCGCTGGATACAGAGATAGCATGCATCTCTCTGATGAATTGCATCACTGCTGCAACTGGTACTAGGGGGTTGAAGGGGTCATTCTAGCTGGATAGGCTTTCTAATAGGCATGGACCCTTGACCAGTGCCTAACCCCTGATACCACCTTGGATACTGTAGATCAGGGCTGCTCAACTTCAGCCCTCCTGCAGATGTTGGCCTACAATTCCCACAATCCCTGGCTATTGGCCACTGTGGCTGGGGACCATGGGAGTAGTAGTCCAAAAATAGCAGCGGGGCCTAAGTTGAGCAGGCCTGCTGTAGATGAAATACAAGTAGAGGTGAAAGTGGTGTGAAAGCAAACAAAAGGAAAAGTCTGATCCTCAAAAATGCTGCTTCACACAAGAAATCAATGCCGTTTCCAAGATGGGTGAACTTGCCAATGCTGCAGCTGGAGGATGGGTATCAGAATTCTATAAGCTGGTTGCCCCAAGTTTGGTTTGAAATAAGGACCCCATCCCATCTCCATGAGACTGGAACAGCTGATATGCTTGGATCAAGCTTTAAACCTACCTCTCTCTCTCTCTCTCTCTCTCTCTCTCTCTCTCTCTCCAGGTGAAACTCGGAAAATTAGAATATCGTGCAAAAGTCCATTAATTTCAGTAATGCAAATTAAAAGGTGAAACTGATATATGAGACAGACGCATTACATGCAAAGCGAGATAAGTCAAGCCTTAATTTGTTATAATTGTGATGATCATGGCGTGTAGCTCATGAGAACCCCAAATCCACAATCTCAGAAAATTAGAATATTACATGGAACCAATAAGACAAGGATTGAAGAATAGAACAATATCGGACCTCTGAAAAGTATACAGTGTACTGTGTTTGATTGGCCAGCAAACTCGCCTGACCTGACCCCATAGAGAATCTATGGGGCATTGCCAAGAGAAGGATGAGAGACATGAGACCAAACAATGCAGAATTGCTGAAGGCCGCTAATGAAGCATCCTGGTCTTCCATAATACCTCATCAGTGCCACAGGCTGATAGCATCCATGCCATGCCGCATTGAGGCAGTAATTGCTGCAAAAGGGGCCCAAACCAAGTACTGAATACATATGCATGCTTATACTTTTCAGAGGTCCGATATTGTTCTATTCTTCAATCCTTGTCTTCTTGGTTCCATGTAATATTCTAATTTTCTGAGATTGTGGATTTGGGGTTCTCATGAGCTGTACGCCATGATCATCACAATTATAACAAAGTAAGGCTTGACTTATCTCGCTTTGCATGTAATGCGTCTGTCTCATATATCAGTTTCACCTTTTAATTTGCATTACTGAAATTAATGGACTTTTGCACGATATTCTAATTTTCTGAGTTTCACCTGTGTGTATATATATATATATATATATATATATATATATATATATATATACACACACACACACACACACACACACACACATACATATATACATATACACACACACACACACACACACCACCATCACAACAACAGCAACATCTTACTCACATTCTGGAACCTTGTTTCATATCTCAAGGATTTCTGTGTCATCTCATCTTCACCTTGTGCAAATTAAACATGATGACGACATTGGCCTTCTTCAACAGAATACTGTAACAACGTCAGCTTTGCCGTGCACATATTGACGCCTTCCAAATCAGGATATAATGGCAGCTGCTTTCTTCTCCCAACCATAATAATAAGGAAAACAATGGCACAAACCAGTATCTTGTGCTGTATGTTTCATTGACGTGACAACTTCAAGATAGTGAAATAGCCAGCTTCCTCTTGAATGTAACTTTGTTCATAGTTCTTTGGACACTTGTGTTACTTCCTGATGGCTCTAAAGCTGTTTAAAAGGTTCTGATCTCTCTGCAGTCTATTCTTATGGAGTGCTTCCATATTGATCTCTGCTCATCCATACTACTGCAAAAGGCTGAGTGAGCCAATACATATTGTGCTTCTTTGAGTAAGCACAGAGATGACCTGGCCTAACTTTTCAAAGTACACTTCTGTGTGTTATCCATTGATGTATCCAACTGGGAGTATGGAGAGTTGTTCTTTAGACTAGGGATGGGAAAATAGCTGCCCAATTGTATCCAGACCTCAGTGGTGCTGTTAAATGTTGATTAAGGCATAATTTGCAAGTAGGCATGCTTAGGATGCCATTACAGAAAAGGTTCAGCTGGGAAGGGGAACATCCAGCACCTCATGTTACAACCTTGCTATTCCTCCCTCCCTCCCTTTCTTTCTATACTACCCAAAATGTGTGTCTCTGAGCAGTTAGACTTATAATGTGGGTCCTCCAGGGAAGAAAAGGAAGGTCAGGCACAGCATTCATGTAATAACCATCATGATCATCATCATCATCATCATCATCCTTATTTGTTAGCTGCCCCATAACAAGTCGTTCTCTGGGCAGCTCACAACACCACATTAAAACATCCCATAAAACACATAAAGCACATCCTCTCTCTCTCTCTCTCTCTCTCACACACACACACACACACTTACTTTCTTTACTTAAAACATTTGTAGTTTGCTTTCTAAAAATATGTTACTGAAAGTGGTTTACCTTAAAATAGAACATAAAATGTTAAGAAAAATAAAACCAATGGACACAGCTGGATAAAACACTATAGAACCAGCACAACAAAAATACCAGTTAAAAATTGAATGCTGCACTCCCATACTGCACACTTATTTGGAAACAGGCCCTGAACTCAGTGAGACTTCCTCCTTCTAGGCAAGCCTAGGATCAAACTGATCCTAGAAGCTGCCTAGGTGCATGTATCTGTGCCTGGGTGTAGTCAATAAACCTGGCTCAGAGAACATACCTAGCTTCAGTCTCTGTGTGTGTTGGGGAGAGCAGTAATGAAAAATCAGCAAAAAGCAGAGCTGATATTTGCTTTATAAAAAAGTAAAAATAAAGCTGTAGGAATAGTTTAGGCCAGAGGCATCCCACGGTGTTGTACGGTCTGAGGCAAGGCACCAAGTGCTGCCTTCTCCCATGGGGGCCAGCCTCCTTTCAGAATTAACGCTTACAACTCTGAAAGTGGTGCAGCAGATTGGTACCAAATAACTGCTCTGAAGGCAACAGCAGGGCTCATCTTGCAGTCCTGCTGGCACCACATTAATCTGCTGACTGAGGCAACTGCTTCACCTTGCCTCATGAAAGGACCGCCCAGGGTCCTTTTGCATAGCAAGTTTGGAGTGGGCCCAGAGACAAGATTTTAAAAGGCCCCCCGCCCGAAGCTCAGCTCATGAAGTAAAGAAATCTTAAATGAGGCTGAATAGTGGTATCAAAAAGCTGTGTGTGTGTGTGTGTGTGTGTGTGTGTGTGTGTGTGTGTGTGTAGTGGACAATGCAAGACATTTAATGGTACTAGAGAAAGACCTGCTGTTAGGAACACAGGAACATAGGAAGCTGCCATATACTGAGTCAGACCATTGGTCTATCTAGCTCAGTATTGTCTTCATAGACTGGCAGCAGCTTCTCCAAGGTTGCAGGCAGGAATCTCTCTCAGCCCTATCTTGGAGAAGCCAGGGAGGGAACTGTTCTGGTAGCTCCAGGTCTTAACACTCACATCAATTTCGGAGGATGAATACAACTGAAGGAAGCCCAGGCGGGTGCGCAGCTGGAGGAGTCAGTCATGTGACTTTCCTCTGGGGGCCCCCCCAAGGCAGTGGGCCCCCAGACAACTGTCTCCCCTTGCCCTATTAAAGTTATGCCCCTGGGACCATCCCTCATTTAGGCTCAGCCTTATTGATGTAGATTTCTGGTTTTTTCCCTACCCCACCCCAAAACTGAGCTATAAAACCCCCAGTTTCTGCTGTGGGTAATATTCAGAGACCATGCTACTTGCCTCACAATAGAACATGGAGGAAAACCCTGCTTATACTTTATTGGTTTTTAAAATGCATGCACTGCATTTTAGCCTTAGGGCTGTTAAAGTGCCATACAGTCATAGAAAATATAAAAGCAACATCATAAAAATCAAACAAAGCAGCAGCAAGAACACAACTCAAACACGCAGTCAGCCTCACAAGGGCAGAGGCGCACTTACCCCTGGGCTTCGGGGCTGAAGTCCAGGGCCTCCACAGCCCCTGGTAGCCCCCAAATCCTCTTTAGTCTGTCCCGAGTGGTGTGGTCACCTGGAGGAGCATGATGATGCTTAATTTGCAGGGGGGGGGGTGGTCTCCAAAGGCCTTTAGGTCCAGGCTCCTAAATGATCTAGGTTCACCTCTGCACAAGGGCCATAAAAACCAACTTGGGGAAGCATGTTAAATTGCCTAAACGGGAAGGTCTTTACTAACCTTCAGAAGGTTAAAATGGGAGAGGGCTGGGTGTGAACTGCTCTTGCATTCAAGAGTCGATGGAACTGGCAAGGAAGACTTCATGGTAAATAGTTTGCCTCTTCCCTGCTCAAGAGCTGCTTGGTATCTACCCAGCCTCCTGAAAATGGAGGCACTTCTGAACCATCCCTGCACCTAAAAGCTTGCAAAAGTGACATATAAGCCATGACTGCCATAGCAGCCAGGGCAGACCACCCTTTCCACTAGGTCACTCTTGTGGCTTTCCAATGCTACAAGAGGATTTCAGTAGATTCCTATGGTATTCCTATGGTAGATTACCAAGAGAAATCTCGGTAGGATTTCTATCTCCTTTCAATTATTTTCTCCACCTTCATATACAAAATAAAGAAACAAGAAAGGGCAAATTTAATTGTCATGCTTCGCTTTTAATTATTATTTCTTTTCCCAAGTCTGTTTAAATGATGAAGGCATGCAGAAGCAGGTTTGAATTCAGGGATGTTATGTGATATTGGGTTAATGGTTCCTTTATAGTCTCTCTAGTGGAAAAATAATATCTTCTTGTCACGTAGATGTTAAAGGCACAGGAATCTTTCCAGATACTTCGTTTCCTCTGTCTGTGTATATATGTGTGTGTGAGGGAGTGGTATACTGAAGCCCAAAGAATATATAAATCATGATGGGGAAAGAGAGGAAATGAAGACTGTTGACTATATATGGTCAGTGTCTATAACTGTTAGTCATAGGCAAAATGTACTTGACCCTCAAATGCCTGCCATTTCCTATGGCCCACTGATTAACAGGAGAGGAAAAAAGGAATATAGGAAGCTACCTTATACTGAATCAGAACATAGGTCCATCTAACTCAGTATTGTCTACACAGACTGGCAGCAGCTTCTCCAAGGTTGCAGGCAGGAATCTCTCTCAGCCCTATATCTGAGAATTCAGAGAGGGAACTGGGCACCTTTCAAAGAAGTAATTCTCTTCTATTTGGCAGGAAGCATGCAGATGCTCTTCCCAGAGTGGCCCCATCCCCTAAGGAGGATATCTTACAATGCTCACACATGTAGTCTCCCATTCCAATACAAACCAGGGTGGACTTTGCTTAGTAAAAGGGGTAATTCATGCTTGCTACCACAAGTCCAGCTCTCCTCTTTTAACCCTGGTCAGTTGCCTCACAGCTAGTTTCAGGAGGAAAAAAGGGAAAGTTTCAGAGCAACTTTGACTATGTCGCTTACATATTTCTGCAGTGTTTTTAATCTCCTGCCTGCCAAGACAAAGTCAGTGTCCTAGTTTGTTGCTTTCAGCATCAGCAACTGTGTGTGTGTGCATTTGCCTGTCTGTCTATGGGTATGATAAGCACCCAGTTCTTCATATTATTATTATTATTATTATTATTATTATTATTATTTCAATTTCTTTAACATAGACTCTTGTTGCTCCTGCAAAGATTCATCCTCTAGCCACTTAATGACACCCCTTCTGCCTTTGTGTATTTCCAAACAACACCGAGATAATATATTCACAATGAGCTAGTTCAGAAGAGCACTGGCATCTTCACACGATGAACTGGGGGAATGCCCTGAAAGCACATCCACCCTGATGACACTGGCAGACATGCCAATACAGTGTTGAAACATCTTTTACTCAAGCAAGAGGGGTGTTCAGCTGACTCGCCCCTCTACAGGTTTTGGAGCATGTGTAGAGGGGTGATTCAGATGTCCACCCCTCTCAAGCTAGTAAAGGATATCCCAGGAGCACATTGATACATGTCTGCCATGACATTGTGGGGGGTGCTCTTGGGGCCTCATCATGTGAAGAAGTCAAGGCACGGGCAGTGATTGTTTGCTAGCTGCCTGCTGGGTAGGAGGGCTCCGTCCTACCAAGCAGCTGTATGCAGCTGCTAAATGAGGTAGGAGAAAAAGTCCTCCTGGCCAGCATGAGTCTTGCAGACAAACACTTCCCCTGCCACCTTGTGTTTTTACTAGCACACGATCAGGAAAAGGGAGTGGACACAGCTCCTGAACTTGTGTAGGATGCTTGTCCTACCCTATGGCCACATTCATATGTAACACAGAACCGGAAGTGAAGGAACCTCCAGTTTTGGAAACTGTGCATCTGAATGCAGGCAACCAGTTTCCTCAATAAAATGGACCCATGGTTTCACACCCCAAACTGTATTTTGTACCTTTGGTATGTAGTAAGGTCCTCTGGCTGGACCTCTGTCTGCCTGGACTGAATGCTGGTGCAACAGGAGTTGATGGAGGAAGCTCTTCCCTCGCTCTGGCTGCTATTGGCTTCTGGGGCTGTCCTTCAGTAAAGAAGGAAGCCCTGGCAGCCAGTTCCCCCTCCTCTATGCAGTCAAAGTGACTGTAGAGAGGGAGCTCTCCTGAACGTCCGAATTCAGCTTGGAGAGTCCGAATTCAGATGGGAAGGGGGCGCAGAACTTCCGGTCCATCGGTTCAGCATGATGTCTGAATATGGCCTGTTTCTTTGTGTGAACGAAATACTGAGTGGCTTCCATGGTTTCTCTTTTCCAGAAAAAGTAACCTTCCTCCAGGGCAAGACCACTGTGGATATGACCCAATGATGTAACTGGGAATTTTAGGAACTCCATTGTGTACAAGGCCCAAAAAGCAAGCATAATCACATCAGAGCTGATCTTAAATTAGTAGCATCAAGATAAGGTGCTGCGAGTATTCTGTTTAAGCATATTTTAATGCATTTAAAATGCGATGGGCTACCTAACGTTTCATTTGTGCTCTGTGCATGTTTGTTACTACTTTGCATTGACATTGCAACTTGTTTTGTGAATTAAAAAGTGAAAATTTAAACTGGAGTTATGCTTTAAAAAACAGAGCGTTCATTATAATTGAGTCGATTCTTTCTTTATCGTCTTAGTGGGGACCAAGGAGCAGCTGCTCACACTGATAATGCTGGCTGATGACTTGGTTACAGTTCCTTCAGGAGGCATAACTCTGAGCTCAGTTGTTACTGTGTTTGCATTCTCCTCCATTAACATTGCATTAAAGCTGCTCTTCCCCACACTAAATAATGTATCCAGGCAGTAGCTCCCCCATCTGACTGCACTATGGGGCATGGAATTACAACTGGGGGCTGCCACTGTGTAAATTATAAGATCTGACTTCTTGCTGTCATCAGTGCTCTTTACAGACAGGACGAGGAAGAGGTCAGATGAGCTCAGAGAGCCCTTGAGGAAAACTCGTTTTTCCAGAAACTGGCATTGCAAGAAATCGGAACAAACCAAGCGGAAATCAGCCAAAAGGAGATTTCCTTTTTTTGCCTGCCACTTTAGAAAGCGCAGACGGGCAGAGGGGGGGGGGGACTTCCATTGTGCAGCAATTCAAGAGTCTCTTGGGAGATCCATCTAGATATACAAATAAACGAAAGCTCATTTCCTTGGGGGCGGGGGGGATGACCACATTTTATAGTAGGGAATAAAGGATTTTCAGGTACTTACATATTCTCATTGTGTTAATTTGGAAGATAAATAAGAGGCAATTTGGTAAAGGTGCTTCTATGTGGAATTTTCTTTGTAGGGTTATTTAAGAGTCATTCCTTATTATGTTTCCATGTGTCATAATAACAACAACACCTAGCATGGCACTTCAGGATATCCATATATTTAATTCTCTTAAACGTATCCGTTGCTAATCCCATGTGTGGCAGTTCTCACGAGAGTTCGCAAGCAGCTGCCAGACTAGGGAGGAGGGAGAAAATAGGGATGGTGGCTGCTGGGAAGAGGAGGAGGTGGCGGCAGGCTGGCCCAGCCACTGGGAGAAGGAGGGGGTGGCTTGGCTTGGGGAGGCGGCCTCTGCCAGGAGTTGGTGGGCAGGAAGAGGTGGTGGTCTGACTTTCCAGCCGTCCCACCAGCCAGAAAGACAGGGGGCAGAGAAGGTGGGGAGAAGAGAAGCGGGCAGACCGGCAGGCCAGAGAGTCATTGCGGGGGGGAGGGGGGAGACAACCACGGTGCTGGCTTGAGGCACAGATGCTCTGCACCTGGCCCAGCAAGTTCAAAGTATTTCATGTGCATTACCTTGTTTGTAGTTTCCCTACATATATATCCCATTCTTACTCCAAAAAGCGCAGAGTGGTGTACCTGGTGAGGTTTCCCCTCACAACAACCCTGTGAAGTAGGTTAGAATGAGAGAGAAGGGATTGGCCTAGTCACCTGTTGAATTTAATGGCTGAATGGAGATTTGAACCCAGGTATCCCTACTACTAGACCAACACTCTAATCACTACACCTTACAACAGCCCTATAAGTAAAATAATAATTAACCAGCTGACCCAGTGCAGAACATCTGCGCCCCTAGTTCTCCCTGACTCCCCAATGCCCACAACCAATCCAGCTCCCTGCCCCCTCTTCATTTTGTCTCCATTCCTTCATCCAGTTCGTTCTCATCCCCCTTCAGCCAGTTCGCTCTCCCCTTCCCATATCCCTTTGGCCAGTTTGTTCTTGCCCCCATCCCTTCAGCCCCGGTTTCACTGCCCATGCTGCCACCTGCTGGAGCCAATGTGTGCTCTCCCACTGACTCGCAGTGGCGCCGCCGCCTCCTCCTTGACCTCCCTCCCTCCTCAGTAGGCTGGCTTGGAGAGAAGCTCCCCCTGCTGTGCTCTGCTCTGCTCTGTCCTGCCAGAAAATCTCACGAGAGCTGCCACGCACGGGATTAGCCATGGGTATGCCCGTGTTGTTTACACAAATTACACAGAGAGAGAGAATTACAGAGAGAGAGAGAGATTATCCCCATACTGCAGATGGGGTTAAGACTGAGTGCCTATTGAGTCTGTGGCAACAGTGGCTTCTGGACCCGGGACTTTCTGATTTGTAGCCCCCTGCACCTGTCCATGCCAGATCTGGTGGGGCCAGGGAAGCTGCATGGAGGCAGGAGGGCAATAGCTTGGTTCTTCCGCAAAATAGTCACCATAATTTTCTACCTCCCTCTTTCCTTTTTGTTAATGATATGCATTCTCTTTCTCTCTCTTCTAAAATGTATACTGTAAGCTAACTGATATTTTCCTAGCATGCTTTGTGTTTGCTTAGTATAATAGCCATTCTCCTTTCAGTGCCTTGGAGATTTTGATGGGTGCTCTTCCTCTGAATAGAACTGGAGCCTTCATGCATTCTTAAGGTGGACTGAAGTATAAATTCATCTCTTCAAGATTTCCATCTGAGTAGGGACTGCTATTGTTTCTCAGAACTTCCAAAAACTGGCAAGCAACAGAAGCTTGTCAGTTCCATTAATAAATTATGGAATATGTTGTTTTCAAAGAATACAATCTCTCCTGAAGTTTACAATACTTTTGGAAGCACTAAATATCTTCCCTTTTCAGAATGTTTTTAGGAAACATCTTTAGGCACAATCCAACCACAGTTAAGTCCTTTAAACCCCACTGAATTAAATGGATAAAAGGTTAAGCATATGCTTAGGTCTCCTATTAAAACTAATAGAACCTTTTTATGGGCTCAGCTTTGGCTGGATTGTGCCTTACGATTTCGTACTGATTTTGTTTCAGTGCCATCTTAGTGTGGAAAAGTCAGTTAACTTGGCTTCAAGTATTTAGTTAATAGAGAGGAAGAGAGCTAGTCTAGTGGTGGCAAGCATGAATCATCTCCTTTGGTAAGCAATGTCTGCCCTGGT
This sequence comes from Hemicordylus capensis, assembly GCF_027244095.1. Lineage (NCBI taxonomy): Eukaryota > Metazoa > Chordata > Lepidosauria > Squamata > Cordylidae > Hemicordylus > Hemicordylus capensis. Next base: position 277,625,432 of record NC_069660.1, on the reverse strand, counting down.
TTGCATGTGAATGGGAGACTACAGGTCTGACCACTGTAAAATATTCCCCTTAGGAGATGAGGCTGCTCTGGGAAGAGCATCTAGGTTCCAAGCTCCTTCCCTGGCATCTCCAAGATAGGCCTGACAGAGACTCCTGCCTGCAGCTTTGGAGCAGCCACTGCCAGTCTGTGTAGACAAAACTGAACTAGATGGACCAATGGTCTTGACTCAATATAAGGCAGCTTCCTATGTTGGTGAGATTATAGGGTTTTTATTTAATTACTATGCTCTTAGTGGGGCTCTGTTTCTAATTATGTAAACCACTAAGCTTTTTAAGAGGATAGAGTATAAACTCAACGTTTGTTGATAATGTCAATTATTGATCACATATTACAAATAAAGTCTAGCACTGCACAAGAACGAACAAAACATTACTATAGTAATTTCACCACATTGTTCAAATAGTGAAATTCTTGCGTGGATTTTTCAGTGTGTGCGGCCGTGCCAAAGGATAACTTTTCTTCAGTTTTTGACATTTTGCCAGAACTCTGGGCTATTTATAGCCTGCTTAACACCAAAGTTTTGACATAGCTCAGAAATTAGCTAGTATTCCTTGACCAACTTTTGGCAGGCTTGTAAGGTATTCATGCAAAGTTTTTGTTTAGAAGTGATTAGGTACATTGCTCTGTTAATCTGTTTTGTAAATCCCATATCACTTCACCAGAAGACACCAACTACGTTAAGCATTGAGGCTATTCTGACGATCAGCCAAAATTGGGCTAGGGGAGCCTAGCCCGATTTCGGCTGACCGTGTGAGCTCCTGGGCTCGCAGGTGAGCCCTGTGGCTCCCAGGCGGTTAACCCGCCTAAGTACCCCTCCCCTTAAACTGGGTTTGCGGAGCGAGCGCGCCACAAACCCGGGTATTTAAAATCATGAATAGCCATGCCAAGGCTATTCACGAGTAGACCCCCGGAGAGGAAGCGAAAAGCCACCTCCCAGCTCCGGGGGTCTCTCCAGTATGCCCTGCGTGCTCATGCAGGGCATACTGGAGCTTCCGGGGGCCGCGCAGCCCCCGAACTCCCCAGCCCCCGCCAGCTCCATCACGGAGCTGGCAATCGTGTGGGCGGCCAATCCGGCCACCCAGGGCTCTTGCCCAGCTCGTCTACGGGGAGAGCGGGCTTAGCCCACTCTCCCCGCAAACCTGACCAGAGCGGGTCTCACACATAGTGAGACTCGCCTCATTATCTCAGCAATAAGAGGTGATAAACATAGCTCCAGGTACAATCCTACCATTCTTTTAAAAAACTGGTTTGAGCAGCATAGGATCTGATATAAGGCCCTTATTGTCAGCAAAACCCAAAATATGATTCTGCTGTGCCACTCTGAGAACACCACTCAGTCACCCACTCATTAATATCAACTCTGCAGTCAGGTTCAAAGACCATGAGGCGGGTCTCACGATCAGTGAGACCCGCTTGTCTGGGTTTGCAGGGAGAGCAGGCTAAGCCCGCTCTCCCCGCAGATGATCGGGAAGCCCTGCCTGGGTGGCCGGATCAGTCGCCCACACAACTGTCAGCTCCGTGACAGAGCTGGCGGGGGCTGGGGAGTTCGGGGGCCGTGCAGCCCCCGGGAAGCTCCAGTATGTCTTGTGTGAATGTGTAGGGCATACTGGAGAGACCCCCCAAGCCAGGAGGCTGCTTTTAAGCCTCCCGGTCAGGGGTCTCCTCATGAGTAGCCGTGGTGCAGAGCCACGGCGTGGCTACTCACGATCCCAAAAACCAGGTTTGCCGAGCGCTCACTCCGCAAACCCGGTTTAAGGGGCGGGCTACTTGAGCGGGTTACCCACTCAGGAATCGCCAGGCTCGCAGCCGAGCCTGGCAGTTCACACGGTGGGACGAAATCGGGCTAGCGGAGGCAAGCTGTGCGTGAAGTTAGGGTATTCAGCTGCCCCCTCCTCCCACACCAGCGGCTGTTTGCAGTTTAACTGGGCACCTTTCAAAGAGGTAATTCTCTTATATTTAGCAGGCAGAAAGCAACTGGCTGTATTCAACCCCAGCACAGTATCCCCAGTGGCTGTTGCTAGTGTGTGTTCCTTTTTAGACTGTGAACTCTTGGTGGGACAGCCACAGGGAACCATCTTCTTATGTTTTTTCCCCCTATGTAAACTGCTTTGAGAATGTTTTCATTGAAAAGCAGTAGATAAATAATAGTAGTAAATAGAGTAGTAAGTCTCTTGCTATTTGCATCTTTGTGGATCATGCACTGGCAGGCACTGTGGCACCCTTGCGTTAGGTGGGTTGTGTGTTCTGGGTGTGTGGTGGTGTGGGGTGTGCTGATGTCAGAGTGGGGGGATCCCCGTTGCTGTGTATGTTTCCTCCATGCATGTTTGGTCAATGGGAGTGATGTCTATATGCTGATCCACAATTGGTGGGTGCTTGTGATGTTGCCATGTGTGCTGAGAGAGTTGGCAGTATTATGCTGAGTCTCCCCCCACCACTTCCTCTTTATTTCTTCTACCTTGTGCTAGACTGGCATAGGCTCTACTATGTTAGGCCAGCACAGAGTGGGCACTGGCCTGAGTAAAGGATAGAATTGTTAGTCCACAACTTTGTGTTTATCCTCATATGATCTGTTTGCAGGGCTGCTCAACTTAGACCCCCCAGCAGATGTTGGCCTACAGCTCCCATAATCCCTGGCTATTGGCTACTATGCTTGGGGATTATGGGAGTTGTAGTTCCAAAACAGCTGGGGGGGTCTAAGTTGAGCAGGCCTGGATAGGGATGCATGAAGGTTCTGCATTGTCTGCTGTGTGTGGTTTTCTTCAGTAGTGTGCATGCAAGTGGATTTGTAACCAGCTGGATTTTTGCTAGTAACACATCTTGGTGTATAAAGGTCTTGTTTACAATTTCATGGGTATGGAGAGACTCCTTGAACTGCCTTCCTGTACAAAGAATTTTCCCACTGCTTCATCTCTGGGATAAATTCCCAATAAGCATTTTGAACCTCCTCTGGGATGCTAAAATAAATCCCAAAGTCAATATTGCTCTGGAGTGAGTAGTATGACAAACACACCTGTGTAACAAGCCTCTCGACTTCCAGGAAACAATCCATAAAGTTAAATTACTTTAAAGGGAGAGATAATCAGGAGATTTTGTGCAGGGTGTTATCAGTATGCTGATGACACCCAAATCTATTTCTCCATGTCAACATCAGAAGAAGAAGGCATAGCCTCCCTAAATTCCTGCTTGGAGGCAGTGATGGGTTGAATGAGAGATAACAAACTGAGACTGAATCCAAATAAAGATGGAGGTACTTATTGAGTGGAGTTGGAACTCAGGAGACAATTTTGATCTGCCCATTCTGAATGGGGACACACTTCCTCAGAAGGAACAGGTACACAGTCTGGGAGTGCTTCTGGATCTAAACCTCACCCTGGGCCAGAGGTGCTTTCTGTCAGCTTCAGCCGATATGCCAGTTGCGTCCGTTTCATGAGATGAACAACCTCAGAACAGTGGTACATATGCTGGTATCCTCCAGATTTGACTGCTGCAATGCGTTGTATATGGGGCTGCCTTCGTACATAGTCTGGAGACTGTATTTGATACAGAATGCGGCAGCCACGTAGGTCTCTGGGTCATCTTGAAGAAATCATATTACTCCTATATTAAAAGAACTACACTGGCTACCAATAGGTTTCTGAGCAAAATACAATGTGCTGGTTATAATCTATAAAGCCCTAAACAGCTGAGGCCCGGGGTATTTAAGAGAACGTCTTCTTCACTATGAGCCCCATCACCCATTGAGATAATCCGGAGAGGTTAGTCTGCAGTTGCCACCAGCTCATCTGGAAGTTTTTCACACGAGGCTTTTAAAGCCTAGCCCTTTCGTTTGCATCTCATTTGGAATGGAGGGGGTAAATTCACATATCAGCCAGATTTACCCCGAAGTCCCTGAGAGTTATCGGGGAGCTGTTCACACACAATTTGGGCTTTTCACTGTGCGTTAGAGTGTAGCCCGATTTATATCCGGGGTTAAAAAAGATCCACTATTTACCTCAGTTTTGGGGGACAACTGAGTTCTCAGTAAAGCCTCCCAGTAAATTCTCAGTAAAGCCTGCTGTGTGTAAAAGTCCCTGGTGGCTATACAAGGATGTGTGTTCTCTGTTGCCACAACGAGACCCTAGAATGCACTCCCTGCTGAAATAAGAGCCTCCCCATTTCTTACAACCTTTTAAAAGTTGCTAAAGACACATTTATGCACCCAAGCTTTTAACTAGACTTGTGGTTTTAAATTGTTTTAAGGTTTTAATTCCTATTTTAATTTGTTTTATTTTTATGTAAGCCAACCAGAGATGAAAGTTTGGGGTGGAGTACAAATCTGATTAATTGATTGATTGAGTGACCATATTACGATCCAATCCAATGTGTGTTTATTCACAGGTAAGTCTTACTGTATTCACTGGGGCATACTTCCAGAAAAGTGTGCATAGGATTGTAGCGTAATCAGTGTTTAAAACGGTCATTTATGACATCTGCTTGTGGTTAGACTTCCAGAAAACCTTATCCAGTAGGTTAAGCATACGTATTGAGTAACATAGTTGTTACTCATTAACTGGGAATACTTTTTAATCACTTCATAATATTCCACACTTGACTGCTGCCTGCAACTGTGATTGGAGCCCTCTTCAGTTGTCCTTTAACAATGTACAATGTACACACAGAACACTGTTACAAATTCTAGTCAGCAGGCTCCACTCCCATACTGTCTGTACCTGACCAGGGAGCAAGCTGAAGCCAAGAGCTCATTGAAGGAGGAGACCTGGAAGCTATTCACATGGGCAGGTTAATTCAGCCCAGTCGTTCTCTGGTGGCTAGCCAGCCTAAAAACCCCTCCACTTAACCCAGGTTAGCAGAGCGAGTGCTCCACTAGCCCGGGTTCTGGGGTCGTGAGATGCCACGGCATGTCTCTGCATTGTGGCGACTCATGAGGAGACCCCCTCCGGGAAGCTAAAACAAGTCTGTCGGCCTTGGGGGCCAGGCAGCCCCTTGATCCCCACCGCCCCTACAGGCTCTGTGACGGAGCCGATAGATAGTCGTGTGAGCGGCGCACTCTGCTCATGTGCGGGGGGAGCAGGCTAAGCCCTCCTCTCTAAACCCTCCTGGCACTAATCCTCCTGGTGCTTCACACTGATTGTGTGAAATGCCTCCTGGTTTTGCAGCAGCAAATTGTCTCCTTTGTGAAGCATAGACTGCTCTGGTTTGCAACTGAATGGATGGCTACATGTGAGCACGGTCTGCTGTAAAATATTCATATAGTCCCAAGTTCACTTCCTGGCATCTCCAGGTGGAGCTTGCAGAGACCTGAAACCTTGGAGAGCCTCTTCCAGTCGTAGTTGCCAGGGTTTCCCAACTGTTGTACCCCAGATGTCGCAGAACTATATCATCTCCAGCTACAATTTATGGAGTACCACAGGTTGGGAAACCCTGGTGTAGCCAATACTGAGCTAGATGGACCAATGGTCTGACTCAGCATAAGCCAGCTTCCAATGTCCCTAGCTGTTGAACCAGCTAAGGCCAATAGCAAACGGAGGGGTTATGAAGGAACATGGAGGCCCACCCCTTCTGGAGTTCAGGCCATTCCTGATACAAAGCAGGTGCCTCAGTCATTATCATCCTCATCCTCCTCTGGAGTAGGCCCACTGGGAAGGAAGTCCTGAATGGCCAGGCAAGCACTTTGCCTCTGGTCCTGGAGTTTGGCCCTGACATGTGCCTCCTCTGCTCCTGAGGTCTGGGGGTGTATTAAGGGGATTCTATGGACAGAACAGAATCACTGCTGTGGGACAGTGGGTCCCTAAAGCTCAAGGGCTCCTCTGAGGGGGTGGCTTCACAAAGAAGCTCAAGATCTGTTTGACCCAAGAGGCTTGCATCAGGGCCAGGGGTCTTTGCTGAGGCAGGCTTCTCCTCCTCCTCCAAGGAGTCTCCTCTGGACTGGAAATTGGGTGGGTCTTGACACATTACATAAGCCTGTCCCCCACTCGCCATGAATACAGTATTTGTCACGAGGGCATTTACTTAATTTTCCTTTCTGGGTATGTCACTTATTCTGTGCTGCAAGTTGAATCACTTGCATTACTTACAGTCAGCTTGGCAGTCAGACAACTAGTGACTCTCTTGAGAAACCATTCAAAAGCAACCAATATTCCTAGCCTTTTCAGAAGCTTTATCTAAATTAAGGAACTCCACATCTGCAGTCAGAATTTATTTTGTTGTCCTAGCTTAAAATAAGAGCTGATAAATATAGCAAAACCTTAGGGGTATGCTTGTAGGTGGTGCAGATTAAGAGCATAGCCAGATGATCACTGACATTTCCTGATCACAGAGTGTTCTCTTTATGTTGTTATTCCTCACAGATATAATCATGTGATTTCCGGTATGAACATTAAAGAGCCCGTTCTCACAAGCAGTGAGAAAAGGCAAGAAGTTTGGCGGGGTGGAAGCCTCTAAATGCTTACCTCCCTGCAGACAACCGAGGGCTGCCCACCTAGATAATTACTGGCTGCTGCCAGTAGTTTGGAGGGTTGGAGTGCTGGGACACGTCACCCCATGGTGCCCCCCCAGAGCTCCCACAATGCACTGGGGCAAGTGTGCAGGGCATTATAGGGATTCCCCCTCCCCTCCCCAGAGATGGCCAGGATTCCCACAGCCACGGCTGGCAGATGATCACAGAAACGGGGTTAGGAGAGCGCTCGCTCTCCTAACCTCATTTTAGAGGCCGGCTCCAGAGGTGGGTTTGCCACCGAGGTGCCGCTGGGATTGGGCCCAAGCCCAGAGGTACACAAATGCAAGCAAAATCGGGCTGGTCTTCCTTACCCTGGTGTGACTACGCATGTGAATAGCTTCAAAGACTGGTGTTGGGGGAGTAGGATGGTCTTGTGGTAGGGAGATGGCCACACCACTGTTTAGGAAGCACCTACCTCTTGTCCTTTATTTTGTGGGCTTGTTCTAGGGCTTTATTTGGGTCATGGTTCATTAGGCCTCAAGCCTGACAATTGCAGTAAGCTTATATTTCTAAACTTAACAAATATTCATAACCTCCTTTTAAAAAAATGTCCCAGTTTCTTTCAAAACAATTTTTTCTTCTTTTTCTTTCTTCCAGTCTTGGGTAGTTATTAGGTACTTATTCTTATATGCATGTAATTAAAATATGTTTTTCACACAACTATATACAACTGTCTCAACTGAACTGCTTACAATAAAATAACCGGCAACAATGATAAACATATACCACTCCAAGAGGACTCCCAAAATCCCCGCAACCATCTTGATAAGTATTTATTTCATAAATGTTACTATTTCTTATTGATAATTCCAAACATGCACAATTCTATGTATATTTTTAAAAAAATCTGTTTTACTATTACAGAGATTACAGCATTGTTATTCTCAATTACAGCATTGTTGTTCAGGTCTGATATATGATATTGCTCGTAAACAGTAGCTACTTATAAGCAAAATAACAGATATTGTTGGCAAATGTGTTGCTTAATATTATGGATCACTATTGTTCTGTACACAGAGATGATTTCATAATTATTTTTAAAATGTTTGTCGACACATCCCATCTGTAGAGTCATTGTTTTTAATATATGCATCCAATAAAGCCCCCTTTCCTCCAACTATAGTAACTACAGTTGCCTTTACTTGTGATCATTTTTTCCCCTATGCAGCAGAATTACAGTTGATTTTCAAGGGAGGAGAGCTGGTCTTGTGGTAATGAGTATGAATTGTCCTCTTTGCTAAGCAGCATCTGCCCTGGGTGTTTACATGTGTTGGAAGGGTATCTACATGTGAGCACTGTAAGATAATCCCAATGGGGCTATAGCAGAGCATCTCTTTTGCATACAGGAGGTCCCAGGTTCACTCCCTGGCATCTGGGAGAGACTGCTGCCTGAAACTTTGGAGAGCTGCTGCCAGTCAGTGTAGACAATATTGAGCTAGATGGACCCATAGTTTGACTCAGTGAGGCTCTACACATGATCAAGGTGTAGGGTTATGTGAGGAGAATGGGCTTAGACCGCCCTCCCCATACACAAGCAGTTGCTTGCTGCTGGGTGTCTGGATCGGCCGCCCAGTTGAGCACCAGCTTCAGTTGGGCGCTCTTGCACCCAGCTGCGGTTCGCTGGGAAGCTCCGGGGTTTGGTGGAAGGGGAGCACTGCTGTGCAGCACCCCAGCCCCCAGAACCCCAGGAAGGCACCACACGAGTGTGCAGTGCCTTCCTGGGGTCCCCCCTCCCCTCTCTCCCCCACCCAGAGTGTGTCAGCTGCAGCTGCTTGCACACAATCAAAATAACAAGAAAATCTAACACATCAGGGAGACAATTTCTAGCCCAAGCCTCTTCCTGCTGTGCTAACTTTCTACTTCTAGGGAGCCATTTACATAGGAAAGCATTCAAAAATATGATTCCCACAAGCAGTTGTGATATCGTTCACTCCACCACTTCATTGTGCTGTCCTTGTAGATCAGGCCTGGCATTGCCTTTTTGCAGTTATTCTCATAAAGCAGACACCAACATAGATAGATCTCAGGAGACTGACCATAATAGGTCCCCTTAGGACTAAACAGGACAATCACTTACCCTCTGGAACTGGGTAACTGTAATTGTGCTAATTGCTTGTTAAAGCAATAAACCCTTGCTAACTTGGGAAAGAGGCACCTTTTAATATGGGGATTCTCTTTATTTAGCAGGGAAAGAGTAACTGGCCCTATCAACCCCCAGCACAGTACCTTCAGGGACTGTTGCTGGTGTCTATCTTATGATTCTTTTTAGATTGTGAGCCCTTTGGGGACAGGGACCCATCTTATTTATTTATTATTTCTCTGTGTAAACCACCCCAAGCCATTTTTGGAAGGGCGGTATAGAAATTGAAATATATAATATAATATAATATAATATAATATAATATAATATAATATAATTAATATAATAATTGCTTCAGTTTAAATTTCATTAAACGAAAGGCCAGGAAATTTAGGACCAACAAAAGGAAGTATCTTTTCACATATCACTTAATTAATCTATGGAATTCTCTGCCATGGGTTGTGGTGATGGCCAGTAGCTTAGATGGCTTTAAAAGGGGCTTAGACAAATTCATGGAAGACAGGCCTATCAATGGCTACTAGTCTGAGTACTGAGTACTAATGAGCCCCTGGTGGCGCAGTGGTAAAACTGCCGCCCTGTAACCAGAAGGTTACAAGTTCGATCCTGACCAGGGGCTCAAGGTTGACTCAGCCTTCCATCCTTCCAAGGTCGGTAAAATGAGTACCCAGAATGTTGGGGGGCAATATGCTAAATCATTGTAAACCGCGTAGAGAGCTTCCAGCTATAGAGCGGTATATAAATGTGAGTGCTATTGCTATTGCTATTGCTAGTCTGGTGGCTGTGAGCCATCTACAGCCTCAGAGGCACAATGCCTCTCAATACCAGTTGCAGTGGAGCAATGGCAAGAGAGAGGGCATGCCCTCACCACTTTCCTGTTGGCTTCCCAGAGGCATCTGGTGGGCCACTGTATGAAACAGGATGCTGGACGGGATAGGCCTTGGGCCTGATCCAGAAAGGCTGGATCAGGCCCCATATAAGTCTTGTGAGACTTACATGAGGAACAAAGGCATATGCAAGGTTTAGCTCTTCAGGACAATGGTAGTGTGTGCACAGGTATATCTCTCAAGATGCTTCAAATTGTCCCTGGAGCCACCTTGATATTAACCTGATTCAAATTTTGCCCATTTGTTTGCCTGTTTCTCATCACTGTTGTGTCCTAGTAAACTAAATTCCAGCTTAGTGGTGTTTGGTGTTGTAAAATGTGCCATTGCCAGTAAAGTGTTTGTTGTGTGTGGGTGTGGGAAGGAGTACATCTATCTTTCCTCCAGGAAGTAGTGTTTCTATTGCAGGCATGCAACAATTTCCCCACACTGAGATCACAACATAATCTCAGGAAATGCATTTCTTCTCTCTTCCACGCCTCTTTCCCTGCTAGGACAATTGGAACTGCAGTATGGTATGTGGTTGCACAAGAGTCATGAACAGAATGCCATGTTGTAAACTGTTTTAAAGTTGACTTTAATTGGTGGGGGGGGGGGATTTCTACAATGGAATGCCTCTCTGATTGCACTGCTGTCTGTGTGTGCACATGCGCATATACTCATGTTTTAAACAAGTGTTCTTCATTATAGGGCTCAGTGATGGGGGACAATGGTGGCCCCCATCAACCTTAAGTGTCAGCCCCCCTGGCTAATTACTTATTGGGCCCATGTGAAGCTTTGGCCAAAGCTGAGTACTCTGCACAGTTTCTCTGGCACCATGCGACCCAGGGCACATCTTTAAGGGAATCTGAGCCTTCTTGAGGCCCTGCACAATCTTGAAACACACAGAGGCTCTACACACACTCAGTGTGTAGAGCCTAATAGGGTTCTGCAGGGAGAGCAGTTCAAGCCCGTTCTCCCCACAGACGATCCTCAGGCCAGCACTGAGTGGCCAGATTGGCCACCCACCGGCTCCAGCACGGAGCTGGTAGGGGCGGCAGAGATCGCAGTCCACCTGGCCCCCCAAAGGCCCAGGATGCCCCATGCAAGTGTGCGGGGAATTCTGGGGAGACCCCCGAGGCCGGGAGGCTTGCTGTTTTCTCCCAGTCGGGGGTCTACTCATGAGTCACCATGGCATGGAGCTGCGCTGTGGCAACTCACGATCAACTAAATGGGGTTAGTGGAGCACTCGCTCCACTAACCTCTTTTAGCGGGGGCTATTATTATTATTATTATTATTATTATTATTATTATTATTATTATTATTAATACTTAATTAATTCAATTTCTGTACCGCCCTTCCTAAAATGGCTCAGGGCAGTTTACACAGAGAAATAATAAATAAATAAGATGGCTCCCTTTCCCCAAAGGGCTCACAATCTAAAAGAAACATAAGATACTGGAGGTACTGTGTTGGGGGTGGATAGGGCCAGTTACTCTCCCCCTGTTCAATAAAGAGAATCACCACATTAAAAAGGTACCTCTTTGCCAAGTTAGCTGGGGTTTAATTAAGTGGGCTAACCGCCAGGAGCCACACAGCTCCAGGCAGTTCACACGTGCGGGGGAAACCAGGCTGGGCTTCCTTAGCCCAGTTTCCTCCACACGTGTGAATAGCCTCATAGAGTGTTGGGAAGTGTAGCTCTTCCCAGGGCTTTCCTCCTAGAGCTCTTAAGAGAGGTTTCTCTCTGTTAAAGGGCTGAGAAAGGTGCAGTATTGTGTGGAGGGCAGCCTCGTGGGAAATGGCCCTCACATTGAAGGCTTTTTGCAAAAGTGGCCCCCACTTGAAAAATAGTGAGGATCACTGTTTCAACCCAAGAAAAATTGCTTCCTTTTCCTCAGATTATGACCCACCCCCCTATTTTATTCTATTCTAATGTTTAATTTTGTGAGTGGTGTGCACAAGGCGCATGAGCGGCGCGCATTGCTTACTGGACCTTCACTCAGAGCGCCCTAAGATGTCAGATCCATGGGATTGATGTGGAGAGAGAGTTGGAATAGCAGCTTCATTCCTTTTTTTTAAGTTCAAATTTTATTGAGTTTTAACAATAATAATAACCATAACAATCATCACAATCATAATGAACACAAATTGACTTCCCGCGCACCTCTTTTCGTGATACTAACTATAAATTTTACCCTTATAGTAATATTAATTAAACACAAATACAAATTTAAACCTTCCACCACCATTAATCAGCCCAACCTGCATTTCAGATTTCAAATTCTGCTGTAAGATCCATAGTAGGGAAATAATTCTTTAAATAAACCAAAAAGGGTTTCCAGTCTTCCTTGAAACGTTCTAAACTTTGGTGTCTAATCAGTGTTGTAAGTTTTGCCATTTCCGCATATTCTAAAGTTTTTATCAGCCAATCTTCTTTTGAAGGCAGTTCATTAGTCTTCCATTTCTGTGCATATAATATTCTGGCCGCCGTAGAAGCATACATAAAAAAAAGTTAAATTATTTGTAGAAATTGCTCCTTGTGTTATTCCTAGCAGGAAGGATTCTGGCTTCTTAGGAAATGTCAGTTTAAGTATCTTCTTCAGTTCATTGTATATCATGTCCCAATAGGCCTTAGCCCTCCCACAGGTCCACCACATATGAAAAAAAGTACCTTCAACATGCCCACACTTCCAACATTTGTTTGAAACGTTTTTATACATCAGTGCCAATTTTTTAGGCATTAAATACCATCTATACATCATTTTGTAATAGTTTTCCTTCAAAGCATAACAAGCAGTAAATTTAAATAGCAGCTTCACTCCAGCTGTGGATTCTTGTATGTTTAAATAAGTGTCAGCTTCTCAGCCTAACAGTTTGGTATAATAAATGTTGCTGTGTTCTATTCTGTATTTTGTTTATAATCAGAACTTACATTTGATCTCTTGTTCTTTAATAAGACTATTCCACGATCACCCTTTGCTCTTGTATGCTTCTCTGCAGCTTACTTTACAGGCTTTGCCTGACTAGGGATGTAACATGCAGGAATGTAGCAGAAGAATCTTTTTCCTCGCCTACCTCCATGCCAAGAAAAGCCTGAATTTTGCTGAGTTAGATTGCTGTTGAAGACATATAGTAGACAAAAAAGGTGTGTGTGTCAGGAGCGTAGCTAGCCCGCCGGCGACCCGTGTGCGGCCGCGGTGGGCGCCCCGATAGCCCCGCCCCCTGTGCCTGTTGTCAGACACAGGGGATAGCCACGCCCCCGCGCCTGACATCAGATGCGGGGGGCGTGGTCTGGCTCCCGAACGGAGCCTTGAGGCTCCATTTGGGAGAAGCAGCTTAACTGCTTAAGGGAAGAGCCACTTCTGGGCTGCATTGCGAACGCAGCACCAGTCTTAGCTCCCGAAGGGGCCGCGTGGCCCCCGCTTGGGAGCTAAACTACCGCCCCCGCGTCTGAGGTCAGATGCGGGGGGCGTGTCAGGGCCACGAATGGCGGCTCCTGATTGGGCACGGCTCGGGTTCTTTGAACCCATTTGCCCAATTATAGCTACGCCCCTGTTTGAGACTGTTCACATGAGCAGCCCTACCTGAGCTTGGGCAGCCCTACGTGGGTAGGACCGCTTGTGTGAAGCACCAGGATCGAGGCTGATCCTGGTGCTGCCTCTCCGGGTAGCCCAGGATTTTTACCTGACTTTTTACCTGGGTAAAAGGGCTTGAGAGTGCCCTTTTAAGCAGCCTAAGCAGACACAGAGCTGGGTGCCTAGAGCACCTGGCTTGAGGGGAAATCCCTCAGTGCATTGTGCTCATCATGCAGTGCATTGTGGGATATCTGGAGGCCAGGATGCATTTTCCTGGCCTCCAGAACACTGCACAGCTCGCAGCAGCGCCCGTCATGTGGCCACACAAGCCGCACAGCTTGGATCGTCCCTGGATTGTCTGGGGAAAGGTAGGTGCTATCCTGCTTTCCTCCCCTGTGCCCTCCCTGGCCCAGGCAAAGGTTGTGTAAACAACCGATTAAACAATCTGTGTTTAAATTAATGTGTAGTTTGGCCCTTATGACTGTGTTTCGTAGTGCAATTTTTTCCAGGCAGATTTCTCCTGGAGGTTCCACAGGCGTATTTCTCTTCCATCACCTCCGCTTAATTTGCTGACACACACAGGAGTATTGCACTCTGGGCCTCCTCACCCCATGGAGACAGCTCCACATCAAATGGACCTCGGGATGGCTCAGGATCCTTGTTTTGAAGCAAGTTGTTTGGGTTATGGGGCATGTACAAAAGTCCAGGAAGCGGTTCATAGCACATTCCCAACAGCTGTCCACACCTTGTCTTAAGGCTCATTCCTTTACAGCTCCTCTAGGTGCAACCCCACTAGGACCTGCATTGTAGAGGAATTGCCAGCACTCATCCTCTGGAATTGGGATGTGGTTGGCTCAGCCATTTCAGAGTCAGTGGGCAGGCATCTACCAATCAATTTGCCAGCTTGCCCGTGTCAAGTGCCCCCAGCACTCGGGTGCGCAGAATACCCAGCACCACACAGATCTCCTCCCCAGGGGTTTCATTTCCACTTCTATTTTTGAGAAGGTAGGACACGGCAGGAATGTTTCTGAGCAGTAGCAGAGGGCTCCCATGGTTTCTTACCGTCTCTATCTGCCACTGCAAATGAGAGAAGACCTGCTTCTCTCCATAGCCCTCCATCTGTGTGCAAGAAAAGGATCTGAGGGAAGAAAGTGGATTGGTGGCCACCACAAAGTGTGGCTGGCTAGTGAGCTTAGTCTAAATTTGTAGATCCCTCTCATTGGCCATTCTCCTGCTGCAACAGGTATCCAGCTCCCTCTGGCTTCTCCATCCCCGAGAGGGGCAGATGCTGCCTCCAGACCCCATGAGCAAGATATGGAACCTCACCTGTGGGGTCCCTGCCAGCTAGTCTTGCGGGAACACACCCCCACATATGATTCCTTGATATGAGGATACTGCAATCAATCTTTATTGTATAGCAGAGGGGCCTTTACAATGTGTCAAGTATCATAAAAACATAAGAATAGCCCTGCTGGATCAGGCCCAAGGCTTATCTAGTCCAGCATCAACAATATCGAGATCTACAATATAATCAACTAACATTTGGAGCCAGCGTGGTGTAGTGGTTAGAGTGCTGGACTAGGACCGGGGAGACCTGAGTTCAAATCCCCATTCAGCCATGATACTTGCTGGGTGACTCTGGGCCAGTCACGTCTCTCTCAGCCTAACCTACATCACAGGGCTGTTGTGAGGAGAAACAGAAGTATGTAGCACACCACTCTGGGCTCCTTGGAGGAAGAGCGGGATATAAATGTAAATAATAATAATAAATAATAATAATCAAACATACTTTAAAACATTCAGTAAAAACAGAGATAATGCATATCCTACAGCTCTGAATTCTGGGAAGTAGATGGCTTGATTGTAGTCATGAACTGGGTCTTCTCCACCCCAGAGCTAACTCATGTGACTAAATAGGCATTTTGAAATGGGGTGGGTGGGTTTGAGTGAACCATGCAGAACAGTGGCTTGCAGCCTGTTGGTTTTCAGCTCAATTCAGCTGAAATTTTGGGCGCATTTGCACGTAATGTGTGACTGGAATTGAATGGGCGAGAGGTTCCTCAAGCATCATGCGTGAATGTGTGCAACTGCAGTTCCACACAGTGACACACCTGAGGTTTCATTTTTCTGACTCCAATCTGAACCTTCAGGTTGTAGTGAGCTTTGTCACCGCAACCCAAAGCTAGATGCAGCCTGCATTGCATCCAAATTCGGAACCGCAGACTGCATCCCCTTCAACTGGAGTTGAGGGAGAAAACTCCTCCCTCAACTCCAGCCTTGATTGGCTGTGCAGGCTGTCCTTCATGCAAGAAGGAAGCCCACACAGCCAGTTCCCCCTCATCTCTGCAGTCAGGAGGAGTCACCCCACTCCTGACTGCAGAGAGGGTGCTCTCTGTTATGACCAAATTCAAACGGGATGGGGTGAGGAGTGGATCCGTGGGTCCATTGGACCCACGGTTCCACATTACATTTGAATGCGGCCTTTATGTTATAATCTGTCTTGGATGTTTGCTTAAAGAAAAATGGCACCACAACACTACTCAGTGCATTGATTAAGTTGCAAGCGGAATCTGCAAAGTCCCATCCAATTCGTTGGTCTTCATTAGCCATTCAATCTACTTTTGAAGTGAGTTGACTGAACTTTTTATCTTTTACGGACAAAAAGATAATTGTGGCTTCTATGCATAACACAGGAATAGTGACCAGTTGAGTCTCCTAGACCTTCCCTTAAGTGCACAGGGGTGAGGATGACCTTGTAAAAATGATATATAATTTCTGTACACGCTGTATTTTTTCAAAACCATGAAAAGTCTTGAAATTGGTGCTTAAGGAAAAATTAAGTGTAACTCCCAAACCACATTTTCCATCATTGGCCAAACATATTACAAAACAAGTTCACACTAGAGTAAGATCTGAGTCTGATGTTGATGTGTCTGCAAATACTAGTTGAATAAACTTCTTTACACATTAAGTAAGGCCTGCATGCTTAAAATGTTACTTACACAGTTCCCTGGGGTGTGTGTTCTCTCCCCGCATATATGCTGAATTTGATCGCACTATGGCCCACTGTTCCCTCAAAACAACAAAGGCAACATCCAAATGCTGTCAGCAAACAGATCTCAGAATGATTAACAGCACTCCAGTGTGGGTGGGGGGAGAATACATTCATTTAGTGGAGTTCAATTTAAAGCATACTCTTGATTCTGAATGCTTACAGCCATTTATCAATTTTGAAATTAGCCCCAGATGTAAAACAAATCCCTAAGGATGGGTGGATTACCACATTCATTCAAACACACACCGTAATATGTATTGTGTATGTATGTAAATAGAGGAAGTTAGTTCTTACAACTGTGCTTTGAAGGATCTATGGGACTGGTTTACAGGTTGCTTGAGATCTCATCCTAAGATTGCTGCTCCATATTTGAGGATTCTCAGTTAAATGTATGTATGTTCTGCCACTCTTCAAAAAGTATTAGGTTTTGAGTTGTCATTAAATGGGATGAAACTTCTGTCTGTGAGTATTAATGTGTGATGACTCATTCACACATGTAAGTCACCATTCTGTGCTAACGACAGTCAGTGATAATAATGTGTGAAATGGCACTGAAGGAAGACAGTTCAGCAGCCTGCATTAAACCTTGTTCATTGCTGATCAGCTCTTTTATTTAGAATATTATTTCTTCTATACTGAAGCCTTCTTCCAAAGTAGACTCATTGTATTTGGAGAATGGTTTTTATGGCAAAACTGACATTATAATACAATAATTCAAATGAGGCTATGGATAAATCTGTGTAAAAACTAATCTTATTCATTCAGTATTGTGTATATTATAATTTATTTTCAATGATATGAGATCATTCAAGGATACGAGATCAATGTAATACAGGTGAAACTCGGAAAATTAGAATATCGTGCAAAAGTCCATTAATTTCAGTAATGCAAATTAAAAGGTGAAACTGATATATGAGACAGACGCATTACATGCAAAGCGAGATAAGTCAAGCCTTAATTTGTTATAATTGTGATGATCATGGCGTACAGCTCATGAAAACCCCAAATCCACAATCCCAGAAAATTAGAATATTACATGGAACCAAGAAGACAAGGATTGAAGAATAGAACAATATCGGACCTCTGAAAAGTATAAGCATGCATATGTATTCAGTACTTGGTTTGGGCCCCTTTTGCAGCAATTACTGCCTCAATGCGGCGTGGCATGGATGCTATCAGCCTGTGGCACTGATGAGGTATTATGGAAGACCAGGATGCTTCATTAGCGGCCTTCAGCAATTCTGCATTGTTTGGTCTCGTGTCTCTCATCCTTCTCTTGGCAATGCCCCATAGATTCTCTATGGGGTCAGGTCAGGCGAGTTTGCTGGCCAATCAAGCACAGTACACTGTATACTTTTCAGAGGTCCAATATTGTTCTATTCTTCAATCCTTGTCTTATTGGTTCCATGTAATATTCTAATTTTCTGAGATTGTGGATTTGGGGTTTTCATGAGCTGTACGCCATGATCATCACAATTATAACAAATTAAGGCTTGACTGATCTCGCTTTGCATGTAATGCGTCTGTCTCATATATCAGTTTCACCTTTTAATTTGCATTACTGAAATTAATGGACTTTTGCACAATATTCTAATTTTCCGAGTTTCACCTGTATTTGTTAGGTAATTGAGTGGATATATGATAAATGTTTTATGTATCTTTTAGGTATTAACATCTTTTGTTATAAACACTTTCCTAGTTTATAATAAAAGAAGAAATGTAATTATTCCTTCTTGCATGCAAATAAAAATATTATTTGACTCATGCAACCTAAATCTGTCCTTTTGTAAATTTAAATAATTGCTTCCTGTTCTCCTGTCTTCCTTGTTGGAGACATGACGATGACATGCTCCATCTCTTTCTACTATATTTCTTTTGTTTGGGGTACCTAAAAAGACATGATCATAACATGCTGTTGATTCAAAGATCAGGTCAAAGGCAATTACTAAGTATGCTTAAAGGAGACATCACTCTAAGCAGGAATTATGTGGTTCCCCACTTCTCTTTTTGTTCAACCAGATTGTAAACTGGCTTTCCTGTACTGTATATCCAAATTAGGGAAGAGGCAGATGGATGGTTGCCTGTGATTCTTTCACAATCTGTGCCAATACTGCAGGTAAGTAAACAGATTTCTTTAATTGCTATTTCCTCTTGCTCGATCTACATGAATGTGAAGGAACATGATCTGACAAAATAGATCATAGATTAGAAAATAAAATACAAAATAGAAAACACAGCCTAGCAAGAACTATTTTCTGGGCCAAGCCAAATGGAGCCCATTACCCATGGTCAGAGGCACTCTTACCCCTGGACTTCGGGGCCGAAGTCCATGGCCGCCACAGCCCCTGAGGGCCCCCAAATCCTCTTTAGTCTGTCCTGGGTGGTGTGGTCACCCAGCCAAGCATGATAGGGATGTGCATGGAACCAGCTGGGGGTTCGGGTTCTACATCAAACCGGTTTGGTTCCATGGTTCCACAGTATAACCAAAACACACACACCTCGTTCGGTCTGACCTTGGACTGAACTCCCCCCCCCCAATGGTTCGGGAGGTTCGAGAAATTTGGGTTTTTTTAAAAAAATTGTTTACCTCTAGCCCCTTCAGGGAGCTTCCTGTAAGCCGCGGGGTCCACAAAGGTACACACACACACACACACACACACACACACACACACACACAGACACATTCTGTCTTATCTCAGACCGAACCCCCCCGATGGTTCGGGGGGGTTCGAGAAGTTTTTTAAAAAAATTACCTCTAGTCCCTTCGGCAGGCATTCTCTAAGCCACTGGAGTCTGCAAAGGTTCATCTTCCCCCGACAGCCTTGTTTATCACCACCATGTCCCGTTTTAAGCCCCTTTTCAGCCCATTTGGGCCTTGGTAAGCTGGCATGGCAGCCATGTTGCCCGCCACCATGCATGCGCAAATGGCCTCTGCGAGGCCCTGGGCCATGCCATACCTCACAGAGGCCATTTGCGCATGCGTGATGGGCAACATGGCAGCCGCACCAGCTTACCAAGGCCCAAATGGGCCAAAAAGGGGCTTAAAACGGGACACGGCGGTGATAAACTAGGCCAGCAGGGGGAGAGGGAACCTTCGTGGACACACACACACCCGCGGCCTAGAGAAAGCCCCCCAAAGGGGCTAGAGGTTAAAAAAAATTTAAAACTTAAAAAAAAAAAAACTTCATGAACCCATCCACACACACCCCCGGGCCGGACCAAACCAGGGGGGTTCTAAGGGGTGCCGGACCAAACTAGTCCTCGAACCGAACCAAGCCAGCCGATTCCGTGCACATCCCTAAAGCATGATGATGCTTAATTTGTAGGGGTGGGGGGGCCTCCAAAGGCCTCTAGGTCCAGGCTCTAAAATTACCTAGGTGCACCTCTGGCCATAGTGGATGGCAACCACCTGGCAAGACATACTAAATGTTTGGTGGGTTATGTTTGGCTTAATGGGTCACAATCTGTGTGGTCCTTTTTAAAAATACATGTGCTTAAATTTATAACTCTGTGTTGACACACTCCTTCTTAAGAGGCTTTCTTTCTTTCTTTCTTTCTTTCTTTCTTTCTTTCTTTCTTTCTTTCTTTCTTTCTATTTGGAATTTAGAATTGCTAGCAAATTCTAAAAGCTGATAAGTGTTACTGTTTGCTTCCCTATAACTGTATTTCATTTGACCTCAATGTTAGCTGATATGCACTTTTCATTTGAGATATATTTCAATAAACCTCTGTGTGCAAGTCAGCACTTACTTTTCTTTTGTTCCTGGGAGAGGCCACAATCTTCATGGGATTGTTTATCCTGACCATCTGACTGTACCAGCCAACGAGAATTTAATTACAGTGCATTTTGTGGAGGTCATTCTTCCTCCAAGTTTTTTGGCTAGACCTGTCACATACAAAATGGAGCCTATAGGATCACAGAGGATTGTAATCTAGGATGCAAATCAACTAAATCAATATCTGTGAGTTTTGCTGAAAACATCTGATTTTCACAATAGGAGTTAACCTTTCTTTTGCTAATCTTGTTTAAATAAGTCACTTTTAAAAGAATATTAAGGTTGGGTAACGTGTATAGCACACAGCAGCACTATACAGTTGCTGATTCAGTCTGTATCTGGGGTCCAAGGTCCAGCTTAAATGTGATAGCAGTTGTGTGGAGCAAGAAGGCTATAGCCCTGTTCGGGCGTTCACTGAACTCCTGTTGTACACACTTACACTGGGGCAAGAAGTTAAAAAGTCCCACCCCCTGTCTATCACTCAGCCTCCTGACTCCACTGTTCACATTATAGCAGCATTTGTCTGAAGAGACAGATGCTGTTAGAGTGACTGTCCCATTTCCGTGATCAGGAGGCTGGGGGTGCCCCAGTCTCCTCATCACGGAAATGGGGGTAGTCATGCTTATGTGGTGTTTTTGGTTAATCCATACCTTGATCCAGGCCAGCTTTTGAATGGGGCTTTAGTTACTTGTATTCCAGTCTTGAAGTGGAGGCGGGGATAACAACAGCAGTCTTTACTGTAAATCATCACAACAGGAAAAGGCAATTAGAAAATGTGGTTGGATCGGAGGGAAAATGTACATGCGAAAGATGAAGTTTTCCTTCATATCACCAATTTTACAACAAAAATCCATTAGTCGTACAAGTGGGGGATTTATTTTTCCACTCCCAGAAACTCCACTGGTTTCTAAGTAACACATTTCTCTGCAGGGAAATTATATGTGCTTTTTAAATGAAACTCTATGATATGCAAAACATTAAAAATGCATCAGGCACGGTAGTCTTCCTGCAGAGCCAGTCCAACTCTGTTCAGTGTAGTGCATGTGGAATTCTTTCAACTAAAGACAGAACCTCCCACTGATAAGCAGATCAGACTTAACAGAATTAGCATGGGGAAAAGAATTCCATTGCCTGAAGTGCTGTGGTGACCACCTCATTTTACCTCATTATAAGGCCATGCCTGGGAGGAACTGATTAGCTACTTATGCAAGCTGAAGCTGTGGTCCCTCATTTTGTGCTATCCCTTAGGAATAATACTGGCCCACACAACAAAGTTGTGCCTGTGCAAGGTATAGGTGAAACAGCCTGCTTTCCACGCAATGGGAGAAGTTGAGAGAATGGTAGGGTTAACAACAGTCCCTTATTAGCAGGGACGTCCCTTATCAAACCAGTTATTTTAACTAATAACGAAATAAAGGTCATGATCGTGAGCTTCAACATCCAACTCCTTTCCCTCCTCCCCCACCAACCAGAGTACTCTGTGGTTTTGGTGGCCTGCTGGCTTAAGGTTGCCAACCCTAACAAAAGCATCAAGAGCCATCAATGATTGGCTATGTCAGGTGGTATATAAATTAAATAAATAAATAATGACATTCTCCTGGTATTAGGATCATGAAAAATCATGCAAGTGATAACTACTAGATAGTGCTCAAGTAGGAAACCTATCATTACTGGCTAACAACACTTCTCTCTCTAGAAAACAAAATCCCATCACACCAAGTTTGGCTAACCATGTTTGGCTATCCATAACCAAACCCAGTTTGGCTATCAATAAGCAAAGGAGAAGCAATCTAAGTTGAAAGTTATCATTTAAGTTGAAAGTGGTAAAAACACATAGAGCACTCTGGCTCCCACATACTTCCCCCACCCATGTCCCTTATTCAGGCAAGGGAATGTTGGCAACCCTATGAATGGCATGTTGAGTAAAGTTGGAGAGTCGGTGGCTGAGCAAAGAAAGAAGGTGGTGGATATTGTTGGGAATTATCTTTGGTAAGAGATACCCTTCTATTTCAGCAGAGTGCACAGAGGCAAAACACAGTGGAGTCTGCCCAGGCATGTGTGTCTGCTAAGAGCCAAAAGAAACTTGGAGCCAGTTCATAGTTTCAAATCAATATGAGGAGTCTTTATTGGAGAACTCCATTCTAGATAGGAAAGTGGAGAGATAGAATCTCTAATCTATATATCTAGCTGGATGCAGAGAGATGCTGTCTGCATCTCTGCACACATGGTGCAGAGAGAGAGGCGACCGTGTGTGAAAGGGAGAAGAAGAAGGAAAAAAGGAAGAGAGGCAGGCAGGAAGGAAGTCCCTGAGAGTAGCAATCTGTATATCAAAGGGACAGTGTCAGAGCAGTAGAGAGGAGGAATGACCAACGTCTTGATCCCTCTAGCCGTCTGACTCACTAGTCTGTTCCCCTCTGTCATTGAGGCATGAGGGAGTGCAAAGTCCTTCACTTCCAACAGATATGAGGAGGCCTTTCTGAGACAGAGAAACAGCAAACTAATTTCTGAAGAGTAGAGATTTTTAGTCCATTCATAGGAGCATAGTCAGTTTCATGTTTAATTTGAAGGGGTTTGCCTTCTCAGCTGAGAAACTGGTCTTTGGTGCCTTTAGTGACTCTTCTGTCATTCACTGGATTATAAATACCTGGGCATTTCCCTCCACCTCCTCTGGAGTCCATATTGCTAAGAGGAGGACAGCAGCTTTATTTAACTCCTTGAGGACCTATGAATATAAGTTAACTTGGCCATTTCTTCTTTCCTATTTGGCAATTAGTCTGTTAAAGTATTTATATGTTTTAGATATTAAGTTAAATAAATGTTATGTTATTTCTTTAAGGAGAATATAAATATGTATTTAAAGCTTTATTTTACAGATTATTCCAGCACTTTATATGTCTTCATCGTTTGACTGAAGTGGTTATATGAAGGGTAAACTTTTAACATTCTAGACTGGGGGCTCAAAGCTACAAAATCCACTAAGATTTGAACTCAGCATTGTTTTCTACTGCTGTTGATAGGGGTGGATCATATAAGGGACACAGTGAAATAAGATGTAAAGTAGATGTGAAAAAGATTGAAAAATACTAAAATGTATGTTCTTCATGATTGCAGAATGAATGCAACCTCTGAAGTATGGTTGCAATGCTGTTATGAGTCTGATCTCCCTGTTAGCTAGAAGACTAGACTTGTATTCCTAAGTAAAGCAATTCTGTGGAGAAACAAAAAAGTCCAGATAAGAGACAGGCACCTCAAAAATGAAATGGATATAAGGGGTCCTTCTGAAGTGTATTATTGCTGCTTTCCATAGATATAAATAACCACAAAAGATACACAAAGATGTACTGCAAAGATTCATCCCTGATCCATTTATTTTGGCTGACACTTTGGTCTTCATGAGGAATTTCAACAGCATGTGAGGATATTGCCCAGTTGAAGTTACATTCCAAAACAGACCTACACTATCACAGGAATTCTAAAGGAATGTAGGCCAACAAATACTAGTTTTTTCTTCCTTTCACAGTTGTTTCATGAGGGCTGCTAGTCTTTTATCTGCACCTTTTCATTCACACTTTTTGCTTTCTATTCCAGTGCTGCATTTCCTGAACGAAAGGCTTATTATCTTTGAACCATTCTGCGTTGAACCATTTGTGGTGTCATTATTGCACATCTCTGCAAGTATTCAAGGTCAATCTGACATTAACATCTCTATTATGTACTGTTCTGTAGGCGGTAATAAAAAGATACAAAGGAAGCTTCGGATCATTAAGAAACGGGGAAAACGTTTCTTTGCCTCCTATATCTAGGGCGTCCCAGAACCAGCCAACGCATCAAGAAAATGGCATCCGTGCCTTGAATTCTAATGCCCACCTTAGCGTAAGCTTGACACAGTTTAATGCAGTATCAATATTCTCATTCAGGCAGTTTGAGATACATAGTTTATAATGAAATTTAACTCATGGGAGAGAAAAATATTCCCTGTGGTATTTCCTTTACAGAAATGTTTCCAAGTTTCTCTTTGTTTGGATTATGCTAATGTGATAATAAATGACCGCACAATTGGCTCAGCCATGTTGTCCTCAACCACTGAATCTTGCTAAGACTATGGGAGAATGTTGAGTTTAAAGAGTCACCCTTTACTTGTTACCCTTGTCCTCTCCACTGCTCATGGAAAGGACAAGGCACTTCAGTAGTTTTTAGAAACAAATAGGTGTCCATTTCAACAACTGCTTGGTGTCCATCATCATCCTGAAAACAGCCAGAGTGGCACCCATATCCCCAAATCTGCTCTGGGGCCTTATAGAGCAGTACAGTAGCAGGTACAGGCTCCTGTTTGGGTTATGACAGCCGTAACAATCAGGAAGAAGGGGAAGGAAATCCATGAGGGGTGGATTGCAAACCCTTGCAAACAGTGTTTAGGACAGGTTCCTCTCCTCACCCCCATATGTTTATGAAACTATCACTTTCTGCTTTTGCATTCTATGAATTACATTGATCATTTTCTCACAGAACAAATAATATATGGAAGCTGCCCTATACCAAGTCAGACCATTGGTCCATCTAGCTCAGAATTGTCTACACAGACTGGCAGTGGCTTCTCCAAGGTTGCAGGCAGGAGTCTCTCTCAGCCCTATCTTGGAGATGACAGGGAGGAAACTTGAAAACCTTCTGCATGCAAGCATGGAGGTGCTCTTCCTAAAGCGGCTCCATCCGGAGGGGAATCTTTTACAGTTCTCACACACGTAGTCTCCCATTCATATGCAACCAGGGTGGACCCTGTTTAGCAAAGGTAGCAATTCATGCTTGCTACCACAAGACCAGCTCTTCTCCTCTAGACCAGCTCTACCAGGACCAGCAGTCCTACAAGGGCTGTGTAAAAATCTCGGGAGCTGTGCACAGGACTGTTCTGCACAGAAGTAAGCACAGGAACAGGAGAAGCTGCCTTATACCAAGTCAGACCATTGGTCTGTATAGCTCAGAATTGTCTACACCAGGGATTCTCAACATTGGCCCATGGATGTTATTGGACTTCAGCTCTCATAATCCCCAACCATAGGCCACTGGGGCTGGGGCTTATGGAAGTTGAAGTCCAATAAGATCTGGGGACCCAGCATTGAGAATCCCTGGTCTACACTACCTGGCAGCAGCTTCTCCAAGGTTTCAGGCAGAAGTCTTTCCTACCCCTACCTAGAGATGCCAGGGATTGAATCTGGAACCTTCTGCATGCAAAGTAGACACTCTACCATTGAGCTATAGCCCCATCCCTTCCCACAGGGCCAGGGACAATGTGCAGATAATTTGGCTCCAATGCTTCCAAGCCAATTCTTTGCACAGCCCTCTTACCTACCATTTCCCACCCCCAGATGGAAAGCGATAGTGTTTTATTCCACATTGCTTCATTTTCCAGGACTGCATAATAGGTACGGATTTCCTTAGTGCTTGTAATTATATATTAAGAAATAGCAGACAGAGTAGGCTTTGTGTTATGTACCAACTCTCAGATGAACTGCATTGACAATTTCTGAGAGACACTCAAATAATGGGAATGTAGACGTCTCTTAATTTGTCAGTTTTGCCACCCAAGCTTCTTCAATACTGTAAGTACTAGTTTTCTCTGGGAAATTACAAAAGCTATTCAGGTATATTTGAAACTCTTTCTCACTCAGTCCTTTGGAGGAAAAAAACAAACTCATTTGTTCCGATGCAGTCATGCATTAGATTAAAGTAAAACCCTTCAAATGTCATTGAGGGGGCTCATTACTATGTGTACATTGGGCCAAAAAACCCTGCAAAAAACCAATTTGTGCAACAAGGAAATGTCAGTTCTGTACACTGAGTACATCATGTGCATCAGGCAAACCTGCAAATGCAAGCAGCAAGGGTCATGTCGCCCACTGCACTGAAAGGCTCTGAAACTGCTCAGCTGATCTAAGCCAATAGGTGTCATTCAAAAGGTTATGACATCTAGCATGGCCAAAGACATTTACATCAACCAAAACTGTAGAGGGAAAATATAAAAATGCTCTCTTGCTTACACTTCATTCCCAGTCTAAAAATATGCATTTATTTTCATATGAAACATTCCCTTGTCATCTTTCAGCAAAAGCTTCTGAGGAGGAGGCACCAAAGAGCAGGTGCCATAGCTGAGTGCTAAAGCACATGCCTTTTATACAGAAGCTTCCAGGTTCATTCTCTGGCATCTCCCGTTAAAGGAACTGGGGTTACAGGGCTCAGAAGGACCCTGGTCAAGAAATCTCTGCCAGTCAGAATAGACAGTGCTGAGCTAAATGGCCCAGTGGTCTGACTCAATGAGGCTGTTCTTACAATCAGCCAAAACTGGGCTAAGAAAGCCAGGCATGGTCTTGGCTGGTTGTAGGAACCTTTGAGAGCCTCACAGCTCCCAGAGGTGGCAAACCTGCCAAAGAGGCCAGCCTCTTAAACAGTGTTAAGAGTGCAAACGCTCCCTTAGCCCCATTTTTAAACCAACTCTGGCTGCTTGCAGCCGGGGCTGGGAGACTGCGGAGCTCCTAGCCAGCACCAGGGGGGGATACCCGCAATGCACCATGCACTTGCACAAGGCATTATGGGATTTCCAGGGGCCAGGGTGACGCATCTTGGCCTCTGACGCTCCGTACTGCCAGAGGAGGCAGCTGCATGTCTGGGCGTGCAATCTCCGCACCCAGACAGAGCAAGGGTTGTCTGCAAGGAGTTTAGCTTTTCAAGCCTCCTCTCCCATGCACCCTCAAGCCCTTTCTCACTGATCATGAGAAAGGGCTCAGTGTATGGCAGTTCCATATGTCTTAGACTCTGTTTTGTGTGTCCCCTGGATATATAATGAGAACCAGGGTAAGACGAGCATACACAGAGTGCTCCAGCTGGGACAGATCTATGTCAAGGTTGTACAGTGGCTGACAGAATGAGGAAAATTACTCAGAGTAGTCCCATTGGAATTAAAACAGCCAGTTAGGCCTAACTGGTCTTCTGATTTCAATAAGACTACTTTGAGTGATTTTCCTCATGTCAGCCATTGATTTTTGACGTCGGAAAATGATGTTCTCTGGGTATGGTAATAATGTTCTCTTGGTATGGTAGCATCCATACCATAGGGAAAGAAGACTTTGATCCCCTACAGCCAAGAAAGAATGCTGGCTTTATCTCTGCCTTTCTTGTGAGACCTCGGATTCTGCTTTTGCCATCGCAACGCAAAGTTTGTGTCATCATGACCAAAGCCAGTTAATTTGATTGGGCAAAGCATCATACAGGCTTCAGTCAGGCTAAACCATGTTCCCCCTGTGATGTAAATCAGGCTGTGTTTTCTTTTATTGGATTTTATTGGATCTCCTCTGAGATATGAAAATGTAATCAGGTGGCAAATAATTCCATTCACTGTCTTCACAGGCCTGTTACAGTCCTCTCTGCAGACCTAAATAAAAATAAGCGGTGACACTCAGTTCTGGCAGGCCTCCATGCTTCGGAATAGTGGTTGCTTAAAATAACAAATTGTATATTTTGTTAGCACTCAGCACTTAACGCTGACGTCTGTTTTGTATGTTGCAGTGTCAGCTGAGGAAGATGGAGAGCATTTCCAAACTGATAGCTGGAGAAGACCTTGAATTCCTTTGAATTCCTGGATGCCACCCTTTCCCAGTAAGCTTGTGTAAATGAATCCTGTGTTTGCTAGATGGGACCTTAGCCTTCATCTTTACTACTCAATGAAAAATAGTTAAAGGCAAAGCCTTTTCTTATAAACTGTCAAAATAGTGCACACTTTGGTCTCCTATCATTTGGGCCTATGAGCCTTCATTGATATGTCTGTCTATCATCTGTTTGTGATATGATCAGAGGCCTAGAGCACTTTCATTACAAGGCAAGGCTACAACACCTGGGGTTTTTTAGTTTAGAAAAAAGATGACTGAGGCGAGACATGATAGAAGTCTATAAAATCATGCATGGTGTGGAGACAGTGGATAGAGAGAAGTTTTTCTCCCTCTTGCATAGCACTAGGACCAGGGGTCACCCCATGAAACTGATTGACAAGAAATTTAGGACTGACAATGGATGGAATTCTCTGCCACAAGATGTGGTGACAGCCAACAGCCTGGATGGCTTTAAGAAGGGTTTAGATAAATTCATGGAGGAGAGGCCTATAAATGGCTACTACTCTGAAGGCTATAGGCCACCTCTAGCCTCAGAGGCAAGATGTCACTAAATAACAGTTGGAGG
Source organism: Hemicordylus capensis (assembly GCF_027244095.1). Taxonomy (NCBI): domain Eukaryota; kingdom Metazoa; phylum Chordata; class Lepidosauria; order Squamata; family Cordylidae; genus Hemicordylus; species Hemicordylus capensis. The sequence continues at coordinate 277,597,307 of NC_069660.1, read as the reverse complement.
GGAGCAACAGCAGGACAGGGAGCATGCCCTCAGCTCTTGCCTGTGAGCTTCTCGGAGGCATCTGGTGGACCATGTGTGAAGCAGGATGCTAGAATAGATGGGCCTTGGACCTGATCCAGCAAGGCTCTTTTTATGTTTGTCTTTATATATTCAATATGTTTCTTTGTAGTCAGTTTTTTGGTGGCTAGATCAAGAAATGTCGGTGTAGTCCATTGATGGGACTGGAGTGTCCCATTGATAAGACACAGATTGGGTAAATTCACAGTCAGGTAATAACGAAGATGTCAAATTTCTAAATACACTGTATGACTGTGCCCTAGAACAGTTGGTCCTGGAACCAACCAGAGAGAAGGCGACCTTGGACTTAATCCTGAGTGGCACCCAGGACCTGGTGTGTGATGTCAGTGTCATGGACCTCTTAGGGAACAGTGACCATAGTGCAATCAATTTCAGCATACATTCAGGGAGAGAATCACCAAGGAAGTCTAACACAGACACTTTGAATTTCAGAAGAGGAAACTTCTCCAAAATGAGGAGTACGGTGAAAAGAAAGCTGAAAGGGAAAATCAGGAGAGTACTTCGCTCCAGATTGCATGGAGTTTACTCAAAACCACAATACTAGAAGCCCAGTTAGACTGTATACCCAAAAGGAGGAAAGGTATCACTAAGTCCAGGAGGATGCCAGCATGACTAACAGGTAAAGTCAAGAAAGCCATAAAGGTGAAGAAGACCTCCTTCCAAAATTGGAAGGCCTGCCCAAATGAGGAGAACAGAAAGGAACACAAACTCTGGCAAAAGAAATGTAAGGTGACAATAAGGGAGGCGAAAAGAAAGTTTGAGGAATATTTAGCTAAAAGTATCAATGGGAATAACAAAAACTTCTTTAAATATATCAGAAGCAGGAAACCTGCCCTGGAGGCAGTTGGACCGTTATACAATGGGGGAGTGAAAGGGATTATTAAGGAGGATATGGAGGTTGCAGAGAAGCTAAATGAGTTCTTTGTATCTGTCTTCATGGCAGAGGATACTGAGCATATACCTGTTCTTGAACCAGGCTTTTCAGGGACAGAGGCTAAAGAACTCAGTCAGATAGAAGTGACAAGAGTTGATGTTCTAAACTGTCTGGAAAAATTGAAGATTAGCAAATAGTCAGGGCCAGACGACATCCATCGAAGAGTCCTTAAAGAACTCAAATGTGAAAATGCCAGCCTCCTTGCTAAAATATATAACTTATCCCTATAATCAGGCTCTGTACCAGAGGACTGGAAAATAGCAAATGTAACACCTATTTTCAAAAAGGGATCCGGGGCGATCTGGGAAATTACAGGCTGGTTAGCTTAATGTCTGGTTCCAGGCAAACTGATGGAAAGCATTCTCAAGGATAAAATTGTAAAGCACATAGAAGAACAGACTCTGCTGGGGGAGAACCAGAATGGCTTCTGCAAACGTAAATCTTGCCTCACAAACCTTTTGGAGTTCTTTGAGAGTGTCAACAAGTGTTTGGATCAAGCTGATCCAGTTGACATAGTATACTTGGACTTTCAAAAAGCTTTTATTTATTTATTTATTCATTTTATTTGATTTGATTTCTATACCACCCTTCCAAAAATGGCTCAGGGTGGTTTACACAGAGAAATAACAAATAAATAAGATGGATCCCTGTCCCCGAAGGGCTCACAGTCTGAAAAGAAACATAAGATAGATACCAACAGTCACTAGAGGTACTGTGCTGGGGGTGGATAGGGCCAGTTACTCTCCTCCTGCTAAATAAAGAGGATCACCACATTAAAAGGTGCTTCTTTGCCATGTTAGCAGGGGTTAATCAACAATGTTTCGACAGTTCCTTCCTCATCAAAGGCTCTTGAGGAAACTTAGCAGTCTTGGGAGAAGCCAAGTACATATGTGGATTGCTAATTGGTTGAAGGGCAGGAAAAAGAGGGTTGGTATAAACAGAGAGTTTTCACAATGGAGGGAAGTAAGAAGTGGTATCCCTCAGGGATCTGTACTGGGACCAGTGCTTTTTAATTTATTCATAAATGATCTAGAAGTTGAGGTAAGCAGCGAGGTGGCCAAATTTACAGATGATACCAAACTCTTTCGGGTAGTGAAATCCAAAAAAGATTGTGAGGAGCTCCAAAAGGATCTCTCCAAACTAGATGAGTGGGCGACACAATGGCAAATGTGGTTCAATGTTGCCAAATGTAAAGTGATGCACATTGGGATGAAAAACCCCAACTTCAAGTATACACTGAATGGGATCTGAGCTTTCAGTGACTGACCAAGAGAGGGATCTTGGGGTCGTGGTGGACAGCTCGTTGGAAGTGTGGACTCAATGTGCAGCAGCTGTGAAAAAGGGGATCATTAGGAAGGGGACTGAAAATAAACGGCTAATATTATAATGCCCCTTATAAAAAACTATGGTGTGGCCACACTTGGAGTACTGCATACAATTCTGGTCACCACATAAGAACAGCCCTGCTGGATCAGGCACAAAGCCCATCTAGTCCAGCATCCTGTTTCACACAGTGGCCCACCAGATGCCTCTGGGAAGCCCACAGGCAAGAGGTATGTGCATGCCTTCTCTCCTGCTGTTTCTCCCCTGCAACTGGTATTGAGAGGCATCGTGCCTCTGAGGCTGGAGATGGTCCACAGCCATCAGACTAGGAGCCATTGATAGACCTGTCCTCCATGAATCTGTCTAAGCCCCTTTTAAAGCCATCCAAGCTGGTGGCCATCAACACATCCCATGGCAAGGAATTCCATAGATTAATTATGCGTAGTGTGAAAAAGTACTTCTGATTTCAGGCCTAATTTTCCCAACATTCAGTTTCATGGGGTGACCCCTGGTTCTAGTGTTGTGAGAGAGGGAGAAAACTTGCTCTCTGTCTACCCTCTCCACTCCATGCATAATTTTATACACTTCAATCATGTCTCCCCTTAGTCACCTCTTTTCCAAGGTAAAGAGCCCCAGATGCTGTCGTCTACCCTCATAAGGAAGGTGCTCCAGGCCACTGATCATTTAGGTTGCCCTGTTCTGCACCTTTTCTAGTTCTACAATATCCTTAAGATACGGTGACCAAAGCTGTATGCAGTACTCCAGATGTGGCCGCATGATAGATTTGTATAAGGGCATTATAATATTAGCATTTTTATTTTCAATGCCCCTCCTAATGATTCCTAGCATGGAATTAGCTTTTTTCACACTGCTGCACACTGAGACAACACTTTCAATGAGCTGTCCACCACAACCGCAAGATCTCTCTCCTGGTCAGTCACCAACAGCTCAGATCCCATCAACGTATATGTGAAGCTGGTGTTTTTTGGCCCATTGTGCATCACTTTACACTTGCTTACATTGAACCGCATTTGCCATTTTGTCGCTCAGTTCCCCAGTTTGGAGAGATCTTTTTGGAGTTCCTCACATCTAAAGAAGGACATTGTAGAACTGGAAAAGATGCAGAAGAGGGCAACCAAGATGATCAGGGGCCTAGAGCACCTTTCCTTATGAGGCAAGGCTGCAGCACCTGAGGCTTTTTAGTTTAGAAAAAAAGACGACTGCAGAGAGACATGATAGAGGTCTATAAAATCATGCATGGTATGGAGAAAGTGGATAGAGAGAAATTCTTCTCCCTCTCACATAACACTAGAACCCATGAAATTGCCAGGAAATCTGGGACCAACAGATGGAGGTAGTTTTTCACACCACACATAATCAACTTGTGGATCACTTCATGGAGGAGAGGTCTATCAACGGCTACTAGTTGGATGGCTATAGGCCATCTCCAGCCCCAGAGGCAAAATGCCTCTGAATACCAGTTGCAGGGGAGTAACAGCAGGAGAAAGGGCGTGCCCTCAACTCCTGCCTGTAGGCTCCTTGTAGCATCTGGTGGGCCACTGTGTGAAACAGGATGCTAGACTAAATGGTCTGATGGGCCTGATCCAGCAGGGCTTTTCTTATGTTCTTATGAGTTAGAAGTACTACTTGTTTCCACTTTTTCAGCACTATACCAGCAGCATTCCAGGCCACCTAGCACCCAAGAACATTGGCACAAAGAGTACATTCATATTGCTCCTGTACCGCTGGGAGAACCCAGAACTCTCAGCTAGGCTTTTGCCCGAAACATTTCGGAGGCCATTATAAAGGCCTCCAAAACATTTCGGCTCCAGGGGCCATTTCGGTGCTTCGGCACTGGCGTAGGTAGTTCTTTAAGGGCGAGGGAGGGTGCACTCACCCCTCCCGTTGCATTTCCCCCACCGGCGCACCATTATTTTTAAGCCCCTCTGGGTGGCAGCATTCCTCCCTGCCGCCCGGTAGTCTTTATTGGCCAGAAGTGGCCAGAAGTATCAAGCGCACATGTGCCCGTCGCGTGCGTGCACGTGCATGGCAGACGGGCGCACGCGTGCATACAGTCAGGTGCACACACGCTTGCTATTTCCAGCCACTTCCAGCCGATGAAGACAACGGGGCGGCAGGGAGGAACGCTGCTGCCCCGAGAGGCTTAAAAATAACAGCGCGCCGGCGGGGGAAATGCGGCAAGAGGGGTGAGCGCACCCTCCCCCACCCTTAAAGAACTACCCTCGCCGGTGCCGAAGCAACTTCAGGCACATCCCTACTCCCAGCATCAAAAATACGTTTGGTAGGTTACACATTTTCAAATGGCTTAGATTAGGAGTTGCATTCTAGATTAGGGGTTCCATTTTTAAACAAATGTGCCTCTTCTGTTGCAAACCTTCAGCTCAGGTACCCCATAGAGCTTTTGTACACACACACACGTACATGTACACAGGTTGCAGTTATGAGAAAGGCTACTCACTGCTTACATCCAACATAAGTTACTTATGAGTAGTCCCACTGAAATGAATGGGGGCATGTTTACTCCTGTAAATTTGAATGGGAGTATTCAGCGCTCATTTTCTGAAGCCTGTCAGTCAGGCTGATGGGAGAGGTACCCTGAGCTTCAGCACATAGCCAGCCAATCAGGAGCAGAGGAGGAGATTCTTCACCCTCCTTCCTCCCCTTCTGCAGTGGATACATTGCTGAAGATGTGTCAGCTTTAAGCTGATGATCAGATGGGGAACAAACAGTGTCTGGAGCTTGGGGGTGGGGTGGCAGGCCCGCTGGGAGCCTTTCAAGTACCCCTAGGGGTACTAGTACCCCCTTTTGGAACTCCTCTTCTAGAGGACCACCTGGGTTGCTTCATTATTTTTAAGATCAGTCAACTGAGTCCTCTTGCATTTGCCATTTGATTGGTGCACCAAATTAGGGTATCAGGATCACACATTATTGATGGCTGAACTTCAGCTGTCGAATTTGCATCCCTTGGTCTTTCAGGACTGTGCATTTGAGGGCTGAGTCACACATGTTATATCTCATCACTCCATGCAGAACACTTGATATCTCATCACTCAAAACCTGCCACTCCGTTTTGCAGCTGAAATGTGAAAAGCCTGCATTGAAAAGTGTGATGTGTTTGTGGTGTGCTGTGATGTGAACATTCTGTCTGTGATGGCTGGTCTCGAATGGATGTTTCGCAAATCTTGCTATAGCAGTTTTGGTGCGATAAATATATATGCATGAATTTCCCCTGAGCATTTTTAAGAAGCTGCACAAACTTGTTTTAGTTGGATTTACTTCTTATGAGTGCTTTTAAGCTTGTGTGGTTGTGGCATTTAAACTTTAGTTAGACTGAACATGAGTTCATTTTAACTGGCTAGTGTGCATATATGTCTCTACTGAAATATGATCCTCCCTATCTCTGACCATTTTTTAAAAGCATTTGAAAACCCACCTCTTCAACCAAACCTTTTCAGCTTTTTAAATTTTTAGGTTTTAATCTGTTTTTGATTTTTAATTGTCTAAATTATTTTAAGTTTTTGTGTATGTTTTAACTTGTTTTATGTTATTGTTAACTGACCAGAGATGAATGTTTGGGGCGGAGTACAAATTTGACAGATAAATAAATAAATAAATAAATACTCATGTTGACCTTATGAATGGTGATTTTAATATAGATGCAAATATATAAAGGAAGGAGGAATAACATGGAACTCTTGGAAAGTTTCAAGTTCTCTCTTAGGCCATAGCACTTCTCAGCTTAGTGGACCTGCTGTATGTGCAAATGTTTGCTCTTGTACAGAGGTATTTGTAGCAACAGTGCCATGGAGGTCCTCATGTGCTCTCTAAGAGCACTGTTTAATCTTCTAGAGGTTCTCTGGGCTGGTACTTATTTCTCTTTGATAATGTATAATCATGAACAAAGAAGAAAGTGTTCATTGCTTCTTTGTTCATTTTTATACATTATCAAAGAGAAATAAGTACCAGCCCAGAGAGCCTCTAGAAGACTGAACAGTGTGCTTAGAGCACACCAGGGCCCCAATGACACCATTCCTACAAATACCACTAAGGTCCACTAAGCTGAGAAGTGCTGTGGCCTAAGATAGAACTTGAAACTTTCCAGGAGTTCCATGCTATTCCTCCTTCCTTTATATATTTGCATACACACAGAAGGAAGGAAATACTCTGTGGGAATTAAAAAGTCTCAGAATTAAGGGTTTAGAAAAGAAATACAACTGGACACTTAATTCTGTCCAGCTTTGCTAATTTGGTACCTCGCTGCAGCTTCCTTTTGATTCTAGTTGCTTCATTAAGTTTCACTTTGTCATAGCCAAGAAGCTAAAGAGACTGATACTATAAGCCCTATGCACCTAGAGTCATTAAGATCACTCACAGGAGCAGCTGCAGCAGTATAAGACTGGAAAAACCTGGGCAGAGAGATTCGTGTGGAGCCTTGGGACCCGATCCTGCCCTGTTGCTCCAGAGCACAGCTACCCTGTTATTTAACCTAACCTTTTACTTAGGTTAAAGGGGCAAAGCCCCATCTTACCTTGGCAGCCGTAATCGTGTGTGCAATCGGGACTGTGTGCTGCAGCTTCTGTTCTGGCAGCCTGGCGGCTTCCTTAAAACCACACAGTGCCACTTAAAGAGTGGCCAGGAAGCCAGGAGCTGCACCACTCTGCTGCCTGCACAATGCATTGTGGGATACTGGAGGACTTCCTCCTCCAGATCCCAATGCAGTAAGTTGCGCTGCACTGTGCTAATCATGTGGGCTCATGGTGCAGTGGAGCACTAGAGACCATATGCTCATGGCGGGGTGGGGAGCAGAGGGGGGAGCAGGCAGGTATATTTCTGCTTTCCACCCTTCCTAGCCACCAGGGATTTTGGTCGTGAGAACAACCTCATTGACTCATAAACTGTTTATTGGGGATGTATAGCTCTGCAAGTAGTAAAGTGCAAAAAACCTAACAAAAACCTCCCAAGGCACAACATCGAGCAAGTTTTATGCTTTAAATACCTGGGGGTGGTCTTCCATGGCTCTGGCTACAGGAAAGGTCATGGCTCTCATGCTGCCCAAAACACCCAGAGGAGCACCGCTGCCATCCTAAAATTCTTACTAACAAGAGGAGGCCACTTTATTCCTGCAGCCCCTAAACTGTTTGAAGCCAAGTTGCTGGCACACCTCCTCTATGGTGCCCAGTTGGGCCCCTTCTCCAACTTTGTCCCATTGGAGCCTTGTTAATGGAGCAACTCCGGGGTTAGCCCTAAATGCATTCGGGCTTTGAGGCGATTCTCACGATCGCCAAAAAGTGGGCTAAGGGAGCCTAGCCCACTTCTGGCTACCATGAGAACCACCAGGCTCACAGGCGAGCCCGGTTGCTCTCAAGCGGGTGACCCGCTTAAGTACCCCTCCCTTAAGCCCAGGTTAGTGGAGCAAGTGCTCCGCTAACCTGGGCTTTATGCTCATGTGTTGCTGTGCTGCGGCAACTCTCCATGCTGTGGCAACTCACGAGTAGACCCCCGACTGGGAGGCTTAAAAGCAGCCTCCCAGCTTGGGGGTCTCTCCAGCATGCCCTGCACAGGGCATCCTGGAACTTCCGGGGCCGCGTGGCCCCTGATCCCCACAGCCCCTGCCAGCTCTGTGACTGAGCCGGCAGTTGTGTGGATGGCCGATTCAGCTGCCCTGGGCTGCCTGGGGATCGTCTGCGGGAAGAGCTGGCTAAGCCTGCTCTCCCCGCAAACCCTCTGAATGCGGGTCTCACCAATTGTGAGACTCACCTCCCGTTATTTTTAATGAGCACCTCTCCCTGAGTTCCTATGGCTCACGCAACCATTTGTGACGGAAAGGGAGTTACATTCACTGTGCTTTCTCTGACTTCCCTGCTGAATTATTGTTTGATTAATTCTTAATTATGCTAAATCATTGTAAACTGCTTAGAGAGCTTCCAGCTATAGAGCGGTATATAAATGTAAGTGCTATTGCTACTGCTATTGCTATTAATTATTAATTATTGTTTGAGGCAACTGCAGAGGAGGGGAAAGTAAAGGGTCAGTCTTAGGACAGAAAGACCTTGAAGAGACTAACTTAAAAGTTAACTCCGGAGTCTACTTAGATATTCCCAAACATAAGGGAAGACACAAGGCTAATCCCCTTTCAATTTGCTTTGTAGCTGGTGAATCTGGAGGCTACTGTCCCACTGTTTGCTAAATGACGTGTCCCCAATATGCCAACAGGGAGCCCACAATCCCATGAGATTCCTGACCATGTCAAGAGAGAGAACCACAAGCCTGTGGTCCCAAGCCTAAGCAAAGAGGCTTCTGGGAGCCTGCAGAATAGCAGTGCTATCAACAGCGTGTCCAGTACAAATTCCTAAGAGCAGTTCTCCAAATACCATGGTGTGTCTCTAATGTTAGCCTATGTCTAGAGGCAGGTCTGGTGAAAATGGAGGTCAGAGTTTTGATGTCCATTCTCAACTACTGGTTAAGACTATCTGTCCTCCCAATGGGCCTAGCTCCCCTAACACTACAGGACAATTATCAATCTACCTGGAAATGAACACTGCTGACAAAAAATGTCATATCTCCTCCCTACCCCCACCTCCCACACACACTTTCTATGGGCTACAAACAGGCAAAAACAATCAAGCAATGCATAAATTGATATAGAGCACCAAACCGATTTAGGCAGGGTCCCGAAGTTCTTCATCAATGAGAGATTAAGATACAAAGCAATTTCTGTTGTATACCTCACACAGCTGAAAGCCCCCAAACCCAGAAGGACCTTCACCCAGCCCTTCCTCTGGCTGTGCTAGAAGGCAGATACAGGAAGACTCAGAATGCCTGTGCCCCTGTGATTCTGGGCAAGTTGAAACAACAGAGCATGGCCTTCTCCACTGCACACATTCTACAGATACATTCGTATCATCCTCATCCTTCCATTATTAGTTGAGACCCCAGGTTGCTCAGGCCAAGCCTATGTCTCTCTTGATCTCTGACTCTAACCCCATCATAACATATAACATTGCCAAATTTTTCATGGCAGTGTGTAAAATTTGTCAGGTCCTGACTGACAGCAAGAATTAAGCAGGCTTGACACAGCGCATATTTATACAGTTTATCTTTTTATAGCACATTTTACTGTCTTAGTTTTAACTCCATAGTATGTTATAATTTTATAGTTTTCCTTACAGCCTTCACAGACTGAATAGATTATAACCACGTAAAGCTTTTATATAGATTTTTATACATTTTACATTAATTTTACTCACTTTAACTGTAGTTCTATGTACTCTACTTTTTGCTGGTCAAAGACCGTAATAAAGAGTGGCTGGCTGATTGATTGACCAAATGCAGAAGTGCAAAAGACATGTAAATTGAAGAAGGAATCTCTTGTAGGGATGTGCAAACAGGTTCGGGGCTTCGCAGTTTCGGGGTTCGATAGTTTGACCCCTGAACCAACCCCCCTGTTCAGTCCGGACCCACAGAGGCCATGTGCACAGGTGCACAGCCCCCAATATGGCCTCCGGGCTGCCAGGTGAAGGCTGAACTGCAGCCAAAGAGCACCCAAACAGGGCGAGGGGGTTATTTAGAAGGCCAGTGGGGGGAGGGGGACCTCCATGGACACCCCCCCAGCCTCCAGGAATTCCTCTGAGGGGAGTACAAGGTTAAAAATAAAAATAAAAAAATGGGGGGGGGGGTCCGTGAACCACTCAAACTGAACCAAACTGGGGGCGGGGTTTGAGGGGGTGCTGGACCAAACCGTGCCAGCTGGTTTTGTGCAAACCCCTAATCGCTTGCACCCCTGCCATAGGTGCTTGCACTTGTTCGACAGCAGCATCACAGATGTGTTGAAAATAATTTGGCTTCAGCCCAACACAATCTACTCTAAAGGAAGGAATTCAGAGGAACCTGCATAATCAGCCTGCTAGCTTCAGCATACTGCTGCCGCTGAAGCAGCACCTTAGGACTGGATGCCAACGTGATCAGTTTGACATGAAATTTTAGGTACTGCCTCAGTGGATCCCCTGCCTGGGGTTACTTTTGCTCCCCATCTCTGATTTAGGGAGTGCAGTCCTTAAAATCCACATCAGGAGCTGGCTTGGAGAGATTTTCTCTCCAAGCTGGCTCCCAGGGTTTTTTTTTTTTTTAAGCAGCACACACCCCTGAAATCAGTGGTAGGGGGCAAAGGTACCCACTGGGTTAGTGGGTACTTTGTGGGGGGTTACCTTTGCCCCCACCCCCAATTTCAGAGACTATTGCAGGAGCTGCCTTGGAGAGAAGGCCCAGTGGGTCCTTCATGGAGGTTACCATTGCTCCCCACCCCCACCCCCAATTTAGAGGGTACAGTCTTTAAAAACCACAGCATCCACAAAATGGGCTAGGTTCAACCACTCTCCAAACCCCCACAAGGTAGACACCGGCAACAGTCACTAGAGGGATGCTGTGCTGAGGTTGGATAGGAACTGTTGCTCTCCCACGCTAAATACAAGAGAACCACCACTTAGACAGATGCCTTCAGGTAGCAGAAGGTCAGGCAGTACACATTCTGTCTCCTGTCCCTCATACATCCCCACAACGACCCTAGAGGTAGGTTAGACTAAAAGAGAATACCAATCTCACCCAATTAACTTTGCAGTTTAGATAAGGGGAAGCCAAGAGTTGAACCTGGGTTATCTCAGGTCTAAGTCCAACACTCTAACTATTGCACTACTACATATGACAGTGAGACCTTTCTCACGATTGGTGAGAAGGGGCTCGAGGGAGAGCGGGGAGGAAGGCTGCTGGTACTTACTTCCCTACAGACGATCCCTCTGCTTTCCCTGGATAGGCAGATCGCCCATCCACACGATTGCCAGCATCTGCCGGCAGCGTGGAGGGTCAAGGGCTGGGATGCTTCATCCCAATCCCCAGAACTCCCATAAGGCAAGAGGAAGATCTGAGGGAAGTTGTAGTTGCTGCTGGAGGGGTCTGATCATCTGGCTCCCTCCTGCCTAGCCCATTTTCTGCTGATCGTGGAAACCACCAGGCTCGCATGCGAGCCCAGTGGTTCCCAGGTGGCTAGCCAACCTAATTCACCCTCCCCTTAAATGAAGTTAACAGAGCAAGCGGTCTGTTAACCTCATTTTATTGCTCGTGTTCCACCACGGCATATGGTGACACACAAGTAGACCCCTGAACAAGAGGCTACAATCAGCCTTCCGGGCATGGGGGTCCCCCCAGAATGCCTCGGTGCACTTGCGTGGGGCATCCCGTGACTTCCGGGGGCTGAGCAGCCCTCAATCCCCGCAGCCCCTACCTGCTCCGTGATGGAGCCACTATTCGTGTGGAGCACTTTTTGTATCTTTGGAACATTGTTTTCTCTGGTAGGCAAATTTCCATCTGAAATGGGAAGAGGTTTCTGGGCTGTTTGTTAGTTAATGAAAGTGCCTTCCTATTTATCTGCTATGATGCGCTGAGTGAGTTAAATGCTGTTTCTGATTCAGTGTTCACTGTCAACAACGTATCCTTCCTTCCTTCCTTCCTTCCTTCCTTCCTTACTTACTTACTTACTTACTTACACAAACATATTTATATACCACCTCAAACTCATGTCTCTGGGAAGATTACAATAAAACAACACAAATTAAAACAAGATTAAAACATTACAACATTAAAACAATTTAAATACTAAATTCTATTCTAAACAATTCTAAAAACAATGTTAAATTATATGTCTAAATAAAAGCCTGAATGAACAAATGTGAACAAACAGCCTTTTAAAAAGCTTTATATATCACCATACTTGGATAAACTCTGCATTAGGTTCTAACGAAGACAAATCATTTAATGGTTTGGGCCCGGGATACCTGAGGGACCGCCTGCTCCCAAGGGTTGGTGCCCGCTTGACAAGGTCATCTGAGGAGGCGCTCCTCCGGGTGCCGACAATGAGTGAGGCTCAGTTGTCGTGCATGCGGGACAGGGCCTTCTCTGTTGCTGCCCCCAGACTCTGGAATGCTCTCCCGGTGGCTATTCACTCCTCGGTCTCCATCACAGCTTTTTGAAAGCATGTTAAATCGTGGCTTTTTACCCAGGCTTTTATTTGATTGTCTCTGCTGCTGCTCTTTGTACTCTGTATTGCTTTTATGCTTTTAATTTTTTTAAATCAGATTTGTTTAATATTTTTAGCTTAATATTTTAATTGTGTCTTTTTTACAATCTTGTTTTTAAATTTTGCTGTAAACCACCTTGGGATTGTTTTAATGAAAGTCAGTATATAAATTTAACAATAAACAAACAAACAAACAAATGACATGATTCTAAATCCCAACATCTACACATGGAGAGCACTCATAAGTGCAACCAGAACTTACTCCCCTTCTTTAGGGATGTGCACGGAACCGCGGAGCTGCGGTCCGGCACAGGTGGGGGGGGCCCTTAAGGGTGGGGGAGGGTGTACTTCCCCCCCCCATTGGCAAAAGGCTTCAAGACGTGACGTCTCTGTGGCGCGCACACACACATGACACGGAGACGTGACGTGCGCGCGCAACGTGCACACGCACAAAAGGCTTTTTGAAGCCATTTGCCGACGACTGGGGGAAGGGGCGGCAGGGAGGTATCCTGCCGCCCCAAAAGCTTTTCAAAACAAACGCGCCAGCGGGGGAAACATGGCAGGGGGTGTAAGTACACCCTCCCCCACCCTTAAAGAGCCCACACACACCTATGCAGGACTGCCAAACCGCCCTCATGTCCGGACCGATCCCGAGGCCTTCAGAATGGCCTCTGGACCGGTCTGGGCTCATCCCTACCCTTCTTCCATGGGAAGGAAGCATCTAGTAACCCTCCTCTGGTAGCAGCTGTCAGCATGGACCATTTGTGTGACCTTGAGGCAGTGAACTTGATGCAAATATCCCTCTCCCTCCACCTCCACAGCATCAAGGAACAGTGTCAGCCTCTAGATTGGGTTGATTACAGAGATCTTTGCAGATGTATTTATTTATTTTATTTTATACATTTTTATACTGCCCAAAATGCGAGTTCTCTGGGCAGTTAACAAAACAATAAAAACAGCCAATAAAAAAATTGAAACTCAACAATTAAAATTAAATAGTTAAAACTATTAAAACACAACTGGAACATGATTCTGATTATGGAAGACTTTCAGTTCCCGGAAAGAGAATAACTGGGAGATGAGGAAAGATGATTCATTTATCAGCTCATGCATGGTGATAAATTGAATACCTTTCCTTTACCCTGTTGGGGGGAGGATGTTCAGCACTCTTTCCCTTCATATAAAAACCTATGTACATGTTCATGCATGATACTAAAAGCCTGTTTGCCTCTTGCATGCCTTTTGAAAAGTGTGGAAATGTGGAATAGGACGATAAAGTAATTTCAGAACTGAATGTACATTTTAGCTGATGCAGTCTGCATCATCTATATATCAAGGATACAGCTGTTTAAATGTCATTTTTGTGAAAATGACTTTTGAGAAATCCTCCCACTTGTTTGCGATGAACATTCAAATGTGACTTTTTGCCATTTTTGCTATAATATTTTAAAACCGAACTAGCAGATTAGAATGGTGAATTAGAATATCTGTTTGACCATCCAAAAATCATTACAGTGAAATCCTATGTATGTTTACTCAGAAGTAAGCCCCACTGTGTCTAATTTGGCTTACTCTCTAGTATGTTTAGGATTACATGGCCTATGTCTATATATTAATCAAACTGAGCTGAAGTGTGATTAAACTCACACACGATTGGAATAGATCTAGTCACTTTTTGCCAGTTTAGCAATTAATGTGCCATAGTTTTTGCAACACATGATGAAATGCTAGATTTTGTGCTGTCAGGAAAAGGAGCCTGAGTTTGTTTGCATCTATTGTGCACTTCAAAGCCTTTGTCCCACCCAAAAGCTGCCATGCTGTGATGCTACATGGAGGTGTTGTTCTATGCTTTGCAGTGAAATAAACACAAGACACAATTGAGACCTCTCAGAATAAATAAACAGAGAGAGAGAAAATAGTCCAGGAAGAAGACCCCTGCAGTTCCTTCCGATCACATTCCTTTTGGACAACATTGGCAATGAAAGATAAGTTATTAATATGCAGAAGGTAGTTAGAATGGTGCCCCTTTCCCACTGGGTTTCTCTCAACTTCAGACTTGGGTGCTGCACAATCAGTTGGGGGAAAATACTGCACTGTCTTAAAACTAGTTTTAGGAAGGCAAGAAAAATCAGGGAGCAAAGGCTGTCATCTTATCAGAGGTAATGCTACAGGGCAGACCGTCACCACATTTTCGTAAGGATATTATGAACACTATCATCATTTTCTTGCCCACTCTTAGATCTAGGCCTACTAGTGGAGAGAACCAAACATTTGTCTGCTGCTTATTATGTTGAGTTTTTAAAGAAAAAATTCTCCACTCCCTACAAATTAGAAAAGGATGAGTCAGGCTAGCTACTAGAGCAGACAACTGGTTTCCAGGAATGTAGGCTTCGTTCTGTTGAGGCTGGATAAGGATGCATACACTCAAGTGTTCTGATTTTTAAATGATTAATGTTACCTCCTAGAGAATGCCTCTCCCTATAATCTGTTTTTAATAAGCATATAGGGCATTAGATTAAAACAGGCTTTGCAGCATCCTTTCTTCATTGCATAATTCAAGGATGCACATTCAGTGCAAGTTCTCTGACCTGGTTGTATTCTACATAACCATTGTAATTCTACATAACCAATGGCTTTCTTTTATGGACTAGTTACTCCTTCCCCATTTTCACACTGTCAAGGTCACCTTAGTGCTTAATTGCTTATATTGTGTTGAGGCTGGCTAAGGATACACACGCTCAAGAGTTCTGATTTTTAAATGTTTAATGTTACCTCTAAGAGAATGCCTCTCCCCATAATCTGCTTTTAATAAGCATATAGGGCATTAAATTAAAACAGGCTTTGCAGCATCCTTTCTTCATTGCATAATTCAAGGATGCACATTCAGTACACGTTCTCCTGACCTGGTTGTCCATTGTATTCTACATAACCAGTGGCTTCCATTTATGGACTAGTTACTCCTTCCCAATTTTCACACTGTCAAGGTTACCTTAGTGCTTAATTGCTTATACTGTGTTGGGGATATTATTAAACATTATTACACTGGCACATTATATATGCATCATGTTCTTTATTTTTTATTTTTACATTTATATCCCGCTCTTCCTCTAAGGAGCCCAGAGCAGTGTTCCAAGGAGCCCAGCCTTTTCGTACCAGAATGAAAGGAATGGTTTTCAGTTAGCCCATTGCTATGTAATCCAGATATCTAACTACTGAACATGGAAAACTAATAATCTTCCATAAAAATCAACAGACCTGCTAGATGATCAACACTTAAGAAGCCTTGTGAACACCACCCCACTCCAAAGAGGTTGATTACATGCAGAATTAGATTTCTGAACACTCTTCTGGATATACTTCCATATGCACCAAAACCTGATGTGTAGGGGAAAGGTCATATCACCTGGAACGGCATGCAACTTGTCTCTGCCCTGCCTATGCTCCACCTTGATGAACAGGTGAATAGTGCTTGTTGGATGCGACAGCACCAATAACCTGTCTGAGGGACGGGAAGCTGGTTTTTGTCCCATTTCTCCCTCATACTGCCAACTATCTGTTTGGCAAAGGGGTACATTGTTCCAATCCATTAGTGAGTGAGGTTTTTGGGATAGAAGCAAAACTGTGCAAATGATGTTACACAAGAGGAAGCCCATTGGAAATGATATTTTTCCTGGTTAGTCATCACCTGTTCAGACCCCATCGGTGTATATGCAGTTAGAATGTTTTGCCCCAGTATGCACCAGTTTACACTTGCAATGAACTTAATTTACCATTTTGTTGTCCAGTCATGCAGTTTGGAGAGATCCATTTGGAGCTTAACAATCTGCTTGGGTTTTCACTATCCTGAATGATTTGTTGGCTGTCTCACTATTCACCCCAACTTAAACTTTAAAAAAAGTTAAGTAGCACTGAGCCCAATACAGATTCTTGGCGGGGAGTCCCTCATTCCTTGATTTCATCCATTGAGAACTGTCCATTTTCATCAGCGTTATTGATCCATAAGAGTCATGTGTCCTCTTATCCCATGACTATTTTTTAGAAGCTAAAACATGTCTACCAAACATCATATATTTTATCCATATGATCCTATCTATATGATTGCTGACTCTTTCAAGGAACTCCAAGAAATTGGTGATCCAGGACTTATATGGTTCATCCACATCCCTGGCTAGTTTCCTGCTTAGCAACATGCTTCTAAAAATCTTTTTTCACTTGCCTTTCATCAACTTGCATTTGTTTTGTGGGTGCTTCTGTTCATTTGGCCTTGGCCTCTATTTTATTATAGCAAGTTCTTGCCCTTTTTTCAGCTTCCTTGTCTCTAACCACACTGGTGGTTATCTGAACTACACACTGTTGAGCCTATTCAAAGAGAAAAACATCTTAACCACATATACACTGTCCTGATGGGTCTAATGGCAACCACCTAGAGCCTTTGGAGTCAGGCAGTACATAAAATAAATAAATAAAAACAACAACAATGTCTTTGCTAATAGCTTATCCCCCTTTCCTCCCTCCCTGTATTTTGTTGAGGGGGAAACAAGAACAAAGAGAGACAGATAATATGAAGTAGCGATGACCACTGTTTATGGTCATCAAGTCACAATTGCAACAGAATTGGGGCAAAAGCTCTTCTTAAAGGGAATGGGGAGGAGAGCTGGTCTTGTGCTAGCAAGCATGAATAGTCCCCTTTGCTAAGCAGGCTATGCCCTGGTTTGCATTTGAATGGGAGACTGCATGTGAGTACTGTAAAATACTCCCCTTAGGGGACGAGGCTGTTCTGGGAAGAGTATCTGCATGCTTGCATGCAGAAGTTTCCATTCCCTCCCTGGCATCTCCAAGATAGGGCTGGGAGAGACTAGGGATGTGCGAACAGGTTTGATGTCATTCAGCATCAAACCGTGTCAGTTCTATGGCTCAATATCGAACCGACACCCCGCCCCCCAGTTCGGTTTGCTATCGGACCGACACACACACCCCCGTTTGGGAGGGATCACAATTTAAAAATAAAAATGTGGTTTTTAAAATTTAAATTTACTTACTGGCACCCAGTCTGGGGGCTTAGATTCGGCCATGGGGCGGGGGGTTGTCTGTAGAAGTTCCCTCTCCCTCCCTCCCACCAGCCTCCATTTATGTCCAAATAACCTGGTTTGGGTGGTCTTTGGCCCATTCCAAGCCTGTGTCCATTGCAGCAATTTGGAGTGTGTGTGTGGATATTTAAATTATTTAATTTCCACTGGGTTGTACCCAAACCCCACCTTCCAGTTGTATTATCTAGTGTTTGTGCATGGGCAGAGTCCAACTTTGCTGATTCCCTCTTCACTTTCCAGCCCCCTACAGCTCTGAAAATCTGCTTCTGATGGTCTCTCAATGCTCAGAGGAGCTGATTTTCAGGGGAGTATAGCGGAGTGAAGCGAAATGGGGACATTGGCAAAAATTGTGTCTCCCCTTGTGTGAGAACCAGACCATGTGAGCAGTAGACTTGCACTTGCAAAAGGCAGGAATTGCATGCAACCCACTAAATTAGCTATGCTCATTTAGAATGTGTTTAGAGATACTGGCAGACATACTGCACAATGTTATGTCAGTCTTGTAATGTTTTGCTTTTGCAGCTGCACTAGAACACAATTTGCAAAAACTCAAGAAGTGTACAACAGGAGCTACTCAAGAGTAAATCCTCCCCTCCCCCCCATGGGAGTACTCTTGCACAACTTCTGTGCACAATTTTCCTGTTTTCACAAATTTGCTCTGGTGCAACTGCAAAAACATAACATTAAAAGGCTGATGTGACTTATGCATTTTGTCCACCAATGTTTAAAATAACATCCATCACTTAAACCAGTGAAGTCAACTTCTTTGATCTATGTGATTGTAAGTGTTCTGGTTTTATTTTTCAGTTACCAGTTTGACAGTCACCATACCAGACTGCTTTTTAGAACACAGAGTTTTTAAAAGTGGTTTGGTGATTCAGCAGGAAAGGCAACTGCACACACATTTTAAAAACCTTCTGCTTGATCACAATCAATCATTCCAGTTCGGCAATGGCGATTAATGGATGCAAAACCTCCCAAAACAAATGGCCTTTGTGAAAAGATCATTGTTTCAGATGAGATCCTTCACATTCAAAATGTGCTGCACAGTGAAACATAACACTCTCATACTGAACCCAATTGGACTACATTAATCATTTGTTTCCAGGTTCAGAAAGAAGATTCCAACAGCTTCATTTAGCATCAGATTCCCAAAAGCAAGTGATACCAGTGTCCTTTTAGCTGGGGGGGGAATCTTGCGTACAACTTCCTGTTATAAGCAAGGATTAGGGCCACATTCTACAATTATATACTGTTACAGACATGTAAGCCCTACTGATTTCAACCAATAGAATGTACAGAATGGGCCCATATTTTTAAATCAAATTTTGTAATTATTTCACAGTCTGAAAGAAATTTCAAGAATTTTATTTTTGTATTGCAATAAATTGTACACACATGAATGTATAATTTATTTCCCCTTCCATTGCAATAAGAAGCTAGAAACATAAACATAAATATATATTTTTTTATTAGAGAATGTATCTAAAATACAATATTAATTTATTTAAATTATGACATCTTTAAATGGAATAATACTCTGCATTATATCTATGGTATCAATTTTTACACATAATAACAGTTCTTAATTTAAGTTAACAGACATTGTATAATTAAAAAAATACACTAGCATTAAGACATGATTCAGATTTATGGCTAAAATTGTAAAACAATTAAAATATTTACACTTCAAACTTTTTAAAAGCTAAGACATGTAATCCTCAATAATAATTTTGCATTTTAATGCCTATGCTGATACAAGATAATATCCTAAATCAGATTTTAAATGTCCATATTAGCCTGCAATCCTAAGCATATTTACCTGGGAGTAGACGCCACTGAATACAATGGGACTAACTTCTGAGTAAACATACATAGGACTGTGCTGTTAGACTGCATTCCTGTGCTTCCATGAAAGATTCAAGTTATTGAGTGCAAGGTAATATCATATGTTCTATGAGGTTACTTTTTAAAAATGGCTTATTTTTCTGCTGCTTATCATCCTACCCTTTGACAACTAGCCAAAGGAAGAAATCCTATTAATAACACCAGCACCAATCACAGCAATTCTCATCAGGCGTCATACCATGATTCTGCTCCCCTCCCCATTACTCTGCAAACACACTGCGCACACACCCACACTGCTTATAAATGCTTTTCTCTTGGTCTATGGCCATTCACATTTTGTTAGTAAGAACTTCACAAGCTGATAGGATGAAAAAGAGAGCATTAGGAAAAAAGAGATGTTGCCAGTGCATGTATGGCAGTAGTTTGATTTGTGCTTAGCGGAAAGAACTCAACTCTCATGAACACAGCAACATTTAATGGGCTCAGCTTATGAATGAGGCTCTAACTTCCCTGCTCTTCAGTGGCTGGCATGGACGCCAGTTGTCAACCATGGCGCACTGGGGCTCATTCTCATCATTGAAGCAAAGGGAGCGTATTTTGTCCATCTGGAAGAGAGAGAAGAGAGAGGAGAGCATCAATATCGATCTGCTTCTAACAGAAGTCTCTGAATTGCAACCCATGACTATAGCTTATTAGCTCATGTCTGTATAACAATTGACGAAGGGGTAGGGAGCAATTTCCAAATATGTGCTCTTTTTGCCTTTTCTGCGGATTTCAAAGGGTTGTTTGAAATCTCAGCTACCTGTTTTTAGCTTATCTTAGGGTCACAGTGCAAATAATTTCATTCTGGATTTTTGATCAATTTTGATTTAAGACATTTTATTTCAGAATATTAGCGCTAAGGGGTGGGGAAGACAAGTACAAATGCTGTCCCTGTCCTTTTCTCCTGCAGAGCGAATAGTAGATTTGAGGAGGGGGGTTGCATTTGGGAAAGGACATAGGAATGAAGGGTTATACCACTTGATCTTGAAACCACCCCCATGGTGCGGCTAATTAGCAAACTGGGTCTCTCCATCAAGTCTGGTTTGGCCTTATTTGCCACAGTCCAAAACATCCCACTGTAACTATTTTTCTTATAGTAAGCTGCAATTTCAGCGTAGACATCTTACTACTGTTGAAACAAACCAACAAAAAACTGTGTTTTCTGACAAATACAACTGTTGCTGCAAAAAAACCCACCTGTTCCTTGCTGACATGCACAATGTCCTTCAGAACAATCCAGGTGACACATTCAAGCAAAGGGGGAGTGGTCAGAGATCCTAGATAGGTCCAGAAGTGGCGGGATGCAGGAAGCAGGCCCATGGGATCAAAGTTTGTGAAGGCAGCCCGTTTGCCCTACAACAGATTAAACAGTTTGATAAAACAATTCATCTACTGTATGATTAGAGGGTATGTAGTTATGAACACAATCTTGTAACACATAACACTGATCTCATTTTTGAGGGAGGTCCCTTATTTCTTGCCAAAAATAATGCGCCTAGTTGTTGGAATGGGCGGCGGTCAGGGAGGGAAAGGGCTGCCAGTGCCTGAAACAAGCTCTTGTGCATTCAAAAGTTGCATAGTCATGAGGAGTGGTGAGTGCAGATTCTCACCAAGCCTCAAGCTCACATATGCCTCTTGAGATCACAGGCAGTGGCTAGCTTCACATGTCATGGAAAACCGTGGCTTGGCTTAAACCGCTGGTTCCTGGAATGGACAGAAGCCTAATTCCCAGTGTTGGGAAGGAGATGCCAATATTGGGCATGCCATATGAACCCACCAACGTTGGGACATTGTTTCCTACTTGCAGTTCCGAGCCCATCTATAACCTAGATTTGAAGTAGGTTACTGATATCGGGTTTGGAACCGCAAGTAGGGTAGAATATGCCAACATAGGTGGGTTTGGACATGGCCAATGTCAGCATTTCCTTCCCGACACTGGAAGTAGTACTCCTGGAGGTTGCACCAGAAACTGGTGATTCAACCAAGCCATCAGTTCTCCAAGTTGTGGAAACCTTCCCAGTCGTGGATATTTGGCTGCATCTTAACCTGATCTCTCACTGGGACAGTAACCATTAAAAAGGACCATCTAATGAGAGAAAATACTTCTTCAGAACATGGCGAGTATGTCATAGGCTCCAAACGTCCCTATTTCATAGGGACAGACCCTATTTTCTACTCCCTATCCCTGGAAAGTCATTCTTCTTTTGTCCTTAATTCTTTCCTTTTGGGGAATGCCTGCTGAAAATACTGTGACTTGCTAGAGCTATCGTTCTCCATGTTTCCATGCCCTCCCCCTATTCTAGAAGCTAATCCGGTGATGTGAAAAAGATGTATCTTGTTTCTTGTACACATGCATCTACATGTGCACACATGAACACTAAGGCACTATGTCATGTGCAGCATGGCATTTCACACCCTGTAGCTGCAGAGACGTGTACTTTGAACCTTTTGGAATCATATCTTGTACGCTGTTGATGTTTTTCAAATACATCCTTTGCATATCCCCTTGGGTTCTAAATCAGCAGATAAACTGCACAGTAAAACACACGCACACACACACTCCATACAGAGCAGAGCCCCTCTCATATGCAATGCATGTGTGTGAGGAGGTGGTTGGCTCAGACAGTATAATCCTTAATTGAGCACATCCCTCTTTTCATCTGTGAAATGTCAGAGGGTATGGTGTGCGGAACTATGCAAAGCCAGTGAACAAGACAGATGTTGGTTTCCCCCCCCCCCCATGGAACCCAAATGAACAATAACCCTCAAGACACCTGAGAAACAGAAGTACAAGTGAAAGCATAGTTACAAGTTTGTTTAACTATAGCTCTCTTAAGCAGTAAAGAGGATTAAGGTGTCATTGCCTAGCTAACATATATAGGGCCGGTTCTCATGATCAATCTAATGTTTGACAAGAAAGCCATTTGTTTGACGGGAATCAGATTCCCGCCCCACTCGCTTCCACAAGAATGTCATGAGAACTGAGACTTTTTCAGGAATCTGAGGGTGGCACCACACCACCCTAGTGAAGCTAACTTCAGTTCTTGATTACGGATCTTGGCTTCATGTTAGTTTAGTGTCAGGTTGGCACAGCGCCAGTTCCACCACCCTCCACCAGAAATCCGAGTTCTCATGACATCCTCTGTGGGAGTGCACACATGGTGAGAATGTTCTATTCCCATCAAACTAGCATTACACTGATCGTGAGAACTAGCCAATAAACGAAAAGCATTTTCCTTGCAATTTTGTACACTGAGATCAAGAGCACCTACAGTGCTATAATTCTTAGCTGCTATAGATACAGAAGCTTTACCTTGTGTTGAATGGAGTCAAGTGCATCAACAACTTTCTGTATTCCAGGACAGGCACTTCCTACCTGTAATTATATTATGAAGAGTTAAGCTGTGTGCGCGCGTACATATTTACGTTTACATTTACTGGTTGAAGAAACATTTTTAAAACACCAAATCCTTTTTATTTAGACTTTTCCTTTAATTTGGCAAGTAATTAGTCAGCATGGGTTTTTAAAGCTGAATATTTTGCAACCTACCATCTAGTTTTAAATACACATGAATGGGGGTAAATCTAATTTATTTCAATGGAACGCAGCTCCAAGGAAGGGCAGATATTCAGATACTCAAATACATGCCACCTCATTCTGAAGGATAGAGGTATGTCTCCTTAACAGGTGGAAGCTTTCATGGCTGTCACTTTTGTGTATTTTAAAAGGGGAAAGCAGTAAATCAAACCATTATGCAACCTAATGATGCAGTGTGTGCACATTTTATACTCATGTATGTATGTATGTATGTATGTATGCATGAGTATAAAATGTACAGACAAGCCATTGTGTAAGAAGCTGCTCTAAGTATGCTTAAGACCAGAATCTCAATAATGTGCATATATGAAGGCTGATAGTTCAGAACTTACATGAAGGAAATACACTATAGTGGTGTGCACGAACCGGTCCGGAGGCCATGTTAGAGGCCTCCTAACCGGTTCAGAACCTGGCCAGTCCGGCGGTTCGGCACTGGGGGGCGGGGTCTAGCTTTAATGGCGGGGGAGTAGTACTTACCCCTCCTGCCACTCTTCCCCCTCCGGCGCTGCAGTTAAAAGTGAAGTTTGGGGGGTGGCAGTGTTCCTCCCTGCCGCCCCTGTCCCCGTCGTTGCCTGGAAGTAGAATAAAGTACCAGCATGCAGGTGCTTGTTGTGGCGCACGCGCGAGCGCACAGCGGCGATGGGCGCGCGCATGCTGCGACGGGTGCATGCATGCTGGTATTTTACTTCCAGGCAACGACGGGGGCAGGGACGGCAGGGAGGAATGCTGCTGCCCCCAAAACTTCACTTTTAACTGCAGCGCCGGAGGGGGAAGAGCAGCGGGAGGGGTAAGTACTACCCCCCGCCCTTAAAGCAAGAACCCCCCCCAGTGCCGGACCGCGCCTCCGTGGTTCCGTGCACACCACTAATACACTACCATGAAGCCACCTTGAACAGCTGTGGATTTTAATTCACCTGATAGTGTAAGGGTAAATCATCTTGGACAAAATGTTGTGCAAAGTCAGCAGTGACAGAATAAAGATACTTACCTTCAAAAATACACCCACGACTGCCAAGCCATCAGGATGCTTCACAGCTTCACCAAAACTCTCATACTTAGTGTTCCAGTGAACTAAATGAAGCTGGAAATAAGAGGTGCAGAAAAAAATGCTTTGTTTAAAAGGCCTGCTCTCAGGCATTGACTAGGTCATATATTAAACATTAACAACTGAAAAGATTTTAAAAGAAAGAACTGCTAAGAACTTGTTTGACCACTGATTTGCTTTTCCATGCAATGAGAAATGCAAATATAGTTATTTATGCTGTGCTCTCACACTGGCTTACACAGTTGATCAAACAGGAGCCTAAATCCATATATTCTGGCAAATCTAACAGTGTATATTGCAATAAATTCCTGTGGCTGTTAGCACACTAGGATTTGACCAAATTAGAGTTGATCTTGATATATTATGTATGTCTTCAGTCCAGAAGGCTTGAGTTCATGTTGGGAAAAGGGGAAAAGGAACTAACTGCTACAGAAAGAGCAGCTACTGTACTCAGTTATCTTCCAAGGATTTACTCTTAACAAATTTGTTTAAAAGATCTATCTCCCACCACTGTTGGCAGCTTCCAACCATTAAAATAATACACATACAGTATTGTAGTATAACTTATGTTGCTAGACAGAAGCAATCTACACATATTGAGTAACATCCTGACAAAGATGTTCCACTTATGCAAAGGGAAATTTTGGCTGATTCCCCCCTTTCTCTGCAGCCCCCATTGCCTACTGAAAATGTGCCCCTGAAGGCTGAGGGACCCTTAAGCACATATGTTTTGGGGAGTGCAGGTGGCTGCAGAGGGAAGGAGGAATTGCAGGATGTTCCTTTCCTCCCTTGCATGAGTAGAACATCTTCTACTTGTATAAGTACAAGTGAGGATGCTGCCCATAATATAAAGATTTCAATATGACTGGTTCCTGTTTGTAGTATGAACTCTGACAAATAGATACCACTTGTTTTCACTGATTTAATGCATCAGGGTTTTTCTTTTTTTTAAACCTTTCCCTCTTGGATGGAACATTGTGGTTTTTATAATGAAATATAAATACTGAATTTAGATGATATAATTGTGATACTGCAACGGAACATTTTTCAAGATTATACAAATAATATCTAAATATTTAAATAAATAAATATGCATGTACACACACAGAGACAGAATATGTATATGTAAAATATCACAATTAAAATGGGCCAGATTATACTCAACTCTTATAACAAAGGACTTGCTTAAATGAAACTGTTTAGCCTGTGTCCAAAGGGCAATCAAGAACAAGCAATGGTGAGTTTCCTTGGGAAGGGAAAAACTGGAGTCACTATTTAAAGGTCCTGCTCCTTGCCTCAAATCATCTTATTTTATGGGGGAGAGTTAGCATATGGAGCAGGACCATCCTGGGCGCTTTCCAGATTAGACCCTGCAACGGGGTCATGTCATATCTTGGAAGCTTCCACATTTCCTGTGTGGTGACACCACAGTCCCTATGCAGACAGCAGGGTGCCATTCACATTTCCAATGCCTTGTTTCAAATTTAATCGTTGCAATATAGAGCTAGGACATCATATATCCAGCATAAGAAAGTTGCTGGGGTTTTTGGCTGTTAGTTTCCACAAGACTGCTCCCCCTGCTGTTTACATTTTGAATGGGACTTGCCTCAACAGAGGCATTTTGCTGCTGTTGAGCAGCTAGTCTGGAAAGCACCCTGGATGATCCTAATGTGCCAGAAGGCTCATACTAATCAGTGGAAGCTCATATGATGGAGAAATATTTAATCTATCAATAATTCTGCCTCTGCTACCAAGTATTAAATAGTTTTGCTTGTGTCCATCCCTACCATCTGTTTTTAAGCCCAGTATTGTAAAGAATCTTCCCGAGCAGCTAAGATAAACATGCCTTAGAAGATGAAAAACAGGTATTACCTCAGCATCATATTTCACACCATCCACAGTGTGTTCAGATCCTTGGCCTTCACAAGATCCCCAATGAATGTGGAACTGAATCAGTTTGTATGTTCCCTCAAGTGGGCCACCTTCCAGCACTGAAAGTCAAAACAGTCATATTAGTTCCTGAACCCCAATATTAAGAGAGAACTCAGGCTTTCAAACTAGAAATCACTAACATTATTTGTTGCTCCATATGCTGACTTCTTAACCTGCAGGTTCTTTTTAAATACAACCTAATTTGGGGATGTGTTCAAAATTTCACTACTAGGCTAGCAAAGAATGGGAAGAAAAACAGTTGCATTAAAAAAACAACAACCCTGAAGACACTGGACAGCATCTAGATCAAGTTAGTCATTATGACTTAATCTCAGTGGCTGACTTGCAGAGTAAGACTTGCAGCAAGAGCACAGCTGAACAGAACTTTCCAACTAACTGAACCGATGCAGTGGGGAAGCAGCGATTTCTATACCCTTCCATTCACCATTTTATGGAAGAAGAATATGTTCCATGTTCAAGGACTCTAAAGTGTCCCAGAACCATGTTTTCTTTTTGTGCTTACCAGAATATGAATTTATTAATGATCTTAAGTTGCTGGAGTAGATATAGTCCTAATCCTATTGAAGTCAATGACAAATTGCCCAACTGACTTCATTTGCTTCAAGACTGTAATAAAACAAACAACTCATTGTCTGATCTTGCTGTGACATACAGAATTGTCTCAACCAATCAGCAGAGAAGCATAGTCAGGCTGCCTTCGCAAATCCATTTACAGTTTTGTTCCTTGAAGGAATTTTGTGAGGATTTTGTAAAGATTACAATGTTCTGTGTAATCTTTACAAAAATGTTCTGAGATTCTGAAATCCAGTATGAGCGTATTTGATGCTTGCTACTGCATTAAAAAAAAAAGCAATTAGATTAGTACGGATGAACACCAATTCAGCAGGCTTAGTTACTCAACAGCCATGTCTGGCTATTTTATATTAAGCAGCTACTAACACATGTTACCACATCTCAGTACTGTAGTGCCAAAGAACGAGGTTTAGACTAAATCTGACCTGAGAAACAAATCTGTTGGCAATTCATTTCTTCACCTTTAAAAGGTGTTCTTTCACATCTTAAGAACTACAGTAGAAGCCACATTGCACTGTGTACTGCTTTTTTAAAATTGCTTGTGCCATTGCTTAAAAAGAATGTATTCATATATTTTAATATGCAAGTAAACAAATGGAATTCAAACTCTTCAGAGATAACTACCATATTTTTCTTTTCTTTTTCTATTTGATAAAAGTATAAGGAGTATTCTCATGCATGAATTGTTTTGATACTCCAGGTGTGCTTCAAGGTAAGAACTCAAGTTTTTCAGTAACTGAGAACACACCTTTTTGCATCAGTTCATGTGAAAGCTTATTTACTGTTTACATCCTTATCCTTCTGGTTGTATGAATTCAGTTAATAAGTCAATTAATCCAGATAATTAATTAATTAATTAATTAATGCAGATTAATCAGTTAATCCAGTCAATCCAGTTAATGCAGTGGCATTCTCTGGGTGAACTGTGCAACCAGGATTTGATCTGTACAACCAAGATTTGTATTTTCCATTGAGATGAGATAAACAAGAACACTGGACCGTTGGCCAAGCAATGAAGACTTTCAAAGCAGTGCATGTCTTCTGGCTACTCAGCTCATGACACTCAGTTTTTATAAGAACTAGCCAGTACTGAAATCATCTTTTGATCATCCAAACAGTAGCCACATTAGACCAAAATACATCATGTAAGATTCCATGCCACTGAGAACAAAATCTGTTACCTTTATTATAAACCCTACTAGGAATGCCAGAGACTGCCTATATCTACAGAATACCAAGTACAAAAAGTGTATGTACAACACTATTGCACTTGTAAGCATTCACAACAGGGTACCCACACAGGGATCCAAATAATGCAATGGATGAAGATACACTTAAGTTTGCCAATGCAGGATGCAACCTTGTTTTCCCTGCTCAGGATTCTGTTGCACACCTAGTCCATCTGAAGTTTGCTGGATTGAGACATCTGTGACTGCCTTATTATTTCCTCTGGGTGTTCTCACTATAAAATGATACACTCCAAAATCTTATAAAAGGGAAAGCTTTCCTTGCAGCAAAATAAATAAATAAATAAATATGAAAATTCACACTGGTGACTGAATTATAAGATTGCCCTGAGGTACAGTTCAAACACGGGAATGACATATTGACATACCCATTCGACATACTGTCTACCAAGAGTAAAGAAAAGGAAAATACTTCTGTTGAAGTTTTTATTGATAAAATGACCTTGCCATGAATATTGATTCAAATATTACATACAATGGCTTACTGTATAAAATACGCATGTAGTTCATTTGCACACATGCATATGTGTATGGCTAGAAATTAGAATTGTAAGAGGATAGGGAAAAAACAGAATTTTCCAAAAATATCTCATGCTTCTACTGAGATGAGACAAACTAATAAGGATTGCAAAGGATTAGGTTATGTTGTCCTGGACTAACCCACAGGCCATTATTGACGAGTTCACTCAGGGTGAGTTCCAATCACAGACTATATTATGGGCCAGAATGTCATATTTTGGGAGAGTGTTTTAAAGAAACGTGTTGTCTCCCACAACCATGCTTTCAAGATTCAGATAAACATTTGGTTTTGAATGATTACAGAGAGAACCTCAGATTCTGAATGGTTATGCAAGCTCCCTGGTTCAGAAAATATAGAACAGGTTAGCAGCTTCTGCAATATCTTTGACTCTAAAAAACATGTTGGCAGTCCATCCCCCACCCCCCACCCCAGATAAGCAGCAGTTTGCCGCCCTGGGAGAAGTTGGTTGGGGACACCGATAAGGGCTAAAAGGTGTAACTTAAGGTGTAACTTAAGAGATAAGGGGAGGGGAAGGAAGCCTCATCAATTTTTCCCACACGTCCCTTATTTACACACAATGCTGTAGTTTGCCAGTGATTATGACTTGTCCTGAATGAACTCTTGAAAGCTGCCTGAATAAGTGAGGAAAGCCCATTCCTGTTTAAGGACACACAAAGTTTCCTGGGTATCCCAAGCCCTTACATGACACAAGTGACTTAGG
Organism: Hemicordylus capensis; assembly: GCF_027244095.1. Taxonomy (NCBI): domain Eukaryota; kingdom Metazoa; phylum Chordata; class Lepidosauria; order Squamata; family Cordylidae; genus Hemicordylus; species Hemicordylus capensis. Next base: position 277,568,251 of record NC_069660.1, on the reverse strand, counting down.
GCCACTTCATATGCATCAGTTTTCTATGTTTGTATCATGTACACCACAAACAAATCCTGTATGTATGCTATCATGGTGAAGTGCTTAATGCTTAAGCATTTCTTCATGGGAAAGTCACAGTTAGCCATGGCTTCCCCTTGTGACTGCACAATCAGATGTTTGTAGAAACACATAACAGATGTACATCATATGTGATGGTACAGATGTAGTCAACATGTCACTTGCTTACACAAAAGTGACAGCTGTGTAGAAAACTATGACATGTAAAGCAACACTAATAACGTTCTCAGTAATTCAAGGGTTATATAGTTATCATACCTCCCGCCCTAGCTGTATTTATTCAGAAGTAAGTCCCATTGATTGTAGTCAGACTTACTTCAAGTAAGTAGGCTTGGAATTATACTCTCAGTGGAAAATATTTTAGTATTCAATGTTTCTTACATAAGAAAAAAAAGTTCAGCCAAATGATTTTTTTTTTAAATACAAGCATTCAGAATTCAAAAAATTCAACTAATAAAAAATACAAATGGAAAGGAAAATTGAGACTAGTCAACTGATGAAACATTCTGGGCAATTCTTACCTTTAAAAGGTAAGGCTGTATCTCCCTGTGTGTCCCATCATTCCCTCCACCCCAGGCAAAGCACCTGTTTATATTCACAGAAGCCTAATACATGCAGGCTCACACTATTAAAAATGTGGAAAATTTTCAAGAACATGCTGAAAAAAATGCCCCAAAGAAGAGTGGGCTCTCCTCAGTTGACCCTGACAGGTTGCATCATAAGGTTCAGTACAGTCAGGGTGGGGCTTAACTGTTGGCAAATAGGCACTGTGTGTGGTCAGTATAGGATACTTGGGGAGTTGTTTTATAATTTCTGCGTTATCACTCCAAAACATATCTCCTGCTTATCAAGGTTTCCAGCTGACTGCTTCAGAACAAGAAGAGGTGTCTGGAAATGAGAGTTAATATTTTTGGCATGCTTTAACCCCTTAAATACTGTGCATTAATAATAAGTATAATGTTGAATATTAATAAATAGCCCGATGGGATATTAATAAAATTGTGAGCGAAGTACATTAATATTAGGAGAAAAATGCTTCGGAAACTGTTCTTTTACTCTGAAAGGAATTCAACCAATGCAAAAATTAATAAAACATAAATTAATTAATCCATACAACTACTGGGTAGGCCTGCATAATCCATCTACATAAGATCTAAGTGGTCTCTAAGCCTTCTCCGGCTTTTCAAAATAAAGTAAATGCATTTTTTCTGTATATAATCTGCAATTCATACACTCCTGGACAGTTCCACTGATCTACTGCAGGAAATTATTGATATTTTCGGTAGACTGATTTCAGTAGTGTTACTCCCATATATTATGGACTGACACCATATTTGTCTTAACATTATCCCCATAACTAGGTCAGCTGTCAGATGTAACAATGTACCATCATAGCAATTTCTGATAAGATTTGTTTTTAATTACATACAGCATGACTAAGAAATGGAACCGAAGATGCAGCTGTACATGTAAGAACAAGTACAGTTTTCAAGAACCCCGGTTAAGTACTATAGGACAACAGATTGTAACTTCAGACACAGAGTTCTGATGATACATCAGCAGCTGGCTTGCCCTTTAAAAACTTCTCATGTGACCCCGTCTACTTGTGTGAGCAATTTAATGTGGCAGCTTCAAAATCTCAAGGGATTCTGGCTTCCTTTCCATGAAAAGTAAAACTGCAAATGTGACTAGCAATTGTCCTTTTCTCAGAAGGGTTGCTGTGAGCTTGTGTGAGTTTGTGACTACCATAGTATGTGGGTCATGCAAGTAGACTGCTCACTGGACCATTTTTGCCCTCAAGGCAGCTGATACTATAACTTACAGTTTGCGGGGTGGAACATTCCCCCACCCAATATACTGCATAGATTGCAGCGACCAATAAGTTCAGCTTTGACTCCCACCCACCCACCTCATTCCATGTTGCAGCAAATGATCGGTTTTGTTTTCATACACTGATAACTTTCAGTTGAAAAATACATGAAATTTTAAAGTTCCCAATTTGCAGACTTGCTGTGAAGATGAATTATAATGCTATTCTCAAATATTATTTATTATATTATACTATATTGTTGTTGTTGTTGTTGTTGTTGTTGTTGTTAATAATAATAATAATAATAATTCAATTTCCTTACCGCCCTTCCAAAAATGGCTCAGGGCGGTTTACACAGAGAAATAATAAATAAATAAGAAGGATCCCTGTCCCCATCTTATTTATTTATTATTTCTCTGTGTAAACCGCCCTGAGGCATTTTTGGAAGGGTGGTATAGAAATTGAATTATTATTATTATTATTATTATTATTATTATTATTATTATTAATAACAACAACAATAATATAGTATACAATAATAAATAATATTTTAGAATAGCATTATAATTCATCTTCACATTATTATATTATATTATTATATATATTATTATATATACATTATTATATTATAATGTATATATTATAGGCGTGCCAATTTCAAAGAGGTGGTGGTATAATTCATATTTTATTATTGACCCTCCGTGAAAGATTACTCATATCTATGAAACTGTAGACCATGGCTTTCAACATTTTTTCTGCTTCTAAAACACTATCTTTCTAAAAAGGACATTTAACATAAAGGTGTGCTAAAAGGAAAGATTTTATATTTACTTTATGATAAAAGCTTTTAACTGGTTTATAAAATGCCATGGCATCTACAGCTAAACTCTAGATCAGTTTATGCAACCATCATAAAACAAATTCACAGGTAACTGATGTTTTGTTTCCAGAAGCAGGTGCTATGAGAATAATTTTGCACATTTTTACTAGGGAGTACATATTAGCCAGCAGGGCTCCAAACAAGTTATAAATGCTCCCTTTAAATTATTGTTTTTAAACGTCCTCTCCTTCTCCTATGGAGTTGTGCTCACTATTCCCTGCTGTGTCTTTGTAATTGTGGTAGAATGGGAATTTTATCATATAAGGCTTTTAAACTCTTAAATTTAAATAGGTACAAACATTTGTATTAAGAAGAGTGAAAGACTGAATCTATTGACTAGTACCAAACACAATGCTCTATTAATAAACAGTTCTGAGTGCACTCTACAAGCCACACACTTTGGAACACACCTCTGGAGTAGTCCAGCAGACAACATGAATGGCCTTTTTGTGAGATTCGAAAGGAACTGGTATATGGATTATAGACACTTGTCCATTTAGAGATCTAGAGTTAGATATCAATTTCCAGGTGATTGAGGAGAAAAGCCTGGGGAGAGGTGAGTTGAATTTAGAAGCAGGTAAACTGGCCGCCTAATGGCGCAGCAGGGAAGTAACTTGCCCAAGGGAACAAGAGGTTGCTGGTTTGAATCCCCACTGGTATGTTTCCCAGACTATACACACACACACACGTGTGTAAATATATATTGTTAGGTAGAGTGTGTGTGTGTGTGTGTGTAGCACCTTTTTCGGATAAGCAGGATTCCTCTTTGATTATTATATCCTAAGAAACAAGGTTAACAACTTGTAGTTTAGCATTTTATAAGGCAATATCATGCATATTATATATATATGAAACACTAGATATAATGTCAGTCATTTTTGGTGTATTGATTCCTTAGGTTTAAGAACATAAGAACAGCCCTGCTGGATCAGGCCCAAGGCCCATCTAGTTCAGCATCCTGTTTCACACAGTGCCCCACCAGATGCCGCTGGAAGCCACAGGCAGGCGTTTCATAGGGTTTTCTCTACCCTATGAAAATGTAAACAAGTTAAACTGGATAGCATACATCCTTAACCAAGGATGCAACTATACTTTTAAAAACCTCATCTTCTACTAAACTTTACTAAGCAAATAAAATGTGTCATGCAGCACTGGAAGACTGTTTATAGTAGTCCAAGAAATGCAATGGAGGCAGCTGATGATTTGTGATATATATAAACAATAGCCAACTAATTTCACAACTAGATATGAATCTGATTTACAGTGAGTAAGCCACTGGTACTTTTAGCCCAAGATGGTCTTCTTCTTCTTCAACTAGCAATAACTATCCAAGTTAACTGCAGTAACTACACCATGAGTTCTTTCAACTGGAGATGTTAGGGACTGAACCAGAAACCATTCAAAGCATATATTATCCTGCTGGGCTATATATATTCTTTAATTGGGCTTTAGATTTTCCCCTTGATATACTCATGTGTGCATGCAGGTAAATTTTCTGCATTGTGGTGGTAAAATGCCTCACAAAAAATAAAGGCAGCAGCAGCTGGGAATCTATATCTACATCTCTATGGCTTAAGGCCCCCTCCCCTCTGCAGCTTGGGGAGAGTGGGAGGACAGGGCTGGAGATGAAGTGCTTGGAGCAGCTCAGTAACTCAACAGATGAATTACTGAGCGGCTCCAAGCACTTCCTCTCCAGCCCTGTCCTCCCTCTCTCCACAAGTTGTAGCTGCCTGAGACTGGCTCACTACTGCAGAATCAAAATGTTCAATGCCTGTGTTATATGTGGTTGACTGAGCCACTTTTCTGACTGAGCCACTTTTCCAAAGGACATGTCTGATAACTATCATGTCCATTCAGCTTGCTTTTTCAGAGGGATTGTGTATAGACAAAGTTGGGCAACAACCTTTTAACAGCTAGATATGTTAATCAGATTTTTAGAGGTATTATATACTCACAGCCCCCACTGACTTAATCTAGCTGAAGAGAGAGAGAGGCTCAGTATTGCAAACTAAGGGGCATGGATCAAGGGAACTTTGTTGTATGGTCACAGCCCCACTATAAATTGTAGAGTATGCTTATTGGTGCAGAATTGGTTAGTGCCTACAGAATTCTGAACAGCATCTGCTTTACTTAAGAGCAAATTTCCAGTCCACATGATGAGGAGGAAGGGACTTTCTACTAAAGGTTTTAGCTATTTTGAATAACCTATAATTTTGCAATCAAAGTATAATAATAATAATAATAAATATATATGCAGTTTGAACAATTCATTCCAATCAAATAATTCGGGGTACAGAATGTTAGTGAAAAATCCTACCCATGTGAGTATGCCTGCACAAACACAGAACAGGATAAGTCTAAAGACTGAGGGAATGCAACATGCAAATTCTACTCTGCATACAGAATCTGTCTCTGCTATTGATGTTTTGCATCTAGTTTTCATTGTCTTATTTATACTGTTCAGCTTCAAAGACAAACTTCAAAATGACCTCTTTAATGCATAAAAGATATTAAAATAACTTAAGATTTTGACACAAAACACGTAAGCTAAAACAAAACTGAGCAAACATTTTGGCTGATACCTCTGTATTTAAGTGCCTTCAGCTGGCATGCTAAATGGAGCACTGAGGACTAAAACATTTGCTCTGTTTTGTTTTAGCTTACATGTTTTGTGGGGGAAATCTGTAAGTTATCTTAATATCTTTTACGCATTAAATAGATCATTTTGAAGTTTGTCTTTGGAACAGTGCAAAGTGTATTTCATCGCTGGTATATCTTCTTGTTCAGCTTCACGAAAAAGGACCTTAGTACATAGTGCTGCATGCATTTAATTTATTTTGGCTTCAGCCTCTAGGTACTGCAGGCAATCAAAAACTAAGGAAGCAGTTTTTAAAGCTATCCCAGCTTTTAAAAAAATTCTCTGCATTTAGCTCTACATTTAATATGGTTTTATTTTTCTAGTGAGCACAGACAGTGGAAAGGGGTATTGCAGCTTAAGTACACTTTGGCTGCAGTCCACCAAGCATTTCACCCCCAGAGTAGCCCTATTAAAAGTCTAAAGAAGTAGGCTTTGGATTTCAGCCTTTGACATGGTTGTCTGCAATACTATTTGGGAAGCTCACAAGACAAAGGTATTCTAGGCAGGCTCTTTGAATGTGTCCCTTCAATGACATTGCCAACATGGACAAATAGAGGACACTTGCTCAAGCAAGTCAAATCAGGCAGTGTCTAGAGAAAACAGCAGCTTCTGTTTTTACAGTGGCACATTTCCTACATGATACATCTAAAAGCTGATCCACATTCACTGTAGCTGGGCGAGAATTGCTGCACAGGCAGCTGACTGACAAATTGCAGTGATTATAAAGCAAGCCTTCTTCAAACTCCTGCTCACAAGAGTAGCCTTGAACATTAGCATTGTGTGATCACACAATCCTCATAGGAATAGGGGCTCACAATTTGAGGTTTTTAATTTGGCATTACTGTGTGCAGAACACGCTGCTGAAAAGGATGACTAACTAGCCCTCGGTGAACTGTGTGGGGATGCAGAATGAAAGTACTGCTGCCTTTACTGAAAAACTCAAAGGTTGCTAAAAGGAGAGAACTGCAACCTGATGCCTACGCATAGCCCCACTCCCCTGGGATAACCTAGGCATGCCACATCTTCTTGAATATCAGGTGCCTCTTGTCTTAAAGAACTGTCTTCCCCTCCTCCAGCTCCAAAGGACACTATACATGCAGCATATATTTCACACATCAACATTCCTCAGAACTCCAACAGGCAGGTGCTCTAACTCTGGGAAAGAACTTTAAAAAAATAAAAAATACCCGGAGCTCCACAATAGAACACTGAATTCTGCATTTGGACACTGATCGTCTCTGGCCCCTTTTTGCCTTTCTCTGTTCTGTCGCCGACTCTCAGCCAGATGCATTCTACTGATATCAGTACTTACCAGATAACTCTGCATATTTTACAAGAGGAAAAATATAGAAATGTAGAGCTAGGAATGATATGAAGCTTACACACTCAAACCACACAGCATAATGGCAAGATCCTCAGTTACTCAAACATAAATTAGTCTGCATCATCTAAATTGCACTTCCTGAAATCATGTCTGGCAAATTAACTCATGTTTGGCTAAAGGGAGAGAAAGGAAAAGCTAAAAACAACAAAAGTGTTTGAAGGATAATTCTATTCACACTGTAGGCATTGAAAGGGACAGCGGGGTGGGGGAGAGTGTTTTACCTTTTAAAAAAAATTATGTGAGTTTTCATCCTGATATTTTAGATTGCTATTTGGGAAATTAACTTATATTCCATAAGTGATAATTTACTCAGAGTCTTCAATATAGGAAAGGGAAAACACCCAAATAAATATAGATGGGCTCACATTTCCTTATATTATGGTCAAATGACACTTAGTGAAATACCTAATTGGAAAATTACAACTAACCTCTGCTACAATACCTCTCCTGTCCTCTTTAGTTCCCCACCTCTCTTCAAATGCTCAAGTTTAAAGAAGGAGCCCCCAAATGAGCAAGTACCCTGAATACTAACCGCATTTATCAGCAGAGTCATCAAACTCTACATTGAAGGAGTGCCCATTGTTGACAATGCTTTTGGCTGCAGATGGGTCATAAGTGATGTCCAGGGGTTTCAGTGAGGAGTCATACTTGGCCAAAGTGTGCTGGATGTCAATTGGTGACTGCCGTTCTCCATTGGCGATGGGGCAATCCTTATGCCAGTGTGCAGGTCCTAGAAAGAGAAGTCAGCACAAGTGAAACACCAGCACAGATGGCAGGTGAGTGGCTGATATCAAACGCAGTGGAGGCCTTAATGTCTTAAGTGCAGCTGGGAGGCTGTAACATTTGCCTCATCAATATTGGATGCAAGGATGAAGTGATCTTGGCCAGCGGGAATTAGAAGCTTTAGCTACCGAAAAGGGACGGGTCACCCAAGGAACGGGCAGTATATGCTTGGATCCAGGACTGCACAGGTTTAGGAACATAGAAAGCTCCCTACTGAGTCAGACCACTGGTCCATATAGCTCAGGATTGTCTACTCTGCCTGCTAGTGGCTCTCCAAGGCTTCAGGCAGGAATTTTTCTCAGCCCTACCTGGAAATGCTTCTGGGGATAGGACCTAGGATCTTCTGCATGCTAAGCAGATGTTCTGCCACTGAGCTACAGGTCTAGAGATTCCATCCACAGAATGGTATCAGAAAGGAACATGCCAGCCTATTTGCCTCTCTCCACGGTGGCCATGGGGAAGGTCAATTAAGAAACTCCTAGAGATCTCAGGCTTGATGCAAAGGATGTGCAAGGAGGATTGCATGTTGTTGGATCAGGGAGTTCCTCTCAGGTGAATTAGATGTCTCAAGAAAGGGAGTCTGATAATACTACATTGGCAAGGAGGGCTCACACATGCACACACCTCCACAGGTTTGACCAGCAGCAGCATCCACCTTGAAGAGCACTGAACTGGATCAAAAGCTGGCAGTCTCCCACCATTTTCCATGGATTTCACAGCTGCAGACAGCTCCAACATATACTGGAACTTGCCCCTAGGATCCCCCCCCCAAGGGTGCCAAGAAATGCCACACTTGGTGGAGACATAGCACGCTCCAGTCACAGGCACCCCAGTATGCTGATGGGGGCTAGAGAAGAAAGGACTCCATGTTAACACCAACAGAATCTGCAAGGCACCCTAAAAGACTCAGTCGGGCAGTTTACAGTGAAAGACCAGATGGAGAGCCTAGTGGGGAGAGCCAGCAGGGCACAGTGGAAGTCCAGGTGAGAGGAATCTGCACAGCTCCCCACCACTAGTATCTCAGACCTCCGGATCAGGGATGTGGAGTCTCTGCTCCCCGTGTCTCTCTTCGCCCCCCAGAGGTTTCCCGCTGCTAGGATGGTTCCCACCTGAGAGCGCTCCTTAGCCGTTCCCAGTCCGGCTCAAAAAAAGCAGGACCAAATACAGCCTCCTCTACTCCGCACAAGTTAATGCGCAGTTAACTCGCAGGAGTTAATGCGCAGGGAACGGGGTCGTTCCCTGCTCCGGGGCTGCAACCCCGCTCAAGCGCAGCAGCTTCTAGCAGCCCGCCTCGAAGTTACCGCAGCTCCTCCGATCTGAGCGCAGCAGGGAGCCAAAGAGCAGCAGCAGCGCCGCCAGCTCCGGCAGCCTGAGCGGCGGCGGCGGGCAGAGCGCGATCCTCTGCGGGATTGCAGCAGCAGGTGCCTCCCCGGGGCTCGCCAGTGCCTCCGCTCGCAGGGCGCCTCTGCGGAGCTGTCAAGCAGGCAGCAGCCCGGCGGGGTCACGTCCGAGGAGACCCGCCTGTGGGTCGGGGTGGGCAGACGACCCTCCGTCCGCGGGAGGGACTCACCGTTGTCCTGGCCGTAGCCCCACTGATGGGACATGGTGGTGATGGTTCAGCTGTGCCTGGGCTCCGCGGCTGTGGCTGGCGCTGTGCCGGTCTCTTGCTCGGTTCGTGCTTGCTTGCCCGGAGGTGGCGGCGCAGCCCGGGTGCTTGTCAGGGGCTTTTATAGGCTTCGGCCAACTCCATGCCCCTCGCGGACATCGCCGAGGCGAGGGTGGGGGCAGGAGGAGGAGGAGGAGGAGGAGGCGGAGGCTCCCAGCGGAGCCGCGCCGCACTCCGAGCCGGCCGGGGGGCGGGGAGACGGGGGCGGGCGAGCAGGCAGGGCGCAGGCAGGCAGCGCGCGGTCCTCTTGTGCGCTCCCGGGAGCCGCCGCTTCTGTTGCTGGGGCCCCTATTCCGTCACCGTAAGCGGCAACAGCCACCACCGCGCGGCGTCACTCGGAGCCGGAGCCTGGCACAGGCAAGCGCGAGAGCCAGGCGCAGGTTGCGGCGGCTGCTGCTTCAGGAGGGGGCTGGGGTGGAGGGTTCAGGCCCGCCCGCCGAGAGGAGGACGGAGCAGTCAGGAGAAGGAACTCGCTGGGGATGCGGCGGAGCGGGAGGCTTAGAGCGCGAGCTACGGAGCTGCCGCCGCTGCTTCTTCGGGGCCTTCCGCCTGGCTCTTGGCAGCCGCGCCGGCTCTGGCTGCCGGGAAGAAGTCGCGCGCCACGCAGCCAGCCCCAGTCCCACGCGCTGGAGCCTCATTCCTCCGGAAGGCGGGAAAAGCCCTCGCGGGAGTGACCTTGGAACGTGCCCGCACGCGGCGGTGGGGGGCTGGGGGCCGATGGGGCGGCTTGCGGGGTTGCTGCTGCTCTGCGGTGGGGGGAGGCCGGGAACGAGACAGCCCGGGTCGCGGCTACCGGGTGCCCCCCGCCCCGTCCTCAGCACCATCGCCAGAGATCAGTCAGGGACACTGGAAAGCCCCGCGCCCTGGAGTGGCCTCGGACTAGGGCATAGGAGTACAAGCTGGTCAGCCGCCCGTGCCCTTCAGCGACCCCCTCGGGCCCTCCATCAGGGTGCATGGGCTCCTTTCGCCTGCTTCGCTCTTGGTGGCCGTGAAGGTAAATATCTAAGGGGGAGGGGATCAGGGCTCACCTGGAGCACTGATTTGCCCCACCGAAGATCTTTTTTAAAAAAAGAAATAAAGCGAGATGTGTTACATTTTTCCATTTAAAGCACGAGAGCTTTTTTATTAAAACAGGAATTTTTCTGGCTGAAAGAGAAGCCAGTATCCCCTGGTCCGTCCCCCCCCCCTCTCCCGTGGTATTGTTTGCCTCTCCCTGAGGACACTTTAAGCCTCTTGGGCGAATGTCACATGCAGCTTGCCTTACAATGTGTGATTTTGTTTGAAGGCAGGCAAAAAGAGGCAGGGCAGTTGGAATATCTGAGATAAGCCAGTGTTGCAGCAGTGCATGTTGGAGGAAACACTTTGGGTATCTTCCCGGACTTCCTTCCCCATCCTTGTATTGCCTAAGGGTTGGTCATGGCAGGTCATCCCTATAGGAGGCAACTTCTGTTGGGCAACACTCCACCCCCAAGCTGTAGTGCAATTGCCAGTGACAGATGTGTTTAGGAACTTGGTAAAGGTAAAGTGTGCCCTCAAATCTATTTCGACCCCTGGCACCCATAGAGCCCTGTGGTTTTCTTTGGTAGTATACAGGAGGGGTTTACCATTGCCTCCTCCAGCACAGTATGAGATGATGGTTTTCAGCATCTTCCTATATTGCTGCCGCCCAATATAGTACCAGCAGGGATTTGAACCGGCAACCTTCTGCTTGTTAGTCACGCATTTCCCCGCTGCGCCACTAGGAACTTGAGTGCCAGCATAAAAACCACTCCGGAGGTAAACGTTACAGCTGGGGTGCAGGGAGACAAAGATAATGTGTAGACTGAGCCTAAGGTGGATAATACACTCTGGGCAGAGACTTTTGTCATGTCTGTGCTCTAACCAACTCATTGGCACTAAACATTAATTTAGTTTGTGCTTCTGCAGAGGTGAATATATACATCCATCCTGGGGGTGGGGAGGAGAGGAAAGCTACAGTTTAAAATGCATTTTTGGCCCAGAAGTATTGTTATTTTTATTTATATCATTATTACTTTATTCTCAGTTTTTGTATGTACATCCAAGTAGGCACTTTGCTAAATAACAGAAATAGGCATAAACTGATATGCATATGTCAATAGCCACCTTTCTAATTGACAGAGCATGGCTACTAGTCTTGATGACTATAAGCTGCCTCCAGATTCAGAGGTACTCTTCTTCCGGATATCAGTTGCAGGGAAGCAATGGGAGGAGAGGGAGGGTATTGTTATTAGTTATTTATTTGATTTCTATACTGCCCTTCCAAAAATGGCTCAAGGCAGTTTACACAGAGAAACAATACATAAATAAGATGGATCCCTGTCCCCAAAGGGCTCACAATCTAAAAAGAAACATAAGACAGACACCAGCAACAGTCACTGGAGGTACTGTGCTGGGGGTGAATAGGGCCGGTTACTCTCCCCCTGCTAAATAAAAGAGAATCACCACATTAAAAGGCGCCTTTTAAAACTCCTGCTTGTGCCCAGAGGGCATCTGATGGGCCACTGGACTGGTTAGCCCTTGGGCCTGATCCAGAAGGACCTGTGTTAATGTTCTTTAGAAAAGCAGAGAAATAGACCCCAACAAAGTCAGGCAGCTAACTAAATCTAAGGAAGTCCCAACTGCCATATATTTTCCCTCAAAGAGTAGTTTTGGGAGGGCATACTTGAACAGGGGATTGACAGGGCACCCCCCCCCCCCGAAACACACACACAAATCTTATCCTGATTCTGCTTTTCAGTTAAAGGCTTGTTCCTCCCTCATTAGAGCTGCTACTTCATCCTAAGCAGATAAGCTGCAGACCTTGCAGTGCTAAGAAGTCCAATGGAAAGATGAGTATATAATGCTAGTAGAACAAAGGAATATAGGCATATGAGTAACACTCTTCACCTTTGTGCATCATTGCTGTAAATAATAAAGATAAATGAATAACAGGTTCTGCCAACTCTTATGGAAGGGAATCAACTCAATGGGAGTAGTGCAAATTGTGACCAATTAAAAAAACTCATCGGCATGTGGTTTTTCATGTCTGGTTCATCAGCATTTTAAAAAGTAGTCAGATTAGACTGCTTTGTGTCTGAACGAGTACTTGTACAGCAAACAGTGTTATCCTTTTACATGCAAAGTATAGACGAAATACACGTGCTAGTCTTGGTATAGGGCCCAACTGTGTTACATAATTGTAAAACTGGAAGAAGAACATTGGCATGGCTTCCTAGTTTATACTCCCCCTGCAAAGTGGAATAAAGGCCCATTAGGCCTTTATCTGTGTAAAGGAAAGTGTGATTATATAATCTATTTATCGTTCCTAATAGCAAAAAATGAGCCAACTGAAAATTACTTGGAAGAAAGAAAGACGGTTCTCAGGACTCTTTGGGGATTATCAGAAAATGCTTCAAAGATTATTACTGATTAACCAAGTTACAGTGTTCTTTCACACTTGCTTGATTCCATTCAGATTGTGGTTGTGATTTTAATGCACAAATGGGAAGACGGAACAACACAAATATGCATACTGGAAGCTAACTTTGAAGCTTCCTGATGCATATTATGTGGCATACAGCTGCACACTGATTGGTCAAAAATCCACTTCAAATGGTCACTCATGCTCATCACTGCCAACCGTAAACAGGTCCAGTACTGGGGAGCAGTGTGTAGTGCAGAAAGTATTGGACTTGGATCATGAAGACCTGGGGTACAAGTCACTGTGTAATCATGATGCTCACTGGATGTTCTTGAGCAAACCACAGCCTGCTGCCTCACTTACCTCACAGGCATGTTGTGAGAATAAGTGAGTAAAAAAGTGCTTTGTTTATTCGTAACAGAATTACTACCTTGGTTGTTGTGAGAGAAGATGCAGTAACCCTGTGGTTCTCATGATGAACACTTTGGAAGAAGGGTAGGATACACGTGTAATAATACCTTACAAATACAAATGGTCTCACGTGTGCTTTTTCTGGGACACAGGGAGAGAGGCACACATGTGTATAGTAGTGACTGTCAATATACTTATTCCTTCTAGGGGGACAACAGAGAATTGTAATCTAGTAGATGAACTTTGATAAACTTCAATAAAAATAAAGTTTGGAGATTTTAATCGCTGTTGCTGTTGTCATTAATATTTATATGTTGCTTTTCAGTCAAAAAGCATTCAAAGTAGTTTACGTAGCAAAATGAATAAAAAGACTATTCCTTGTCCCAAAGATCCTCATAATCCAATCCAATCTCATTGACATGACTGGTGTCTTATAGTTTGTTGATTGAACTTTGTGCCCTCACAATGGAAATGGAAATACTGTTCCTCTGAATAAAGTACATTGCAACCTGGCAGTTACCTGAGGGCAGGAAATAGTTGCCCTCGGGAAATGGTTTCATGCAAACAAGGTTTTAGGAGCAAAAGTAACTACAAGAGTTTGCTTTGTGTCTGTCTTTCCCAGACACAAACTCTGTTTGCATACCAGATCTAAATGCTTTGCTTTTGCCAATAAGCATCCTTGGGTTTGATAGTATCTTTGAGTTATCTTCATAAATATTCATGAACACAAATACAGCCAGAGGGCCCATCATGCATTGTGTATAGTTTTTAGTAAGAGCACAGTGCCATGAGCTAGACTTTCTTCCATTTGCAAATTTCATGAGCACTGTCATGTTTGAGTTATAAACACTTTACTTGGCACTACCTAAGTCTCCACATTGGCTGGTCATATGGCCATCTCCAGTTAATTCATTCCCTTGAAACACCCCAGTCCAGTCATTTTTTTTAAAAAAAAATTACATACTTAATTATCTGACTGTTTATCCACCTACACATCAACACAGTTGGCCTGTAGTACGCTGAGATTCACTTTACTGCAATCTTTCCTTTGGCTGCTAGACAAAATCATTCAAGAGCTCTGCATCATGAGCAGAATCGTATCAACACAACTCAACAATAATACTGCAATCCTCAGTCTTGAGGGACTCGTTTATCTTTGTCAGTGTTCCCACCTGATGGATTTTTCTTTTCCCAGATAAATTATTATTATTCATCTAGAGACAGCATTATATTAGGTGACTTACACATACAAAAGCTTGTGTTTTAAGCCACATATGTTTACAGTGCCCACACACTTTATACTGCAGCATTTTCTCTATTTTGTTTGTGATGTGTTGTGCAAGACACATTGGATCAGCCTGTTCTGTTTCACTGCACTTCAGTCGCAATTCCATTCTAATATACCACCACCAAATGTTTGTTACGTACATTTATGGCAGCGTGTGTTGCTCTGGTATGCCCCCAACACCTTTAAAGCAGTGCATGATTCAATCATCTGATCCTATACCTTGCATGGCTCTCTCTCCCTAAGGAAGGATACTGTGAAGTCTGATTCAGTATATTAGGGGTAAGCAACCTCTGGCACAGAGGCCAAAAGCTGTACACAAAAGGATTTTGAGTGGCAGGCATACTGCCTTCTGAGAGGAGACTGCCTCTGCACCATTGAATTTAGCTCAAGCCAGTTCTTATGTGATAGATCATCTTTTCCCCCATGTCCAGAAAGGGATCTTGAAATTTCTCCACATTTATATCCAGGGATGGACATTAGTAGTGGGAATTCCTCAAAAAAAATTGCTTGTCCAGGAACAAACTTAGGCTGGTGGTTTATTTTAAAATTGCAAACTCCCACTACATATGGAAAAAAAGAGAGACAATTGAAACATACCAGTGAATTACACTGGATCACACTAAACTGGTAAGATCTGCACTTTAATTTATTTAAAATTAAGCTTATTAAGCTTTTAAAAAACCATTGTTTACATACAACAATAGTTTAATTAGAGAAAGAGCGCTTCTATGTAAAAATGTTTTACTGGCTAGGGATGTGCACGACTCAGATTTTCAGATTTGATTTGAATTCAATTCAAAGCTGGTCGATTTGAATTAAATGGATCTGAAACCTTTTATTTGGTTTTGATTTTATTTGGATTCAAATTGATTTGAATTCAAGTTGACCTAATTTAGCACATTTTTTGACCAATCAAGGCACCTGAATATTTTTCAAACCAGTGTGCCAAAATGTCCCTAAACTGTAATTGAATAGATTCAAATGGATATGGATTTGAATCTGTCCACTTCGGTTCAAATTTGAATCAAGTCACCTTTTTAAAGAGTGATTGGATTTGGATTTGGGATGTTTGAATCAGCTAGTTTTGAGTCGGATTGATTCAAATTCGAATTGACTCACACATTCCTATTACTAGCATGCAAAACTTTAAATCAGAGTGAAAAAAATGAAGACTTGGAACACTGCCATGAACACTAGAATTGGGACTTCGCAAAGGACATGTCACAATTTTGCATGACACTAAATATGACAGTGGTAGCTATTCCCAATCTAGAAACCCTAATCTTATATTGTTCCACCATTGTGGAACACAAAACTAGACATCAGCACTATAGACCTTGTGATAATGGGTTCTTATCATATAGTTTTAGAGCATCTATCTATAAAATGGGGCCTTCTGAATCATTATTGTTACTGCTATGACTGTTCTCACTAATAATAAGAACCACTGCCATCATCTGGTTTCAGAATTTCCTGTTGTGGCTGTTGCCTGCCTAAGCACTAGCTGAAAATTTTCTCATGGCTATTCATGGCGAGCGCATGGGGCATCCTGGAGAGACCCCCCAGGGCCAGGAGGCTTGTTTCAGCCTCCCAGCCCTGGGGTCTCCTCAGTGTAGAGCCATGCTGTGGCAATACATGATCAGAAAGAAGTACCCCTCAGCTAAGGGGAGGAGTACTTTGGGAGGTTTGCTGCCGGGAGCCACACAGCCCCCGTGGCAGCAGACGATCGGCAAAAAGCAGGCTAGGCTCCCTTAGCCTGCTTTTTGCCAATCATGAGAATCTCCTCAATCACTTCTACCCAAGTTTTCCTCCTACCTTGCTTCCACACAACCACCTAGGTATAGAACACAACTTTTGATTGTGTGAATGACCTCAGAGTGTAGTCGGAATTCCCTTGCACATTAGCTCTACCCCTACTGTCCCTAGTGGTCAATAGGGTTGCTGTTGCTCAGAGTTGATGCCATCTGGAACTGTATCTCCAACAGATGGGACATTGCAAGCGAAAAATGGAAAAGACCTCTTGAGACAGGAATCAGAGTCATGGGGAAGTTGGAAGGGTGGGTGCTCTCACACACAATGAGAAATGCTTGAGGCGGTCTGAGGCTGGGATAGGGAAAACCACAGAGAATGCTTTGCTTCAATAAACACTTCTGCATATGCCTTACTTCAATTATATGAGGAACCATATGGAAGCAGGCATATGATGTGAAGGATCTTGCTGAACTGGGAGAGCAGCATTGTGGGTAAAGGTTTAAAGAAGCCAATTCTACACAGCATCTTTAGGAATTATCTGCTTGTGACAGCTTCGTGTACAATCAAAACATATCAAAGCCACATTTAGGCTGCTATTGAAACAGTGCTGCGAAAGTCCGTGATGAATTATTCTGCCTTGCACAGCAATGGGCACTCAATGAGTGCTTAAATACAAGTTCAACACAGAGAGCTGCTTATGCTGAGGGGAGACAAATACTGGTAATCAGTTGGCAATGACTGGTAGGCTGAGTCTGTTCAACAGCAATTGTGCTACAAAAAGTGGCTTGTGTTGCCACAGCTGGATCAAGGTTCTGTAACTGGTAAGTGGGGCCATTTGGTTTTGACCTACATGGCGGGCAATCTCACCTCCATCTTGACCAACCAGAGCAGGGTTGTGCTAGTAGCTCCCTATCTACTTGGGCCTGGTAGTGCAGTCTCAACACAACAGTGCAGCATCAGTGACACAGAGGCACTTTTCACAGGTGTGACAGCTCTGGTGGGTGCTCTTATGCTGCGGTTACGTTGTTACACAATGAGCCCTTTCTCACAAACAGTGAGAAAGGGCTAGAGGGCTTTAGCGGGGAGGAAGCCCTAAAGAGCTTACCTCCCCGCTGATGTGTGTCGAGCTTTCCTTCGGCCGGCGGATTGCCTGCCCAGACAACAACTGGCTCCTGCCGGTAGCTTGGAGAGCTGGGTTGTTAGGACATGTCCCCCCGTACCCCAGAGCGCCAATAATTCAACACGCAAGTGTGCAGTGCATTATGGGGACCCCCCCTCCCCAATTACGTCTCAGTCTGCTAGCCACGGCTGGCAGGCGATCAATAAAATGGGTTTAAGAGAGTGCTCGCTCTCCTAACCTTGTTTTGGAGGGTGGCTCCTTAGGCAGGTTGGCCGCCACAGTGCCGCTGGAATCGGGCCCGAATCGGTGGTACATACACGTGTACATACCAGGCTAAGGAAGTTTTGCACATGCATGTGAATAGCTTCAATGGCTATTGTATGAAAGGGAGAGGGAAATATATGTGTGATGAACACTACAAAAGCAGATGAGGAGCTCAGCCTTGGATGTCGTGATTCGTCAGTTACCATTAACCTGGCTTGATTTTTATGTGCTGTGATTAAGGTCAGAAGCAAATTTCAGGGGGAAATGGTGTATCTTGTTTGGGGGATTGTGAAAGCTAAGCTGTACAATCAGGTGTAACAAGGTTGTAGTGGGCCCAGAGACAAGATTTTAAAATAGGCCCCCACCTCACTGAAGCTCAGCTCATGAAATAAGAAATCTTAAATGAGGATAAATAGTGGTAACAAAAAGCATAGCAAAATTAGATAGATAGATAGACAGATAGATAGATAGATAGATAGATAGATAGATAGATAGATAGACACACACACACACACACACACACGCACACAAAACCCATGTGCCACAATAGAACATCATCCTAAATTATTTTTAAAAGGTTTTGTAAACAACACTCACATCAATTTTGGAGGATGAATACAAAATCATCTTTGGAGGATGAATACAACTGAAGGAAGCTCAGGCGGGTGAGCAGCTGGCGGAGTCAGTCATGTGACTTGCCTCGGGGGGGGCAAGCCAGTGGGCCCCCAGACAACTGTCTCCCCTTGCCCTATTATAGTTATGCCCCTGTGTACAATGCTTCTTAGGGTTTTTATCTGGGTGCATCTTAATATTTTACTTACATGTTGAATTTTAAAATTATTTGCATGGTTACCATTTTTACTATTTTATTTCTGTTACATTTTGCCAGTGTTGGTTGATGATACGCAAACAAAAGCTTACGGGCAGCTATAGGCTTCATTGACATTCCTCTGAACCATCCACCTCTTACCTTGAGTTGATCATTTCCAAAGGGAGAGGGACATTGTTTGTAAGTCTGCTAGAGGCCACCTGTGAGCAAGAAGCCCTGACCCTATCACTAACTGTGTGAGAGGGGACTGTTAGAAACACAGTTGAGGGAGCAAGAACAGGCTTCAGAGGCACTCTTCTATCTTGACTTGGCAAGGCTGAGCTCAAACCTTGGAAACAAGTGGGGCTTCTTACTGGATGGCCTAAACACGTGTGGCACAGGAACAGGGATGGTCCAAGATATTGCGGCGCCTGAGGTAAGTACCAAATGCTGCCTTGACCCATGACCCTGGTGCAGGCCAGCTACCTTTTAAAACTGACCCTTGCAAGCTTTGAAAGTGGCATGGGGGGCAGAGGAGAAGGAAGGTTACCAGTAGCCTCCTTTTCTCTCCTCGTGCTTCTTGCATGCTTTGCAAGGTGTCTGAGGAGAAGCTCTCCTTGCCTATTTTGCAAGGGCCAAAGAGGTCCCAAAGAGCTCCTATGGATGGATGCAGTGGGAGCATCCCGCAGCCCTACTGGCATCCCAGTAATCTGCCACCTGAGGCAACTGCCTCACCTTGCCTCATGAAAGGGCCGGCCTCTGCACAAGAAATCTGTGACTATCTCTCAATGGTGTTTTTTTTTTTTTAATTTAAAAGCAGCCATGAGGGGAGATCTAGTTTTGATCAGACCAGTAGGGATGTGCATGGAACCAGTCCGTGCACTCCCGGGAGGAGTGTGTGTGTTTGCTTTAAATGACATGGAAGGCACTGCCTGCCTGTCAGGCCCCGCCCCGCCCCTTTCCCACCACTGGTGCTCTCCAGAAAAGCAGGCCCGCTGGGCGGCAGTGTTCCTGCTTACAGCTCACGGACATCTCTACCACGCTCACGAATATCTCTACAGACCAGTGGTGCTCCCCACAACTGCCCATGCCATTTCCTTAATTAAAATCCCCAACTGTTATTCATCGAGCTGAAGAAGAAGAAAAGATAGGCACAACACAAGTAACTGCTTCCCCCACCATCACCACTAGCTTCAGGGGAGTGATTTCAATCAGGGAAACAGTGGTGGGTTAAACACCCCTTCCACCAGCACTGCTATTGCTACTCTGAGCGAAATCAAAGTGCCCTTGTAGCTGCTTTCGAGGTTTTGTTTTGTTTGTTTAAAAAAAAAAAAACTGGTGAGAGCAGATCTTCTGCATCATGTCTGTTCTGACCCATAGATTTCCAGAATTAAGCAACAGTGATTTGTCACTCAAATGAAGCTCTGCTTATACAAGACACAATAAGGGTTTCATTCCTAAATGCACTTGTTTGGTCAATGAGACTTCCAAATAAACTCATTGAGGGAGTTATTAACAAAACACATGCACACAGAGAAAAGTCTAGCTTGCCAAACCACACATTCAAAGTCATTTATAAGAGCTTCCTTCATTGGTTGACTATAGGCAATTCTTACCACAAGCAGTCAAGGAAGTACTAACATCATAAAGCTGGTATAACTAGATTGTACTATATGAGCATGCTTATCATAATAATGTATATTTATGTCATAATAAGCTTGATATTTTCTTTTGAAGGAGCAAAGATTCCATACAATGATAGATCCAGATCGGTATACTGTGTAAACAAAGCCACTTCAAGTAGGAAATGCATATTTATATCTTCCTATTAAATGTCAAATATCTTTGTAGAGAGATAGAAGCTATTCAACACGCGCAGGCCAAACTGGGCTAAGGAAGAGGAGAGCTGGTCTTGTGGTAGCAAGCTTGACTTGTCCCCATAGCTAAGCAGGGTCTGCCCTGGTTGCATATGAATGGGAGACTTGATGTGTGAGCACTGCAAGATATTCCCCTCAGGGGATGGAGCTGCTCTGGGAAGAGCAGAAGGTTTCAAGTTCCCTCCCTGGCTTCTCCAAGATAGGGCTGAGAGAGATTCCTGCCTGCAACCTTGGAGAAGCCACTGCCAGTCTGTGAAGACAATACTGAGCTAGATGGACCTATGATCTGACTCAGTATATGGCAGTTTCCTATGTTCCTATTGTTCCTATGAAGCTGAGCCCGGTTTTGCCTGTGTGTGTGTACTGCTGGGATTGTGCCCGATCCTGGCGGTGCCTCAGCGGCAAACCCACCTCCGTAGCCACACTCTAAAATGATGTTAGGAGAGCGAGCACTTTTGTGATCCCTGCCAGCCATGGCTGCTTGGATCCCCATAATACACCTCACACTCGTGCGGTGCATTGTGGGAGCTCTGGAGGGCGGGATGACGTGTCCCAGCAGCCCAACCCTCCGAACTACCGGCACCAGCCTGTAATCGTCTGGGTGGGTGATCCACCCACCGAAGAAGAAGCCCTCGGTCATCTGCGGGGAGGTAAGCTTTTTAAGGCTTTCTCCCCGCTAGCCCTCTTGCCCTTTCTCCCTGCTCATGAGAAAGGGCTCATAGCATTTGTTGGGGTAATATTCTTGAAGGAATGGGATAATGTTGGCTTGCCTGAGGATAAAATATGCAAAGCACTGGTACTTAATATATTTGTTCTCTCCTGTATCCGGAAAATGTCTAGTGGCTGTACCTTGGCTGGAGTTGAAGAAAGAGGACCAGATGGGGCAGTAATATTACATTTTAGTATCAAAGCACAGGATTTGCTCAGTTCTTAATTTAATCCAGTTTTTTAAATCTCAGGTCTTGATTTTCCTTGCCATTTCACGGTTTCTAACTGAAATTTTCTCAGTGCAGATTCCTGCCACAGAACTTGCCATATTTTTAACAAGGGGGAAACCGTTCTTTCCCCAGAGTACAAATGGCTCTCTAATTAAAAGCAAGTTCCCAGGCATAATGAAAGAGAGGGGGTTGTCAAAAGAGACAGGCCATGATCCAGAGAACGTTAGTCATGCTTTCAAGTTAGTCATCACCAACTTAAGTCCTGTTGATCCATGGATTAAGGACTGCTAACAGAGAATAATAGTATATTCTCTGGACTGGGGCCAGTGATGGTTTCCTTTAACTTTCCCCTCTTGAAAATGAGCAGTTACCTTCTGCCTTCTCTCCTGCCTAGCTTTTACATTATGTTTGGCCACCACCCACAAAATACATCCATTTGGGACATGCCTTGAGATGCCCAGACAATGCACACCCTGACAGTCTGATATACACAGGGGTAAAGTCTTTGTCGGCTCCCAAATACAGCCACACCGTGTTTGTCTTGCATGTCTACAGCCTTGCAGATGGTAGGTATTACTCCTTGTACTAGCACAGCTCCTTTATGCAGAGACAGCATGGGGCGGGGGCGGGTGTTGCCATGCCCACCCCAGCAGAGGCTTCACCACCGAAGGCCGCCTGCCTCCGCTGGCCACCACTGCCACCTGGTTGCTTGCCTGCCCTGTTGACCGGGGGAGGAGAGTCAGTGGATGACAGCAGAGAGGAGGAGGAGGAGCAGCAGGAAGAGGAGGAGGAGGAGGTGCTGCCACCTGGTGGCTCACTTGCTTACCTATCAACTCTGTCCCTGGCAAGTGAGCAGACAAGGGCAGTGAAGAGGAACATGAGCAGCAGCCAACCACAATACCCATACATAAGAACGACTGGCATCTTGCCTCTGAGGCTGGAGGTGGTAGCTATTCATTCATTCATTCATTCATTCATTCATTCAATTTTTATACCGCCCTTCCAGAACTGGCTTTAGCCATCAGACTAGTAGCCATTGATAGGCCAGTAGGGAGAAGGTAGGCCTACTGAGGAAGGGCTCCCACTCAAGGTGCCTCCCACTCAAGAAACCCGGGGATGCCCCGGCTATACAGACACAGTTCGTTCAGGAGTTGCCTGACACTTTGCCTGAAATCGCTTATACATGGACGGCACCTCGGGTGGCTCTAGCTGGGCATGGGCCCGAAAGCAATACACCCATACAAGAGCCTACTCAGAATCCAGCCAAGAGGAGCTGCCACGTGAACCACTTCTACAGGGATAAGAAAATATAGTTGAGCAGTTACTGGAATAGTAGAGTCCTTGGGTAGCACTAAGTTAATCATGACTAGGTCCCATTAAAATTAATGGGGCTTAAGTTAGTCGTGACTAATCTGTCTCATTGATTTCAATGGTACTTAGTCATGACTTACCTGGTCTGGATGTTGCCCATAGAATTTTAGAGCATAGAATTTTAGAGCTGGGAGGGACCACGGAGGTCTAATTCAGCTCCCGGGTCAATGTAGAGATCTGCTACTACATGCCTGGCAGCTGGCTGTTAAGCTTCTATTTGAAAATGTTTTGCTCACCACTTTGTGACTGTTCCAGTGTGAAGTGGCTCATGTAGGTTAGGAAAACCCCTCATATCTGTCCTAAATCTCGATTGCCATTTCAATCCATTGATTGCTCTCTGGCGCAACAGAGAACAAATCCACTCCTTCTGGACAGACCTTCAGATATCTGACGACAGCGATCAACTGTTCTTCATAGGACTTGGTTTCTAAATTCTTCTCCATCTTTGTGGGCATCCTCTGAACCTATTCCAGTTCATCAGGGTCATTAAAATGTGGTGTGCAGAATAGATTGTATTCTGTATAACGACTGCACTGCCACACAACTCCATTTGCACAATGTTGGCATTTGCACAATGGTGCTATTGTGCAACTGCATAAACATTACATTCTACTGTGTGCAGAACACTGCATAGTATATTAGCCAGATTAGGCTAATATTCCAGATTAGGTCTATATTCCAGATTAGGTCTGACCACAGAATAGATTGGAACTACTGTCACATTAACTTGAATGTTCAGGACCATATGCCTCTGTTAATGCATCCCAAGATTGCATTTGCTTTTGAAAACCAACATCTTCCTTCCTTCCTTCCTTTATTTGATTTCTATACTGCCCTTCCAAAAATGGCTCAGTCGAATTAGTCATTTGACAAAGGAGAGGGGGCCGTCGCTCAGCAGTAGCACGCAGGCCTTGCATGCAGAAGGTCCCAGGTTTGACCCCGATACCTCCAGGTAGGGCTGGGAAAGATCCCTGTCTGAAATCTTGATGAGCTGTCACCAATCAGTCTAGTCCAGGCCTGCTCAACTGCGGCTTTGCTGCAGATGTTTGCCAACAATTCCCATAATCCCTGGCTATTAGCCACTGTGGCTGGGAATCATGGGAATTGTAGTCCAAAAACAGCTGGAGGGCCGAGATTGAGCAGCCCTGTTGTAGACAAAGCTGAGCTATATGGACCAGTGGTCTGACTCAGTATCATCCAGTGTCCTCTGTTTGAAGGGGAAAGGGAGGTTCGTGTCTATCTGTTGCCATTAGGTATCAGCATCAGATAAGCACAAGAACAGTAATGAAAAAAATGACATTTACTTTCAATATTCTAATTAAGAAGCAAGCAGTACCAAATCAAGAGGCAAATGCAAGAAGGCAAGAGGCAATTTACTCCTAATTCTTGAATAAATAAACCTCAGTAGGAATAAGCTCAGAAACAAACTACACATTTGTTCTCTCACCTTGAGGCTATGATTTGATGTCACTATGATGTATCACAATCAACTTGACAGTACCTGTATGTCAAGAACTATTTCCATTGCATGTATGCAAAAAATTGCTTTTGGTACTCTGGGCCCAGATGTATTTATCATATAGTCATTTAAAAAAAGTTTTTAAAAAAGTTAGTTCAACTAATGTCAACTCTGGGCTTTGTGTTTTAACCTTTTACTCTGGCACTCTGTGGTTGCAAGCTTCCTCTGAGAAGCTTCCTCTGTGGTTGCAAGCTCCTCCACTTCCTTGAGAACAGTACTAGAGGCTTCTGCTAACCCCCTGCTAACTGAGCAAAAAGTGGTGTTTCTCTTTATTTAGCAGGGGGGGAGCAACTGGCCCTATCCATCCCCAGCACAGCATCCCTCCAGTGGCTGTTGTTGGTGTCTTTCTTATGTTTCTTAGACTGTGAGCCCTTTGGGGACAGGCAGCCATTTAATTAATTAATTAATTTCTGTATGTAAACCGCTTTGGGAACTTTGGTTGAAAAGCAGTATATAAATACTCGGTGAATTTGTATCATGGAAATTTTGATAAGAGTTGTTTATTTACAAGTATCCAGTGACAGCACAGGGGAACAGACAAACACATAGACAGGCTCTGCTGGATCTTCTTACATGGGTAACAGCCTTCTACTGAAGTTAGATGCTTGGCTTGGTCCATGTATTGTTTAGCCTATCTGTTGAGATAATCAGTTGAGGTTTTGCTTCAGAGGTGAGGTGGGCAGTGGCAGGAGGCTTGTGAGTCATAGCACCCTGCCTCTGGAATTCCTTGTCAGAGAAAGCATTACTTGTTTTAGACAGCAACTTAAAACATATTTTTGCCCCTACAGGATTTTCCATGATGGCTGCCAAGCTCCCTGACTTAGTTTCAAACCAATATTTGGGTGTATCTCTTTGTATTGACAGATGTTTTTATGATTTTATCTAAGCTGCCGTGAGCACTGAAACACGGAAAGGCAGGAGACGCATGTTTAAGTGCGTCCCCATAAATGGGTGATGGAGTTAGCTTCAGCTGTTTCCATTCAATTCCTTTTCATAAAACAATTATGCAATTGGTCCTCAATAGCATCATTTGAAATCCATCCTGCTTTAGCTCTGTGCCACCCAGGATCAATGCTAGACCCTTAAAAGATCTGGGCCCACAGCCCCGCTTTTGATAATTAATTAAACTCAATCATACCCCCCAAGAATCAAGAATTTTGAAAGCCTCTAATATTCTAATATGAAGTGGGAAGTTGCAGAGAGCTAGGTGCGGCCAGGAACATTCTCCCCTGCTCTCTGCAGGTGCCTCCACTGCTGCCCTTCCTTTCTGGAACAGGTCATGGAGGAGGGAGGTGGCTGATGCAATTCGGGGCTCTGAGCCATTCATTGGAGCCCTGTGCCCCATGGGCCATCCCCTAATGACTCCCCCGGTGCCACCTTACACAGCTTCTTGGCTTGCTGTCATGTTCCCTGTAACCCCAGCCCCATGGCCGTTGTTCATAGCCACTTCCATCTTTAAAGGGGTACTTGGCCATGTCAGCCTCCCTCATTCTTTGTGCTCCTACCAAATGGCTCTCCTCCCCTTCATCACCTTTCTCCCTCTTGTGCTGTGATTCCTACTCTTTTTGGCTTGCTTCCATCTTCTGCTGCTCCCCAGAGAGTTTTGCCCTAAGCAGCTGCTTGGACAGCCTACTGCTAGACTGAGTCTATGAGAAATTCCTTCCCATCCATTCGAATGAAATACCACTCATATCTTTTTATGGAGACAAATGGAATGGCAGTTTTAAATAAAGCATTATGGTAATGAAAAGCATACAAAATACATAACTTGTACCACGTAGGGCTTTATCTCATGCACATAGTGTTGCCGCAATTATCTGTCATTGACGTCAGAGGGCTCCTTTGCTATTCATTTAACTCATTTAACTTCAGCTACTTGTAGTTTTGCTGCCATCTACAGGCTGTGAAACAAGACGCAAGTGTGTCGCCTTAACATTGGGCATTTCATCACTTTTTCTTGGTGCCTCGTTCAGCTTTTCTACTGATTTTAGGCCATATCTATACATCAATTCCCGTTCTCCACACCACCGTATACAGAAGCAGTGCTGGACTTACCAGCACCCTGCATTTCCCAATTAGGTATCTAGGGAGAAACAGAAACCCCACAGGTTTGCAAGTTAAATTCCAGGGGGAAACTCCTTCAATTAAAAACATACTGTTAAAAACCATCAGTAGATGAGCGACTGGAACGCTGATGAGTCTGTTAAAATAAATATCTCTGTAATTACTGAAATAAACACATTTGACACAGGTGTCAAATGTAACCTTTTTAATAGCAAGCTGAAGAACTAAAACGGAGAGAATACAGCAAGGAGTTTTAGAATCTTGTTTTAACTTCCAATGTTATCTAGATCTTAAATTGCAGTGGCATAGCCACTGTAGAGTTGTGGGGGACAAGTGTCCTTGGGCCGTTGGGAAGCAGGGGACCCTGTTCCCCCAGGGGACCCCCTCACCCCACCCCACAGGGCACTCACCCAGCCAGTAGGGATGTGTGAACCGGCTTGCCCTTGAGCCAGTTCACCCTCAAGCCAGTTGGGCTCGAAGGCTCACCCCTGAGCCAAACTGGGTGAGCGGCTTGGTCCAGTGGTGGGCCAAGCCAAGCCCCCTACTCGTAAGCTGGCTCAAGGGCCATACTTGTAAAGGGGCATCTGGCAAGGATTCCACTTTACAAGTAAAGGGCTGCAGTCTGTGTGTTGGGGGGAGGTTCCCCCTTTTACCTTTAAAAATCATGTGAGCATGTGGAGAAAGGCCTCAGTACAGGCTGTAGACTGGCCAGTGCAGTCACCCCAACTTTCCTATGCCCCTGTTCGATTGTCTTTCCAATCTGTGTCAGTGTGAAAGAAAAGTAAATTTCAAGCAAATACTCATTATGTGAGCCACCATTACATGAATTCTGGAATGGGCTTTGCTTCATTCTTCACTTTGTTTGTGTAGGAACCTCTGCAAATGGCGTGCTTGTTTTACCAGACATGACTGTCCCAACGTTCCACTTGTCTCTAAGAGTGTTACACAAATGTGATTGTGTTTTGCACTGTTCAGGCCAGAATAATTGATACCACCAGCACCCCACAAATCCAGAAAACTTTCTGTTGGTGCAGACAGACTACTGTCAAAGGTTTAGAACCCCAAAGTTCAGACTGGATGAAGTTGCCTCTTTCGCTTTGCCGCACAGAACTGCTGTAATATTTACAGTGGAATAACTGAAGTTGTACTCGGGATTTATGGCTCAGTCTAAGCTGAAGTGTAGTCAACAAAATGACACATTTGCATTATTGTGTAAATTGCTAAACTATTTGGGAGCAAATATTGGGGCTATTCTCACGCGCAGGCAAAACCGGGCTAAGGTTTTGTCGGCGTGTGAGAACCACCGGGAGCCCCACGACTCCTGGTAGCAGTACAGTGGCAAACCCAGCTCTCGAGCCCATCTTCAAAATGAGGTGGAGGGAGCAAGCGCTCCCTTAACCTAATTTTTTTAATTGTCTGCCAGCCCTGGCTGCTTGCAGCCAGGCTGGCAGACTGCAGGGCTCCCTGACGGTGCTGGGGGATACCCATAATGCACTGCACACTCCCATAATGCACTTGTGCGGTGCATGATGGGAATTCTGAGGGCTTCCTGGCCCCCAAACCTCTCTGCTGCCAGCAGCGGCAGAGGATCGTCTGGGTGCGCAATCTGTACACCCAGCAAGGAGGAATGGCTCATCTGTGGGGGAAGGTGAGCTTTAAGAGGGTTCCTCCCCTCATTCGTCGGAGCCCTTTCTCATGATCGTGAGAAAGGGCTCATTATGTTGTTTTCCCAAAACAATGATTAAAATTTGCTTCTAGCGCGCAATACATTCAAGAAGCCTTTACAGCAGCCCAGCTGTGTGAAATACATCATATTGATCTGATCCATTAGCTATATACTTAATTCTCGAAATGCGTGGCAGAATTCACATGTGTGGCAGAATTCTTGCAAGAGTTCCACTGCAGGCAGGCAGCAGTTTGGATGGGCGGGGTAAAGCAGCGATGCCAGACTTTGCTGGGCCGGGCGCAGAGGAGGTGTGAGGAAGCGGCCAGCTGGTAGGCGAAGCCACGCTGGCATCAGGAGGTGGCCGGCCAGCAGGCAAAGCTGCGCTAGTCTGAGATGGTGGCCGGCCAGCAGGCAAAGCCGCGTCGGCCTGAGGAGGTGGACAGTGGGAGGAGGTGTTGGCAGGCAGGCTGGAGGTGGCTGCCAGGTGGGCAGGAGTGGGGGAAGAGTCAGGGAGAAGCCAGGGGGAACTAGGGACGCAGATGCTCTGTGCCCGGTAGGCTAGTTTGTTTTTATTATGGATGCCAAAGTTCTTCATTTGCAGCACTAAATCTTTGAGATTAAAAGCTGTAAGCCTCCATAGTTACTTGAAGGTAAATCCCACTGAAATCAATGTGATATATTGCCAGGGAGGCACAGCTAGGATCAGGCTGTTGACATGTAATCGCAACCTATTACAGTTTGTGGAGTTTTGCCATTGATTTCAGCATGAGATGGATTGCATCTTTGATCAACATTGATCAACCTGGTTTAGCTTTTGAGAAACAAGCTATATACCTGTGTTCCTGGCTTCCTAGGAATACATAGTAGGAATGAATTTCCAGCTAAAAAGACTTTTCAGTCTGATATAATTCTGTAAATCGTGAAAAATGATGCTAATTACTTAATTAAAATGCTTGCACATTTTATTATTATTTTCAACTAAGTTCTCAAAGTGATTTACATAAGGCCGATTCCCGTGATTGGACCCATGGCCAGTAAGCAGAAACCTGAGATCCTGATGCTGTGCATGTCCTCCCAGAGCATATCATGTGAAATCAGGGGGAAATGCAAGCCAGCATTCACCCAGGATCTGTAATCTTAGATTTGAGCTCTGGCTGTTGATCCTGGGTGAATGCTGGCTTGTCTTGGCACACAGCCATGTTTTTTTTCCAAGTTCACATGACATGCTTCACAGGAGGATGCATGCCACCAGGATCGCAGGTTTTCATTTACTGGGCATGGATCTGATCATGAGAACCAGCCCAAAGCAAAAGGGAAATGATAATGAAAAGGAGATAGCTGGTAACAGGAAGTAAAAGAACGAGTCCAGGTTTGCTACTAAGGTTTTCCAACCTAGACATGATTCAGAATATCAGTAGAAATTAGCTAGATTGTGGGTGGGGGTTGAAAGAAGAAAACTCATGCATAAATAACAGAGCCCCATGCTATTAATGTAACAAATGCTAATCTAGAATGGCATATTTTGTGAGAGCCAGTGTTAATTGGCATGTGCTTAATGCTTAATTTCTAAAGAGAAATATGTTGGAAGTTTGGTAATGTATGTCTATGTGAATAAGTAAATTGCAGTATTTAAAGTGAAGCAGAATGGTGCCTGCTAGTGGGGGTGTAGGCTAGAGGAAGTGAGGGGTTTTTTAAAGGGGGTTGGTATAAACTGTGTGTGTGTGTGTGTACTTCCTTTCCTTAGTCCTGGGGGGTTTCCAGGAGAAATACTCCATTTGAAAGCAGAAGTTCTTACTGCTTATCCATGGAATGTTCAGATGGTGTAGTTGACCATTCTGTGATGGCCAACAAGGAGAAGTGGTAAGAATTTCAATTTTCAAATGGAGTATTTCTCTGTCTGGAAACCCCTGGCTGGAATGTGAATAAAGTGGTTTGGAGTTTTACTTTTGCTTTACTGTGGATATTACTTATTTACTTACTTATTTGATTTATAAATTGCTATTATAAATTGATATGAAAAATCTCCAGCTGTTTACATAAAATTCAGACATTTAAAAACTACCAAAAATTAGAAGCCATTAAAAGTGTGTGTGTTGTTTTTTTTAAAAAAACCAATTAAAACATTATACAAAAAAGTTACTAAGAGCCTGAAGAAACAGGTGGGTCTTAATTGCTTTCTTAAAGGCAGTCAGATATGTAGAAGGATTTGTTGGGCCACTGTGTGAGACAGGATACTGGACTAGATAGGCCTTGGGCCTGATCCAGCAGGGCTGTTCTTATGAAGCTCTTATTCTGACAGGGAGCATGTTCCAAAGCCCTGGGGTGGCCATAGAGAAAGCGACAAAGGTAGCATATGAACCCACACATACATGATGACTGAATATTATTAGAAAGCAAAAAATGAAGACTTATAAGAGGCAGAAGATTTAATGAAAAGAAAATATATCCTTATGTATCCTGATGCATTTCAAGCACAAAGCTTTTAATCAGGGGAAATGAATTTAGATTATATTCAAAGATCATATTCAGAAAAGGCACTCAAATCTCCTGCAAAGCTATTGTTCATACTGTTATTTGCCCCAGGAAGAAAGCTGCTATTTGCAACCATGACAAGCTTCTCTCATTGGGGAAAATAACAGCATGGGAATGGAGCTGGATAAGGACCACGGTGGCAATAAAGTTAACCCTCATCCCTATTGCCACAGTCCTGATCCAGATGGAACTAACACAATTGTTTGTTCAGATTCTTTTAAATTTATTTGTTATTTATATAACGTAGTTAATGTCCGTTTGGCCATGAGCTAATGCTGATAACTGCCTCCAAGTGATTTTTTAAGTAAAGACTATTGACATTTTATTAAAATGGCTGCGTGTATGTTTGCAATGTTCTGATTTATTTATTTTTTTAATTCCATGGATTAAAGCAGGGATCCTCAACGTTGGGCCCCCAGATGTTATTGGACTTCAACTCCCATAATCCCCAACCAAAGGCCACTGGGGTTTGGGATTATGGGAGTTGAAGTCCACTAACATCTGGGGGCCCAACGTTGAGGATCCCTGGATTAAAGGATCCTCCAGTTTTGGGGTGCATCTTTTCCTGGAAGGTTGAAGAGACATCCCAGAAGCTCAAGATAATCCAAACTTATCTCTAGCTTGAAAGCCTTGCCCTTCAGTATCCATTCTTCTGTGGGAGGCCATAGTTGTGCAGTTGTGAATAATGTGTTCTTCTCATGTTCAAAGACCCTTTAAAATTCACTGTATTTGGCTGAATCCAAGTTCTGGAGGACTCCCCCCCCCCCCCGAAGTTAAGCCCTGGTTTTTCAGAAGTTTTCCTGAAGTTTTGTGCCCTGGTTCTCTCTGACTGAAATCCAGCCTTGCAAGTGCTGTCATTAAGACCACTGACTCTTGAAATCAAAATTTTGGTGTCTGAATGGGGCTTTGGAACAGAGTTGACTCGAGAGTGGAACCATAGGGCAGTACTATTTGGTAAGTCCAGGGAAGGACTTCTGTAGTTTGGAGCAGAACCCAGTGCAAAAACTTTATTCCTCAATGGTGTACAACCTTCTTAAATGGCTGAGGGGGGTTGGTTTTCTGGCAACTGGTTTGAAAGAAAAACACTCCCCCTCCATCTTCCCATCAACCAGGCCTAATTGTGTTCTGGCAACCCTAGCTGTAATTAAGGTCCAGCATCATCAGTGAAGGAGAGAATGTCATGAGAATAAACTGAATGACAAATATGAGGATAATTCTTTAAAAGCAAACCACCATTGCCCCCTTTGTGTGGTGAAAGGGAGTGAACAGAACCCTTGGCCAGAGTTCCTTGTAATACTTGGAATGAAATATCTGAGATGCTATCACAACAAAACGAAAATTGGTACTGATGGTGATTAAAAACCAGCATATATCCTGCTATCTCTTGCATTCTTTGGCTTTTTGCTCTTTGTAAATATTTGTAAACATTCTTTTCCTCTCTCTGTACATGTGTATATATGAACGGACTTACTTAGGAGGACCACTTCATGTCTCTGAGGAAATGAGCCGATGGCATGTGCATGTGTGACAATATATTTGTTAATCTTAAAGGTGCTACAGAACTCTTTTTGTTTTTAATACAATTACCCAAGTTGGCTACCCCTCTGTAATTTATGATTAACATTTCAATACTTTTCCCATTTAAAAATGATTCACATACAGAATGATCTTCTGTTTTATCTTTTTACAGTCACCTAACATTATCACTCTGGATTAGAAATAGTTCGAAAAACATTGCTTCTGAGATAAATAGATTTATTAATGTTTGTCCTTTTACAAAAGCAGATAAGTTGCCATCATACAATCCTATTTCGCTTGCTCTTACTACAAAGCGTAAGCCAAGAAAAACAGGCCCCAGAAAATACTTTGTAGATATTAACAACTTAAGGCGCTAAAAATACCAATTATGTTATTTTCATTAAAAGTTCTGAAAATGCTTTTGAAATAGAATTGATATTTTAAAACTACAATTGCAGAACTATTATTTAAATGCTAAGCAGATCCCAGCATACTCAGTGAAGGAGCAAATGTCATGAGAATAAAATGCATGACAAATATCAGGATAATTCTTTAAAAAGCAAACCAGCATTGCCCCCTTTCTGTTGTGAAGGGGAGTTAACAGAACCTTTGGCCAGGGTTTTTATGTTTTGGGTGGTTTTTTTAAACCCAATATTTTTATTGTAGAGACACCTGCACTGCTGCAAGGCTCTCCAGAGCTGCAGTGGAGGGGGGCTGCTCCATGCATTCCCACCCCTCCCCAACAGATAGCCATTTGCTCTGGATTCACCAGTATACCTGTGCAGTATATTGAACAAAATCTTGAATATTCAAAATATTCAAATTACAAATCAAAAGATTTGTAATTCAAATAATACAACATGAAATGAAGTCTGAAAGTCGAAGAACCATTGTACAATTTACAGAATTGTGTTTAAATGATTGTCTTTTTCAGTTTTGACAATAAAACAGATGCAGTGTTAGTCTGTGAGGCTAATTTTTTTTTTTTAAAAAATCTCAACTTGATTATTGAATGGTACATTTCAATTATGTCTACAGATGACATGTTTATATATGAATATTTTAAAGAAACACATCCAGCCTGCTGTTCTCCTTGAATGTCCCTCATTTACAAGGGTATAAAAGACACCACAATCTGGCTGTTTTAAACTGAAAACAACTAACTGGTGTGAGTGTGAGTGTGTGTGTGTGTGTGTGTGTGTGTGTGAGAGAGAGAGAGAGAGAGAGAGAGAGAGAGAGAGAGAGAAGAAAGAAAGAAAGAAAGAAAGAAAGAAAGAAAGAAAGAAAGAAAGAAAGAAAGAAAAAAAGAGAGAGAGAAGAAAGAAAGAAAAAAAGAAAGAGAGAGAGAGAAAGAAAGAAAGAAAGAAAGATTGATTCTTGATATTTGAATAAATGAAGGGTGACCTTATTCCTCCATACAATTATTCCTACAAATGCTAAGGTTAACCTATGCACAGAGATCCCATGTTTTAATAAAAATTTGCCAGAGTGATTTTTCTCCTCTAGAAATTAAATTCATTTAGTGACCTGTCCTGTTTCATCGCTCAGGATTTCTGGCTCATCAGCATAGATCCAAATGAAGAACAATAGATAGTACACAGTATGAGTAGGAAATCTTCACAGCTGAAGATCGTAGACTTCTGCAAAGATTCTATTGACATTGAGTTCTCACCATCCTGGTATTGAGAGGCTGAAGAGGCCGCCAGTTGTCCACCAAGGGACAATGGGGTTCATCTGCAGTGTTGCTAGAAAGGCTACGCAACTTTAAAATCTATAGAGAAATACAAGAAACACATCAATAAGGACCAACCCAGTGCCTGGTTAGATATCTGAATCAGAATGAACCTTGGCTGCATTAACAATACATCTAACTATCAGAATATATCCAGTGGCTGACATCTTAACTAATGAAAAGCTCACACTTCGAAGGGTTGCAGGGGAATGATCCCCTGCTAACTTGGCAAAGAGGAACATTTTAACGTGGCGAGTCTCTTTTATTTAGCAAGGGGAGAGTAACTGGCCCTAGCCACTCCCCAGCACAGTACCTCCAGTGACTGTTGCTGGTGTCTATCCTATGGTTTCTTTTTAGATTGTGAGCCCTTTGGGGACAGGGATCCATCTTATTTATTTATTATTTCTCTGTGTAAACCACCCTGAGCCATTTTTGGAAGGGCAGTATAGAAATCAATCAATCAATCAATCAATCAATCAATCAATCAATCAAATAAATAAGACAGACAGGAACCCATGAGCAACTCCCCTTGTTTCCCTGCACAATCACAGTTGCCCAAGAGCCTTTAGACTCTGCAGGGTTCCCCATGCTCCGGAAGGGCTTGCAAAAATGGAAAGATGTTGCTGAAAACTTGTTAAGGGTATTCACATACCAAAGGCAGGGGGAAGGCGAGGTGGCTGTGCAAAACTTACCTTCCCCACAGACGATCTCCATGCCCTTCCCACCAGCTGTGCGGCACAAGAGACTGTCCCGGGAGGCAGCCCGAGTGGTCACATGACCATGGCACTTGCGTCCTTAATGCTGGCTAACAGCCAGGCTATGGAGCCAGGTTTGGTGGTATGGCAGCACCAGAATCCTGGCAGTCCAGGCTTGGCTGCTCGTGAGAACAGCCTTATTGCGTTTCTGCTTCTGCAAAGACCTTCCGGAGCATGGGGGGCAATCGGGAGTCTAACGGCTCTTGTGCAACTGTATCAGCCACTGTGTTCCAAAGCAAATGTGTTTAGGATTTGATCATATGTTTGTAATCAGACCAGTAAAGTAAAGTTGTGCCCTCGAGTCGGTGTCAACTCCTGGCGACCATGGGGCCCTGTGGTTTTCTTTGGTAGAATACAGGAGGGGTTTACCATTGCCTCCTCCTGCACAGTGTGAGATGATGCCTTTCAGTACCTTCCTATATTGCTGCTGCCCGATATAGGTGTTTCCTATACATACCAGCGAGGATTCGAACCAGCAACCTCTTGCTCGCTAGGCAAGTCATTTCCCTGCTGCGTCACCAGTAGCAATAACTAATTTTTCTGTTTGGAAAAATATCCTCATATGAAGGTTATTCGCTGCACTCCTTACATTTGTAAATTGGAAACAGCATCCTAATGTTGATTTGATAAATGTGGTGCTTTTCTGATGGATTTTTCACACTGTGCTTCAGAAGACTGCCGTGCTTTGCATTGCTCCCGGGTACTCGATGAACTATTAATGCCCTTGCCAAAGTCTACTAATGGGCGGGGGCAGAAGAATGGAAACAACATGTGAACAGATGTGTGATGACTGAAACTGAAAACATGAGCTTGCACTTAGCTGCTGCATCCCAAATTACTTTCTTGCCATTATAAACACATTAGAGAGTGAGGAAAATGGGGGGATTTGTCAGCTGAAACATTTCCATTTTAGCTTGCTAACATCAACAGCTTTAGCATAGTTCTAAATAAAGCATGTGCACAACCCAGCTTTCTGTGTGTGCTGCACAGATGTAAGCAGGTATATTTGACCATTTCCATGCTAGATAGCTAAAAAAAATCCTCTGCTACACACCTCCCATCTTTCACTGATCTAAAAGACAATATTGATCAGTCACCCTCAGCTGCTAAGACTGATCCTCAATTGCTACTTATTTAATTTACATAACTTAAAAATATTATTGAAATTCATAGAGATGCTGATATCTGACTAAATTGTTCAGTGAAAGTCCTTTTGAAATCAAGTAGTCCTTTAGAGTAACTCCTAAGTAGTACTACTGATTAATGTAATCTGAAGGTCAGCTCTTATCTGTATGTTTGGAACACAGTGGGTCAGAGCTGCTCACAGAGCACCTACTGGTCCAGCTAGCATCTTGGCTAAAACTCCTCATTTCATACTTCCCTGTGCAGCAATTTTTGCAATTTTTATAATTTTTATTTATTTATCCATCCATCCATCCATCCATCCATCCATTCATTCATTTGTTGTTGTTGTGTGTTGTAACGGGATGTGTGCGCAGTTGCGCAAGAGCAATTTTGCACAAATGCAAACATTGTGCAAATACAGTTGTGCAATACTACTGTTGGAAATACCACCATTGGGAATAACGGCTATTAGGCCTGTGCACAAAAGCAAAAGTTGGGATCGGGTCCAACCTGATCTAATCCGACTCTGCAAATGTTAGTTCTGGGTCCTTTGGAGCCTTCTGCATGTTGGGGTTGGGATCAAGGTCAGGATTGGTATCGGACAAACCCTTAAAAAGTTTTTTTTAAGTAACCGTGGATACTCACTGTGAACCCAGAAGAAATGTTACTTAACACCAGAGAGTCACAGGGGAAGTGATGCAATATCAAAGAATCTAAGGGGAAATGATGTAACCTAGAGAATTGCAGGAGAAACCTGGAAATTGGCTGCCTTTGAGTGAGAAGCCGGCTTTAAAACTTTTTAAAATATGAGATTTATGCACGGGCCAACAGGCAGATAGGGCAGAAGATGGGGGCGGGGGCAGCCACAATCACAAAAAAGAAAGCAGACTCTCGATGTCATTTGGAGCTCTGGAAAGCTCCAATTTTTTTATGAAGGAGGTAGGACAAGTCTGATCCAAACTGGGCTGGATAAGTTCATGTTCAGACTCTCTCCGAACTCCTCTGATTTCGATAAAATCAGGCCATGTCCAATTTTACTGATCCAATTTGGCACAGGTCTAATGACTATATTATCACACAGCTGCATTTGTGCAATGTTTATGTTTGTGCGAGAGCGCTCTTGCACAATAGTTATGTTTCTCATATTTATATACTGCTTTTTCAACCAAAAAAGGTCTCAAAGAGATGTTGTGCTTCTCTGGACTGGACTGATTTGGCAGATGACAGGTTCTGTGCTCCTGTATCTTTGCTTAACAGTTTCTCTGGATTGTACGCAGAGGTTCACTTACTTGGAAGTAATTTCCACTGAAATCAACCAGTTCACATTAAACCTCATTTCTACTTTGAATCCATTATCTGCTTATGAACATTATTATATACCATTATTTATACAAAAACCGAACTTGATTCTTTGGTTAATGATTAAAAGCAGTAACTGAATTTTAACTTGAGGTTACTGTTTCTTTTGCTTTAAACATGCCCCAGATTTCATCAGCACTGAATCATCCATGCAGTTTCTGTTTAACAAAAGCAAGGCCTTCAGCATCTATGTTGATCGTGCGTATGAAATAGATATATAAGAAAGATTGCCATGATGGATGGGTTAATTTCTAAATTTTACCTGGCCTTCACTGACAATCATGGGCTCTTTCAGAAGAATCCAGGTAACACATTCTTCACAAGGAGGTGTAGTGAAGGACCCTTGATAGGTCCAGTAGCCTCGATTTTGAGGGAAAAGAATTGATGGATCAAAGTTTTGGAAAGGAGCCTCTTTTCCCTTAAAAAGAAAACATAGACACATCACTGTTAGAGCCAGTTGAAGACAGAAGACAGAAGATCTAGGTGAAGTAACCAATAGGTCAAATCAAACCACTATCATCTCTGGCAGTCATTTAAAATCAGACACTTCACACACACACATACGCACACGCACACACTTACTTTTGGTGGCCATAGTTTCTATAAGATGGTGGTGAAAGGTACAAAGCTAACCATATACCCTAAATTAGCTAAAGCAATCTTAATTGTGCCACATTTTCATTGGACCATCTTCCCATATTCTCCATTGGGGGCCCTTAGGGCCCCCTCCCATATCCTGTGAATTTGGTTTATATCAAACTATCAGCACATGCACTACATAGTGGTGTTATCTATAGTTTGAGTGGCAGCCATCTTGAAACAACATGACAGACTGACCAAAAAAAAAAAATTACATCAGAGTCGTCTAGGACACTCTCCCATGTGCTGTAAATTTGTATTAGATTCAGAGACAATTTTTCTAACAAGTAATTCATATGAAGATGAATAAGCACTAATTGCAGAAACTCTTTGAAGTATAATGTCTCCTTCAAGAGCAGAAATACAGAATGCAGCTGTTCTTGAAATACTAAAATCTCAATCTCTTCCTAGCAATCTTTTCCAAAGTTTTATTTATTTTATTTTTTGTTCCATTTCTATACCGCTTTTCATTAAAATAATCCCAAAGCAGTTTACAATATAATTAAAACAATGCACAAGTAAAATACAAAAAGTACAGATATTAAATATAAATATGATATATATCTATTTAGAAATGTTAAAACCTAAATAAAACAGTAACACACAAAACAAGGCTGCAGCAGTAATAACTGTACTCTCATATAAAAGGCTGGATGAAGAGCCATGTTTGTACTTGGTTTCTAAAAAAAACTGTAATGGAGGCTGAGGAGCAGATGCCAGCCAGGAGAGCATTCCAAAGCCTGGGGGCAATGACTGAGAAGGCCCTGTCCTGTGTGTTCAACAGCCGGGCCTCTCTCACTGTTGGCACGTAGAGCAGGGCCCCCTCAATAATCTTGTCAGGCAGGCAGAACCCCTTGGGAGCAAGTGGTCCTCCAGGGCCCAAACTGTTAAGGGCTTTAGAGGTCAAAACCAACACCTTGAATTGGACCTGGAAACAAATTGGTAGCTAGTGTAGCTCTTTCAAAATGGGTGTAATATGATCCCAGCAGGCAGCTCAGGATACAATCCTAGCTGCCGCACTTTGCACCACCTACAGTTTCTGAATATTCTTCAAAGGCAGCCCCACGTAGAGCACATTACAGTAACCCAGCTGTGACGAGACTAAGGCATGGGTAACTGTGGCCAGGTCTGCCTTCTTAAGAAAGGGACGCAGCTGGTGCACTAGCCAAAGCTGTGCAAAAGCACCTCTGGCCACCGCCTTCACCTGAACATCCAAGAGCAGAGCCGGGTCCAGCAGTACGCCCAAGCTGTGGACTTGTTCCAGCAGTTCCAACAATTGCCTCAGGAAAGCAGAGCTAAAGTCCCCCTACCCCTTTGTCACAAATGCTGCTGTTATTTGCATTTGAAAATACAGGCACTCAGGCTCCACTTGTACCATTTACAATAATCTAAATTTGCCCTGAGCATGTGCAGCTCCAAGGCACTCCTTCCCACCCTCTGCCTTAACCAGGGTTACATTAGCCTTAACTAATCCAACACAACATTCGTCTAGTTACCTTTGTTCTAATAGCTGGGAATTCTTCAATAATTCTTTTCATCTCTGGCTTGGCATTTTTACCTATCTGGAATATAAAAGCACAACATGAGTAACTGTAGAAGACATTTTTTCCCTCCAAGTTATAAATCACAACATGCAAAATTGATCTTTAACTACTACCCCATCTGTCAATGCAATTAGCAACATTCTAAGAACATCTTGTACAATTAAAAACAACACAAACAATGCCTGTTGGGTTTTTTAAAAAAGGACAGAGAAGAACATTTAGAACCTAGCTTTTGCTTGATTGTTTGTTTTATTTTGTTTGCTATAATTTAATTATGACAAATCTGATTTCTTTGAGTGTTCTGGAGTTCTGATTTCGTTGAGTGTCCTGGAATTCTAAAAGCATTTTGGAAGTCCATAGATGGAGCTACTGAAAAAGCAGTCACAGGAAGCCCCCATTGTGCGCATACAAACCACTGGATCATTGTTTGTTTGTTTGTTTAACACATTTGTATACCGCCCAAAATGCAAGTCTCTGGGCGGTTTACAACAAAACAATAAAAACAACAAATACAAAGATTAAAACATTACAACAATTAAAATGTTAAATGTTAAAACTATTAAAAACACAATTAAAACAATATCGAATTAAAAACCTGGGTGAACAAATTTGAAAATATGACTGCCTTTTAAAAAGTTGTAAGAGATGGGGAGGCTCTTATTTCAGCAGGAAGTGTGTTCCAAAGCCTCGGGGCAGCAATGGAGAAGGCCTGTCCCTGAGTAGCCACCAGACGAGCCAATGGCAACTGCAACTCTTAAATATCCAGGGCCCAAGCTGTTTAGGGCTTTATAGGTTATAACCAAACCTTGTATTTTGCCCGGAAACCTTTTGGCAACTAGTATAGCTCTTTTAAGATAGGAGTGATATGGTCTCTCCGAGATGACCCAGAGACCAACCTGGCTGCCACATTATG
The DNA here is from genome assembly GCF_027244095.1 of Hemicordylus capensis. Classification (NCBI taxonomy): domain Eukaryota; kingdom Metazoa; phylum Chordata; class Lepidosauria; order Squamata; family Cordylidae; genus Hemicordylus; species Hemicordylus capensis. The sequence goes on along the minus strand of NC_069660.1, from coordinate 277,528,414 downwards.
GACCAACTACAGTTTCCGGACTACATACAAAGGCAGCCCCACATAAAGCACATTGCAGTAATCCAGGCCTGCACAACAGAAGACCTGGGGGCCACATCTGGCCCATGAGGGCTCTTTTGCTGACCCCCAGGTAGGAATATCCTTCAACACCAGCAGGAGCCATGAAGATCCTTGGCTTGTCCCACTGATGAGCAGCCGTGGCTCAATGCAGTTGGGCGCCTGAAACCACATCAGATGCAAGTGGCAGCGATGGATGGAGCAGCGGCAGCAACAGCATCAGGTAGGCACAGGTAGAGGGCATTCCAGAAAGGAAGAGGGTTACTCGTTGGGTCAGTTCCCTCTGCTCTGAGCAGGGGCCATCCTCTCTGGAAACTGCCTTACAACGCCATCCTATGCATGCTTACTCGGATGACCCACAGTGTACCCAGTAAGGTTTACATTCAAGTAAGCATACTTAGGATTGCTGCCTGAAAGCAACAGTGATTTAAGGAGAGGAGAGGACTTGGCATTTGTCTGAGACTAGAATGCACTTCAGGTGTCTCAGGACTATGCACTTCGTTAAAGTTGGATTTCTGATGTCTGAAGTCCCTGCCCCCATCAACAGGAGGTAGCAGAATCCAGGGCAAGTGCCCTGGGTAGTGAGGTGGAGGGTTTCCTTTAATTGACCACTCCGCAGTGGCAGCCCGTGAATGCACCGCTGGGGGGGGGGCAGCGAGAGGCACCTTTAAGGGTATATGAATACTGTGCTTACCTCCACAGCCGCCGCACCTGAACGCTGTTCAGAGAAGTGGCGTGCCGCCCAGCAGCTCCTGCGGCGGAGAATCGCCGCCGCCACTCACCTTGCTGACATGGAGCTGAGCTGCCACCAGCGGCCAGGTGAGTGGCGGCGGTGATTCCCCGCCGCAGGGGCTGCTGGGTGGCATGCCACTTCTCTGAACAGTATTCAGGTGCAGCGGCTGCGGAGGTAAGCACAGAATTCATTAACCCTTAAAGGTGCCTCCCGCCGCGGTCGCCCCCAGTGGGCCGCCATTGCCACCCAGCACTGGTGTGGGGGCAGCTGGGTGGCGCAGTGATTCTCAGTGAGTCAGGAAGTGACACTGTTGGAGATGAACTTCCAGTGCATCGACCTTTTGCACCAACTGGCCTAATGACCACTAGGGGCATTGGGAGTAGAGACAGTGAGTCAGGGTCTCCCTATCTGTCCCTACTCTATGACCCCTGAACTGACTCTGCAGCACTTCCTGTGCTGAGTCACAATCCTTCCTTTCCTCCTAGAGAGCAGATGGAAACATCTCTCTTTCTCCTTACCTATCCACTATGTAGTCCTTTAGATTAGAGATAGGTCTTTCCTGTCTAAGTGTATTTAACCAATAAATGTTTAGTGTTTAGTCACACAAGGATCTCCATGTCTTTTCTCTAAATAGCTGCAATATCCAAACCAGCCTCTGCTACCTACCCTGTAACTGGAGTGTGTGCTCATTCCTTAGTGCTCTGCTGTTTTACCTATTGTGGGTAAAAATCAACAACCTCTAACAGACACAGGGCACCCTGCGAAGCCTACATGGCTGCTGGGAGGATGCATGGGCATCTGGGGATGGTAGTACTGCTCAGAGCTTCTCCCATGGGAGAAAAATGCTCGGAATAGTTTTTTAATGGGATGGCCTATCTGGGGAGGACAAGATGAAGATGGGGGCCCCAACAAAAGCACATTTCTGACACTTTTCATAACCTAGACCCTACCCTGAATGAATGAATCACATCTGTATATTTTTCTTACAGTAGGCAGATCCAGATGAAGTTAGTGTCATGACTAAGCACCACTGACTAAATTAATCATGACTAACAAGACCCAGTCATTCTGGGTGGTATATAAATATCCTAAATAAATAAAAATAAATATATTTCAATAGCACCTAGTTTCCGACTAACTTTGTCTGGATCCTGCCAAGTACTTACTGCTTAGTAGCGCATGTAGTAAACTAATACAATTACTTCCAGTAATGTCATTTTTGAAGCTGGAGGTTTTTCAACGCTTATGGCAACTGGGTAGGATTTCTGGAATTGGACAGTTCTGTATCTATACGTGCACTTTAAATGAGTTGTGTTGGCATAATAAGCGAAGCAATCCAAACTATTCAATTCAAGCAATCATCATACTTGAACATGTTAATGCAATGCAGGGAAAGCAGGAGTAATGCAACAGGGACTATTTTTTCAGGATTAGGCAGAAGACAAAGAAGATGCCTCAGATATAATAGATCAAAGCTTACTTGTAAGAGAATGGCCAAAATAGCCACACCATCAGTTTTCCTCAAAGCATCACCAAAATTACTATACTTTGAATACCAGTGCACCAAATGAATCTGAAAACAAAGAAAACATTTTAGGTACCATCATGTGATACTCTGACAGTAGTGCATCAATCCATAACCAGAGGAACATAGGAAGCTGCCTTCTACCGAGTCAGACCATCTAGCTCAGTAATGACTACACCAAGTGGCGACACCTTCTCAAAGGTTGCAGGCAGGAATCTCTCTCTCATAGGAACAGTGACCAATGTACTTGAATTTATTTTATTTAACACATTTGTATACCACCCAAAACGCAAGTCTCCGGGCAGTTTACAACAAAACAATAAAAACAACAAATAAAAAGATTAAAACATCACAACAATTAAAATTTAAAATGTTAAAACTATTTAAAACACAATTAAAACAATATCGAATTAAAAGCCTGGGTGAACAAATGCGTCTTGACTGCCTTTTTAAAAGTTGTAAGAGATGGGGAGGCTTTTATTTCAGTAGGAAGTGTGTTCCAAAGCCTCGGGGCAGCAACGGAGAAGGCCCGTCCCTGAGTAGCCACCAGACAAGCCGGTGGCAACTGCAGACGAGCTTCTCCTGATGATCTCAATGGGCGGTGTGGTTCATAGTGAAGAAGGCATTCTCTTAAATACCCAGGGCCCAAGCTTTTTAGGGCTTTATAGGTTATAACCAAAACCCTGTATTTTGCCCGGAAACTTATCGGCAACCAGTGTAGATCTTTTAAGACAGGAGTGATATGGTCTAGAAGAGATAACATAATATACCTTGTTGATTCATATAAAATACACTCAAAATGCATAAATCTTAACTGTATTTTCAGCATAAATGCAAATATGAAGAAAGAATAATCCTAACAGTGGTTTCTAATTATTAACTAATTAATTACATTCATGCACCCATTACATAGACATGCATGCTAGCCCTGGAGATTGGTACAAGTCTTTTGCTCATCCTTCTTCCAGAACTTTGTAGGATGAAAAAGATTGGACACATGGGGAGGCAGCAATCTGCCACAAAAACATAGTACTAGGCAGACTTCTCGATCTCCATGCCCTTCCACTCTCCCACTCCTCAAGGTCTCTAAGGGGCTGGGCCACCTTCAGAAAGTTTAAAGGGGCTACCCACACAACCCACAACCCCCCGCATTTAGATTTTCCAAAGTCTGTCCTGCATCCTTGTGTACTATTAACAAGTGATCTTCATCTCATTCATCCATTCATTCGATTTATATACAGGAGAACCCTGTTACCCATGGAGGTTCTATTCCGCAGGGTGGGGGGCAGATAGTGAAACTGCAGATAACAGAGCATTAGGGCAATGGGAATTGTGGGTTTATTTTCCATCCGGAGACAGCGAAAAATGGGACAAAAAGGATGGAAAGTGGAGGAAATGTGTGTGTAGGGGTGTGTGTGTCCTACTGTGCTCTTTGTATTCCCAGCAGTCCAGCAAGGCTCCTGAAAAGTCCAAAATCACAGGATTTCCCCCCCTTTCTTTCCACAAAAATGAGCCACAAATGGCTTCTGTCCTCAAAATGGCAGGTAGAAATAACCTCGGAGGTCATTTCCACCCATCCCCGACCAGTGGAAATGTGGGTTTTAACCCTTTAATTGCTGAATTTTATCGCATATACAGAGGTTGAGTGGTAATTACCCAACCACAGATACGCGGAACCACGTTTGCCAAGTCCGTGATTAGTGAGATTTGCCTGTACCACCTTTCCCTAAAGTGGCTCTGGGCAGTTTACATTTAAATAAAAAAGACATAATAAAACAATTAAAATAAAAAACATTTACCCAGATTAAAATTAAAAACTAGACATCATTGAAAGCCAGGCTAAAAAGATGGGTCATTAAGGCTTTCCTGAAGACCTCCAAGGAATATAACCCTCTCATGTCCATGGGGGACACGTTCCACAATCTAGGAGTGACAACTGAGAAGGTATGATCTAGGTTGCCACCAGATAAACCTGTGGTACCCAAAGATGGAGCCCTCCTTATGTTATTAATGAGCAGTGGGGATCTTGTAGAGAAAGGCACTCTCTCATCTTGACCTTGATGGGGCTTTAAGAATGGAAACTACAAGAATGGAAACTACAAGACCTCTTTGTGGTCAAGGTTGATAAGCCTGTTCCTCTGCTGGCTATTTTCTGTGGATGGAGTTGCCCGGTATAGTTATTAGTTCTAAGAAGCCAAATATAAGGTCGAACACCTAGGTATTCCAAAAGGGACATTTCTTAAAAAGTATTTTCTGCAAACCTCCAAAGTTTTTGGCTCGTTTCAAATCCTTATTTAAACATCTTCACCCAAAGGAAGTACTGTATCTGTTCATCCACAAAGACACTGACTGCACTGGAATAGCCTTTATGACTCACAAAATGAGCCAAAAGAACTTCACTGAAGGTGAAGTCTCTTTGCTATTTAAAATGCAAAATCAAAGGCTCCCGATAGATAAAATACTGGGGGGAAATGATGATCAGCAAGGAACTGGTACAACTTTATCACCCAAGTTAGATGCTGACTTCCCTTCCCTGGAATGTTCCTCATTACTTATAAGGTTTGTTCTTGTGACCAGGAATAGGGTAAGAGAAACTTCCGACCCTGATTCAGGAGCTGGGTTTGCTCCTGATTGGCCATCATGACAATTCTACAAGCAAGTTCAGAGGAGGGGAAAATATGCATCTCGGAGCTGGGTAGGGAGGCAAGAGTCAGTGGTGAGCCCAGAACTTGTACCCAGTTCCAGAGTGGGGGGGGGGATAGCTCTCCCCACACCTCCCACCTCCATACCCAGTTCACAGATGATCAGTCTCCCCTTCTCCTACCTTGCTTGTAGAATTCTCACCATGGCCAATCCCGGTTCCCAAAACAGGTTCAGAAGCTTCTCTTACCCTACTCCCAGTCATGAGAACAAGCCTATAATGGCCATTAGAATGAACACTGGCTTACCTATAGTGCAGAGCCCCACCTATCCAAGAGCGGGGGGCATGTGCTTCTACTGTGTCTCTCCAAACTGCATCCTCGCTTCTACTGAGCTCGGAGAGGTTCCATTGCTACTAACGATTGTGTCATTACTGCAGCAACAAGAGAATAATGAGAGGCACGTTGAAACAGCAATGATGCAATCCTTCCTAGCAATGTAGCCTCTCGGAACTCAGTAGAAGCAGGGACGTGGTTTGGAAGGGCATGGAACACGTTCACACATACACCCGGCGCTTGGATTTTGGTGGGGCGCTACACTTTATGTAAGCCACTGCCCCTACAAGCTGCCAGCCTGACATGGCGACTTGCAAGTTACTACTGTGCTGTTTTTATCTGCCTGTGGGCTACCAATATGCAGCGAACAGCACAATAATATGCAGAGGTGTGGAAGATATTACAACATGGAGGGGTGATTTGCATCTCCTTGTCCCATAAGGACAGAGAGCACTGCAGACACAGCTGAATGCTACAGGTGTTGAAGGAATGAGAAACTACTACAGCACTGGGGTCTAAGGCAAGTGTTTCTGTGCACTGGATAAAATCTAGTATTAAAAAATCCCCCTTTTACACTGAGTAGAGGATACAAAGCCACCATGAAGCTAAATTCCCAAGAAGTAGCGTGCTGGGATGTTATTTTGTAGATATCCTCATTATACCACCTGCTTATTAATACTGCTAGTTCATGGTGTCCTTAGAGTGGTTCAAAACTGAGAGGGAAAGTAGAAATGAATTTAAGGACAGTATTTCCCTGGAAACTGAGCCTGGATTTCTGCTTTGGGAAGAAGAGAAGTAAGGGAACATTTCACACCATCTCCAGTACAAATACTCACCTCTCCTGCATACCTTTGTGCGTCCACAACATGCTCTGAGCCTTTGTCATCTGTAGAACCACAGTGAATGTTAAGCTGGCGCAGCCTGTAGATTCCCTGAAGTGGTCCGCCCCTTAGAACTGCAAGGAATAGCCTGTGTTAACAGAAAGCTTTTCTATGCCAAAACAAGGGACAAACTTGTCTGTAGTCTGAACCTTTTATTTAAGGGTGCCAAGGATACCTTGGAAATACAGATAATTTCAGAGAGGGCATCTAACGATCCAGGATGGCCACTTGCCTTTCTAAAGGAACTGAGTACAGTAACAGCACTACTATTCCTAAACACAGATAGTGCATGGGCCAGCAGGGGTGATTGGTACCATCTGGTGGGACAAATGTTCACTCTGATTTTCAACAGGGTCTGCACCACTGGATATGGAAAGGACTGCAATACTTTCAGCTTTCAGTGTGTTATGTTTTTATTGCCCTGGCCATTTGCCATGGTGTTTTAAATGCTTTTTGAAGTTCTAAAAATACATAAAATTAAATGTATTAATACATTTAAAAATACATTAATACAGACATAAAATACATAAAAATACATTAAACACAGCCTGTTTTAAAGTGACTCAGAGGGGCTGTATACATGAGGAAGAAATTTTCTTTTTTGCTCTGGGATTGTAATTTTTGACTAATTTGACTTTCTGCCACTGTAACCTGTGATGGAAAGCAACAGGTTATGGCTTGGTTTTATTAATCTGAAAAACGTCAACAAAAAGGACATTTTAATAAAACACATCAAGGAAGATTGGGAATGAGGTTGCAAGGGAATCATGGCATCTCCCTCCTTTCCCTAGCTGGATCCCATGTGCACAGGTAAAGTTATAGTTTTCTCAGACTATGCCACTGAAAAATACAGTCAGGACTGTTTCCCCATATACTGTACAAAAAATCTTGCACATGGAAAACTAGAACATTCAGGGGAAGGCTAACCTAGGTTTAGAGACAACTGCAGGTTTTCATGGGGCCCTCAGCAAAATATCTTACATGGACCTCCCCATCTGCCTTTGTGGACCTCTTGAGAGTGGCTCCATCGCTACTCCATGAGGGCTCTGGGCACAGAGGAGGCTTCAGGGATCAGCAGTGTGTGGGCCCTTGTGAGGACCATGGGCCTTTGGCCTGCTCTCTGTTGCCCACCCTGAGGCTGGACTTGGCTAGGATGCTGGTGACCTTCTCCCTGACAGGTCAGCTTTCCCATGGGAATGCCCATCTGCATTGTGAAGTGATACAGTCCAAGGGCTTATACTATGCATTTTTATTAATTTATATATAACGCCTTCAGGCTGGCTCTCAAACACCCATAACCAGAAATGCTTGGTCACTGTATTTTGCCAGTTTTAGGACTCACTGAATATGAGGCTTGAGACCAAAGTACTGTAGATTACAACCAGGAACAGGCAGGCAGTCTTGCTTGAGAACTGTAGTAACTCACACTTGTTACTTGCGAGTTAGTTACCTGTCATTTGTTAGCATCAAGTACTGCTGGGCCTTGGCCAAAAATGCACACACAACCCTGTCTTTGGACTAAAACAAATAATGAACGATAATGGCAAGAAAGGCAACTGTGGTGCATAAACAGACCTTTCACATCATAAGAAAGACTTTTGAAGTTTCTTCTTTTTAAAGAGATAAATAATTAATAATTATGGTCTCATAACTTACACCAACATCATAACAGTATAGTTAAACACTATTACTCCTTTCTCTAATCAGACGACAACTCCTTTCTCTACACACTTTTAATTACATAAAAATCTAATTTATTGAGACAGTATGGTCCATCTTAGCTCCATATTAAAGCTATTCTCATGACCCAGAGAAATCGAAAACTGCAAGTGTGTGCGCATGTTTTCCCTCCTCCCTAACACTCCTAATTGCTGAAATATCTTATGTCTCAAACACAAAGAGAATGTATGTGATGAGGTATGGGATAAACCGTAAGTAGTAAGCTATTTGCGTGAAGGATTCCCTCTGTTGCTGAAACAATTTCAACCACACCAGTGAAACCCAAAATCTGAGTGGTGAGAAATCACCGGAGCCACAAGGGGGAGCTGTTTTATGCAAATAGCAGCCCACACAGTTAGGAAGCTGAACATCCCCTCCCATCTCAAATGGGCCAGAGCTTCTCTCAGTGTATACTACTCATTCACATATTTATTTTACATCATCATCAGATCTCATGAATAGTAACTACTAAGGCTGTGAAAAACTTCAGGGACTGAATCAGGGCCAAACTGAAGTAGGTTTAACCCAAACGGAGCCACCACCCGAGTCTGATTCGGTTCAGATTCCCTCCCATAGAACACACATACGTGGGGGGGGGGGGGGGCATTCGTTTTTTCATCTTTCAGCTGCTACTGTTGACAAAGATGTAGTGGCTTCAGTGGCTTCCCTGGTCAAAAGGACTCTGGGAAGAGAGTTATTTTCTTCTTCCTGCAGGCCTGGAAATGGCACAGGGTTTCTTGGCAATGTTAGCCTTTCCAGTGGTGGCAGCAATGGTCTCCCCTGTCTCCAGGACACTCAGTAAATACAGACAGGGTTGTGCATTTGAGTGGCCATTCTGATTCAAACTGACCGGTCGAATTGACCAAGTGAAACACTGACAGCCTCAGATCCGCAGCATGCCTCATTCACACAACCCTAGTAACGAACGACCATATTTCGCTGCCTCTCGTTGTGCTACAGGACCACAGCCTGAACATATTCATACATCATTTTCCTCCCAAAAGTCCAGGGAGAGAGAGAAAGTTATTAGTGCAGACAAGAGGTGCACCGAGGTAATCTTGGAGCCTGGGTCTAAAAGCCTTTGGAGACACACACACACACACACACTCCCCACTGCAAGTAAAGCGCCGTTCCCTACACACACAGTGACACGCACAGTATTTTTAACACATGGCTTCTTGAGGGTGCAAACAGCAACTAAACTCACAAGAATGTGAGAATATTAAAAAGATACTAGCTGACCGGGCACAGAGCATCTGCACCCCTAGTTCTCCACCACCTCGTCCCACCGGCCGCCTCCTCAGGCCAGCGTGGCTTTGCCCGCTGGCCAGCTGCCTCCTCTGTGCCCGGGCTCCATCCCAGCCTGGAACTCTCACGAGTGGTGCTGCCACTCTCACGAGAGTTCCGGCACGCATCTCCACGCATCCCAAGCGGCATGTCTACGGGAATTAATTATATAGCTATTTGTGCAAATATGCATTCGCAGAAACATTTTAACATGCAAATTAACATATTCCCATCCCACATGTTTCTTTCCCCACCCTCACCCCCCGTCTCTAAAGCTGAGGTCATGTTCGGCCGCCCGGTGCAGGTTGCAGTCACGCTCGGCCACCCAGCACAGTAACTAAAGAGGTCGGGGGGGCAGGGGGTACGGAGGCCCTGGAATTCCAGGGGTAAGAAAACCTCTGGTGCAGCCTGACATTCCAAAAACTTCCAATCTCCTCTCCATGTGGTTTAATGCCTCCTGGTCCTGGAGGCTTTACAGACAGGGCTTCTACCCCGAATCTCCTTCGGGAGAGTGTGTGTGTGTTCACACACCAGCCAAACCTACCCCAAAGTCTCTTCAAGATCCTTGGACCCACTCCACATGCAAGTCGGGCTTTGCCTTGCGAATTCTAGTTTATCTCGGCATATGTCCAGGTTTTTAAAATGCTGGTTTTAAGCTACTTTTTCTGAAAGTAGGGAGCGGCTACTTTTTCTGCAAATCATACCAAATGCTGCCTCCCATGGCTCCCCAAGCACATTCGTCCCCTGCCCTTACCTGGCTGCTGTTCCTGTGTGCCGCACAGGCTGCAAGACAGAGTACTGCTTAGTAGCTGCAGCAGCAACAGGCAGCCTTGCAGCCACCCAGCTGTGGTGACAGCAGCAGCATTTGGCTCAGGCGAAGGGCTCAGTGGCTGCAGTACCTCTTCTCCTTTGCTCCGTTTTTTATTTATTTGTTTATTTATTTTTATTTTATTTATTTATACCCCGCCCAAACCTACATCTCTGGGCGGCTAACAACAATTAAAACACATATAAAAGTTAAAACAGTTCAACATATAACAACACATATAAAAGTTAAAACAATACAATAATTTAAAAGGCATAAAATGAAACAAACAGTATTTATAATTAAAAACCTGAGAAAGCTTGGGTAAAAAAAGGGGTTTTCAAATGTTTTTTAAAAATAGCCAGAGATGGGAAGGATCGTAACTCAGCAGGGAGCGCATTCCACCATCTTGGGGCAGCAGCCGAGAAGGCCTGTCTCTGTGTGACCACCAAAGTTAGTTAGTTCTTTTATTGCAGCCATAGGCCAAACAGACCACCAAACGAGCTGGCGGTAACTGGAGACGGACCTCCTCAGATGACCTCAATGGGCAGTGGGATTCGTAGCAAAGAAGACGCTCTCTTAAAGACCTAAGCCTTTTAGGGCTTTATAAGTTATAACTAGCACTTTGTACTTTGCCCAGAAACCTATCGGCAGCCAGTGTAACTCCATCAGCAAAGGAGTAATGTGGTCTCTCCGAGATGACCCAGAGACCAACCTGGCTGCCGCATTCTGAACCAACTGTTTAAAGAGAGGAGAAGATGGGAGAGGAAGCAGAGAGATAAGGAGGGATTTCTGATCATAGAGTTGGGTTAGAATGGTGCTGTTCATAGAGTTGGGCTGGATTGGTACCACCTCTAGCTCTGTGGTGCTGCCAGCCACAGCAGAGGTAAGTAAGTAGGGGTGATGGCTCTAAACTACTGCTCCTCCAAATTCACTACCTGATGTGATTCACTTCACTCAGCTGTATGCATAGCAGGACCAGCAGATAGTGAGGGAGAAAGGGAACAAGTATACTAGTGTTTTTGTGACAAGAAAGTTTTTGTTAGAGGACCATAGAGTATGGGGTCATGTGGTGTGTGGAACAACATTTTGCTCTTCCACATTGTGTAGTTTCTTTGTTAATAAAATGGACTAGTTAGATTCCCATCTTGATATATAACAGCTCATAGAACAGTCCAACAAACCTATAAAATTAACATTTCAGTTCTCCCTAATTACACTCAGGACACTACTAGATGCAATGCTGGGAAATTCATTAGCAGATCTCTCACAGGTTGTTTTAATAACAACCTTCAGGAAGCCCAAATGCACCGAGGACTGTGGTGTTGAATAGGGGGCAGGATTAAACCCAGGGGTGCAGCAGCTATAATTGAACGGGGGGGGGATATGGGGACGGGGCCCACTGGCTGGGAAAACGCCTGCTTTTCACTCCCCCCGTGCCGTGGCAACCATATTTGCATAGCAAAATAGAAAGCATACTGACAATGTTATTTTTCACTATGTCCATTTAGTTCTTCTGCATCAAAGATGGGGGCGATAGAGAAGAAGGTAGGGGGCCCAGAGGCCCATCTTCACTTCCTGCCCCAGGGCCCATTTCACGCTTGCTACAAGTCACCTTAAGTGGCGCAGTGGAGAAATGCTTGACTAACAAGCAGAAGGTTGCCGGTTCAAATCCCCACTGGTACTATATCAGGCAGCAGCGATATCGGAAGATGCTAAAATAATAATAATAGTAATAATAGAGACACTAGATCGTAAGACCAGGAAAATAATGACCATCAGTCATGCTCTGCACCCCCGCAGTGATGTAGATAGGCTCTACCTCCCTCGCAGCTCAGGTGGAAGAGGAATGCTGCAAGTCCATCAAACAGTAGAGGAGGAGAAAAGAGGCCTTGAAGAATATATCAAGGACAGCGAAGAAGATGCACTTCAAATGGTCAATAACGCGAAACTATTCAACACCAATGAAACAAAGCAGGCCTACAAGAAAGAACAAGTCAAGAACCGAGCAGAAAAATGGAAAAAGAACCCACTACATGGTCAATATTTGCACAATATAAGTGGAAAATCAGACATCACCAAGACCTGGCAATGGCTTAAGAATGGCAACTTGAAGAAAGAAACAGACGGTTTAATACTGGCTGCACAAGAACAGGCACTAAGAACAAATGCAATAAGAGCAAAAGTCGAAAAATCCACCACAAACAGCAAGTGCCGCCTTTGTAAAGAAGCAGATGAAACCGTGGACCACCTAATCAGCTGTTGTCAAAAGATCGCACAGACTGACTACAAACAAAGGCATGACAAAGTAGCAGGGATTATACACTGGAACATCTGCAAAAAATACAAGCTACCTGTAGCCAAGAATTGGTGGGACCATAAAATTGAAAAAGTTGTAGAAAATGAAGATTTAAAAATATTATGGGACTTCCGACTACAAACAGACAAACATCTGCCACACAATACACCAGGAGAAGAAAAACAAGTGAAAATAATCGACATAGCAATACCAGGGGATAGCAGAATAGAAGAAAAAGAAATAGAAAAAATCACCAAATACAAAGATCTACAAATTGAAATTGAAAGGCTGTGGCAGGAAAAGACCAAAATAATCCCAATGGTCATTGGCGCCCTGGGTGCAGTTCCAAAAGACCTTGAAGAGCACCTCAACACGATAGGGGCCACAGAAATCACCATCAGCCAATTACAAAAAGCAACATTACTGGGAACAGCCTATATTCTGCGACGATATCTATAACAATTGACAATAAAATTCTGGCATCCCAGGTCCTTGGGAAGGACTCGATGTCTGGATAAAACAAACCAGTCAATAACACCTGTCTGACTGTGTAAACAAGATAATAATAATAATTAAATTTCTATACTGCCCTTCAAAAAATGGCTCAGGGCGGTTTACATGCAGAAATAATAAATAAATAAGATGGATGTCATCATCCATACTGTGTGGGCATCATCTCATACTGTGTGGGAGGAGGCAATGGTAAACCCCTCCTGTATTCTACCAAAGAAAACCACAGGGAGTCAAAAGTGATGGCACACTTTACCTTACACCCTGATTAACTATTTTCCCCCTGAAAATCCCTCCACCCAAAGTTGCTGTTTCCGTCTTATGGTATCTGTATGTTTGCCCTGTGGGACAATTAGCAGCTGCAAGGAAGAGCACAGGGAACAGGGAGGGAGGGAGCACAGTTCTCTCCACTCCCAGCAGAACCTGCCCCAGCTGCTTTAGAGCAATGCTTCTCTATCATACCAGCTGTAGCAGGGGTGGCCTTTCCATGAGGTGAGGTGAAGTGTCACCTCAGGCAATTGGGGAGTGCACAGAACCAGGTTTGGCGATTCAGTTCTAATTCAAACCAAGCCACCAGTCCACGAGCCGGTTCAGTTGAACCGGCTGCCGGTCCAATCAGTTCAGTCGAATCGTTTCAACCCAGTTCAAGGGCTAGTCTTGTGAAGAGGAATCCAGTGAGGATTCCCCTTTACAAGCAAAGCAGAATCCTGCCTTTAAAAGACTTCTAAGGACAGCTGGGGTGGTGGCGAGAGGACACCTTATTGGCTTCTGCTTCGACTCCTCTAAACCCTTCCAGCACTCCCCTCCCACACAACAACGCAAGCTGTTGGTGGCCCGCATTGCTGGGGGGAGAACTGGAAGGGTTTAGAGGAGCCAAAGCAGAAGCCAGTAAGTCTGAAAAGCCTCACCTGTTGAGAGACTTATAATGACAGGTGATAATCCAGAGGATTATGTACATCACCTAGAGAAAGAGATATCAGCCAGTATAAGAACATAAGAACAGCTCTGCTGGATCAGACCAAAGACCTATCTAGTCCAGCATCCTGATTCACACAGTGGCCCACCAGATGCCTCTGGGAAGCCCTCAAGCCAGAGACGAGGGCAGGCCCCCTCTCCTGCCACTGTTCCCCTGCAACTAGTATCGAAGGCATAGTGCCTCTGAGGCCACAGGTAGCCAAAACTCCAGATGTGGCTGCACCATCAATTTGTATAAGGGCACTATAATATTAGCATTTTTATTTTCAGTCCCCTTCCTAATGAGCTCTAGCATGGAATTGGCCTTTTTCTCAGCTGCCGCACACTGAGTCAATGCTTTCAATGAGCTGTCCAGCATGACCTCAAGATCTCTCTCCTGGTTAGTCACTGACAGCTCAGACCACATCAGTGTATATGTGAAGCTGGGGTATATAAATATGATAGATAGATAGATAGATAGATAGATAGATAGATAGATAGATAGGGGAGAGAGAGAGAGAGAGAGAGAGAGAGAGAGAGAGAGAGAGAGAGAGAGAGAGTAGTGAGACCCACTCCTCCACAAGAAACAAAATGATAGCTTTGCAATGTTTTATGATACAGTATAGTACATGTCAATAATAATGTATTAATGGGTCCAGAAGTAGCTACCTAATGGCGCAGTGGGGAAATGACTTTATTAACAAGCCAGAGGCTGCCGGTTCGAATCCCCGCTGGTATGTTTCCCAGACTATGGGAAACACCTATATCGGGCAGCAGCGATATAGGAAAGATACTGAAAGGCATCATCTCATACTGCGTGGGAGATGGCAATGGAAAAACCCCTCCTACCAAAGACAACCACAGGGCTTTGTGGTTGCCAGGAGTCGACACTGACTTGACGGCACACTTTACCTTTAATGGGTCCAGAAATAAATAAGCATTAATTCAGCAGACTGTTTTGGCACATTCTTTGTCATTATGGTCAATAAGGTCAGCTATGTGGTTTTGACAATGTGTAATTATATGAGGTTGTTCACATGACTCGCAGGCGGGGTGGCGGGCAGGAAGGCTGGTTAAGCTTACCTTCCCCCCAAATAAGTACTCGCTCCCTAAACCTCAGCTAGCAGCCGGGCTAAGAAGCCGAGCTAGGCAATGCTAGGCCCGACTTCAGCAGTTCTCACGCACAACCTAACCCAGTTAGGCTGCACGTGAGAACAGCCTCTATGGCTTGCTTTTTCAAGGAGGACATTTTCCCTTGAATGCAATGCTACTTTTCATATGTGAAAACAACTGCTGGTGGATAGAAGGCTCTTCCTGCATACAGAGAAGGGGTTGATGTCATCTGCAAAGAGGGCCCAGGTGCTGGGTTAACATTCTGATACGGCATTGTGCAAGCAGACTTCATTCCTGACTTATAATGCCCTGCCCCACTGTTCTAACCCTAGGCCTCTTGGGATACCAACCTCGTCTTTATTTGCAGCCTAAAAAAGGAAAAGAGCCCATGTCTCCAGAGGTAGAAAGCTGATAACCCCATGTACCATGGCAATCCCGGAGGACCTTTGTTTGAATAACACTCAAGGCCTGTGAGCTCCAGCAACAGCATGGAATTTCAAAGTTAATGCTAACACAGATCTTAAATCCATTTGTGCCAAAGGACTGCTGGTCTCTTGTCAGTGATTGATATTGTATGTGCTGGAATACCCAAGGATAAAAGATGTGTTAAGCACGGGGCGGAAGGCTTAGCGTTGACTCTCCTTTCTTTAGTTGGCACAGGGATGCCTTCCCGTCCCTCCATTTCAGCTGTGCAATTCTTCTCATTCTGATTGGTGTGCAGATGCACCAATACAAAAATAAATCACCATCAACAAAATGCAGTTATGTAAAGGTCTGAGCGAGCTATATGAAGGATGGATCAGTGCTGTCATGACCATATGACAAATGAGGACACAAAGATCCAGTGAGACAAAAGACACAATCCTGGCTTCCATACTGGAACAGAAGAATCCCCGCAAGGATGAACGTTGTATTTTAAACAGCCAAATCCTAGGGCTTGCTACTCCAACACATGTGCCAAAGATAGGGCACAACAGTAGCTACAGTGAGAGAACATCCCACAACGTGAATGTTACATCAGCGCTGCAGCAACATCACAAAAACATTGCAAAGAGATCTGTTGTTGCGAACATGCAAGGTTCTAATCTTTAAACATCTGAATTGCTTTCATCCCACTGAAAGCAATTACCCAAAGCATCCCTTGAGTAACTTAACAGGTATGATTTTTTTAAAAAAAACCACCACATAAAAGCCATTTAACTCATTCTAGGCTGTGACATTAAGGTCCCAAAGTACACTTTACATGGGAACTCTATGTATCAATCACCCAACATTTTTCTTAACTGAAAAGCACCCTTAGGGGCTGCCATTAGGAGTGAAGAAAGGAGCGTCTTTTCCTTGCTCAAGAATTTGTCTGCTTAAAATTTCGCCTCCCATCTGCTTCCCCACCAATGGGAAAAAAGGATAGTGAGTCTTCATATCTTTTTCCCCAAAGGGAGAAGGGCATCTTGGAATAAAATTCCACTGAAATCAATGAGACATATTTCAACATCCATGTGTTCGGGACTGTGGCTTCAGTTATTGGCACTAAACTAGCATACATGGAGGAGGGTTATCATACCTGAAGCGGTCTGCAAATTCAAGACATATAGTTCAACACTTAGTAATGTAATACTTGGTCTGGTCCCAGTAGCATGACTGAACAGTGCTGGCTCCATAGCTTTACTAATATTGCATTTGGAGCATGGAACTCATGGATCTCAAGTTGACCTCCAGAATGCTCAGATTTCACCATGGTGAGATCCATAAGCTTTTGCAACAGTATATTAGAAACTGAGATTTAGATACATGGGTTGCACATGCATTTAAACCAACTTAAGAACATAGGAAGCTGCCATATACTGAGTCAGACGATTGGTCCATCTTGTTCAGTATTGTCTACACAGACTGGCAGCGGCTTCTCCAAGGTTGCAGGCAGGAGTCTCTCTCAGCACTATCTTGGAGATGCTAGGGAGGGTACTTGGAAAATTATGCATGCATGTGCTCTTCCCAGAAATGCCCCATCCCCTAAGGGGAATGTTTACACTGTTCACACATGTAGTCTTCCATTCATATGCAACCAGGAACTGTGTGTGCTCCCAATTTTCAGTTGTGTGGTAGCAAGGTAGGAGGAAAGCCTGGGTAGAAGTGATTTTGTGGAAGCAAGGAAGGAGGAAAACCTCAGTCCCACACCATCACTTCTACCCAGTTTTTCCTCCTACTTGTTTCCTGAAAACTGAACGTTGGGATGCCAAAGTGTAGAACACAGTTTTTGATTGTGTGAATGTCCTCAATATCACAGATCTCTGGCCATTGTGTTGGCATGGGGACCAATCCTGACCACTATCATTCAAAATATTTTTAATTTCCCTTTGGCTTTAGGTTTCATTGTGCAGAAATGTTACAGGCCTAATTATGTAGTTCTTTAAAAAAAAAAAAAAAGCACCAGCCGACAGGAGCCTTACTAAAGTTAGATCGGCACTACATACCTTTGAGCTTACATTCTGGTTTTGAATACCAAAGGCTTGTGTCTGAAATGTACCCCTGTTGGAGGAAACAGTACCTTGCCGCCAGTTCTGTTTTAACCATTTGTATTCAGGCATGTGGACCTGAATGCAAAATATTCAAGATGCCTGAATATTTGTGTCAGATCCGAAAATAGCATATGTGCAAAATTTGGCTCAGAAACAGGATATAGGAAAAGCTTCCAGCACAGTTTTATTGGACTGGAATTCAAAGCAGTGCCCATTAAACAGAAAGCAGAGTAGGCTGCACCAACCCAAATCCATAACTGCTTATACAAATGCATTGGGAACATCCAAGACATTTCAAGTTGAATTCTTCTTCAAATACAGCATGATTTGTCCCCTTAGCTAAGCAGGGTCCTCCCTGGTTGCGTATGAAGGGAGACTAGAAGTGTGAGCACTGTAAGAAATTCCCCTTAGGGGATGGAGTTGCTCTGGGAAGAGCAGAAGGTTCCAAGTTCCCTCCCTCCAAGATAGGGCTGAGAGAGATTCCTGCCTGCAACCTTGGAGAAGCCTCTGCCAGTAGACAATATTGAGTTAGATGGACCAATAGTCTGACTCAGTATATGGCAGCTTCCTGTGTTCCTATGTTCTAGTCTTTTTGTTTTGTCTGTTGGAAGAGAAGAGTAAAATTCCCTGAGGAAGATTGATTGCCCAGAGGTGGGCAAACCTGGCCCTCCAATTTATTGTGGCTGGGGGTGATGGGAGTTGTAGTTCAAGAACACCTGGAGGGCCAGGTCTGCCCATCCCTAGCTTAGCCCAAGATACTCTAGATGCTCTCTCACACAAAAAACTCTTACCAGTACCTATGTACCTACAATATCATTGTCAAAGACATGGTCAGACTTCTAGGGCTAACGTTTGTTCTCTGCATTTCCATGCAGCCTTGGAGTAGTGGGCAGTCACACTTCTGCATAGGATCTGCAAAGGATCTGCAAGTGTGCATAGGACACAGGGCCATACACTGACTAGGAATACGTCTATCCTGTCTTTGCTGCATGAGCAGCATGTCATTGTGTGCTATTCTTACCTGCCTTAAAAAGATATTTTGGACCAAAAGCTTTGGAATGGCACCATTTTCATAACAATATCACATAGTTTAATTAGATGACTAGCTTTACCCGTGCAGAGCATCTGCGCACTAGTACTTGATTGCTCCCTTCACCCCCTGCCACAGCCCAGCTCACCTCAGAGATCTCCCCACCCTCACCTGAGCCACACTCCTGCTCCTCCTCCTCCATCCCATTGCTTCCATCCCCCTCACTCCTCTTGATCACTCCTCCATCACTTTACTCCATCCCCCTCACCCCTCTTGGTCACAGCTGCAGCGTTGCTGGTGCCTATTGGCCAAGCTGCAGCCCCCTATCCCCAGAGACCTCCCCACCCTCATCCGAGCCCTGCTCCTGCTTTACCGCAGAGGAGCAGCAGCAGCGGTTGACTGGGCCCTTCCTTGCTGCTGCCACCACCATGGCCGCTCATTCCCCTCAGGCCGCTGACAGAGCCAACAAAACCGAAACACTCTTAACAAAAAGGGCTGATTAAACCCAAACTTACCTGAGCGATCAAAAGTGTCATCAAACGTAATTCGGCACATTTTCCCAGTGTTTATGATATGCTTAGATGCACCTGGATCATAACCGGTAAACCAAGGCAGTAGAATGGGATCTTTGTAGACATCCTTGGTAAGGATCGCAATAGGTGACTGATTACTCCCTTTGGCAAATGGGTAGGTTTCATGCCAGCGGTCAGGCCCTAAGAGAAAGAACCCAGGGGAGTCATGTTCTGAAAAGACGCAAAGGTTTCCAAACATCTCCAAACATCGCAGGACAAATTGCTTCCATGTTGACCTAGTACTGGCTGTCAGACAGCAGCAAACAATGGAGTATTTGAATGGACTGTGCCCTTAGGTGTAAAAGAAAAGAGTGCTTCACACACACACAAAAACCTGTCTCCTGCCCCCAGAAGACTTACTTGAATCTTTTTCGGGTAAATATTTTTAAGAGTTCATCATTTTTAGGCTGCTTAATACTTCTAGGTGGGAGAAGTCAGTCTGGTTTCTGGATAGAAGGGTGTGCTATCAGGTCTAGGGACTTCCTTAATATTATGCATTATTTATACAACCCCCATTCATGTAAATAGCAGAGAATATGATGAATTCTGTTCCCTGCTAATATAGCATACATGCAGAAATTCTAGGCAACGGTTTCTAGAATTAGAGATGTCACAGCTCAAGCTTTCCTTAAAGCCATTTTGTCAGATTGGAAAACCCAGTTGCTTAGATTTCAGTGGACATAAATGGCCCCTTGCTCATGCATCTGCACATGCTCTGGGGAACTATTTTTAGTGATACCCCATAAGAACATAACAACATAAGAACAGCCTTGCTGATCAGACGAAATCTGATCCAGTCTAGCATTCTGTTTTCCGCAGTGGCCAACTAGGCACCTCTGGGAAGCCCAGAAGCAGGACATGAACGCAACTGGTCTCTCTTGTTATTACTACCCTGCAACTGGTATTCTGAGGCTTCCTGCCTTGGAACCTGGAGGTGCCATGTAGCCATCACGATGAAAAGCCATTCAATAAACTTGCATTTGTCTAATCCTTTTAAAACCAATCTAAGCTAGTGTCTGTCACCATCTTGTGGTAGTGCATTCCACAGATTAATTATGCTCCTTGTAAAGAAGAACTTCCTTTTGTCTGTCATGATTTTTCTGCCATCAGTTTCTTGAATGACTCAGGGTTCTCATGTTATGGGAGAAAAACATCTCTCTATTCACTTTTCAGTTGCGAACCCTTTTGGGGAAAGGATCCTTTTGTTCCTTTTGCTATACAAACCACTTTGAGAACTTTTCTCAAAGTTGAACAGCAGCGTGTGAATATCTTTAATAATAATAACAAATGTTAGGCACACCACTTATAATTTTATAGTCCTCTATCATGTCCTACCCTTAATCACCTCTCCCCCCGCTAAAGTCCCCCAAACTGTAGCCTTTCGTTTCAGAAAAGTGTTCCAGCCCTCTGATTATTTTGGGGTTGCCCTTTTCCAGTGGCTCTCTAGGGACTCAGGCAAAGGTTTTTTTCCCAGCACCTGCTACTGGAAAGCTTTGTTAAGGGTGATGTATTTGTTGTCTGACGCCACAAATTGCAGCATCCTTGCTGAAGCCAAACTGGTTCGGGTCTATCCAGCTCCTGGATAGGAAACCGAAAGAAAAATATAAACAAGTATAAATAAATAAAAAGTTAAAAAAGAGAAACTCACTGCTGTACTATCCCTACCAAATTAAGCCAAAGATATGGTTGCTACCAGGAAAAGGTTAGGTTTGCCGAGTCCTAAAAGCAATGGTGTTAGCATGGTGTAGTGGTTAGGATGTGAAACTAGGACCTAGAAGACCTGAGTTCAAATCCCCATTAAGCCATGAAACTCACTGGGTGACTCTGGGACAGTCTAACCTACCTCACAGGGTTGTTGTGGGGGTATATAGAACCATATACACAGCAGTGACTGGGCAACTTGGAAGAAAAACAAGCTATATCATGTAAACAATGATGCCACCATAAACATGTTAGTCTTCAACACAATACCCTTTGTGGATGCTATGCCAGCAAAACCTCTCCCTTATCAAATGCACACCCAATTTTAACACATAACACAAAAGAAAAGTCAGTCAAGAAGAGAACATGCAGGTTTGTGGATCTGGCGTCAGGCACGCTGGGCAGCCGCTTATGAAATAGGCGGCCGCCTGCAGGCAGCTGCCAGTACGAGAACGGACTGCTCACTTTAACAAAGAATAGAAGGCTGCTCTTCTTGGGGACGATCATGGGATGGAGGAGCTATGATGGTGTCCTACCAGCCTCCATCCCCTCCCGCTTCGTGGGGCTCATAGCAGGGGGCCTGGGGTCGGCGGCGGGCACAGTGGGATACCACAAAGCTCCTCGCGGGGGGTGGAAGGCCCCCACTCACTCACCGTTTTCCTTGGCATATCCCCACGGTGCATGGCTCATAGTCTCAGTCGCAACAGTGTGTGCTTTGGCTTCTCTGGCTGGGTTCGGCACCAGAAAGGGCGGCCTCGATGGTGCGACTCTTCAGGGCCATTTATAGGGCTCGGCCAACCCCCAACCCCCGGAGTCCGGCAAAGAGAGGCGGGGGGACGAGGAGAAAGGGGCGACTTATCGCCAGAGGTACACGAGGGCGGGGGCGCGGAGGGAGGAGCCACGGGCAGATCCCTCGAAGGCTTCGCCGGTTCTGCCTCTCTCTTGCGGAGAGCGACGACAGGGCTGGGTTGGCAGCGGGTCTTCTTCTCTGCGCCCGGGAAATCCCAGATGGAGGCAGTCGGGTCCCCCAGGGCTGCCTGCTTATTGTTAGAAAAGCTTGCGAGGCTGTAAACAGACAGACGGTCCTAGCAGTCGTCGTTGCTCTTCTGCCTCTATTCAGAAACGTTTGGGAACTGCAAGGGAATGGAATGAGCTTTCTTTCTTTCTTTCTTTCTTTCTTTCTTTCTTTCTTTCTTTCTTTCTTTCAGCTATATGATGTGGACAGAACAAAATGCATAACCCCAAAGACAACTATAATAATAATAATAATAATAATAATAATAATAATAATAATAATAATAATAATACAATTTCTATACCGCCCTTCCAAAAATGGCTCAGGGCGGTTTACAAAGAGAAATAACAAATAAGATGGATCCCTGTCCCCAAAGGGCTCACATTCTAAAAAGAAACTTAAGACACACACCAGCAACAGTCACTGGAAGTACTGTGCTGGGGGTGGATAGGGCCAGTTACTCTCCCCCTGCTAAATAAAGAGATTTATCACTAAACTATGTATCAATTAATGTGTCTAACGTCATGTTAAGCATAATAGTCACTGCACACAAGTGTGCTGTGCAATCCCTATGCATGTTTACTCAGAAGCAAATCCCATTCAGTGCAGTGGGACTACTCCCAAGTAAGCATGTGTAGGACTGCAGCTCTGACATATTGAGCTTAGCAAGTCAAATAAGCCAACCAAGGACCTTGTTGATTTTCAGCATTAATATGGGATAATAATGCCTTATTATTATTGTTGTTGTTGTTTACACAGTCAGACAGATGTTATTGACTGGTTTGTTTTATGCAGACATCGAGCCCTTCCCAAGGACCTGGGATGGCTCTGTTTCATTATCATTACTATTATTATTACTATTATTAGTATTATTAATGTATTAGGGTTGTCCCTAGGAAGGTGTGGGGCCCAGGACAAATGTGGGGTGCAGGGCCCCGGTGAGGCAAAGCAGCCGTGCAGAGATGCAGGCCCCAGAAAGGCGAAGTGGTGCCGCGGAGAAGTAGGACCCTGGGGGAATCAAGTAGTGGTGACATGGAAATCCCTGCCTGGAGTCTCGCCCTGGAGTGTGGCTTCTGCCTCCACAGCTGCACTCCAGTCCAGCCGGACCTCTGCAGCATGCCCTGGTTGTCTGTGTGCAGTGGCAGCTCCAGCTGGGTTGCATCCCTCTCTGGGTCTAGCTGCGTCAGAGTGCAGTTGCTGCTGCAGAAGCTGCACTCCAGGCCTGGCAGTGGTGAGGGCAGGGAGACCAGGCAGGAATCGCTGCACTGCTGCTAGCATGTGACCCCAATCCTCCCCCCCCCCAAAGGATGACTCTTTTTACTATTATTATCATTATTGAGTATGATGTGTGCAGGTGTAAGATCTCCATTATAGCCTGCAGTGCCACTGCTCCTGCAGACCTAGAAGCAGCAGCACCACTGCAGAGAACTGGCAGGATTGCTATGGTAATGCATTACTGTAGGGAGAAACTGCGATAATGCTAGTAGTACTACCACTGGTTTGCTGCAGCAGTGCTGCTGCTTCTCGGTCTGCAGCAGCAGCACTGCAAGTTCTAACGGAGAGCTTAGAACTGTGCATCATGTCAGCCATTGTTTATTGTCAGTTATTGATTTATTATTAACAGATTTTTTAGTAAATCTGGTACATCATGAATCCATGAGTTCATAGCAGCCGTGACAACTATGGGCCTATCCCAAGTGGTCTTGGGACCAACGCATATTGCTGGTCTTTCACGCTTGATCTGGTCTTTCACTCTGAACAGGGTGGTGCTCCGTGGGTGGAGACTCCTGTGATTTTCCCATTGTCATGGACAGACCACCGTCTGGTTAAGGTTGGACTCACAACCATGTCCCATCTCTGCAGGGGCAAGGGGCCCATTAGGATGGTCTGCCCATGAAGGTTATTGGATCCAATAGGATTCCAAGAAGCCTTGGAGGGATCTAGTATTGGCTCTGCTGGTGACTCTTCCGACACTCTGGTGGAGAATTGGAATAATCAGCTCAGCAGGGCAGTGGACACAATCACTCCTAAGCATCCTCTCCAACCCACTTCGAAACTGGCCCCTTGGTATATGGAAGAACTACAGGGGCTGAAACAGCGAGGTAGATGATTAGAGCGCAAGTGAAGAAAGACTCTAGTTATAGTAATAACTATAACTCTAGTAATAATCCAACAGATTATTGCATAGAGCTCATTTGAAGATCTATGCTCAGGCAATACGTGCAGCAAAGAAGCAATTTCTTTTCCTCCCATATCGCATCCACAAGTTCATGTCTGGTGGAGTTGTTCAGGGTTGTAAAGGGGCTAGTGTGCACCCCTCCCCACTTTAATCAGTACTTGGAACCAACAATTACTTGCTGTGACATTTTTAATGAGTTTTTTGTGGACAAAATCTCTCATATTTGGGCTGACTTAGATTCAAACTCCACAATTGTTAAGAGTCTGATGCGGAGGTGTCCAACATCTCCTCTTATGTGATGACCCTGGATCAATTTCAGTTTGTGACTCCTGAGGCTGTGGACAGGTTACTCAGAATGGTGCGGCCTACCACCTGCCCTCTTAATCCTTGACTGACATGGCTTATACTATCTGGCAGGGAGGCTGTTGTAGAGGGCCTGGTAGAGATTATAAATGCTTCTCTGAGGGAGAGCAGGATGCCTCCTTGTCTTAAGGAGGCAATCATTAGACCGCCTCTGAAGAAACCTGCCTTGGATCCCTCAGAGTTAAGCAACTACAGGCCTGTCTCCAACCTTCCATGGCAGGGCAAGGTGATTGAGAAGGTGGTGGCCTCCCAGCTCCAGGTGGTCTTGGAGGAAACTGATTATCTAGCCCCAGTTCAAACTGGCTTTCGGGTGGGCTATGGGGTGGAGACTGCCTTGGTCGGCCTAATGGATGATCTCCAATTGGGAATTGACAGAGGGTGTGTGATTTTGTTGGTCCTTTTGGATCTCTCGGAGGCTTTCAATACTATTGACCATAGTATCCTTCTGGAATGTCTGAAGGGATTGGGAATGGGAGGCACTGCTTTGCAGTGGTTCTGCTCCTACCTCACAGGCAGATCCCAGATGGTGTCTCTTGGAGACTGTTGTTCTTCACAATCTGAACTTTCGTATGGTGTCCCTCAAGGCTCCATATTGTCTCCAATGTTGTTTAAAGTCTGCATGAAACCACTAGGAGAGATCATCAGGAGATTTGGTGCAGGTTATTATCAAAATGCTGATGATACCCGAATCTATTTCCCCATGTCAACATCATCAGAAGGCATAACCTCCCTAAATGCCTGCCTGGAGGCAGTAATGGGCTGGATGAGGGATAACAAATTGAGGCTGAATCCAGATAATTCAGAGGTACTTATTGTGCGGGGTCGGAACTCAGGAGACAATTTTGATCTGCTGGTTCTGTGCAGAGGTGCTCTTACCCCTAGACTTCTGGGCCAAAGTCCAGGGTGTCCAGAGCCGCTGGGCCCCCCCAAATCCTCTTTAGTCTGACCTGGGTGGTGTGGTCGCCCGGCCAAGCATGATGATTTGCAGGGGAGGGGAACTTCCAAAGGCCTTTAGGTCCAAGCTCTAAAATTACCTGGGTGAACCTCTTGTTCTGTGTACTTCCCCAGAAGGAACAGCTACACATTCTGGGGGAGCTTCTGGATCCTAACCTCTCCCTGGTGTCCCAGGTTGAGGCAGTGGCCAGAGATGCTTTTAATCAGCTTCAGCTGATATGCCAGCTGTGTCCATTTCTTGAGATGAATGACCTCAAAACTGTGGTACATATGCTAGTAACTTCTAGGCTGGATTACTGCAATGCGCTCTATGTGGGGCTGCCTTTGTACGTCATCCAGAAACTGCAATTGGTACAGAATGCGGCAGCCAGGTTGGTATCTGGGTCATCTAGGAGAGGCCATATTACTCCTGTGTTGAAAGAACTACACGGGCTGCCAATACATTTCTGGGCAAAATACAAGGTGCTGGTTATTATCTATAAAGCCCGAAACAGCTTAGGCCCTGGGTATTTAAGAGAAGGTCTTCTTCGCCATGACCCCCACAGCCTGTTAAGATCATCTGGAGAGATTTGTCTATGGTTGCCATCAACTCATCCAGGAACAGGCCTTCTCCGTTGCTGCCCCTGGACTTTGGAATTCATTCCCTGTTGAAATAAGAGCCTCCTCATCTCTGGCAACTTTTGAAAAGGCACTAAAGACACATTTATTCACCCAGATTATTAATCAGATTTATGGTTTTGATATTTTAATGTTGGGTTTAAAATTATTTTAATGTTTACATTATTTTAATTGTTAACCACCCAGAGATGCAAGTTTTGGGCGGTATAGAAATATGTGAAATACATATACATACATACATCACACCACTCAGCAAAACTCTGAACTGAAATCTTGCAGCCAGTCATACATCCCTTATTAAAAGGATGGTATCAAGTGTGAGAAATACCAATGAGAGTGTGGGAGAGTGGGCTGGGGACCACTCATCTCATCTTGGCTGGAGGAGGCCTCTCTAGGGGTTCATTTCAGTACAAATGGCAGAGTTTGAGTAGGGTTGTGCTGGCTGGCCCTTCCCCACATCCACTTTTCTGGTGTACTGTGTGTACACATGAATGCACATAGCCTCCTGTACACGCAGCCCAGGACCTTAGGAAGTCCTGTATATTTAATTTGGGATCTACCTACACATGTTTGAGCATATGGACATGTACGTGTCACGCTTCGACATGTGGAGCTGATCAGTCCTCTCCCTGCTACTCATTGTTCTTCAATGGCATTATCTTCCATGTATGTTCATGCTGGTGTTGCACATTGATGTGCAATGATGTGCAGTATATTGATGTGCAGCACATTGATGCACATTGCCCATCTGCAAACCTGAAAACAAGAGGTTGGATAAAATGTATTGCTATTTTATTTTAGGATGAGGTCAAAGAAATGCTTTTGTACACACAAAAAAACTTCCTCCAAAATTGTGATTGGAAACAAATAGTGCAGATAGGAAAGGAAGACAGCATAAAAGCAAATTGTGAACCTTTTAGTATGCCATGATTCCCATCCCTGCGTAGCTTATGATCCCATTGCCGGGAGCGGGGGGACCCTCTGTGACCATATCAATACATCCATTAGCCCCCCATTCATCTGCCATTGGATATTTGATTGTCACATGTGCATTACAGCATTTTTCAAAATAGCTCAAGTCAGCATACATGGGATAACTTCTGTGTCAGAGATTTAAGCTGAAAGGACACATTCTCAGCCAAATTCAAATGCTTGTGGGTCCCATTGTTTTCAGTGGGAGAAGTAAACACATGCTTAATTCTCCCAAACCATTAGCATTGATGAGATGTACAATGCCACCCAAAAGATGTTTACTCAGAAATGAGTCTCACTGAGTTACATGGGAATTGCTGCTTATGATGTGTGTTCAGCATTATAGCCTTTGGTGTTATTTCTTTCTACATTTTTGTTCACATTTTGTTTTCTTTTATCAAGCTTTTAGTTCGTAGTTTACCTCTTTGGCCCTTCTTGGAACCTCCTCCCCTTTTGTGTTGGAACTCCCTTACCCATAAGACTCTGCTGGAACAGGATTCTCACTGTAATATGACCTTGGGTGCTACTGTACTAGTAATCCCAGACAGATTACAGTCAGTAATCCCAGACAAGTGTGCCTATCTACCAAGCAACCTGTTGTTGTCTCATAGGTTCTGCAATGTGGTGTTATTAGGTCTATAAGCATTACTTGGCTTAACTGATAGATTATCGAAAGATTTAATTGGCGGAGAACAATGACTGTTTTCAGTCTGTTTTCGCTCTGGGACTGTTTTCAGTTGCAGTGGGGAAAATTTTAGCAGTGTATGAGCCCTTTCTCATGATCATGGAGAAAGGGCTCCACACTGCAGAGGAGGAAGCCTCAAACCTCTTACCTCCCCCTCAGACTATCTTGGTCTTCTTGCAGGGGAAGTGGATTGCTCATCCAGACATTCACTGGCTGCTACCGGCAGCCAGGATGTTTGGGGTCTGGGAGGCCCCTGGAACTCCCATGATGCACTACACAATTATGTGGAGCTCCTGCAAGCAGCCAGGGCTGGCAGATGATCAGCAAAATGGGATCAAGAGAGCACTCACTCTCATAACCCCATTAAGCGGGTGGGTGGCTTGGCGAGTTTGCCACCAAGGCACTGCTGGGATCGTGCCCTATCCCAGCGGTTCTTACATGCAGGCAAGACCAGACTTGGCTTCGTTAGCCCAGTTTTGCCTGCATGTGAGAACAGCCTCTATCGGCTTGCTCATTCATTTTACCAAAATCTTTTGCTTCCAATGTGATACCATAACGTGGGATAGAAAGGAAATGGTTATGGATGGCCTTTTCTTCCAAAGGAGGATAATTTGCTTTAAAAGGTTGTTTTGTTAGCTAAGTTGTGACATACCTTATGCTTCCCTCAATATCTCAAAAAGGTACCTCTACTGAGGTTGTTGTAATGTGTAAATATAGTTCAGGTAGATTAATTGAATAACTGAGTTAAAGGTCCATTAGTAACCAGATGACAATTGTTTGATCAGTTGAAAGCCACTGTTTATGTAGCAGTGAAAATAGCTTTCTATTGGTGATCATGATAATTTTTTATTTTTATTTTTTTTAAAAAATCAGGTTATGGGCTGTTTGTATCTGTCAAACAGCCTTTAATCTGTTGTTGTTGTTGTTGTTGTTGTTGTTGTTGTTTTAAATACAATGATCAGTTAAGGCAGAATAGTTAAATTGAAACCAACCATGTAATCCTACTATGGTGTGTGGATCATAAAACAGGCAGGTTTGTAAGAATGTGTGAATTGGTGTCAGGTGGAATAAAACTTGGCACTTGCCTAGCAATATAGGAAGTTTATTTATTTATTTATTTATTTATTTATTTATTTATTTAGTGCATTTTTATACCGCCCTAACCCAAGGTCTCAGGGCATTTTTATACCACCCTAACCCAAGTTGCCTTATACTGAGTCAGACCATTGGTCCATCAAGCTCTGTATTGCTGGCTGGCAGCAGCTCTCTAAGGTTTCAGGCAGGAGTCTTTCCCAGCCCTACCTGGGTGTTTTTCATACAGCAGTCTTTACCGCGAGTTTACAGCAAGGCTTTACTGCGAGTTCGAAATTGCTCTCCAAAAATGATGCAAAAAGTGGATTTTTTTTTTAACCCTGGATCTAGATCGGGCTACACTTTAACACACAATGAAAAACCCGAATTGTGTGTGAAGTGCTCCCCGATAGCTTGCAGGGAGTTCGGGGTAAATCTGGCCAATATGTGAATACACAACCTCCATTCCAGAGAAAATGCGAACTAAAAGCCCTTTGTGAAAAAGCACCTGAAGATGCCAGGAAATGAACCCGGGCCCTTCTGCATGCCAACCAGGGGCTTAGCAAGACCCCTGGGGGCCCAGGGACAAAATCTTTATAGGGGCACCCCCTCTATCTCAAAGCGCATGCACTCCCCAAGCCACGCCCCCTGTGTCTGACATCAGACTCAAGGAGCGGGGTAACAAACATCTCGCCACCACTGCCCTTGTTCCACCACCCCTGCCCTTGCCCTGCCACTGCTTCTTATCTTTGTCCCCATGATGGCAGCAGGCACTGTGACTGATCCTCTCCTCTCCGGTTCGCTGGCATGCCTCTCCCTCTCTCGCTGGCCAGCCAAACTGTGCACATGCTCAGTTCCGACTATTGATGTTGCATGCCCCTGACAACACGGGCATACGACTTCCATAGTCGGAATTGCACACACCCCCAGTTCAGCCAGCTGGTGTGTGTGTGTGTGTGTGTGTGTGTGTGTGTGTGAGAGAGAGAGAGAGAGAGAGAGAGAGAGAGAGAGAGAGAGAGAGAGAGAGAGAGAGATGCCACCCAGCTGGAAAGGAGAGGCCTGCCCCAGCCACAGCACCCGCCATTGCACAGGGGCAAAGATAAGCAGCAGCTGGGCAAGGGCAGGCGTGGTGGGACACGAGCAGGGACAGTGGTGGCGGGACAAGGGTGGCAGGGGCGGGGCAAGGGCAGGGGCGGACCGGTCTGCTTGGGGACCCTTGGGAGGCCTCTAATCCTCTGGGCCCAGGGACATTTGTCCCTGTTTGTCCAATGGGCGCGACGCCCATGATGCCAAGCAGACGCTCTGCCATGGAACTAGGGTCCCCTCTACTTGTATGAAAGAGGTAACTCTGGGGAGGATTCTTGGACAGAATCGTTCTGCCTACCCATCTGCTTTCTGACCATACATGGTTAAGAATTTCAACTGGGGGTGGGAACATACTCCCCAGAGCCCCTGCTGAAAAGCAAAGGCATTTTATAGGCAAGTCTTTGTGATGATGGCAGAAGGATTTTTCCTGGCTTTCGAAAGGAAGCACCTCTCAATCATTTCCATTCTCAAATCAAAGCAGGGGCATCTATATTAATGTAACCCTTCCCCTCCATGTGATGTCATGGCCACAGAGTGGCGAGAGCCCTTTGATCAGGCTGCAACATGACTTGGGCCATCATCAATATATCACATGAATAGGCACTGACACATCACACACCCCTGCCCTCTCCTGCCTCCTTCACTTCCCGCAAAGCAGCAGCTGCTTGTTAACAGCAACTCTGTCTCGCTCCTAGACAAGGGTGCCTGCCACTCTTGGCATTGCCCTGTACTTGGTGGCAGCTGTCATCTCCATTTGTCTTGTGGCAGCAGGAGACAGATGGAGGCAGACAATGCGGAGGTAGCGTGAAACATGGCACCGGTCATCTGAAAGGCCTTTCTGCTAATACAAGGAGTGTGGGAGGGCAAGAATGCTCAGCTGCATGGATTCACAGCCCAGATTTATTTATTTAGTATATTTTTACACCACCCACAACCTGCATCTTCACTCAGGAGGCAGCCCCACTGTGCTGAGTGAGGCTTACTCTCAGGTACATGTGCGCTGGGCAGCAGCCTCAATGGGAAGAGTAGAGGGCAGGTTGGATAAGGAGGCGCTGTGCAGCAACAAATGCTGATTTGCTATACATTGAAGGTAGCAGCTGCTACTAGGGATGTGCACGGGACTGATTCCGTGCTCCTTTTGTGGAGCACTGAACCAGTTCGATATGCCGGCGTTCGAGCCGATTCAGAGGCGGGGCTGGTTGCTTTAAGACACAGGAAGGGTGTCCTTACCTCCCACGCTACACTTCCCCTGCCAGCGCTATGCCAAAACTGCTGATGCAGGGCAGCTGAGTACCTTCTTGTCTCCCCGGTCAGCGTAGTACCGGAAGTGTCTGGCGCGCGTGTGCGTGCATGAAGTAGGCAGTGGTGAGGGAGGTAAGGACACCCTCCCCACACCATAAAGCAACCACCACCACACCTCCTGGGAGTGCATGGAAGAGG
The DNA here is from genome assembly GCF_027244095.1 of Hemicordylus capensis. Taxonomy (NCBI): domain Eukaryota; kingdom Metazoa; phylum Chordata; class Lepidosauria; order Squamata; family Cordylidae; genus Hemicordylus; species Hemicordylus capensis. The sequence goes on along the minus strand of NC_069660.1, from coordinate 277,497,357 downwards.
TGCACGGGAGTCCATGTACATTCCTAGCTGCTACCCCCAACTCCTGCCGTGTTATCGTACAACCCACACTGTCCCCTAAGGGACAGGCACTCTAGGCACCCATCTCTGCAAGCAGCTCACTCTGACACACAATCCCAGGAGCCGGATTAAGGGCTCGATTGTGCCCTTAACCTCGGTTAAGAGCCAGGCTTCAGCACTGGATTTAGCACCACCAGGATCTATGTGGATCCCAGTGGGTTTCATGGGCAGCCAAGCCCAGGCTTGGTTGCTCATGGGATCAGCCTCAGAGACTGTGACAATCCCTATGGTTCCTGGTCCTTCCACTGCAGTTTGGAAACTAGCAGGCTTGCTGTAGCTGGCAAAACCCAAAAGAGTGACTGCTGCAGAAACCCCATTTTCTGGAGCTTCTGTGCCGTAGGATCTCAGAGCTATTCCACGTCTTGCACAACAGCCAGCCTAGGTTTGCCACTGATGATACACTCAACAGGGAGCTGCAGGCAGTCTCAGCTCACTGATAAGTACACCTGTCTGATATAACCTTTGTCGCTTTCTGCTGTGTAGTGCACTTCAAAAAATCGTAGCTAAATAATAGGTGAAAAAGCCTATCCACAGAACTTAATGAACTGAAAAGCAAGGCACTCATTACTAGTGGAATTCAACATTTATTTCTGCACTTTGAAACTGTGTGTTGTATGTTAGAATCCCATAAAAACAATATTCTCAGCCCCATACTCTTTTAACCTATCACTTCCCCCCAAAAAATGTTCAGGTCCATGGCATGCGCAGATAAGTCTAATTCCCGAATCAAGAATAAAAGTCTGAGCTGAACTATCTGCCTTTATGAACTCTGGCACAGCCTAGCTCAGAATAATCCAGGAATGAAAATCTGACCTAAGCTGTTTGTTTTTATAACCTCGAGGCGTGTCCCCTTTGAAATTCCAGAAGATTGGCAACTCATCCCTACCATCATACAACCTTCTGCCTCAGTTGACCTTGAACTGTATAGTGTAAGGTGAATAATCAGAGAGAGGATAAGGCCACAGGAGAGATGAATGGCATATTCCATTACAAAAGTAAATCACACAAAAACTGTAGGTAGCCATGTTGCTCCCTTAGGGGGGAAAAACCCAAAGTAGGACAATATTTTTATTGGGATCAATGAGATACCACAAAAGTAGTCAGCAAGCTTTTGAATTCTAAGGTTTCCAATATCAAAAATAGATTCAGTGCAGTGCCACATCATATTGGCATTGCATTGAACCAATTGGAGGTTGGGAGGAAGGCTTATCTTTCCTGAAGATCCAACATTCCCTGAAGATAGCTGTTGCCCAGGGTGTTTTTCACAGAGGGTTTTTAGCTTGCATCTTCTCTGGAATGGAGGTGTGCATTCACATATCTGCAAGATTTTCCCCAAAGCCCCTGCGAGCTATTAGGGAGCATCCTACACGCAATTCGGGTTTTTCATTGCATGTTAGAGCGTAGCCTGGTAAAACAAAATCCACTTTTTGCATCAGTTGTTTGTGGCAACCTTCGAACTCGCAGTAAAGCTTCACAGAAAACTTGCGGTAAAGCCTGCTGTTTGGGAAAGCTCCAGAAGGTGGCAGCAATTCAAACCACATATTGCATCCTTTTCCTGGTACAGTACTGGGGGTGGGGGTGGGGGTGGGAAGGATGGCCACACCCTGTAACTATAGCACCACCTGACCATATTTTCCCCAAGAAAAGGACACAAAAGGAGCAGGATGCCTCTGAGTACCAGTTGCAGGGGAGTAACAGCTGGAGAGAGGGCATGCCCTCAACTCCTGCCTGTAGGCTTCCAGCAGCATCTGGCGGGCCACTGTGTGAAACAGGATGCTGGACTAGATGGGCTTTGGGCCTAATCCAGCAGGGCTGTTCTTATGTTCTCACAGAAGGAGAGAGGGCATGCCCTCAGCTCTTGCCTGTGGCCTCCCCAGAGGCATCTGGTGGGCCACTGTGTGAAACAGGATGCTGGACTAAATAGGCCTAGATAGGGCCTTGGGCCTGATCCAGCAGGGCTGTTCTTATGTTCCTATGAAGTTCCTTCCTGCCCTAATGCATTCTAACACAAGAAGATGGAGGGGCACGATGCTGTGACTGCCTTCTGGTTTCCTCAGGCAATGTAGGGTCTTCAAGAAAGGTAAGCCCCTCCACCCCGACGCACTGAGGTGAGACCAATATATCGACTCAATGCAATCCAGGGGCCGACCAATGATGAATGAACAATTTGATCATTACCAAGACCAAATCAATCCCAAACCTGATAATGAGTGCTGTGCATAGCCCTAATAAATAAGTAAGAAATCCCAGCAGCAGTGGCAAAGGCAAGGAAGGAAACCAGCAACCTGGGAATACGTAAGTTATGGCATCAGTGGGTGAGCAGCAACAGCCCAGACAGATTTAGAGCCCTTTGGTAGACACAGAGGGAAGAGGGTGAGCTTGAATTTTCTGTAGGAGGCACTTTGGTTTGCGGGAACAGGGGGATTAAAAGTGCCAGGGAGACCAGAGGCAAAGGATCAGGAGCAATGCTAGTATGCAAGTGATCAGGAGCAAGGCTAAGTCTTACCAGACTAAGTCTTAAAGAAATTGTTGAAGACCGATCTCTTTAGAGAAGTGTATTAACATTTTAGCTGTAGATTATATCCGGTGGGTTTTAACTTCCATCGTTTTAACTTGTAATTTTAAAATTGATTTTAAGTGAGGCTTGCTTTTAATTCGTTTCTATTTTACTAGTTTCATACTGTTTTTAAGAGTGTATTTGTTTTACTGATTTTGTTAGCTTTCCTGAGCGGTAGTGTGCTGGGGGTAGGGCATAAATAAATAAATGATGGATTGCTCTGTCCACATGCTATTAGAAGCTAGTGAGGAACACCAGCTCTAAGCAGGACAAAGAGGCAATAGGAGCCCAGAGGCTATTGGCTGGAATACTAGGGCCCTTAGGACAGGATAAGTCACTAGGGTCCTCCGGGAGCACGGTTCATCTCTGCAGCTCTTCTGTATCCTCGGGGTGGGGGTGGGGGGAGATCCCTCTGTGTTTCTCACTGCTCCCACACTGAAACCAGGATTGCCAACTGTGGAGGATTCACCCTACTATAATACCATGAGACACAGATCTCCCTGAAAATTACCAGTTTAACCACGGCCAGCGAGTAGACTTCTGTGCTTTAGGCCAAGTCTACTACAACAGCCTTTCAACTTCAGCCACAAAACAACCTTTGGTAGAGTGGTAAGGCCTATAGGCGTGGGGTGGAGAAACAAAAGCTACAATTTTCCTTTAGAGCTAAACAAGAAATTTCACTTTGCAATTAGTTCAACTAAAAGTTACTTCACAAGTTTAGTATATATAAAACAAAACAATCAACCAAAAGGACTAAACAAAATGTGGTCAAAAACGGTTTTGTTCTTTCTAGTTCTTAGTGATTTCAGCTCTGCAGAGATTCCATCACTCTGCCAGTGAATAAACAGCTCTGTGCCAGCAATTCTTCAGTTCTGTAGTCTCTCTCCAGACTGTCTTTCTCCAAGTTTTCAACTTTCTCCAAGTTTTCAGGCTGAACTCTTCTCTTTTCACTCTCCCAGACTCCAGCTGACTCCAACTCTTGTTTCACTCAGACTCCAACTTCAACTAACATGTCTCACTGAACATCCCTTCTATATATACACAATTTTTGCTCTAGCTGTTTTTTAAAACAATCACTGTAACTTGAAGTTCCCTCAATTTTTCAAAACTTCCTTTCCCTCCAAAACCAAACTGTCAAACTGATATTCTCAAAATGAAACTAAGGTACAGCATCCATGAACTCTTGACCCTGCCTTTTTTTTTTCAAATACAAGGACTTGCAATCACCATCTATTTACTATAACAATGAGATTTGTGAATAATAATGCAATTTACAATTCATTTATAATACAAGGGCTTATTTACAAAAACCAAGAGGACTAGGCCTCGTTCCTTCACATAAACCCTCCAAGACTGTCTGGGATCTCCAGAAATCAGCATCAATCAGGTGGCTGTTGAAAGCAATCTTGGAGATGTTAGTAGCTTGATATTGTGAAACCTATTGGACAAAATATGGAGGAAAAAATATCAAGGAATAACAGGAGTCAAGACTGGTAGCCCTAGCTGAAGCAGTGGAATAGATGACTGCTGTTGTTTTTTATACTCTGTTAACCAAGGGACTATATCTAGCACGGAGACAATAGAGATTCCTTTGCAGTCTTGCTCAGAGAAGAATCCTATATGCCTTTGGATGTTAGGCTGCAGTCTGGCAGTAGGCACTCTTTTCTAGGGCTGTGTATGGATGAAATTATTGGATCAAATCCAATATAATGCAATCAATTATCAAATTGCAGAAAGTGGAAATGATAATTGGGCCAACCCATATAGTATCATTCAATACATCCATATCAGTTCAATGCATCAGCCCATAGGATATAATGGCCTGTAGAAAATAATGGGAAATCATGGAAATATCTATAAAGATATTATTGTAAATCAGAATGTGATGAAACATTCAGGTGTGGTAGACCTTTCTTAGAGTTTATTTATTATTATTTATTTATTTGTTCGATTTCTAGACCGCCCATACAGAATAGCTCAGGGTGGTTCACAAATATAAAACAGTTAAAATCAACCAATAATTGGGAATAAAAAATTTAAAATACAATAAAGCTAAAAAACAGAACAATTCAAAACCTTATAAAAACCCGATACATTAAAAACCCTTTAAAACAATTTTAAAATCTTGGAAGCCCAGGCCGAACAGGTAGGTCTTTAGGGCTCTCCTAAATGCCAATAAAGAATTCAAATTACAGATTTCTGCAGGGAGTGCAGAAGGGAGTTGATGATGATGCAGAAGAGAGTTGATGGTGGTTCCTTCTTAGGGCTTGATGCCATCCCAGTTTCACAGGAGAGACCAGGATTTCTCAAAGGCAGGCTAACCTTCCCCCACTTTCACACCTGTGCTTTGCTTAGATTCTTTCTTTACTTGGATGCTTGGAGACAAGCCTGCCTGGGAGGGCTTTGTCCCCCTAAGTGCAAGCTGATATGTGCCTGGGTGCCTGAAGAAGGCAGGCAGGGCCTTTTAGGTGGGTGGTCTTGATGGAACAGTAATTGTGCGCAGAAGCATCCAAGTCCAAAGGAGTAGGAAAGAGCTTTTTTTTAGGGGAAGCAGTTGCTCCAAAGGCACAGGCACAGAAGCATCAAAGCATATACAATTATATAAGGTTATGCACATGACTGCCAGGCAGACGGGTGGTCAGGAGGGAAGGCTGCATCAAATTTACCTTCCCCCCATATGATCATTCCTTGCTAGTGAGACACCCGGATCACGCTCCCACATGATCTGCACTGAGGGAGCAGCGTAGATCTCCAAAATGCCCCAGCCACTGGATATCCCACAATGCACCACATGATGACCATGGTGCATTGGGGTAATCCTCCAGGAGTCAGGTAGGGATGTGCCAACCAATTCTACATCAAATGGGTTCAATGTCAAACTGGTTGAGTTTGAACGTTTGGGCACCCCCGTAGCTGTTTGGGGGGTTCTTGAGCCATTTTGAGTTTAAACAAATTATTTTAGTACTTACCCCCTCCAGGGGGCTGCTCTGTGGTCATGGTGGGGTGGGGGTGTCCGCTGAGGTTCCCCTCCCCCCACCGGCCTTTATTATTATTATTATTATTATTATTATTATTATTATTATTATTAATAATAATAATAATAATAATTCAATTTCTATACTGCCCTTCCAAAAATGGCTCAGGGCGGTTCACACAGAGAAATAACAAATAAATAAGATAAACAAAATGGATCCCTGCTCCCCAAAATTGCCCACTTCAGGTGTTCTTCGGCAGATTCCTGGCCTTTTCCCCATTGTGGCAGCCATTTTGGAGGCCACCGCACATGCATAATGGGCACCTGCATGGCTGGGTCATGACCCAGGCCATGCAGAGGCCCATTGCACATGTGTGGCGGCCTCCAACATGGCCAGCGCGAGAGGGAAAGGCCTGGAAAGGGCCAAAGAATGGCCAAACTGGTGATTTTCATCATAAGGAAGGCCAGTGGAAGGAAGGGGAACCCCTGCAGACCCCCCCCCCCGGCCTCAGAGAAGCCTCCCGGAGGGGTTAAGTACTGCCATGGGGGGGGTGGGAATTGAACTGGCCCAGTCTGGTTCAGGTCCAGTCCGGACTCGAACCGATCTGGGCCAGCCAGTTTTGTGCACACCCCTAGAGTCAGGTGCTCTAGGCAACTGACTCTGTGTAAGTTTGGGCTGCGTGCAGCCCAAGCATATACACAACCCTATTGCTGGGGTTAAGGGCGCACTTATATCCTTAACCCTGGCTAAAGGCCGTGCTCACATCCTTAACCCTGGCTAAAGGCCAGGGCAAAAATTAGGGTTAAGCGGCGCGGCAGCACCAGGCTCAGGAGCAATGCTGACGTGGCACATGAAAAGCCTAACCAAGGCTGGGCTGCCGTAGTCTGGCTTAGGCTGCTTTCATGAATGGCCTGTACGTCTCTCCCCACAAGCAATGTGACTGGAAAACAGAGGCACCAACAGCAGTATGCTTTGAGTAGCTGCAAGTCTAAAGAGGCATTGATTTGAAGCAGGGATGTCCATCACATAATGGCTCTCCTCCCACCAGCATTTTCCATATATGGCACATCACCAGATTCAGTGACCATTTTTGTGACATCAGCAACCCAGGAAAGTATTACAAAAACAGCCATTCAATTATGGAAATTGAATCAAATATGATACAGGAAATATTGTGTCAGATGGGGCCAGTATTAGAAATTTTGCATCTAAACTGATACTTAGAAATGTTACCAGTAAGGGCTGTATTGAATAGGATTCAATTATTGTTCAATTCTATGCATAGCCCTACATTCTAGCATTAAAGATCTGAGCTCTGATCTTGCTGCTGCTGCCATCGCCACCACCACCACTACTACTCCCCAATGGGGTGGGGTCATGGCTGAATGGTAGAGCATCTGCTTTGCATGCAGAAGATCCTAAATTCAGTCCCTGGCTGCATCTCCAGGAAGGGCTGGGAGAGACTCCTGCCTTAAACCTTAGAGACCTGTTGCCACTGCCAGTCAGTGTAGACAATACTGAGCTAGATGGCCCAATGGTCTGACTCAGTATAAGGCAGCTTCCTCTATTCCTATGACTACTACATGTATTAATATACCACTTTTCAACATTGTTCTCAAAGGGGTTTACCTAGTAAATAAATAATAAACAAGATGGTTCTTTCTCCCAGAAAGGTTCACAGTCTAAAAACAAGCATAACATAGACTCTTCGCTCAGTTAGTAGGAGAAGGTTCTAGCACTAGGTATCTGTTGTGTGTATCAAGTTCTGCATGACCCAGATGTGCATCTTTGTTGCCGTATCAGGACGTGTGTGTACAATCACCATATTGATGTTATTGTTATGTCGTTTTAAATGCTGACCTCACTGGTTTATTTGGTTGGGAATGATGTCACACACTTTCACGCCTTGTATGAATTGCTGTAAATATAAATATGTTTGAATAGTAAAACAAATCATGCATAATTTAAATATAGATAAATGAAATTTGGAGTAATTTCACTTACTTGAGTGAAACTGAAATTCTTAATTGCAGCTTAAAACAAATATTGTTCCAGTCTATGTTCCACAGTGACACTGACTTAAAGGACAGTGGCTGACATGATGAGGAAAATTGCTCCAAGTAGTCCCATTGAAATGAAAAGTACAAGTTAAGAATGGTCTAAGTTGTGCTTTTGATTTCAGGTTTCAGATCTAAATTATTTTCCTCATCATATAAGCCACTTTTTTGTCCAATTCCTATCACACCTCTGATCTCCTCTGAACAAACTAATTATACTGTGTTGTTACCCAATGCATGCCATTTATGTCATCTCTTTCGTTGTAATTGCCAGGCCATAAATGCACACCCCATTTCCCTGATACTCAGAAAACAAGTTTTCTGCTTGAAGAAGCTTGCAATCAGCTTTGGACACACTCCTGCTTATGAACAATGGCAACAGAAGAGGCAAAGAGAATGTTGCTGGCAAAGAGATCAAAGCTGAATGGTGGTGTTGCCTCTGCACACGTAGAATGGACACAGTGCTTAAGACTGAGAACTGTAATTAGATATGCTTCTCAGATGCCTAATTATTGCTCCAAAGACAGTTGTGTGCCCAACAAAGAAGATATGGCTAGAATGGTAATGCAAGGCTGATCAGTTAGAAAACATGCCAAATTCTGGAAATCAATTATAATATTCATTTTCATTTAATATTCATCTAAGTATAATGTTCATTTTTATAATTATAATCATCAATCTTTTTTGGTTATTGTTTCCTTATTGCAAATACAACTGAATGTTCCTCCTGCATATTTTTAATAACAATATTGTTAAATAACATTCATACCCCAGCCTTCCAATCATGGAAACCACTGCCATCATGCTTATAGCATTTGCTTCTTCACTCATGAAAAGCGCTAGAGGTGTGTGAGGCTTTCTGAGCATGTCAGCACCAGGGCAGGGTTGACACTGTACATGAATATAGTGGGTTTTTTTTTTCTTTTTTGAATGCCTGAAGAGAACTTCTGACTCACCTTGGTTATGGGTTGCTATTTATTTTGTGTAGGTAAATTGGAATAAACCAAGCTTGGCTGGTTAGGACATCACAACAACAGATCTTGGTTTATTCTAATCTAAACCAAAGGAGGCACTTCCATGGGGAAGGGGAAGGGGGGTGCTTGCTCCTGAGGCTCGGAGATTTTGTGTGGGACCAGGTTTAAGAGTGGTTCCACATGATGTGTGAACCAGCCCAGACACAAAAAGATGGATGTGTATACATAAACCAGTATGCATGTATATCATAATGTCTGAATAAGGACTTGTATCTCAGCCTACTTTACCTCATAGGGTTGTTGTGAGGATAAAATGAGGGAAGACTCATTTGACTTATCAGATGCTCAGAGGTAGAGGCAAAGGTTCTAGATCTGCCTCGGGCGCAAGTTCCCTGAATCTGGAAAACTGAAAATGTGAGAGGGACCAGAACAGGTCTTGTGGTAGCAAGCATTAATTGTCTCCTTAACTAAACAGGATCTGCCCTGGTTTGCATTTGACTGGAAGACTAAATGTGTGAGCACTGTAAGATATTCCCCTTACGGGATGGAGCCACTCTGGGAAGAGCATCTGCATGCTTGCATGCAGAAGGTTCCCAGTCCCTTCCCTGGCATCTCCAAGACAGGACTGAAAGAGTCCCCTGCCTGCAGCCTTGGAGAAGTCGCTGCCAATCAGTTTAGACAATACTGAGCTAGATGGACCAATGGTCTGACTCAGTATAAGAACCAACATGGTATAGTGGTTAGAGTGCTGGACTAGGACCGGGGAGATCCGAGTTCAAATCCCCATTCAGCCATAATACTTGCTGAGTGACTCTGGGCCAGTCACTTCTCTCTCAGCCTAACCTACTTCACTGGGTTGTTGTGAGGAGAAACCTAAGTATGTAGTACACCACTCTGGGCTCCTTGGAGGAAGAGTGAGATATAACAAAATGTGTGTGTGTGTGTGTGTGTGTGTGTGTGTGTGTGTGTGTGTGTGTATGGCAGCTTCTGATGTTCATCCACAAAGTTGTTATCCAATGCTGGGATATGACGAGCCTTAAAAGAGATGTTGCGTTTCAGGCATAAAAGAACACATTTCCTCACTAAAGGCATGATCCTTGGTAACTTAGAAGACTGGTTATTGACGTGTTCACAACCACAAGGTTGTCATACAAAAACAGCACTGCTTTTTTGGCCAACACTTGCATCAATATCACCATCAATATAGGAAAGAATTCCAAAAAAGTCAGGTTTCTTGGTACACCCAAGGAGACCCACTCAGAAGGCCAGTGAGCAGCACCACAGTCTTCACCAGTAAAGGCTGAAGCCCGCGGAACCAGCGGAGTCTCTTGCACTTGAAAGCTCTTCTCCCAACAGATGGAGCCCCTCCATAATGCAACTCTGCAATACTGTTCCAGAAACTCCGAGCATACGGCCATGTCCTCATGAAACCCCTGGTAATAGCCGGGCTCTGTGATGCAGCAATTTAAGTTGTGCCATGGGTGGATAATTGCAATAACAAAATGCTCTGCCTGGGGCCGCTACTCTACAAATGAAATTAAGCTGGCTTGCAAGGACCTGAAATTCTCGAAGTGTTGCTTTCTTCCTGGAAAGGAAACTGGAGACAAGGTCCCTCAAAACAACACCTTTAGTCTCTTGCAAATGAGACATGCCAAGATGGGAATCCAGCTCAATCCCCCAAAATTGTAAAGTGGACCTTTCCATATTCTTGGGCACCAAAGGGACTCCTCGCTCTGCCATGAGCCAATTGGAACATAGGAAGCTGCCAAATACCAAGACAGACCATTGGTCTATCTAGCTCAGTATTGTCTACACAGACTGGCAGCATCTCCTCCAAGGGTGCAGGCAGGAGTCTCTCTCAGCCCTATCTTGGAGATGCCAGAGAGGGAACTTGGAACCTCCGGCTCTTCCCAGAGCGGCTCCATCCCCGAAGGGGAATATCTTACATTGCTCACAAATCAAGTCTCCCATCCATATGCAACCAGGGTGGACCCTGCTTAGCTAAGGGGACAAGTCATGCTTGCTGCCACAAGACCAGATCTCCTCTCCTTTGCACTTTGCAGAGTGCTTACTCACAAACTGAAGAGTTGGGAGGGCCAACAAATAGAAAACCATCCAAAAAGTACAAAACTCATGAGTGAAACACCATTGCAGAGAAGTGCTGAAACTTTCGAAGGTGGAACAAGAAACTGAGCAGCCCATGGGGAGGGCCTTATCAAAGAAATAAGCCCCATTGAACCTAACGCCCAGCAAATTTATTTATTTTATTTTATTAACATATTTATAGACTGCCCAAAACTTATGTCTCTGGGAGGTTTACAATAAATAAAAATCCTCTGGGTGCACAAGTAGTAGCCAGAAAGTGGATATCATATCACATTTAGCCATTAGTGCCTCCGGCCCGCACTGGCACACAAGGGATACTGCCGCATCATAGGAAGCTTACTTGACTCAGCAAAGGTCCGGGCCAATAAAGTCATTCTCCAAGTCCCCACATCGGTGGGATAAATGCTGAATCAGGTGAAACTCCCCAGGTACTTTCTTTGGAACAACCCCAAAGGGGAAATTCTAAGACTGAACAGAGGAGGGTTCGAGAAAGGCCCAGCCACTCTACTGGCTTCGACTTCGTTGAAAATCTTCACCCGAATCCCATCCTCTAGCCCCTCAACTGATTTAAGGTTTCTGGATAAACAAAATGGCCTAGGGAGCACATAAGGGATTCTGAACCCATCTCTAAAACTTTCAAAAATATAAGGAATTTAGACAGCACCTCCAGTTGCACCAGCATTGGAGAAGCTTCCCCTTTTGGCAGTGTGTTGCATGCCGCACCCACCTAGAAGCAATTAACTGCAGAGTGGGCTTTCCCACAGTGGGAACATTCATGCTTGCACTCGCAGGGGGAGTAAGAAATTTTATCAGTAATATTAAACTCATGTTAGCAGACTGTAGTGAATGTATATCACTTAATGTGGCCAAATTTTGTGCAGCAGCAGTCAAGATTAGATCTAAATTGTTTGAGTAAATGGTATTAGAATGATTTTGTTTAAAAGTATTTTTTCTTCTTCTTCCCCTTTTTTTGTATTCTGTCAAACAAGTTGTATTGTTCTGTTTCTGTTATGGGTCATTGACCGTAATAAAGATTCATTCATTCATTCATTCTTAAACTTCCAGCAAACCAACTTCCCTGGTTCCCTAGGCGTCCCTTCCTTTCCCACCTCTGCCTTCCAGTAAGGGCCCCAGGCTGTGCCAACCAAAAGCATGTGGCCACTATCTGCCCTCTTGCCCTCCGAAGCCATATTGTGAGACATGGACCACAATTCATTGTCTTTCCTATCCAATGGAACGGCCCCATCCACTACACAACACATGCAGAAAAGTTTGTCATAAGCCATCCATTCCACTAGAGTACAGCACAAGGTGCCTCGCGGAGAACACCTTATGGTTCAAACAGAAGAGTCCTCCATTTGAGCAAGCTTCCTCCAGATGTTGGGCCACTCTTCTGGGGCTGTTTATAGCACAGAGTTAGAGCAGGCAGTAAGGAAGGCAGTGTTCCACATCAGCTCCAGATCCAACAACATCTGGGGACCTGATAGCCCCTGGAGTAATCCACACTGTTCAGTGGGAGTGAAACAGATTCAGTTTATGGGTCTCATTTGAACTGCCAGATGGCAACAAAGCCAAAATTGTTGCCACATTGCTCTTCTGGTTGACAGACATCTCAAAGAGATGTTACCGTACATTCAAAAAAACAATCTGTATTTTGCAATAAATGAGATCTATAACCAATATTCAATTACAACTAGATTTAAAGGTAATTTTATTCCATTATTTAGATGATTTGGAATTGGTTGGTAGTGTAAAATGCTTGATTGTGCAACTAGTAGGCACAAAATGTCTTACAGTAAGGAACTGGAGAACAAAAATCCTCCTATTAGAATTTGATTTGAAAAGAAATGAGATCTTTTAGTACAGTACAAATTGTCAGAATGTGTCAAGGTAACCATAAATCAGAGTCATATCTATAACATGGCTACCATTTTTAATTTTTATTGACAGAAGTAGGATTGACTATAAAAGACCTGGAAGACTGTGGGCTATTTTTAATACAGTTTAAAATCTGGTTTTGTCTATGGTTCAAATGGGACAAAGAAAAAATACATGAAGTTGTGTGTGGGATAAACATACACACACACACTTAAAAAACACAAAAAGATCAATTAAAAATAAGTTCAGAAATTATCAAATTTGCTACAAAAACAGTAAGATAAATCTAGACTCTCTCTCTCTCTCTCCACACACACACACACACAATCTAGATTTATCTTATTGTTTTTGTAATGTGAAAATTTGATAATTTCTGAACTTATTTATAATGGATCTTTTTGTGTTATTTTAATTGTATATCTCTTTCTGAAAAATAAATGAATTTTAAAATGTTTAATTACTATAGTAGTAGTCCTTGCCTTCAGGAAACCCTTTCTACATTGGCTTGTCTGCCACAAAATCCCTGAATGTCTGCTGAAGATCTTCAAACACTATAGAACATTCTGGAGCATGTTCTGGGCTGCACAAAACCTTCCTGTGGAGTCTGGCTGGGCCTCATTATTCCCCTGGGTACCCCGCAGAACACAACAACACTCTCCTGAAATTGCATATTGCCAAAGAAGATCTGTAATGGTGAGAAAGCTGTTTTTCTAAGAAGTACACCATCATTTCTCTTCTCATTGGGGAACCTCTGATAAACTTCCAAGGAACTCCAGAATTCCCTGAAACACAGTTTGATAACTTCTGAATTAGTGTATCAGAAACATATTACAAAGCAGCAATACAAAATCTAAATGTAGCCTCAACTGCCTATCCAAAAGGGATTTTGTACAGCTGTCACTACAATGAAAGATGCAAGCAGAAGTGCCAGCTCTAATTATCATTGCATAGACGCAAAATGCTTTCTGGTGGGCTTTAAATCCAGGTGAAAGTCTCTCCTGGGTGGACTCGAGCAGGGTAAGTGTGCGAATGAGTTGATTTACCCCCACATAACTTTGCACGTCACCATATTTAAGCTTCTGCAGCTATTCAGAAAAGCAGAGCAAAAACACTCCGCCCGAATGGTCCTTATTGCTGTCCCACCCAATCATAAAATGGTTATGTACTGGGTCAGTTCCCTAGGGTAAATTAGAGCAGCAGTTTTAATCCAGGAAGAAATAAACACCCATTGGAAAGAGTTCCACAGAGAGATTAGAGCAGCTGAGTATCAGCAGGATAAAATGTATTGCCCTGCTGGTCAGAAACTGAAGATAGAAGGAATTGCCTTCTACTGAGTCAATCTGTGTCCAGCCAGACTGGTACTCTCCACGCAGACTGGCAGCAGCTGTCTGGCTGAGGTCTTTCCCAATCTCACTTACCTGCAACTCTTTTATTTTTTAGAAATCCCAGAGATCTTATGCATGTAGAGCGTGTGCTCTACCATGAATCTATTGTTGGAGATTCAACTCCAGATGGCATCAACCTTTTTTGCACCAGTATCTCTAATGACCACTAGGGGCATTGGGAGTACAGATAGTCAGTTAGGGTCTCCTCTTTTCTGTTGATCTCTGCCTCTTTGACTCCTCTTTTGATGGAGTGTACTCAGGAACTTCCTGGGGATGACTTCCTCCTCCTCCTCTTCCTCCTCCTTCTTCACAGAATGCTTCTAGCTCTCTTTCTCTCTGACCACCATATAGCCAGCAGATAGATAAAGGTCTTTTCTATAATCATGTAGTTCTGAATGAAGTAGATTAGTTTAATCTTACATGAATCTCCACGTTTATCATTTATAAGCTGTTGCCCATGAGACTCTGTTAACTTCTGCTGTAATGGGAGTGAGTTAGCTCCTGAAATACTCTGCTATATAAGTAATTACACCCAACATCTATGCACCCTACAGAATATCGCTCAAAGAGCAGGGGGGCAAGGAATCTTTCAGTAAGGGAAACAGGAACTTTTTCACTGGTTTGGCTATAAGTTGTACAATAGTAAAACTTCTTATGGCAAAGCAGGGTTCTCATTGCACATGCATACATTTTAGTCCCCCTTGGAAAAACTCTGGGTTTTTTAGGACTGTCATCTGATAAAAGAAATTTTAGTCAATCAGTCATACGAATTTGAATATATTGTTTTATTCCTAAATCTGCATCATTGTGTAAGACTAGAACAATGTAACTGATGAAAATATACTTTATTATTAGTTTTTAGATGACGCAGGCACAAGTCACAGCAGGCACTCTCTTAGAAGCATTCCTCTGTGAGAGAAAAAGAAATAATCTTACAAGATAGTAGGCTAGTTAAAACAATCATCAAAATTAGGGTAGGAGGCAGGTTATGCTGGTTTTACATGATTGTGTGAATTCACAAAAATCCCTCCAGCTCGGGTTCCTCAAAGCAGGCTAACCCAGCTTTCCTACCCTGCTCTTAACCTAGGTAAGAGGAGAAGAGAGATCTCCTACCTTGTTTCTCTGTGTGAACCCATTCACCTCTTCTACCCAGCCACAGGGACCCAAAAGGTCCGGCCTTGTGTGGAAACAACAGAGAGCTAGGGCTACAGGGGCTGCCTTCTATGGACATGCCACTCTGCAAAGCACACTCTATGATCCTGAAGCAAGCAGGGCTGGGTATGCCTCCTGTTTCTTCATGGCAAATCAGAAGGCAGCTGTTGGTATCATGAGGCTTTCCAATCTGTGGGAATGCAAAGCATGCTGGGAAGCCATTCTAGGCTTCAGAGAATGTTCTATGCTTGCAAGTCCCAATTTTGACAATGGACAGCATGCCTAGCTTGATTGTGTGTTTCTTGACCCAAACAGAGATTCTGGTCATGTGCTGCTAATGAGGTCGGAACTCTCTAACCCTCCAACCTATCCTCAGATTGTCATGTGAACTGTCCTAATGTATCGCAACCAAAGTTTTTGTATTAAATTACTGCTGCCTGATTAACCAGAGGCACCTAGCTGAATGGAGCATTTTAATCAATTAAAACCTAATTAATTGACTGATTTCTCAGTTATTTTATGAACATGGTTTCAGAGCAATGCCAACCTGATGGGTTTTTTAAAATTTTTAAAAAATGTAATTTGTTTTGTTTTGTTTTTATTCTACTTTGTATTTTATTTGTTTTATTGTGTTAGATTTTATATTACTGTTATTGTTTTACTGTTGTGAGTCGCCCTGAGTAGTATTGTACTGGAGAGGTGGGATATAAATATTTTAAATAAATAATTAATAAATTGTTGCCACTAGCCTGTGCAGAAATATGAAATGCTAGTTAGCAGCACACATACACAAGAACTTTTGATTATCATTAGTCTACAAGAAGACTCTTAACCCTGGATGCTGATTCCTCAAAATATGAGAGGGAGTCCAATATTTGATGATATGTAACATGCCTCTCAGTACATTTGAAGGCATGTCACACTGTGTTTTGACATAAGGGTGCCAAGGTCTTGGTGGTGTGTTGCAGCCAACAAGCCAGGCTGTCATATGCCTTTCACTTCACTATGATCCATGCAATGATATGGAAAGCATGATAGGTATGGATGGAAACCCAACAAGAGCCAGGTCCATATTGGAAGAGCTGCCAAAGTTAAAATAGCAAAATGCAAAGACAAATTTTGTGGTCTTTTTAACACTGAGATGTGTGTACATGCCGCTATTTTATTTTAAATTTAGTATGACAGAAAGCTTCAGAATTTTGTGCTATGCAGAAGAGCAATCTGTGGTTCCAAACACAGTGGCTTACCTGTAAAATCTTTTCTTAGGTATGGATACAATCACATTCCTTCAGCCATCTATATAAAGCAACGAGTTAAGACACAATTATGAATGCTTTAATGGAAATGGTACAAAGTTTGTTGAGCACAGAATACTTAAGAGGCAAACAAAATAAAGGAAGTCGAGATCCTGTAGAAAATGACTATAAAACAAAATATCCACCGGTAGACATGTACTTAGGCAAGCAGTTAATACATGTGGAGTTTATACAACACAAATCTTTCATCTATTTAAGGCACAGCTTCCAGATTTGATACACTGAAACTGACTAATCTCTGTAAGTAGGTGACTTGTCATAGGTATTCATTTGCATGACATGTGCACTGAAATCCAAATCTCAATTCAAGAATGAAAATCTGAGATGAGCTCTCTGCTTTTATACACTCTGGCAAGGTTGACTTGGAATGATCCAAGAATGAAACTCTGACCTAAGCTGTTTGCTTTTATAAACCCTGGACGTGTCTGCTTTGAAATTCCAGAAGACTGGCATCTCTTCTCCCCCAAGGTACAGCTTTTTGTTCCATGCTGACCTTGAAAGATACATTCTGACAGGAATATTTGAGTATCTGGGAACATTTGCTACCTCACAACCAAAACAGTCAGGCGAGGTCAGATCGGGAGGAAATAAGGTCAATCGATAAGAGTTTGATCCAATAGAACTAACTGAAGTCTGCATCTATGTATAAATAAAGGAGATATCTTAATTCACCAAATATTTCTTGATACAGCTAAAAAGTATCAGTACAAGAAATCAGTACTACCGTTTCGGCTCAGAATAGACCATCTTAACCCAAATATAAGACAGCTGCGTATTACTACTAGATATTTCAGAGATGGCTTATTGTGTTTTGTTTTCCTGGTTTGGCACCAGAAATGGCAATGAAGGGACAAAAGCGGGACAAAAGCAACCACCCATGTCCAAATGTCCTTTTCATTCTGACTGAATGAACACAGTGAGGCGCTTCACACGACACGTGCGAAGTGCCTGACGGGATTCTGTGGGGAGAGCAGGCTTAGCCCACATTCCCCGCAGATGAGCAGCTGTACATAGCTGGGCGGCCAGGTCGGCCACCCACACGGCTGCCGGCTCCGTCACAGAGCCAGCGGGGGCTGTGAGGATCGGGGGCCACGCAGCCCCCAGAAGTTCCAGGATGTCCCGCATGAGCGGACAGGGCATCTTGGAGAGACTCCTGAGCCTGGGAGGCTGGCTGCAGCCTCCTGGTCAGGGGTCTACTCATGTGTTGCCAGGCGCTGCGGTGACACAAGCAAAGAAATGAGGTTAATGGAGTGCTCGCTCTGTTAACTTCATTTAAGGGGAGAGGTTCTCGGCGGGCTAGCCGCCTTGGGAGCACCAGGCTCAACCGCAAGCCTGGTAGTTCCCACAATTGATGGAAAGTGGGCTAAGCTCCCTTAGCCTGCTTTCCGTCGATCGTGGGAATAGCCTCAATGTATGACATAGGCAAGGAAACCTCTTCAGCTGAGTCTCTGAAGTGCCCCTCCAGATTGGAGATTTGATGGAGTATTATGCAGCACCACTACAGTGTGGGGACCCTTTAATGCACAGTCACAGAAGTGTGTTCTAGGTGAGGAGACCAACACTTATCACTATGCTGTGAAAAGCTTCAGCTGCTTGTTTGTTTATTGTTCAAATTATATACCACTTTTCATTAAAATAATCTCGAAGCAGTTTACAATATAATTAAAACAATGCATATTTAAAATACAAAAGTACAGATAATATAAATATACATATAATATCTCTATTTAAACATTTAATAACCCATTAAAAACAATACTACATAAAACACAACGCAGCAGCAGTAAAAGCAATACTTTAATTTAAAAGCCTGGGCGAAGAGCCACATCTTTACTTCCCCCCTAAAAACTGCCAATGAGACTGAGGAGCAGATGCCAGCCAGGAGAGCATTCCAAAGCCTCGGGGCAATGACTGAGAAGGCTCTGTCCCACATGGTCGACAACTGAGCCTCTCTCACCGTCAGCACACGGAGCAAAGCCCCCTCCGATGATCTTGTCAAGCAGACAGAAATCCATGGGAGCAGGCAGTCCTTCAGATATCCAGTGCTTTAAAGGACCTTGGATTGGACCTGGAAACAAATTGGTAGCCTGTGCAGCTCTTTCAGAATGGGTGCAATCTGATCCCAGCGGACAGCTCTGGATAAAATCCTAGCTGCCGCATTTTGCACTAGCTGCAGTTTCCGAATATTAGCCAACTGTTTTTTTTCCTGGTGAGTTGACAACCGTAATTCTAGGTAGCAATATCAGTGTATATGGTGAAGCAGTGTAGTGAGAACCAAGAGACCCGACAAATACCTCACTTGAATGACAGATGCACCCTAGAACTTTACTCGGAGTCTTCTGTAATGTGCTAGGCTCCATGGAATCCTTGCACCTTACAAAGGATTCTGGGCGTACTCTCTAGGGCACTCACCCAGTTTACCTAGAGTGCTGACCAGGTCTGTTAGGCTTCATACAGTGTGCTCTAAAACACATTGAGACTATTCCCATGATCGACGGAAAGCGGGCTAATGTCGATCAGGGGAACCATCGGGCTCGCAAGCTAGCCCAGTGCTTCCAAGGCAGCTAGCCCGCCTAAAAGACCCTCCCCTTAAATGAGGTTAATGGAGCGAGCATTTTGTTAGCCTCATTTATTTGCTCATGTGTCACCGCGGCACGCGGCAACACATGTGTAGATCCCCAACTGAGAGGCTGCAGCCAGCCTCCCAGGCTCGGGGGTCTCTCCAGGATGCCCCACGTGCTCGCACAGAGCATCCTGGAACTTCTGGGGGCTGCACGGCCCTTGATCCCTGCAACCCCCGCTGGCTCCATGACAGAGCCGGCAGCCGTGTGGGCGGCCAATCCAGCCGCCCAGCTACGAGCAGCTGCTCATCTGCAGGGAGAGCGGGCTAAGCCAGTTCTCCCCGCAGAACCCCATCAGGCACTTTGCACATGTCATGTGAAGCACCTCATCCAGTGCTTCCCTTCAGTTGCACATTGCCGGAGAAATTTGTAGCTTCTAAGGAATCCAGAATTCCCTGGAAAACATTTTAAAAACTTTTGACCTAGAAGCCCTCTTCAGACATCACTTTCTAATGTGTACAATCTGTGTGCGTGTACAGATCTGGACACACATACAACTATTCACATCTTATGTTCAGTGCACATGCAGTAGTATACTTCCTAGATGAACCGTGCATTTGAGGGAACCTGTACCCAGGTTCCTTTTCAAAATGAACAGATGTGCAGTCATTCACACAAAAACATATACATTTGTACAGGACACATATACACACACAAAATGTAATGTCTGGTTACGGCTAGAGTTTGTAGAGGATTTCTCATAACCTTATCCCCTTCCTCACTAAAGATTGTCCACCTTTGGGCTTTCTTCCCTCTGAATCCAAGACTTATACCCTTTTCCCTTTTCTCCCAGTGGAACACACACACACACCACAACAGGTGTAGAAAGTTTCCTTGTCACTGGTTCTTCCAGATCTTGAAAGAAAATTATGGTTGGCAAGTTATTGCTTAGTCTCACTAGCATCTTTAAGAGCTGGGAACCCATTGGTTGTGATTCAGTGAACCACATTTGCAAACACAGGTTTGTTGCATATAGCAGGCAAAATGCTGCATTCTATGGCTAACAATGAGAAACATCTGGCTGGGTTCATTTATTATTATTATTATTATTATTATTATTATTATTATTATTATTAATTAAAACTTTTATACCGCCCTTCCAAAAGGCTCAGGGCGGTTTACATTAAAACACCATTAAAATCAGTTAATAATTAAAACAAAAATTATAAAGCATAAAACAATGATTAACAATTAAAAACATCATGATATCGATACATTAGATACATTAGATTGCCCCCCCACCCGTATTTGCTGTCACAAAAGGAAATTCGGTTGTAACCTCTGTGTGGCCACTAGTTTATTTCTAAGAAGTTACATGAGTTTGTCTGAGAGTAACTGCTACAGCATCCTTCCAATGTCCCATTATGGAACAAGTGGCAACTGCACTAGAGTAAGTCATATTTGCTGCAAGATGAATTGTTAGGTCAAGTCAGATCAAGATAAGTCTATTGCTGAATGGGCAATCACAATATAAACTGCATGAAAACAGAACATATCCAGATCCTAAGAATCACGCAGTCCAATCAACAAACTAACTTTAATACTTCCATTTAAAATGATATGCATATCCATGTTTATCTAGAAGTAAGTCCCACTTTGTTCAATGGGTCTTATTCTCAGGTAAGTATACGTAGGATTGTGGCCTTAGACCAGGGCTGCTCAGCTTCTGTCCACCTGCAGCAGCTCCCATAATCCCTGACTATTGGCCACTGTGGCTGGGGATTTAGGGAGTTGTAGTCCAAAAACAGCGGGGGGGCGGGCGGCGCTATGTTGAGCAGGCCTGCCTTAGACAGTGTGATTCATTATGCAAACTAAAAATTGTTGCATCAGCAAACAAATACCTAAGATGAAGCATGTCAGATGCTGAACTGGTACAATGGCTTCAGACTTGATATGTTGCAGCACCTCAGGCAGAGAACGCTGAACAAGCATCTATCTGGCTTGACTGTAAGAATCTGTAGCATATTCCATTACAAGCCAAATGGCTGTGGGCATTTTGCTGTTAGTATATGTGATACCCGCCACCATCTGCAAGACATTTAAAGTATACAACCTGCCATTGCCCATGAACACTTTCTTTGGGAGAGTTATCCATTACAAACACATGGCCTTCCGATAACCTCCATCAAAGGGGCACACTCAAGGCCCTTTCCAAGAACATACCATTTTGAAACACCCAGTCCTTGAGCAAAGAACCATCTGCCACCATCTCCTTCTTCATGGTGAACTTCTCCTGTTATAGAAAACCAGGCAGCTATCCCATGTATAGTCTCCAAGTCTGTCTCCAAATGGGGTTTTATTATTCCAGCTTGGTAGAAACAGAAGTGACATCTTCTCAGTTAAAAGAATTATTGAGAGTCTTGTGATATGTGTAAGATCTTGTGTAGTACTCACACAGAATAACTCCAGGCAGACACAGAGCTCTTAACAAAGCATGTTCATTGAGTAACAAACACATGAAGAGGTCATTCTCATGACCGGGCGAGTGGGGCAACAGGCAGGCAGTGGGGAAGGCAGCAGCAGCTTATCTTCCCCACAGATGATCTGGATAGAGTGGCTGGGTGGGCGGATCACACGCCCAGATGAGCAGCCAGTGCTGACACATGATCAAGTAAACGCAGATAAGGGAGCATTTGCCCCTTAACCTCGTTTATGAGGAGTGCTCCCTAGGCGGGTTTGCTGCCCTAGGCTGGTCTTGGCTGCTTGTGAGAACAGCCTCTGATAACAGATACATCAGTTTGGCAGGTTCGACATTCTCCAGGACGCTTTCCAGATTAGACGCTACAACAGCGGTAGTTTACTTTGGCTTGATAGGATTGTATTGAAACTGTAAATAAAGGGTGTTGCACAAATATTGCTCCCACTAGCAGGGGGAGCAATATTTTCTAACTTGTGCAAACCTCCTACAACTGGAAAATACAGCTCTTTTTGTTAGAGGTTGTTGATTTTTACCCACAATAGGTAAAACAGCAGAGCACTAAGGAATGAGCACACACTCCAGTTACAGTGTAGGTAGCAGAGGATGGTTTGGATATTGCAGCTATTTAGAGAAAAGACATGGAGATCCTTGTGTGACTAAACACTAAACATTTATTAGTTAAATACACTTAGATAGGAAAGACCTATCTCTAATCTAAAGGACTACATGGTGGATAGGTAAGAAGAGAGAGAGATGTTTCCATCTGCTCTCTAGGAGGAAAGGAAGGATTGTGACTCAGCACAGGAAGTGCTGCAGAGTCAGTTCAGGGGTCATAGAGTAGGGACAGATAGGGAGACCCTGACTCACTGTCTCTACTCCCAATGCCCCTAGTGGTCATTAGAACAGTTGGTGCAAAAGGTCGATGCACTGGAAGTTCATCTCCAACACTTTTTCCTTTTTTTGCAACGTTGTAGCACTGTAACGCAAAGATAAAACCTGAAAGAAGGCATTGGAAATGTGAACAACACCCTCACTGATAGCTTGGGGATTGCAATGTCGAAACACAGGCAGTACGGAAGCACACTTAACAGACATGCAGTGAAATTGTTGTAGCGTGGAATCTGGAAAGAGCCCAGTAGAGTGGAACCTAACTTCAGATTCATCATACAATTCAAATATATCTCACAAGATGGTATAAACAATTTATCTTCCTTCCTTCCCCCCTCCTTGTTTTGTTTAAAACAGATCATATCCAAATAGAACAGTGGCTTAACAATGTTCTAGGGAACATGCAGGTCAGGAGTTCTTAAAGTTGGGTCAGTTGTTGGTCTAC
Source organism: Hemicordylus capensis (assembly GCF_027244095.1). NCBI lineage: Eukaryota > Metazoa > Chordata > Lepidosauria > Squamata > Cordylidae > Hemicordylus > Hemicordylus capensis. The sequence goes on along the minus strand of NC_069660.1, from coordinate 277,474,506 downwards.
AAAGCCATCCAAAGCTCTAAGTTTGAGAATCCCTGCCTTAATGAGAACAAGCACCATTATCAGCAATGGTGGACAAGCTTCTCTGTAAGATAGCTTGTCTAGAAGTTCCAATCTTCCCCTCCATGGTCAGTCACAGTCTTAGAGGTCTTCTAGGTTGCATTCTCTTTTCAAAAGGGCAAACAGTGAGATCAAGCAACACTCCAGCTAGAACACTCCCCAGAAACCTCTGCAACACACAAGAGTTTCTTTGCAGAAAAGTCAATGTGGAAAGATTCCTGGAAGGTAGACAGTTCAAAAACTATTGAGTTAGAGCACAAGACTATATACTACCAACCATATAGTATGTGAGAGAGTGTTCAGCAAAAGGCTGAATTAAACTAAAGAATAGTAAACAATTCATGAAAAATTTAGAACAGACCTGAAAGAGACATAGGGCTGCCAACTAGGGACTTTTATAGAGGGCATGCAACTATTTGGGGGATGAATCAACATTTTTTGCATTAGGAGGAATAGAGACTATTTGGGGGGACCAAACAATGTTTTTTGCATTTTTTGTGGTGTCCTAAGTTCTGGGGAGCAGCTACAATATTTTGTTTGCTCGGAACACCTTCCTACTTACCATCCATCCAGTGGGGAAACCAGAATGGAGGTTCTGCTTCAGTGGCAGGTTGAAGAGCCACGTGATGCAGGAGCACAGATAGGTGGGCCCGGCAGGTGAGGCTTGCTTCCTTCATGTGGTGGCAGCAGTGGTGTCAGTGAGAAGTTAGCAGTTAGCTAACTAAGCTACCCCTGCTGAGTAAAAACTAATTTTACTCAACGGCTAATTGTTGCTAGCTGCCCAGAGATGTAAGTTTGGACAGGGTATAAATTAATTAGATAGATAGATAGATAGATAGATAGATAGATAGATAGATAGATAGATAGATTAAAAAGGCACCTTTTAAGGGACGTGCATCCCTTTTTAGGGATGTGCACTAACCTGTTCATGCACAGGTTCGAGGCCAAACTAGTTTGGACAAGGTCCAAACAGGTTCAGTGCCGTGGGGAGGAGAGCAACGAGCAGGATCTTTTAAAAATGGGAGAGGGCACAGATCCTTACCTGCTCTCCACCGCTACGTGCGGCTTCCTGTGGTGACGGTTAGGCGTCCTCAATCCGTGCACATCCCTACACCTTTTAAAGCGGTGAATCTCTTCTCGTGGTGAATCTCATCCAGACTTTCTATCTAACAGTACCCGAGAAAACTGCCAAATATTGTTGGAAGATATCATTCCCCATGTGTTTCCAACAGGAGAGTTTTTCCGCATTGTCTGGCAAATTAAACAATTGGTCAAAAGAACAATCTTTTTCATGTTTTATTTGACCACTTCCATTTGAAGAACGGGAGCTTGGTTTTAGAACGTGTTTAGTTCTTACTAGGGTTGTGCACAAAGTGTGCACATCTGGGGAAGCAGAGAGCCGGCACTTTAAAAGGAGGAAGGCAGGTTTTACCTGCCCCTCCATTGAAGCTCCGTTGCCCACTGCCACCCGAGAGTGACACTGTTTGTATGGAGCAGCTGGGCTCTCTGTTTGCCGGCTACGTTTGCTTAGGAACAGGAAGTTCCCTGTTCCCAGCCAGAAATGGTGTCTGAACATGTGCAGATGCCACCTTGAGTGCTAAGTTTTGCTGATTAATCACAGTGATTGCAAAACAGGGCAAGAAATGAGAATTATTCCTTTCTAATGCCATGCCCACAATCCCTCTATAAACACATCTCATCATATTTGGGCCTCAGAGGTTTTTGCATAAGAATAATCATATGAGCCAATTTCTCATAGGATTATGGCAATACTTAATTACATAATACTTGCAAATGCTTAACAAATAATTTGCAGAGCTATGTCAGTACTAAGTATCATTGTTACTTAGAATACACCGACTAGAATACACAAATTGATTGATTTTATTCACTGGTTTAGGAAATGTACAGGTTCCAATAAATCAGCAGTTGGGGGTGGTAAACATATATGTTTGGACATTATAAGAATGGGCTCTTTTCCTATTTTCTACATAGCTTTTATTGTCTAACAAATCTAATACAGGTGGCCCTTGTTATTTGCGGGAGTTCCATTCTCGCCTATAGGCGTGAATACAGAAACCACAAATAACGAAACCTTACCTCTAGGGGAATGGTTCCTGCACACACAAAAAGGCTAGAACTGAGGGGAGGGGGAGACCCTAAATTAGAGAAAAAAGTAATCTACCTTGCTTGCTAGGTACCCAGCTCTACGACAATGCCCCCGAACCCCCCCCCCCCAAAGCCACAAAATGGCTCTGCATTGTAAAATGGTGCCAGAAATGACATTGGAAGACATTTCCAGGTCATTTCTGGCCACTCAAAACTGCCAATAGTAGAATTTTAGCCTATTTTTTATACAGCAGATAAAGAAACTGGGTCTCTAAGATCCGTCCTCAGATACTGTGGTCATTGAAACCATGGATAAGGAGGGCCACCTGTATAAACATTATAATACAAAGGTTTGGTATAAAAGGCTCTTCTTGGAAAAGAAGAACAAGTTTACATTGAAAAGGCTTGCATCAAAATAAATGTATAAATTAAAACAGATCTTATTTGAAAATAAACAATCAGTAATAATCAATAAATGCTCAAGGCTTGGAACCCACCCATCACCCACCCCCGTTAGCATGTTACATACAGTGATCAATCCAGAAGTGTCCATATGAAAAAGGTATTGAATTGAAAAGTTACTGAGACCGGACAGAAGTATCTCCTCTTCCCATTGAAACTTCAGCGTTTTCCAGACTAGCTGCTCAACAGCAGCAAAATGCCTCCATTCAGGCAAGTCACATTGAAAACGTAAACATCAGGGAGAGCAGTCTTGCAGCAACTAACAACCTGAAAAAACAGCAACTTTCTTACACCGAATATATGATGCCCTAGCTCTATATCGCAGCAATTAAATTCGAGACAAAGCATTGGCAATGTAAACGGCACCCTACTGTCTGCATAGGGACTGCGGTGTCACAATGCAGGAAGTGTGAAAGCACACTTCCGAGATCCGACATGCCCCTGTTTCAGGGTCTAATCTGGAAAACGCCCAGATAGAAACATAGGAAGCTGTCATATTCTGAGACAAACCATCTATCTAAACTATAAACTATCTAGCTCAGTATTGTCTACAAAGACTGGCAGCAGCTTCTTAAAGGTTGCAGGCAGGAATCTCTCTCAGCCCTATCTTGGAGATGCCAGGGAGAGAACTTGGGACCTTCTGCTCTTCCCAGAGTGGCTGCATCCCCTAAGGGGAATATTTTACAGTGTTCACACATCAAGTCTCCCATTCATATGCAACCAGGGTGAACCCTGCTTAACTAAGGGGACAAGTCATGCTTGCTACAAGACCAGCTCTCCTTTCTCCTCAGAGATTCCTGCCAGAGCTCCTTCAACAGATTCGAACAGATTTCAACCACGCCCCCCTCCCCCGGCTCCTCAAGGTTCTGTTTGTAAGATAGATTCCTCTCCTGATGAGCAGTTCTTCAAGCCACTCTCCATGCCTGGTAGAAACTCTTTTACTACACTAGGTAAAAGTCACTAAAATTCTTGGGAACCCTTGACTTCCTAGAGAGAGACTCCAGCCTATAGCACTGGTGGCATACCATCTGGGAAGCTGTACACAGAACTGTGTGTTCCTAGTTCTAATCCTGTCACTATGCACACCTGGACTGTTGTTCTATGAAGGCAATACCCCACCGGTATATTGTCAGATTAGGAAAGGGGAGCAATTTTACTGCCAACCACTTGAAGCCCATGCTCATATCCCTCTTTTGGTCATCTTCTATGCCTATTCCTATCTGCACAGCTTTTCTCCAGTGTTATAAACATATGGAGATTCTCTTCACCCTCCATTTCTAAACAGTGACTTAGAGAACTGCATGGATTTTTAATAGCTGTTCAGCAAAAATGATAGCAGTACTCTTAAGTCCTCAAGCATGGGAGGTATTCTCTCTGAATGTGCACCACTGTACCTTTTTCTACAGCTGAGTGAACTCCATGTTTCAATTATAGAACTTACGCACATTGTTGGGCAACAGGTCAACAGCTTGCATGCCTTTATCTCTGAGCCAATGGCATTTGCTTAGCCATAAATCCAGAGGTGCTATAGTTGCTGATAGCCACCCACACAGCTCTGTTACGTGGTTAGAAAAGATATGCTTTGATGGTGTTCGTTTCTCAAAGCAGATCTTTTCAACACAGAAGATTCAGTTCTGCAGAAGGAAAACTTGCAAAATTTGAGATCCCAAGATACTTGGAATCTGAGAGAACAGAACAGTATGAAGCACTGAAAAATATATTCGTCTGGCTTCCCCTTCTCTTCTACAGAGAGGGAGAAATGTCCACCCAGTGAAAAATTTCTCTTTTCATAGGACAGATTGAAAAGGCAACTCTGCTAAAGATAAGGCTCCATGGGTCTTTTATTTTTCTGTGTAAAACCACTTTGAGAACTGTGTTTGAAGAGTGTGGTATATAAATATTGTTTGTAGTAGAAGAAGAAGAAAGTAGATAGGGATTGACATTCATTCTCATAGCAAACCAAAAAGACATTTCTATGTGCATGAATATGAAACCCAGGAGTGTGAAAACCATGGAAATTTTTGTTCCTGTTCATGCAAATGGAAAACCAAGGAAGGAAGAAACATGCATAGAAAAGTCCCTCATCTCACATTTCTTCCCTTTGATCTACAATTATTTCCCTGATTGCTCTCCACAGCAGCATCCTGCACCAGTTAGTGTGCACCTAGACCAACCCACAAGTCTGATTCCCATTCAAAGAGGAGTATATGCCAAACAACTACTATTAAGTGCACCAAAATACTTTCCTAGTTTCAAAAACCTCCTCAGACATTACCATCTCATGCTCTTAATCCCATTAGAATGTGTTATGTGTTAGGATTTGGGGATTATCAGCATTCTCCCCAAACTAGAATTCCCAGGATAGGAGGGGTATAAACACGTACATGTTTGCAGTGTAGGTAAGTGTACATAAACTGCATCTCTCTCCAGTGCTGAAAGATGACACTTTGCCCCCACCTCCGCAGGTGGCAATTATGACATCACCTGTGGCTTCTCTATTATGATGTGTTCTTTGTCTCTTTGGTGATGGCTATTGGCTAAAGCTCATTGATATGGAGGATGCAGAAGAAGAAACATCTCACAGGAGCAGCTTGGTTCTCATCCTCCTATCCCAAGAACATGATGGGATCATCATGGCATAGCAATTGTGCTCCTTTTAAATATACAAATGAGTGGGAAGGCTGCCAAGTAAGAAGTATCTTTAATTCTAGGACAGGAATTTGTAATGGCTGGAGATAGTTTGAAACCATGTTCATCCAAAAGATGAACAAGTATTTCAGGATCTCTAAATGCCAAATTCTTTCACTTCCTTTCTTTGCTAGGTTCTGTAAATAACATTTGCCAAGGCTTAATTCTAGAGATGGTAGGGAAAATTCTTCTATGTTGCCTGGAGAAGTATCTTCACCCTGGAAATAGATCAACTTGAACAGGAAACTACAGACAAATGGACGACAATAAGACAATCTTTTGGGGAGAATCACCTGGAAAAGCTAAGAAAAACCCCATAGATTCTCCCAAGTTTAAGAAAATACATTCATAACAAAAATCGTGATGCAAGGTAAGGAACATAACTTGTTGCAATGCTTCAGGAAAAGGGTGGTGATATTAATATCACCAACACAAAGTGCTTTATTGCTGAAGAAAGCAGCCATTTGGTTTCTTTCCTAGAGGGCAAGAAGCAACACTATCACAATGTGCTTTATTATCAGGAAATGGCTTGATCCTGACTTGAAATGCATGGTTTTCAATCAATTTAAGAAAGCAAGAAATTCATAACAAAAAGTCCGATGATAACATTGTTGCACTGTTTCAGGAAGCAGCAAGTGTAAAAGGTCGCAGGTGGTCACCACCACATGGAGGTAAATCCTTAAGAGGTAAGTCCTTTCTTTACAAAGAAAATAGCTACTTGGTTTCTTTTCTGGCCCACTGGTCTTTTCAAACTAATCACAGAACACATCTGTCATGGTTAAATGTTGATCTAACCATTTTGATTACTGTTTTGCATATTGAAAGGTAATTTTCCAGTCTACAAGTAACTGTAATCTATCTGTTCTCTCCAGAGAAAATGAGATACTTTCCCAAGGTAAGTAAAAATACACCTTTGTCTTGTATGGAAACAAACTTGTACAGAGACTGGATGGGGATGGTGGTGGCAATCTTTATCGCAGGAAATGGCTTGGTTTGAAAAGCATAAAACAATTCATGGTTTCCCAAAAGGTTATGAAAACAATACACTCATAACAAAAAGTCTGGCATGAGGTAAAGAATACCAGAATTGTTGTTTTGCTTCAGGAAGAAGGAAATGTGAAACAACACCAACATGGAAACAGACCCTTATGAAGTAAGTCCTTTATTGCTAATGAAAGTGGCTACTTGGTCTCTTTCAGTGATTAAACTTATCATTGAAACACCTATAATGGTTGTTAGTTAGTTAGTACATTTCTATACTGCCCCATACAAAAAAGTTCCTGGGTGGTTCACAATCTAAAAACAACCTTTAAAGCATTAATAAACATCCATTTTTTCATTTTAGTTGGGTTTGGGTTGTTTGTTTGACAGATTGAAAAGGATTTTTTTTTTTAAGTTAAAAAGAGTAGTCCATCCATTCGCTACAGTTTGATCACTATAAGTGCTTACTCTTCAACAGATAGTAGCCAAAAGGAAAATACTGAGGCTGTTCACAGAAGCAGCCCTACTCAAGTACAAGATCATGTGTATGCTCAGGCTGCACACAGCCAAGCAGGCACAGAGCCAGGCACCTAAAGCTCCCGACTCATGGGGGAATCCCTCAGATCACAGTACTTTGTGCTCAGTACAGTTGCACAGTACATTGTGGGATATCTGAAGGCCAGGATGCATTTTCCCAGCCTCCAGAATGCCACATGGCTTGCAGCAGCACCAGTTTGTTTGTTTGTTGATTTGATTTATACATTGCACTTCCAAAAATGGCTCAGGGTGATTTACATTAAAATAAAAACAATTAAAATCAATTAGCAATTAAAAACAAAAACTATAAAAACAACATAAAACCAATTAACAATTAAAACATTTAAAACAATTTAAAAACTCTGGAAGGCCAGGTCAATCTATAAGGCTAGGTTTTAAGGGCTCTCCTGAAAACCATTAATGAATTCAAATTATGGATTTCTGCTAGGAGTGCATTCCACAGCCCAGGAGCAGCTACAAAGAAGGCTGGCCTCTGAGTCGCCACCAGACAAGCTGGTGGTAACTGAACTCCTCAGATGATCTTAACGTGTGGTGGGGATCATGCAGAAGAAGGTGCTCTCTAAGACAACTCAGACCTAAGCCATTGTGTGGGCACAAACAATCATATCCACATAGCCATATGAAAACTAATACATTAATACATTCATAATAGCAGCTTAGTATTTTCTTTATATATATTTCACTAAGGCATACCCGTGGCTAATCCTGTGTGTGGCAGCTCTCATGAGAGTTCATGAGCAGAAGCACCTGATTGGGCAGTGGGGATTCCATATGCAGATATGGAGGAGGAACCTGTGAGAGCAGAAGCACCATGGTGATTGGGCAGTGGGGATTCCATATGCAGATAGGAGGGGCCTGTGATGGTGAAGGTCAGTTGGAATGCAACTGTTAGTGGGTAGGAGGTCTGCAAAGAGAGGGGTTGTGAAGGAGGAAAGAGCCTCTTCAGGAGAAGGAGGCTGCCACTGTGTGAATTAGATGAGGAAACAAGCTGAACAAGACCAGTTACATCAGGAGGGGTGGGGGGGACAGATAGAAGGGGAAGAAAGATGGAGGGGAAAAGCGAGTAGATGAGAGAGAGAGAGAGAGAGAGAGAGAGAGAGAGAGAGAGAGAGAGAGAGAGAGAGAAGGAAGGGTGAGGGATGGGCCTGGGCCTGTCAGTGGCCTGAGAGTAATGAGCAGCTATGGCAGCAGCAGTGAGGAGGCCGCTGTTTCTCCTGCTCCTGCAGGGAGGAGCAGAAGCGGGGTGAGGGTGAGGAGGTCTCTGGGGTTAGGGGCCTGCGGTTTGGCCAATCGGCGCTGGCAGTGCTGGCCAAGAGGGGTGAGGGGGATGGAAGCAATGGGATGGAGGATGAGGAGGAGCAGGAGCACAGCTCAGATGAGGGTGGAGAAATCTCTGAGGTGAGGGGGCTGAGGTGGTGGGGTGAGGGGAGCAATCAAGTACTAGTGTGCAGATGCTCTGTGCAGGTTAAGCAAGTAAACATTCAAATCCATATCAAATTTTCCAAAATTCCAAAAGTGGACCCCACTGATTACAAAAAGTTGATCTTATTTGCATCCCCCCACGCTCAAGAGAGTATTAAAGTTCTTTAGTAGGCTAAAAATTGGAAATCCTTATCCATCTGATAGACAGTTCTGTCAAATATTGATAATGGCTGAAGATTAAAGCAGGAGTGTGGAACCAGACACAACCAATGAGAAGAGTAGGAAAGGCCAGCTTTTCTGTTGGTCAAAGAAAAACGTGCTGCACCTTCTGAAGTCAGATGAAGTCAGTGCAGTTTACCACGGAATTCCACAACTATTGGCTAAACTGAAGCAGAAATAAATGCACATTCCTCTATATTAGGGGTGTGCATGAAAACTATTCACCTTGTGAGCCCTGTTCATTTTCAGAACTCCTGTCTGGTTCATTCCTGGGCCCATTTGGGCCCAGAGCAATCCATTTGGGGACTCATTTGGAGGATACTGACATGTTATATATGTAGGATTACATACACACACACACACACACACACAGAGTTGGGGGGAGGGGGAGGGAGGGAGTGAGCTGCAGGGGGAGAGAGGGAGCGAGCGAGCTGCGGGGGGAGAGAGGGAGCGAGCGAGCTGCAGGGGGAGAGAGGGAGTAAGCGACCTATGGGGGAGAGAGGGAAGGAGCGAGCGAGCTGTGGGGGAGAGAGGGAGGGAGGGAGCTGTGGGGGGGGAGAGAGGGAGGGAGCGATCTGCGGGGGGGAGAGGGAGCAAACGAGCTGCGGGAGGAGAGAGGGAGTGAGCGAGCTGCAGGGGAAGCCAGCGAGCTGCGGGAGGAGAGAGCGAGCGAGCTGCAGGGGGGAGAGGGAGCGAGCGAGCTGCAGGGGGAGAGAGGGAGCGAGCGAGCTGCATGGGGAGAGAGGGAGCGAGCGAGCTGCGTGGGGAGAGAGGGAGTGAGCGAGGGGAGAGAGGGAGCGAGCGAGCTGCGGGGGAGAGAGGGAGCGAGCGAGCTGTGGGGGGAGAGAGGGAGGGAGAGAGGTAGGGAGCGAGCTGCGGGGGGAGCGAGCGAGCGAGCGAGCGAGCTGCAGGGGGAGAGAGAGAGAGCTGTGGGGGGGAGAGCGAGTGAGCTGTTGGGGGGAGCGAGAGAGCGAGCTGTGGGGGGAGAGAGCAAGCAACAGCATTGTGTGGTGGGGGGATGCCACAGGCTCAGGGCACAACTGCACAGATGCTCTGTGCGGGGTCAGCTAGTGTGTGTGTGTGTGTGTGTGTGTGTATATATATATATATATATATATATATATATATATATATATATATATATATATATATATATATATGCATGCCATCAGCTCTGTTGACACTAGGAGCTTCAATGTACAAACATCTTCTGGTGTCACTTTTTTTTTTTAACCCATAACTGTGTTGGCTTGCTGTATCCCAGTGTAGTTATGGTGCATACCACGAGGCAGCTGGCTGCGCATTGAAACTTTTGCCATTGCTGGCATATGTGGTGGTAAAGCAGCAGTCTCCTTAAGCAGAAGTTTCAATTCTAAAAAGTTATAGAAGGAACTAAATTAAAAAATGCCCTCCACTCACATTCAGTCCCATGGATCCCGTTCATGCCTCAGCCTGTTTATTTTCAGAATGATTGGAACAAGGACACATGGGCATTCCATTCATTCAGAAAACACTTGTACAACACTTGTCTCTACATGGTGATTTTCCATGAAGGTCAGCATTACGGCCTGCAGGACACTAGTCAGCCATTAGGGATGTGCTCAAAATGCGATTTGGTGGCCAAATTGTGGGCACATCCCTTTACAAACAAGGGCTTACACAACCTATACCTTACTTGTGACCAAGGGAGTGGAGGAGCATCCATCTAGTGACGTTGCGCTCACACAATTTGCTCAGATTGCACAAATGCAAACTTTGTGCAAATTGTGTTACACAAAAGTAACACAAGAGTAAGCTCATTATTTCTAATGGGCTTTACTCTTATGTAATGCAATTTGTGCAAATTTTGCATTTTTACAAAACACAATTTTTATACCATTACACAAATTGTGCAACTACAGCTGACATACTTTGTGCAGTATGTAATCCAGTCTCTTCATTTTGACTTCTCAGTTAAGAACATAAGAAGAGCCCTGCTGGATCAGGCCCAGGGCCTATCTAGTCCAGCATCCTGTTTCCCACAGTGGCCCACCAGATGCCTCTGAGAAGCCCACAGGCAAGAGTTAAGCGTGTGCCCTCCCTGCTGCTGTTGCTCCCCTGCAACTGGTATTTAAATTGCATGCCAGATTACAGACATTTTATCAGAAGTGTATGGGAAATATTTCTTGGGCAGTTAGGGGCTTCTACACACATTCCAACACAGAATTAGTCACCCAATTATAGCAACTGGAATTTCACAGGTAGCTGAAATGTGTGACAATTCTGCACATTTGAGCTTTGCGATACGCAGATGTGCCAGGAATGTACACTTGGACTTCCCAGCAAATGCACACTCCACACTGAGTGAAATGCACAAGACAGTCTGCATATGAGAAGATTAGTGCAAATTCCTACATGAACACGACTTCTGAGTTGGAATTTTGGCATGAGTTTGAAGAAGTAGCTCACATCAGTTAAATTCTTCTTACTTTACAGACAATAAATTCTTCTTACTTTACAGACTTTGCTTGCCACTCATACAGCAAGCAAAGAGGGAGTTATGCCTTTTATTCACAGAATTCTTCCAGTGCCAGCAAAATGGATGTTTCGCTAGAAATATGTGAAGCATAATGCTCATAAGCCTCTTAATAAAGAACACTGTGGAAAACATAGCAGTCCATTGACAACATGTGGATGTTAGCCATTAACTTTAAAATATTACTCTTTCAAGAAGCTTACTAGAATCCAGTAAAACCAGAACTGATTCGGCAATTATTTCAAATATATATCTATTCAGACAAATTCGGTTTGGCATATTTCCATATTGTCTGCAAGGAAACAAAATTTCTCTGGTATTTTCTACATTTTGCTAAGTAATTATTTAAATATATGAAGCTCCAGTGAATGCCTAGTTATTATTTTGGCCCCTTTAGTAAGTTTTAAGAGAAAAGAAGGATTATGGATAATCTTGGTTTCACCAGTATTTAGTATTACTCAAGGTGAATGGATTTATGATGACTTCCATTTCCAAGAGAATAACCCAGCACATTTTGTGAGATTCAAAACTGGATTATCATTCACCAAGGAATATATCTGAGAATGCAAACAATTTATTTTGTAAGCTTGAGGGGAACTGTCCTGCTGTGGAACATAAATCTGTAATAATGAACACCAGCTCATAAAGATCTTGTACATTTTAAGAGCTCCCAGTATTTTCCTAATTATTTCATTCGATATAAGTGAAGTCTGCACAGTAACTTGACTGATAATTTTTTTTTATTTTAATCACTATAATTTATCTGTGTTTTCAGGGATTTCAAGAAAGGTAAGTCTCACCATCACTTCAATCTTAATGTGGCACAATAGCCGCAAAGCCATTTCCCCCCCTCATCCCCTTTCAAACAGTGCTGGGCTAGTTTGGACAATTGATTGATTGATTGATTAAGTGCCGTCAAGTCAGTGTGACTCTTAGCGACCACATAGATAAATTCTCTCCAGGATGAACTGTCTTTAACGTGGCCTTTAAGGTCTCACAGTGGTGCATTCATTGCTGTCGTAATCCAGTCCATCCACCTTGCTGCCAGTCGTCCTCGTCTTCTCTTTCCTTCAACTTTCCTTCAACTTGCCTCAAGTGAAAATTCTGGATTGATTTGTTCTATGACCCATTTGTTTGTTTTCCTGGCTGTCCATGGTATCCTCAAAAGTCTTCTCCAGCACCGAAGTTCAAAAGCGTCAATACTGCCTCTCATTTTTAGCCAGCAGATGATGAGGGACATCCATGTGCATCACCTGGAACCAGTCCTGTGAGGGAGCCATGGCCAATGTACTTATGAAAGGCATACATTCCCAAAATGAATTGTTGCATAAATACATTTCATTTTTTAATGCACACATTGCATTTAGAATGTTTAGTTGCTACTGGTTTTGTTACACTGTTATTGCTGTGGAGAGTTGATTTGTCTTTTATGACAGTGGCTGGCGTATCCTACAGTGCAACACAGGTGGTGCAGACCAACCCACACAGCTGTGGGGTTCTAACACACATGCCGACACTGTTGTGCAAGAGGGCTGTTCCAGGTACAACTTACCTTTGTGAGATTGCAGGTCATGTGCTACTTGTGTTGGTAATGGTGACCTGCAATCCAGCTGTACTGGAGTAAATCTCTCATGCCATGGCATCACCATGTGTGACATCATGGGTAGCAGTGAGCAGGGGCGGGGGCAGCTGCCCACCTCAATGGAGCCAATACCATTTAATTCAATGGGGCTTATTCCCCTTTGTATTCAGTCAGAGGCCCAAAAGTGTGTCAGAGACAGGTCTGCACTGCCTGCATTATGCTGCGGGGCATATCAGCCACTATGTTTTTATTTGTTTGCCTCCTTGGACCATTTTTTGGGGGAAAGATATAAATACTGAAAATAATCAAATATGAAACAAACACATTTGCAGCTTGAACGTTCCCATGAATGTAATTGGTATAATTTGGCCCAGAGATGTGAGCTTTGGGCAGTATAGAAATTTGTCAAATAAATGTGTTAAATAAATAATTGTTATGAACATGGTGGCTGCTAACCATAGTTGGTTGGAGATGTGGAACTTATTCTGTGCTCGCTGTATGCCTGTCAGTTTGGCCAGCTGATCTAAGTTCCTTCCAGCTGCCAAAGGGGGAGGGAATGAAGCAGGGACACATGGGAGGAAAAGATTCTTCTCCTTGAGCTTCCTGAGGCCAGCCAGGATGCTAATAAGGGAAAGAATTAATAAGGCATGCGAGCAAGGAGATGGTTTTCCTTAGTTGCATCATCTGTTCTCAGTTTCCTGCCTCTGCACATCACATAGAACAGCAAGCAAAAGTGAGATGAAGATGATGCTTTCTTTGCTCTGGCACTAGACTGTTCCCAAGATTACAGTGTCCCGATAGCAGCATTCCAGAAGTTAGTCTAACTCTACCCGTGCAAAGGTTTTTTTCTTCCCCCATATAGACTATGCAGGCTCTGCTATACTCTCTTAATGCACTGGGGATATTAAGAAATTGTGGTTTATTGTAAAGTCAAGTCTTGTATTAAATAGTTGAATCATCATATATTGCAGGACAAGTCATCACCGTGGAGGTCTTCACATTTGCTGTCAGATCAAACGTTTTGAACATAATCCATAAAATTATATATAAGCAAATGCTTATTGGTTTTCTTCTGTGAAAAGAATGTTCTGCACACCCATTAATCCTCCTCTGCAAATTTAGAGTATCTACTCTAAATTTAGAGTAGAGTATTTACTTATTCTTAAAAATTATTATACACCACTTAAATAATTTAGATTACTCAGTATGGATTCACCGCTTACCAAAACATTTCCAAAATTACAACATAATTTTGTTGTAAGAAAATAAGACCAACCCAGATATTAAAAACACTAACAACATAAAGGACAGAGGGCCAAAACAGCATTTTAAACAGCAGATTGTTCTAAAAGTAGCAGTTCAAGGAGTTAAACCTGTCTAAAAATTCATGTTTTTATGATTCTATCGGGGATCGCCCAGGGGGCCCCAGACCACTGCAAGACATTGGGCTGGCATTCGGGAACCTGCCCTCCCAGTGTGGCCGGTGGCTGCTTGCTCTGGCCAGGGAGCGTCTGCCTGGCCCCCACAGGATAGCAGCGTCTCCTCATTTGATGACGGCAAGTCATCACAGGATCAGAGGCAACTCACACGAGATCTTGGCCTGAGTTCTCACGAGACTTACTCCACCTGCCAAGGGTTATATAAACCAGAGTTGGCCAGTGTTGAGGGGCCAGTCCAGGGGGAGATCTACCAAGGGAAGGAGCTCTGTGACTCCCTTGGAGAGCTGGAGGCAGCTGTTCCTTGGGGCAGTCTGTGAAAGGAACAGATTGCCAGACAGTGGAATAGCGCTCCTCCAATGGCTATAATTCTGAGGCTGTCTGGAACCCTCTACACAGGAGGAGGTGGAACCTTACAGGTCCCCCTAAAGTGTGCCAAAGAGATGACATGGCAGACTTCCTTGGGGAGATGATACCATAGCGGGGGTGGAATGGGGCGGGGGGGGGGGACTACAAACAAATCCCTGGTACTGGCCACTTGTACTAATTGTGAATGCAGAGGTGTGCTAAGCAGGGCTGCCTCTGTTGGTATATATGGGAAGAGGCCAATCTGAAAGATAACCTAAACCCAAAACTTGAAATATTCTGAAGGTCAAAAATAGTACTTTGAATTGTGCCCAGAAATCAACTAGAAGTCAGTGCAGAGTATTCAAAACAGTGTTGTTTATGTTCTTCATAGCTAATACTGGAACAACCTGGCTGACATATTTCTGTACAGGGGCGTAACTATAATAGGGCAAGGGGAGACAGTTGTCTGGGGGCCCACTGCCTTGGGGGGACCTCCAGAGGCAAGTCACACGACTGACCTCCCCAGCCATGCACCCGCCCAGGCTTCCTTCAGTTGTATTCATTCTGTGAAATTGATGTGAATGTTAAGACCTGGAACTACCAGAACAGCATGTCTTTCTAGTACCATTAAATGACTTGCATCGTCCACAATTTACAAAACCTTTTAAAAAATAATTTAGGATGATGTTCTATTGTGGCATATAGGTGTATATATATAACACTATGCTTTTTGTTACCACTATTCAGCCTCATTTAAGATTTCTTTACTTCATGAGCTGAGCTTCAGTGAGGGGGTGGGCATTTTAAAATCTTGTCCCTGGGCCCACTCCAACCTTGCTACGCCCTTGTTTCTGTACCCACTGAAATTTCTGGATTTCCTTGAAAGCATCATCAGGTAGAGTGGATTACAGTAGTCCAATGGCCACATATGGTGACCAGGCCATTTGTGAAGGTGGTCAGATCCCTGACACTCAGAAGAGGGTACAGCTGGAGAACCAGCCCAAGCTGGTAAAAGGCACGTGCTCCTACCGATACTTCCTCTGAACACTGGGTGGAAGAACGAGGCACAAGAGGATCCCCAAGCTCCAAACCTGAACCTTTGGGGAGTGTGAGTTAGTCAAGAACAGATTACTTCCCTGCATCTAAGACTTAGGTTACCCACCATCGACATTTCATTTTATTTGGATTCATTTTCAGTGTGATTGATCTCATCCAGCCCCCTACTCACTCAAGACATGGTTCAGAATTTCCCCTGCTGTACCTGCATTTGGAGGGAAACTGTGTTTGCCATCAGCAAACTAATGGTACTGCACTACAAATCTTCCCATAAATTCTTGCTGCAGTTTCATACCAATGTTGAATAGCATGGGAGATGTGGTCCTCCATAGGATTAGCAGTGGGTGAACCAAACAGCACCCTGCCCTCATACTGGTTTGTATCAGTATTAGTAAGAAAATCAAACTATCATTAGCAAGAAAATCAAGCCGTGTAGACAATACTGAGCTAGATGGTCCAATGGTCTGACTTGGTATATGTCAGCTTCCTATGTCCCTACTCCCAGTGACATCATTGGGAGTGCAACATGGTTTGAATTCCTCCCCAATCCCCTTACTTGGCTGCTGCAGTAGCATCAGTAGTTCCTAATCATTCAAGAGCAGGGAGAGGTAAGAATGGAATGAAAGGGGCCTTTGCTCCTCCCCTTTCTCTCTCCCTCCTTTTTCCTTCCCCTCCCCCTCCCTGGCACTTGAAACATTTCAAGCGCAGCACTGCAGATGCCAGGGATATTGGGAAATGTAACTTTCCCAGGTCACTAGCTGAAGAAGAACTATGGAAACGGTGGCCCAGTTACGAGCATAATAAACTCATACTTCAAACTGGCCATTACCAAGTTCAGCAACATCAATACACAGGTCAGTTCTGATGGGGCTGAGCAGAAATCTTTCAGCACCTTCTGCAACCTCCTTGTCAAGTTGGAGTAGAACCATCAGGTCCTAATCCTGACAATCAGTCCAGAAAGATGCTAGGTCAATAATATCAAATGATGGTGAAAGATCAAAGAAGTTAAGATTTCACTTCCCCTAATCGTTTCCTGGCAAAGATCATCAGCCAAGTAACTACAAGTCTGTCACCCAAATCCATGACTAAAGTCAGACTAAAGTCATGTCTAGATCCAGATAATCCATGTCATCCAAGAGCTTCTGGGTCTTTGAACAACCGCCATAGGCTCAAACACCTTGCCCAGAAAAGGCAGATTGGAAACCAGCCTGCATCATAATAGAAAAAGGAAAAATATCCGTGGAGATGCAGTACTTCAGGCATGCCTCAGATCTTCTGAGCAAATCGAAAAGGGGTGTTTTGCCTTGGCTAGAAGCACTTGTTCTCATCCTGAAAGCACAGCTCATAAAAAGACATGTTTTATGGCCTGTGGCGTCGTTGAAGATTTCTAGTCCAGTGACTCAGATAAGCAAGTATCCTATTAAAAAGTGGACAGAGGAGATGGTTATACGCCAGCATATCACAGGCAGGAACTAACCCTTCCAGTACCATTTCCCTGCCTCTTCCCACAGTGAGAACATACTGTTTGCTCTGTTCCATAACCCTAAATCTACTCCCCTTGCTAATTAATGGAGTGCCAGGAATTCAATGAAGGTGGAGGAGGTTTCATGCCAGGATTTGTTTCCTTCAGGCTTCCATGTGTTCCGAGATGCTGTCCTCTCTTGTTGGGTGCTGACTGTACTTGCGTATAGCAAGGCAGAGCTAACAAACATGTCAGCATGGGGGCCTCCCATAGCCTCCCATAGGGGGGCCTCCCATATACCTCCTATATACTTTAAAATATATTTTTAAAAGGACATTCACAAAATAATGTGGGCATGGTAGAGATGTCTTTAAAACAATAAGAGATTAGAATACGGGCCATCCCGCCCCGCCCGCCCCCCCCATTTCACCAGAGAAACAGAAAGTGTGTGAAAGTAAACAAAATGTGAATGTTACCTTATTGAGTCTTCTGGCTTGAAATGTACTCAAAACTATAGGCCATTTTGTCATGCTAGAAACATCAGTTGCTTGCTATACCAAGTGGCAGCCATCCAGACGTAGTCTCCCATTTCATTGCCAGGTGCACCAACACAGTTTCAGGAGAGGCAGTGCTCACACTACCTGCCTTCATCAGCAGGTGGGTGTGCAGTATGCAAGCCACCATTAATAAGCTTCATTCTTCCATTCATTTTCTTTGCTGACATAATGCACAATGTTAACATTGCTAAAGACATCGGTGCCGCCACTGCTGTGCACACAGAAGCAGCAATGCTGCTATCCTGACCTATGGCTGTGCAAACTGCATCCCCATGGCCTCTCCCATTCACCATAGCAGAAGATACCACAGAGATGCATCTTGCAAAGCCTCCAGTGGCACTATTGCTTCCATATAAGCAGCAGCAGCAGCAAGCAGCAGCAGCAGCAGCAGCAGCAGCGATGTCTTCCAACACCATTAGCATTGTGCATCATGTCAGCCACTGCCTACTTTTCTGCTTGAAGTAACCCAAGAGCTTTATGGCTGAGTGAGGATGTGAACTGGGATCCCACCAGCCCTAACCCAACACTCTTGTCACGGTTTCACATTAGCATGATGCAGCCTCAGTTCCTGGCCAACATATGCTCCCTAGTGTCTGCAAGTACTCATGGACATTGCCTATGCATGAACAGTTTGTATGTGCATACAGATTATTCATATGGGCTAACCAACATGCAAAGGTTGAGGGAGAAGGCTTGCTAACACAATCCCACTTATCCTCCCCACATGCATTCATTCTTAAGAACATAAGAAGAGCCCTGCTGGATAAGGCCCAAGACCTATATAGTCCAGCATCCTGGTTCACACGGTGGTCCACCAGATGCCTCTGAGAAGCACACAGGCAAGAGGTGAGAACATGCCCTCTCTCCTGCTGTTGCTCCCCTGCAACTGGTATTTAGAGGCATCTTGCCTGTGGCTGGAGGTGGCCTACGACCACCAGACTAGAAGCCATTGATAGACCTGTCCTCCATGAATTTGTCCATGCACCTTTTAAAGCCATCCAATCTAATGGCCATCACCACATCCTGTGGCAGATAATTCCATAGATTAATTATGCACTGTGTGAAAAAGCACTTCACTTTATTGGTCCTAAATTTCCTGGCCATCAGTTTCATGGGATGGTTCTAGTGTTGTGAGAGAGGAAGAAAAAAATTCTCTCTATCCACTCTCTCTACTCCATGCATAACGTTATACATCATTATCATGTCTCCCCGTAGTCACCTCTTTTCCAAATTAAAGAGCCCCAGCTTCTGTATCCTTGCCTCATAAGGAAGGTGCTCCAAGCCCCTTATCATCCTGGTTGCCCTTTTCTGCACCTTTCTCACTTCTACAATGTCCCTCTTAAGATACGGTGACCAGAACTGTACCCAGAACTCCAAATGTGGCAACACCACAGTTTTATACAAGGGCATTATTATATTAGCATTTTTATTTCCAATCCGCTTTCTAATGATCCCTAGCATGGAATGTGTCTTTTTCACAGCTGCCACCGCACAATGAGTCAACACTTCCAATGTGCTGTCCACTATGACCCATGACCATTCAGTACTCATTGCACATATGTTGTCATCTGAATAGTGCTACTGCAGGCTTTCCTCTGTAAGACGCAGATGCAAATCTGACATCTATTAATTAATTAACTCCAAGAAAACAGACTACCCAAATGATGTTCTCATCTTAGTATTGCTGCTGTATTTATGGTTTTGCAAACGGCACCAAATATCTGAATACTGAATTATTAGCTCCCTCTTGTGGCAGAAAAACACTAGAAAACACAAATTTCAGCTACCAATCCAAAAAGAGAAGAGGAATGAAAAAGTAACTTTGAACATGCAGTTCTCTCATTAAAAATGCAGGCTCTGGTGATATGATATCTGCATAAGAATATATAAACTGTCATATATAGAGCAAGGTCCAGGTAGTGTAGCATTTTGCTTTCAATTTCCGTCAATTCAGTGATTTCCAAAAACTCACAACATGGTTGTGAAGGTGATGGCACCCCTTGTGGTTATGAAGGTGATGGCACCCCCATTATCGGTTGCTCGGAGGTATAACGTTTCTGAACACAGAAGTTTCACGTAGATGACTAGAGTTCTGTTTTGTTGCAGTGCTTCTGGAAATAGGAGCTCTAAAACATACATGGATTTCAGCAATTGCTTTAGACATACACACAGCTGAAAAACCAAAATGAATACCAATGCCTTCTTTACTGTAGGTTGAAGCTCTTGGTTTTATTTTGTTTTGGTTTTTATATGTTACACAGAGCTAGAGGCAGCAAAGTGGAGGCAGCAAACTGGAGGCAGCAAAGTGGCCAGCTGAAGTGACTGTTCAAAGGGCTTTTTAAAATGTGCAACCAAACACAAATGTGCAGTTCAGAAATTCAAGTCATGCAAAAATCATGTCATGTGAGATGGTGTAAAAAGTGACAGATAACAATGAGAAAAGTAAAGTGAGTGGCTGACACATTGCACAATGTTCTACATATGCTGGAATGCAATGTTTGCTCTGTTGGGCACGCATGAAAATTGCATAAACAATAGGCAACTGTTACTGCAGGCATAATATTGTGCAGTATATCAGCCAGTAAGTAGTCCAAGTTCCTCTGGAACCCAGGCCCTGATCAAGCACACTCATTCCTCCTCCCCTTCCAAATACACTTCCTTCAGACTCTGCTGCTATTCCCCACAGATACCTGTGGGGACAAACAAGGAATATGCATCGGTGTGTATTGTAATGGCACGCACTGGGGCTATTCACACGATCGCGCAAGTGAGTGGGTGGGCGGGGAGGAAGGCATGTTTCAATCTACCTTCCCTCAGACAATAGATCTTTGCCCCTTTGGCGCATGAGCCATGCGCCCACACAACCCACACTGCTGGCAGCAGCATGTATCACTATCTGCGCTGCTCCCGACAGCATGGATCAACAGAGGCCAGGACTCTGACATGTTTCTAACCTCTGGATAGCCGTGATGAGCATGGTGCCTTAGGAGATTTCCCCATCAGATGTGTACAGTATTTATTGTTTACACAGTCAGACAGGTGTTATTTACTGGTTTGTTTTATCCAGACATCGAGTCCTTCCCAAGGACCTGGGATGGCTGAATTTTATTATCAATATTGTTGCTGTTATTATTATAGATATCGTCGCAGAATATATAGGCTGTTCCCAGTAATGTTGCTTTTTGTAATTGGCTGATGGTGATTTCTGTGGCCCCTATGGTGTTGAGGTGCTCTTCAAGGTCTTTTGGAACTGCACCTTAGGCGCTAGTTACCACTGGGATGATGTTGGTCTTCTTCTGCCACAGCCTTTCAATTTCAATTTGTAGATCTTTGTATTTTGTGATTTTTTTCTATTTCTTTTTCTTCTATTCTGCTATCCCCTGGTATTGCTATGTCGATTATTTTGACTTGTTTTTCTTTCTTCTCAATTACAGTTATATCTGGTGTATTGTATTATTGGTGTATTATTATTATTATTATTATTATTAATAATAATAATAATAATTCTATTTCTATACCGCTCTTCCAAAAATGGCTCAAGGCGGTTTACACAGAGAAATAATAAATAAATAAGATGGCTCCCTGTCCCCAAAGGGCTCACAATATAAAAAGAAACATAAGATAGACACCACCAGCAGTCACTAGCAGTACTGTGCTAGGGTGGATAGGGCCAGTTACTCTCCCTTGTTCCCACCAGTATCCCTAGGCACTTATTCCCTTAACCTTGGCAAAGAGCCTGGCTTAGGCGTGGGGTAAGGTTGGGTAGGAGCACTGGGATCCACACAGATCCCAGTACTCCACACATGTAGCCTAGCCCAGATTATGCTGCCCTAGCCCGGGCTAGGCTGCTCATGAGAACAGCTGGTCTTGTGGTAACAAGCATGACTTGTCCCCTTAGCTGAGCAGGCTCCGCCCTGGTTGCATATGAATGGGAGACTAGAAGTGTGAACACTGTAAGATATTCCCCTCAGGGGATAGAGTTGCTCTGGGAAGAGCAGAAGGTTTCAAGTTCCCCGGTTTCTGGCTTCTCCAAGATAGGGCTAAGAGAGAGTCCTGCCTGCAACCTTGGAGAAGCCACTGCCAGTCTGTGAAGACAATATTGAGCTAGAAAGACCAATGGTCTGACTCAGTATATGGCAGCTTCCTATGCTCCAATGCTCCTAGCCTCAATATGAGTGTAAATTACTATTATGTAGTTCTGAATGTTCCTTTTTAAAAGCCTTGATTTCACTTTACTAGATGGTAAAGTAATCTTAAGTGGCGCAGTGGGGAAATGCTTGACTAACAAACAGAAGGTCTTCCGTTCAAATCCCCGCTGGTACTATATTGGGCAGCAGCAATATAGTAAGATGCTGAAAGGCATCATCTCATACTGCGTGGGAGGAGGAAATGGTAAACTCCTCCTGTATTCTACCAAAGACAAACACAGGGCTCTGTGGTTGCCAGAAGTTGACACCGACTCGACAGCACACTTTACCGTTACCTTTAAAGCTATCTCAGGCTTTACCATCTCATGTATAAACTAGGAATATGCATAGAGTAGGAAACATTCTAAATTTAAGAAGATCTTCTTTAAAAACCCAAACAGTTCTCAAGATCCTCAGGTTCCCATCTAACCCACACACTAAAATTTCTGGTGAATGATCTGGCTAGTTGTAAGATGAGACTTCTACTTAGCAGACCTTGCATATGTCCAGACCATGAATGATTCTCAACAAACCATGAAAGCAGCCTTCTAAAGAGGAAAGAGGAGATAAATTTAAAAAGTAAATTTCATTTGATCTGTCCTGAAATGTAGAACACCAGCTATCTTAAGAAAGACATTGTAGAACTGGAAAAGGTACAGAAGAGGGCAACTAAGATGATCAGGGACCTGGAGCACCTTCCTTATGAGGCTAGAGCTACAGCATCTGGGGCTTTGTAGTTTGGAAAACAGGTGACATATGATAGAGGTGTATAAAATTATGCATTGAGTAGAGAAAGTAGACAGAATTTTCTCTCTCACACACACAACACTAGAATCAGGGGTCATCCCATGAAACTGAAGGCTAGGAAATGTAGGACCAACAAAAGGAAGTACTTTGCATAATTAATCTATGGAATTATCTGCCAAGGAATGTGGCGATGGCCACTAGTTTGGATGGCTTTAAAAGGGGTTTGGACAAATCCATGGAGGACAGGTCTATCAATGGCTACTAGTCTAGTGTCTATAGGCCATCTCCAGCCTCAGAAGCAAGATGCCTCTAAATACCAGTTGCAGGGGAGCAATAGCAGGAGAGAGGGTGTGCCCTCACCTCTCGCCTGTGGGCTTCTCAGACACTTCTGGTGAGCTACTGTGTGAAACAGGATACTGCACTAGATATGGCCTTGGGCTTGATCCAGCAGGGCCGTTCTTACGGTATATTTCTTCCTAGGAGAGAAATTGGAAGGACGTGTAGAAAAAAGAGTTTTTAAAGATATCATTTTTCTTTTTTATAAAAGGGATAAAATATCCCTTTTATTTAATTTTTTTAAACTGCAGTTCACAGTCATTTATCACTGTCTTTCCAGCAGAAAGCTTGCAAGAGTTTAAAACAACTCTAGCTATTTTTTCTATTCCATGTATCCCACCATGTTGGTATGAACAGTATTACCCAGTGTGTCATTGCCACCTTGGCAAAAGGGGTAAAGGGAATGCAAATGCATTTCAGTTAGGTGTAAACAGACTGGGCTTGAGTGTCTGCTGCAAATGGCAGAGGTGATCTAATACTGGTGGGGCTTTCGGGGACTACATACAATCCAAACAGCTATTTCTGTTTGTTGACAAATGGTGATTCCTGGATTACTGTTGCCAAGTTGCAAATTATTAGATTTTAAGTGAGTGCCAGTGACAAAGAAAAAACACTGACATGAGGCTTCGAATTTTAGCCTTGCTCTAGTATGACCTCCATTGCAAAAGTGTACTTTTCTGGGTCAGGATATTTCTGGGTTCAGAAGTCTCTATATCAAATCAAATCAATCTTTATTACGGTCATAAACCAGAATAAAGTATATGGGGTGATTACATATTAAAAGTAAAAGTAGATATTAAAAGCCTAGGTTATGAACCCCATCAGTAAAAGGGAGCCAGCATGGTGTAGTGGTTAGAGTGCTGGACTAGGACTGGGGAGGCCCGAGTTCAAATCCCCATTCAGCAATGATACTTACTGGGTGACTCTGGGCCAGTCACTTCTCTCTCAGCTTAACCTACTTCACAGGGTTGTTGTGAGGAGAAACCTAAGTATGTAGTACACTGCTCTGGGCTCCTTGGAGAAAGAGCGGGATATAAAATAGAAAAATAATAATAATAATTGTGCTCTGACTTCTGGTAGTCTGTGGGTGGCATATGTCAGTCTAGTAATGCTGTGTTTGAACAATTTGTGTAAGTTGTGCAAACACAATATATTATTTACACAAAATGCATTACACAAGAACAAGCCCATTGGAGAGAGAAGGTGACTGAGAAGGTGGTGGCCTCCTAGCTCCAGGGAGTCTTGGGGGAAACTGATTATCTAGACCCATTCCAGACTGGCTTTCGGGCAGAATGTGGGGTGGAGACTGCCTTGGTCAGCCTGATCAATGATCTCCAATTGGGAATCAACAGAGGGAGTGTGATTCTGTGGTCCTTTTGGATCCCTCAGTGGCTTTCAATACTATCAACCATAGTATCCTTTCGGAGCATTGGGAATTGGGGGTGGGAGGCACTGCTTTGCGGTGGTCCAACTCCTACCCCTCAGGCAAGTTCCAGATGGTGTCCCTTGGAGACTGTTGTTCTTCAAAATCTGAACTTTTGTATGGTGTCCCTCAGGGGCCCATATGGTCTCCGATGTTGTTTAACATCTATATGAAACCACTGGGAGAGATCATCAGGGGATTTGGTGCAAGGTGTTATCAGTATGTTGATGACACCCAAATCTTTTTCTCCATGTCAACATCATCGGGAGAAGGCATAACCACCCTAAGTGCCTGCCTGGAGACAGTAATGGGCTGGATGAGGGATAACAAACTGAGGCTTAATCCAAATGAGATGGAAGTACATGGGGAAGTAACTTGCCTAGGGAGCAAAAGGTGCTGGTTTGAATCCCCGTTGGTATGTTTCCCAGACTATGGGAAACACCTATATTGGGCAGCAGTGATATAGGAAGATGCTGAAAGGCATCATCTTATACTGCATGGGAGATGGCAATGGTAATCCCCTCCTGTATTCTGCCAAAGAAAACTACATGGTTCTGTGGTCACCAGGAGTCGACACCAACTTGATGGCACAGCTCTACCTTTTTACTTTACTTATTGTGCAAAGTTGGAACTCAGGAGAAGAGTTTGATCTGCATGTTATGGACGGAGTCACACTTCCCCAGAAGGAACAGGTATGCAGTCTAGAGGTGCTTCTGGATCCCAGCCTCTCTCTGGTTCCCCAGGTGCCTTCTATCAGCTTCAGTTGATATGTCAGCTGCGTCCATTTCCTGAGATAAATGACCTCAAAACAGTGATACATATCCTGGTAACCTCCAGGCTTGACTACTCTATTGCGCTCTATGTGGGGCTGCCTTTGTATGTAGTCCAGAAACTGCAGTTGATACAGAATGTGGCAGCCAGATTGGTCTCTGAGTCATCTCAGAGAGGCCATATTACCCCTATATTGAAAGAGCTACACTGGCTGCCAATAGGTTTCTGGGCAAAATACAAGGAGCTGGTGGTAACTTATAAAGCCCTAAACAGCGTAGGCCCTGGGTATTTAAGAGAACATCTTCTTTGCCATGATTCCCACCGCACATCAAGATCATCTGCAGAAGTCTGTCTACAGTTGCCACTGGCTCCTTTGGTGGCCGGACGGGCTTTCTCCATTGCTGCCCAGGGGCTTTGGAATGTGCTCTCTGTTGAAATAAGAGCCTCCCCATCTCTGACAACTTTTAAAAAGTCACTCTAGACACATCTGTTCACCCATGCTTTTAATTAGATTTACAGTTTTAATACTCTTAACTTGTTTTTAAATTTCAAATTGTTTTAATGTTTAAACTTTGTTTTGATTGTGTTCTTATTGCGAACTGCCCAGAGACGTAAGTTTTGGGCGATTTATTTTTTTACATTAAATAAATAAATAAATGGGCTTATTCTTGTGTAATGCAATTTGTCAGATTTTGAGATTGCACAGCTTGCACCAAAGCAATGCTATGAAGCTGACATCTTCTCACACAGAATGCCAACCAGGAGCTGCTAATATCTGCCTAGCCATGCTGCAGTCCTATGCGTACTTACTTGGGCGTAAGTCCTGTTGAACTCAGTGGGACCTGAGCGTATGTTGTGTAAATTCATAGGAGGAGGCTGCACAGGAGGCGGCGGCTGGTGAGCAATATTGCAATCTATCCTGTCTCACCAGAACCAGAAGGTAAGTCACCAGTGATATAATGCTGGAACAGAAAGATGGACTGACATTATTTTTGCACAAAGCTATTGTAAGGCATAGAAATGAGAAGGGATGGTACTGGATTGGACTGAAGGAAGAGAATCAACTGTAAATTACTCTTTGCAGCACTTTAGCCTACTCATTCACCACAATACTATGGAATGCTTTCTGGGATAATTTACTATGGACATCCAAAGCTTAAGCAGGGAAACTTCCTGCCATAAATCCCACAGGCTTCTGTTGCCCATGTTTCTCCTCCCAAATAATAAGATTCAGATGTGCAATAACATGTTGCCATTTTGCAAAAGAAATACAATATATGTGTGATGAAATTTGGGCAGATGTTCCAATAAAAACATATTAAAACTAAATATATTAGTTTTAATAGATCATCCTTCAATAACTTGAGGAATATTTCCATTTCAGATGATTTCTTTTCCCCCCACAAGGCAGCAGAGGGCAGCACTTACTACTGAAAACATGCCAAGCAGCACTACTTGGTGCATAAATTGCTGAGGAAATAGGAATACAATGAATATTTATACACCACCTTTCATCAGAAGTTTCCAAAGCGGTCTACATAGATATAAACAAACAAATAAATAACTAAAAAGGCCCCCTGTCCTCAAAGAGCTCACAGTCTTAAGAAGAAACACAAAATAGACACCAGCAACAGCCATTTGCTGGGGTTGGATAGGACCAGTTGTTCTCCCCCTGCTCAATAAAGAGAAGCACCACTTTTTAAAGGTGCCTCTTTGCTCAGTTAGCAGGGGGAATGCATGATCATGGTTGATTATAGTACTTCTGCCATATGAAGCTGCCTAAATCGGACTCTTGGTCTCGCTGGCTCAGTATTGTCTATACTGCCCAGTAACAGATTTCCAGGTTTTCGGGCACAGGTTTTCCCCTGCCTTCCCTGGAGATATCAGGAACCGAACCTGGGCCCTGCTGCTTGCAGCCCGAGCCCCCACTGCCCCTTTTTCATAATTAAGCTCAACCATACCCCCACCCCCCAAAACCATTACATATGTTTTTAAAAGCCTAAGGTGATAATACAGCACCGATGAAGCAGCGGAGAGCTAAGAAAAGCTATCCGTTCTCTCCCCTGCTGTCTGCACATGCCTCCACTGTTGCACTTCTTTTCTGGAATAGGTCATGGAGGAAGGAGGTGGCTGATGGGATTTGGGGCTCTGAGAGCCATTCATTGGGGGTCTGTGCCCCATGGGCCGCCCCCTAATGACACCCCTGCTTATCATATGAATACACAGGGCACATTTAGATGCCACAGCACAAGCAAGGTGCCACCAAGCGCCAGTTACCAGCAAGGAAGCACCTTGGGGCCAGCCTGGAGTTCCGCACATTTCGCGTTGTCCAAATCCACCAGTGTCCAGTTGCCAGGCAGAACTTCCCTCCACCACCTTGACATTGGTACCCAAGGTCAGGCGTTGGAGGTGGCATGAAGTGCTGCCCAACAACTGGTCATGGGTGGGTTCAGACAACACAAAATGCATGAAACCCCCAGCTCCCAGCAGGAGTAATCCTCAGCTGGAGGCATCTTCCTCCTGGCCACCATGTCATCTGAACCCACCCATAGACATTTATTTCTCACGTTTAGGGTTTCTGCTGCTGCACATGGGGGGAAAGGAGGATGTATTATTATTTTACGGGCAGTGTTTAATTTTGGTAATGGGAACTTGGAGAAGCAACCTATGGTGCTCAAAAACAAGCCCTGAACACAAAACATTGTGGAGTTGCACAGGGAAGCATTCCTCATTAAGCAAACCACAAGCTTTACTATGAGTAGACCTTACTAAGAAGGCACTTGAAGCAGTCAGCTAAGGGGATGCCATTATCCTGCTTCCAAACCCCACCGTTCTACACTATTTTAAAAATGGGTTCCAGTCTGCTGAGGGGTGTGTGTATCTGAGGTCTGCTGTCTGCACCAGTACCAATATAATGCCCCCTGGGAACTCTTTAAAAAAACAACTTGAAAATATTTTCAAAGCTGCAGTGATTTCCATCTTGGGTCTTTAAACACTGCCTCTGTTTGATGCTGCAAAGAAGAAGCTTACATGGGCGAGAGAGCAGGATAGGACAAGCAAGATCTTTTATAGTAGTAGTAGTAAGTATGAAGAGGAGGGGAAATATGGCATTTTGGATCCACTGGATCCAGTCTTATTTATTTTTTACATATTTTCATCCTAGCCTGCCCTTCAAAATTAAACCTCCATGGAGTTTTCTGTAGAGAGAGAGAGAGAGAGAGTGTGTGTGTGAGAGAGAGAGTTTGACTTTTTGCTTCAGGTGGGAGGTCTGCACCAGTACCAGTGAGTCTTGACAAACCACACAGCTACATGAGCTATAATGAGTAAAAAATATATGTGTGAGCTCTTAATTGTTTGTGTACTCTTTTCAAAGAGACTACAGTAGAAAGAATACTTGGAACAGAATTTTTATTTGGAGGCCAATAAATGACTGGGGAGTTTCATCAAGAAAATACAAGTAATGGCAGTTTTACCATGATTCCTCTCTAAAAGTTTGTAGACCATTCTAGAGTCTTTTCTGAGACTCATATTGCATGTGTGGAACCAGGAAGCATGTTCTAAAAGGAAGGCAGGAAGAATTTATATCTAACGTTTGAGGTAGAAATTCTCCCCCTAACATTAAAGGCAGAAAACTCACAAAGTTTTACCAAAATGTCACCTATCATTATCATGCCTTTGACAAACCTAGTACAGCTTCTTCCTCAGCATTACACAAACTGAATGTGATTATACGGACAAAGCCCCTGATCCAGTGACTAGTGATTTGTACATGGAATGGGACTAACCCATCACACATACAACGAAAAAAAGGGGGGAAACCCTCCATGTTCCTCCAGAAAGGGAGAGTTTTTTTCCCAATCTAGAGATATAAGTGCAGAGATCCTGCCCTTCTGCTGACCATCTGTGTGCTGAGGAGCAGTGGGGTGATCCATGAATGTGTTTTCTCAGGTTTCTAGATCAGGAAGCAAACAAAATATCTCTGAGTGCAAAGTGTATAAGGGAATGCCTCAAAGGACAGTATAATGCAGTTGTTTTGCATCAGAGCAGACAGGCCAGTTGTCCTGTCAGTCATAACTAGTTGCGTGGCATTAAGGGGGTTCTAGAATTACTTAAAAGGTTGGCGGACAAAACACTGAAAGGTCATTTCTCCTAAAGCGGGTTACACCACCAAGGAGACCTTTTTACTGAGCTGCTGCCATGCTCACTCACACTGAGAGAATATTTTTCATAGCCAGAAAATTGCCATCAATTATCTTATCTAGTAAAAGATACTGTAGCATGCTCTCCCAGATTATATCCCCTTTGCATCTGTCTATTAGGATAAGATTTATGTTTCTCTTGGCTCTTATTCCTAACCGTTTGGTTTTTTTATTTGTTTATTAAAGAATTACAAGTGATCTCGCTCAAATCTTCTTGCTTTTAATGATGTGATTTCTTAATATTATGCTGGCCTGCATCCCATTAGAGCAGGGAACTTTTGTCATGGACCAGGCTACAAAACTGGAACCATAAAATAGCTTTCAGAAGGCTTGTTCACACAACTGTTAACAGGATGAGACAAGTGTCCTACCTGTCTCAGGAGTTATGCATGCTCCCGGTTTCTATCTTGTGTGATTAAAAAGCAAGGTAGAAGGCAGGTAGCATGATCACCTGCTAAGAGCCAGCTGGCTAGGACGAGCATGCCCTACCCAGATTCTGTCCCCAGCTTTTGAATGAGGTAGGATGAAAAACTGCCCAAGGGTTCACACCCTTACCTTTAGGCACTGGGGTGGTAGGAGCCAGTAGAGGCTGGGGGTGATACAGCCAAGTGCATAATTTCCAAGTGGACAGTTGTCACAGTGCAGACAAAGAGGTCATTCACACAATGAAAACCTGTGTTCTACCTGGCTTTGGGAGCTGGTTGTGATCCCAGTTTTTGTTTGTGCGGAAGCAAAGAAGGAGGAAAACCTGGATAGACGTGATTGTGTGGAAGCAAGGTAGGAGGAAAACCTGGGTAGCTGTTCCTCCAACCTTACTCCCTCCACTTCACCCTGCCCCCAGCTTTGCTCTGCTTTCTGTTTTTCAACCAAATGCTTGGTTGTCTGCTCAAATGTTTGGTGCTTTATTTTCTGCTTCTTCTTTTTTAACATAAAGTCTGCCCCATGAAGGAGAGAGGAATGTGGCATCATGAATGACCGAAAGGCCAGTCCAGTAGCACCATGGAAATCCTGCTTCTGCTGCAAGCTGGGGAGGAGGGGGGTGGGAATCAGGTTTCCCTTCAGCTCAGTTAGGAGGAGGAGATGATGTATTTATAAAACCCTCTGCTGACTTAACTTAGGGCTGGCCTGAGGCAATCTTGTGCCTGTGGTAGAAAATTGAAATGACACTCTTTCACACTAATTAACAGTGGTTTGCATATTGCACAAGGCACCATAGGTGGTTGGAGCACTGCCTGTACTTCTGTGTGCGTGTAAACACCATAGACACTGTTGCACACCAGGGCAGTACTGCTTTGGTCTAATGTTGCAGAAACATAGTTGCACAATGGGACGCCCACTTGGGATGTGTATGCCCCAATTTATTATTCCAAGTGCCTTGGAATGTTAAAGATTGGGAGACACTAAGGCTGTTCACACAATCAAAAACTGGGTAGGACTAATGTAGTACCCAGGTTTGGGAGCGGTGAATGCTCCTGATTTTCGATGTGTGTGAACAAACAGTTAGGTAGAAGGAGGGGGGGAATGACTGTATGGGAGACTGTAGTTGGGTAGGACAGCTTTTCCTCCTACCTTGGAAAATGCTAAAACTGTTCTCACAAGCAGCCCAGCCTGGGTTAAACACGCAGGATCCGCATGGATCCCAGAGCTGCCCACCCACCTGACCCAGCTTTTTACCCCAGTCTTTTACCAAAGTTAAGGGCATGAACATGCCCTTAACCCTCATTCCAAAGTCATGCGACTGCTCAGGCCACTTGCAGCCCAAACAGACACAGAGGCACGTGTCCAGAGCGCCCGTCACATGGAGTATCCCCTAATGCACTGCTCTCGTCTCATGGTGCATTGTGGAATACATTGTCCCCACCTCCAGAAAAATGCGGATTGTGTGGGAGCATGATCTGTGCTTCCCACCACCATTGTAGGATTGTTGGGGGGCGGGGTAAGTTTGGCACAGCCTTCCCACCACTCGCCTGCCCTCCCCACCTCCCAGATGTGTGCATAGCCTTGCTGGGTTTGAAATCTAGGTAGGATGGCGCTGTCCTGCCTAGCTCCTGCCCCATACACAATCACTCCCTCCTCTGCCTACGTAGTTGCTTGCTAATACACAATTGAAAATTGGAAGCATGCACAGCTCCCAAACCATTTTTCGATTGTGTGAACAATCGTGCCTCCAAAAACCTTTTTCATTCCGAGGCACCCTTACGTTAAAAGAACAATAAATTGGGGCACACTCCTTCCCCATGGGCATCCCATTGTGCAACTACATTTGCACAACATAAGACCTGGCATGCAACTGCGTCAATTTTGTCAACATTTTTTTGATTGTGTGAACAGCCTTTCTGTGTATGATGAAGTGAAAAGTGATTGATCAAAATGAGAAAAATAAAATGAGTAGTCCAGGCTCCTCTAGAACCCATACCCATACCCATAGGGTATGGCGTACCCATTTTTCCTCCCCCTGCCAAAAGAAGTCACACAGACTCCACTGCTACTCCCTAAAGAGTCTTCACTAATGAATATAACACTTTTCTGCAATAGTCAAATTCCCAGTTCTGAGGATTTTCTCCCACTCTGTGGAGGCTTCTTACTGTCATGGAATGTGACTCTAGGAGCTGGGCAATAAAGGATGTGTGCGTAGACAAGGACAATGCACAGGTGTGTGCTGTAGCAGCATAGGTTATATGTATGAATTGCACTCACAGAATGTTGTGCAGTGCTGAATTTTCCTTCTAATTATTTGTTTGTTTTTACATTTATATTCTCCTTTTATTCCAAGGAGCCCAGAGTGGTGTGCATGGTTGCTTATCCTCACAGCAACCCTGTGAGGTAGGTTAGGCTGAGAGATAAAAGGCAAGCCCAGAATCACCCTGTGAGTTTCATGGCTGAATGGGGATTTGTTCACTGTATCGTGGTAGAGCATGACTCAATCATCTTTATTATGGCCATAGACCAGCATAAAGAACAAAAAGCAAGTGTAGATAGTACCACTGAATAGAATCCATCTAGTAATACTTATAATAATAAAAATTAAAGCAAGGCTATCATCTGATACTGAAGTCTAGAAGCTAAGAAGCAAGACTTAGCTACATTGTAGGGTGGAACATAACTGAAAAAAACTTTGTACCTGATGGTAAGAGATACTTGATGTGATGTATTTTACATTATGCTGTGCAAGTGTGATGACAAGCCAGGTATTGGCAATGATGCAAATGAAACATCCAGGAACGTATCTGTGGGCTTGCTGTCGTCATTCAGGGCCATCTGCACAAAACTGATATCAGCAGTTTACCCTCTAGGAACAGCATGTAGTAATCATGAGATATTATGACCTGGTTGGCGTTTTTGCAAGTCAGGATGATGAAGAGGTCTTAAATTGACATTTTATTTTACATTTAGCCTATGGACCAATAAGCCCCATTTAAGTAAAGCAATAGCATAGGGTTACAAACAGAAGGTGCCAAGTTCAATCACAGCTTCTTCAGTTTTAAAAGGATATGGTGATAAGTGAAGGGAAAGACCTCTGCCTTAGACCACAGACAGCCATTGCTGGCAGCGGCAGCATCAGGGGTGGAAATTGAGGGGTGGGGGTTCACAGAAGGGGCAAAGTGCATATATGGGTGGGTGAGCTGTGTCCTACATATTAGAGTTCTGAAACAGAAATAGGAGACAAGGGGAAAGCCATTTGTGTGTGGGGGGGGGGGATTTGTATACTCTCCTCCCCACAGAGCTGCCTTTGCTGAGCAATTAGCTGCTAGATGGACCAATGGTCTGACTCAGTATAAGATGGGGTCAGACTTCCCCAAAAGGAACAGGTTTGCAGTCTGGGAGTACTCCTGGATCCACACCTCTCCCTGGTTTCTCAGGTTGAGGCAGTGGCCAGAGGGGCTTTATATCAGCTTCAGCTGATACACCAGCTGCGTCCGTTTCTTGAGATGAACGGCCTCAAAACAGTGGCACATTTGTTGGTAACTCCAGACTTGACTTCTGTAATGCTCTCTATGTGGGGCTGCCTTTGTACATAGTCCGGAAACTTCATTTGGTACAGAATGCTGCAGCCAGGTTGGTCTCCGAGTCATCTCGGAGAGACCACATCACTCCTTTGCTGATAGAGCTACACTGGCTGCCAATAGGTTTCCGGGCAAAATGTAAAGTGCTAGTTATAACTTATAAAGCCCTAAACGGCTTAGGCCCTGGGTATTTAAGAGAGCGTCTTCTTCACTATGAGCCCCACTGCCCATTGAGGTCATCTGGAGAGGTCCATTTCAAGTTGCCGCCAGCTCGGCTGGTGGCCACACGGGGACAGGCCTCCTTGGTTGCTGCCCTGAGACTGTGGAATGCGCTCCCTACTGAGATACGATTCTCCCCATCTCTGACAATTTTTTTAAAAGCACTTGAAAACCCACCTCTTCACTCAAGTTTTCTCAGCTTTTAAAAAATTTTAGGTTTTAATCTCTGGCATATTTTTAAATTGTTAAATTGTTTTAAGTTTTTGTATATGTTTTTAACTTGTTTTATGCTATTGTTAACCGCCTAGAGATGAAAGTTTGGGGCGGTGTACAAATTTGATAAATAAATAAATAAATAAATAAATAAATAAATAAATAAATAAATAAATGAATGTGTTCAGAAGGCAAAGTGAAAGCAGGTGTTGTTTGCACTATGGCCTTAACAGTATATAAAGTCTGTTTTGATTCCTGGAATTTATGTATTATAAGTAGGAACAATATATCTGTTTTTCAAAACTTAAGTTTTTAAAGGTGGGGTTTTTTTAAGTTTATGTTTCTGCACTAACTTTCTAGTTCTTTTCCTGCATTTTTATTATTATTCAATTGTAATAATAATTAGGGCTCAGGGATAATGAGGGTACAGATAATAAGGGCTCAGGGTGGCAGCTAGAAGAGAAATGATGATAATTTTGGAGCTCTGCTGCAGCTCAGCACAACTCTATGTTGCTCTTCCTGGGATATAAAGGCAAGCAGAGAAAGGGCAAGTGGAAATCTCCACTTACTGCAACACTACAAATTCACTTTAAACTTGGTTTTCAAACATATATTACCATGTTCTCAATCCACTTTATGCATCTAGTAGTGTAGGTTGGTGGACGCAGTTAAAACCTGTACTTCAGTAAGAACACTCCTGTTGTTGTTGGTTTTGTTGTTGTTGTTGTTGTTTGTTTGTTTTTGCATGATCAAGTAATTTCCTGTGACTGCTCTTCACACCAGAGATTTCAAGTGGCTACCATGAGCTTGACAGTTGGGTGAACTGGCCAGTTAATACACTTCTGGATCTACAGAAGAGTGAAATAACCTTTTTAGAATATCCACAGACTTTGGAGAAACTCATGCTTGCTCCATTCATTCTTTTGATTCATACGCAGCAATAATGAACAGCATTGACAGAACAATGGATTCATGAAGCCGTGAGGAATAGCTCACATACATTGGAACCTGTTTGACTCCTAAGGCTCTTTTTGGCATGAAGAACCCATATGCCACCTTGCTTCTTAATATATGGAAAAGAAAAGTGCTAACAAATACATAATTGTCCTATCAGGACTAGAATTATAGTGATCTGTAGGAAAAGATCCTATTCATTTTCTATTCATCTGCATTGACAGTTTATAGCATGTTAGCCATGTCCACTGGCTTGTGCCCTAAGAATTAAGTCCTGCACTGAAATGGGTTTAACTGAGCTCTGGTTAACACCACCAAGCTCATAATTCAATAGAATCCGGAAGCCCAAATTCATGACTGATTTGCTGCTTTGTAACAGTTCTTGTTCTAGGAGACTTCTACTTTAACATTAACTGAGACTCAACTATGAAACATATAATCTAATGAAATACAGAGCTGACTCAATTCCAGACAAGAATGAGTGTACTGTAGCTTGTTGATAAGTTATGTAGCTAATCTTTAAATCACCTATCAGGGCTAAGCTGCTGTTACAGATGTACAGAACAAGAATGTCAGTAATGGTTTCTGTGAGTGTTTTTTTTAAAAAACCCTCTATAAATTACTGATTCTTGCACAAGCATAACATTCAATTTGAAAACTCTTGAAATCACTTAATTTCTTGGTATTTAGACTTTGGCAGGTATCCAGGGAATAAAAATCACCTATACTAGTATGCTGTCATACTGTTTTAGTACCAAGCACATTGACTCAGGATGCCAGCTTGGAACACCTCCGGGCTCATTGCAGAAATGCCAACCAGTCCTTCAAAGATCAGCATGAGAGTTTCATTAACATCTTCAAGAAGCAGGATCAGCACAAAAGCTTCTAAGATGTAGGCCAAAGTAGGCCAGAGAGCAACATTCCTCACATTACAGCTGTACATTCATGTAACCAGTGCTTACTTATACATTCAGATAAACTTTGTTGCTCATAAACTACGACTACCACAATCCAAAAATAAATGAAACATAGAATTCGAGACAGTACTTATATAATGCTTTTATGATGCTGTGCACAATGCTAAATGTTTGGTGCTGGCACTGAATGATGGTGCTGGGCCAGGTCAGATGATACTCAATACTGGCTCCTTAAATAAATGGGGGAGGAGTGTGGGTACCCACATCTCCCACCTATCAAACTGCACCAGGCCTTTAAGCCCATTAGGGAGAAGTATGGGACATGAATCTTCCCCCACACATCACCACTGCCTAATTGTGCAAGGGGAGATTCGTCTGAACTGCCCCTCAGCACACATTTTAAATACTACAGGCTTTAAATACTCGTTATTTGCAGGGGTTCCATTCCAGCCTACAACCGCACGAGCAGTGTGGAGAGCCATAAGGGATTTGGTGGGAGCCCACTCTCTCTGCACACGAGCATCTGCCTAGCCCTGGGCAGCCAGATCGGCCACCCACACAATTACAGGCTCCGTCACAGAGCTGGTAGGGGCAGTGGGGATCGGGGGCCGCTCAGCCCCCAGAAGTCATCCCAGAATGCCCTGCGCAAGTGCACGGGGCATTCTGAGGAGACCCCCCCGAGGCAGGGTGGCTTGTTGTAGCCTCCAGGTCAGGGGTCTCCTTGTGAGTCACCGTGGTGCAGAGCCACACCGCGCTGCCTCACGATCAAAGGAATGGAGTTAGCAGAGCGCTCGCTCCGCTAACCTCATTTTAGGAGAGGGATACTTTGGAGGGCTAGCAGCCTGGAGCCGCTCGGCTCCCGGTGCTGCACACGACCTCCCCAAACCGGGCTAAGCAACCTTAGCACGGTTTAGGGAGGTCGTGAGAATAGCCTTTTTGAGTCTATGGGAATTGGGGGGGTGATGGATCACAGCACTGTACCTTGGCCACCTCAGCTTTCCTCAGTTTTTAACATTCTATTAATAATTTTTAATTTGAAACTTTAAATTTTTTTAATTTAAAATATGGCTTTAGCCTGGTCTTTTAACTGTATTAATATTTATTTTTACATTGTATCTGTTTTATTAATGTTGTGAGCTGCCCCAAGCAGTAGCGTACTGGAGGGACAGGGTATAAATATTTTAAATAAATACATTCAGAGAGATCACCCCTTTGCACAGTGCAATGAGTGAAGGGAAGACATGCACATCCATCCATCTGCCCCACATGCAGAGGCGCTTTCACATCTCCCTTTCCCTCTTGAAGCAGGTAGTGTTGGGGCGCAGCTGTATTGAGAACTCTGGCTCTGAAAGGTCATTCCCATATGACAAATATGACAAATACAATATCTATCTATCTATCTATCTATCTATCTATCTATCTATCTATCTATCTATACACACAAACAAATACTTATTGAATATTTTTTTCCAACACAAGTTCCCAAAGTGGTTTACATAGATCTAAATAAATGAATACAGTGGCGCCCTGCCCCCAAAGGGCTCACAATCTAAGAAACATAAGATAGAAACCAGCAACAGCCACTGGAGGGATGCTGTGCTGGGGATGGACAGGGCCAGTTGTGCTCCCCCTGCTCAATAAAGAGAATCGCCAATTTTAAAAGTGCCTCTTTGCTCAGTCAGCAAGGGACCATGTGTCTTTGCAAATCTGTAGTGCATTCTGTGGTAGTTCTGAGGCAACACAGTGGCTGAGGCAGGGTTCCACCAAAGCCCAGGTACAACCACATATGTCCTAGGAAAAAAGACCTGCATTTGCTTTCCTCCCCACCCCACCCAGGACAATTATCACAGGGTGCCGGGTGGCCATAACATGATAAGGCTACGTGAAGGGGCTTGGGTTAAAGCCTCCTACTCTGCTGTCATTGTCCTAATTCAGTTTGCTCCTCACAATATTTTATTTATTTATTCATTTGATTTCTATACCGCCCTTCCAAAAATGGCTCAGGATGGTTTACACAGAGAAACAACAAATAAATAAGATGGCTCCCTGTCCCCAAAGGGCTCAAAGCCTAAAAAGAATCATAAGACAGACACCAGCAACAGTCACTGGAGGCACTGTGCTGGGGATGGATAGGGCCAGTTACTCTCCCCCTGCTAAATAAAGAGAATCACCACGTTAAAAGGTGCCTCTTTGCCAAGTTAGCAAGGGTGATATATAAATGATATATACAACAAACAAATAAAAACAAGCACGCCAGGAGCAATGGCATGATTGCCGTCCTGCAGGGTGGAATGCAGATTCTACTCCCAGGCGTTTGAGGCATTCTCCCCTCATTTTACTGAATGTACCCCAAAACATATTTTTCTTTCCCCCTAAAAGGAAAAAAAAGGAGTCTTTCTCCCGCTCCCCAAAGAAAAACAATCTGTAAATGAGGAGTTGCTCCTTGAGCTTTCCCTCTGCCTGTACCCCTGCATCCTGTCTACTTTGGCCCATAGTGAACAATTGGGTTGAATACAACCTGAGTAATTTCCCGAGTAAATTCTGAAAATCCAGAATTTTCACTCGAGGCACAAATGACCAAGCTCAAACTATCATACTTTGGACACATTATGTGAAGAGTGGACCCAGCTCCCTTGAGAAATCCACAATCCTGGAGAAAGTTGAAGAAAAGAGAAGATGAGGATGACCAGCAGCAAGGTGGATGGACTTGATTACAACAACAATGAATGCACCACTGAGAGACCTTAAAGGCCAAGTTGAAGACAGATCATCCTGGAGAGATTCTATTGATCACTAAGAGTTGACACCAACTTGACGGCATTTAATCAAACAATCAATCAATTTCCCCTAAGCCTCCTCAAGTAAAGGGGCTAAACATAAACCCTCCATGAAAATTAAACATTTGAGGAGGGCTAGGAATCTCTCCCAGGGGCCCAGGGCCAACAGCCCACCCCAGTGGTTACATTTCTGGCATGCTGTTGTTAGGAAATGATGTGAGTTCTAATAGGGCAGTTCCAAGTTCAAACACAATCCAAAGCAAGCCAGGAGAACTCATCATTTCACACTTCTTGCAATCAATTTTTGACACCCTTGGTTGTTACATATTCTGCAAAGCTTTTAAAGGAGAATTAGATGCATGAAGTGTAAGTGAACACAAAGAACATCACACTGCAAGGTGGACTTCAAAGCATGTGCTGTCAAACCTATTAAAAGAAAAGATCCATTGAACAAATGAACCTACATGCTTCACTAAATGTCAGCATGATATAGTGTGACGGAAATCTTAAGGGGCTATCAGTTACTACAATAAAGCTGCCAAAGCAAAATAACCTCCACTCATACCCTCTGTTTCAGCGTAGTATAAAAGAGGTCACAACCACTGACAGCAGAATCATTGATCTTACAGGGCTCTGAGTGCTCTCAGTATCTCCAGGTTTCAGTGAAAGTCAAGGGTGCTCAGTGCCTTTCAGAACTGGGCCAGAAAAACTCATCTCAAGCTCAACAAATGAATGGGTCACACACTACAGGCATGTTCAGACAATGCAGCACCTTGAAAAAACACAGAACGCTAATGACATTTGGAGATCAGTGACAGCAAGAGGCAACACTTTCCATGACTGTAACTTGAAACCAGCACCCAAGTGTCATTGCTAAACTATCTGCACCTGATCTCCTTTTTAGACTTATTAGATTTATTTCCTATTACATCGGTGTAAAGCCCTGCATTTTCAGGCATTATTTTTTAAATAAACTCAGATAATCAGAATGCTGTCCAGCAATTCTATCCGTGTATTTACAGCTGGGCAGATAATCCAATTACCTCCCTATTTCACAAGCCTATATAAACAGACTGCAGAGAAAATAAGAGAATAGAGCACTATTCAGGCATGGTGGTGTATCTGCATTCAGATGTCTGTACACCCATACATGTTTTTGTGTGAATGACTGTAGCTGCATTCGTTTTAATTAGAAGGGTCAGCCCAAGGTACAGGCCCCTGGAAATGCAGGATACAGTTAGGAAGTGTGTTACTGTACTTGCGTTATGTTGAATAACTGTACCCGTCTACAGGTCTGTACCTGTGTACACTATACACAGATTGTACAAGTGTTGAACATCATGTATGAATAGGG
Organism: Hemicordylus capensis; assembly: GCF_027244095.1. NCBI lineage: Eukaryota > Metazoa > Chordata > Lepidosauria > Squamata > Cordylidae > Hemicordylus > Hemicordylus capensis. Next base: position 277,434,953 of record NC_069660.1, on the reverse strand, counting down.
CTTGGGTTGAAATCATTTCCCTTCTAACGAGTGATAAATTTTCCTGTTACCAAATCAAGGTTGTTCTTAATAAGAGCCCTAGCAGGATGCAGGGCATGAGGCAAATCAGCCAGTGTGGGGCCCCTTCCAGTTAATTTTAATGGGGGTTAAAATAGCAGGGTCCAGGGTTACACTGTCTGAATTAGATATTGGTAGATCCAAAGAAGAGGACTGGATTCCATCCACAGAGAAACATATTTGGATCCATATCCATATCTTGATCCATATCCATATTTGGATACAGTGGACCCTCGACTTACGAACTACTCGACATCCGATGTTTTCGACTTACGAACGACAAAAATGGCTGCACGCTTACAAATTTTTCGAGCTACGAACGGAAACCGTTGGCGGTTTAGATGCGGTTTCCTCGACTTACGAATTTTTAGATGCAGCTTACTCGACTTACGAATTTTTTCATACCTCCGTGGGTGCGCTTTTCGACTTATGAAATTTTCGACCTACGAACGTGCATTCGGAACGGATTAACTTCGTAAGTCGAGGGACCACTGTATTTGGATCCTCTGGGTGATCAGACCAAAACAACCCCATTTCAATTCAAAATGTTTTGGCATTTCGAGCACCACTTTGAAAGCCTGTTTTTCCCTTGCTGATTGGTTTTCTCTCACTGGCTTCCAATTGGCTTGCAATTTCCTTGCTTCTTAGTTGGCTTGTTATCATTCCAATCAAGTGTTTCTTATCAGACCATTGGTCCATCTAGCTCAGTATCTACAGTACACAGAGTCAGACTTCTTTCAGGTTACAGGCAGAAGTCTCACTCTCACCCCTATATCCTATCGAAGTTTGGGGAAAAGATTAAAATTTTGTTTAAAATTACCTGTTTGCCCATTTCTTTTGTGGGTTGAGTGGTAGGTAGCACCCATCATACTCAACCACCCAACCCACTTTGGTGTCCCTAGGAGCTATCCATGGGGAACAATGGGGTGTTTTGAGTTTCCCCATTGTTCCCTATGGCCGAAACACTCAAAACATTTTGAGGTTTGTTCCATCAAAACAACTGGGTCGACTGCTGTTTTGATGAAACATTTTGGCCATCTGTGTTTTGTTTCGAGCTCAAAACAAAATGCAAAATCCATTTCGTGCACATCCCTAATGGAGGCTTAGCAAGTTTGGCACATGGAATGCTACCAGCTTTGATAGCATAGGGTTATCAGCAAACAAGGTTTTTAAAAATTGCAAATAATTTGCACAATAAGTGCTATATAAATGATTATTACTAAAGCTAAATATGATAAAATAATAATTTTTGTTTTAATAAACAACCTTAACAGGTTACATAGTTGACTGAAAGTAGACTACTGCTTTGAGTTAACCATGTGTCCTGTTAAGGATTGTTCATTTAAATAAATATGCCCTAAAATAATTCTGCACTTTTCCTTTTCCTTTCTGAAGCCCAAACTGAAAAACTGCCCTACTGTTATAGTTGCATATTGGTCCTGGGGCCTCAATGCATCTCCTTTGCTAGCACAAACCCTGAAGGCCAGTACATCACAGTAATCACAAAACTGTTCAACTTTGATACATAGAGAAGGGTGGAGGCCCCCACAGTATCATGCTCAGCAGTACTGCGAAATGTTTACTGAACGCCCTGGATTCTCTGGAAAGAAAGAACTGTGTCTCTGTGTTCTTGCCTAACCTCTCAAAGTCTGTTGTATCGTGAAGTTACAAGCACCATCGTGACTCTTGTTGCTGGGATACCAGCAATGTGTGATAAGCTGTTTTTATGGCTGAAGGATCCCTAGCTCTGAAACTTTTGCTTTATGAGTAAAATTCAAACCAAATTATTTATTCCTTATTTCAGAGTGCCTTAATCGTGCATATTTATGACCACCTTCCTTTGGTTAGACTATGAGGGCATTCACATGAGGAGCCCTATCTGGGTAAGCCTGCTCGTGTTGAGCAATGGAATCAGTCCCGATCCTGGCACTGCCCCGCTGGGTAACCTGAGTTTTTAACCTGAGATTTTCCTGAGGTAGAAGGGCATGAGCATAGCCTTCTACCCCCAGTACCCAGTTGTGTGGCTGCTTGGGCTGCCTGCATTCCAAGCAGCCAAGAAACTAGGTGGCTAGAGTGCCCAGCAGCAGGGAAATCCCCCAATGCACTGTGCTCCTTGCACAGTGCATTGTGGGATTTCTGGAGGCCAGGATACATTTCCCCAGCCTCCAGATGGCCGTACAGCTCCCGGCAGTGCCACTCATGTGGGTGTGCAAGCCACACAGCCAAAGGAAAGAACAGTATTGTCTGTGGGGAAGGTAGGTGCAATCCTGCCTTCCTCCCCTAGCCCTCTCTGCCCTGCTTACAGGATTGTGTGAACGACCTTTATAGCTTTAGTAAACTCCTCTTAATGTGGTACTGATGTTTTAAAGTATTTTATCCATGGCCATAAAGGGACTTTGCTTTCTCTGAGCACACACATAGGAAAAATACTAGGAGCTAGAACCATTTTGTGATACCTTTTTACACTGCAATGGAACCTTAAGGGACACAGGGTCTAGTGGTTTCCAACCTGAGGTCCTCCAGATGTTGCCGGACTACAACTCCCATCATTGTGGCTGGGGATGATGGGTGTTGTAGTCCAGAAACATCTGGAGGATCCCACATTAGGAACCACTACTCTAGGCCTCAGGCAGGGCTGTACCAAAGTTGGAGACGGCGCTAGGACAAAAAGTGAAGATGGACCCCTGTCTCTACTGCCTTCTTCTTCAGAAAGGCATGACGGGGAGAGCAAACAGCAAGTTGTCACCCAGCTGGTGCCCCTCCTCATTCAGAGGCCCTGGGACATTTGTCTCCCCAACTCCCTGTTCAGTTGTAGCTACAACCCTGGCTTCAGGGCAAATACAGAACCTGCTCTGTGTTATGTCTGCTGTCTTTCACTAATGCGGTGCTGTATCCTTTCCTTTATGTCTGGAAGTTAAGGTTACCAATTCTGTTTCAAGCTATTCTTGGAGATTCCCCCCACCCCCAATATTCTTTGGGATATGTTTCACAATGTTCTAGTCATGCAGATCTCCAGGACTGTTTTCTCTGCCAGTTCCTGGACACTCCAGGCCAACGCCAGAAGGTGTGCAGAGAATTCCACACAAGGAAAAACTAGAAGCAAAAAAATATAGTCTGGATGACATGATGAGGAAAATGACTCAGAGTGGTCCCATTGAAATTAAAAGGATTAAAACATCTTTTTTTCTAATTTCAAAGGGACCACTTTGAGTAGTGTTCCTCATCATGTCAGCCTCTGTCTTCAGGAGTAAAGATGGTTTAGAATTACTGCTCATTTTCCATATCCAGTGAAGGTGCTCTCCCCATTTGGGCCTGTCTGGTACACCAGAAACTTCTGTACTGGACACCAGAGGAATCCATAGGAAATATTTCCTGTATTTGCACCACAAATGAAAGAAAGATATGTTCTTGTGCAGCTTTAGCTCATTGCAGAGGAACTTGCACTGGTGAATTCTGCTCAGTGTCTTCATCTTTTCATATGAACAAGATGTTATTTAAGAACATGATTAAGCTAACGGACTTGTTTTTATCATAAAAATAAATAAGTTAAGCCCACTGGCTGACATTGTGACTACATTTACTAGAGAAAATCTTACTAAAATTTAGTAGTCCCTGAGCAGTATTATTAAGACATTTAGTCAGGATGTCACTCACCTCATCACAGTGCTGACAAAGAGCTGGTGAGCAGGCAGGCAGGAGAGAGATAGCAGCCGCCTGAGTAAAGACTTTTTCTGTGGAAAAGGCATTGTCTGTGATATAAGAGACATATCAGCAAATATTTGCCCATGAGGAAGAGGGGTTACCTCGAAACTGGCTCAGAACCCGGGTGCCTGTTGGCTTTGGCACTTCCATTGATTGCCATCTGTTTTGTTATTTGAGGACATTTTTACTGGTGGAGTGGACATTTTGACACAACGTATTGTGATCTGTATTTGAAGATATTCATCGTTCTAGCATGTGTTGAATCTTCAGAGTCCCTCTGTAGTGGTTCACACCAGCAAGCATGGACATTGGTGAACATTATTCTTTGCAGTAACTTTATTTGCCATCTCCTGATGTATGCTTATTGTTCATTGTTTTTTTCACTGATTATTATTGTTATCTTTCATAGTGTTGTGATCTTTTCACAATTTAGGTTCTGATTTATGCATTAAAATGTTCAGTTTACATATATTTTGGGGGCATCTTCAGGGGAGACAGTTTTCTCATTCATGGTTTTAACATGCTCTTTTCAGAGAGTCCTATAGATTCACAACATAGTTAGTTGTATTATTCAGGCTTTTCACCATTAGCCTGACACAGGGGATTTCTTTGTTTCTGGTTTCTTGCCCTGTGTGGTCCCCAGTTTTGGCGGCTGTATGAAAGTACAGACATTTATTTACACATTATGGTCAATACACATACAGTCGTACACTTCCTACCTGTACCCTACACTAGAGAGAGCATGTACCCTGGGTTACTTTTAAAGTGAATACATGTACAATCATTAACACAAAAATATGTATGTGGAATATAAAAACATAGAAAGATAGGAAGCTGCCATATACTGAGTCAGACTATTGGTCTATCTAGCTCAGTATTGTCTTCACAGACTGGCAGTGGCTTCTCCAAGGTTGCAGGCAGAAATCTCTCTCAGCCCTATCTTGGAGAAACCAGAGAGAGAACTTGAAACCTTCTGCTCTTCCCAGAGCGGCTCCACCCCCTGAGGGGAATATCTTACAGTGCTCACACTTCTAATATCCCATTCATATGCGAGCAGGGTGGACCCTGCTTAGCTAAGGGGACATGTATAGACAATCTGTATGCACATACAATGTAATGTCTGAATAAAGCTTGTGTCAGATGTCAGATCACTTTTTAAAGTCAGAATAGTTTTACCAAACAAGTTTGTTACAGGCAGAGGGGCTCTTACCCCTGGACTTCTAGGCTGAAGTCCAGGGCCTCCACACCTTCTGGGGCCCCCCAAATCCTCTTTAGTCTGTTCCAGGTGGTGTGGTTGCCGCGCCAGGTGGCCAAGCGTGACTGTGACCTGTGCCGGACGGCTGAGCATGACCTCTGCTTTAGAGGCGGGGAGTGGAGAATGAAATATGCGGGTTGGAATATGTTGTGTGTTTAAATGTTTCTGCTAATGCATATTTGCATAAATATAGCTATTTAATACTCTTACAGCCTTGTGAGTTCAGTTGCTGTTTGTGCCCTCAAGAACCCATGTGTTCCAAAACACTGTGTGTGTCACAGTGTGTGTGTGTGCATAGGAGATGATGCTTAACTTGCACCAGGGTGGGGCTGGGGGGCTCCAAAGGCCTTTAGGTCCAGGATCCAAAAGTACTTAGGTGCACCTCTGGTTACAGGACATGGAATCAGCTGTTCCAAGAAGACAGAAAAACTGGACATGCCTAAAGGAGTTCTTTGCATTGTGACTGTACTATAATAGAATTCTCTCTAGGGTTTTTGGCACCCTTGGCAAAGTTTGACTTTGGTGTCCCCACCCCCACCCTCAAACCACCCCAGCCAAGAAGTGTGGTGCCCAGGGGTGTATCTAGGGTGGGGCAGGCAGGGCACACGCCCCGGGTGCCACTTGAAGGGGGCGCCATTTTTAAAAATTAAAGAAATGGCTGCCAAAAACAAAATGACCACCACACATGCTCAAGTGGCCTCTGTGAGGCTCTAGGCCATGCCAGGCCTCACAGAGGCCGTTTGAGCATGAGCGGTGGCCATTTTGTTTTCAGTGGCCATTTTGCTTAAAAAATATTTTTTAAAATGGCCACCGCACATGCTCAAATGGTCCATGTGTGAGGCCCTAGAGGCCAGTGGGGGGAGGGGAACCTTTGCAGACCCCCTGCCCAATGGCCTTTAGGAAGGCCCCCACCCGAAGGGACTACAGTTTTTTTTTTTTTTATGTAATATAATCTAAGTCACTGTACACATATTCAGATATGTGACTTGTATGTGACCTTCAGACTTGTATTTTTCAGCTGATATAATGGTAAAGTTATCTGAAAGATGGGTGTCAGATGTTTGGACAGGGGGCGCAATTTCGGTGCTTGCCCTAGGCGCTATTTTCCCTAGATACGCCTCTGGTGGTGCCCTAGCTTTAACCTGAGCCGCACAGGTGGCTCATTCCCTGGGTCAAATGACCAGCCCACGCAGATGACCAGCGAATGACTACCCTGCACTGGTTTCAGGATTCAGTGGGAGAGGGGAAAGAGTTGAGGAGCTTAGAGCCTGCCTTTCCTCTATTGCTACCCCCTTTCTCCCCTCAGCAGTGCAGGCCCTGTTCATGATCCTCATTCTTACTTCAACTCTCTGTCTTACTTCCTGTTTGGGGTCCAGACATGTGAGAAATGAAGATGGAGGCTCCCATCTGAGAAGCTGCAGCAGTAACAGAGTGGAGCAAAGCAGGGAGGGGGCAGGTACAGGACAGAGCACACTTAGAGGCGGAGAAGGAGGAGGAAAGCATATCAGACACCACCTAGGAGGTGCGCCCTGCTTACTCAACTTCCACCCAGGCAGCTGCGGCATCCCCCAAGAATTGGATCCCCAGGTGACTGCCTAGGTCTGCTTAGTGGACAGGCCAGTTCTGATAATACTTCCTGTCCCCAAATAGTGTTTTTTAAAAAGAAAGAAATGCACTGCTTTCTGTTGTTCTGCTTTAAATTAGAGAGACAGTACAGTGTAGCAGTTAGCACATTTTGGATTAAGGCAAGGGAGAAAATAATAACTAGGGGCAGAAAGTTTCTAGTTTCTTCCCCTGCTAACTGAGCAAAGAGGCAACTTTTAAAAGTGGTGGCTCTCTTTATTTAGCAGGGGGAGAGCAATTGGCCGTATCCATCCCCAACACAGCATCCCTCCAGTGGCTGTCACTGATGTCTGTTTTATTTTTCCTTTTTTAGATTGTGAGCCCTTTGGGGAAAGGGAGCCATTTCCTTCCTTCCTTCCTATATAAACCGCTTTGGGAACTTTTGTTTAAAGCAGTATATAAATATCCATTGTAAATATCTGTTGTGGTATGACCCTAAAAGCAGCAGTTTGCCATGGGGCAACGGGGAGGTGGGGAGGGGAAAGTTCTGACATCACGTGAAACTGGAGTTACAAGTGCCCAGGGTTTGTGTAACTGCATGTCTGGATGTGTGAAACTGCAGTTCGGACCCTACTAACTCAAAGATTTCAGTCACCAAACACTAATCTGAACCCTCAGTTTGGTTCGCTGCTTGGGCCTCTGGTTTGTGGCTGCCTTCATTATGTCTGAAGGCAGAACTGGAAGCAGCCTTCCCAGGAACCGGAGGTGAGGGGCATGGTGGAAATCGGGCTCCCAGTTCTATGTTATGTCTGAATGTGCCCAGACTCTGAGGCAGACTGTCTAACTGGAGTTAGCTGGGAGATTACAAGCTTGAAGGGCTGCCCATATTTCTCTCTTGGCAACTTCTGCTTTTCAGGAACTCTTGTTTGCCTCCACTTAAAGAAAGCAAATACTACAAAGACACCAGGAATCTCCAGTGCTTGCTTACATCCAAAGGAAACTGAACCCAGTAGAATAGTGAGGAGTGCATAACACTATTCAAATCCTGGACTTCTGTTGGGAAGTTTGTTAAACAAGAATCAGCTGACGCCCTGTGAGGGGAAGTGATGACATTGCATTGGGACCATTATAGCTGGGTGTCCCTACTAGAATAGTTGGTGGTGAAGCAATTAAAATGTGGTGAAAGGACATGGTTGTCTCTTGGCTTTAGGCTGTCAGCACATTTCATACACCTGTTTGACTCTCCTTCTGATGCTGCTCCAGCATAAATGACTGAACAGCCTTTGAAAAACAAATTTGGCTTGAAAGTATATTAAGACATAATATCAGAACCATGGTTTCATTCTGCTGTAGACTCAGGGTGAATACAGACAACCTACTTACAAAATGGTGAAAGTGTGTAAGTTTTCTTGTTCTTTAACATGTGCAATAGAATACAGTGACTGACTTTGAAGTATTCTATAGTTCCCTCCATGCATTGCTGTAACAACTTTCCAGTTCTTTGTTCAGTAAAGCGGGTGGCTAATATGTGCTGTCTCACAGGCCTGAAACTTATTCATACTGATAATGGTGTTGTTTCAAAGAGAGCTGTAATACATCTTGCCATCTCTTTGGAGTTCTCTTTTTCTTAAGAAAATTTTATATCTTTTAGAAAAAACAGTGTGCTGCTTTCAAACTTGCAAAGTCCTCTATTGTGTGTATTTTGTAATTACCAGAGCCCCTGGTGGCGCAGTGGTAAAACTGCCGCTCTGTAACCAGAAGGTTACAAGTTCGATCCTGACAAAGGGCTCAAGGTTGACTCAGCCTTCCATCCTTCCGAGGTCGGTAAAATGAGTACCCAGAATGTTGGGGGCAATATGCTAAAATCATTGTAAACCGCTTAGAGAGCTCCGGCTATAGAGCGGTATATAAATGTAAGTGCTATTGCTATATGAAATACTTTTTCATTCATTTCATTTTAGTCTTCAGAACATTACCAGTGATACATCTCTAACCCTATGATAATCTTTGAATGAGTGTTAATAGCTTCATCCATTATAATTGCTTGTCATGTAATTTCCCTAACTATTGTTAAAAGTAAAACCAACATGTTGAACATTACTATGCTTGTAGTGACATCTACTGGTTGGAAGCAGCTTAAAGGAACAGACTGCTCTAGCAATAGAATATAATTCTATTTTTATCTTTTCAGAATCCATCAAAGTTTCTTGTGTCCTATTAATTCCAAATGACTTATTTACAGCCAGTGCAGTATATAGCTTGGGAAATGAGCGTGTGTGTGGCAGTGGGGAGAGTCTCTGTATTTTATATGCATAATATATGCTGCTGATAGAACTTGCATTTTCAAGGTGAAGAATATTAATTAATTTCTTTTAAAACATGAATGGGCTGGGAACAAAATATGGACCTTATCATATGGACCGTGCTGGCATCTATTTATATTTATCAGAGAGCACACAATAGCTCTTCAGGTAGTTTCAAACCATGGTATGGAGTCTGGTGCTCACCATAATTTGCCTATTAAGACCCATGGCAAACTATGATTAGGAAATGGAGGGACTCATCAGGTGAGTTGGGAGAAGCCATGGCTGTGTTACTTTCATTATCTGATTGAAAAAATGAAGTCTGCAATCCAGCAGAGTTAGGAATGCTTAAATTTAGGGGCTAACTAAATTACTCAACAGAACTGAAGTCCTGTTAAAATTATTAGGACAGGTTTTCACTACTTAAGTCAGGGTGTCAGCCACTGAGTTCAGCATTATGGCCAGATTTTTGGCTTTTGGTTCTAGCTGTCCTTGGTCAGGCTCAGGTGATCACTTAAACCATGGTTTAAATTGTGTGAATGAACCTTTCCTCCCCTGGACTTTTGCATGGCCCTCTCCTCCTTGTTCCCACTCCGAGGCTTCCATAACTGGATCTGCCATTTGGCTGGTGCTGTGAGCTGTGCAGGAGTGGTGGGAGGAATGCAGTTATCACAGTTGCTCTCTCCTGTTATCTAAGGACACCACCCTGGTAGAAATAACCCTGAAGTGATGTTAGCATAACACCTGTATTAGAACCAACTATAAAGTCACAAAACAGTTCCTCAAAACTCTTCGTCAGACTCAATGGAAAGTAAACGAAAGCCAAAAAGGGTGGGTGGAATAGTGCTGCTCAGTGTGTAATAGTTTGAGATGGTGTTACATACAGGAAATGTCTCTAATAAAATGAAGTAATAATACACTGAGGCTGTTAACACATGCAGCCAAGAGCAGGCTAAGGCAGCCAAGGCCGCTCTTGGCTGGCTGTGTGTACTGCCAAGAGGAGAGGAGAGGAGAGGAGAGGAGGTCTTGTGGTAGCAAGTATGACTTGTCCCATTAGCTAAGCAGGGTCCACCCTGGTTGCATATGAATGGGAGACTAGCATTGCCAGACATATTCCCCTCAGGGGATGGAGCTGCTCTGGGAAGAGCAGAAGGTTCCAAGTTCCCTCCCTTGTTTCTCCAAGATAGGGCTGAGAGAGATTCCTGCCTGCAGCCTTGGAGAAGCCACTGCCAGTCTGTGAAGACAATACTGAGCTAGATAGACCAATGGTCTGACTCAGTATATCGCAGCTTTCTATGTTCCTATGACATCCGCAAACCCGCTTAGGGAGCTCGCCACTTAGGGTTAAGGGTGCAAGGGCGCCTTTAATCTGGTCTAAGTGCTTGTGTGTCAGCACCACACAGCGCCAGCACAGGAACAGGCTCTCAGACAGCACCAGGGGATCCCCACAATGCACTGCACTCTTGCGCAGTGCATTATGGGAGTTCCGGGCACTGGGACGTGTCCCAGCCCCCAAACCTCCACGCTGCCAGGGGCAACCAATGTCCATGTGGGTGTGCAATCTGCACATCCAGCACGGACTGAGGATCATCTGTGGGGAAGTTAAGTCTAAGCAGCCTTCTCCACCTCCCACCCGGTAGCCCTCTCACTCAATCGTGAGAACGGGCTCATTATCTACAAATACAAATAATGCAATAATACATCTTCAAACTCATGCATTGAAATGTCTCAGTAACTAAGCAGATAAGAGATATAAGCAACATTAAATATTTGCACCAGGTGATCTGCCTGTAGTATCAGCTCAACACTACTGAAATGCGGAGGCAACTTATTCTATTAACGCAGCGATTACTCTCATGTAACCCAGTTTGCCAGCAGAATGAGTCTCTAGTTACAACATAAACTTCAGTCCTAAAATATTTATTTTGTAGCAAATCCTATTAACTTCAATGGAATGTATTTCCAAGGAACAACAGTGTTAGTTTCTGATATCTAGACCAATCCCAATGTGCATTTTTTCAAAAAGTCAATTGAAAAGCAGGTTTTCAGATCAGGACAAGCCTGTCTTATCCCCATGTGCAAAATAAAAACAAAATGGAACCAAAAGTACTTGTACATAGAAAATTAAAACATTTGCATCATTTTCTTTTATTTGCTATAATTCATAAATACAAAGTCACAGAATAAACTTAACTGATTATTAAGTTAGAATATCTTTTGCCCCCCGCCCAGCCCCAATTCTACTGCAAGTACATACACCAGTTAGCTCAGTCTACTGCTTCCTGTACTGAGACAAACAAGTTCTTTAGAATAGTTTACAGTGTCTATGGGGAAACATCTTGTCTGTGACACTGAACAGCTATTCTGACAACATTAAAGTATTAGGCACAAAGACTCTGGTTTTAAAAGATATGAAAATGTGCCATATCCATCACTCACACTTCCCTAGTTCATTCACAGCCATCCTATCTCTTTAATAAAACATACATATTTGTATTTTGTCAAGTCCCAATCAAGCCTATTCTCAATCTCAAAATACATTTAAAGGGGACAGACATGTAGTTGCTGCCAATCCATGTCTCTCCCCATCAGAAGAAGTTGGGGTCGGAGGATGGGGATGGGCTGAAATGATTGTTGGGCAAATCTTCAAATATATGCTACTGAGATACCCAGGTCTGCATCATCCACACACACCCCATACCCACCACATGTCCCTATTTTCCCATTCACCCGAATGGGGAAATAGGGACATGTTGGCAGGTATGCTATCCCATAATACCTAGTAGCCTGGGCCTCAGGTCCCTCTCTTTAAAATCTAAGAGGTCTTGCTTTCTGTCCACAGCATCTGGAGAGAGCAGACTTTAAGTAAGATGGCATTTTATAACCATCTAAATCACACTAAAACACATGAATAGCTTATTAGCCATCTTTCAAATTTGTTCTGAGTGAGGGAAAGGATCAAAGGACCTTTGGAGAATGGCTAGATAGACTTCTTTTAAACCTGAAGTCCTTGATTTTCATTCTTTGGGAGAAGTCAACTAGACAAGTTGACAGGTACCAAAATTTGTTATCTAGTCCAATCCTTAGCTCTGGGGTGGGTTATCCTAGACCCAAAGCATCCCCACCTGATATCCATCCAATCTCAATAAATTAGCATCACTACCATACCTAAAACATGACACTACATTTAAACAGGTATGCAGCTCATCCAAGCCACACAACATAGTCAGTGGCTCAATTACTACAACTCTGAACAACTCTATTTTGCTATAAATGACTGCATTTTACTCAATCACAAAGCAACAGTACCTAACCTTATTCGGTACAAAATAAATTCTATTCTTAATAATATGTCCCTTTTTACCATAATCAAACAGCAATAATACGGTACTTATTATTTAAAATAACTGAGCAGAAATATTACCTGTCTATTAAAAGAATTAGGGGCACAACCCAGCTAATCTTAAGCATTTTAAGGACTATTGGCTTCAATAAGGGAGTTAAACATGTGCTTAACCCTCTCTGTTAAAATTCATAGGACTTGAAAGTGCTTAACAGTGGCTGCCTCTTGCCCCATTTAAAATGTATCCTATTCCTTAAGATAATTCATGAAAGCAACATAAGGCTGCCTATTAAAATGAGGTCTTTGAAAATAGCGTCAGCTACTGCTGAGGATAATCTTTGCCCTAATTTCTCTTTAATTTCTTCTCACTTCTCGGCCCCTTAAAGGCTGTGGTGGTCTGTAGTTCTTCAGCATACGGAAGGCAGCTTCTCCCTCACTAGTACAGAGAAGGCTGCGGAATTTGGCTAACTGTGGATGAAAATGGTACACAAATTAACAGGGAAATGACAAACTAAGGTTTAAAAATATGTTAAATAAAATAATAAAGTAATAATAAAACCAATCCTCTGTGAGTTATCTGTCCAGAAACATGAAGATAGTAGGTACCTTCCCCACAATCTATAGCCGAAAAAGCCTTTCACATAAAATAGAGAAGCTATTGCAGGTGTGAAAACTCCATATATTCACTGTGCATAAATAATGGCAATTCTGTTGTTTTAGACCACAGACCAGTAAAAAATAATCTTTCCCCATAACACTTCATAAACGTTGTTGCAAAGCAGACAGTGTGTGCTACGTATTTGCTTTCCTTATCAATACACACAAGTCACAACCATGTCCAGATAATACCGACAGCTCCATTGTTTTGTTTTGTTTTATCACAAGTGAATAAAGTATATATTATAAAAAGTGTTCACCTATCCAGCTCCAGCACAGCATCTCTCTAGTGGCTGCTGGTAGTATCTGCCTTATGTTTCTTTTTAGATTGTGAGCCCTTTGGGGACAGGAGACTATCTTATTTATGTATTTTTCTATATAAACTATTTTGAGAATTTTGGTTGAAGAGTGGTATATAAATATTCAGAGTAGTAGTATCTCTATATAACAGCCATAGTTTGTCTGAGAGTATCACCAGCTCGTCTGGTTGCGACTCAAAGGTGTGCCTTCTCTGTAGTAGTCGTAGTTGTTGTTATTATTTATTCGATTTCTATACCGCCCTTCCAAAAATGGCTCAGGGCGGTTTACACAGAGAAATAACAAATAAATAAGATGGATCCCTGTCCCCAAAGGGCTTAAAATCGAAAAAGAAACATAATTTAGACACCAACAACCATCATGGGAGGTACTGTGCTGGGGGTGGATAGGGCCAGTTACTCTCCCCCTGCTAAATAAAGAGAATCACCATGTTAAAAAGGTGCCTCTTTGCCAAGTTAGCAGGGGTTAACCCAGTTGCCCCAGAGTTGTGGAATGCACTTCCTGCTGAGATTAGAGCTGCTCCATCCCTGTTGGCTTTTAGGGAACAGCTAAATACACATCTCTTCAGCCAAACCTTTTAGTTAGTTGGTGTGTTTTTATGGATCTTTTAATCTGATTTTTATATGTTTTAACTGTTAAATTCTTGGTTTGGTTTATGCTGTAAACCACCTAGAGAGACCACTTGGGTAGTGAGCAGCATACAAATATATTAAATAAATAAATAATACAGTGCATTCCCAATGTCCTGTCAGGCAGGAAATGCAGGAGAGGCACTTATACGCCTTCCTGAGTTCTTGGAGGAAAGGTGGATAATGAGCAGTAAGTCAAGTCATGGATAGAGCTACACAGGTTTGATTTCCAGTGACTGTGGTCACCAGGACAGGGATCTGGTTTAACCTGAACAATGATTGTATCCCAAGTGTACCCCTTTACTTTTCATCATATTTGCGAGTGGCTGTCATTTACTCCTTTGGGAAAAAATTAAGAATGCTAAGATTCCCAAAAGTGCGCTAAGGGCAAAAATCTGTCCTCCCAATACTGTGGCCTGGGCTTCACTGACATGAGTTCCTTTCAAACCCTTATGAGTAGGCCCGGATTGCATATTTGTACACACCTCACTATTTTGGCCAACTGCCATACCAAGATGGATTGTAGCTGAAACTCCTAGCAGCCCAATTCTAAACACATTTACACATAAATAAGACCTGCAGTGGAACTAATAATGATTCATACTGCAACCTTAATGCTCCTGAACTTTTAAAGTTAGCAGCAGGTATATTCTCTTAATCCCTAAATAGATTGCAAATGTTCTTCCAAATGTCCCTCTAAAACCTGAAAGTATTATTATTTGAGAAGGCAGAGGTATAAAGATGTACCTGCTCAGAACAAATGTTTATAGGCTCTCTCAGAATGATCCAAATGACACTTTCAAGAAGAGGAGGAACAGTAAGAGAGCCAAGGTAAGTCCAGTAGTCCAGAGAATGGGGGAGCAGGCAGGAAGGGTCAAAGTTGGTGAATCTATGCTGTTTACCCTGAAGGAAGGAAGGAAGGAAATTAGCAAAAATGGCCACACCTTGCACTTCCTAACTATCTTATTGCTAATATGCATGTAATTTATACTTCTGCAGACCTTCCATCAGAGTGAAGTTAATATGCTCTTCCAGGTCCAGGATGCTTCAGGGAGTATATTTTTAATACATGTTTTCCTTCTTCCTGAGGGCAGTGCCAGGAGGAGCCCCCTAGGAATCAGATTGGTTGGAGCTGTTTGAGTAGCAGCTGTTCCAGCCAGTAAGACCAAAAGAGGAAGTTGTAGGCAGAGGTGAGGAGGGAGGAAGCTCCCTGCTCTGGAGGATTCCATGGCTGCTGGTAAGTCTGACCTTTTACTAGCTTGTCTGTTTGGTGGGAGGGGTGATGCAGTCTAGGGATTTAGTTAGTTATAAGTTTATTCAGTCATTGACCAGCAAATGCAGTCTAGGGATGTGCACGGAACTGGTCTGGAGGCCATGTTGGAGGCCTCTGAACCAATTTGGAATTGGGGTGGTCCAGCGGGGTGTGTGTGTCTCGCTTTAAGGGCGGAGGGGTAATACCCCTCCAGCCGCTTTTCCCCCTCCGGCGCTCCACTTTAGAGCAAAGTTTTTGGGGTGGCAGCGTTCCTCCCTGCCGCCCCTGCCATTGCCCGGAAAAAGCAGAAGTTACTTCCGTGCATGCGCCCATTGTGGCACGCGTGTCCATCGCCGGGGGGGGGGCAGGTAGGCATCTGCCTCTGACCACGTTCTCGCCTGCCCTCCCTGTTCCAATGCCCACCAGCTGCTACTGCGAGAGAACACTGATTGTTTCCAGAGCTATCACTACAGACAATTCTGTAAGAACTGGAGAGCAAAATTCTGGAGAACAAAAACAAAGGCAATATTTATGTATGCTTTCCCAGGGCCTGCTGAATGATGGTGCTACTTATTATTATTTCCTAATTCTGTGTTTGTCAAGTTGTCCTTCCTTTTCTACACATTTTTTTCAGATGAGTCAAGAGGTGCAAGATTGTTATCTTGAATCACACTAACTTGAATATTTATGGACAGATTGCCACACAGCATGTTAAAGCTGCTTGAAGGGAAAAAATAAAGAAACATGCATATGTAGCATCCTGATCCAAAAGGCCATGGTCATTCTGTTGCACATTCCATAATATGGGCTGCCCTATTTATTCAAATGGAGAAAGCAGAACTTTGTGAACCAAGGAATGCACACCCAAGTCTGTGTCCTCTGTTGGAAAGGGCAAGAAAGCAGCTCTAGGTTGTTAATAGAAAGAAACTTCCATGTGCACTTTGGAGCCCTATACCTAGAAGAATGTTCAAGATTGGGACAATCCACAACAAGGCTATGGAAATATTAAAGAAGATACTGTACCTTGATTTTAATTATATCCAAATAGTCTGTGATTTTCTTCAGTTGTGAATTACAGTCACCCACCTGTAAATAAAAATGACAGAGGGTTTGCTTTGCTCAGGGAAGCTTACAGAAGAAGCAAGTCACTACAAGGAAACTTCCCTTTCCTCTCCATTCAACTAGCTCCCTGCCTCCTCCTGAACATAGTGGGATGTTCATGCAAGGGAAGAGGGATTCTCAAAAAATTAGCAGAGGCACTGAGCTGCTTGTGGAAGAGGAGAATTTTGTTCCATGTTTGCTTCTTAAATTTCATTGTATTTATTCTTGAAATTTATTTACTGCTTTCTCATCAAAATGCTCAAAGCAGTATAGAATGCTTAAAAACATAAATAATTATATGAAAACAGAAATACAAACAGCAATCGATTAATTATTGTTTTCTTGCTCATTGAATATTGCTGTGAAAGGAAAGAGAGGTTTTTTTGTTACCTTTAAGAAAACAGCCATTACTGCTAATCCATCTGGCTGGTGAGCAGCCTCAACAAAATTGGCATATTTGTCTGCATTCCAATGCACCACATGAAGCTGAAAAGCAAGATCACAAGTACAGTTAATCATCACCTTACTGAAGTCAGACAACTCTGTGCTACATCTACTGAGGAATCTTTGGGGCTAGTTTAATTGTCGGCAAGTAGCCCAAAGCCATCTTGATGAATGAAGTCCTTTTGAAGCTCCATGCACGTTGGTCCAAAACTCCGGAGATCCATTTTAGCCAGTCCTAGTATTGACCATGTTTATAAAGATAATGACATCGTCTCTGGCCCATTTGCAGGCCCATCCCTCCCGCTAGGACATGCCTCCACACCCATTTTTCCCTTGTCAGGTTTCCTCAGGTACACTGGATTGAGGGCTTAAAAGGTCCTTGCAGGAAAGCTGCTCTGTATGTGTAAAATATTATTATTATGAGTCAGTTCTGACTGGTGAGTTCACTAAATCATTCTGTATTCTGGAACATAAGGTGTCCACACTTGCAATTTTAGTTTCACTTAAAAGCTGGACTGTATAACTGTTAAAATATTACGAATGTTACAAAAAAGGAAACAAATGCTTTCAGTAGGAATGACTTTTATTGTAGATTAAAGGAAAAAACAACAAAAGAAGAAAGGACACAAGTAAAATCACCAGAGCTAAATTAGCCACACTCCTCCTCCCCAGTCATCCTGCTAAGTAGGCCACACAAAAAGGAGCTCTGAACCACAATGGAGTAGACCCATTCCCAATGGCTTGTGACTTCTCTTTTAAAGGATGTATGTATCTTGTCTTACCACCGCTTCTGCACCACAGCTTGTAGGAGAAATCTTTTAAGGCCTGTTTCTTTTGTGCATCATCATCATCAGATTCCTGTACGGCAGCCTGTCGGAGAAACCTGGGTCCAGTGGATAGGGTGTCCCAGCTTAGTGGGACCTTGAATCCATTGGCCTGTTGAGAACATCTGCCAGGGGAAGCATGTTGTCTTCTTTGGCTGCAGAGTAGCTCTTTCTTCTTGCATGTGCCAGTTTGGCAGAGGTGCATTCTTGAGTCAAAGAGCCTTTTTCTTTGTGCAGCTAAGTACTAAAAACCTAGCTACAGATCCATTGGAAGTTTTTTCATCTATATCTATATGGCCAGCCTGACTCTCTCAGTTCTAGGGTGCTTTTTCCAAAATCAGAAAGGTTCCTAGTGGGTCCGTGTAGATGTTTATAACCAGAGTGGAAACCTTTTTAGACTAACTAGAAATTCCTAGATATTTTCTCCTTCCATTTGGTTTCTTAGATGGAGCTTATTTGTTTCAGCTATACATTTGTTTTGGAACATATTGTTTTCTAAGCACCTCTTATTAATTCGTTATATTCCATCTCACCTGGTTCCTGTGGAAAACATAAGTCTTTAAACACTGCAAATGGCATTTCCCCCCCAACTGATTCCCCCCACTGATTTTAGTCATTCAACATTTTTTTCATTTTCCTCTATTATACTAAGGACACTTCTTCTCTGTCAGTCTTCAGCACTTGCATTAAAGTGCTGTTTAGCATGTACTGCCATTTCAGAATAACTTACTTTCTCATTATATTGAAAACTTTCCACCTTAATTTAGCTAACTGGGAGCCATATATACTTTTAAAGAGGAGGAAAACAAACAATGTTTTGAATTGTTAATGTATGGACAATAGTTTTTGCAAATGGAATGTTGACATTCTATTTCAATACTGCAAAAATATTGAAACAAATTGTCAAAGAATGCAAAAATATGGGGAAAGTCCTGATCCAGAGAATTCTTACAGCATGGAAGTTCCGGTGAGACCCTGTAAGCACTCCCTCACTCATCTCAATGAAGGAAGCAGGTCCAAGTGCACATTCCTTTGAACTGGGTACCCAATGCATGGAGGAGATCACTTTGTATATCAGCATATACTTTTATATGTGAATCATGGTATAAATCTATACCAATAAATCAATACCAAGTTATTTTATATACCAATACAGCATATAATATAACTTGTTTTTCTGAAATTTAGGAACAGAATTTGCTAGTGAACATTTTCTAGTATCTTTTTACCCAGGAAAACCTCTCTCTATCTCTACCGTATGTATTGTACAATACATGGAGGGCAAATACTGCAGGCACAGCACTCAAATGTGGAGGACTCCCATAGGCTGAATAGGTTCCTGTTTTCCACCCTCCCACCTGCCTATGCACACAGGCATTGTTAAGGACTGCTCTTCCATATTCCCAATTGGAGATACGAAATGTGCCCTGCCATCCTCTTGTACTGCCTGTGGTGCATAGACAATAGAGGGATTTAAACAGGGATCCACTGAGCCTACAGGAGTGTTTTGCACACAGGTGCTTTGCCTGGGTTGGACTGGATTCTGCTCATATTGTCTTAAAGCATCTCCAAGAAAGGGCTGAGAGAGACTCCTGGAGAAGCTGCTGCCAGACTGTGTATAGAATACTGAGCTAGATGGACCAATGGTCTGACTCGATATAAGGCAGCTTCCTATGTTCCCATAGCCTTTCCTCCTTAGTAGAATGTTATATCTTTCTCTAATATGCAGAGGAATTCAAGTGCCTATTGTTTTAACAATGAATTAATTCCCGGAGAACTAATAAATTTGTTCTTTTCTCTCTGTAGCACTCAATTCTGAACATACAAAATGATTGACCATCTCAGGGCCACTGTACTTTATACAGCAGATATTTTGTCATTTTGCTTCATGTCTATAAAATGGACACTGGGACATTTTAAGGAGAGATGGCCATCTATAGAAAGGAGGTAAACACACGATGAGAAACTGCAGCCAAATGTTGTCTGCACGTGTTTACTTAAACTTCTTTCAAACACTGCAGTGTTGTGGCAAACAGAGAAAACATACTGGCAGTGTGAAGTGGCCCTTACTATTACTACTATTTATACTCCGCTTCATTGGTGAGCATACTTATTAGAGACTTAAATGTGCAGTGCAGTGATCTCAAGACAAAATGACAACACAGCGGAACACACCACAGAACCTAACTACCCACTGGCACACAAACATATTTCATCAAATTCGTCTTAAGTAGCACGCTTTCTGCAGCACTCAGTTAATCATAATGAAATCCACCACTGTAAATGATCAATACTTCTGTTACTGAAAGCAACCATTTTTAAACAGGACTGCTTGTCAAAAGGTGGCTTTAGAAATGTAGCTAAAGCAAATCACGACGACTTCTATATAGTTCAGTGGAGTGCTTTACCTCTGCTGCGAATTTTGTTCCATCCACTGCATGTTCAGAACCAAGGTCATCACTAGGCCCCCAATGGAAGTGAATTTGCCTCAGCCTGTAATTTCCAAGGAGTGGACCTCCACTCAGCACTAAAAATATAAAACATAAAGTAGCACTGTTAGTGTGTTAGGAACTCTTGGAAAAGCTAGCGCTTTTTTTTAACCCCACATTTCTTTGTACTATTTGAAGACCTAAGAAGATATGATTCATAAGTCTGCTCCAGCAAAGCATTTCTTATGTGTATCTCTTTTTCTCTCTCATAATAATTCTAAGAGAACTGTCTTTACTAGCAACTGCTGCTATGAAATATTTTGAGAGTGGCTGACATCCAGACTAACTTCCTAAATAGTACTTCTCAGGGAGTCTAATGGACTACTTAATGTCAATAGAACTACTCAGGAATAACTTAGTCTGCATGTCAGATCCTCCAGCTTTTTGGTTTCAACTTTAAAGAAGTCCCTAGGGGCTTCAATTTTTATCAGAGAAGCAACATAGTAGAGGGACAGGTTCTATCTCTTTCCTCACATGTTCTCAGAATTGAACACCTCCTCCTAGTATCCATAAGGTATCTGTATACGCCCCCAAGTAGTAGGGATAATAGCTCATAGGAACATAGGAAGCTGCCATATACCGAGTCAGACCATTATCTAGCTCAGTATTGTCTACACAGACTGGCAGCAACTTCTCCAAGGTTGCAGGCAGGAATCTCTCTCAGCCCTATCTTGGAGATGTGAGAGAGGGAACTTGGAACCTAGATGCTCTTCCCAGAGCAGCTCCATCCCCTGAGGAGAATATCTTACAGTGCTCACATATAGTCTCCCACTCCAATGCAACCAGGGCAGACCCTGCTTAGTTAAGGGGACAAGTCATGCTTGCTACCACAAGACCAGCTCCAGGAAGCAGTATTTAGACTAGGAAAATGGCATGACGAGAAGGTTAATTCCCCTGCTCCTGTCCCCTAGTCCTGCTGCTCCAAAAGAAATCAGAGCTCCAGTGCCTGCTGTGTGACCTTCAGGGACCTGTTTCTGGAAGGCAAAAGGACTTCTGGAGGGAGAAGAGAGCAGTGAAAGTCACTCCCCACTCTGAGCGTACTCAGCTGTGAAAGAAGCCTTCTCTACAGCTGCCTTCCAAGGGTGCAGCCCTTCTTCCACCCTCCTACATATGTGGGCCAGTGTTTCTCTAAGGCACTGGTCTAACCTCTGTTGAAGAGTACTGGATTAGATGGATTTTTGGTCTAATCTAGCAAGGCAATTTATTTTATTTTATTTTACATATTTTTATACCACCCAAAACTTACGTCTCTGGGTAGTTTACAACAATTCTTATGTGTACTGAATCTTTTCTCTCTCTCATAATTCCAAAAGAACTTTATTTACAAGCAAATGCTGTTATGAAATATTTTGAAACACTGTGGCTGACATCCAGACTAACTTACTGAATAGTACTATTCAGGGAGTAGTCTAAAGGAATTTAAATAGGACTGCTCAGGAGCAACTTAGTCTGGATGTCAGCCACTGAGACCTCCAACAACAATCTCTGAATTTGCAAAATTGTATAAAACCTAGAGGGGGGCAGGTATTAACAGGTACAGAGTAATCACTGGACTTACTGTTTCATTTTTTCCTTAATCATCTGATTCTGAAAAAAATAAACTTAGGGATGGGACATAAATCACTCCGTGACTAGAAACAAAAAGGAAACAAGAAATCTGAACTGTTCATATGAAATCAGACCTAGAGTAAGAAACAAAGGCTCTAACTATGTGGCAGAGAGAGAACACTGTGTTTGAAAAGCCAGTTCAAGAGGCTTTTGGGCATCTTGTCAGCTGTCTTTAGTGGATGAGACTGGTCACCTTCAAGCAGAATGCAGGCAGTACATCTGAACTCCAATATCTTTTAATAGGAGTTGTTTATAAAGTTATGAGTAAAGTAATTTCAAATGGTGACACACAAAAGGGAAGACAAAAGATTCTTCTCTGGAGAATGGTAGTGTTTCAATTCATAGAATGTAATGTCAGCTCAGGTAGGATTGAACACTGGCCCAAAGAAAAGAGTACAGTGAAAACAGAATGAAATCTGTTTCAGTACAAACCTGATTTATTTTCAGTGTCATCAAATTCCACACTGGTGGAGTGTCCGTTATTGAGTATGACTTTAGCAGAGGTAGGGTCATAGTTGGGGTTGAGAGGAGGCAGAGTGGGGTCATATTTGGTCTCCTTAGTTTGGATATCAATGGGAGATTGACGGTCTCCATTAGCGAGGGGAAAAACTTCCTTCCAGTGAGAAGGTCCTAAAAGGTATTACAGTAGAAACATTGTTCATTAATATACATTCTGCATGGACAGAGAAACCAAGGAATTGTCATAGGAGAAAATAATCACAAAAACCTACCTGGATTTTCTTATTTTTCTTTAAAAACATATTTTATTCAGAAATTATTTTTTTAAGTTGGATTTAAAGGGATGGACTGTATACCATCCAATTGGTGAGCTATTAGTCAGCTCTCTCTACAAATAAGTCTTAATTCTAATAAATTAAATACCCAAGGATGCGGGTTAAAACACTAGGCTTGGTCATTTTCTGCCTATTTCCAGGCATTCTGGTCATAAGGAATGCAGCAGGCACCTGAAATTAACACACATGCAACAGATTCAGAGAACATTTACCCATCAGCTGATTAATGTGGTAATCCACACATCTAAAATGCTTCATTCTGGTTCAGCATCTTACTGGGTTGAAGTATGTTCATCCAACACTTTGTCAAATCTTGTGTTGATTCAGAGGTACCCCAAAGATACAGCTCAAGAAGAGCTATTGGGTGTGGGCCCTTGTTGAGAATTAAGGCTTGCCTCCTGTGGAGACTTCATAGCAGCTAAAGTCTTAACAGCACTATCATGATATAAAGAGAAAGCTGTGGCCTCATAGAATAGCCCTAAGCCCTGGTACACCCATGCTTCAGAATGGGGTAGTGAATACTGAGGTGGCAGAGCAGACTGTATTACTTCAATCTATAGGGGGGCCATGCTAGTTTTGAAGATCCCCATAGCAAACATTTTCTGCAAGTAAAAAAACTAGCACTTTTCTCCATGGAGAAAGGTTTTCTAGTCCAGCTCTCTCCTGCTATGCTAGAGTTTTACATCCAAGGAGTATGTCCATAGAGGATAGCAATAAAAAAGTGATCCCCCCAACATGTAGATTACATGTTATCACCTCAGAACTCTTATCACCTCATTTTGCTGCTCAACTTCAGCCTTCCTGCAGATGTTGGCCTACAACTCCCATCATCCCTGATGATTGACCACTGTGGCTGGGGATTGTGGGAGTTGTAGTCCAAAAACAGCTGGGGGCCTAAGTTGAGCAAGCCTGTGACTAAGCCTCAGTCTTGATCTGTTAGTCATTTGTTGGTCTTGTAACACAGGCACATTTATATGGTCTCATTGACAGGGCTGATAAAACATTTCCTAGGTACTAGGATCTAGAACCTAATTTTTTAGGAGCCAGCATCAAAGTTACAGATGTCAACCCCTGATCAGGATCAAAAGGAAAAAGAAAAAAAATGTTGGCATATCTCCACTACTATCCTATACAAGTTTTACAACTGTACTAGTTGTCTTCAGAGAATCTTGAGATTGAGATTGGTACAAGTGTCAGAAATCTGTTAGAGATCGCTACCCAACCTTATAGAACTATCCTTCCCATAGCTCCTATCCCTGGAGAGAGAAAATAAGTTTGTGGATATACCCTTAGGCACTAGGGCTACTTTTTAATGGTTTTGATGACCAGCATTTGGAATTCTTCTGGCCTCACACACACAAACTCATAAAATAAAAAGCGAATAGACAGAAATACCAGCTGGGATGGCTACTTGGGATAACTGGGAATTCTAGCTTTATAAGGAAAATGGATATCTTGTTCCTTCTATGTAAGAACTCTTCATTATGTGGCTCCCCGTCTCATTGCTGTGGGCTTACAACTCTTCTGCTATTATTCCATTAATTAGGTACCCATTCTTTTCTGTTCCTACAGTCTCAAGATCAATATAACTGGGGCTATAATTGATTCTCTGCAGATCTATGCTGAAGTTTTATAGATTCTCTCAGCAAAGTGTTCCCTTACCATTCCAATGCCCACCAAATAATTCCATTCTTCAAATGTTATACAAAATAATAATAATTAAAAGGTCAAGCAAGAACAACAGAAAGGAAGCTGTTTTTTTTTTCATTTCTCTTTAGCAGTACTACAAATACGTTTAATCTGGATGGAACTAGCAAACACAAACAGCAACTTCAGAGGCAACAAAGATCAGAGCAACACACTGAACAGTTTATTCTCAAATATGTAGAAGAATCTTCTCAAACAGAAGAAATGGGGAAATAGGCTACGTTTTTTAACTAGCTGCAATCCTGCTGTATTAAAATCAATGGGAGTTGTTTTTAGAAGCAGGATTGCACCCTATTAAAATGCAATTCAGCAATGTGATAAATTGTCTAGGGAGAATGTGGACTTTTTTTTTTTTTAGGTTTTTGGCGAAAGATTAAATAGGCTTCAAGAATAAAGATCACAGCATATTCTGGATTTATTTCTGGGAGGGAGAAGGATTGTACAGCAGAAAACTCATCAGGTTCTTTCCAGTCTATGTTTATGTGACTATAACCAAAATTATGTACCCTTTGATACATCAAGAAAAATCCCCTTCTGCAGTAGAATCAACTAAATTTTAGTTCAGCTTATGAAATTAGTTCAAATTATGAAACCCTTCACAGACCACACTGTTTCTTACATTTGTTCGGGAAACTGAACCATTCAGCCACCTGCATATGAACACATACAAAGAACCATACAATTAAGGTCACATCTGCACTGGCATTCGCATTTTAAAACTCTCTTTGCCAGCAGGACTTTTATTAACAATCTGATCTAATAAAAAGATGAAACATCATAATTAATATATATCAAGCACATTTTAATAGTTCAAAGAGTTTCATATACACAATCTTTATAACTGTGACTGACCTTCTCTGGACCAAATTACTCCTGAGTAGCCCTATTGAAATTAATCTTTTAGAGGAGTATTATTGAGTAACTGAAGTCTGGATGTCGTTATTATGATCCCGATTGCAGACACAGGACAATAAGAATAATGATTTGCTGAAGGGCACATGCACTGCAATCTTTTGTATATTTACTCAGAAGTCAGTCCAATTGCATTCAGTGGGCTTTATTCCCAAGTAACTGTGCACAGGATTGCAAACCTAGTAAACTAGTAGATGAGATGAGATTTGAACCAGAATCTTCCCATCTCACAGTAAGGACGCCAGACCAGTAGTCAAATAGCTTGTGACAAGTTAATGCCTTGACCCCCTCCCTGTCTCTAATGCTGTGAAAATACAGCACAGTCTCTCGTTGTGTTATCTGGGATGCACAGTTTGTTTTACGTCAATCTAGCCTCTGTTCCACCAAGATTATCTTTCAAACTATATTTCATACTACACATAAATTATAGTCCTAAAATGTGACTGCTATAATGGCATATGCACGAAAGGTCTGTCCTATTTACCGAATTATTTTTGGACTATGATACTCACTATCCAAATAATGTTCTTATAACTGAAAAAAGTAATCAAACTGTGTAGTTCATATCCTATGTATAGTGCAATCCTATGCATGTCAACTTGAAAGTAATTCCCACTTAATTAAATAAAATTTGCTCTCAATTAAGTGCTGTTGAGAGTGCAGCCTTCAACCTGCACAGATATATACAAAATAATTTTTTCACGACAGCTAAGAAAGTTGTATATTGAAGCCTGCTGAAGTAGTGTGTGGTCTACATTTCCCAGATTTTTTTAATTCAAGGAAAATTTAATCTTTTCTTGAATTAAAAACTCATATATCTTTCCTTCAACTCATTCCTTAAATTAAACTCTTCACTGAATTCAACTATTTCCTTGAATTAAAACCTCTTATCTTATCCCTGTATTATCCTGCTAAGTGGTAAGGAGGATTTTTTCACACAAGTACAGATGTGTGTGTGTGTGTGTGTGTTTCCTCCTTTTAAGCCTGGCTATATGATAGATAGATAGATAGATAGATAGATAGATAGATAGATAGATAGATAGATTCACACAGACCTGCCAGATAAGGATAATACTTAAAGTGATTGTAGTCCACAAAAGCTGATACTATAATAAATTTCCAAGTCTTGAAGGTGCCACAAGACTCTTTGTTGTTTTAGAATTACACAAGAATATGTCCTAAAATGATCTGTAAGGGCCAATTGTTATCTTAAAATAGGAAGGCACTGTTTGAACTAATAAAGACCATTCCAGTTATGTGGAATTTCTGATATACACAACTGAAATCGTGTCAAGCCAGTGGATATCCACAACCCCAAGCTTTACAAAGTTTCTCATAACCAGGGACTCCAGTGACATTAGAACCCATTCTGTGTGTAAAGTTTCTCCTGACAGGGAAGCAATTACTCTGCTGCTAATGCAACATCTATATGTACAGGAGAGCTCTGTGTGTCACCAGAATGGTCTTATTAAGCTCTTAGATTCAATTAATTAGAAATTCAGTAATACGTGTGGTGCTCCTCTCTAGAGCTCTGTAATTTTATTTTTGATCCATGGTTTACTAAACAGACGTCACTCCGACTGCTGCAGCATCAAGATTAGGCTACTGCAACGTCATGTACAACTTGAGGCTAATGCTGAAGTGTCTCAATTGCTAAGCTATACCCTGTTTTGCTACGTAAAAGTGGACTAAAAGCACTAAGTGTGGACTGGTGGTTTCAAATACATTCTTAGCAATGTTATTGTCCTGTCTGTCTGAGAGTGGTCCCCATCTCCAAGCTCATCAGCCTAACCCTCAGAAGCTTATAGATAAAGGAGAATCCAAAGCAGGGGCCTCAAACTGCAACCCTCTTGCAGGTATTGGTCTACAACTCCCATCATCCCTGGCGATTGGGATGATGGGAGTTGTAATCTAAAAAGCGCTGGAGGGCAACTGTTTGAGATCCCTGATCCCAAAGAGCTGGGGCTATCACAGGACACATCACACTGCAGGGGCGTTTGGGCCTGGGTTGAGTTATATAAATCACATCAATAATTGCTAACTGAGCAAAGAGACACCTTTTTAAAGTGGTGATTCTCTTTCATGAGCAGGGGGGAGAGCAACTGGCCCTATCCATCCCCAGCACAGCATCCCTCCAGTGGCTGTTGCTGGTGTCTAATGTGTTTCTCTTTTAGATTGTGAGGCTTTGGGGAACATGGAGCCATTGTATGAATGTATGTATGTACATACGTATATCTATGTAAACCTCTTTGGGGACTTTTATTGAAAAGCAGTATATAAATGTCATATTCATATCAATATATAAACATCACACACACACACACACACACACACACATATATGGGAGAGGGAAAGGGGGAAAGATGTAAAAGTTATTTAGCATAGAGATTTAAATACATGAGCCCTGATCCAAATATTCATCAGTGCAGCAGAAGGTTCCAGAGAGCTTCCATGACCTCTGCAATATGCAGTCAGGGCTCCAAAAGGAAGTTCTGCTAGGACAATGGATTGCTAAGACTGAATCCCGTTGCCTCTGTTCCCCCAGCTCCATCCAACACTTGACTGCACAAAACATCCGTTAGGCTGTGTACTGCAGTGTGCAGAGTTCTCCTGATCCTTGAGCATCTTTCCCTATCCCTTGTTTCTACACATGGAATACAGTAAAAGACTGGGGTGACTATGTGGAGGTGCCATTAAAACCATGAGGCTGACTGTCACTTAACAGCTGTCGCTTAGCAAGAGTATGTGCAACTTTGTTTTAAATCACTAATCTCAGAAACTTTAGCCAAATCTTGCTTATTTAAAAAGCATGCAGTATCTTTAAGATAGAATCACATCTTTAAAATCCTGCATGCTATCCTACAGTATATATATCATTGCCAAAAATTACTTTGACGTTCCATTCCCAGCGACTGCTTCATGCAGGTGTGTGCTTAAGTCAGTTTGTAATGTGGCTGTAAATCCAATCTTGACTAGAGTACACATTTTATTTCTCTTCCATATTCCATGCACTGACAAATTTACATTGGACACAAAGAACATGAGAGTAACATAGGCTTTTGACTGGTACCTGTGAAAATGGTCTAAGTGTTGCAAAAGATGTTTGCCTTCCCATGGAAACAATTTAGAAGGCTTTAGAAAGCTATGGAGTCAAGGAGAAAAGTGGGGGGGGGGGAGAACGAGAACACACTGCAGAATATAATATTATGAAAATATTAATGCATAATACAAAACAAAGAAAAATGAAACAAGGTATGTTGAATTGCTCTAACATTGTGCCCAATGTAGTAACCAGTGTGTGTTGTCTGTCTGTATTAATCTCCCCCATAAATTAAAATAAAATTCACTAACTTGACCGCAAAAAAATTTGTCAATTCACTAGCATATGAAGAGCAACTGGTGTTCCTAGCTTGGGAACTTTAGTTAGCACAGTAAAAAGTTCCTTTTTATCTCCTAGAAGTGGAAATTTTAGCTCTAGTGCTAAAATCAGCCTGCTTTAAATTCCATTTAGAAGCACACTCAGCACATATCTTCTGATTCACTACCACTAGGGATCAATCCCTCCTCTTCAAAAACAAAACATTAAAAAACGACAGAAAATATAAGATTTGCTCTAGCTGGATCAGTAATGTTTGGTATAATAATCATGTTCCATAGGGTGAGTTTTAATCATATTCGAGTCTACTTTCTAAGTAAGACGGATCCAATAAAGTTAGTAAAGGGCGTGTGTGTAAAAGTTGCGCAAGTTTCGAAAAAAAAGATGCAACGTTCCAAACCGTCTTGAGGTTGTTTTAATGAAAGGCGGTATAAAACTCTTAACAATCAATATATACATTAAGCTGCAATCCGATCTCTGCACCTTTACCGGCTGCGAGTAAAAAACAACAACAACCCGCCACTGATCTCACTGAGCCTTGCTTTGGGACAAACAGTAGAGGATGGCGCTGCAGGTGTGGTGGAAGTGACTGGAGCATACAATTTTGCTGCTCCGAAAATGAACGCAAGCGTGGCTCCAAAAACACTCCCACCACACAAGTGAAAATGTGGTGTCTGTCTTCCTCCTAGTCTGAAGCCAGAACTTTGGAGATCGCCTCCCACTCAGCCTCGATCCCGGCCCAAAGAAGTGAGTGGGAAAGTCCAGCAAAGATCACCTCCCGCCCAGCCCAGCCTTCTTCTACTGCCCCAGCCCCCTTCCTATTTCACCAGAGAGCCAACAGGGGCTCTCCCCGCTCACCGTTGTGCTCATCGTATCCCCAGTGCAGCATGACTACTCCCCTAACTGGATGAGAAGCACCGGTGGTGGTTGCGATGTTGATGCTGCGGTGTCGGACAGAGAGGCGTGTGCACGGCTCTGTACAGGAGAGACGACCAGGCGCTCCACGAGGCAGGGACCGATCGCGCCCGGGACTGCCCCTGCAGCGCCTTCTTATGCACGCCGCACTCTGCAGTCACCGCACTTGGCCTCCAGGGGTCGCTCCACCAGTGGCCCCGCAGCGCCCCTTCTGGGGAGCGCAATTTAAGAAGAGTCATAAGTTCGGCAAGCAGGCGGCTCTGTTCCTCCTCGCCGTTCACGTCGCGTCTTGGGCTCCTTTCCCCCCTCAACTCGCAAAGAGCCCGCTTGAGGCTCGATCCCCAGGAGTTTGACTCAGAAGTAAATCCCACTGGATTCAATGGGATTTGTTTCCTACAGAGAAGGATAGGAATGAAGCCGCCCCGCCGCCCCCCCCCCCCAAATAGCCCTGGCAGATTGTATCAAAAGTCGTGCATTCTGTTTCTAGAAGTGTGCAAACGAGTGGTGTGGTACGTGGACTCTTAGCCAGGGCGGGGGATGCCATTCCTGTTCTCTGCCCCCTCCCCCGCTTTTACAAACGTTTTTTCCCCACTTAAGACGGATGGGGGCCAAAGAAGTTCCCCCCTACTTTTTGGCGCCACCCCCCCCCCCCCGCTAAACTTTTAAGGATAAAAGTCGTAAGAGACCAAAGAGATGACAAAACTTCCCGCCTCTCTAACCCAAACAGATCGGTCAATCCAAACCGCAAGACGCCAGAAGCGACAAGCAGGTTCACATTGCTCAAGATGCGAAGAGACCGTTCGCTTTACAGAAGTCACTGAGCTGTAATCAACAGTTTTGGCATCCCACAGGAGGACCCCCCACCACACACACACACAACTTGAGTGCACAAGGACTGCTAAGGTTTTGGGGAGAGGGATGGTCTTGTGGTAGCAAGCATGAATTGCCCCCTTTGCTAAGCAGGTTCCACCGTGGTTTGCATTTGAATGGGAGACCACACATGTGAGCACTCCCTCCCTGGCTTCTCCAAAGATAGGGCTGAGAGAGAGTCCTGTGAGGACCCTTGGAGAAGCCACTGACAGTCTGTGTAGACAATACTGAGCTAGATGGAGAAAGGGTCTGAGTCAGTATAAGGGAGCTTCCTATGTTCTGGTTAGTGGCAATTCTAGTCTATTCAAGTGGCTAATCTGTTCTTCCTAAGAACCATCAGGTTTTCTGCCGCAAATATCAGCAATAAAGGACAAGCTTCCCTGAAAGGCAGCTTGTTCCTCACTACCAATCTTAACCTGCAATTTACAGAAGTATTGGGTGTGTTTGGGGCACTTTGTTGAGAACCTAGGAAACGGCCTTATACCGAGTCAGACCATTGGTCCATCTAGCTCAGTACTCTACACAAACTGGCAGCGGCTTCTCCAAGGTTGCAGGCAGGACTCTCTCTCAGCCCTGTCTTAGAGATGCCAGGGAGAGAACCTGGAACCTAGAGGCCCTTTCCAGAGTGCCCCCCATCCCCATAGGGGAATATCTTACAGTGCCCATACATGTAGTCTGCCATTCAAATGCAAACCAGGGTTGACCCTGCTTAGCAAAGGGGACCATTCATACTTGCTAGCACAAGACCAGCTCTCCTGCTGCCCCACATGAAGTGGGGCAGCAGAGAGGTCCACCCAGGCCCAGCTGTAACTGGCTTTTGGCACTGTAGTGGCAATGATGATTAGCAGGAATGAAATACTTTGGCCAAATAAATATATAACCAATGATTGCTGAATGCAGGTGTAAGTTCTAACAGAATAGCACGAAGCCTTTACATAACGGAAAGTGAACTGCAAAGCTCTTGTGCCTGTCACAGTCTGGGGCCAAACATCTGGAGAGAATCCTGGGCTGAGTTAACTCTTATGGTTAAATCGTATGTGATCGTGTAGAGCCTCAGGCAAATTGAAACTCCTCTCTGGTGTTTCAAACCACTTGTCCTCTTCTGTACTTCTATCCTGTCTGTGGTTCTTTAACCATTTTGTAAACAAAGTTTCTGCCTGCCCAACAAGCTCATTAGAGGGGCTTTGCTCCGCATACAGACATTGAGAGTGGCTAATTTGTCATGCACGCAGGACAGGGACTTCTCTGTTGTTGGCCCAGGCTCTGGAATGTTCTCCCATTGAATGCCCGCTTTTTAACGTCTGTGGCTGCTTTTAAAAGGCAACTAAAGACGTCTTTACTTGTTCAGGCTTTGACCCCTTAGGAGCTGCCAGATTTCTCAGCTCTCCTGGAGCCTTTACGCTCAGCAGGTTTTACCGTGAGTTTAAGGGGAGGCTTTACTGCGAACTCGAAGTTGATCGGATTACACTCTAATGCACAGAAACAAAAACCCTGTTTACATTTTCTTTTTCAAAAGGCAGATTTGGGGAGCATGATATGGATCAGGGTAAGTTGTGGGAGGAAGGGGGTCTAAATGCTATTAGCCACCGGGGGGGGGGGGGGGACGGGACCTATGGACACATAATTGTACCTGCAAGTTTCCCCCTCTGCAGTTAACAGCAGTTTGGCAGGGTGGTTGTGTGTGAGGGATTGATTTTCTCCATTTCCTCAGCTCTAAACCAAATTACCTTCCCCCCCCAAGCTTCTTCTTTGGGGTGGTGGTGGTATTTAATTATTACACTGTATGTGCATACAGGTGTCTGTGTACACGTACGTGTTTTTGTGTGAATGACTGTGCATATGTTCATTTAAAAAGTGGACCTGGCTTACTGGCCACTCTCATGCAGGAAACAGATAGAAAAAATGTAGTGTGTGTGCACTGAATGTAATGTGTGAATAACTGCACATGTGTACAGATCTGTGCATGTATACGCCATACACCGAAGCCCTATTCACACATTATGTTCAGTGCAACCACTATTTGTGCAGTGTACGCACGCTGAGAAATGCATGCATATGTAGTTATCCACGCATTATGTTCAATGCAGGTACAGTAGTACACTGCATTTGAAGGGTATGTACCTAGGTAAACATGTACATGCGTACAGATATCTGTACACACATACAACATGATGTCTGGATAGGGCTATATTGTACATGCATTGAACATAACATGCCATGCCAATGGGGCTAAAGATGTTGGCATTACATGGAATTCATTGGTTGTCCTGGTGGATGATCTACCCTGGGAAATGGACAAGGGGAGTGTGTCCATGTTTGTTCTGCTGGACCTCTCAGTGGCTTTTGATACCATCAACCATGGTATCCTTCTGGTCCACCGCTCTGAGTTGGTCAGTCTTGGACTGCTTCCTTACCTGGAGGGTAAGGTCCGGATGGGGGACTGTTATGGGGGACTGTTGCTCAGCCCCATGGCCATTGGTCTGTGGGGTCCCACAAGGCTCAATTTTGTCTCCCCCTGTTGATTAACATCTACGTGAAACCACTGGGGGAGGTCATCAAGAGATCTGGGCTTCGGTGTCAACAATATGCAGATAATACCCAGCTCTGTCTCACTATGTCATCTGATCCCAGGGAGGCAGAGGAGGTTCTGAGCCATGGTTTAGAAGTCATGATGGGCTGGATTTTAACCTGGTTAAAATTAACATTAAAACTAGATATCACGAAAAGCCAGGCTAAAAAGATGGGTCTTTAAGGTTCTCCTGAAGGCCTCCCAGGAAGATAATCCTCTTATATTTTTTTAACATTCACAGGGAGCACATTCCAGAACCTAAGGGCGACAACTAAGAAGGCTCAATTCCAGGTTGCCACCAGATGAACTGGTGGCACCCAAAGACGGACCCCTCCTAATGATCTTAATAAGCAGTGGGGATCTTGTAGAGAAAGTCGCTTTCTCAGGTAACCTAAGCCATCAGGGCTTTAAAGGTAATAACCAGCACTTTGCCCTTTGCCCAGAAACATATCAGCAGCCAGTGCAAGAACAGGCATAATGTGATCTCTCTGGGATACCCCAGAGATCAATCTGAATGCCACATTTTGAATTAACTGAAGTTTCCTAACTATGTACAGAGGCAGCCTTACATAGAGCACATTGCAGTAGTCCAACCTGGAGGTTACCAGCTGGCACACCACTGTTTTCAAGTCATTCTCCTCAAGGAATGGGCAGAGTTGTTGAATCAATCACAGCTGGGGGGAAAAGCTCCTGGCCACAGCCTCAGCCTAAGGCACCAGAGCGAGACCCAGGCCCAAGAATGCTCCCAAGCTACGAACCTGTTCTTTCTGAGGGAGTGCAAACTCATCTAGAACAGGAAGTTTTATCCCGTCTCACAGATTATGATCCCCAACAATGAGTACCTCCATCTTGCTTGGATTCAGCTCCAGTTTATTATCCCCCATCCAGTCCATTACTGCCTGTAGGCAGGCATTTAAGGGGCTAATGGCATTTATTGATATTGATGACAAGGAGAAATAGATCTGGGTGTCATCAGATCTAGCACCAAATCCTCCAGTACTTCACCCAGTGATTTCAAGTAGATGTTAAAAAACATTGGTGACAGAATGGAGCCCTGAGGGACTCCATATAGTAGCTTCCGTTTAGAAGAGCAACTGTCACCAGGCGCTACCATCTGAAAACTATTCAAGACATAGGAGTGGGACCACTGTATAACAGTGTCTCCTATCCCCAAATCCTTCAGGCAATCCAGAAGGATGCCATGGTTGATGGCATCTAAAGTTACTGAGAGATCCAAAAGAACCAGCAGAGCCACACTCTGTCAGCTCCCTGGTGAAGGTCATCTACCAGGCTGACTAAAGCTGTCTCAACCCCATAGCCCACCCTAAAACCATTTTCTCCCCTTTTTAAAACAAAAAACAAAAAACTGGGGTCTCTTTCTCCATCCTTTAGAAAGTATGAGGTAGGGTACAGAAAGGCAATAAATATGACACTACACATACAAAGAGCCATGGACTTCAACTTACAAAATGAATATGTGGCCCAAGTCTCATTCTAACCTGAGAGCAAACATTGGACTCCAGTTCCAACTAACCATGATAGCTATAATAGCTGCCTCCATATTCAGCAGCAGGGCCCCATTGAATTCAATTTGCTGGGGAGCTATGGGCCCTGGGCACATTTGGCCACTCTCTGTGGAAGCAGGATGTTGAACTGGGTGGACTTTTGGCTTGATCCAGGAGGCCTCCTCATGTTCTTATATGTATGGGGACACTGCCACCTGCAGTTTGGTGCTGACACCTAGGCTGGATTTTGATCCCAATGTTCCACGGGCAGAGTGCTCAACACACAGATGCTTTAAAATCAGGCCTGCCAGGACTATTATGCAAAGATAACCCTTATTCAACTCTCTAATCTTATTTGTCAAGCACACTTCTTAAACAGTATTGACAACCTGACCAATACTTACACACATGCAGACAGTTGAATTCTGTGGAACTCCACAACAGTTGCTGCTCTAATGGTGAGTGGGTAGGTGCATGTTAGAGAGAGGCAGGTGATGCAGTGGAAGCTCTACTGAAGCTTCTCACTAGTTGAGGCCTTGTTGAAAGACCAGCCTGAAGTCAAGGTCTACCTAGTTCAGCATTGTTGACAGAAAACACCAATAAGAACAGCCCTGCTGGATCAGACCCAAGGCCCATCCATTTCAACATCCTGTTTCCCACAGTGGCCCACCAGATGCCTCTGGGAAGCCCACAGGCAAGAGGTGAGGGCATGCCCTCTCTCCTGCTGGTGCTCCCTGCAATGGATATTTAGCGGCATCTTGCCTCTGAGGCTGGAGGTGGCCTATAGCCACCAGACTAGTAGCCACTGGTAGACCCGTCTTCCATGAATTTGTCTTCAGTCCCCTTATAAGCCATGGACCTTGAGCTCTCATCTCCTGTCCCTTCCTGTGAACTCTGTTCCTGATTTACGTCTTCACACACGTTCAGTGTCTACCTTTTCCACAGGGGTGGGGTAGCTGGGCTGAGCTGAGCCCTAATGCAAAATAAATTAAAGCCCTGTTGTACTCTGAGCCATTTAGTACTCTACTCTGAACTAGGTACTCTACCCTCTAAATACCAGTTGCAGGCGAGTTGCAGTAGAAGAGAGGGCATGCCCTCAGCTCTTGCCTGTGGGCTTCCTAGAGGCATCGGGTGGGACACTGTGTGAAACAGGATGCTGGACTAGACAGGCCTTGGACCTGATCCAGCAGGACCTTTCTTATGTTCGGTTCATCCCTCCAGAGACTTGTTTTAGGCCAGGGTTTCTTAACCTTGGGTCCCCAGATGTTGTTGGGCTACAACTCCCATCATCCCTAGCCATGGCCTTTGTGACTGGGGATGATGGGGGTTGTAGTCTGGGAACCCAAAGGTTAAGAAACCCTGCTTTAAGGAACGAATCACACCTTCCTTCAGAAGTAAGGGCACATCTAATGCTCTATTAGCACCACTCCTTAACTGGAAAGCGGGACTCGGAGGAGATACGTTTCCAGTAAGCTGCGAGCCAGTCGACGTTGCTGGAAGCCCTTTTAAAAGGCCGAAATCCTCTGCCTGTTTCCATGACGGCCCATTGTCTGGCTGTTCAGTGCGGAGGGCTGCTAGCCTAAGCATGGCTTATTCGGAAGTCAGTTCCCCGGTGCTGCTCAATGGGACTTGCTCCCTAGTAAGTGTGTAGTTTGAAACTGCAACTTTATTAGAAGACCGAGTCGAGGATTTCTAGCAGCAGCAACTCCGCACCACTTCCGCTAATCCCGCGCCGAGTTTGCACAGCCTCTAAACAGCAAAAGGCAGAAGCCACCACCTTGCAAGCAAAGCTTTCCAGCGGGGCAAAGTTTAGAGGAGCAGGGGCGGGGCGTCGCTCAGGAGGCGTGCCCTCCCGCGCGCTTTGACCTAGAATCCCTGGCGCGCTGCAATGACGAAGGAGCGCTCGCGCAGAGGCGCAGACAGACGCACGTGGAGCCGAGCAGGAAGCAGCTGCTTCGAGCGCCAGGTTGTGAGTTTGGGAGCGTGGCTGTGCGTGGGAGGTTGGCCAAACTCCGCGTACGGAGAGGGGGAGAGAAAGGTAAAACTAGCCATGGGCACGGGGATTTTAAGGCGAAGACATGGCCTCGACGGACAGTGTTTTGCTCCAGTTCGTGGCTGGGGGTGGGCTGGTGCCCAATCTCTGCAAGCAGTTACCCACTCCGACTGAAGCTGTTCCTGGAGATCTTCTCCCCGCAATATAGAATATCCAGGATTGCTTTCAGTCGTTACCTGCAGACGGCTGCCGATTCCTGGAGGCCCCGTGAGGGTTGGCAAGCCTATCTGCAAGCCTGTTGGGGTGATACGTTTCTCTAGAGCAGGGTTTCTTCGCCTTGGGCCCCCAGATGTTGTTGGACTGCAGCTACTCCCATTATCCCCAGCCATGGCCTTTGTGGCTGGGGATGATGGGAGATGTAGTCCAATATCTGGGCAACCAAGGGTAAGACGCGCTGCTCTAGAATCTCGTGGGTAGTATACCGGATTCCTTCGTGGTCCTAGAACTTTGCTTGAATGGTAGACACCCTGTTCACGCTTTCATACATGTAGAAGTGAACGTGGGCAGCGCTGGAGTGTTACCTCTGCCCCCGTCTGCGCACCTTTTATCCGAAGGTCCAGACAGATGCTGCGGCTGTACGATCTTGTGTACATACCCGATATGATACCCGAATTGGACTTGCTCCCAAATAAGCATGCTTAGGACTGCAGCCTTATTTGCCCCAGAGAGTCAAGCATCTGCCTGGACCTTATTGTAGCAGGACAACCATGTTACTGAATTGCTGAAAGGGAGCAGTAACAGACTGGCAAAACAAATGTTTTTGTATATAATTTAGGCAATGGGCAAGAACAAGGCAAAAGGTCAAAAGCAGAAGAATGTCTTTCAGGTGGCCAACAAAAAAATCATGAAGATTAAACATAAAGCAAAGCCAGTGACAACCAGTCTTAAAAAGGTTGGTATGGAAACAGTTGTCTTGATATTGCTTCAAATTCTTCATTTTGTTCTGAGCGGCAGTATTAAGACAGTATGTGAGCATGTGTGTTCAAAAGGGGGGCTTCCTGATTCAACCTGAGCCTAATTCAACCTGAGCAGGATCTAAAATTAACTGAGCTGACATCAAAAAACTTGTGAGTGTGCACATGCCTTAGGGAACACTGATTGGGAACATCTTAATATGTAGCTTGCACTGTGCTTCATAGCAACCAAACCTAGCTAGGGCATATGTTCTGGCCCAGTCATGTAGCTCTCAGCCTAGCCTACCTCACAGGGTTGTTGTGAGGAGAAACATAACCATCTGGTCTCCTTGGAGGAAGAGGAGGATATAAAAGTAAACTTTTTTTAAAAAAATACACTGGCCTAGAAATAGCAAGACAATGGAAATAGCAAGACAATGGAAACCCAGTTCCTTCCTTTTTCACCAAGTTTGCTTCTATTTCAGACTTGTGGTTATCAATAGCTTTTTCTTAAACATAAATGTAGGGTATTTTCTTAGAACATATGAGGCTTTTCTTACTTACTCCACCACCTACCTACCTGAAAAGGTGACTGCTTGTGTCAGATTAAGTTACGTAGTACATTGTACATGCAGGATTTTCATCTCTCACCCCCTATTGTAGATGAGGGAGATTAATAGGAGAAACCTTTCTCTTCAGAAACAAAATCATCATGCTATAAATTGCTCCCCAAAATTGAATGTTCTATCTCCCACGTTTCTGGAAGAGACCTCCTTCCTTACCATAAGCAACAAGCAGAGCCATTATGTACAACTGCTACTCCTGGTAACTTATAGCTTTGTCTATCAAATTATTTACGAAACTTTTGATATGTTTTAGTGAAACTCAAATTAAGCATGTTCTCCCTTCAAAATAATTTGAGAGTATTACATATTGTGTATTTTGAGCTGTTAGATGCTGAAGACTTGTGGTTCATGTTGAAATACAGAAGTCTTGTACATGTGTCCCCCCCTCAAATTTAGGAGTCGAGAAGGCAACTGGTTGAGTTTTGATTTTGTGTAATAGCCTCATAAGTAGGAAATACTGCTGCCTCTTTTATCTCCAATTATTTTAGTAGTATTTTTAGTATCCTGATCTATGCTGAGGATGACTTTTAAAAATTTATCTGGTGTTATTGTTTGCAATTGAAGTTTGATTGTCCTCTCTTTTACGTTTGTTTTAATCTCATGCTGGTCACTGACTGAAATAAAGAGGTTGATTGGTACATGTGTGTTTTTTCTTTTTGATAGATCAACATTGTGAATGCTGAAAAAGTTAATCTGGTGAATAAGGTATTTACAGAAGTACAGAAAGAAGTCCAGCAATTGTCCAAAGCCCCTTCATTAGATTCTCCAAAGAACTGCCCGGTAATTATCATTAATTTGTATTAAAAACAGATTCACATCTGCCTTTTGAATTCTTGACCCAAGCAAAATGCAATATTGCTTCTGTCTCTGATACATCCTTTAGCTATGTAGCGGTCTGAAACCCTTTTCTTAGTCAGTAATAATGCTAAGTATTAATCAGTAATACTATGTTATAATACTATTGCATCTACTGTTCTCCTGTGGAGGAAGAAAAAGGGTCCTCGTGGTTTTCCTAACACACAGGGGCCTTTGGCTAGAAGACTTCCTAACTGCGAATTGCATTCCAGAACAAAATTGGCACAGGAAGAATGGCTAGTTGACTCTTGCATCCTGAAACTTCAAGCTTTGTGATTGTATTTGAAGTAACTTTTCCATTAGAGGTTTTCTAGTAGGGCCCACATATATAGTGCCACTAGCAATGCATCTCTTTTGCAGTGATAAAGCCTTATTCAGACACTGTACATGTGTACAGATGTCTGCACATACATACCTCCTATTGGGCACACCAGCCTTCTGATCACAGGGAGAATCTCTTCACACTTACAGCTCTTGTTCCTGCATTGTGGCGGTGAGGCTTATGACTGGGTTGGCATTAGCCGGCATGTTCTAGGGATGCTGCCCGCAGGTGTCCCCCCCCCTTCAATAACATCTGAAGAGGGCTCCTATGTACCTGCATTCATTTTAAAAACAAATTTGGGCCCTGCCTCTTTCAAATGCAGAGTATCACTAGAGAATGTACTACTGTACCGCCATTCAGCATAATTTGAGTAACTGTGTACAGGTTCACTGTAAACAGATTACAAGGTGAACAAAGTGTGAATAATAGGGGTGTGCATGGAACCGCTGAACTGCGGTCCGGCACTGGGGTGGGGGGTTGTTTTAAGAGCGGGGGGAGGGTTTCCCCCTCCGGCACCCATAGTTCCTTTAGAATTGGGGCGGCAGGATACCTCCCTGCCACCCCTTCCCCCGTTCCACTGCTCAAGGCTCCCAGGACCCAGAAGTCTTCTACACGTGCACGCTTCACGTTTTTAAAACTCTCTCCTAAGGCGGGGTGGTGGTGGTGTTGCGGCATAATACCTAAGGAGGTATTGCGATGGCGGCGGCAGTAATTGGGGTGGCAGGATACTTCCCTGCTGCCCCTTTCCCCCATTTCACTTGTAAAGGCTCAGAGCCTTAGGCTCCCAGGACCCAGAAGTCTTCTGCATGTGCGCAAGTCACTGAGACATGAAGCGCGCACAGAAGACTTCTGGGTCCTGGGAGCCTAAGGCTCTGAGCCTTTAGAAGTGGAATGGGGGAAAGGGGCGGCAGGGAGGTATCCTGCCACCCCAATTACTGCCGCCACCGCAATACCTCCTTAGGTATTATGCCGCAACATCCCCCCCCCGCCTTAGGAGATAGTTGCGTGCGCGCGATGTGTGCATGCGCAGAAGACTTCTGGGTTCTGGGAGCCTTGAGCAGTGTAACGGGGGAAGGGGCTGCAGGATGGGACTATGGGCGCCAGAGGGGGAAAGCAGCGGGAGGGGTAAGTAAACCCTCCCCCCGCTCTTAAAGCAACCCCCCACCCGAACCCTGAACCGCCCAGGTCCGGACCGATCTTGAGGCCTTTAGAATGGCCTCCGGACTGGTCCGGGCACATCACTAGTGAATAAGGCTTAAGGTGTTCCATTTTCAGCTGCTGAATTCTAGCAAAGAAAGATTGCTCAGTGTCTGCTACTTCTAGGCTTCAATGTGCAATGAAATAACTGTATTAAGAGTTTTGAGGAACAAGACTCTGCATAGAGCTGATATTTCTAGCAGGAGAAATCTTTAGCATCTAGAATACTCCTTCACAATATACATGTATGTGTTTTTTGTTCAGATTCCAAAGCCCCTGGAAGGTGAACCAGCTAACGTGGATGCTGCTGCCAACCTGCTATCACAGTTGTAGTGCAACACATATGCCTACGTGCCAGCGTCGTAGCTCCTGGTATATCAATAAACAGCAACTCTTTATATAGTTTATTTTTAAAAAATCTTGTTAATGTACAAGCATTGGCACTCTTTAATACGAACTACAAATAGTACTTTCCTAGATCTAGGAATATGGAATGTCAGAAGTTTTTAAAAAGGGGGGGGGGGCGGGGAGAGAAACTTAAAGTGCTAATAAAGAAGGCACTCCGCAAAAAATGTGCTCACTGAAACAACATGGCATCCCTTAGGCAATGCCCATCATATTACAATTGGCAGTGATGCTGTTAAGACTTGGGACACATTTTTACAATGAATGTTGGACTTACAGGTGGCCAGATCTAAATAGAATGTGTAATCTGTTTCAAGTGGCAAGTCTAGATAACTTTACTGGAAGCAAGTAGGGGCACTATTAAACTTTGGTTCCTATGGAACAAATAATGAACCGGGGCTTTCAGTTAACTGTACTAAGCTATTGTATGTTTGAGAGTACCAGCCCCCTGCACAGCATTAAAAATGCACTTCAGTTTGACTTTAGAAACTGTTCAAAGTAACAAACAAATGCACACCCAGCATTGTGAACTACACACATTTTACATTCATTATTTAAATATACTTGCATTATGAAATTAAGTCTACAAATATATAGTTAGAGGTAGATGAGGCAATCTGGCTGCATCAAATCTAGTAGTTCAGTATCTGCACATCAAAGAGATCACAGACTCCTTCATTGTCGTCCAGGTTGAAGCTGTAGTCATCACCAGGAGTAGGGGAAAGCCGTAAGAGAGGAAAAACTGTAGAGCAAAGAGCATCTTAGTTTATGCGGAACTGACATCCTATTAGTAGAGGGCATGGCCTTGCAATTAACATAAGTACTGTATTTACCAAAATAGAATTTTAGTTAAAAATTGTTTTAATCATTGTTAAGGGAGTAGTCTTAAATTATGAGTTTTTAAGACTACCCCTTTAAAAATACAGGGTTATACCTTTATTTACCCCAAAGAAAAAGGACTCTGAAATTAAGACTATCCCCCCACTGAATACCAACATCCAAGAACTTGGGGGGGGGGCCTAGTCTTTGATCCAGGAAAATAAGGTACACAGGCTGTTGGGCAGTAGATTTGAATGCACTTGGAATAGTCTGCCTCATTCCTTCTGGTACTAGCTACACCAGAGCCATTGCTGCCACATTCCATCATCCTTTCTGGAAGGCTGGTCTGACACATGAAAGGACTGGTGAAAGGGATAGATACTAGACCCCATAGCTAGTTTTGCTACCTTGAAAAGAACAAATTACAGCAGCTGGTGTAATTGTTTGGTTGGTGAACCCAAGTTATTTATTGAAGTAGGTTTTGTTTGGGACTGTTAGTTATATCTTCTTCTTCTTTAGCTCAGAAAAACTGATGGTATTACTAAGGCACTGTGGCAATACAGTTCAATCCTCGCAGTTAAATTCATTCAATAGGTTATCTAATCCTGGTAGGTTTTTGTTTTACGTTTACAAGAGGAATGGGTTTTTAACACAATGTCCATACTTCTGCTCCAGGCATAAAAAAATGTTACTTGTAATTTCTTTTTCCAGGTACAAAGTGGGAGAAAGAAAGCTTACAGCACTGGAAGCCAGTTTGTTTCCACAATCTCATAAAAATGAAATCCAGATTCTATGATGGAATTGGGGAACACCACAAGATGAGGCAAGCTTAATGCAACAGAGGAAGTGTTCTAAGAAATGATGACCAAGACTGGGCAGTATCCACACCTTTTGCAAAGCAGTGCTCCATCTGCAGAACCAGGAACCCCTTCCACAAGCACTGTGAAGAGGTCTTTGGTGAGCCCAAAGCACCTTCTGTTCACTTAAGAAGTTTCCTCTGACAGGGCACTAGTCTGACTCCATCTGTATTGTAGCTGTGCCCATTAAAGGACCAAACCTGTTCTCCATCCTGAAAAATAATATCTGGACTGCAATCCTATGCACACTTACTAGGAAGAAAGCCCACTGAACATAGTGAAACTGACTTCTGAGTAAACATGCACAGGATTGGGCTGCAGCATGTTGTATTGTGTGTACTAGAAAGGTAGAAGCAGGTATACTGAATGAAGCCACAGTGAATGAATTTTATATCGGGTAATCCACAATGTAAAAACAGTTATATTCTTGGTTGCTTTGTTAAAACAAATGCAAGGAGATACGCATTTAGCAAATAAAATAGTTTGAGAGTGCTGTTCTGTAAGATCAACTTTGATTCCCTTGATCAGGATTCCACTCAATAGGCATGAGAAGGAACATAAATAGAACCTTTATCTTCAGCATTTATATCCTACCTTTCTAACACACACACACAGCAAACAAATATTTAACACAATACATTAAGAGATTACAAATCAGCAGCAGTCAGAGATCAAGTTAACATAACGATGCCTAAAGAAGTCTGCTGGGAAATATTTCGGATGTTTATCAAAAGGCAAGCAGTGAAGGGCCAGGCAATCTGCTTTTGGCAGGACACTCCATTGATTACCTTCTGCTTCTTAATCATAACTGAATTATTATAAGACCAAATAATTACAAGAGCCTTATTCAGATGGGAGCATCATGCTTGTGAATATGAAAGTGAAGCTTTGGGCTGGAAATCATACTACAGCATCGTTTCTTGGTGGTGGCACTATATACTGGGTTTTAAATGTTTTTAATCTTTTAAATGATTTTAATTGTTAATTGATTTAATGTTTTGAATGATTTTAATTGTAAACCGCCCAGAGATGCAAGTTTTGGGTGGTATAGAAA
Organism: Hemicordylus capensis; assembly: GCF_027244095.1. Classification (NCBI taxonomy): domain Eukaryota; kingdom Metazoa; phylum Chordata; class Lepidosauria; order Squamata; family Cordylidae; genus Hemicordylus; species Hemicordylus capensis. Next base: position 277,391,679 of record NC_069660.1, on the reverse strand, counting down.
TATTTTAAATAAATAAATATAATCTAGGGTGGCTTATTTTAGGGTGCAGATCTTCCAGATCCATGTGAATGTACATACTGGTTGGGGAGAGTCATTTCCGATAGCAGCTTCCACTAAAGAGATAGCTTTGAGCCAGACTTGATGATAGCACATATCTTAAGGGAGAGTCTTTTAGTGGCAGCAGTATATGATTTGGCAGAGTTTGGCAGAGATTGTGTGTTGATTTAGGAGCACCATATTGCACAAAAACAAAGCTCTGGATCAGACACTGTACTACGGCATCTCATTGTGGACATACACTCCTGCCATTAGGAGACTGGCTGAGGTAGCTCAAAGCTTGTTTCAGGATGCGTAGGTGTGCAAGCTTCAGTTCCTTATTCAGGTTGCTTAATGCAGCTGGAGTGAATAAGAAAATGGAAACCCGAAACCAACTTCAGTGGCCAAACATCCTAACAAAGCGCTGGTGCTGGGTGAGATGAAGTTCTAGACTTCTGCAGCACAGGGGTGTGTGTGCGCACATGCACACCTCCTGGAAGTTGTCTTGTCACCAGAAAATATGTCCCTGAGGATTGTGCAATCCTCAGGGACATATTTTCCATTGAGACTGCACTTCTGGGGCAAGGGTGTCAAAATTCACCCCCTTCCCCACTACTGATTCAATATCTGAAGGGGTGGCGGAGAAGAAGAGTCTATGCCCAGAGAGTGTGAAACCAATACTTAAATTTGGATGCTATAGGTGGTTGCTTGTATTGCATTAGGGGTACTTTTAGTTGGCTAATCTGTTTTCTGCTTCCATTCTTTACTAAATTAGAATACAATCCTGCACCTATGTAAATAAATGTATATCTTATTGCTTCTGAATAGTATTACATGCTGTTATTTGTACAGCAGGTAGTTCCAGCATCAAGTCATAGTAATACTACAGCAACCACCATTGTAAGACGGGACACACACACACACAGTTTGGCAGATCTTAAGGGAGATGGGGCCACAGTATATACAAAAGCAGTTTGGACTCTACTGGGTCTTGGTTAAAACTGTGGTGATGTGTGAAAAGCTTGCACGAGATTTCCGTGTCTACCACTCCCTTGTTTGTTGTTTCCCAAGAGTCTTACACAAAAGTAAATAAAATAGCTATTTCCAACATATGACCCTCACACAATTCCTTCACCTTCAGTCCTTTCTAGCTGGCATCCCCCCACTGTTCCCTCTAAGAGAGATTCTCAGATGTTGACCACAACTCCCAGAATCCCCAGCTGAAATGGCTTTTGATTGGAGATTGTGGGAGTTGTAGTCAACCACATCTGGGAATCTCTCTTGGAAGGAACACTGGTCCCCCACCCCCCAGTATTGTTTTCAATGAATGTCGGTGGGGGGGTGGGGAGGATGTTACTTTTTCTCTGAGATTAGGAAAGCATAGAATAGAAATGGCAAGAAACGCCCACCTCCTAATCAACCAGGAAAAGCATGAAATCTTGCCAATTGAATTACCATCCAAAGCAGTAACGAAGGAATGGATGGCTGGAAAGGATTCTGGGGTTGCTATTAGACTGCTACTTGTCTGTAATTGTAACATGTGAACCCAAGATAGTACACATCTTCAAAACAACAGAAATATGAGAAGCTTACCATCAGAGGACATCAATTCATCAATGATATCACTGTTAATTATGCCTAAGAACACAAAAACACTTGTGACTATTTGCCTAAGTAATTACATTGTCAGCTACCAACTGGAACAGCGTTACAAGGCTCTCATTCTTCTAACTAGCACTGGCAGTTTGTCAAGTAAACAGGTAACCTAGTTAAAGTTATTTACATTATTTGTAATGGTATCCTGGGCTTCCAACATGTCATGAAAGTGAATAAATACCACAGTGAAACAAAAATCTACTTTGTGCTTGACATTTTGGTCTCATATTACAGGTATCCACATACAAGAAAGGAGGTTCAGTTCATCGTTCCCTCTAAGGCAGTGGTTCTAAACGTGAGGTGTGCCAGATGTTGCTGAACTACAACTCCCAGCATCCCCAGCCACAATGACTGGGGGTGCTGAGAGTTGCAGTTCAGAAACATCAGGCACACCCCATATTAAGAACCACTGCTCTAAGGTGTGTGCATGTGCACCAGTTCAGTTATAAAAAATGTTTTGTGTGCAATTAGCCCCATCAGTCCTTTAAGGCACCATGAAGGGGCAGTAAGGAGACAGTTATTAAGTTGTCTCCTAACCTCTATATCACATTTCTATAGTGCTTTTGAACGTGCAAAATGCTTCCCGTTATTAGTAATGTAACCAGAATAGGCCATTATTCCCACACTGAAGATGATTATCTGGTGGGGTTGACTAAAAATTAGTCTGCATTCCAAAAGTGGAACAGATGAAGATAGTGGCTTGTCTACAGACACCTAGCAAATTTGAACTGGAGGCAAGGTTTGAACTGGAGTAGGCAGTGAAATCATGCACAAATGGGGCTCTTCACAGCTGACACAGTGCCATATCTGCAGCTGAATACAAAGTGTCAAATGGCTCCAGATTTACAGTAGCACTTTCATTGCTTTCTCACACACAAAAATTGCACAAATTAGTCTGCATTCCAGAAGTGGAACAACTTTCAGAAGGAGATATTATTTTGCAGCATCCACTTTCTCTGTTCTTGTTCCACAAAACAAGGTTTCAAAGCATAAGTGCCTCAAATGAACCATAGTTTAAACCCTGTTTTGAAGCATTTAATTTAATTTAATTAATGTGCCTATTCTTGCAAAAAGCTTCAAATAGCCAAGGACCCTCAACTTTATATGCCTGTTTCATTAATTACAGTGGAATGCTAAGTGCAATCTGGCTGTCTTGAGATTGCTATGCTCACTTGCAATGTTCTGTATGTGATAAGTTAGAGCCCACCTGAAATGAGGAGGGGATCTGATTTTTGAAAACATTTGTGTGCCCTCACCAGAAAGAGCCCCCATAGGACGATTTCTTGGTGAAGAGAAGATGACATCAATCTGTTGCTAAAGCAACTGGACCAATTTCTTGCTACATTGCCCTAGTGCACAATGAAGCCACCACGAGAGCACAAGTCAGCCAAAGGGCATTTCCTGTCTAAGAATAAGAGCAATGTGGGGGAGCTTTGTCTATCTTCAGGGACAACGCCACGTAGTCAAATATGATGGGTATGTGGTGCTGTTTCTGTTTTGTAACAGAACCAAAGCAGTTGCTGGCAGGGCTAGTGAACTGGTGCAAAGCAGGTAAGGAAGCCTGAGTGTCTTGACAACATCTGGCATCAATTATTCAACACTAGAAGAAGCAAGATCTTTTATGAAACCCTAAGGCAGGAGGTCTTGAATGTAAGCTCTGTTGAATCAGATGTGTTATGCTAATGTTAAGCATATGTAATATTATTTTCATGGGTGGATGGCACTGAAAGAACAGCATCATTTTTGGCCTCCGGATAATGGCTGACATGATGTGCAAGGGCAACGGAGTCAGAAGACACTGGCACAGTCGCTGCTGTCTATACGGAAGCAGCAGCACAAGCTCTCATTTGCCACAGTGGGAGAGACTGGGGGGATGTCCATCAGGACAGTAGCACTGCTGCTCCCATGTACACAGCAGCAATGTCTTCTGGCTCTGTTACCCTTGTGCATCACGTGATCCACCATGAACAGCTGCCTTAAGAATGGGGGATTACTTTAGTTAGCATTATTCTTTGGATTGCATATACATTATGTTTTAATAATTAAAATGATAAATTAAAGCAGCTTTCTGTTTCCAGTCCCTAGCAACCTTCACCTCTCCCCCAGCTCCTAAAAAAACAAACCTCAAAAGAAAGATTTTCTTTACCTCCAGACTCGTCCATCTTTGCTATGTCGAATGTGTTGGGCTTGAGAATACTGTTAACATCCAGTGAAAGGAACGACTGACAGGTATTTGAGCTAGGCGTGGTTTCTGTTACAAGACTGTCATACAGCTCCGAATCTGGAATGCTGGTATAGAGGGTTTCAGGAGCTGGGCTCTCTTGCAAGCTGGTGTCTATTAGCAGAGGGAAAGTGTGTGTTAGAAACAGAACGGCTATATTATTGCAATCAGACAGATATTCTTCAAGCACACACCTTCTGGCTGTAGGGTGTGCTCTCTTTAGGCCTGGTGTCAACCAACTTGGGCACTGGTATGGTACACTGAAAGGCCCCTGGCTGAGCCCTGCCCATGCAGCAAAAGCATGACTCTTGTGGATGGGAGAGTCGCTCCATCACAGCTCTCTCCGATTCTCCCCTCTGCAGATGAGAGCATTCTCTGAGAAAGAAAGCTCCCATTTGTAGATGGAGAGAGCAGGAAGATGGAGGAGTGAGTTACCCTGTTATAATCTCTTCCAAGGACTCCCCCCCGCAACAGCTCCTGAGATGGAGGAAGCTTGTTCATTAATGGGGAGGATATCTGGAATCACTCCCTTTGGGAAGTTGTCCCCTTTGCCAGGGCAGGGCAGTGGCCCAGTCAACCTTAGTGGCCATCTTTTTTAAACCACCTCTGCTCATTGCCAGTGATGCAGCAATGGGATGAGGGGACTGAACTCTTAGTTTTAAAAGACAGCTGCCAAGTGGCTGCCTTTGCACTTGTGGTAAGCCTCCCCCGTGAGTCTGGGAGGTCCACCAAAGCCCTTAGCCAAGGGCTACCTTGATCCTGGCACCAACCCAGAGCCCTTCCCTGTCAATGCATAGAAAAACCTGGCATGTCCGCAGGAGGTTAATCTGGATGTATGATAAGAGTGCAGCATAATAGCAGCAGGCTTTTTTGCTGTGTCCTGTCTCCAACAGACATGCTAGCATGGACACTCTTATGCACTAGAAGCAGACTTTGACATATTGCTGAACAGGCTCAGAATTCCCCCATACCTAGTGGGCACAAAAGGTTATAGGGTTTAGATACTGGGAACAATGATGCTCACTGCTGCGTACTCTAGTTTCCCAGCCACTCCCTGTGAGGGAAAAGGGTTCTTTGCACCTACCTGTTGGCATATCTGTGACTGGTGTCTGTGGAAGGGGCTCCCCCTGACTCAGGTCTTTGGACTCTTGAAAGTTCTGAGGACCTGCATGTTTAGAGGAAGGCAATGAAGCTGCAGCTTGAGATGGAGGTTGCAGGAGGTCATCAGGTGGAGGAACTGGAAAAACCACTGGCTTGGATGAACTGGATTCTTTATTAATGAGCAGCACATGGATAGGCCCTGAATGACTCTTGAGATTGATCTGGTATTTCTTTTGTCCCTTTAAAAAGACAGCACATTTAAGAGGTAAAGTTAAAATCCCTTATGGATGTAGAATCAGCAGTAAAGCTAAACAGGACTGCAGGTAAAACATGTAGGTAAAAGCTGTTCTGTACCAGCAGAGAATCTTGTTTGGTGAAAAGTGTACCCTGATCTCTTTCTAAGCCGAGATCTTCATGTTTATAGAAGAAAACAGACAATACAGGTGCAGAAGTATATACCTTCACTACTGCTTCTCCTATGTAACCAGGAACAAACCCATCATATTACACATGGCCATTGTAAGATATTGAAGAATGAGTTCTCTGGACGTAGCTGTGTACACCAAACTCATGCCTGCTTAGGAACTGCAGAATTCCCATGAACATCACTAGTGTCTTTAAGGCATACCCCCATAATGGTCTTGACTGCGTGCAGTAGTTATGATATCACAGCTGAATCCAGTTTCAAACAATGAACCTCAATGGAGGCAATTCTTTAGCACTGCAAACACAAAGCTTATACTAGCTTGCAACACAAGCAAGTATATCCTATTCTAATGAGCATCATACCACAATCATTTTATGGAATTAATGAGAAAGACAAACCAATCAAAACTTCCATTGCTGGGTTGACATAGTACACAGAAACAGCAGCTAACAAGTAGTTCTAAGTAGAATAAATGGAGCCTACTTTGTGTCCTTTGATGTGGTGACCATTATCTAGGACCCCCTCACATGTGGTGTGAATTTGGTCTGTATCTGATTGTTTGCACATGGGTTACAATGGGGTGTTGCCTATACGCTGAGTGGCCGCCATCATGAAAGAACATGCTGGTTTGGGAAGGTGGGGGGGGACATACCCCTGCTGTCAGGGTCTCCTATGCCATCCTCCCATACAAGCTGTGAACTTGCCTTGTATCCAACTGTCAGGTGCCAAAATTATTAGAGAGCCAGAAATACACACACACCCCTCATAAGCTGCCTTCTCTTCAGAAAGGTTTAGCCTTCAGAAAGGCTAAAAATAAAGTATATTGCCTGTATACTTTTGAAAACCATCAGACTGAATTCCCATCCACTACCACCATTTTTGCCACTTTGTATCCTGTTTTAATCCTCTCCATGGATTTTAAAAAGTGAAGGATAAAGTTAAAGAAATGCCTGAGAAATAAAGTTAAATGTTTGCTGGGAAATAGCTCAGGGAGCAGTGGGGGGCAATTAAGAGAGAGGCAGATGATTTTGGAAAGAGAAAATTTTCTTTCACACCATCAGATTCACTCCCTACATATGAGAAACTGCTTAGAGGGAAGCGACAATGCATGACTGACAGAATTGTCCCTCTTGTTGGAAACAAGCTCTTTCCATGTCCCTGAATCTGTGTGGGGTGGGGCTGGAGTGAAGAGATATATTGGATAATCTGGAATGGAGGTGAATTTCTTTATGCAATAATTCTGCACTATAGTCTGGATGCCTCCCTAAAGATGGTAAAACACAAACAAACCACTATATTCTCCCATGATAATTAAGCAAATTCCAATTTCCAAGCAGAGTCTCCAAATTAGAACACAGGCACTGCTTGGAGCCAACATCATCATTTTTTATAACCGTTAAACAGATTAAAAAGCTGTTTATACGTACCACGTGGGGTACAGGAACTTCTAATTGTGTACCAGAGGGTGCCTGAATTGCTAGTAGTGTGTCCCCTGTCATGAAATAATTGTCAAGTATTATATTAACTGAATACATTAATGTGCATTCCTGCATGTTATACACTCAATTCAACATGATTTCCTGCATAGTATATACTCAATTCAACATATTTGTACAGCACTGTATAATCAGCTTAAAAGCCCAAACATTTTTAAAAAATCTACTACAAACAGAAAAGCATGTGTCCGTAAGTACAATAAGGACATAAGAACAGCTCTGCTGGATCAGGCCCAAGGCCCATCTAGTCCAGCATCCTGTTTTGCACAGTGGCCTGCCAGATGCCGCTGGAAGCCACAGGCAGGAGTTGAGGGCATGCCCTCTCTCTTGCTGTTACTCCCCTGCAACTAGAACTCAGAGGCATCCTGCTTTTGAGGCTGGAGGTGGCCTGTAGCCCTCTGACTAGTAGCCGTCAATAGACCTCTCTTCCATGAAGTTATCCAAACTCCTCTTAAAGCCATCAGAGTTGTTGGCTGTCACCACATCTCGTGGCAGGGAATTCCACAAGTTGATTATGCATTGTGTGAAAAAGTACTTCCATTTGTTGGTCCTAGACCTCCTGGCAATCAATTTCATGGGATTACCCCTGGTTCTAGTGTTATGTGAGAGGGAGAAGAATTTCTCTCTATCTACTTCCTCCACACCATGCATGATTTTATAGATTTCTATCATGTCTCCCCGCAGTCGTCTTTTTTCTAAACTAAAAAGCCCCAGGTGTTGTAGCCTTGCCTCATAAGAAAGGTGCTCTAGGCCCCTGATCATCTTGGTTGCCCTCTTCTGCACCTTTTCCAGTTCTACAATGTCCTTTTTAAAGATGTGGTGACCAGAATTGTACGCAGTACTCCAGGTGTGGCCACATCATAGTTCTGTGTAAGGGCATTATAATATTAGCTGTTTTATTTTCAATCCCCTGCCTAATGATCCCTAGCATGGAATTGGCCCTTTTCACAACTGCTGCACATTGAGTTGACAATTTAAACGAGTTATCCACCACGACCCCAAGATCCCTCTCGTGGTCAGTCACCGACAGCTCAGGTCCCATCAGTATACCTGAAGTTGGGGTTTTTTGTCCCAATGTGCATCACTTTACACTTGCCAACATTGAACTGCATTTGCCACTTTGTTGCCCACTCACCCAGTTTGGAGAGACCCTTTTGGAGCTCCTCACAATCAGTTTTGGATTTCACTACCCCAAAGACGTACCTTTAATATTTAGCCCTATATTATCCTAAAACGGCAATTTCACTTCCCTGTATTCTGCCAGCTAGACATTCTTCTCCCAACTCAATGCTTCTATAGCACAGTGCAGCAGCACAGCTACTGAGTCTAGCTCTTCTATTTACACAGGAACATAGGAAGCTGCCATATATTGAGTCAGACCATTGGTCCATCTAGCTCAATATTGTCTACACAGACTGGCAGCGGCTTCTCCAAGGTTGTAGGTAGGAATCTCTCTCAGCCCTGTCTTGGAGATGCCAGGGAGGGAACTTGCAACCTTCTGCTCTTCCCAGAGCAGTGGCTTCATCCCCTGAGGGGAATATCTTATAGTGCTCACACTTCCAGTCTCCCATTCACATGTAACCAGGGCAGACCCTGCTTAGCTAAGGGGACAAGTCATGCTTGTTACCACAAGAACAGCTCTCCTTATACAAGTCAGCCTTATAAAATAAGTGTCAGCATGCTATATTCTGAGTGGGAGAAACTCATCCTCTGCTAAGGTCCTGAGGATTTCTTAAGGCAAGACAGGTCTCCTCTTATCTTTGAAAATCAAAATCAATAGAGAGGGGGGGGAAAGGGGAGGGAGAGGGGGGGAGGGAGAGGGAACATTAGCTCAAAGATTCTGTTTAAACTAATGGCTCTGGCTGATATCCTGTCAAAGCACATGGGTGATGAGTGGCTGTGGGAATGTGTCTGGAGCTTGGACACAATTCCCCCAGTCCCTCTACATGTGTGCTGTGGGACAAGTGGGAGAAATGTCTGGGATCTGCCTATATTCTAGAAGTGCTCTGTGCAGGCAGAAGAGGGACATTCTACCCGCTTGTTCAGCAGTGCATGTGCAGAGGGACTGGGGGAACTGAACATAAACCTCAGTTATATCCCTGCAGTTCCTCATTACCTGATCAATTCATTGCTCAGGATGCCAGCCATTGACTGTACAGGTGGCCCTCACTATCCATGATCCCAACACCTGTGGTTTCGCATATCTGGGGTTGGGTCATAGGGACCCAGTTTCTTTATTCACGGGGTTAAAATAGGGCTACTTCCGCCTATCTATGGTTCTTGAGTGCCTGGAAATGACGTCTGATGTCATTTCCTGCAACCATTTTGTCGTGCTAAGCCATTCTGTGGCTCTTCTCTACAACCCATCCGCCCCCAAATGCTGTTTTTAAAGAGGACATTGGAGGATTTGGATGTTTTGTGGGCATTACTGGAGAGCTGATTATAGGTTGCTGGAGGTGCTGTGCTTATTTCTCCTCCCCCCTTTTTCTTGTGATTTTAAGAACACTGAAGTATGCTGAGGAACCTAGCGCGTACACACACACCCCCAACCTCACAGGGTTAAGGTCTCTTTATTCGCAGTGTTGTTACCCTGGAAATAGGTGGGAAATTGAACCCCTGATAATAAAGAGGGCCTCCTGTACTGCCTATGGACCACATAAGGAACACCACCATATTCCCTTTGCCCCCATCCCATTTATAAGTGGACCAAGTTTCCCACAAACTTACCATTGAAGCAGTCACAAATATCTTCATGGGTAATATATGAAAAAGTGGTCTGCGTCAAGGAAAAATTCCAAATACAAGGATAAGATGAAAACTTGAGACTGGCAACTTTTTCAAAGAAGGTTTAAGAAGTTTGTGAGTGTTTGGGCTAATATTTTGTCTGGCATATGCTAGAGCAGTGAATGAAACTGAAGGGTTTAAAGAATTTCTACAGTGCAATGGCTACAGCTTACTATATCTTACAGTTAACCTTGAAAATGTCTTTCCATGATTTGAAGTGGAGTTCCCTCCCATCTTATAGCTGATTTTGATTGAGACTAAGTCAGTGGATAGCTATTAATGTAATACTAGCTTACCATGAAGGCTCTGAGTGGGACACTTTGCTGAAGGCTCCTGTGCCCACCCCCTAGCCCCATGTCTCCCCCGCCCCCAGCCCAGCTCCCTCTCTCCTGTTTCTTTCTTTCTCTCATTCTCTCCTCTGCCTGAAGGCTCCCATGTCTCCCCCATTCAGCCGGCTCCTTCCTGCACAGCCCTCCTCCTCCTGCCGCTCGTAGTCCTCCTCAGGGCAGCGGGGCTTCACCCACACCTGTCGTCCTTCTCAGGCCAGCAGGACTTCGCTCGCCGCCAGTTCTCCTTCTCAGGCCGGCAACAGTTGCCGGTGCTCTCGGGATGTGTGGATGGAACTCTTGTGTGTGTCTCCCCCTCTGTCAGCCAATCGCCTCCTTTCTGCCACATCCCCACGCATCCTGTCTACGAGAATTAATTATATAGAAGATTGTCCTATTTTGGACCCGGCATGTCATCTTGCCTCCAGACCTTCAACTTCCTCAGATCCTACTAGGCAACTCTGTCCCCAACACTCATTTCCAATAAATTCAACTGGCAGAAGAGGCAGCTTTTGAAGTCCCTCTCTTATACTTAAGCAGGCAGAGAACAAATTCAACTATGGTGATTGCTGGTGTCTCCCCAAGGTGTTTTTTGTGTTTTTTTTTTAAATACTGTGGGCCTCTTATGTGAACTGCTTTGAGATTTATTTATTTTTTTGTAAAACAGCCTAGCAATCCACTCCTATGAGCCATTAGTGAAATCTGCAGCCACCGAGATATAAATCACTCATCACTTTAAAATGTGCACTCCAATCTCCCTATTGATCCTTGAAAAAATCCTACTTGGAATAATTATATAGCATACATTTAAAGGATATCTTTTGTTTGAGGAGTCTTCCTTAACATTTTTGATGCTTTGCTGTAGCCACAATTTCTGCTGATCCAGCTCCTTTTCTTTGAGTTCCAGATCTTCAATTTCAGCTTCAAGATATTTCAGTCTATCTACAACTTCCTTTGTATTGCAGCCAGCACCTACACCTCTTAAAAATGAAGAAAAGTAGACAACATGCAGGCAAAAGCAGTTTAAAAAATCATAGCAACAGGGTTTCTGACTATGGCTTGTATCCTATCATTTTTCAGAGTGCTACTCCATTTTTCAGAAGCTCCTCTGCTCATGGAGACTTACATTGGAAGCTCCCTTACATCAAGTCAGATTGTTAGGACTTAAGAAGAGCCCTGCAGGATCAGGCCTTGATCTACACTCCTGCTGACACTCTCAAATAACTCCAAAAGGTTGGTGAGGCAAGATTTACCTTTACAGAAGCCATGCTGATTCTCCTTCAGCAGGGCCTACTCTTCTATATGCTTAACACTTTTATCTTTGAGAATGCATTCCATCAATTTAGCCTGCATAGATATTAAGCTAACCGGCTTGTAATTTCCCAGATCCCCCCAGATCCCTTTTTTGAAAAATCAGTTGGTCCATCCAGTTCAGTACTGTCTACACTGACTGGCAGTGGCTCTCCAAGATTACAGGTGGCAGTCTCTCCCAACTGTACCTGCAGAGGCAAAGGAGTGAACCTGAGACCTTATGCATATATGCATGCAGATGCTCTACCACAGCTATGGACCCATCCCCCTTAAGGGGAGTATCTTAGAGCACTCACATGTAGTCACCCAACCAACTGCAAACCAAGGTATATGCATAAGGTCCCTGCTTAGCAAAGAGACAATCCATGTCATTACCATAAGACCAGCTCTCCTCCTTACTTATGCAAGGAGTCTGTGAGATGAAAGGGCCCTTATCAGTGTTCCCTCTAACAGTGTTGTTGACTACAACTCCCAAAATCCTCAGCTGCAATGGCTTTTGCTTGGGGATTATGGGAGTTGTAGTCAACAACATATTTAATGTATTTATTTATTCGATTTCTATACCGCCCTTCCAAAAATGGCTCAGGGTGGTTTACACAGAGAAACAACAAATAAATAAGATGGATCCCTGTCCCCAAAGGGCTCACAATCCAAAAAGAAACACAAGACAGACACCAGCAACAGTCACTGGAGGTACTGTGCTGGGGGTGGATAGGGCCAGTTACTCTCCCCCTGCCAAATAAAGAGAATCACCACGTTAAAAGGTGCCTCTTTGCCAAGTTAGCATATGGGAATCCCTGTTAGAGGAAACACTGGTCCTTGTGCAAGCACAAGTTGTACACATGCATAAAGTCCCAATATTGCTTAATGGCTCACCACATACCATGACCACTTTTGTGCTTAGTGCTGAAGTTCTGGTTCAGCAAGTATTCCAACCCAAGTTTCATACGCGGTGCTCTGGTTATAACTGTGAAGCCTTTATTCTACTGGGGCAAAATATATTTCTGTTCCTGACTAGACCACTGTCTGAAGATTAGATTGGTTGCAAGGAGTTCAAAAGTTGGCCACCTCTGACATATATCATCAATTCAAAAACACGGAACAGTTATAACATTCATTCTTTGAGAGGAGGACGGGGTGGAAAACTGTTCTCTTACTTCCACTGGATGCTGTTTTTTGACTTTTTTTCAATGAGATCTATCCCTTCCAAAACATTGGTGATGTCATAGATCCGCCTTTTTTGTCTTACAGCAAGTGTATCAGCAGCCTGGTGGGAGAGAGGAGATAAAGGACAATAAAGGGAGATGAAGTGCAAATGGGAGAGCCCTTTAGACTGCTCTTGTAGAAGTGGACAAGCCTTCTGGGGAATATTAATCAAGTCTAAAAGGGCACATTTTTTAGACAGAGATATGCAATTAGATGTCTTGGACCACTGTCCCTCTCCCTGATGTGAGAGCAGGACAATTAACTTCATACAAAATGCCTGGAAGACAACCTTCTCAAAATATGCTTAGAAGATGGTATATGGGAGAATGATTTCTTTCAGAGTTAGCCATGCATGAGTCAGCTGAAGGGGGGCGGGCAGGGGGAAGAGCACCCTGTGATGCTGGAAGCTACTGCAGAAGGAAGAGTAAAGTTCAACCTGCAAGTAACAGCCAACGTGATCAGCAGTCTAAGCTCTGAGCCTTAATTTTTTAGGTTGGCAAGAGGCCTGGGTCCACGCCAATGTAAACCTTTGGAGGATCAGACTGCATTGTGTTTGTTGTTTTTGTTCACTAGAGACAAAACACATTTCTTGTTAATATTGTTTATGATGCAGTATGGAAGACTTCTTTTTGCTTATTCAAGCCCCACCAAAAAAAAAAAAAAAAGAGGCAGTTGTGGACAACATAAAACAATTTTCAACCTTTGTTTCTTCACCCCTGAGATTTGTTCTCAAGGCTATAGATGCTGCATTAAAAAAAATAGTTTGTTATAATACATACCTAGAATGTACATCCTTGAATTAAGACTGTAATGGGGACACACACACACCCCTAGAAAGTATACAAATCAACACATCACGGGTTCTTGAACTTGGGTCCCGAGATGTTGTTGGACTAAAACTCCTATCATGCCCAGCCACAAAGTTGTAGTCCAACAATATCTGGGGATTCAAGTTCAAGAACCACTGACATAACACATTATTCCTCCCATTCCAACCTGAAAATTCATAGTTTGGCCCGTGGGTATCTCATGGACTGACTGTTCTCATGTGATTCTATGCTCCAAACTAGTTGTTCTTGAGGGACTCTGCTCTGCGCACCAAACGTCTGCCGAGCTCAGCAGCTGAGTATGTAGGCCAGATTCTCCTCCATGGCAGACCCCGGGTGTTGCAACACCCTCCCTCTTCCAGCCCTTAGATAGCTGTCAAAGATCTGCTTTTTCCTCCTTTTGCCTTTGGGACAAACTGGGCAGGGGAACAAAGTGCTTATTTCACTGTAGAGTTTCTTTTATTGCTGCTGGCATCTGCATGCTGTCTTTAGCATTGCTTATTTTAATTGTATTTTTATACAGAGGAGAGCTGGTCTCGTGGTAGCAAGCATGACTTTGCCGCTTAGCTAAGTAGGGTTTGCCCTGGTTGCATATGAATGGGAGACTTGATGTGTGAGCACTGTAAAATATTCCCCCCAGGGGATGAAGCTGCTCTGGGAAGAGCAAAGGTTCCAAGTTCCCTCCCTGGCATCTCCCAGATAGGGCTGAGAGAGATTCTTGCCTGAAACTTTGGAGAAGCCGCTGCCAGTCTGTGCAGACAATGCTGAGCTAGATGGACCTATGGTCTGACTCAGTATATGGAAGATTCCTATGTACAATACAGTTTAACCATCTTAAGGTCTTAAGACAAAAAGCAGTATATAAAATTTAGAAAGGAAAAACAAAACTCTTCTCTCACTCTTCCTAACTTTAAAACACACATACATTATTTTAATGCATCTTAATCATAATGTTAGTCCAGGGTCTTAAAATACAGAAGTAAATCCGACTGAGCTTAAAACCAGTAACAGGGACAGTGCTTCTCATTAAGTACACAGCCCTACATAGTTCACTCAGGATGATTTGGAGACAAAAGCTCTGGGAACTCCAATCAAAGGATAAGGATACAGTAACATCAACACACATAGCTACTGCATGCTAAGCTAACAAGAAATATCTTTATTTGGTGAGAAGATAAAACTTATTTTTAAAGGGTGCAGACAGAGGGAAAACTTGAGGAGCAACTCAAATTTTGAGGAAGGAAGGAAGGAAAGAGAAAATATGCTTTTGGGAAGAGTTCAGTAGAATGGGGGGGGGGGAGACTTCTCAAATGCTTGGGGAGGGAACTGCAACCCTGGCCCTCTTCACAAATGTTCCTCTCACATTCACTGAACACTGGGAGAGGGAAAACTGGAGCATGCTGCTAACCACCATCCCAGATTAGCTGTCTTCAGCATTTATCTGCAAAGAAAAGCACTGAAGAGCGGGAGAGTTTCTCTCTGCGATTAGGAACTCTGGCTGCCTATCACAGGCTTTCCCTGAAACCAAGACACAGCTTACGGAAACTCAGGTCACTAGGGGAGATAATTGATAGTTTTGCAGCCTTTACACTGTATGTACACACAACAGCTTTGGGAAGTAGGTTGTTTACAATCTAATTTTACAGGTGAGAAACAGTTGGTGACAGATGGCAGCTTGCCCTGGGTCACCAAATGAATGCAGAACAAAGCAGAGGTCTGAATCTGTGTCTAATTCCAGCACTGTAGACACTTGATCACAATTCATCTCACCTCTGCTCCCTTAACTGTTTCAGTTCCATACTGCTAGAAACTTCCCCCTACAAACCCAACATAAGGATGTCCTTTATACAGGATCTTGTGATCTAGAGCTTCACCCTTTCCCATATACCAACATTATAGTCTGAATCCATTGCAGAAACATTATTTGAACTTATTCAGGACAGGTAACAATTCCTTCTGGGCAAACAGCTTATCATGCCCTTATGACACAGTAGCATGTGCCCCACCCCATGCATTTGAAAGCAAGAATTATTCAATAGTTAATAATTCAATTATTCAATAAACCCCTGCTAACTGGCAAAGAGGCACCTATTTAACTTGGTGATTCTCTTTATTTAGCAGGGGGAGAGTAAGTTGCCCTATCCACCCCCAGCACCTGTTGCTGGTGTCTATCTTGTTTCTTTTTAGATCGTGAGCCCTTTGGGGACAGGGATCCATCTTATTTATTTGTTGTTTCTCTGTGTAAACCACCCTGAGCCATTTTTGGAAGGGTGGTGTAGAAATTGAATTAATAAATAAACAGAAAGGCAGTGAAACTTGGGAAGACCTCAGCAATGGATTCACACTATAGCCCTATTCAGACATTATGCTGTATGAGTGTACAGATGTCCATAATATGTCTGTTTGGATGACTGTATCAGAATCCATTTTAAAAGTGAAACTGTGTACAGGCCCTTAAAATGCAAGGTACCGCTAGGAAGTGTACTTCTGTACCTGCATTCAGCATAACATGTGAATAACTGCACCTGTGTACAGTTGGTACACTGAGCACTCCTGCAAGTGTTGAACATAACATGTGGCAGGGCTCAAGGCCATGCACAAACCACTCTCAGTCTTCCATTCAGTCAAAGGGGAATAGCAACAAGCTACTTCAGATTCCAAACCATTATACAAAATAAGAAGTACTATAAGAGATGAGAAGGCAGCATGATGCCACCCAGCAGCTCACAAATTCAGCTATGTTCCTTTCAGATGCTGCTTCTTTCTCGACCCACAATGCTTGCTTGCTTCTTAGCACACTTTATTCCTACAGAGCAACACCTCTTTTCTCTCATCCCTTTTTAACACACACACACACACACACACACACACACAATCACACACACACACCCTAAAGACACCTCAACTAATACAAAGAGGCTGCAGGAGCTCAGAAATGAAGCAAAGAAGTGCCTTTATACACTTTTAAAGAGTTACATAAATGAAGGATGTTCATAAAAGGCATACATGAGATGGGATGAGTGTTCACAGGAATACCAGTGAGGTATAGCATCAGGCAGCTCCTGGTTCAAATCCCTTCAATGATGAAGCTCCATGTGGATGACCACTAAGTAGGGTTGTCAAGTCTTGACTGAATATATAGAGGAAGACTCCCACCCCTCCAATATTTTTCACAATATCAAGCCATTAAAGTTTCCAGGGCTGTTTTCAACACTCAGCCAGAGTCTCCGGGCCAGTTCTGGAGGATCTGGCAAGCCCTACCCCCAAGCTTGGCCTACCTTACAAGGCTGTTATGAAGAAAACGGAGAAGAGGAATAGAACAAAAAAGCCACCGCAGGATGTCCTGTCTTAGGAGAACGGGCAGAATAAAAGCATAAGCAGAATTCAAGGTCCCCCTCTTTCCCGCTACCAGACCCCATTTCAAAGGTTGAGCTCTCCGCTCATAAAGCCCCTCTGAAGCGGTCTTCCTCCCCGCTCCCACCGCACGGGGATCTTCCCTGCCCTCCCGGAGCCCTCCAGGACAAGCCCACCATCTCCCCCCCACGCACGCACCGCTTTCAGATCGAGCACGCCGTCCTTGGCCTCTTGCAGGAGGGACACGAACTTGGTGGCGAGCAGCCCCAAGCTCTTCTCGTGCCGGCTGCTGCTACAGTTTGCGCCCCCGGCGCCCATAGCGCCTTGCACGCTGCCGCAGCCGCTGGAAACCGACTCTGCTGCCAGCGCCGCGGCCATGCTGCATCCCCGCCCCCTACCCCCCACGCTCGGCAGTGGGGTTTCCCCGGCAGCGGCCCCACGTGGCCCTCCCGGACTGCCTTGCCTTCCTCCGCAGGGAAGCAGCTGGGCCCTCGGCGGAGCAGCCTCCAGCCCTCTTTCCCGGCGGCTGGCCAGAGAAGGAGAGGAAGTGACGCTGCCCACGCAGTTGCTGGGAGACAAAGTTTTATAGAGGGAAGAAGAGGGGGGTGAAAAGAACACAAATAGTTATATTCAGGGAGGAGGAGCAGCAGCAGGGTAGTTCTTCCTTCTCCCTCAGTACTCCAGACAATGCGAGAGAGGACAAGGTGGAGGGAAATTTACTTTCTGGAAGATTTCTCTGTCCGGGGGTCCCCTCTAATAGCAGCAGCAGCAGCAGCAAGATCTTTAAGGTCTGCAAACCGCACTCCGTCCATTTCCTAGGAAGTCAGTTTTCTTTACTTACTTCCGAGTAACCACGCACCACACTTTGATGGATCTGCACCTCGGATCACGGCTTTGATCCGGGGTGCATACACACCTGAAAGTACGCACTCTTGAATTCAGGGAGGCGTTTCTGAGTCAACAACAGCGATTGCGTTACACCAAGTTCAGAACAGTCAACAACAACAACAAAAATCCACTCTTCTCTAGTTCAGTGTTTTATAAGAAACAAACAATAACTTTTCACACCAGAAGTACCAGTAGTGGGGCCACAAAGAGCTGGCAGATATTGTATTTATACCGTATGTAGTAATACCAGGAGGAGGAAGCAGTAAGCTGTTGCAAAATTCTCTTCAAGACTCCCCTTATGTTTAGAAGATATTGGTGCCAAGTGGACCTTCAGAGAAACATTAGCCAAACCACTGCTTTTTAAACTAATATAAAAGTATTTGTGTAATAGTCATATCTTCAGGAGTAAAACTCTGTACACCTGCATACAACTTAAATCTCTTCAGTTTGTAAGCATAATTATACCTCCTAGTGGAGACCTTTTCTTCCTTTAAAAGTATTCTATCTAGAAACTGACTTCCAAGCTGTCAGCTTTAGTGTCCTTAGACTGGGATGTAGAATTTGACCCGCATCCTAGGACAGCAGGTCTGGACATTGAGGTAGATGCCAGTACCTGTATGCTGACCATCTGAACACAAATGGAAACCATGCCTGGCACGGCCACCAGGGGGTCAGAAAAATGCAGGACACATTCTCTTGGAGAGCTTTAGCCACTACTCTACCTTGCAGAGGTTAGGGAGGAAACATATACAGTAGTCTGTTCCTCCAACTCCACTGGAATGCATCCCCCATTGAATGTTTTCCTGGACTTGCTCTGGAGTAGGGGTGTGCAAAACAAATTGCTATTGAAATGTTTCAGCTTGAAACAAGCTGTTTCAAGTGTTTTGAACTTGGAACATGACACCCTCCAACTAAAGGGCCTGTTTCGAGCTTGGAACAAAACCACCCCATTTCAATCAAAATGTTTTGACGTTTCGAGTGCCGTTTTTGAGGGCTGTTTCTCCCTTGCCAATTAGTTTTCTGGCACTGGCTCCCGATTGAATTTTAATGTCCTTGCTTCTCGGTTGGCTTATCATCATACAAATCAAGTGTTGTCATGGGCAACTGTGCCCCCATGGGTGGTGGTGGGGGGAGCCTAAACAGGGAATTTCAAAATGTATTCAAAAGGGACTGGGAGGCAGAGAAAATCTGTATGCCTCTCTTGAAGAGGATACATCAGGGGAGGAGGAAGGTAGGTTTGATTTTGTGGTTTTCTTTTCTCAGCACTAAGTATAATATGCTGTGCTTTTACTGCTATAACTATCTGGTTTTACTGGATCTCAGATTGGCAAAGGCAGAACTTGGGTGACTGCTTCCTTGAGGTGTAGTTTTTTTGGTTTGATAGTACTGTGGCAAGAAATGGACAGTGTGTATATTTTTAATATTTCTTGGTGATTGCTGTAATGAGTTCCAGGTCTGGCCTTGAGACAGACTTGTGCTTCACTCACTGCTCTGCTCTTCAATCTCTGCTCTGCATTTCAAGGTGCACCCAGTCAAAATGGGGCTGAACTTGCTCTGGTCGAGCTTATGGCAGTGCTTGCTTCACTTGTTTCAGCCATAGTGAGCAACGGGGGAACTTAAAACACCCCATTATTAGCTCCTAGGGCCACCAAAGTGGGTTGTGTGGTACCTACCACCCTACCCGCAAGAGAAATGGGCAATCAGGTGATTTTAAACAAAATTTTAACCTTTCTCCAAAACTCCCATAGGGATATCCAAGTTCATCTGTTGACTATCTATATTGGGTCTGAAAATGGAGAGAAACCATAATGGAAGAGAATGCATCCTTAGATGGGCATATTGAACATTGACATTTCATGAGGCCATAAGCCCCAGTAACCTTTGAATCTGATGTACCCGCTGAACTGGCTTCTCCCAGAAAATCTGAATCAAGTCTTCAGCATCGCCAGTGGAGATGCCTGCACCACCGTTGTTGGAACCCAACAGGGACAGTGTTCAATGGACTTCAATGCCAAGGCATCCATCAACTTGTGGAGTCTTCACTTCTGATGGCGACTCAAAGCCGTTCCTCAATCTGAGAATCTTTTCCTTGTTTCCTATGGTTTCCCAGAGGCAGAATCTTTTGAGATCTCCACTGGGCGTTTCAATATATGCTCCCCCAATGTTTATCTCGAAGCTGAAGTAGACGTTGATAGTTTAATCAGTGTTGACATAGAGGTTGGTACTGACAAAGGTGGCAGCAGGGAATGCGGCTGTGTCAGGGGATGAAGTGCTTGCTCATACAGAGCTGCCCTGAACCCAAGTCCCCGGTTTTTAAAAATTCGATGAGAGAAGGATGTGTAAGTTCTGTAGGTCCTTGTATTATGATCCTCAGCTTAACAGAACAAACAAGAGTCATGCTGATCTGTCGAGGGCAACTTTCCTCCACAATCCTTGCACTCCTTAAATTCAACCCCCCACCAGTGTCCATTCAGAAATCAGAAACTAAAACCAAGCCATGTCAAACTGGGAAAACAGACCAAATCAGTTAACAAAACCAAGTCCATTTAGCAATGAGTAGTCTAGCACTAAGTCAAAAACACGTGTGTGTGTGTGTGTGTGTGTGTGTGTAGGTAGAATCAAGTCCAACTGAGGAGCTCTAGCTGACGGGCTGAACTCTTTGGCGGTCAGAAAGGAACTAAACAAAAGGCGTTCCACGTGTAGGATCCTAACCCAGGCTTATGAATGTCCTAAGGATTAAAATATAGAAAAAAAGTACTACAAGTTATTTCACAAAGCTAAAGATCCTTATTAAATAGTATGCATATGATGTAGCAGCCAGATAAATGGGGGAGAGAGAGAAAACACAAAATTGAACTGCTTCTAATACAAACTTTTTGAGCTGCAGATATTCAAGAGCTATTGTGTTTAATACTCATTCTGGAGGACAGAAATACTCTTCTGGAGGACGTAATACTCATTCTGGAGGACAGAAGGTCACGATAATTTCATAAATCTAAACACTTGTACAAGATTCAAGAACAAAAATTCCTCAGTCATTGTCACCCCAATCATTGCTCTTCTCTTTTAAAATGAATTAATTTTATTCTGGTAAATAAAAATCACTACCACAGACAGTTTAACAACAATTTATTTTGAAAATATTGTACATGAAGTGCAAACATGTCAAGCCAATATGAAGAATTTTGCCAAACACATTGCTACAGTCAAGTATATTGTCAGCTGACTGAAATATTTAGAAATCTGACAGTTCAGAGCTCTTGCTGAATGTCACTCAAAGCAAATGTAAGTCGTTTTATTTTCTCTTCCATGGCCTTTTTATTGTTTGCAGTCTCCTGCAGCAACTGACGCATTTCTTCTTCAACCTGGTAAACCTGAAATAAAATAATCTGATGAGTTTATAACTAAAAGGAAAGCGATTTATAACAATCTGTGTTCAGTAGTAACATTTTGCTGCGTTTTTGTTCATTCTGTGAATTTACAAAAACAATGTCTTCTGAAATGCTATGGAAAAGTAGGCAGAGGTCCAAGATCAGCTGAAGTAGCTACACTTGCAAAGGTACAAAAATATGGCAGTTTTCTTCAACAGCAGGCAAGAGACAGTAGTGGTTAGAGTGTTGGACAAGGACCAGGGAGACTTGAGTTCAAATCCATGAAACTCACTGAGTGCCTCTGGGCCAGTCACATATCTCTCAGCCTAACCAACCTCACAGGGGTGTTGTGATGAGAAACATAAAAACAGGTTGCTCACCTGTAACAGATGATCTGGAGGTGATCCGTTGTATTCATAAAGAATGGGTTCTGCGCCTGCGCAGGGACCTCGCGGACCGATTGACTAGCTCCTCGCGACGCCACCAACCGCCCTGCACGTGATCGTGCCTTCGTCAAAACAGGCAGTTGGGGCGTGTCTTCCTCAGTTTCTTTGGACCGCCAGTACAATTGTTCACACTGATGATCCCTTTCAATCCCTCAACGTTCTATCTTGATGACGTGGGGAGGCTGGGTGGGTATTATGAATACAACGGATCACCTCCAGATCATCTGTTACAGGTGAGCAACCTGTTTATCTGGATAGTGATCCGTTGCATTCATAAAGAATGGGTGACTAGCCAGCTTCCCGCTTATGGCGGTGGGTCATCAAGGTAGCACTCTTTTCAGGACACTCCGACCAAACTCCGCGTCCTTTGTCTGCCTAATGTCCAATGCGTAATGCTTGACAAACAGGTGTCCTGACAGCCATGTGGCTGCCTTACAAATCTCCTGCATTGGCACTCCTGCCAAATTTGCAGCCGACACTGCATAAGCTCTTGTTGAATGCGCCCTAATAGAACCAGGCGGCGTGATCCCTTGAGAACTATATGCCAGCCTTATTGCCTTTACAATCCATTGCGAAAGACGTTGGCGCGTGACCGACGAGCCCTTCGCTTTCCCACGAAACAGCACAAACAACTTATTAGTCTTCCAAATTGGTCCCGTAGCTTTCATATAATGTAACAGGGCCCTTCTGACATCTAGTGCATGCATTCTCTTTTCTAACTGCGTTTGTGGGTCTCTGAAGAATGCTGGTAACACAATATCTTTGTTTATATGAAAATCTGTGACTACCTTGGGTCTGAATTTCGGATCCAGGCGTAGTACCACCTTTTGTGGATAAAATTGGGTAAACGGCCGATCAGCCCGCATCGCAGCCAGCTCACTTACTCTACGTGCAGACGTCACAGCCACCAGAAACACTGTCTTCAACGTCAGTGTTTTCAGCGCAGCAGTCCCCAAGGGCTCAAATGGCGCTGCAGTCAATGCATTCAGAACTAGTGTCAAGTCCCACTGTCGTACAGGACGTCGAACCGGAGGGTACAGGTTATTCACTCCTTTCAGAAATTTCTTACTATCTGGATGCGAAAACACCGTGGTAGTCCCCCAACCTTTATGTTCCGCTGATATTGCTGCTAGGTGTACACGGAGAGACGAGTTCGCCAAGCCCGTCATTTTCAAGGTGGTCATATACAGTAGTACTTGTTTGACCGATGCACTCCTAGGGAAGAACCCCTTCTCTTTCGCATAGATCCGGAACCTCATCCATTTACTCTTGTAATTTCGTCTGGTGGAAAGTTTCCTACAATTAAGTAGGATTTTATTCATCAGTCTATGTGCCACGCCGTCAGCTGCAGCGTGTGGAGTTGTGGGTGCAATATCATCCCCTCTTCCCGACTTAGCAAGTCCGGGTAATCTGGAAACCGATGGTACTGTCCTCGCGAAAGTTTCAGTAGTAGTGCGAACCATGGCTGTCTGGGCCACCAAGGTGCTATCAGAATCCCCCTTGTCCCGTCTCGGATGATCTGTGCTAAAACCCTCAAAATAAGTGGTTGTGGGGGAAATAGATAATACGGACCCCTTGTCCAGAGAAGCTGGAATGCGTCGCCCAGCGAGTTCTCTCCATGCCCTGCACGAGAGCAATAGCTCTGACATTTTTTGTTCACAGCAGTGGCAAACAAATCTATTCTCGGCAGGCCCCATTTCTTGAATAACGGCTGAATGTAACACTCCCCCAGCTCCCACTCGTGCTGCTGGTTCAGCTGAGGTGACCTGCTCAGTTTGTCTGCCTGGACATTGTCCACCCCCTTGATATGCAATGCCACGGGGAATATGGAATGTGCAATACACCACGTCCATAGACGCTGGCTCAGATGACACAGGGACCGGGACACCGTCCCCCCCTGCTTGTTCAGATAAGCTACGGCGGTTGTATTGTCCAGGTTCACTTGCACAGTTTTTCCCTGCAAGCGTGGTCTGAAAGCCTTCAATGCCAAAAACACCGCCAGAAGCGCCAGATAATTTATATGCTTCTCTCTTTGTCCCGGAGTCCACCGGCCCTGAACCTGACAATGGCAACAGTGTGCCCCCCAACCCCATAGGGAAGCATCTGTTGTCACCCAACAGGATGGCGTCCGGGGCTGGAACAGCACCCCTTACATTAGATTGCTGCGTTGGACCCACCATTGCAGAGATTTCCGTACATGGACCGGGATGAGCAACGTCTTTCTCTGGTCGTCCACATTCGGTCGAAAATTGTGCAGGTACCACAACTGAAGCACGCGCATGTTCAGGCGGGTACAAGCTACAGTAGAGTTGCAGGATGCCATCAGTCCTAGAAGCCTCTGAATGGTTTCTGCTGGCTGCTGCGTCGACTTCTCGAACAGATGAACCAGACCCTTGATCTGTAGGTATCTTGACTCCGGCAGATAAGCTCTCTTGTCCACAAAATTCAGTATGGAGCCTATGAAGTCTACTTGTTTCTGCGGTTCCAATTTGGATTTTTTCCAATTTACATTGATCCCCAGCGTGTGAAGTAGGCGTAAGACGAAGCGAGTCTGAGAAAGTAACTCTTCTTTGTCTCTGTTCACCATAAGCCAGTCGTCTAGGTAAGGATACAGCCTCACCCCTCTTGTTCTTAAGAATGCCACCACCGCAGCCATCACCTTTGTAAACACACGCGGGGCAGTAGAGAGTCCGAAAGGCAAAACTGTGTATTGGTACGCTATATCGCCTACTGTGAATCGAAGGAATCTCCGGTGTCTCTCGCGGATCCCCACGTGAAAATAGGCGTCTTTCAGATCCAGGGTGATCGCCCACTCTTCCTCCACCAAGAGAGGCAGAATACCCTGTAAAGTGATCATTCTGAATTTTCTCGTATCGACATAGCAGTTTAGATCCCTCAAATCCATTATCGCTCTTACTCCCCCATCTTTTTTGGGGATTTGAAAATATCTGGAATAGAACCCCCTCGGTCTGTCCATCCACGGCACTTGCACTATCGCCTGTTTTTCCAGCAACACCTTCACTTCGTCCCGAAGCACTTGCGATGACTTGGTGTACTTCACACCCTGAAAAGGTGGCAAAGTTTTGAACTCTATCGCGTAGCCATAAGATATAATCTTTAGTACCCACTGATCTGTTATGTTGTGCCACGCGTTGGCATGGTGTGCCAATTTGATGGATACATTGGCTAACACGAGACCGGTGTTGGGAGTCCCGGGTACAGTTCTTGGTGTTGCCACGTGCAGTTGCAGTGGATGGACCCGCACTTCAAAGAGACTGCTTTGTCTGGTCCTTCGCAGACCTCTGACCCTTGGGCTTTTGATAATAGGGTCTACTCTTCTGATAAGGCCTGTTTTGCCTCCTGAAATCCCTTCTATCTTGTCTTCCTGAGTACCGATTTTGCTGTCTCCCGTAGGAACGACTTCGAGACTGTTGACTAGCAGAGGACGTGGATGCCATGAATGTTTTAGCTGTGAACTTCATCTTCTTCCACGATTCCATCGTGTCATCTGTCGAGTCTGCAAACAGTCCATTCCCGTCAAAGGGTAAATATTCTATCTTATCCTTCATTTCCGGCTGCAAGTTCGTAGACCGAAGCCAAGCATGGCGCCGCAATGTAATAGCAGTAGCCATTGCCCTCGACTCCGTCTCCGCCAGATGCTTGTATGTGCTCAACAGCTGCCTGGTGACCACAGTAGACTTCTCATAGGTCTGCGCTAATGCCCTCTGCAGGTCCCCAGTGGACATAGAGGACGAGTCCTGGAAAAAAGTGTCCCATAAATGGTGGGCATAGCGCGTCATACACGCAGCATAATTTGCAATCTTCACTGCTAAACTTGAAGTGGAGTACACCCTACGCCCAAGGACATCAAGTTTTCTCCCCTCCTTATCAGCAGGAGTAGTGTGGCGCTGAGCGCCCCTTGATGATGCACACTCTACTACTAAGGAATTAGGGTCTGGATGCTTCACCAGGTATGTGTTATCGTCCTCTTGGACTCTATATAAACTTTCCAGTTTTCTCGAAGTGGCCGTCGAAGTCCTCAAAACTCCCCACGCTGATTGTGCGGCCTTTGAAATCGCCGGAATCATAGGCAAAGATACAGGGTGAGTAATTTTAGCCTTTGCCATCATATTATATACAGGATCTTTTAGATCCAATATCGGCAACTTAACTTCTAGGCCCAAAGCCTCTGCCATCTCGCGTAGCTGCGCATGGTAAGCCTTGAGTTCTTCCGAGGGAGAGATCGAAGTCCCCGGAGCCACCTCCTCAGGTGGGTCTGGCTCCCTGGGCTCATGCAAACTACCCCCATCAGTGTCAGATAAGTACGAAGTGTCTGTATCACTGTTTCTGCTGCTTACAGCCTCATGGGCCGAAACACAACTAGCATTAGGAACAACGCCAGAACGCGCTGCTGACATCGCCTCCTGAGGATGTATAGTTTCTGGACGATTTGTCAATGCCGGTTCCCTTGGGGGTAACCTGGAAACCAATGTACGTTGCTGTGCAAGGGACTGTTGAGCCTTCCAAATCTTATACTCAGCATAATCTGGTGGGTAAATCACTTCAGGGTTGTGCCGGAAACCACAAGTATGGGTAATGCGGTTTACATCCAATGACGTTGCTGTAGATGCATCAGTTGAACGTGCCAGAACCGGCACCGGCCGAGGTAAATTCTGCTGCTCCATCACAGGAGTCATCAGTTGCCTAATTGGACTTGTGGCTGCTGATATAAGTTGTGCAGTCTCTTGAGGGTGAACAGGCGCTCTTAACGGAGAAGCGGACGGAGTCCTAGGAACCTCAGTTGCCGTCAGCTGATCCCCAGCAAAACCATGAAAAGTGGAGGCCGACGGTGTGCCTTCACTAGAGTCCAATAAAGCCAGCAATGAAGTCCTCGCCCTTGGTAATGCAGGCTGCTCTTCCATCCCGGTTTCACCAAAGTCCAAATAGTCCTCCGGTCGATAACCGCCTCTTGGCGTTGCCGGGGAATGAATCGGCGTCGGGGCCGGTGCTAAGTCAGTCGCAACTCGACGTCGAACCGCAGTCTGGAATGCACTCGGTGTCGAAGTACACTGTCCAGTTGCCGCAATCATCGCTTCTTGTGCCGCTGAGGTCGGCAAGTCCGGTACAGCCGGCATCGAGTCGAACACCGTTGTCGATACCGACGGTCCCGTCGACATCGACTGGGTCATTCTCGACACCATCAATGTCTTCTCCTTCTGCGGTACCGAAGCATGTGTCCTCCTCGACGCCGATCTCGACGTCGAAGGAGAGCCCTCTGATGAAGAGGAACTCTGCAGCACCCAGGGCGACGGAGTGACCTTCAGAGTAGTATCCCACTCCTCCAAATCACCTTGCAAACTTGTAGGCGAAGGAGTCTTACTATGGATCCGTGTTTTCTTGGATCTCTTTCTCGGCGGCGAGGATGTGCAATCCTCGTCAGTGGAGGAATAACGTGCTTTCTTATGTTTGCAACGCTTCTTCTTCTCCACACTACCCGGTGTCTTAAACTCCTGATCCACTGTGGCTTTAGACTGCGAAGAGGCAGAGTCCACAACAGGAGGAACTGCATCCGATGCCACAGCGCTCGACACCGACTTCGACGTCGAAGGCCCCGATACCGGCCTCGGTGTCGGGGGTCGAAGAGCGTCTTCATAAAGTGCCGCTCTCAATCGCAGCGCTCGATTTTTCAAAGTTTGTTTCGAAAAAGAGCAACAGATTTTGCAATTTCCCGGGTTGTGCTGCTCACCCAGACAAAGTAGACAGGCGTCATGCGTATCAGTAGTCGGCAATTTCGCTTTACAGTTAGTACAGCGTTTGAAAGTTGTTTTAACTGCCGCTTTAGACGCCATAGCGCCCAAGAATAATGGGCGCTATGGCCAAGAATAATGTCCAAATCAATTAACTTGCGGGAAAATCCAAACGCGTAGTCGAAAAACAGTCCAAATCCAAAACCAAGCAATGATCCAATTCCGTTCCAGTCGTACCGTGAAAATCAATCAAGTATCCGAGGAGCAATCGTTCCGAGGTTTAGACGCAATGGCGGTCTAAAAGAAACTGAGGAAGACACGCCCCAACTGCCTGTTTTGACGAAGGCACGATCACGTGCAGGGCGGTTGGTGGCGTCGCGAGGAGCTAGTCAATCGGTCCGCGAGGTCCCTGCGCAGGCGCAGAACCCATTCTTTATGAATGCAACGGATCACTATCCAGATCCATGTACACTGCTCTGGGCTGCTTGGAGGAAGAGCAGGATATAAATGTAAACATAATATAATAATAATATCCCATCTCTGTTGAAAGCCTCCTTATTATATTATCCCCAAAGAAAGGCAGGAACAATTAAAAAAACACCCAATATCAACATGTTCACCACAGAACTGTTTTACTCAAACCTTCATACACTTCCCTAATGAGGAAATAGTGGCAGGCCTTTCCTGAACGTGAGTCCCACAATCTTGGGGCTATTACTGAGAACCTACGCCATCAGCCTTTCCAGATTTTACACTGTGTGCCACTAAGATATGCCCAGCTAACCTTCAGGGCCATGTGGAGCACTCCCCACAGAATACAGAAACCAGACCAAAGAAGGCTTTGGAAGTAAATGCCATCACTTTGAATTGGGCGTGGAAGTGAATGGTAGCTAGTGCATTTTCCAAAACACTGGCTTATGTTCTCATTCTCTCTTGTGTGCTCTAAGTGGGTGCCCACATTCCGGACTTTGAAAACCTTTGAACATTCTTCCCAGACAGCCCAAGAAAGTAATGAGCAAAGCTCAAGTCAGCAACAAAGTCGGCAGCAAGCTAAAACTCTAGCAGAATTATTTACTTAACATATAACAAGTGAAACTGCACAGTTGGATGCTATTAGCATTATCTGTCACCTTTTCATTTGCTACAACAATTTGTCGCTGCTTTTCATTTGCTAGCTGAAGCAATTCTGCTTGATGAGCTGCTAGTGTCGATTCAAGTTGTCTTCTGAAAGCATCATCCATAGAACGAAGTTTTTCCATCGAGGCCCTAAACACAAGATGAACACTTACATCTCTCAAACACCAGCAATGTTATATCACTATAACTGAGATAAGCATATAGTGCACAACTCCTTGCCTAAAGTCAAGAATAATATTCTTCACGGAGAACATCCCAGTAATAACCAATATGGTCGTTCTCACAACCATTTTTGGTGGATGGGGAGAGAAGGCAAGATCGAGCTTACCTTCCCCCCTGACAATTCCGATCCATGTGTGGGAGGTGCAGCTCGTACACCCACACAATCCGCACTGCTCTCAAGTTCTGAAGGCAAGGAAAATGCAGCTTGCCAGAGTAAAAAAAACCCAGACTACCCGGAGAGGCAGTGCCGGGATTGGCCTCGATCCTGGTGCTTCACACAAGCAGTCCTACCTGGTAGGGCTGCCCAAGCCTGGGTAGGGCTTCCTGTGTGAACAGCCTCCATCCATCCATCCATCCATCCATCCAAGGTGTACCCATCACTAATCCCATGTGTGGCAGCTCTCGCGAGAGTTGGCATCTGAGCTGCCAGCAGAGGGAGATAAAAGTGGTGGCACTGGTAGACAGGCTTGTGGGCGAGGCAGGAAAGACGGCGGGCGGGCAAGAAAATGGCAGCAGGCGAGCAAGTAAGAAAACAGTGGCAGCAGCAGCAGCAGGCGGGTGGGAAGGAGTGGAGAGAACTAGAGGCGCATATGCTCTGCACCCAGCCCAGCTAGTATGTCATATTCTACTAGCATTTTGTTTGCAAGGCTTATGGCTGCACTCTCTGCCTTGCTTTAAAAAAAACACAAACCATTTGAAGAGATTGCCAGTTATACGTCTCTCAATGTAAGTTAGGAGAAATGTGAGAAAGGGAAAACATGAATCCGTTACAACAGTAAAGGATAGCAGTAACAACCGTAGAGGGAAAAGATAGTATAAGATTGTTTTCCCTTTAAAATGTGTTTATGCGATTGGCATATGATCTAAATGCTGCTGGACCATAAAACCCCCAATCCCACCTCATCTCCCAAACACAACAGCAGAAATACAGTATATCAAATTCTCATATCATATCTCATTATAGAAAAACACTAAAGCATATCTATTCAGACAATGGACAGCATCCAGATTAATTAGTCATGATTAAGTCCAACTGAAATTAAAGGGACAAGCTAGTCATAACTAACATCTTATTGATTTCAACAGTGTGTAGTCCTGACTAACTAGTCCGGATACCAGCCAATGACATTCTCTAGAGTTCTTTACAGTGTGCTAAAGAATTGCAACCCAATTAAAATGAGGAAGCAATTGTCCCCATTGACTATGTTTCATATATTTAGCTTATAGCTAGCCAATTTTAAAGACGGTTGGCATTTTCATCAATACATAAATGCAAGTTTAAAAAACACTCCTCATATTGCAAGTTGGAAGACCTTCCAAAACTGCAGCTACTCTGCAGCCGTAAAAGAGATTCCTGTCTCCAAAGCATCAAAAGCACACCTGATTCAGTAAGACCTTGCCCTATGGAATACAGTATGCCCCAGATTCTTTATCTTGAAAGGAATACACATTCTTAAAGGCAAAACACAATATATTTTACTTCACTTTTGAGCTTGAAGACTTCTGTCTCTCTCCTCAATCAGCTGCTTCTCCTTTGTATCAAAGTTTTCTTTCATTTGCTTAACTTGCGCTTCCAGCTTGCTCAATAGCCCTCCTTTATCTTGCCACTTCTTATTCATTACACTGAAATTAAATGGACATATTCAAAATGGCTACTACATACAGTAGGGATGATCATGTTCTACTTTTCAAGCATTAGAAGTGGGGAAGGGAAAAAAGACCTTTGAATTAACCAGGTTAAGAACACAGGAGAAGCTGCCTTATAGCAAGTTAGACCATTGGTCCACCTAGCCCAGTACTGTTGACACTGACTGGCAGTGGCTTTTCCAAAGTCCCAGGCAGGAGTCTTTCCTGGCTCTACCCAGAGATGTCAAGAATTGAACCTGGGACCTTCTGCATGCAAAGCAGATGCTCCACCACTGAACTACAGCCCCTTCAAAAGCCTTAACATCCAATCTCGGGATGGTCCTTAACTTTCCAGCATGTGTATAAGTGGTTACTAGTTTTAAGCACCTATAAGTTTTCTTGATATCTTCAAGCTCTGCATCTTTTTCTTGCAACTGTTGTTTTAGTTCCTCTTTCCTCTCATTTTGCCGTCCTAACTTTTCCATTAGTTCATCCAACTGTGTATCTCTTTCCTCTAATTGTACCCCAAGCCTCTTCTGGATTTCAGTACTTTCTTCACGATGCTTTCTTAATTGTTCGTCTCGTTCCTGTAAGAACTTGAAGACAATCATAATCAGTATCAGTATATAATTTGAATGAATGAAGACAGACTTCCGCTAAGAATTCTTATTGCTTCCATTCCAACAAAGACTATAAAGCTACTAAATAGGAATAGGTTACTTATTTTATCTCACGATTCTTTGACTAGAATTAGTTGGGTCTTAATTATAGCTTGTACCAAGAGAACACAGACAAATATTCAATTGCAGCAGCACTTTATTTGGCCCATGAGGTTTCTGCTGGTCATATTGTTCAAGAAGCAAAGATAGCCATTGTAACTCCATGATAAGGCTCATTCAATGGCTGCAGAACAAAAAGGCATGTGCCACGAGAGAACACAGAAACAGAATAAGAACTTAGCACATCACCATTCCGTTGGCTGTTGCTGGCAGGAGGGTGCACAGGTTGCTTCTTCTCTTGCTCGTGCATGAGAGAAAACAACCCATCTTTCACTCACTGGCAGAGCTAGCGTGAGGCAGGCAGTGGGGGCAGAAGGTAGAAGAGGGGAAGGTGAAGGCAGCAATGTGAATGGATCCAATTTACTGTGATTTATGCTTATTTACACTTATATGTGTTTTATATACGCTTGTCCTAACACATCTCAACTTCCTTCCACAGTAAAGCCCCTGCATGTAGGTGGGAGAAGAGGTGCAGCAACGGTATGCAATATTTATTTTTACATTATTTTTTAGAATGTCAAGAATAGGAGAGCCAGATCTAACAGGTTACTTCAAGATACTGGCTGACTCCTAGACTAACCCTGCACAGATATCAGTGTTCTCTCTAACAGGGATTCCCAGATGTTGTTGACTACAGCTCCCATAATCCCCAAGCAAAAGCCATTGCATCTGGGGATTCTGGGAGTTGTAGTCAACAATATCTGGGATTCCCAGTTAGAGGGAACGCTGGCAGACATGCCAGGAAATCATGCCAGGATTTCCCATCACGTGGGTGATGGTTGCAATTTTCAGCAATCCTCCCTTTTCCCTGCAGCCACTTGTTTGTGATCACTGGATTCCCAACATGGGCAAACAGCATCGGGAAGTAGACCCACACACAGTAATCATGCCATAATTTCCTGGGCCACACATACATCACTGGCTGCCAGTTCATTTCCGGGTCCAATTCAAGGTGCTGGTTTTGACCTTTAAAGCCCTTAATGGTTTGGGCCCGGGATACCTGAGGGACTGCCTGCTCCCAAGGGTTGCTGCCCACTTGACGAGGTCATCTGAGGGGGCTCTGCTCCGGGTGTCAACAATGAGGGAAGCTAGGTTGTCGTGTACTCGGGACAGGGCCTTCTCTGTTACTGCCCCCAGACTCTGGAATGCTCTCCCGGTGGGTATCTGCTCCTCAGTCTCCATCACAGTTTTTAGAAAGCGTGTTAAGTCATGGCTTTTTACCCAGGCTTTTATATGATTGTCTCCACTGCTGCTTCTTGTATTTTGTACTGTTTTTATGCTAGTGTTTTAATTTAATGTTTTTAAAATCAGATTTGTTTATATATATATATATATATATTAGCTCAATATTTTAATGTGTCTTTTTATAATCTTGTTTTTAAATTTTATTGTGAGCTGCCTTGGGATTTTCTTAATGAAAGGTGGGGTATAAATTTAACAATAATAATAATACAAAAATAAATCACTACAATGACCTTCCGTCAAACAATTGTTCAGGACAGTTTAAGAGAGAAGTGCCTTCTATCAGCTTCGACTAATATGCCAGCTGCAACAGTTTCTTGAAATTAACAACCTCATTACAATGGTACATCTGCTCGTCTCCTCCAGACTTGACTACTGCAATGCACTCTATGTGGCGCTGCCTTTGTACCTAGTCCGGAAACTGCAGTTGGTCCAGAATGCAGCAGCCAGGTTGTTCTCTGGGTCATCTCGGAGAGACCATATTACTCCCATATTCAAAGAGTTACACTGGCTGCCGCTAAGTTTCCAGGCAGAATACAAGGTGCTGGTTATAACCCATAAAGCCCTAAACGGCTTAGGCCCTGGTTATTTAAGAGAATGTCTTCTTCATTATGAACCTCACTGCCCATTAAGATCATCAGGAGAGGTCTGTCTGCAGTTGACACCGGCTTGTCTGGTGGCTCCTCGGAGACGGGTCTTTTCTGCTGCTGCCCTAAAACTTTGGAATGCACTCCCTGTTGAAATAAGAGCCTCCCCATTTCTGACAGCTTTTAAAGAGTCCTTAGAGATGCATCTGTTCACCCAAACTTTTAATTAAATACTGTTTAGTTTAGTTTTACACATTGTTTCAAAATTTTAAATTGTAATGTTTTAACTTTTTTTGTTGTCATTTGTATTGTTTTATTGTAAACCTCCCAGACTAGTGATGTGCATGGTCCGGAGCAGTCCGGACCAGCACCAAAGGGGAGCCTATCTTTTAGGGTGGGGAGGGCTTGTTTACCCCTCCCGCGCCTCTTTGCCCCCGCCAGTGGCCGTAATCTACTGTAAAATTGGGGCGCTGGAAACCAGCTGCCCCAGCTGCCGCCGCGCCCCCCCCCCCCGCGAGCAAATTAGAGATAAAAAAGGCTACTGCCTACAAGGAAAGGCTACTGCCGCCCTGCCGCCCCCCCACCCGCCACCCCCCCACGAGTGCTCACCAAGTTAGAAGAACTTAGAGAGGAGCTCGCGAACAGAGCTCCTCTCTTATCGAAGCCTCCGGCCCAACTGGGGCCTTGGGCGCGTGCGCACGCGCACTAGAGCTCTTTATCCTATAGAACTTTTGCCGGAGGCCCGGTCTACCCGCCGGGAAGAAGCCGGGTAGACCGGGCCTCCGGCGATCGGAGGCCCGGTCTACCTGCCGGGAGGAAGCCGGGTAGACCGGGCCTCCGATCGCCGGAGGCCCGGTCTACCTGGCTTCCTCCCGGCGGGTAGACCGGGCCTCCGATCGCCGGAGGCCCGGTCTACCCGGCTTCTTCCCGGCGGGTAGACCGGGCCTCCGGCAAAAGCTCTATAGGATAAAGAGCTCTAGTGCGCGTGCGCACGCGCCCAAGGCCCCAGTTGGGCCGGAGGCTTCGATAAGAGAGGAGCTCTGTTCGCGAGCTCCTCTCTAAGTTCTTCTAACTTGGTGAGCACTCGTGGGGGGGTGGCGGGTGGCGGGGCGGCAGGGCGGCAGTAGCCTTTCCTTGTAGGCAGTAGCCTTTTTTATCTCTAATTTGCTCGCGGGGGGGGCGCGGCGGAAGCGGCGGCGGCGGCTGGTTTCCAGCGCCCCAATTTTACAGTAGATTACGGCCACTGGCGGGGGCAAAGAGGCGCGGGAGGGGTAAACAAGCCCTCCCGCCCTTAAAGCAATACCCCCCCCACCCGGACCCGGACCAACCAGGGCAGAACTGGTCCGGCAGTTCGGCCATTCTATAGAATGGCCGCCGGACCGGTTCGGACACACGCCTATCCCAGACACAAGTTCTGGGCAGTATAAGATGTGTTAGTAAAATAAATAAATAAAAACAGAGAGCTCTTACTTCTTTTAACTTTCGAATGGTTTCAGTTTGATCTTCCACTATTTTTGACTGGATCTTCAGTGCATCACTGCTCCGTTCATTCTGTTTTTTCAGAGCCTCAGCCTCACTAGTTAGAACTTCTATTTTGGCTTCCAATTTTCCTCGATCTTGAGCAAGAGAAGCTCCTGGGAGCAATATCCAAAATTAACTGGAGTTCTTCCAGAACTGCAGGTGTGCGTCAGATCAAGAGATTGTAAAGCAAGCAAGCCTACCAACATTTCATCCCTCCCCTTCCTTCTCTCAAAAGCATTCTAGCAAGCGCAAGACTGACAGCAGAAGAGGGACAGACAGCTGGGCCCCTTCTATTGGCCTCGCTGGGACTGGCTTGGCTCGGCCCTGCCTAGAACACAAGCTACCAGCAGTTGATGACTTTGCAGCAGGCAAGAGAAGAAGAGAAAGGAGTGGATGCGTTCTAGAATATATCTCTATATAGAAAATAGTTGAGAATTATTAGACTACTGAGATAAGAGAGGGGAAAGCATGCCCCATCTTGTCAACAAGACTGTCTTGTATCTGTCAATAATTAAGAGTCAAGATTATAGAATTTAGAATTGAGGGGAACCTTGGAGGTCTTCTAGTCTAACACCTGCTTGTACAAGAATCTGTTACTGCATCACTGACAGTTGGTCATCTAGCCTGGAAATCCTCTAGCAAGCGAGAGCCCAGCACTTTACAAGGCAGATTGCTCCACTGTCCAACAGCTTTTAAAATTAGGAACTTCTTCCTACAGCCAGACTCGCTTCCTTTCAATTTCAATTCATTGGTTCTAGTTCTGTCTTCAGGAGCAAACAGAGTACAAGTCTGCTGTTTCTTCTATGTGACTACCCTTCCAATAGTGGAAGATGGTAATCACATCCCCCATTCTCTAGGCTCATTTAACCCTTCCTCAAAGTACTTTGCTTCCAGACCCCTCACCATCTTTCCTGTCCTCCTCTGAATCCATTCCAGTTTATCAATGTCCTTCATAACAGATAGTGCTCAGACAAGACAATTTTCCAAGCAAGGTATGACCAGTGCAAAACAGAGTGGGACCAGTGCTCCCTCTAACTTTTTCCATGCGGGTACAGAATGAGTTTTGTTCTGGGTGGAGGTCTCAAAGCTATGTGTGTGCACGTGCATTCAGAGTGGGGCCTTCTTGATTCAACCTGAACGGGACCTAAAATTAACTGAGCAGACATTGAAAACCTTGTGTGCACACACACATGCCTTGGAGGAAACACTGAATGGAACTACTACTTCTAGGACTCTATTAATGCAATGAAGACTGCATTAGCTTTTTTAGCAGCTGGGTCATACTGCTGGCTCATGCTAAACTTGCACTCCACTAAGACATCTAGATCTTTTTCACGTATACTGCTGCCAAGCCGGGTTTGTGCATTTAGTTTTTCTTACTTAAGATGCAAGATTTTACTTTTGTCTTTGCTGAACTTCATCTTGTTGGTTCTGGCCCAATATTTGAGCCTGTCTAGACAATTTTGAACTTGGTTGGCTTTTAAGGCTCCATGTCTTGTGATAAAGCATCTCCTATAATCCCTTATCCAAGTCATTAAAAAAAAAAGTTGAATGGCACAATGCCCAGTGGCGGACATCCTAATGAAGTGCTTGCAGGAGGATGTTGCACTAGTGCAAAGCCGTTGTATTCGCCAGATGCACCAAGTCTGGAGCTTGTGTTCCAGACTAGTATGGCACTACTGCAAGCATGCTTGCAGAACAGTTGTGCAACCGGTGGCATGCACAATGTGCTTTAAAGAGATTTTTCCCCCACAAGAGCGCAATTCCAAAAA
Organism: Hemicordylus capensis; assembly: GCF_027244095.1. Lineage (NCBI taxonomy): Eukaryota > Metazoa > Chordata > Lepidosauria > Squamata > Cordylidae > Hemicordylus > Hemicordylus capensis. The sequence goes on along the minus strand of NC_069660.1, from coordinate 277,355,596 downwards.
TCCCCATTTTGTGAGTGTGCAATTTTTTGTACTTGTGCAGCTCTGCTTGCTATGCAAGTGCTTCATTAGTTTGGATGTCAGCCAGTGTTCTTAAGAGTATTGCTGAACAGACATCTAGACACTTGAGAATGAAAGAGAAGCAGCTCTGCGAGAGCTCCTCTTCCCAATAAGGAGAGGCTGGACAGGGGAGATGTGACTAACTGTATGGCAAATATAAGCGGCAATCCACTGAGACCTACTCCTAAAATAAATGCAAGCTTGCTACCAATATGGCTCATTCTACCATCCCCTTAGCAGGACAATATTTTGTGCTCTTACAAAAACATTTTGCCAGGCATACATTCCGGTTGTCCTACCAGACCCGAAACAGAAAAAGTCTAAACATTTACCCTGTTGTGCCAGCTCCTGTCCCCATATTTTTCTTTCTGCTTTTAATCCATCAATTACAGACTCCTGGGCCGTTATCTGTGAAATAAATTTTGACTTTTCCTGTTTAAGAAGCTCAAGTTGTATTGTCTTTTGTTTATCTTCCTCCACCATGTTTTCAAGTGATCGGATTTGACTCTACAAAGCACAGAGAGAAATTTAATAAGTCTTGGCACTCTGAAAAGTTAATCCAATCGGAATATGTACTGTAGCACAGAAATGTGTATTGTTGAAGCTAGTAATGAGTCTCTGAGCTGTCCTAGTGTAACAGAGAAATGTGGCGGGCAAAAGAGCTTACTGCTGTTGGCTGAGCTCCTCTAGCCTTCAGAGTAAAGCAGTCAGAATCCCAACAAAGGATGGAACAGGGACCCAAAAAATCAACTGGACAAAGAAAGCAGGGTGAGGAGTCAAGAAGAACAAGAAGAGGAGTGGTGCAGGAAACAAATGACAGGAAAAATCCGGAACAAGAAAGGAAACAGGAAGAATAGAGGTACATTTGCCCAAGGGGGGAAAAAAAACCCAGAAGTTTGCAGATTTAAAGCAACCAGCCACACCCAAACAGTAGTCTGTTGCAGTAATCATAGAGACTGGTATAGCACCTGAAAGACTAACCAATGTATCGTGACAGAAGAGCCCTATTAACACATTATGTTCAACACATGTAAAATCTAATCCCATTCAGGAGTTCAAAAGAACACTGCTGAATGTGGGTCAGAAGTCCCACCCCAACACACCACTCACCTCCCTCATCATGCTGTTCATGGAAATGGTAACATATGTCTGCAGAGGAAAGTGCCATAACCATGATGTAAGGCACGCCCATGATTGACAGCCTGAAGCTAACCATCACACGTTATGCTGAATGCAGGTACACCCGTGCACTTCCTATCTCTATCACGCACTTGAGAGGATTGTACCCAAGTTACTTTTTACAATGAATGTAGGTACAGTCCACAAGTGTATACAGACAGCTGAACACAGATACAACATAATGTCTGAAAAGAGCTAAGCTGTCTTCCTCTTCCAGAACTTTGTTGCTTTTACGCAAAGGTGTTTTTAAAATGTAAAATTAAGTTTCAGGGCAGCCAGTTAGCTGCATAGCTTAGGTAGTGGTCATTAGGGATGTGCACAAAGCCAGTTTTGCCAGTTTGGCTCGAATCTGGGCAAGGCTCGAGCTGACCTGGCCTGCTTCGGTTTTGTTCCCGGTTGAACCAGACTTGGTTTGAGTTCAAACCGAGCTGGTTCAACCAGCTCAGAGCTCTACTGGTAAAGGGGAATCTGGTGAGGATTCCTCTTTATCAATAAAGGGGCAAGGGGGCTGTCCTAAGGGTAGAGGGGGTGGGAGGGAAGTAAGTAGGTACGAACTTACAAGTACTGCTGGGACTCCCCACCCGCACCAACCTCCCCCAGAGTAGGCAGGACCGGGCTTTCTCAGCCCGGTTTGGACCTCTGCACGTGTGGAGGCCATTTTGGTGACCTCCGTGCATACGCAGAGACCATTTGTGTGATGACACAAATTGCATGGTCATGCAAATGGCCTCTGTGCATGCACAGAAGTCACCAAAATGGGGGGGGAGCTGCCGCCCCACCACCGGAGGCACTTGCAAGTACCTATGTACTTTCCTCACAGCCCCTCTACCCTTAGCAAAGCCCCCATTACTGCTAATGGGGAATCCTCACCAGATACCCCTTTACCAGTAGAGTACTGAGCCGGCTCAGTTCAAACCAGGAATGGTTTGGTTCGGACTTGGACTGGCTAAGGCCAGTCTAGGTAGACTCCAAACCTATCGAGCCGAGCGCAGCTCAAACAGAGCTGGCTCACACATCCCTAGGGGCCACACACAATACACGTCATTTGTGAAGTAGTGTTTTTATTGTCTTTGACTATATTCTATATAGACTGATAAAAGTGGCATTGAAAGTTTATGAAGCAAACTAACTGACACTATGGCAACACAGGAAAGAGGTTCATGCAAAGGTGCCACGGGGAGTGGGGGAGCATGAAGCGGCACCTGTACTCGCTTTTACAGGTGCTGCTTGCCACTCTGGCAGTGCCTCTGAGTGCTGAACCTTTGCACGAACCTCTGTGCACACATACCTAGTGACGTGAAGTGTTCCTAGACTATCATACAGAACAAAAGAGTTCAGAATAAAAGCATTTTACTTAAGTATAAACCTAAGGTACTTAAACCTAATACTTAAATTTAAGTATTAAGCCCTAAGGCATAAACCATATAAGGTTTATAAGCAAGTGAGGAGGTCACCCAAATGGGATTGGGGGGGGAGCTGCCACTGCCCCACCACGGCCACCACCACCGGAGGCACTTGCAAGTACCTATGTACTTCGCTCACACCCCCTCCACCCTTAGGATAGCCCAAAGGTTTACATTTAAGAGCTCAGTGTATACAAGCAAATGAATACAAGACAGCCAAGAAGGCCCCTCAACGAACATGCATACTTTCAAGTTATATGTTGTTTCTTGTTTTGATTTGACTACTTCCGTGATCTTAGCTTTTTGTTCCTTCACCATGGACGTCAGCTCCTGAATTAGCGTCGCTGAGTGCTTCTCGTTTTGTTGAGACTGAACAAGAAGATGTTTGTGTTCTGCCAACTCAGCAGCAATGTTGTCAAAAGCCTCTTTAACCTATTGGATCAAGAAAACAAAACAAAAAAAGACAGATGATTTCTTTTTTTTTAAAGTTACCTCCACTGGGTCATATCTTTGGGAAAAAACTGCAATGTAATATATTTTTTTATTTTTTTTATTTATTTAGCATTTATATACCACTTTTCAGGCAAACCTCTCAAAGCGGTTCACAAAAAACTTAAATACATCAAGCCACACATTTACATAATGAACATTTACAATGTTTATAATTCTGGTGCATGGCAAGAAGATAATTCGAAAATGTATGTCACTGAACATTCAATATTAGTATTGCATTTTAAGAACATGGTTGTGTAATATCCATTCCAAAGTTAAGTAGCAAGGATGTTTAATCTCAACAGTTAGCAACAGCTGCCACAGCACAAATGAGACTTAAAAGAAAAAAATATTTTGTAGTAGCAGCAAATGCAAACACACATTCACCCCCCTCTAAGTTTTCTCTCCCGACATATTCTCCATCTCTTACCTCTGTAAATCTTTTGGCTTCTATAGTTAATGCAATACGAAATTCGTCTTCTAGATCCTTATAATTGTGGTTTAACAGATTCATTTTTTCCTGCAAGTTTTTAATATGGTGTTCATGCCTCTGTTGCTCTCTTGCCACTTCTTTTGACACAGCTTCTTGGAATTCCAAACCATTTAAGGTAACTCTAGTTTCAAGTTCCTTCCTGATATTGTGAGCACATGGGTAAGAAATTAACACACACCAAGTGACAATTGCTCATATGTAAGCAGAGTACTGTAAGCAGAGCACTTGTGAGCTTCTAAGCTGCCTGCATGTGGAGTTGAGGTACAAACAGCGCTCCAGATTGCAAATCAATTTAGATGCAAATCTAATTGGACATTGCTTCATCAATGGGGCAATTTCTTTTCTACCTTCTTCCAAAAGAAGACTTGCATTATTTATTTATTATTGTATCTAGCATATTTGTATATCACCTACTACCAAAGTTTCTAGGCAGTTTACAACATTAAAACAAACCCAGAAATTATAAAACAATTTAAAACATATAAAAGTTCAAATTTTAAAAGCTAAAAACCACTGAATAGCTAAAAAAAAAGGAGCTTGTCTTCAGTTTTCTAAAAATCAACAGGGATAGAGCAGCTCTAATCTCAGCAGAAGTGCGTTCCACAGCTCTGGGGCAACTACAGAGAAGGCTCGCCTCTGAGTTATCACCGGACGAGTTGGCAGCACCCTGAGACCACGTTGCTCTGAAAATCTTAATAGGAGATGGGGTTCATAATGAAGAAGGCATCCTCTTAAATAGCTTGCACACTGTCTTTAAGGAATATCTGCCAATTAATCTAGTTGAAATAAGCTATGTATGTATGTTCCCAAACATGTTTGTTATTTAAAAAAAAGAAGAAGAAGAAGAAAAGCAGCAATCTTTTTATTTGACAATATCACTCCTATGATACATATAGAACAATGGCTGGCATCTTGACTAACAAAGCTCCAGTGCTTCTGAAAAGTTCAATTAACTTGGCTCCACTGCTAGCTCAGTGGTGGCGGCAAATTTCGATAACCTCCCTTTCCCCATGAAGTGTTCTGTGCTACCTAACAATGAGGTGATTCTCACGATCGCCAAGAAGTGGGCTAAGGGAGCCTAGCCCGCTTTTTGCCGACCGCGCACTGCCAAGGGAACTGCGCGGCTCCCGGCAGCAAACCACCCAAACGACTCCTCTGCTTAGCCGAGGTTAACTGAGCGAGCACTCCGTTAACCTTGGTGTTCTGCTCGTGTGTCACTGTGGAGTGCAGCAACACACGAGTAGATCCCCGACCGGGAGGCTGCAAGCAGCCACCATATATGCAAACAGCCTCCCGGGCTTGGGGGTCTCTCCAGGATGCCCCACGAACTTGCGCAGGGCATCCTGGAACTTCCAGGGGCCACATGGTCCCCGATTCCTGCAGCCCCCGCCGACTCCACGACGGAGCCAGCAGTCGTGTGGGCAGCCAATCTGGCCACCCAGGGCTGCAGGCTTGCTCGTCTGCGGGGAGAGTGGGCTAAGTCCGCTCTCTCCACCTAACCTGGCAAGTCTCACTGATCATGAGACTTGCCTCGCTATATTCCCAAGGGCCACACAGCCACCCACATATTTTCAGGTGGGACAGAGGGCTTCTGGGCAAAGAGACGGTCATCAAAATTTGCACCCACACACACTAGTGCAGCATTAGTCTGGAACTCCTCAGAAGCACTGGTGCTACAACAGTGCTTCTCCCATAGCACCAGTGCTTCGTTGTCAGCTACCTGTTTATAAAACACGTTGTGCCTAGACTACTGACACAACTAGCTGCAGGTGGAGAGACCAACTCTGCTCTGTTATACTGAGCCAAATAAATGCATCTTTAAAAACATGCAAATCTTTCAACAAGAAGGTGGTTCAGTAAAATGGGTATGTTACCTATTTTTGCTCACTCATAGTAGCATTTTCAAGAGGCACAACTAGATATTCATCTCCTGAATTGCCAGGAAACACATACCTGTGCTCCTGCTCCCTCAACACAAGCATCTCATGGACTTGTTCCACCTTCTCTTTTTGTTGCCGAAGAGATATCTGAAGTAACTGCACTTCTCTCTCAGCTGCTGAAGCTTTAAGTTCTGCAGCTCGAAGTTGTTTCATCTGTGAGAAATCCAGATATAGGAAACACAATCACAGCCATTAAAATAATAGTTGGTATTGCAAGAATAAAAAATCCTTGCTTGAGATGCTCGTTTGTCATGATTTATCAGACAGACTATAGAAACTGTTTAATGTTAATCATACTGGTGTATGAAGTGCTATTATAACTGAAGGGACATTTATGATTTTGATTTTAGTGAATTACAGTAGAACCTCGATATCCAGGGACTCTACAAATGTGGATTTGCATGTCTGTGGCTGGGTAATTAACACCCGACCTCGTTATATGCGCGAGGCAGGGATCAGAAAATAAGGGGGTAATTCCACGTATTAGCGGGTTGGGGATGATTCGGAGTTCATTTCTAGCCACCATTTTGTGTTTGGGAGCCTCAAAATGGCTCTGTTAAATTTTTTTTTTTAAAAAAACACCACCATTTGGGGCTGATTTTTGGCCATTCGGGGGCACAACTCAACAGGACCAGCAAAGCATGGTAGGCAGGTCTCTTACCCTCCACCCCCACATTTAGCTGATTTTGGGTTATTTTCCCAATGACCAGGAAGCTAACCTCCCCCCCACCCCACCGCATCCCATAGCTCCAATGACTCAATGTTTGTGGTTTTTATATCAGCAGTTAAAGTGGGGAACGGAAACCCCCCCGCAACCCTTCTGTACTAAATTACAGTTCCAGTGTAATATTTAATTCTTATATAAATACCCTTTATTCCTTGTGGTAGAATATTACATTTCGCCCACAAATCATGCACAGTCATCCCTTGCCAAATGTGAGAGTTCTGTTCCAGGAAAACCTCGCGGTCGGCGAGGCATTAAAACCAATGGGTTAGGGTAATTGCGGATGTGAAAAGACAGAAAAATACAGTTTAAAATAGAAAAAAAGTCTCCCCAGCCTCTGTAAATAGCAAACCTCCCCGCTATATATCTATAAACTCTCACCAAACCACGGATACTCGGGTCACGACTGGCAAGACTTGCCACAATTTCCCAGTCACTAAGACTTAAAACCACGATTGGGAAACCTGTGGTTGGCAAGGGATGACTGTATTTCATTGTTTTGATTTGATGTAGCCATGTTCAACCTAAATAATAATTCAGTCAAATCCCGCCTACACTGGAACAACTGCGCATCTTTACAGTTTTGCAAGGAATCATAGTAGGAATTGGATTGCACAAGAACATAGCAGTGATCATGGCACCACTTTGTTGAGCTGCCAAGATTACAAGAAACACCCGCACTATAAATACATATCCAGGCAGTCTATGCTAATGTTCCTCTCTGCAGGAGATGCAAAGAAGGAACTATTTTAGTTGCTTAGTTCTAGTGCCAACACAGACACTCACAGCTCCAGAAAATTATATTTGCAAATAGGTTAACCAGATGCAAGAAAGAACAGGGCTACTTTACCTGTCAAGTGCAGCTTTTATCACCTCTGCATGATGAAATGAATCTATCAACATTCTGGCCTGGTTAATACAATAATCAAAATCAGGGTAGGAGGCAGGCTATCCTGGCTTGCCTGATTGTGAACTCACAAAAACCCCTCTTGGCCAGGATGCTTAAAGCAGGGTAACCCAGCTTTCCTACTCTGTTCCACCAAGGTAGGAGGGAACGAAAGCTCTCCTACATTGATTCTCTGGTCATGTGAACCCACTTGCCTCTTCTACCCAGCCACCGAGACCCAGGAGGCCCTCCTTCACATGGAAACAATAGATTGCTGTGGCTACAGGGGCTGCCATCCATGGATATGCAGCCCCTGTAGCACCCTCTATGATCTTGAAACTAGAGCAGCTTCAATAGGGTTGGGTCCAACTTGTGCTTCTTGTGATCAGTTAGAGCGCAGTGGCCAATGATGTCATGAAGCTTTCCAGGCTGATGACAGCACAAAGCATGCTGGGAAGGCATGGAAAGCCTCAGAGGACTTCCCATGAACAGGTAGGGCTTGCAGCTCCCAATTTTAACAATGGACGCCGCACCTCGCTTAATTGTGCATTTCCTGGGCTCACTGACCCAAACAGATGTTGCAGTCGTGTGCTGCCAATGGGGTAGGAGCTCTCCAAGCCACCCCAAAATGGTCATGTGAATGGGATTTCTCTTTGACACATATTGGAAAACCAATAAACTTCAATAAGAACCAAAAATTGTACCTCAGAAGATTGCTGCTGTACCCTTTGTCTCTCCATCTTGGACAAAGTTTCTTCTAAAGTCTGTAGTGTCTTTTGTTGATCCTCCTCTTTAAGTTTTGACCGATTTAGTTCTTTGACAAGTCTTTCAGCTTCCTCTTTCAGTTGCTGCATATCAACCTGAAGTTTTGTCTTTGCATTTCGCTCTCTCAATACCAACTCTTTTAGCCTGAAAAGCAATATATGGAGACAGAGCATTCAAAATCTTTAGCTCTTAATTAAAGAGAGACTTTGGGGTATCCTAGTTCTATGTATGAAGAAATTCAAAACAAAAAACTTTATACAGTAATTTTGGATGCTCTATTGCTCAACCTAGACATCATGCTATGATCTAACCATCATGCCAGTTTAGAACCTAAACCATGGTTTGGGTTTCCAGAACATACACACAGGCAAACCATGGTTTGTACCTGTGGGCTTGTTTTTGGCGTTAATCCTCCCACAGCACTTGGCTTCTTAAGTTCACTCACATTTCCATGCTACAGCAACCTTTGAAAGCCCTTAATTATAGTTTGTCAAAGCAAGCTTCCTTAACTTTGATTTGGCAGGATGTCTGAATTGATCTATTGTTAGAAGATGGCATGATTAAACTATTAAATCATTTATCATTTTCCCATTCCTAGCAACAAACCGTATTAACAAATTAATAGAATCAAAGTGTTTAAGAATAAAAACCTTGTCAGAAGGCAATGAGAACACTCAAAGTTCAGGAAACAGGATTCTAAATACTTAATTCCAGGGTTTATTCATTCTAGAGACTATCTCCCCTATATACACCATCTCTTTCCCCCTGACCCCCATCATGTGACTTTTTAAAGCCTCAATATTGCTATACAGATATTGTAGCTGTAACTCCTGCTGAACTCAAGAGCTTTTTTCAAAAAGTAAGTTTAACAAGTTTGTTCCATACCTGTCTGTAGTATACACAGCCATACTCTGAATATCCTTTTCTTCTTTTGCTTGGCTCTGTAGCTCTTTGATATTATCTCTCAGTTTCTTTTCAGCTTGTTCAGCTTTCCATCTCCTCTCTTTCTCCTGATCCAGTTCTTGAATTAGTGCCTGGAAAGGGAAATACCATATTCTGACACTTCAAGGTGAAGGTACAAGTATTGCTTGCTTGTTTGATTTGGTGTTAAGAGGAAATGTGTGTGATGGTGGGAGGGGAGGGGCACGGCAAATACCCCTTCTGTATCCTTCCATCCCACTCCCAAGATATGGTGACAGGTTTATAACTATTGCTTCACCATTGCAAGCTGCTACTCCAGAGTAAGAGTTTAAGAACTGAGATGCTAGAGCCTGGAATTGCTTTCCACCAACTGAATCAAGAATCCAGCAAGAACATTCCACAAGGAGAAAAAGTCTACAGCTTTGCCTCTTGTTTACCTTCTATTTGAAAAGCAAGCACTATAAATAAATAAAGCAAACACACACCCTATAGGTGGACTCTTCTTGAGTAATAGAATCGAGGCTGCTTGTTTTTTTCATTTGACCTTTCTGTTTATCCATTAATGTCTTGGGTGATTTCCCCATTTTTTCATATCTTGGTACTTCCATAGCTGAACTTGAACATTCTTCCTCTTTAAATGGAGTTCCTAGATTTTTTGACTTTATGGAACTCAACTCTTCTCCCCTAAAATGACACACAAATTGACATAGTCAAATACTTCACATCAGATCAATATCTTGCAGAACGGAGCATTGGTTTCACTTACAGTGAAGGCTTCTTGTGGTTGCTGGGGCCAGGGACATCTCATGGTCAGAATAAATAGGTTTAAACATTCCAGAATAACAGAGTGTAGCAACCAGCTGTAGAACTAAATGTCAGTCTCCACCGTTTCAACAGAAGTAGACCAGAGCGCAAAACTGCAAATGGGTGGGCCGAGATGTCCCTGGCCCCAGCAACCAGAAGAAGCCTTCACGGTAAGTGAAACCAATGCTCTGTTCTCGGTTGCTGAGGCCAGGGACATCTCATGGGACATACCACAGTGTCCAACTCAGGTGGGAGTACTCTGGTCTACTAGCGAGGAAGAACTTGTTGAAAGACCCGTCTGCCAAAGGTCGCCCGGGCAGACGATAAATCATCGATCTTGTAATGTTTGGTGAAAGTGGAGGGTGACGCCCAGATGGCCACCTTGCAGATCTCTTCAACCGGTTCATTAGTGGAAAACACTACCGATGTTGCTGCTGCTCTAGTAGAATGTGCAGAGAGATGTGTTGGCAGGCTCAGCTTCTGAACCTCGTAGGCCATCGATATACATGCTATAATCCACGTTGCAATAGTGGTTGATGATACAAGGACCCATGGAACGCGGGTTGAATGATACAAACATAGCGTCCCAGGTGGCCGCCTTGCAGATCTCTTCAACCGGTTTATTAGTGGAAAACACTACCGACGTTGCTGCTGCTCTAGTAGAATGTGCAGAGAGATGCGTTGGCAGGCTCAGCTTCTGAACCTCGTAGGCCATCGATATACACGCTATAATCCATGTTGCAATAGTGGTTGATGATACAGGGACCCATGGAACGCGGGTTGAATGATACAAACATAGCGTCTGACAATCTGAATGAGGCTGAGCATCTAATATAGACCTTAAGACATCGCCTAACGTCCAACTTATGCCATTTCCGCTCCATAGGATGGATGGGTTTGGGGCAGAATGAAGGTAGGAACACATCTTGCGATAGGTGGAAGGGGGACGCCACCTTTGGCCTCATGAAGGGGTCCGGAGTGAGCCTGACGGCCTCTTTCTGAAATATACAATATGACTTGTTTTACAGACAGCGCCTGCAGCTCCGAGATGAGCCTTGCAGAAGTGATGGCCACCAAAAAGGCCAATTTAAACGATAAGATTGGAATAGCTGCCAAAGGTTCAAATGGGGGAGCTTGCAATGCCTTGAGGACAGTATGTAGTTCCCAAGATGGGAACCTGTGCATTGTTGGAGGTGACATCAGCGAGGCGCCTCATAAGAACCTATGCAGGTGAGGATGTGACTGAGATATCTTGTCCTTTTCTGCTGAGAGCAACTCCACCAACGACAACGACGGCCGTTTCAGGGTATTCAGACATAGTCCCTTCTCTAACCCTTCTTGTAAGAAGAGCAGGAGATGACATAACTTAGCTGTGCCATTCAGAACAGAGTTGCGTGACATCCAGCAAAGGAGTGCTCGCCATGTATATTGATAAATTCTCTCTGTGGATGGATTTCGCGATGCCAGCATAGTACTGAGAACTCCCTCCGAGTAGCCATGTTGGCTCAAGACTCGCCGCTCAGTTTCCAAATGGTGAGCCGAAACCAATATGGATCCGGGTGTAAAAACTGGACCCTGATGGAGCAGGTCCGGGTCCTGAGGCAACTCCCAAGGTGGCTTCACCGCCAGATGGAGGAGCTCTGGAAACCTGAGTCTCTTGGGCCAGAATGGTGCCACTAAGAGTACTCTTGCTCGAAGAAGACACACCCATTGCAGGGCTCTGGCCAACAGAGGTGTTGGGGGATATGCATAAAGGAGAGCGTCTTGCCATGGACTGGATAGGGCATCCACTGCCATCGCCTCCCTGCATGGAAATCTAGTCATAAACGCTGATAACTGCGCATTCTTAGGAATGGTCTACCCCGAGCATGCTCATCTTCTCTGTTATCTGGGTGAAAACTGATGGATTTAGAGCCCACTCCCCCGGTTGGATGTCAGCCCAGCTTAACCAGTCTGCAACCAAGTTCAGCTCTCCCTTGATGTGGTGTGCCATCAGGGAAGGAAGGTCACTCTCTGCCCAGGACAGCAGAAGGACGGCCTCCTGGTGAAGTGACCTGGACCTGGTTCCCCCTTGCTTGTTTACATACACCTTTGCCATTGTATTGTTGGTCTTTGCTAATACGTCGGTGCCTCGGATGATCTCTTAGAATGCTAGTAGCGCTAGGCAAATTGCGTGGAGTTCCCTCCAATTTATGCTGTGAGAACACTCATCCTTGTTCCATAGCCCCTGCGCCAACTGGTTGAGGCAGGGGGCTCCCCAGCCCCTGTCGCTTGCGTCTGTTGTTATGATGAACTTCCGTGGGTCCAAGAAGGTCTTTCCCCGATTCAAGTTGTTAGAGTCGATCCACCAGTGGAGAGAACGACATAGGTCTGGTGACAACTTCAGAAGCAGTCTACGCTTCCTTGCGATTGCCTTCTGGTGGGGTAGGAGAAGCCATTGGAGGTCATGCAGATGAAGTCAAGCCCACGGAACCAAGTCCGGAGCGGCCACTATCAAGCTCAGCTGTCTTGACAAGGAAGCCAGAGGAACTCTTGGACTCACTAGGACCAGGTGAACTTCTGTCTGGATAGTCTGTAACCTGTCCGGTGGAGGCAAGAGGCAGTCCACTAAGGTAACTATGATTACCCTCAAATGGTGCTGCCTGTGGCATGGCGTCAACTGACTCTTTTCTCCATTTATGATGAAACCATGGTTCTTGAGTGTTGTGATAGTAAGGGCAAAGTCCCGTTCTGCCTCTGGGAGAGTTCTCGCTTGCAGCAACAAAATGTCTATTTATGCAAACAGATGAATCCCTTTCTGACGGAGTTGCGCCACCAGCGGTGCCAACAACTGTGTGAAGATGTGAGGGGCTGCTGTATTGAAAATGCCTTCCAGCATATTTAAACCAAAGGTACTGCCTGCTTTCCAAGTGTATAGGAAGATGCAGGTAGGCCTCTCAAATCTATGGACGCCAGCACATCCAGATGAGAGAGTGCCTCTGAAACTGCTCTTAGAGTTTCCATCTGGAAATGAGTTCTGCGGACCCATCTGTTCAAAAATTTTAAGTCTAAAACAGCTCTCTCCTTGGGCCGTCTCTTTTTGGGATGGTAAACAGCATAGAGTAAACTCCCTCTCCCTCCTGTGCCAGAGGCACTGGCTCCACTGCCCCGATGTCCAGGAGGTGTTGGATCACCTGGACCATCAGCGAATGCTTTTGACCTTGGAGTGGGGATAAAGCGGCAGGGGGGAGAGGAGTGAAACTCTATCCTGTAGCTGTGATAGATCAGCTGCAGAACCCAGTTGTCTGAGGCTGAATCTTCCCAGGCTGGGGCGAGGTGAGACAAACACCCTCCAAGCCTGACATGCTTCAAGTCATAGTTGTGGCTTTTGCTGCTTTGACTGAGCAACTTGCTGTTTGTAGGTACCGAATCCTCTAAAGGGTGCTCTCTGACGATTCCAAGATCCCCTCTGGAATTTTGTATCTCTGTCCTGGCCCTGGAAGGGCCGGAAGCTATGAAAGGGCCGATTGTATTGGAAGGGCCTTTTGGAAGGCTGTTTATCAGTCTTTTTATTGGTTGAAGGCATCTTTCGCTTATCAGACGACTCTACAAGAATGTCTTGTAGGGCAGGGGGGAAAAAAGCTTCTTGCCGTTGTAAGGGACGGTGGCGAGATTAAGCCTAGAGGTAGAATCAACTGTTCAGTTTTGAGCCACAAGTGGCGTCTGCCAACAACTGACGAAGCCGCCACTTGCGCTGAGAATCTAATCGTATCAAAAGTGGCATTGGCCATAAAGGCCTGCGCTTTCTGGATCTTTAATAGTTGCTCTCTCATCTTAACTGGGTCCCCTGGAGGATCACTCAGAAGACTGACCACCCATAATAAGGAGGCGCGGGCTGCCATGGATGCTGCTGCTGTTGCGCGGATCACCAGGGACGCGTTCTCATGACACGATTAAATGACAGCTCGGCCTTCTTGTCAGCTATGTCTTTTAGAGAAACCTCACCCTCTCGAGGTACCAGGGAACCCGACACCAATTGCAAAATCTGGGCATCCACATCTGGTGTCCTCAACATATATGTAGTGGTTTGCTGAAAAGAATAAAATTTGTTAGCCATGGACATGGCCTTGCGGTTGGAAGCTGGTGCCAACCATTCCTGTTTGACTACATCCATAAACAACTCTGGCATGGGCATCAGCATGTCCTTGGAGTGTGCTCTTGAAAGACCAAGTCCCCTTTGGCGGAAGAGTCAGAACTCTGCCCAGCCTCTGATTTCAGTCCAATTGTATTAATAATTCTGGACATCAGTTTTAGAGACGGTCTCACTTTTACATTACCTGCTCCTTTAGGTAAAATGGAGGAATTCTTCGCAACCGTCGCCATCTTAGGAACAGAAGATGACTGTGATGACCTTGCTGCCCTGCCGGTCAGGTTGCTAGCCAGCTCGCCAATCCACCTAATCTCTTCAGAGGTTGGTGGGGCGTTGGCAATAGGGAGCCTCTGAAAGCGCTCTTCACAGCCACTTGAAGCTGCCTGCAGCAGCGTGGTGCGCTGGACTGCGGTAGTGCGAGTCTCACGGCCCGAGGGCTGGAGACTCGATGCCGCCCCTTCGACAATTGGGATGGGCGGCTCGAGAGCGGCTGTCACTGACGTGGGAAAATTAAGCCCTTCCAGGGGGGACTCCGTGGCCAGTAGATGAAAGACGGCCGATTACGGACCATCACCTCACTACTCGCAAATTTTTCGGGTGGTTTTTGGGAGGTCGGAAAAGCGGCCTTGCTATGCAGAGCTTGCAGCAGCCTGTGACAATGGGGCCTAGAAATGGCCCTGAAGCCTCCCAGGCTGAAAACATTCAATCTCTTCCCCTTGTTGGAGAAATTGCTCTGTACCTCTCTGCTTGGCTCCAAGCAACGGAGAGGAAAGAGAAGATGAGGGGGAAAGAACTTGGGTGGGGGAGAGAAACGGACGAAAGAAGGGTGTTTTTCTTTCTTTCATTTTCTTGGTAATAGCAAGTAATAATAATCAGGGACAGAAAAACGGATTTGGAGAACGGAATACTGTAGTTAGGAAGTCAACTAGAGAAGTAATAGCAGCAGCAAATAGAGAGAGCTAGAAAAACACTGCCTTGGAGCTTGCTGAGGACAGAAAGAACTGGAGTGGGGTGATCCCCCTCAGGCTCTAGTGGATGTGGCTTAGTTTTTTAACTATTTACTTTCTGTCCTGCCTGGAGCTCCTGAGAGAGGATAACCCATGAGATGTCCCTGGCCTCAGCAACTGAGAACAAGATATTTTACCAGCTGCATGATTTAATTTATGAAATTCCTTTTAAATGCTTAGTGAATACAGATTCTAATTATATTATAATTATAGAATACAGATAATTGTACTGAGAGGTCTGTTGCTCCTTTAATTAGGAGCAGCAGACTTCAGTTCAATTATCATAACAAGCATATTAACGTAATTATCTACTATTTTACTTTTAACACTTAAATTCTAGCTTGCTTATCTCGAGAGTCATCAGAAAAGTGACAGACGGCCACTTAACTCTACACTTAGATCCCAATTTTAACAAAAATTTCAAGCAAATAACTTTACTTATGAAAGTCAATATGCTTAGGGCTGGCTGCCATGTGGGCACCATACTGTTTAGATGACATAAAAAAAGAAGCTCAGGAACAATCAATATGAATTGGACGGGGAAAGGGGTACTGAACTGAAGATACCTGTTTAAGATTTTCTCCCTCTGAGAACGACATTTAGTAGAAAAGGTTGCTTTTCGATAGTTAGGGAACTTGCTTCTTTTAGCCACCTTTCTGTTATTTTCTTTTCCACTCTCGCCATCACTCTCGGAAGTGAGATCTGTGTCTCTTTTTGCTTTGAGAACATTTGAAGCAGTACTAAATGATGAAGCATTAGTGACCTAAAAATAAAAAGTATGTTTCAGGGTACAGTCTTATCCTTCTTGATTTTCAACCCTGTCAGCTTCAGAGTCTGAACAGTTCCTAGTTCAAAGAGGTTGATTACGGTACATTAGAAGCCACTTAACACAGAAAATTTGTGAAACTGTATTAACTCCAAAGTAAGAGGTGTTTATCAGTGCCTCAAGCAGCAGCTGAGCGAGATACTCCCCTTAAGTTCATAACACACTGAGTCAAGCTGCGAGCTCCAATACCTTTTGACTCTGAATAGTGCCATCTTATATGTTCAGTACATCATTCAGACTGCAGACTAAAGACTGCTGATTTTTTATTAAACAGAACTATGCCAGCTCAAGTGGACTGTGGATCAGTGGTCAGCCTGATCACAGTTTGTTCTGACAGCAACTTATTCAGAGTCAGAACAAAAGGAACAAGTTGTTTCAGGTACGTGGACTGGAATTCTTATGGCACAGTTATAGGAGCATAGCAAGCTGCCTTATACCAAGTCAGACTCCTGGTCCATCTAGCTCAGTACTGTCTGCTCTGACTGGCAATGGCTCTCCAAGGTTTCAGGCAGGGGTCTTTCTTAGCCCTATCTGGAGATACCAGGGATTGAACTGGGGACCTTCGGCTTGCAAAGCAGATTCTATACCATTGAGCTACAGCCCCATCCCTACTGTAAGTCTTTACATCAAAGATGAACAATTTATTAAATATCTTCAAGTTTTGATGTGCATTGTTAACTACTTTTAGGCATGAGAAAGCAGCTTATAAACATGGCAGATAAAAGAAATAAATCCGACTTTGCCATCAGAAGTAGAGAAGATCTAGCCCATCTTTCTCTCAATTTCAGTTTGAAACAGATAAAAGAACATACAATATCTGAAAGAACTACCAAAGACACAAAGATGAGCAACAAAGAATATATTACTGAAGAGCTTATACCATCTTCCTTCACTGTAGGCTAGTTAACTGGACAGAATTCCCAGATCTATTCTTAAGAATTAATGCTCTCCTGGATGAACTCAGTGGAATCAGAGAAGCATACTGTATTTCAGGATCAGTGATTTTCAAACATTTCACAACAATTTGTCTGCAAGAACTTCCTGAATGATTGCCATGAAATCCCTATCCAGTGAAGATAATTCTTGGGGTACAAATTGTAGAATCCACATGCAATTCACACTGCTGGGCTTCACCACTGCACAGTGTGAACTTGGCAAGAGCAGCAGTTGCATATTGCCAAGAAGGATCAGTACATGAAGAAGTCAGTCAAGAAACTTATCCGTCATTATTCATCTTCTGACTGGGGAACTTCTCGTAAGATCCCAAGGAAGACCAGAGGGTGCCTAGAACACAATTGGAAAGCCACTGGACTAAGCCACAGGCTCCCAGAGACAGATCCTTAAAAAGTGAGATAGGAAGAAAGTATGGGATCGGCTGAGAAAAGTGCCATTTGCCATTATTTGGGGGATGCGGTGGAGGGCACTTTTAATGCTATGCCCACATTACAAATTCTGCCCAGGAAGCCATAAGGCAAAGGAGAAAATAAAAAGAAGCACATTATACTGCAGCATAGGACTACCTGTCCAAAAGTTACATTTTTTTAATGCTTTCTACCTCCGCTTGCTTTTAACTGTGTTCTGCAAGCCTGGTTTTATGGTCGCACAGTGCAAGTGTGTCAGATGTAACACAGAAACATTCTCATGTTTCTCATGAGCCGAAAAACACACACATCAAAATGTATTACCTTTTCCAGCAGATGTGATATTTGATCCTCTAGTTTTTTTATTCTCATGTTACTCTCGAATTTAATTCTTTCTGGCTCTGAAGAGGAGATAATCTCAGTGGAAGAGCTAGTGATTGGTATAACAGCCCGCTGGCGAAACTGAGCCAACACCTGATCAATACGGGGTGTTATCACTGGCAAATCAACACAAGCCTATTTAGAAGAAACAAATTATAGACAGTATAGGGGAAACATACAATAAGTTTATGCTTTCAAGCAATAAATAAAAGTTACAGCACCTCTTCTTCATCTATAGGAGAACTAGATGAAGCCAAGCAATCCAAGAGACCTTCTAAGCACTTCAGATCCGATGCATTTGCTTCCATGGTGTTTACTGGTTCGCCAAACATATTCCTTCCATCTAGGATAGTTAGTTGGGGTAAGGCCTGAAGGATGACCTCTCTGTATCCTTAAACAGCAGAGAATATTTTAATTTCCATGCTATATATGAAAGATCACTAAAAGTGCCACATATTTATTTCAGTGTGACCTATCTTCAACATTCCATTATCTGTAAACATCACTCACTGGACAAAATTATGGTGCTGTGTAACATCAGAAGCACATATCTTTGGAAGGTAAGTAGAGCACACCACAAATATAGTCTGTCAGGTTTCACAATCCCACACAGCATGGCCAATGCCCCACTGTCCTCTGGTGTGGGCAACCAGTGGAGTCCTAGCTTTTTTTCCAGTTGGAAACTGGGAAGAAGGAGGGTATCATCTGCACACAGGTAAGGCAGAAAACCAATTCCAAGTGGTGATTAAGACAGAGATTGTTTTGGTGGAGAGCAAGAGTAGTGCTTGGAGCACCATAGCTTTTTCCTATGACCATGAAGAGCAAGGCTGGTGCTGGCTTTTTGGCAGTGGGTTACAGCACCACTTGGGGCAATGCTACTGCCCACCATTTTAAAAAATGTCCTCCAGCCTTGCCCTCCGTCTCTAGGGTTGGTGGGGGTGGGAATTTCACACAGTTGTGCTGGGCTCTCAAGGCCATCTGTAGCATGGGGACAATCCCTGCTGGCTGTAACTCTATGCACTTTCACCTTGGGGTAAACCTTACTGAACAGAGTGGGGCTTACTTCCAAAGGAACATGGCTAGGGATGTGCTGAAGGAGAGGGCAGGGTCCTGGTGACTACAGATTTTGGCTTAGCTATAAAGTCAGCCAAAATTTGGGGAACTATCTCGTCTACACAATTCATACCTGTTTTGTTACATACTGGATTAGTTTTTCCATTCTTCTCTAAAGTGAGATTGGTCAAGTACTCTAATCCAGACAGGCACTGGAGTAAATGGTTAATATTACTGATACAATTGCTGTGAAGCTCAATGTGACTAATTTTACAATTGGCTCCACGAAGATACAGAAGTCCTGGAAGGGGAAGAAGAAGAAAAACAGGCAGAAGTTGTCAACAACATTTGCAAAATGGATCTAACGTTGCACTCTGAAACATGATTTTGTCAACCTGTAAAATAATTCAGAATAGATTCGCTTTTCCATTTCCTTTGTACAACGCCCCAAATTCATTTTATTGGCAGTGTTAACTGTTCTTCTACAGCAGCAACAATTAGTGTAAAGCAAGAACAATTTTAACATTAAGCAGGGGAGGCTAAGCATCAGCCTGGGGTATCATTAAAGAACAGCAAGTTGTCCTTTATTTGGCTCATTATTACATTTTTACCATCATATGTGGGAGGTATAGCTAGGGGAAAGAGAAAGAAGAATGCTGTTGGAATTTTCTGCCTGAAGCACCAAAACATCTTGCATCACCTGTGCAGCAAAAACCCCACCCCCCACCTCTGGAAGTGCTTTCTATTCAAATCCAAGCTTGTCTGCTGAAATCAGAGGTTAATACAATAGAACAGGCATACTGGCCGACATCCTGACTAATGCAGCACTATGCAAGATGTGCACACACTACTGATGGGTTCAATTAACTCAGCAGTGATTATCATGCAGCCAGGAAGAGTTTGTGTGTGTGTGCGCACATGTGTGCGTGCCTGCATTTCACTGACCTTCCTTTTCCCAGGGAGCACCCTGTACCCCTCAAAAATGTGTCCCTGAGAGCCATGTAGCAGTGAGTGCATCCAGGGAAGGGGAAATCAGCAAAATCCCCCTCACTGTCATGAGCACCCATGCTGCTTTAGTTTTGAGCTCTTCAGCAACATCGGCACTGCTCATACAGCACAAGTGCTGTGTTAGTCAGGATGTCAACCATTAAGGAAAACACTTTATACCAGATTATATGCAATATAACTCTTGGTGAATTAAGTCATGCAAGTATTTCACTAAGCCCCATCATTATTTTAATTAAAAATTACAAGTTTAATTGTTTCTTTATAGCAAACAGAAATCAAGATGTAGCTCCCAGGAAAAACTTCAGCACAATAGTAAAGCTGTTGGAATTTTCTGCCATTTTCTCTTACCTGTAAGATCATGTATGCGGTTATAAGACAAATTCAGTTTAGTTAAGTTCAATAGCTTTTCCAGCCCTGAATGAAAAGAAAACAAAGATAAAGGCTTGCCAATTACATAGAACAACAGATAAAGAAAGTGTAATGGAACGCTGCAACAAACCGAACTTCAGAACAGGCACAGAGTGCTCTATGCTGTTAATATGTAGAGTGCAGCAACAGAACTAAGTCCAAGTTGCCAACAAATGATGCCATATAATTAAATATAAAATAAAGCTGTATGTTCATTTATTTTTTGAATTTATATCCTGCCTTTTCATTCAATAGTTCAAGAAGGCCAACAAAAAGTTAGAATACAGTAAAACCAAACAGCACTTAAAACAATGTAAAAGGTACATAAAACAGCACTAAACACACAACCAACCAATTCTCTCCCCCACCCCAGCTACTCAAAATAAAAAGTTACTACAAACTTTGTGGGAATAAGAATGTTTGACTATCCATGTAGAGGCAATCAGGAAGGGGCCCAACAAATCTTCGTTTCAGGACATTACGCAGTGGTAGCACCGACCCTGAAAGGCCCTGTCTCCTGAAGTCAAACAACTATTTGTTAGCAGTGGTATCGAGAGCAGGGCCTTCAAGGCCAGGCTAGGCAGGCACACATGGAGAAAGCTGGTCCTTAAAATAAGCTCCCTGAATTAAGCTTAAAGAAGTTGAAGAGACATTAACTGCAGCAATAAACACCCCACCCACCCCAACGGCCACCTGCTAAGGACTAACCTTCAACTTTTGTAATCAAATTACAAGACAGGTTTAAGGTGCGAAGATTAACCAGAGCACTTAGGCCCTCAATCCGATGTATGTGATTGGATGATAGATCTAAATGCTGCAAGTTCAACACGTGGTCAAGCCTTTCGATCCTGGAGATCTGGTTACAGTGCAAGTTGAGTGTGTGAAGTTCTGAACTTAACGGTATTTCCTCCAAACTACAAATAAGGAACACATCGTATTAGGGTAGCAATTATTTTAAAAACTCAAGAATCACAAAGACAAAAACATTTATTTTTACATTTATATCCCACTCTTCTTCAGAGGATATATGGTTTATCATCACAACCACC
Organism: Hemicordylus capensis; assembly: GCF_027244095.1. Taxonomy (NCBI): domain Eukaryota; kingdom Metazoa; phylum Chordata; class Lepidosauria; order Squamata; family Cordylidae; genus Hemicordylus; species Hemicordylus capensis. The sequence goes on along the minus strand of NC_069660.1, from coordinate 277,334,710 downwards.
ATGTGAAGTAGGTGAGACTAAGGGATAAGTCACTGGCCCAAAGAACGCATAGCTTACACCAGCTAAAGGTAGGTCATAATTATTCAGAGTTTAAGGAAGTTCACATTTAGAAAAGAAGAGAAAGAAGCTTCCAGGGCTCACGTCTGCCTACATAGTAAAACATCTGCCCACTTCCTAGTACTAGGCATGAGGGGATAGGCTGCATCTGCTTGATAATGAGAGCCAGTGTAGCGCACTGGATAGCAATAACCTTGGACCAGGGGGACTCTAATCCCTGTTCAGCTGTGAAATGTCCTGGATTGCCATGCATAACTTTCTCTCCCAGCCTAACCTACCTATCAGGAGAATAAAACGGAATCACTCAGGTGTATGTATTGCATTCTTATCCTGCCCTTCCTCCCAGATGCACAGGGTTGCCCCCTACCATTTTATCCTCAAAGAAACATGTCAGGTAGTTTAGGCTGTGTAGTCCAAAGTCCATGGTTGAGTGGGGATCTTCAGAAAGCATTCTACCTGGTCACACTGTACTTGAAGTCTGTTTTGCAATTCCCTCTTCATTCCTTTTTCCTTTTGTACCATGTCTATTAGACTACTGTGAGCACAGCCAGTGTGGTGTAGTGGTTAGTGCTGGACTAGGACCGGGGAGACCTGAGTTCAAATCCCAATTCAGCCATGAAACTAGCTGGGTGACTCTGGGCCAGTCACTTCTCTCTCAGCCTAAGCTTCTTCACAGGGTTGTTGTGAAAGAGAAACTCAAGTATGTAGTACACCGCTCTGGGCTCCTTGGATGAAGAGTGGGATATAAATGTAATAATAATAATCACTAATTTTGTTGTTTTAATCTATGTACAGTTCCTATAAAACTTTAGGCACTTTAGTACATAACAAGAATGACACTAAATCTTGATTTAAGCACTACTCAGAATTCAGATTTCAGAGCTGAGCTCTAGCTCTGTCAAAAATTAAGCCCTGTGCTTGAGGTATGTTACAGACCTCTTTCATGTGTTTACTTATGTGTCATTATTGACACTAGCGCAATACATTATGTTGTACATGAATACAGATGTACAAGTTTTCATGTGAATTACTACACATACTTTCATTTCAAAAGTGAACTTGAGTACAGGTCTGTTCAAATGCAGGGTACCTGCATTGAACATAGTAGTCCTGTTCACACATTACATGCGACACATGGTACAATTTGTATACAATATACACATGTACAGAATTATACACACATACAGATATTCATACATCGAGATGGTTCACATATCCCCTAACTGAGCAAAGAGGCACCTTTTAAAAGTGGTGATGCTCTTTATTTAGCAGGGGAAGAGCAACTGGCCCTATCCACCCCCAGCACAGCATCCCTCCAGTGGCTGTTGCTGTTGTCTATCTTATGTTTCTTTTTTAGACTGCAAGCCTTTTAGGGACAGGGAGCCATTTTATTTATTTATCTATATCTATGTAAACCGCTTTGGGAACTTTGTTGAAAAGCAATATATACATATTAGTCATTTTCATAATACTCACATGAGCACTGACCAGAACATACAATCAGGATTGGGTTGTGCCAAGAGCATGCACACGGTGATGTTACCATAGGACATTCTAACACAGTGATTCTCAAACTTGTGTCCTCAGGTGTTATTGGACTTCAACTCCCATAATCCCCAGCCTCAGTGGCCTTTGGTTGGGGATTATGGGAGTTCAAGTCCAATAACACCTGAGGACCCAAGTTTGAGAATCACTGTTCTAACACACCGTCAAGGTGTCCTTAAATCACACAAGGAAGGTGTTCATCTGAATCACTCCTCTGCAGGCAATTAAAGGACACCACAACAGCACATTAAGACATCCTGCAGTGTCATCAGGAGAGGCACACTCTCCGCATGACCCAGTTCTGATTGTGTGTGCTAGCTGGTGCTTGTATGAACTCGTCATTATGTACAACATGTACAATAGTATATTTCCTATCTATATCCTGCATGTGAGGGAGCCTATACCCAGGTTCATTTTTTAAACAAACAAACATACATGTTTCTGTGTGAATGACTGTACATGTGTACTGACACATGTTTGCACATTACACTTAATATCTGAACAGGGTTTAAGTGTTAACACCACTACATGCATACAGGTCTGTAGAGGCACACACTGTACACAGATTCCCCTACCAACTGATCAATGAGTCACCATTCAAAGTGGCAAATCTTTCACTATATATATTATATGGTTTTCATTGTTTAACTGATTTTAAGGTTTTAAATGTGATTTTTTGGAGTTTTATTGTATTTATACTTTTGTAAACTACCTTGGGATGCCTTATGAAAGGTGGTATAAAATGGAACAAAGATTGGGGTGGGTGGGAAGAGCAAGTGTCCCTATCCAAAACCAGCCCAGCATCTGTTGCTGGTGTCTATCTTATATTTCCCCTTTGGGGACCAGAAACCATTTTGTTTATTTATTTCCCTGTGCAAACCACTTTGGGTACTTTTGTTGAAAAGCAGCATGCAAATATTCGTAGTAGCAATCGATTGCACGTGTAGAACGGGACATGTGAATAGCATTGCTACTGTCTAGATAGAACCAGGGCTCTCAATCTTGGGTCCCCAGATGTTGCTGGACTACAACTCCCACCATCTCCAGCCTCTGGCCATTGAGGCTTGGGATGGTGAGAGTTGTAGTGCAACAATATCTGGGGACCCAAGTTTGAGAATCCCAGGTCTAAACGGAAACTGGCAGACGTCCCACTTGCTTGACAGGAGCTTGTAGGACCTCATCATCGCGCCCCCGCTACGTTTCTAGTTTCCTCCCCGCAGCCCCTCACCTTTTTATGCCTTTGTCCATAAGGCTGAGCTCCCCCGAGTTTGCACCAGGCTCCGCCATTCCGCACCTTGCAGCGCTTCTTCTCACTCCGCTCAAAGCCGCGGAATCTGCCGCCGTCCACTTTAAATCCCTTCTCATTCTGCCCTGGGCCAACGGCACCGCTAGGCATGACGGGAGGAACTCGCTGCTTTACGTCTGCTGCTACCCACTGGAATCCCAGAGAGAGCGCTATAGTCGCAAAAGGTGCTCGGGGGAAGGAGGAAGTTGGAGGGGAGCGACTGGGATAGGGCAAAGGGTCACTGACTCGGTACAACCATATCACACTTCCGGCTCTCCCTATGACACAGGCGTAGAGGGTCGTTTCTCTGGACGAGGGATCACAGAGATTGGGGAGGAGGAATTAGAGCAGCTCCTTCGTTGTTATATATATATGCTTGCCCACCGCGTGTGGTGGAGTGCAGAGAGAATCCTGAAGTGAGGGCTCTGTGTAACTCCAACTTTGTTAGTGGTCTACGGGGGGGGGGGATCCAAAAACCACCATCTAGTGATACCTTCATTGGGAGCAACCAACATGCCACTCGCAAAGTTCGCTGCTCAAGATCTGGTGTCATTTGGTAGGTCCTAAAGAAGGTAGTACTAGATTGTGGCTTTTGGATCTGGTATTTTCTATTCCTTTGGGAACTGAGCTTCTCCTTTGCGTTGGAACTTGGATGGAAGAGGTTTTGCGAGGAGTCAACTTAACTCGATTTATCTTTGCTGCATCCGGAAGCGTCTTTTGAACAGGGTTTTTGAATGTTAAGTTGAATTTTAAAAATCTATCAATATCGCATTTAATTTCATCATATTATAATAATGCAATACATAATTTGCATCAGTTCAGGCAATTATCTGAAGTGAAATATTTCTATGGGTGAATGAAACATATGCCTGTCTACTCCACAATTCAGACAAGTAGATTGGAGTTAAGGAACTATGAGACAGTGATCCTGTGAGGTAGGATTTGTCATCAGCGGGTTCAAAAGCTAAACAGTCTGTGTGACACACTATCAAATAAATAAAGCACCCTTTCCAGGTGGCACGTGTGGTTTTTAGTCTCTCTCTTGCTTTTGATTATACTGCCATGTTCTGGGTGCAAACATATTCAAAACACACACACCCCAAATTCTAAAGAAAACAGCTTGTGAATACACCGAGCAGCATAACATAGCAGATGGCATTTGTATGCATCTTTGTTTGTTTTTGCAAAAAGGATATTTGAAGTGCTGAGATTCAGTGAGAAGGACATGATAAAGTTTTATAACCATATGGCTCTTGTAATGAATAATTGGGGGAGAATAATAGGAAGCAAATAATGTTATTCATCAGATATTTAGGACTTCCTGGCATGGTTTGGATAAAATATATTTTATCTGCAGTTTTGTGCTTTATTTATTCCAGTGTGCCTGATTGATTGACTGATTAAGTGCTGTCAAGTCAGTGTCGACTCTTAGCGACCACATAGATAGATTCTCTCCAGGATGATCTGTCTTCAACTTGGCCTTTAAGGTCTCTCAGTGATGCATTCATTGTTGTCGTAATCGAGTCCATCCACCTTGCTGGTTGTCCTCTTCTTCTCTTTCCTTCAACTTTCCCCAGCATTATGGACTTCTTGAGGCAGCTGGGTCTTCGCATAATGTGTCCGAAGTATGATATTTTGAGCCTGTTAATTTGTGCCTCGAGTGAAAATTCTGGATTGATTTGTTCTCTGATCCATTTGTTTGTTTTCCTGGCTGTCCATGGTATCCTCAAAAGTCTTCTCCAGCACCAAAGTTCCAAAGCATCAATACTTTTTCTATCTTGCTTCTTCAAAGTCTAGCTTTCACATCCACCTTTGTGGGTATAGACACGTTACGGCATCTAAATATTTCCAAGGCCTCCATTGCCACCCTACCAAGTGCTAGTCTGTGGCGTGTTTCTTGACTGCTGGATCCTTTACTGTTGATGGTTGAGCGTAAAAGGCAGAAGCTACCCACCACTTCAATGGTGGAATTATCAGTTCTGAGGCTGGTTGCTATACCTGTTGTCATTAATTTAGTCTTCTTTATATTTCGTCATAGTCCCATTTTTTCACTGTGTTCCTTGACTTTCATTACTAGACCTTGCAGATCATCTGCATTCTCAGCTGTCAGCGTAGTATCATCAGTGTAGCGCAAGTTATTGAAGTTTCTTCTGTTGGATATGGAGTTCCAGTGCATTGACCTTTTGCACTAACTATCCTAATGACCACTAGGAGTATTGGGAGTAGAGACTGTGAATAAGAGTCTCCTTATCTATCCCTACTCTATGATCCCTGATCTGACTCTTCAGCACTTGCTGATTCACAATCCTTCCTTCCCTCTTAGAGAGCAGATGGAAACATCTCTCTCTCTCTTTCCTTTCGATTAGGATTAGGTCTTTCCTATCCAAGTGTACTTAACCAATAAATACTTAGTGTGTTTTCTCTAAATAGCTGCAACAACTAAACTATCCTCCACTACCTGCTCTCTTCCTTAGTGCTCTGCTGTTTACCTACTGGGGGTAAAATTAACAACCCCCAACATCTTCCTCCAACTTTAAAACCATGCTCATCTTCTTCCAGTCCAGCTTCTCTCAGTATATGTTTAGCATATAAGTTGAATAAATACAGAGAAAGTGTGCAGCCTTGTCTTACTCCTTTGCCTATCTAGAACCAGTCTGTTTCACTGTGTTCCATCTGGACTGTATATAGGTTCCTTCCTGTCCTGTGAATATGTTTCTCATGAGAACAATGAGATGTTCTAGAATGTCCATTTTCCTAAGGATGTTCCATAACTTGACATGGTTCACACAATTGAAGGCTTTTCTGTAGACAATAAAGCACATATTGACTTCTTTTTGGTATTCTTTGGCTTTCTCAATTATCTAGCATGCATCAGCAATGATGTCTCTTGTTTCTCGGTCTTTTCTGAAACCAGCTTGAACATCAGTTCAAATCCCCATTCTGCCATGAGACTTGCTGGGTGACTCTGGGCCAGTCACTTCTCTCTCAGCCTAACCTACTTCACAGGGTTGTTGTGAAAGAGAAACTCAAGTATGTAGTACACCGCTCTGGGCTCCTTGGAGGAAGAGCGGGATATAAAATGTAAAAAATAACAACAATAATAATAATGCCTGGCTATTGGCCACTGTGATGAGATTATGGGAGTTGTAGTCCAAAAACAACAGGGCCAAAGTTGAGCAGTCTGCCACAGATCCAAGTCATTAGCACTTTGGTTAAGCTCTCACATCCTATGTGTAATATATGCAAATATTTCCAGGAGGAAGGACAGATTCCAATTAGCTATTAGCCATGCAGAGCCAATATCAAGGATTGGCACCAATGGGCAGCCCCTAGTCTTCATGTGGTGATGGCAGAGTGGCTCTCTTGGAGCCCACCCAGGTATGTGTGGGGATCCATGGAGTGTAGTTTGTTGAGGGACCCATGAAACCTGGAGACAGCCCTGCACTCATATGTCTTACCTTAGTCTCGGCATTCTCACCTAAGTTAGGAGACTCTACAAAATTGCATTTAAAGTTTCTTACACGTCTAAATATATGTTTATTCTAAATACATTTTTTCTGTGTTTTAAGAAGATTCCCGAGTTTTGCCTTGGGAATTCAAAAGTTGTTGTCTACATATCAACCAGCTTCACATGTATGCTGTAAGCATGTATAGCATAAGGAGAGCGCCTCGGGTTGCAAGAGCTTCAGTGAGCTTGTAATTTGAGAACACATGAACTGTGTTTTTGACTTGGCCAAATTCCTTGCAAGTGCTTGGTTAATCATCAGCATTTTGCTTGTTAAACTTAGAAGATAGTCTGTTTCTAATGGCCTAGCCAAAAGCTCATATAAACACTTAACTACTCTGGCAAGCCAGAAAAGAAATTAAGTTTTTCACTCTACTAATTGTTGTCAGCTGAAACAGCAAACATGCGGAAAGAGAAGTGTGCCCAGGTCAAAGAACCCAATGAGAGTGAAAATGGCCAGATGAAGCTCCAAAGAACCATAGGATATTTTGAAGGAGTTAGCTTTATAATTGGGACGATTGTCGGGGCAGGGATCTTCATCTCCCCTACAGGAGTGCTGAAATATTCTTTACTCAATGTTGGCGTTGCATTGATCATCTGGACGGCTTGTGGCATCATATCTCTGATGGGCGCCCTCTGTTACGCAGAGCTAGGCACAGCACTACCCTTTTCAGGAGGAGAATACAGCCACATCAAGAGAGCTCTTGGATCCCCACTTGCTTTCGTCTTCATGTGGACAGCAATGTTCAATAAACCGGCCTCAAATGCCGCTCGGGCCTTGCTCTTTGCTGAATATGCTACTCAGCCATTCTACGGTGAGTGCTTGCCTCCAGAACTGTTAAAGAAATGCTTGGCTTTGGCTGTTCTCTGGTGTCTTGGGATCCTCAATGCTCGAAGTGTCAAGATGGCTGCTTGGTTGCAGACTGTTTTTACCGTACTGAAGATGCTGGCTCTGTCTGTCATTGCGATTGGAGGGATTGCCCTGCTGATAAGAGGAAGGAAAGAGAATACAGCAAGATTTGAGCATGCTTTCAGTTCAGAGATTCCTGACGCTGTGCAGATTGCAGAAGCCTTTTTCCAAGGGCTGTATGCCTATGGTGGCTGGTGGAACCTCAATTATATGGCAGGTATACCTCTCATTTTCTGTCTGTAGGCAGTTTTGTTGTCTGCTGAACCTCAGCTACAGAATTCAGGCTCCACACATGTTTTGGTAACTTAATGTTTTGGTTTTTTAAACAGAATTCTATGCAGTTTTTGGAAGAGATCTTAATACAGGCCTGCAACATGATTCCCACCCACCCCAGGCCATGAGAAGAATGGAAGGGAGAGACTGGAGCTGTGTAAGGGGACAGGAGAGTTAATTCACTGTGCTGGAATATAATCCAGCAGCCATGTACATCACACCAAGGGTGTAGCAAGGTTGGAGTGGGCCTTGGGACAAAAAATGTGTAGGGGAAGAATGGCAGTTCAGTCCCCAAATAGCAGAGCAAAACCAGTTGGGGGAGAAAGCAGCCAAGCAAGAGGTCTTGAAACAGTTCTTTCGTATTGAAGAACTACAAGGATTTATTTAAAGAAAGGGTTCCAAACAAATGTGAAAGAGCCTGCAGCTTATTTCAGCTGTAGCTCATGGCTGAAGAGAGAGACCAAAACAAACAGCCAACTTTGGAGAGACAAAATGGAGACTAACACTGGAAGAACAAAGAGGGGAGAGTCCAGCATTTTTATCTATGACCCTAAAAAATCCCCAGTGGTCACTATGAGACATTTCAGTTGAGAGCTGATGCTGCCAGGGTCCTAGCTCCAACAAAATGAAGATGGGTCCCTCCTGCTCATCTCCCAGCTGTCTTCTTTGGAGAGACAGGAGGGGGAAAGCTGAGACCCCCAGCTGTTGCTCAGCTGGCAGCCCCCCCTGAGGCAGAGGGGTTTCCTGCCAGCTGAGCAACAGCTCAGGGGCCCAGGGACATTGGGGTCCCACCAGCTGAGTGGCAGCTCAGGTAGGGGTTACTTCAGGGGCCCAGGGACATTTGTCTCTCTCCCCCCACTGCATTCAATTCTAGCATTTCTGATTCACACAGAGTACAACCTCAGTTGTCAGAACCCTGCTGAAACAGAGTCACCAGCTTCTCTTTTTGGCTTTATAACACAGTTAATGAATGCATTTATTGCACAGTTAGGCCACATTCAGACTTACAGAACTGCGGGTCCAATGGACCAGTGGTTCTGCACACCTCCCCCCCCCCTGTTCTCCCATCTGCATTTGGGCATTGGTGAGAGGGGCGTCTCTGTAGTCAGCAAGACTGCAGAGAGGTGGACGATCTGGTTGTGTGGGCTTCCTTCTTTCCTGAAGGACAGCCCACACAGCCAATAGCAGCCAGAGTAAGGGAGGACCTTCCTCCCTCAACTCCGGTTTCAGAGAAGGCTAACAGTGGTGCCAGCTAAGGATGTGCGAGCAGGTTGGGAACAGAACCGGATTGAAGTCGAACTAGTTCGGTTAGAAGACTTGGGGTCAAGCCGAACCACCCCCATTTCAGCTCAATCCTGGACTGAACCCTCCTGGCCTGTTCGGGGAGTTCGCAGACCTTTTAATTAAGTTTTTTTAAAAAACTTATTCCCTCTGGGGGCTTCTCTGAGGTAGGGGGGTTTCACAGAGTTCCCCCTCCCCCACCGGCCTTCTCCGAGGCGGGTGGGTGGATGAGTTTCATGGATTTCCCTCTCCCCCACCGGCCTTCTCCCCAAAATGACCCTATTCAGGATTTTCCTCCAGAATGATGGCCATTATGGAGGCTGCCACACCTACACAATGGGCCTCTGTGTGCCTGTCCCAGGCCATGCAGAGGCAAAATTGTGCAGGTGCGGGGGCCTCCAAAATGGCCACTGCACCAGGGGAAAGGCCCAAACTGGCCAAAGAATGCCCGAATGGGGCTGTTTTTGAGAGAATGAAGGCTGGTGGGTGAAAAGGGAATCTCTGTGGGGACCCTCCCACTTCTTAGAAGCCCCTGAACCTCCCTGGACTGGACCAAACTGGGGGGACTGGTTTGAGGGGTGCTGGACTGAACTGGCCTGGTCCAGTTCGGGTCCAGTTTGAACTTGAACAGAACTTGGCCAGCCAGTTCTGTGCACACCCCTAGTATTCATGCATACACGAATATACCCGTGCATTCAGATGTAACACTGGCACTGCCAAAATGGAGGCTGGGATGAGGAAACTTAGAGATAACTGAAGGTGACAAATGGAGTTTGGGGAGGGAAACTGTGGGTCCATTTTTTTCTTTAACTGCAGTTCTCCTCATTCAGATGTTCGGCTAGTGAAGCTGGAGGTAAAAGGACCTCCAGTTTCTTGTTACATCTGAACCTGGCCTCTGTAGCAGTTGAAAGTCAGGCCATTTTGGAGTAAAGCTGGGCCACATAAAAATATCTTGTGGCTTGTAACTTATACTTTCCCTTTTCATTGAAACAGTTCTAATTATTCACTGTGCTGCAAAGCTACTCCTAATAAACCTGGAGGCTGAATTATATGCCTGTAAACAGTAGAGAAAAAGAGATGATTTATTTCACTTCAGATAAAATCTTTCCTAGGCTGGGTTTTTTTGTTTTTGTTTTTTGTTTTCTTTTGGCATTTATTGTTGGCACTATTAGAAGTAAACACAAGATGGTGGCATATATCCCTGGTTGACTTCTTTTAGACAGCTATCCCAGAGGTTGGCCATTAGGGATGTGCATTTTGGATTTTTTTCATTTTGTTTTCAGCCGAATACGACCCCCACCCCTCCCAATTCGGCCAGGGTCTGAAATGCACACACACACACCTCCGAAATCCCCAGTTTTTGGTTTTGGAGCTGATTTGCTCCGAATCCGAAACCGAATTGCAGACATAAGCATAGGTCCCCAGCAGTGTTCCCTCTGTTCTCCTTCCACAGTCTGTTCCCCGCCTTCTGTTCTCCATCCCCAGTCCGTCCCCGACGTCCTCCTCCCACCACTGGCAGCGCTTTCTCTCCCCGGCGCCGGGCTCCCTCCTTCCCTCCCCGCCATTTTTGCCCACCCGCCTTCTCTGCCAGGGCCCATGGCTCTCACCCTGCTGTCTGTCTGCCTCCTCTGCCACACTTTCTCTCCCCGGTGCTGGGCTCCCTTCTTCCCTCCCCACCATTTTTGCCCGCCCACCTGCTGCCTCTGCTCGGGCACATGGCTTTCACCCCAACGTCCATCCGCCTCCTCTGCCATGCTTTCTCTCCCCAGCGCTGGGCTCCCTCCTTCCCTCCTCTGCTAGGGCCCATGGCTCCTCACCCCACTATCCATCTGTCTCCTACGCAACAGCTGTGGCCATGCCCACCATGGCTGCCCACACAAGCAAGGAGCTCTTGGGCTGGCAAGTTCCCTGAGTCCCTGTCCCTGCCGCTTCAGAAACTCCTCCCGGCCGCATCCGGCCTTGCTTTCGGCTGCCAATCAGTAGTCCTGAAGGGCAGGAATTTCAAACAGGCATCAGAGAAGAACAACTAGGGAGACTCTTGCGAGACTGCTAGGGGTCCAAAATTTTATCTTAAATACAAATCTTCATTTCTGAAATGGGATCATTTTGATTCGGGTACAAAAATCTTTGTTGAGATATTTTTTTATTTTTGGCAGGTGTACAAAACATCTGAAAGTACCATTTTCGGACACAAAACGTTTTGTACCCAAATCGAAATGCACATCCCTACTGGCCATATAATCTTGAACCACTGTTAGCTACAGAACTTGGTTATAGAACTCTACTTGTTCTTAAGCACCTCTCTCAGGGCTGTGCAAAGAATGTGTTTTCATGCCAAGAACAGAAGTGAAGATAAGGAAAGGGTCAACATGTACTCTAGAACATTGCAAAGTGGTGGTGAAACCTTTTTTTGGTTTACACTTGGTGAGAGCTATTGCTGTGGAATGTTGATCAAATCTAGTAAAATAGAGGAAACTATATATACAGAGTGATTATGTTAGATTATTGTACTTGCTCTACATCTTCAAGACTGAATTTGGATCATGGAGTACCTTCTTGAGGAGTGTTCATTTGACCAGTGAGAACAACACTGAGGAAAAATCTGACTAAATGATAGTGTAGTCACTGCAAATTCCGTCAGTAAAAATGCAGAGGTTGTGATTTAAGCTTGTACCAAGCTGCAACACACACACTGAGCTCTGCTGAAGCAAGGGCTAAACCTATTCTATCTAATTTCAGGAAAAACATAAAAATATAGAACATTCCAGGATGCCCGTCACATTTGTATCAGATCTCCACACTGACCCCAGATCAGCTAATTTGGAGTGTATACAGAAGACATTTATATTTTTACTAATGACTACTTATCAACCATTTCCCCTTATTTAGTTTTATAGAATGGGGAAAAATTGACAACAATTAATGAGACTGCAGGAGGATTATAACCCAGTGAAGAAAGTATGAATAAACGGGCATAAGTAGAAAGCCTACTGGTAGCTTCAGTTCAGCTTTTTGCAGAAACTACTGGACATTTGGCACAAATATCTGCAGTCATGATGGTTAGAAATGCGCTGTGACTAAGTAAAAAGCTGGGCTTCACTGCAAGGTATCCGATTCAATTCATGGAAAATCACAGAAGGAAAATAGCCTAATTGCTGCCTAATTGCTAATTAAATACTAGTAATGAATGAGTAATTACTAGTAATTAGTAATTAGTATTTACTAGTAATTAATTATTACATTAATTATAGTAATCATGTGTATATTTTCACTCATTACAATTCAATGCTGGAAGTGACTTCCAAATTGTCTTTTTCAGAAGAGATGAAAAACCCCAGCAGAAATATTCCTTGGACTGTGATGACAGCACTTCCTTTAGTAACTGTGTTTTACCTGTTAGTAAATGTTTCATACCTGACCGTTCTCACACCTAAGGAAATTGTCTCTTCAGGTACAATTATTGGTTTTCTTGATTCACAAAAGGATTGCTCATATATACAATATGTACAGCACAGAATTCTCTAGACAAGCTTGAGCAAACTTGAGTCTTCAGCAAACTGTAGCAGAGACTTTGACAGTAAGAAAATACATTCATTATAATGCACGTGGTTGAGAATTCAGTTGAAGAAGACAGAGATGCAGTATAACCCTATGCATATGTCAGCCCCACTGTGTTCAATGGGGCTTACTGACTGAGTGAGAAGATTTACATCCCAGTCTTCAGTATGGGAGGGTTATATAAAGTGCAACACCCTACTCATGGAAGAACAGGGCACACACCCCTGGCTCTGTGTGAGTCTAAGCGGTAGCCTGATTCAGACATAATATTGTACGAGTGTACAGATGTCTGTACACTCATGTGTTTGTGTGAATGACTGTACCTGTGCTCATTTTAAAAGTGGAACATAGGAAGCTGCCATATACTGAGTCAGACCATAGGTCCATCTAGCTCAGTCTTGTCGACTCTACACAGACTGAGAGCGGCTTCTCCAAGGTTGCAGTCAGGAATCTCTCTCAGCCCTATCTTGGAGATACCAGGGAGGGAACTTGGAACCTTCTGCTCTTCCCAGAGTGGCTCCATCCCCTAAGGGGAATATCTTACAGTGCTCACATATCAAGTCTCCCATTCTTATGCAACCAGGGCAGACCCTGCTTAGCTACCACAAGACCGGCTCTCCTCTTCTCTCTGGACCTGGATAGGAGCCCTTCAAATGCATGGAAGTGTACGGCTGTTTCTGCATTCAAGATAACATGCAAATGACCTTACCTGTGTACAGATCTGTACCTGTGTATATTGTACACTCATTGTACAAGTGTGAACATAAAGTGTGAATGGGCCTTGTATCTTTGCTTCTACTGAGCTTGCAGAACTGCCGTTTCTCCTAAGAATTGCATCAGAGCTTCAGTGACCCTTTTCCCATTGGGAATAACTGGAGCAGTGTCACTGCAGCGGTGACGCAATTTTTAAGAACTGTGAAGGCTCTGTGAGCTTGGTAGAAGCAAAGACAATGTTTGGATCACTATGGAACTCCACTCTTCTATTGAGAGGGGCCACGTGATGTATGTGAGCCACTGTTCCAAAGGCTGTTGCCATACTGCAACTCCAAATAGGTATACTCCAGAGTAAATCCCACTGAACGCAGTGGGACTTACTTCTGAATAAGCATGAATAGAATTACATTGACAGCTGTATTTGAAGTTAAAGACTCTTGGGGCCACTTTTCCAAGTACTTTTAAAATTGCCAGCTGTTGAACATGTGAGAGCCAGTGTAGAGTAGTTTTGCTATAGATGTGAGTGTGTGTTTCTGGAAATAAAAACGTTTAAATAACAAAACAAGAATGCTATTAGTATTTGATCCAGATGTGTTGTAAGACGTAAGACCATAGGTGCATATTTGTAGTTGAATTTTGTAAGCAACAGAGATAGCATTGTATTCATTTTGAGTTTGCTTTCTTGCCAGCTGTATTACACTGTAGTCAGTACTGGCTAGAATCATTGCAGTGATTCTATAAGATCATGATAGTCTCTCAAGCCTTGTGCTGGGTTTGCCTGAAGTTCCAAAATGGCCATAATCAGGACCCATTTATGACGGGATAGCTCTCTCTTTCTTTCTTTCTTTCTTTCTTTCTTTCTTTCTTTCTTTCTTTCTTTCTTTCTTTCTTTCCTGAATGTTGGCAGGTGCAGCATTTTTCCACAGCAGTCTTATGACGACTGAAGCTGAACTATTCAAAACACTCTTCTATACAGCTATTAAAGTGCATTTAAATACTGTCCTGTATTGCATTTAGGAAACCTGGGCAGAGTAGCTTTAGAAGTCTGAAGCTGAGCCCTATTCATTCTTGAAGGTTCGCAGCAGGGGACATTTTAGGTTAATTTTACACCTAAAACTTTAGGTGTATCCACTGTTCCTCCATGAAACTCAAGGTAGTAGACATAGTTTTTCTGCCCATATTATCTCCACAGCAACCTGTGTAAGAGATGGTGACTGACCCAAGGGCCACCCCAGGAGCTTCATGGGGAGAGCCAGTGTGGAGTAGTGGTTAGAGTGCTGGACTAGGACCAGGAAAACCTGAGTTCAAATCCCCATTCAGCCATGAAACTCACTGGGTGACTCATGTATCTCTCAGCCTAACCTACCTCACAGGATTGTTGTGAGGATAAACATAAACATGTACTCTGGGCTCCTTAGAGGAAGAGAGGGCTAGAAATGGAAAATACATAAATAAAATCTGAACCTCCCCATAGTCCAATAACCAGATATTACCAATAGTCTTCTAATGATGATCTAATTGTTCCCTTCCAGTTGCTGTAGCAGTCACTTGGGCCGACAGAGTGATCCCTTCAGTTGCTTGGACTATTCCTTTATCTGTGGCTGTTTCAATATTTGGTGCCCTTAACAGCAGCATGTTCACACTTGGACGACTGAGCTACGCTGGAAGTCAGTCTGGACACTTGCCCATCATCATATCCATGCTTAACGTCCACTATTGGACTCCAGTACCAGCCATGATTTTCTCAACTGTGATTGCATCCATTTTTATTATTCCAACAGATCTCATTGCTTTAACCAATTTTTTTGGATTCTCTATATGGCTCATGATAGGATTAACATGTGCTAGCCTGATTGTCCTCCGGTACCGAGAGCCTAATCTGCACAGGCCCTACAAGGTAAAAGGAAAGAAAATCAAAATGTGTAATTAAGTTGTCTAATAGCATTGTATCATGAATAACATGTGGGTCTTGCAGGTATTGTGTTGTACGGACAACTTAACTTGAGCAAACTTAACTTATTTGATTTTAATTGCTGATATGATGAGGAAAATTACTCAGAGTAGTCTCATTGAAGTTGAATGTCCTTTTAATTTCAATGGGACTCCTCTGAGTAATTTTCCTCTTTGCATCATAGGAACACAGGAAGCTGCCTTATACTGAGTCAGACCATTTCTCCATCTAGCTCAGTATGGTATGCTCACACAGACTGGCAGCAGCTGCTCCACGATTACAGGCAGGAGTCTCTCACAGCCCTATCTGGAGATGAGGGAACTGGGAAACCATGGAGGGAACTTGGAACCTTCTACAAGCAAGCATGCAGGTGCTCTTCCCAGAGTAGCCCCATCTCCTAAAGGGAGTATTTTACAGGGCTCACACATGTAGTCTCCCATTCAAATGCAAAACAGGGTGGACCCTGCTTAACAAAGAACACAATTCGTGATTGCTACCACATGACCAGCCAATGCAATTTATGAAACTGCATTATACTAAGTCAGACCTTGGTCTGTCTAGGTCAGGGTGATCTAGGCCAGGAGTTCTCAACGTTGGGTCCCCAGATGTTTTTGGACTTCAACTCCCATAATCCCCAGCCCCAGTGGCCTTTGGTTGGGGATTATGGGAGTTGGTCCAATAACACCTGGAGACCCAACGTTGAGAATCTCTGATCTAGACTGTCTGGCTGTAGCTTTCTCAACTCTCTAAGGGTCTTTCCCATCACCTACTACACAGTCCTTTAAACAAGAGAAGATATGGATTCTCCCTGAGGTCTTCTGCATCATGCCAAACATGTGCTCTTCTACTGAGTGATGGCCTCTCGTACAACAATCTCCAAACTTACATGCCTATTGGATTTTAAAGTGGCTTAACTGGTATGGCTTGCATCAACCATGGGATCTCTAAGTATTAAATGAACTTCCTTAGGAAACTGCATGCTACTATCATGGGAGAAAATGCTGATTTAACCTTACTGCAAGACCCTGCTTTCATATAGTGCAGAATCACACGACCAAAATGCCTGTTAAAGTGGAGAGGAGAAAGTTATTTTTTTGCTGCCGTTTATGGTAGAATAAGATCTGCAGAGAGAGACACTTCACAATGAACCCCAGCTGGTTTTGTGGGTAGCGAGCATGAATTGTCCCCTTTGCAAAGCAGGGTCTGCCCTGGTTTACATTTGAATGGGAGACTGCATGTAAGCATTGTAAGGTATTTCCCTTAGGGATGGGGCCCCTCTGGAAAGAGCACCTGCATGCTTGCATACAGAAGGTTCCAAGTTCCCTCTCCTGGCATCTCCAAGATGGGGCTGTGAAATAGCGCAACCTTGGAGAAGCCGCTGCCAGTCTGTGTAGACAATACTGAGCTAGATGGACCAATGGTCTGACTCAGTATATGGCAACTTCCTATGTTCCTATGACCTGGCCATTCGGACAATGCCAAGTGAGCAGATCAAGTAGTGCCTTCTGTTCTTTGCTGCCCGTCTCACTATTGCTTCTGTCCACCTCTTCTAAGTCCCTTTGAAACATTTGTTCTTGGTAAAACAAAGGCAGGTGTGTGAGAGTGGCATCCAGCCTTAATTGTGTGCAATTGACACAAAATCTGAAGTGACTTTACACAGGCAAAGGTCTATGTGTGGAGAATGAGTTAGCTAAGCAATTTAGTTAGGCTGGCAAGCATTTCAGTACAGTCTTGACCATGGAGAAATGTCATTGTTTCATCTGTGAAAAGATTCTTTGAAACCTCTAAATAACATATGAGAGTGACAAGCACACGATTCACATTATTTTTAGGCTTCCTAGATCTAATCTTTCAGGAAAACAATGGGTTTCAGGAGAAGGGAGGGAGATGGATATACAATATAGGTCTCCAGTTTACAGACCTTTGTTTCAACATCTGAAGTGAGCCTAGATGTGTATAAATGTATGTGTGAAGGGATATTTATGACTAACTTGTTAATTTCAATGGGACTTCCATTGAGTAGTTGAGTCAGAATGTCAACCAGTTTTTTTAAAAAAGTAGATTTAATTAAAGGGTGGCAAGTATGGAAGAACTGTCTGTGCATCCTGACAGACAGTCCAACATATCTTCAAATGGTGAAAAAAGAAATGTGCATGCAGTACAGGAGTGAATCATGAGTGGAAGGGCAATGCCATTCCTGCATGAAACACATCAGCCGTGTAGACTGACAGCCTGGTTTTTGTTCATCAGCTGCAGCAGCATAACCAGAGGCAAGTGCTGGCTATAACTAAAGTGGCAGGCAGTCATAAGCCATGCATTAAAATGGCTGATGTGGCAGAGCATGTAGAAGGAAAACGCAACCCACCCAGTGCAAGTTTTACACTCGTGTTAGTCACCAATTTAAAACAAAGCCAGTTTGAGCCTTCCGTGTGAAAAATGGCTGAATGGTAGTTTAGATTTATCTATTTAATTTTATTTATATCCCACCTGACTCCAAAGGCTCCAGGTGGCTCACAAAAACAAACACACCCAGAGCAATTTTTAAATAGGGATTTGCAGTCACTATTGGGCGTAGTGACTGCAAAGTAATCATTCAGAACTCAGAATGTCTTGTGAAAATGGCCTGCATGGCATTGTAAACCTGCAGCTCTGGAGAAAGATTCTGCCTGGACCTGTTTCATTTCATGTGATTAAAAAAACAACACTAGATTGTCGGCAGCAGGGATATCATTGGGGGGGTGGTCATAGGGCCTGGGCCCCCAGTTAGTGGCTCAGAGCCCTGAAACTGACTAGCCACATCCTTCTTGAATGGGGGAGAGTCAGCAGTTGTCTCTGGGCTGCTCCAGAAGCAATGATAGCTTCTTGACTCATTGCTGTGCTGGGGGACAAAAAAAACAAAAACACTTGAGTCCGAAATATAGCACTTGTTTCCTCCAGTTTCCCATAAGAACAGCCCTGCTGGATCAGGCCAAAGGCATATCTAGTCCAACATCCTGTTTCATACAGTGGCCCACCAGATGCCTCTGACAAGCCCACAGGCAAAAGGCGAGTGTATGCCCCCTTTCCTGCTTCTATTCTCCTGCAACTGGTATTTAGAGGCATCTTCAGAGGTGCACTAGGTAATTCTGGAGCCTGGACCTAAAGGCTTTTGGAGCCCACTCCCCAGTATTTTTAACACATTTTTAACTTGACCGCACCACCCGGGACAGACTCAAAAGGACCCCCCCCCGGGGAGTGTGTTGGCCCGGGACTTTGGCCCAGAAGTTCAGGGGTAAGAGTGCCTCTGGGCATCTTGCCCCAAGACTAGAGGTGACCAATAGCCACCAGACTAGTAGCTATTGATAGACCTGTCTTCCATGATCAATTTACCTTATGCCCCTTTTAAAGCCACCCAAGCTGGTGGCCATCACCACATCTGATGGCAGAGAATTCCTCAGATTAATTATGTGCTGTGTGAAAAAGTACTTCCTTTTGTCGGTCCTAAATTTCCTGGCCTTCAGTTTCATGGGATGACCCTTGTTTCTAGTGTTGTGAGAGGGGGAGAAATTTTTCTCACTATCCACTCTCTACTCCATGTATAATTTTATACACTTCTATCATGTCTCCCCACAGCCACCTCTTTTCCAAACTAAAGAGCCCCAAGTGTTGTAGCCTTGCCTCATAAGGAAGGTGCACCAGGCCCCTGATCCTCTTGGTTGCCCTCTTCTGCACCTTATTCAGTTCTACAATGTTCCATTCCTGTAATTATTTCTGGGTAGGCATGAATGAGTTTAATTATCAAAAGCAGGGCTGTGGGCCTGGACCCTGGATCTAGCAATGATCCCTGACAACATAAGATACTGTGTTCAAAGCATGAGGAAAAAAAGGGTTTTATTCATCTGTATTTATTTACTGCTTGTTCATATATCTGAGTTTTGCTTTCTCAAACCTCTGCTTGTGTTTTGCAGGTGTTTCTACCAGTTGCCTTTGGCATGGTGGCGATAGCACTCTTCTTAGTACTCGCTCCTGTAATCTGGTCTCCAACGGTGCAGTACATATATGCATCCCTTTTCATGCTTGCCGGTCTTCCCTTATACCTGCCTTTGGTCCATTTCAAAATCCATTTTCAGTTTATTGACAAAATTACTTGCTATCTGCAGTTGTTGCTGCAGGTTTCACCTGCTAATGATAAATCTGAGTGAGGGCAAAGGTTTACACTCTGAACTGTTATCTAGATAACAGTTCTCATCAGCTTCTGGATCATTTGGAAGGCTAAAGAAGTCTTAGACTGCAGTCCTAAGCATACTTGACTCAGTGGGACATTTCTGGGTAAATAGGTATAAGGCTGGGCTGCAAGTCAATGAATTGCCTGAGTTTTAGTTTAGTTGAGTAGTGGATCAGTTAAATCAGCTTAAACACGTATTCTTTTAAAAAGCATGCTGTACTTCCTTTCCTTTTAGATGATTCATACGTAGCAGGTATCATTTAGAAGGAAATAGAAAGATGGTGCTTTCTATCTGCAGTATAGTACTTAAAGTACTTATATGTACTAGTGGTGAAAGTGGTATATAAATATTTGTCATATTCATACTGGTACTAATAACCATTTAAACACATTGGCTGATATACAGAGCAAAGGGACACTGATGCAGCAAGAGAGTTGCCTAACAGAACTTCGTGACTAACTGCACCAGTACAGCAAAGAAGCAGCAATTTTTGATATCCTCCTTTTACCCAGGAAATCCTCTGTGCCACCCATACATATGTCCCCAAGGGCTACACAACCATTAGAAACATATTTACTACTACTACTACAACAAATATTTATACACTACTTTTCAACAAAAGTTCCATCCCAAAGTGGTTTACAAAGAGACATAAAAACAAATATATAAATAAATAGAAATGGCTCCCTGTCCCCATAGGGCTCACAGTCTAAAAATCTATTTAAGCACAGAGAGGGCATCAAAAATTGCCTCTTCCTCACTGCACCGGTGAAGTTAGTAGGAAAGTTCTGTTAGGCTGCTCTCTCACTGCACTTTTGCATCCTTGCTTCATAGGTCGGTGGCCATTGAAAATCTCCTGCCCAATTAATCAAGGGCATCTTTTTTCATTGATAACAATGGGTGGGATGCAGACTAAGTTAGTCAGGACTAAACAAATAATAATAATAATAATAATAATAACAACAACAACAAGAAGAAGAAGAAGAAGAAGAAGAAGGTAGCAGGGATGATACACTGGAACATCTGAAAAAAATACAAGCTACCTGTAGCCAAACATTGGTGGGACCATAAAATTGAAAAGGTTGTAGAAAATGAAGATGCAAAAATATTATGGGACTTCCAACTACAAACAGACAAACATCTGCCACACAATACACCAGATATAACTGTAGTCGAGAAGAAAGAAAAACAAGTCAAAATAATCGACATAGCAATACCAGGGGATAGCAGAATAGAAGAAAAAGAAATAGAAAAAAATCACAAAATACAAGATTTACAAATTGAAATTGAAAGGCTGTGGCAGAAAAAGACCAAAATAATCCCAGTGGTAATTGGCACCCTAGGTGCAATTCCAAAACAACTTGAAGAGTACCTCAACACCACAGGAGCCACAGAAATCACCATCAGCCAATTACAAAAAGCAACTTTACTGGGAACAGCCTATATTTTGATACGATATCTATAATAACCAATAGTATTGATGAGAAAATTCAGCCATCCCAGGTCCTTGGGAAGGACTCGATGTCTAGATAAAACAAAGTCAATAACACCTCTCTGACTGTGTAAACAAGAAATAATAAAAGAAGCAAGTTACATTCCAGTTTGATTTATTTTGTTTTTCTTGTGTTTGTTTTTGTGAACCGCCTAGAGCCTTTGGAGTCAGGCAGTATATAAATAAAATAAATCAAATAAAAATAAATAAATAATAACTAACAAGTCTCATTAATTTTAGTAGGACTCCGTTATGACTAACTTATTCTGGATCCTGACCATTGTGCATTATTGATTAATCTAACCAATAATACTTAGCATTTGTAAAGAGCTTTTTCACGTTCAAAATACTCTGAGTATCCAAAGCATGAACTATCTTGCTGTATTCATTGCAGTTCTGCAAGATACATATTATTATCACCATATCACAGTTGGAGTGGCCTCATATCCATATGGAGTGGCCTCAAAGTGAGCTCATAGTAGAGAGGGCTATTCCCAAGTAAATATGCACAGGATTGCAGTCTTAATTACTTTGGCCAAAATGCTATCTTCCCTGAGCTTTCATGATAGGACCGGCTAGATTTCAAAATACATGTACATTAACTAGCTGCATTTGCTTACTTTACATCTTAGTTACCTTTGCCTCTTCCTTCCCTCAGTTATCTCTCCCACTATCTACATTTAGACTGTAGTGCCTTAGGTCAAGGACCTTCCTCTCCCTTCCACCACCCCTGCTTTTTAAAATTTTGCTTCTGTTATTCTGTAAAGTGCCATGTATATTGGTGGCACACTAAAAAATAAATATATAATCAGGTCAGTTTATAGTTTTGCTCACTGATTGCAGTGCCTGAGTGTGCTTTTAATGAATACCTGGAATTAGTCACCTTATTTTTCCTGACCTCTTAAGAGGCTCTCTGGCTGTTTTTACGACTAATATTCATCTTAGAACTGCTGCCACTTGAAGCAGATTTCATTATGAAACAAAGGCACAGAAAGATCTTTCAAAGTGGAGATGTACAGCTACCAGAGGCGTATCTACGGAAAATAACACCTAGGGCAAGCACTGAAATTGCGCCCCTGTCCAAACATCTGATAGCCATCTTTCAGATAACTTTACCATAATATCAGCTCAAAAATACAAGTCAAGCTCATTAATCTTTTAATTAACAAATTATGGCACTACATAAAAATTATAACTGCACTTTCCTTGCTTTCACTGATGCAAATTGGTCTATGATGTGATCTGGCAAACTAGTGCTTCTCACTCATGATAATCAAGGGTTGGTATGAGGCAAACATAACAAAGACTGTTAGACACTTTTGCAATTCAAAGTGCTCTGTTAATGATTTTTGTAGATGCATATGTTCATTAGACATTCACAGTGTACTTCAGGCCAAATATCATGAAATAATCCCTTTATTTTCCCACAGAGATATTGAATCTATAGGAATCCCTGGGCCCACTAGAAATAATTATATCATCAATATTCAATAAGGCTGTCAACTTACTTAAGAAAGTTAGTTGATTAATTGTCTGCTTTTAACCATTCAATAAATTCTATTTAATTACACACATATTATGAAATGTTCAGTATAGGTGCACTTTGATACTGAAGGACATGGAAGATAGTTTACACTTTAATAAACAAAGCCACCTTGGATGGCTAGACAGAAGAGACATGATTAATATTTTCTTTTCCTATGACTGTAATAAAAGATAATAAAATAAACAAGTGTGCACTTAATTCTGTCTCGCTTATTAAAATTTGCCTTGTCTGAATAAAACTGGCCCATCTCTGATTAAAACTAGCTAGAGCTTTAGTTGATTAATATGATTAAACTGATTAAAAGGTAGTAACCTTACAATTTAGCAGGATTTTTAGCAATCTTTTTTTCTTTTAATTTAGCAGCCATCTTAAAAACAGAAGGGGCTATGAGGGAAAGGAAGGTCAGACCACATAGATTTTCTCCAGGCTGATCTGTCTTCAACTTGGCCTTTAAGGTCTCTCAGTGGTGCAGTGGACAACAATTTACTATGGGCAAAAATGAAGGGCTCTCAACATTTCTCTCCACCCTAAAAGCACAGCAGAATTGTCACCAAAGATATGCATTGCAAGAGTTGTGTGGGAAACACAGTGCTGACAAACCACACAATATATTTATAATGTGGATATGGAGAACTAGAATATTATAATGGTGTGAGCGGAGAACTTCAAATTTCATTTCAGCCAGGAACTCAACAATTATTTTTAAACAATTATTTTAATTATTTTATAATAATTTTACTATTATTTTAAAAGTCTTGAAATGTCTTCCACAAAACATCTGCCTAAAAATCAGAAGATCATTTAACAGTGACTGTCTTTTAAGGGCAAATCAATTATTATTGTACCTAATAAATGCACTCAATTGTAATAATGATGACCTAAGTGCAGAGTTAACATTTTCAATGACAACCATTTTTAAAAAGTGTTTTCTTAATCATAGTGACCAAAAGATTTCCAAAATACATATTTCAATTTCTCCCCATGAAATAAATTATTATTAAATAATATCATTAAGAATATTTTTATATAGCACTTTTCAACAAAAAAAAGTGGGAATTGTAAAGCACCTACGTTAATGGGAATCATGCAGTGTGACATTAATCACATTAAATATAATCACTGTGCCATAGGGAGCAATGCGCCCCCGTCCCAGTTTCCTCCTCCCACACCAAGGGTCTTCCTTCCCTCAGCGGCGGGGAACTCGGGATGCCTACCTGTATAAAAAGCAGTGTGCTGGAAGTAGTGGCCCGAAACCCTCCCTCCCTCCCTCCCTCCCTTTCTTTCCCCTCTCTCCCCGCCTTTCCCTACCTGTTTGACGTGCCGAACAGAGGGGCAAAAAGGGCAGGGATGCAAACAGGGGAGGGTGCAAAGCTGATTCAGCATTTTCAGGGACTTCGAAGGGGATGTATGTATGTATTGGTTTATTTCGGCCCAAGGCCAGCATAGCGAAGGGGATGGAAACGCCATGCGTGGATTATAACTCAGGGCATGCACCTCCTCGGAGTCACGGCGACGGCTGGGAATCCCCCGCGTGCGCCTGCCAGCCTGGGGAGCACAGAACTAACCACTAAGGGCTGACAGTGGGTGGTCTCCCTGGATGTTTGTGGGAGAGTTAAAAACACAAAAGGTTTTCAGAACCCATGCCAAAGGCCAAAGGCAGTACATATGGACTCTGCAAGTGGTGTGTCTGGAGCCTCCAGCTCTTATTAGTGGGGGTGGGGGTGGAGGCAGGGGCTCAAAATGGAACCTTTAGGTAGAACTGCACAGAGTCAGTCTTCAAAACCTGTGCAGTGCCGCCCAAGAGCCCTCTGGGTGGGATGCATGCGGTACTTGGAGCCCCTGCAACACTCCCCTTTCTAGGAGGGTGAGTGACCTTTTAAAAACCCACTTTCACTTTGAGAGGACTAAAGGCGACAGGCGAGGTGACAGCAAAGGATGGGAGGCAGACCAGACAGACACTTTGGCTCCAGGTGATGGTTGGTGAAGGTGGCTGGCTGCGCTTGCAGACTTTGAAGGATGCGATTGGCTGGCTGGGAGGGTGGGCAACAAATGCACATGGCCTTACTTAGGTGGCCGGCGAGACCAGCACCTGCAAAAATGATGATTGCTTTTCTGACAGGGTGCTCTGTGTGTAAGATCCTGCTGGTTCTGTGGCTTTTTAGGAGCATCTCCATTTTAAAATATCGCAGTTCAAAATCTGGACCTGTCCTCTGTCCTGTTTGAGACCTTGCTTTCTTATTCAAGCAAATTACGTTCTTATTCAAGTGAATCACTTTCTTCACCACTCTCGGAGCTCTGGGCCCATAACCCTGTTGAGGGGTGTATGGAGAAACATTAAAGTCCTCACACAGCAGAGGATGCTCTGGTGGTAAAGAAACTTAGCCCAAGAGTTTATCTGGAGACAATAGGTTGAGTTAAAAAACACACAAATAAAGATTTATTAAGATACTAAACATTACATACTAATAGAGAGCCATTGAACAATATAACCAAACAGGCACAAGTCTTCAACAACTACTGAATAGTTCTAACTGACTCTTAACTGACTAAGAGAGACCTATTAACAATACTCCACATGCCTCTAGTGGCCAGAAGAGGTCATTGTGGTACTAAGAGCAATGCTTTAGAGCAGGCCTGTTCAACTTTGCCCCCACCCCCAGCTGTTTTTGGACTTCAACTCCCATAATCCCCAGCCATAGTGGCCCACAGCCGCCCCGAGCAGTAGTGTACTGGAGAGGCAGGGTATAAATACTTTCAATAAATAGCCAGGGATTATGGGAGTTGTAGTCCAACATCTGCAGGAGGGCCAAATTTGAGCAGCCCTGTTGTAAAGTCTGTGTGTTGGGACTGGCGGGCGGGGGGAGGTGGAGTCAAAAAGAGAAGAGAGGAGAAGGAGAAAATGGAGTTGTTTCTGGAATAAAGTCTTAGTTAAATCCACATAAGATTGTTTTGCTTTTAGGAGGGAAGCAGTTTTAAAAGCGTCTTAAATGAGCAAATATGCACTGTACACTGATGATACTGGCTGACATCCTGACCTCTGAAGCAACGTGAGGGTGTGTATTTGTGATCTTACAGAGCACAGAGTGTGAGCTGCACCCCAAAGTGTTAAGCTCTTGTCCAACAGCATGCCCATTGAAGAACTGCAGGAGCTGCACTAGGGCTCTTGGTGCATCCCCGCAGAGCTTTGGTAGTCAGGATGTTGGCCACTGTGTGTAATCCAAATATCCCACATGCAGTGAATTTAATGGCTGCAATCCAGATATACACGTGCAAGAGATCAGGGTTTTCTCTGTAGACCTCCCTGGCAACAGTTCGCAGTATGGCTAACCTGGTTGAGCCACAGAACTATAAAGAAAAATAACATAACAGAGCTGTATCAAACAAAATAACAAAAGGAGCAAGAATCAAAGGTGCGGCGTACAAAACATCAGTGTTTTCATACCTTGGGCAAACCACCTTCTTTGGGATTATTTGCCCTCATTTCTGGACAAGAACAGATTATGGATTATTATTATTTTTTAAGTGCATTGAGTATAAAAACACAAATGGCGACTTGTTGGCTCACATGAGAAAGCTAAACTTGGATGCTGCCAGATAAAATTGTTTACCCTATGCTATATCACAAAATTGCCACCTAATGGCACAGCAGGGAAATGACCTGACTAGCAAGCCAGAGGTTGCTGGTTCGAATCCCCGCTGATATGTTTCCCAGACTATGGGAAACGCTTGTATCAGGCAGCAGTGATATAGGAAGATGCTGAAAAACATCTCATACTGCACGGGAGATGGCAATGGTAAACCCCTCCTGTATTCTATCAAAGACAGCCACAGGGCTCTGTGGTCGCCAGGAGTCGACACCCACTCGACAGTACACTTTATTTTTATATCATAAAAATTAGATGTTTTGCACCTGAAGGAAAAAGCCAAACTTACAGACCTCCTCTCTGCTCTGGATGTTATTTTTGAATGAGACAAAGAAATGGAGACAGAATGAAGCAGGAAAATATTGTCAAAGCCCTGCACCAAATATGAGATCACACCAGAATTACAGTGATGTTACAAGAGCATTATAAGCAGATTTGTTAGGGCAAATGTTTTGGGTTTGGGATGCCAGATTTAGTTGTAGTGAGATGGTCTCTATCAAGCTGTCCAGCAGATGGCACCACACTAATATGTCTACCCTGAAAAATGAGGTCGCTTATATGTTAACTGATAGAAACAGTATTAAATAAATAATCGCCAAAAATAAAGGGATCTTTAAATCAGATAAAAATATGAAGAAATTATTCCCTAGGTCAGAAACGTAAAAGACAAAATTAGACAGATTTTTTTAAAAAATGAAACTAATTTCTAGTTGATGTGTCCTTACTTTGAATATATTATAAGGTTATGCAGGGATTACTTGGACTTGAATAGGACTACCCCCAAAATAGCAACCATTGAATTATTCATTCAGATATAGGTGGGTTCACACACACACACACACACACACACACACACACACGACACAAGGACCTGTGCAAAAAGTGTGCAATGCTGTTGAACATCTTGCCATAGAGCAGGAAGCAGAGAGCCTTTGGCCCTGTAAGCCCAGACCATGTAGAGGATTGACTAGAGCAAGCTGTAATGACCAAGAGGGATCATGATTTCAAAGCCCCTACTGGATCCCATGTACTGTCCCACAGGGGCTAAGAAAGAGTGCACAGCTGGCTTCCTGGGAAAGAGAAAGGTGTCAAAACCTGCCACTTTCCCACTGCACCTGTGCAGTTGGGAAGTTCTGTTAGGCTACGTGTGAGGGCTGGCATGTGGAGTCAGTGCCTGTATTCTCCATTTCCCATGGGCGGGGAGGGGGGAAGGCTGGATTGTGTCCAGGACAATTGGAGAACAACTATGTAAACATTTATGAAATGCTGCAATGTAATGATAATGTGGTTACTAAAGGTGACAGAGTGTGTATGTGTGCGCATGCACACATACACACAGTTTTGACTTCAACATTTGAGAAATGTGATCTGTACCAAACAGTAAGGCAATTTGCTGTTAGATATTAAAAGACCTAAGCACATTGATATGCTGCTCAGTACTGTTCTGTTGATTCTGCCATGTTGCCGTTTAGCCTGGAGGCTCAAGCACTGCAAAAAGAAAATTCAGCAGTAATGCTTATTGCTCCTAGTAGGAAAAAGAACCTCAACATCAACACAATAAATAGAGCTACATCGGTGCCTATCATTTTGTTTATTTATTGCAAGATTCACGTTGTAACATTCATTACCGGCTTTCACCAGCCCATGACTGTTGACCTTGGCCTTCCTACCCTCCTTGCGTTCATTACTACAGCTTATTCTGTAATAATGTCAGCCTGCCGGGCAGATCCTGTGGTCCCACTGTGTCGGGAGGCTGCTACACATGGGTTGCACTGACCTATTGTAGTTGCAATTCAGTTGGGGCTGGAAAAGACCTGAATGCTTTAGTTACAATCCCTGGCAGCTCTAGGTAAGATTTGGAAAGATCCCTATCTGATATCCTGGAAAGCTGCTATCAGCCAATGATACGATGAGTTGCGATGTTGGCATGTCTCAGTATAAAGCAGTTTCCTGTGCTCCTATAATCTCTTAGTCTCAACAGCTAATGAAAAAAACCCAACTCAGTATGTGCAGAAAAAAAAGGCTAATAAACAGCCTCTATTAGAGACCCTGGTAAATCGGCTGCAACAGCCAATTATGACTGTGCTCCCTGACAATGTCCCCACGTTAGCTGCACACTGAACATGAGATAATGAACATGAGATAATGACTAGAATGCCATGATAACTGCACCCTCTTCTCTGAGGCCGCTAGGAACAAGGTTCTACTTCTGCCCCGCCTATCTGGGGAGGCAGCTCTGGTGCTTGAAGCTAAGCATTACATTGCCTCTCTGTCAGTTCCCACCTCGTGTGTTGGTTGTATTGATGAGCAGGGGAGCATGTGAGGCTGGTCCCTTAGGACAACGTGGTTCAGGGGGCACTGTTTCTAAGGGTCCCAGTTTGGGGACTTTGAATTCCT
The DNA here is from genome assembly GCF_027244095.1 of Hemicordylus capensis. Taxonomy (NCBI): domain Eukaryota; kingdom Metazoa; phylum Chordata; class Lepidosauria; order Squamata; family Cordylidae; genus Hemicordylus; species Hemicordylus capensis. The sequence goes on along the minus strand of NC_069660.1, from coordinate 277,306,347 downwards.
ATTGGTCAGATTCAGGCATGTTTCTGGGGCCTGTCCATAACCTCTGCCACTGTTACTTGGTTTCCTGGCCTGCTTGAGGTTGGGATTGTGGAACACAGGAACATAGGAAGCTGCCATATGCTGAGTCAGACCATTGGTCTATCTAGCTCAGTATTGTCTTCACAGACTGGCAACAGCTTCTCCAAGGTTGCAGGCAGGAATCTCTCTCAGCCCTATCTTGGAGAAGCCAGGGAGGGAACTTGAAACCTTCTGCTCTTCCCAGAGCGGCTCCATCCCCTAAGGGGAATATCTTACAGTGCTCACAGTTCTAGTCTCCCATTCATATGCAACCAGGGCAGACCCTGTTTAGCTAAAGGGACAAGTCATGCTTGCTATCCCAAGACCAGCTTTCCTCTCCTGTAGAGAGACTGTAGGGACAAGGTAGAATTGACACTAATGATCAAGGGGACAGAAAGTGATGTTGTGAGTGGTTAGGTATTGCACTGAGAAAGAGCAAAGCAATGGGGAACAGGAGATTTGAGTTTGAGTTCCATCTCTGCAACCACATGGTGACCCCCACTAAGAAAAGTTCACATTTGGATGTTCTGCCTTCAGAACTAATTTTAGATAATTCAATTCAATTCATTACAGTCAACGGCCAACATTAAATACACATCCCCTTTATTTTAGATATAAAAATTCTTTTTATCAAATCCACACCTCTCACATCTTTACCAGCACAAAGAAACAGAGTGGTTATCTTATTCTCATTAGCTGATGCAACCTGACAGAACTGCACTCTTAATTAAGTTGGTTCAGGATTATTTACACCCTACTTAAAACAAACAAGTGGGAGAAAGTTCCACTGAACTTTCATAGCTGTGCAGATAAAGATTTACAGCACGTTTTATCCATGCATAGGAACCTCTTCTGGAGGAAGAGATCAGCTCAAAGATGGGACAATGTTTGAGAACATATAAAATGATTTCTTAAAAACAGGACAAAATGCAAATTATGCAGTTTTTATCTTTTAGTTGTGTCGAAGAAAGAAATGCATAAACAGAAGTTGCTTTCTACTTTTTGATAATTTCCCATCCAATCAATATGATTTGTTGCTACACAATTTTAATTTGAATGTGCACTGCTTAAGAAGCCAGAAAAAATGACCTCAATTCAGACCAAGAACATCACTTTAATTACATTTCCCCCAATGTTCCAATTAAAATACCAACTGAACAGTTGGTCTGGATAACTTTGGATCAATAACATGCACTCAGAGTGCATTCTGACAGTCATACGTGACTGTTGCACAGCAGTAATAGATAGCAATGGATTTGAGGTTATGATTATGCATGTCAGCTGGTTTACTCTTTATGTTGGGCAGATCATTGGCTAATAGGCCAAGAGGCCAGAGGATGCTCCAGAATGTGGCATTAATAGCTATGCAGTACCCTTAGGGAAAAGCCATTAAGAGATGTGCAAGTTGGCAATTGGTCACCTCCACCTGATAGGAGAGGTTGATGAGAGTGTAAAGTGACTCTCCTTCCTTCCTTCCTTCTCACTCCCAGCCAGGTCTGCTTTTTGGTCAGTGAAAAGAAGCAGCAAGTTTTAAGTTAGGATGAGACACATCAGACTGGACTTTGGAAATGCTGGAATTGAGAAGATGGGGAGGGAAAAGACACAAGAGTACAGGGTTTGCTCTCTGGGAACTGATAAAACCCATTGCTGATTTGTAGGAATGTCCTGCTATTCTGACTCTATCTTAACTTACTTGTTTATTTGTAAATACGCCAACTATTACAAAGACACTATTAACCACCAAAGAGCTCTCATAGGAACATAGGAAGGTGCCATATACTGAGTCAGGCAGCGGCTTCTCCAAGGTTGCAGGCAGGAATCTGTCTCAGCCCTATCTTGGAGATTCTGCCAGGGAGGGAACCTGAAACCTTCTGCTCTTCTCAGAGCGGCTCCATCACCTGAGGGGAATGTCTTACAGAGCTCACACATCTAGTCTCCCATTTATATGCAACCAGGGCAGACCCTGCTTAGCTATGGAGACAACTCATGCTTGCTACCACAAGACCAGCTCTCCTCCAAAGGAAGCCAGAATCCACGTAGTGATGCACACCTGGAGCTTCTCACCACTTGGAGATGTGTGAAGCAGGCATATAGCAATACACTTCTGTGATAAGAACTCAAATGATGAGTAAAACAAATCCCGATATAATCCTATTTTTAAAAAAATGTTGTTAAAATGTAGCCGTTTTTCTAATATAAGCTGTGCATTATACCCCCATCCAAGGAAGGACTAGTCTTAAGGACCAACTTCCACCATCCCATGCAGATGCCCTTTTAGGCAGTTGGGCATAGACTGGGGCTGCTTGATTTGTGAACCCATGATCTTGTGATTGAGCATTGTGCTGGGTGGGTGGGTGGATATAACTATTTCAAAACAAACAAATATTAGGGGCCAAACAACTGTTTTCCAACATTCTAAAACAAGGTTGTGTGCATTCTGTGTCTACTTTTTAAAAATAAAAACTCTGCAAAAGAAAACTCAGATTTTGCAACCTATATGCATTTTTTTCTCTTTATTCTCCCTCTGCTAGTCATGGAACTGAAGTCCCACCCAATAAAAACTAGAACTCTCATTTACCACCCCATATAGATTCTAAGTTTTCAGCAAGCATCATCCAGAAATTTCCACACCAGCTGCAAGGAATAGAAACTTGTTTTAAACACACACACACACTTCTCAGGTTGGTGAAAGCTTGAATCCATGACCAAATTCTGCATTTGTGCAGTGCAGTCCCAGAATCACAGGACATGCACAACCCTGGATATAGCAAAGCAAAGAAATGCAAGAGATAGCACAATAATTTCAACTATAAAAATAAGTGCATTATTCTGTAATTTGGGAGCGAAAATATAATAGGCTTGTATGATTGGCTCTGTGGTCACCAGGAATCGACACTAACTCGATGGCACAACTTTACCTTTATTATTGTTTGAGGTATGTCAATAATAGCTAGCTTAACCCACAAAGAGCACCTATGCTAGTACTTGATTGCTCCCCTCACCCCCTGCCACAGCCCCCCTCACCTCAGAGATCTCTCCACCCTCACCTGAGCCGCACTCCTCCTCCTCCTGCTCCATCCCATTACTTCCATCCCCCTCATCCCTCTTGGTTGCGGTTGCAGCATTGCTGGCACCTATTGGCCAAGCTGCAGCCCCCTATTCCCAGAGACCTCCCCACCCACACCCGAGCCCCGCTCCTGCTCTTCCCCACAGGAGCAGCAGCAGCAGCAGTGGTTGACTGGGCCCTTCCTTGCTGCCGACTCCACCATGGCCTCTCATTCCACTCAGACCGCTGACAGGCCCAGGCCCAGGGCCGTCCCTTGCCTGCCTGCCTCCCTCCACCAATGGCCTCCATAGCCCCAAACAGCAGCAGTGGTTGACTGGGACCTTCCTTACTGCCAATATGCACCACCATGGCCTCTTGTTCCCATCAAGCCGCTGACAGGCTCGGGCTCAGGCCCGTCCCTCGCCCTTCCTTCTTTTTCTCTTCCCCTCCCTTCTTTTTCTCTCTTTCTCTCTCCTCCACTCACTCTTCCCTTTTGTTTTGCTTCCCCTCCCTTCTTCCCCCCCTTCTCTCTCTCTCTCTCCCTTCCTGAGTTAACAGATCTTGTTCATCTTGTTTCCTCATCTAATTTACAACAGCAGCCTTCTTCTCCTGAAGGGGCTCTTTCCTCCCTCACGACCCCTCTCTTCGCAGACTCCTGCCCACGATCCTTTTGTATATTAGATTCCTCTCCTCTATAATCAAGAACTTCCAATCAGTAACAGTTGCATTCCAACTGACCTTAACCATCACAGTGGGGATATGGAATCCCCACTGCCCAATCACCATGGTGCTTCTGCTCTCACAGGCTCCTCTCCCCATCTGCATATGGAATCTCCACTGCCCAATCACCATGGTGTTTCTGCTCGCAAACTCTCACGAGAGCTGCCATGCGCGAGATTAGCCAAGGGTACACCTTAGAGAAATCTATCTATCTATCTATCTATCTATCTATCTATCTATCTATCTATCCACCCCCTGGACATTCATCAGGCACTTATTGTCTTCTTGCTATTCTTATTCTATTTTGAAGGGCTTGAAAATGTTGTTTCTCTTGGAAAATGTTTGAGTAAAACAGATGTTGCACTAATTATTAGATACTAGTGTTTTCTAGCCCGTTGTAATAACGGGCGCTAGTAGGGGAGAGTTTTGCTGCCTCCCGCTGCCGTCTCTGCCTTCCCCGTAGCCCCTGCCCCCGCCCTCGCCCTCTCCCAGCCGGCCCCGCCGCCTCGCCGGGTCCCCGCCGCCGTTTTCCCTGGCCTTCCACTGCTGGGCCCGCCGCCTTCTCCGGGTGAGTCCACGGCTCTGGCTGGGCCCGCCGCCGCCTTCTCCGCTCGCCTGGCCTTCCCCCGCCGCCTCTTCCGCTTGCCGTCCACCGCCTCCTGCAGGCTTCGCTTCTTCGGGGCGGCCACTCGCCTCGCCGGGCCGCCGTCTTCCCTGGCTTTCCCCTGCCGGGCCCGCCGCCTTCTCCGGGTGAGTCGGCGGCTCCGGCCGGGCCCGCCGCCGCCGCCTCCTCCGCTTGCCTGGCTTTCCCCCGCGGCCTCCTCCACTCGCCGTCCACCGCCGCCTGCAGGCTTCGTTTTTTCGGGGCGGCCGCTTCTGGCCGCCCAAGATGGCCACCGGGTGCCGGTGGTCGTGTCTCCCTTGCCCTGTTCTGCGCCTGCACTTCGCGCAGGCGCAGAACAGGGCAGGGAGGCACAGACACACGCTTGGTGTCCGTCCACGGACGGACACCAAGCGTTTTATTAGAGAGGATTGTTGAAATCTTTCACACATAAACTAATCTCTCTTTCTCTCTACTTTGTGTGCGTGTGCCTGAGTTGCTGGCAATTTTCTGGTCTGCTTTTAAAAAACACACCCACCCTCCTCTCATCCAATTCTTGGATGGCATTTACTGATATTTGAATTCCCTTGCTTCATTGACTAGTCTGCTGACTAAAGTACTCAATGGTAATTAGAATTTCACTTACGGAAACATGCACTCTTCCGTTGCTTTCCTGTTCCTGTTGCCTCTCTTTCTGTCCTGCAGCCTCTGCCATGGCCACTGCCTTTGTTCTTTCTCCCCTCCCCTCCCCTCCACCCACCTGTGTGGAAGGAGTCATCTTGGTGGCCCCACTACAAAAAATAGCAAAGATTACTGGTCTATACTTTTTTTTTTTTTTTAGATTGTGAGCACTTTGGGGACAGGGATCCATTTTTATTTATGTTTTATTTCTCTATGTAAACTGCTTTGAGAACTTTTGTTGGAAAGTGGTGTATAAATATTTGTCATCATCCTATACTGACTGGCAGCAGTTCTCTGAAGTTTCAAGAAGGAGTCTTTCCTAGCCCTACCAGGAGATGCCAGGAATTGCAACTGGGAGCTTCTGCATACAAATCAGATGCTGATCTATGGCCCTAACCCCACAGATAGCTTTACATCTGGGTACAAAAGGACTCTCTAAAGTTGGGAGGGTTCTATTGTCAGAGTCACCTTTTCCACTCCCTTCCTCACATGGGCTATTTCCTCCTCTCTTCCTTTCTCTCTACATCCTTTTAGTTCTTTCCCTGCTCAAATGGAAAATCCTTATGCTTATTTGTAGTTGATTCTGTCCCACAATACATGGACTCAATTAGAGAAAATGCAATATGCCTTCAGTTTCAATGGGAGAAAGGGGGAAAGTGACAGAAGCGCAGGAACGTTTCTGATTGCCCTTTCTATAATAAACTGGGTTGTTCATGCAGTGTCATTCTCTGCTATTAGACAACAGGATTGATGACACTCATCAACATTGTACTGTCATTGGAGTCACAATAGAACACACACACACACACACCATTAGAGTAGGCACTCATTACTTCACATCACTTGGGTGTTCAAGGAAATGTTAACAAGGAGCACAGGTGATTTACATTTGTGTATCCAGCAGTGTATCCAACTTTGCTGCCCTAGGCAAGTTTTGATTACTTTGATTAAAACAAGACTACAGCACTCAAAGGAGCAATTAATGAGCAAAATGGAAATAAAATATTTAAATACTATAAACTGCACAATGGAGAACTGTTTATGGAACTGCCTCGGGGATGATTGGTCAACACCCCCAGTTTGGGTGAATGTGGGGAATTTAGCTCAAAAGGGGAGGCAGTTCCGAGCAGTTTTAATTTGAGCCAGCATATGAACTCAAGAAAATCAGCTTGAGAGAGAGAGGTTTTAATTAACAAAAAAGAGTTTCTTGAAAGAAAAATAATAAAAGCAATAAACTAAGTTATTAGTTGGTCCTAACGTAAAAGCAATACAAATAAGACGGTATAAGGGTGATGAGATATGCATTTCCACACTTCAAAGCTTTTTTCAATGACCTTTAATGTGCAATGGAAAGTTAAAAGTTTAAAACATTCAAAAATTTAAAAACATTCAAATCTTTAAAAACTTTAAAACTAAACCACAGATGTAGCAAAATAGCAAATGTTTCGATGTAAGACATCAGCCTCAGTGCTATACAAAGGCTGAGGTCTTGTTCTTAATACAACTCCACACCATGGCGCTTTCCAGACTAGACCCTACAACGGGGTCAGGACGTATCCCGGAAGTGTGCTTCCGCACTTTTTGTGTCATGACACCGCAGTCCATACGTGGACAGCAGGGTACTGTTCACATTTCCAAAGCCTTGTTTCAAATTCAATCGCTGCAATATAGAGCTAGGATGTCGTATATCCAGCGTGAAAAAGTTGCTGTTTTTTTGGGTTGTTAGTTGCTGCGAGACTGCTCCCCCTGCTGTTTATGTTTCAAATGCGACGTGCCTGATTGGAAGCATTTTGCTGCTGATGAGCCGCTAGCCTGGAAAGCACCCATGATTCAGCTAAATAACTGAAAGCAATCAACCAAACCTGTGCAGCAACCCATATCACCAGTATCTGCTGGTTAAAACTCATAAGATGGATGGGAATAAGATGGGAAATGTTCAGGCATCTTCACTCGAAGTTAGACCAATTATATATGGGTGTGATAGTCCAGCTGATCATCCAAGCTGGTTAATTGTGACAATTTTGTCAACTTTGTTAAAATATGTTCCTTCTCATTTATGTAATACAAAACAGATGTTGGACGCATTACAAAATATGGGGAATAGTGAAAGTGAATTATATATGGAGAGTTTTGATGTGGAAGCATTAAATACAAATGTGGATAATGAGGGAGCAAGGAAAACTTTAATATAGCTATTGCGAGACAGTAAGCAGGAAATTGAGAGTTATGGTTTAAGTGACTTGTTCCTGAGTAGGAAGGTGTTCTGAATGGCCTATTGTATGCAAGGCTGATTGTAATGAAAACTAGGGTATGCAGGTGTGCCAAAAGAGTATCCTGTTCTGGGACTGACTCTCCCAATAATTCTGTCAAAAGTTTCGATGTGCACCTTTTCAAAATTACATCACTGACTCATCCCTATTGTAAGGGAGGCTGATGCTGCACTTGTCCTTATCTGTTTTCCCTTCCTGGCCTAATTGCTTTGTTAGTATCAGGCATTAACTCTCTTGCGAGAGGATGAGGGGAGTTTAGATTTCATTCTAAGGCTGAAATGACCTTGAATACCAGATACCCGCAGTAGCTAGTTCTGGAGTCTGCTTAACTGGGCCCCACTCATTGAAAGAGGGAGTGTGAATCTAATCTCCTTTCCAATTTGTGATGCTTGTAGCCAAATCTGGTGGCGACCAGTCCACTGCCAACTAAGCAATTTATGCCCATGTATAACATAGACTGAGAGCTCACTTTGTGGTGCAGTTCCTGAGCATAACAAAAGTGAAATCTCCAGGCCTGGAGATACAGTTGTAACCAGGGAGATTTCTGGAAGCGGGCAGAATAAACTCAGCTGGTAACAGAACTTCTTCTTCTAGTGGTAGTCTGTGGAAACAAAAACAAAAAAGAGTCTTGCAGCACATTAAAGATTAGCATATTTATTGTGGCATATTTATTTGAAGACCAGAGCTCTCTTCATCACCTAATGACCCTTAGAGACACTTTGCACGTTAGAAATTGTTGAGGGGTGTGAAGAGAAACACTAAAGTCTTCACACAGCAGAGTATGCTCTCATGGTAAAGACATATTTAGCCCAAGAGATTATCTGGGCCAGGTCAGCCAGCAAAAGTCAGAAGCCAGAGAGTTGGGTGTCCACAGCAGCAGGCAAGAATCAAAGTCCAAACAAGCCATTGTCAAGGCTGGGAAGTCAGATTGACTGAAGAACAAGGAACAGTGGCAAATTTAGGCATGGACCACAGGGCGGGTGTCTGTGGCCTCCTGCCTCCTGGAGGACCTCCAAATGAGCCCTGATACTCTTCTGCTATTTCCCCTTCACCGCCACCGCTCACCTGCTCCACTCCACCACTCACCCCATGGCAGCGTCAGTGCATGCGGGCCTCCTCAGGCTTGCAGAAGGGCCTCCTCTGTCTGTGAGCGTGTGCAGTAGGAGTTATGGAGTGTCGCATCCTGCAATGTCACAAAATTTGGTACAAATTGTTAAAGTTGGCCCACTTGTGGCTGAAACATTTATGCATCTGCCATCCTGAATTGAGGTGGATGTCATCATCACAAACTATGCCGTTGAGGTGTCCCTATGTGTCCTTAAAACTTTACCCGATTCAGTTCATATTGGTATTGGTCTAGGCATTGCTAAATTGATAGGGACACACACACACACACACACACACACACACACACACACACACACTCACTCACACTGCTGTATGTTCTCATAAACCTACTGGAAAGTAGGCTAAGAAGATGATTCAGTGTCCCCAAAGAGCTCACAATACAAGACAGTAATTAAAAAACCCACACTTTCTCTTTCATGACTGTCTTGGTACCTTGATTGATTAAGTGCCGGCAAGTCAGTGTCAACTCTTAGTGACCTCATGGATAGATTATCTCCAAGATGATCTGTCTTCAACGGCCTTTAAGGTCTCTCAGTGGTGCATTCATTGTTGTTGTAATCAAGTCCATCCACCTTGCTGCTGGTCATCTTCTCTTTCCTTCAGCTTTCTCCAGGATTCCGGACTTCCCAAGGGAGTTGAGTTTTCGCATAATGTGTCCGAAGTATGATAGTTTGAGCCTGGTCATTTGTGCCTCGAGTAAAAATTCTGGATTGATTTGTTCTATGATCTATTTGTTTGTTTTCCTGGATGTCTGTGGTATCCTCAAAAGTCTTCTCTAGCACCAAAGTTCAAAAGCTTGGTACCTTAACCCACACATATTTCCCACCTTGAGGATGGGAAGGGCCCTGTCTCCATTCTCCAAAGTAAATTGCCGTTATATACCTTCATATAGGCCGAGGTCTAAGACTAAGAAAGTTCTCAGGGCTATGTCTTTTTCAAAGAAATGAAAATCATCTTTATTGTAAGATTAGGGAACAGATAGCATGAGACCATGTGATCTTTCACACTATTGCTCTAGGAAACGATTCCCCATCTTTGTGAGCCATGGACAGTCTAAGCGCAGGGTACATGGGTAATTCCATCTTTTCTTCCTAATTTAGTTTCAGCCATGACAAAGAATGCATATCAATAGCTCTACATCCTCTGCTGTAAAATTGCACTCTATAGACTAGCTAGATCATTACTTGTAATGCAGTGGTCATACTTACTGGAAGGAAGAGGACGGGAAAGCAATAATAGTTAATGCTTCTGTGCCATAAAATTGGCTGTTCAGTCTTTATGATTTAAGAAACAGATTTCAAGATGAGAATTTCACTGGCATACCTGCAAGAAGGTGTTACTAGGATGCACTATTATTCATCATGATAATTCAGATTCTGTAATGTTGATCATAGCCATTAAATGGTTTGGTTTGTTTGTTGTTGTTTTTAAAAATTGCTTTCTACAATAGTATTTGCTAGTGTATCTTTCATAAACATGTTTGCAAGGCATTCTTTAAAAAAAATAAAATAAAGAATTAATTGCCTATTAAATCTAAATTTAATTTAATTAATTTTAATTTTAATTGCCTATTAATTTTTTTAAATAAGCAATTGACAGCAGCAATAAATGCAGTGGTAGATTTATTCCAAAGGCAATAAGCCCAAAGCAATTCAGTTTGCACTCAGTGCTTCATCAAGAGAAATTTGAATCTGATGGAAAACAATCTTAACCAGATTAGTAGCAATCACTCCAATGGTGGCCATTTTGGCATTTTGCTGGGTTGAAACGCTATATAGTCATTGGGCAGCCAATGAAGGGGGTGAGAATTCCTGTCCTTACCTTCCAGTGCTTGGAGAAGAGGTAGGATGGGGCTACCACAGCCCCGCAATGGCAGAGTGCTAGAGGCAGGGGGTGCCACAGCCAGGACTGTGTAAGTGTACAGTTGGTGGCTGGATTGATGACCACTTGGGTCGTCCAGGCTGGTGACATCAGCAGGAGTGACTATCCAATCAGCTACGATGTGCTTGTATGGTGCTGGCTGTGATAGGCCAGGAATTTCCTACCTTGATCACCACATATCACTGGTCCATGTTTTCACCCAATTTGCCTCACTGGTTGCTGCTGATAAACTCTCAATATCTCTGCACTGAGATTACCTGCAGAGATCCCCAGAGATTACCAGCAGTCCATATTGTTCTGCTCCCAAGACACAGATGTCCAAACTCCAGATAAGGAAGAATACAATGTTCCTAACAACCTCCACCATCAACAGTAAAACCCTTGTAATGCCTTCACCCTTCAATTCTTGTGCCATAACAGGTGTGTAAATTACATTGTGTGGGAAAGTTGATTTAAGCCACATGTTTTGTTTGTAGGGAAACTTATTTCATATTGGAATAACAACAAAAAAGCGCTGATGCTGAGGGCAAAGTTGCAACTTGATATTACTACCACAAAGGCCATGAGGCCGTTAATAAGAGCCACCTATCATACCTGCACTCACTAGACAATGGATCAATCAGTCACAGCAATTTGCAGATGAAGGCTCTTGGGAGAAGATTCCTCCAATGTATAGTTTGCTTGACTCAAGGAAAGCAAATACCATGAACAGATAATTCAAAAAAATGAATACATTTTTATTTTATAGAGTCGCATACAGATCGCTTTTCTAGATGAGATTGCTCATCTACACCATTATAACCAAGGTGAAACTAAGGTTTTAAATTAAACGTCTTCTCCTTTTTGAAAATACAAACCCAGGCTCCAGTGATCTGGGGTGGAGGATGTTAACATCAGTCCTTTGTTACCTGGTTACGTTTAGACAATAGATCAGCACTTGATTCTCAGGGTTGGGGAACCTATTATTTATTTATTTGTCATATTTATAAACTGCCTAACATGGGAACCTCTAGGCTAAATGGTTGAATGTATAACCATTTTAATGGTTAAATATAGAACCATTTAAAACACAGCAAAAATAAAACAGTGAAAATTACAACTTAGTTAAAATTTAATTAAATAGAACAAAACGCAATTAAAACAGTTTAAAATGATTTAGCAGAAAATCAGAGAAAACAGGCATGTCTTAAGGATTTCTTTAACCTGGCTGTTAAGAATGTCTTTAAGTTCTCCAGAGATGAAGACACTCTGATATTGGCAGGAAGTACATTTCAGAGACCAGGGTAAGCTACAGAAAAGGCCTGGTCCCATGTTGCCACCGGACGAGCCAGTGGCAACTGTAACCAGACCTTTCCACATGATCTCAGTGGGTGGCGGCATTCATGACAGAGAAGGTGCTCTCTTAAGTACCTTCGGCCCAAGCTGTTAAGGGCTTTATAGGTAATAACCAGCACTTTGTACTTCAAAAACATATCGGCAGCCAGTACAATTATTTTAAGATTGGTATTATATGGGTTGTCTCGGAGACCAGTCTGGCTGCTGCAATCTGCACCAACTGCAGTTGCTGGACTATGTACAAATGAAGCCCCATGTAGAGCACATTGCAGAAGTCAAACCTGGAAGTTACTAACATATGTACCACTGTTTTAAGGTTGTGCATAGCTAGAAATGGGCATAGCAGATGTATCAGCCGAAGCTGATAGAAAGCACTCCTGGCCACTACCTCAACCTGAGAAACCCAGGAGAGCTTGGGGTCCAGGAGTATTCTCAAGCTATATGCTTGTTCTTTCTGGGGGAATGTAACCCCTTCCAGAACAGGCTGCTCTAAACCATCTCCCAAGTCCTGACTCCTCACAATCAGTTTCTCTGCCTTATTTGGATTCAATGTTAGCGGTAATGGATCCAGCCATCACAGCTGGTAATAATGTGGGTCCTATAGGGTCCCTTGACTACCAGAGGACCTCATCTGGACCTGATCTCAGTGCTGTAGCATATACCTAAAGAGGCCTTTTGGATCATGAGCAACCAATCAGGAAAAAATGGCATACATTGTGCCTTCAATGTGTATAATGCAAGGTAGCATATTTTAGTTTGAATCTACATTTTCTAGATGAAGGCTAGGGATGTGGGAAACGTTTCAACTTCAAAGCATTTTGACTCAAAACAGTCAGTTTTGTGTGTCTCAAGATTGAAACAAAACACCCTTTAAATAAAGGGCCTATTTTGAGCTCAGACTAAAACAACACCATTTCAATTCAAAATGTTTTGACATTTCGAGCACCATTTTGAAGGCCTGTTTTTCCCTTACTGATTGGTTTTCTCTCACTGGCTTCCAACTGGCTTGCAATTTCCTTGCTTCTTAGTTGGCTTGTTATCATTCAAATCAAGTCAGACCATTGGTCCATCTAACTCAGTATTATCTACAGTACACAGAGTCAGACTTCTTTCAGGTTACAGGCAGAAGTCTCACTTTCACCCCTATATCCTATCGGAGTTTGGGGAAAAGATTAAAATTTTGTTTAAAATTGCCTGTTTGCCCATTTCATTTGTGGGTTGAGTGGTAGGTAGTACCCATCATACTCAACCACCCAACCCACTTTGGTGTCCCTAGGAGCTATCCATGGGGAACAATGGGGTGTTTTGAGTTTCCCCATTGTTCCCTATGGCCGAAACACTCAAAACATTTTATTTTATTTATTTTATTTATTTATTTTTGCATTTTTATACTGCCTTTCATTAAAATATAGCCCCAAGGCGGTTAGTTCCATCAAACTAAGGTTTGTTCCATCAAAACAACTGGGTCGACTGCTGTTTTGATGAAACATTTTGGCCATCTGTGTTTTGTTTCGAGCTCAAAACAAAATGCAAAATCCATTTCGTGCACATTCCTAATGGAGGCTTTGCAAGTTTGGCACATGGAATGCTACCAGCTTTGATAGCATAGGGTTATCAGCAAACAAGGTTTTAAAAAATTGCAAATAATTTGCACAATAAGTGCTATATAAATGATTATTACTAAAGCTAAATATGATAAAATAATAATTTTTGTTTTAATAACCTTAACAGGTTACATAGTTGACTGAAAGTAGACTACTGCTTTGAGTTAACCATGTGTCCTGTTAAGGATTGTTCATTTAAATAAATATGTCCTGAAATAATTCTGCACTTTTCCTTTTCCTTTCTGAAGCCCAAACTGAAAAACTGCCCTACTGTTATAGTTGCATATTGGTCCTGGGGCCTCAATGCATCTCCTTTGCTAGCACAAACCCTGAAGACCAGTACATCACAGTAATCACAAAACTGTTCAACTTTGATACATAGAGAAAGGTGGAGGCCCCCACAGTATCATGCTCAGCAGTACTGCGAAATGTTTACTGAACGCCCTGGATTCTCTGGAAAGAAAGAACTGTGTCTCTGTGTTCTTGCCTAACCTCTCAAAGTTTGTTGTATCGTGAAGTTACAAGCACCATCGTGACTCTTGTTGCTGGGATACCAGCAATGTGTGATAAGCTGTTTTTATGGCTGAAGGATCCCTAGCTCTGAAACTTTTGCTTTATGAGTAAAATTCAAACCAAATTATTTATTCCTTATTTCAGAGTGCCTTAATTGTGCATATTTATGACCACCTTCCTTTGGTTAGACTATGAGGGCATTCACATGAGGAGCCCTATCTGGGTAAGCCTGCTTGTGTTGAGCAATGGAATCAGTCCCGATCCTGGCACTGCCCCGCTGGGTAACCTGAGTTTTTAACCTGAGATTTTACTGAGGTAGAAGGGCATGAGCATAGCCTTCTACCCCCAGTACCCAGTTGTGTGGCTGCTTGGGCTGCCTGCATTCCAAGCAGCCAAGAAACTAGGTGGCTAGAGTGCCCAGCAGCAGGGAAATCCCCCAGTGCACTGTGCTCCTTGCACAGTGCATTGTGGGATTTCTGGAGGCCGGGATACATTTCCCCAGCCTCCAGATGGCCATACAGCTCCCGGCAGTGCCACTCATGTGGGTGTGCAAGCCACACAGCCAAAGGAAAGAACAGTATCGTCTGTGGGGAAGGTAGGTGCAATCCTGCCTTCCTCCCCTAGCCCTCCCTGCCCTGCTTACAGGATTGTGTGAACGACCTTTATAGCTTTAGTAAACTCCTCTTAATGGGGTACTGATGTTTTAAAGTATTTTATGCATGGCCATAAAGGGACTTTGCTCTCTCTGAGCACACACATAGGAAACATACTAGGAGCTAGAGCCATTTTGTGATACCTTTTTACACTGCAATGGAACCTTAGGAGACACAGGGTCTTGAGGGAAAGACTGCAGCAGCAGAGCAGCTTAGCCACCTTCAACCTGTCTCCTTTGGCTCTGTCTCCTTCCTGGACATTCATACTAAGAGCCTATTGGTAATCCTAGGGCTTATTTGACTTCCATCTCTTTCCTCCTCCTCTGCCTTCCCTTTAAATCCTCCTTATCAGTATTTAAAGATCTTGCTAGAGGGTGAGCCCCCTCCTAATTGTGCGAAGAGGCACCTTTTAAAGTGGAGATTCTCTTATATTTTATAGGGGGAGAGCAACTGACCCTATCCAACCCCAGCACGGCATCCCTGCAGTGGCTGCTGTAGGTGTCTACCTTATGTTTCTTTTTAGATTGTGAGCCCTTTGGGGACAGGAAACATCTTACTTACTTATAGACAAATTCACAGAGGGCAAATCTGTCAGTGACTACTAGTCTGGTGGCTATAGGCCACCTCCAGCCTCAGAGGAAAGATGCCTCTAAATAGCAGTTACAGGGGAGTAACAGTAGGAGAGAGGGCATGCCCTCAACTCCTGCCTGTGGGCCACTGTGTGAAAAAGGATGCTGGACTGCATGGGCCTTGGGTCTGATCCGGCAGGGCTGTTCTTATTTACCTTATTTTTCCTATGTGCACCGCTTTGAGAACTTCTGTGGAAAAGCTGCATATAAGTAGTAGTAGTAGTAGTAGTAGTAGTCTTGCACAAGCTTGCCCTCCTCTGAAAACAACCACAATGATACCTGAGCGATTTTGTTTCCACCCCTCCATCCTGAGCCTGCTCTGTAGCTCTAGCTTGGACCTCACTCCTGCCATGGCCAACCTGACATTCTCCTCCCCAACCATACTCTCTGAGCACATGGATGAGGCTGTACCTGCTCATCCAGTAGCTTCAGAGTATTTAACTCCTTACAGACGGATAAGAGAACTTTAAATTTTTGGAAGGATCATTTGACCTCAGTAGTCAAAATCTAGAAGACCTTTTAGGGAATGTGTGTATGCATTGTAATTTTATTTAAGTGAAGCTTGCAAATTCTCAGTTAATAGTTTATTTCCTATTCAGTCCACAAAAAGTGGTAATCTTTACAATGCTGCAAAATATTGGCAAGAACTGTAAATAAGAAAAATGGGGGGGGGGAGAGAAAGCATATTGAAGCAAGATCAAATTGTTCATAAAGTTTATTTAGTACACAAGGAAAGCCTTATAGGCATCCATATGGCCAATATTAAGAGAATCACCAAGAAAGCTTGCAGTAGAAAAGGATTTTTATATAGTATGGTTCAGATTAGCTTGCCATTGTCACACAAGTAGGTTTCCTCCAGAATTTCAATGGGATTTGAAAGAACGATTCCACAGTTCCTCTACAAGGGATGGCCTTGGGCTGGTATGAACAATACACAGCCGACATTTGTGCTAAGTGAGGGGTCATGCCCAGCAGTGTTCCCTCTAACAGGGATTCCGAGATGTGTGTTGACTACAACTCCCATAATCCCCAAGCAAAAAGCCATTGCAGCTGTGGAATCTGGAAACTGTTGTCAACAACATCTGGGCATCCCTGTTAGAGGGAACACTGATGCCAAGAATGCACCTTGCTGTGGTATTGGTGTTGGGCATCCGGATGCACTCTGAGCACATCCCTTTATTGCGCTGGAGGGCTGTTTATCTGAATAGCCCCTCTATATGCACTTCAAATACCTGTTTGGACATGCTGAAAATGTGGGATGCTCCTCATGGACATCGTGGCGGGTGCATTCTCGGCACAACCCCTTACTTATCACATTTACTGGCTGTGTATTGTCTATACTGTCCCCTTTAAGAATTCACTTTCAAAGAATTCTTGAAAGTGAACCATCACCGGTTCATCTGGTGGTGACGTGGGATCAGGCCTTCTCAGCTGTCGCCCCTAGGTTATGGAACATGCTCCCCATGGATATGAGAGGATTGTCTTCCTTGGAGGCCTTCGGGAGAGCCTTAAAGACCCATCATTTTAGCCTGGCTTTTCATGATATTTAGTTTTAATTCTAATTTTAATCTGCTTTTAATTGGTTTTTGATTGTAATTGTTATGTATTTTTTAAATTTATTTTATTGTAAATCACCCTGAGCCACTTTAGGAAGAATAAATAATTAAAAAATAAAATTAAGAAAAACAAATAGGTGTGGTTTTATTGTATTCACTGCATTACATTTTTATCCTGCCCTTCTTCCGAGGAACTCTAGGTGTCATTTTATCTTCACAACAACCCTGTCAGGTAGTTTGCTGGTGGGGTCGGCAGTCAGTAGCCTAAGGTTACCCAGTGAATGTCATGGCTGAATGGGGATTTGAACCTGAGCCTTCCAAGTCCTAGCCTAACAGTAATTCTTGCACCATGCTGCACCATTGCCCGATCCTGAAGCTAGACCTCACAGGGATGGCAAGCCGTAAGCATCCAGGTGCTTACCAGACTATGGGAAACACCTATATGGGGCAGCAGCGATATAGGAAGATACTGAAAGGCATATTCTCATACTATGGCAATGGGAAACCCCTCCTGTATTCTACCAAAGACAACTACAGGGCTCTGTGGACGCCAGGAGTTGACACTGACTCGATGGCACACTTTACCTTTAGTCTCTCTAGGTGAGTTGTTGAACCAACAAAGGCCCATTCTGAACTGAGAGTCTTTATAGCCTGGATAAGCCATGCCCTTTCCTGCCCTGCCTGAAATGCCTTGTTCCCAAGGAGACCCATTGAGGGGCAAACCCAGAGAAGCTAATCATGCACTTCTCCATTGCTGGATCTCTACACGTGCATGTTGTCTCCTCCTTTCCTGGGGACTTGGGGGTGCAGCAGGGGGTTCAAGAGCAGTGGCCCTTGCTCCTGGGGGCCGCTGGATCTGGTGTCTCCTCAGAGGTTTCCACAGAGGCACTTGTTTCTGTGGGTGGCAAAACCTCTGCAGGAGTGGTGGGTTCAGAGGGCAATGTGGCCTCAGCTGGGGTAGCGGGTGGCAGGTGGCAGCATTGGCAGGGCCTCTGTTAGAGTGGTGGGTTCAGGTGGTGGCGGTGGAACCTCTATGTGAATGGCAGGTTCAGGTGGTTCTGACAATGGTGGCATCAGGGACCTGAAAGCTGGAGTGGCTTCATTTAGTGGTGCAGCATCTCCCTCATTTTCAGAACCACTGGCCTCCAGACGAGGGTCAGGGTCAGTCCTGACAACCCTGTTTCACCATGCTGAGAAGAAACTAAGAACATAAGAACAGCCCTGCTGGATCAGGCCAAGGCCCATCTAGTCCAGCATCCTGTTTTGCACAGTGGCCCACCAGATGCCACTGGAAGCCTACAGGCAGGAGCTGAGGGCATGCCCTCTCTCCTGCTGTTACTCCCCTGCAACTGGCACGTGCTACTTTGTAGAAGGATTATCTCACTATTTTGAAGAGTTTGCTTGAGGATTTGTTTGTGCAAAATAATGTCATACTTCTTGATTACCAACAGATACCAAATTTTGAATATACAATCCTGCCACTTAGCTGAATGCTCTACTTTTTGCACCAGAACTACAATGGTTCCAAATTTGGTTCAGAACAGTTAGACAGTCCACAAAGTGGCTTGCACCTCAAAAGCTCACACATCTACCATCTTGGATCAGGGTGGATGACATCATCACAAACTACACCATTGGAGCATCCCTATGTGTCCGTACAGCTGTAGCAAATCTGGTTCAAATCGGTTAAACTGTACACAAGTTAGTGCACTTGTGCCTCCAAAGTGTCTGCCATCTTGAATTGGGTTGGATGACATTGTCACAATCTATGCTACTGAGGTGTCCCTACGTGTCCCCAAAGCTGTAGCAAATGTGGTTCAAATTGGTTAGGTGGTTCAAAAGTTAGTCCACTTGTGACTCAAAAGTTTGTGTCTGCCAACTTGGATCGGGGTGGACGACATCATTACAAAGAATGCTGTTCAGGTGTCCCTATGTGTCCCTACAGCTGTACCCAGTTTGGTTCATATTGACCCATGCGTTGCAAAGATGTGGGGGACACACAGACGGACACACACAGAGAATTCCGGGTGATCTCATATGTCTACTGGAAAGTAGACTAAAACCTAGCTGAACTCGCACAGAGCATCTGTGTGCTAGTGCACTCAGCCTTTGGCCTCCCCTCCGGAGACTTCGCTCGCCCGTTCTTCCCCCACACTCACCCCTTCCTCCCTTCTGCTTGCCCGTTTCTCCCCCCCACACCCACTCGCTGCTCACCCATTCCTCCTCCCTGCTCACCTGGCAGCTGCGCCTATTCCTCCTCCCCACTCGCCTGGCAGCTGCACACATTCCTCCCCCTGCTTGCCATTTGTCCCCCCCATTTGCCACTTGCCTGTTTGTCCCCCCAACCTGCCCCCGCTTGCCCGTTTGTTCCCCCTACCTGCTTGCCACTTGCCCATTCATTTGTCCCACCCGCTCACCGTTCATCCCACCACTTGCTGCTTGCCTGTTAATTCCCCCCCGCTTGCCACTTGCCCATTAGTGCATCCCATGGTCTCTGCTGGTCTCCTTGCCTCTCTGAGCAGGTGCAGAGAGGCTTGAATCGGCCTCAGTGTGGCCCGACCTGTCATTTGGTTGGCAGGCGGGCCCTGAGAGGGAGGCTGTGCCACCCTGTCCGCCGCTTGCTTGGCCGGTCTCCTCATGGTCATGGTTGCAGGGCCGGACTAGGGGCACTGAGAGGGCGGTGGAATGTATGTGGGGAGGGTGCCGAGTTTGGAGCAGAATGGGTAATTAAGGATGGGAGTTGGGGCACGGGGCACCCCATAGGTGGGGTGCACCAGGAATATTTCCTGTTGCCCTGTGGGCCAGTCCAAGCCTGCATGGTTGGATTGCCCGCCCGCCATTTTCTCTCTCCGCCTGGCCAACCACCTCCACTGCTTCCTCTCCCCCCGCACCTGCCCTCCCACCCATTCACCTTTTATTGTGGCCGCCTGCTGCTTTCTCCCCCCTGCTGCCACTTTCTCCCCTTGCCACCGCTTTCTCTCCCCTGCTCACTGCTGCCACTGTTTTCCTCTCCCCCTCCTGGCAGTTCACTCACAAACTCTTGTGAGAGCTGCCATGCATGAGATTAGCCACAGGTATGCCTTAGAGAATTATATATATATAGATTCTACTCCATATATTTAATTTCTTGAACTTTCCTATAAATGTAATCTATGCAAAATGCCTTTGCCCAATCAATGACAGGCCTCACCTGCTAATGTTCTATAAAAATGGCAGATTTGGGGAAATGAAAGCAACTCTCTTCTCTATGGTAAAAACAGGGATGTAGATAAGGAAGAGGGGGGCCCATGTTCATCCCTCTCTCTGGCAGCCCCTCAGAGCAGGAAGGGGTGGAGCTGGGGGTCCCCGGGAGCTGGGCCCCCGGGTTCTTTGAACGCTTTGGCTAATTTATAGCTACACAACTAGGTAAAAACTACACCAAGAAGCACTGGCTATAATTCAGATACTCTGGCTCAATCCACCTTTAGTTGCACATGTTTCCATGACTTTGGCCCTTGTTTAGGATGTGCATCCCCATCAGCAGATGCACCCATCCGGTTCAATGAGATCCCAATAAACATCCCATTGGGGATGTACTTCTCCAAATGTATGGCTCTTCCTTGCTCGACTCTGGGACAATGACAACTTGGGTAAGAAATAACCCACTTAGCCATTGCTGAAAGTTGCTCTGTGTTATCTTATGACCTTCATTTTCCTGTAATATTTCAGTTTTATCCAGGGACCTGCATGCACTGCGATCCTTCCATGGGTGTGCCAGGGTTTCCCATTGGCCCAGGGGGTAGGTGTGATTTTTGGCAATGTCCTTGAGCATTCCCTAGCAATAAGGGACATAGTTTTTGGAGGTGCAGGCAGAGGGAAGGGGAGGGCTGAAAATGATATCTCTCCTCTACAAAATGGAAAATCCTGGAAATGGGAAATTTGTCTGCAGCTTCTGACAATGTCTTCTTAGGGTCCCATCTTCAAATCTACATGCCACAAACAAACAGGCATAGGGCTGGTTCAGATATTAATCAACATCACTTGATTTTTCATCCATCAAGTGCTGAACAAGTATGTGTGAACCAGTCCTATTCCCCTTTAAAAGCAAAACATTGTCAGAGCCCTAGTCCTTCCTGCCCAACTGTTTTCTTTCTTTCCACAGTGTAAAGCCTTTAAAAGCTCTTAGAATGTAAGACTTGGCTGCTAGTTGGTGCCCTCTTTCTGCCTCATTCTTGCCATGCCAGGGATGCCTGACCCAAGATTACCAGTTACATCAATGAAGGATTACCAGTTACATCAATGACTAGGTTGCAAGGTACCAATTGTTTTTTGTCTTTCCCCACATCTTTTCCTGCCTCATTTGGCATACTTATAGAGGCTTCTCCTCCACATTCCTCAGCTAATCAGTAAGAACAATGACTGATATCCAGACTAACTTTCCATGGGTTTACCAGGATTTTTTGTTGTGTAAGGGAGAGATACCATTTTCAGTCTTCTCCTCCCCTCTGCTTACACCTCCAAAAACTATGTCCCTGAGAGCTGGGGGGCCCTCAAGTACATTGCCAAAAATCATAACGCCCCCACCCCCCCCACAAGCCCAATGGAAAAACCTGGCACATCCATAGAAGGATAATCTGGATATTGGCCGGTATTTACAGCAAAAACAAATACACACTAGAACAGTAATATATAATCATACACATTTACATAATTGACCCTCTTTTCTTAATCTCTCTGCAACATTCAATTTTTTTTAACTGCTTAAAATCAGATACGAAACTCCTCCTGTTGTATTCTGCATATTTTCTTTAAAGAAAAGAGTGCTCTTTGAGAACAAGGCTTTTCAGTTGGTCATTCTAATTCTTCCAAGTAGAAGATCCAGGTTAACAGTCTTGGATTAAACTAGGACAGATCCATATATACAGCCATGCTTTCTGCTGAACATGGTAAGGGTTTGACCCTCTACAATGACAGCTGGAATAAATATCTGAGGCTCAGTTTACTGTAGCCTTATTTTCGAGCTTGCACATTTACACAGTTTGGAAGAAATCAGATTAATGAGTACTTCAAGGTCAGACGTCTGTCAGGTTGAGATCTTCTTATTTCACTGGTACATAGATAAGCTATTTGTGGGATCTTCCCTGTTCTAGAAGGGAAATGAGTACATATCCAAGTGGACTTCTATAATCAGAAATGAAATGTGTATTGCATTTTTAATCTTATCCTTTCACCAAGAAGCTCAAAGCAGCACGCACAATTCCGCCCCCATTTTATCCTCACAACAATCCTGTGAGGTAGGTTGTATGTATGTTGTAGTGGGCCGAGTGTTGGATTAGGCCCAGGGAAGTCTGAGTTCAAATCCCCACCCATCCATGAAGCTCACTAGATTTGAGTGAGCTGGGTTGAAGGGATTTGTGTGGGTTCATACATGCCTGCAAACCTGGGCTGTGTGTCTTCTGCCTTCATTCTGATAATCACTGAATAACCCTAATGTATGAGCTGTTAAAACTTTGAGACATGTTTGCAGCAGACTTTGAACAAAAATTGTTAGGAAGAAATGTGTCCTAAAACCCTGGGAATTGTGAAGTATGAGCACAGGCAGGTAAAGATCACATGACAAAGTAGTTATTATACAATAGACCAGATGTTCACAGCCTTGTGTTCCTGGATGTTCCATCAATGGCTACTAGTCCAGTGGTTATAGGCCACCTCCAGCCTCAGAGGCAAGATGCCTTTAAATACCAGTTGCAGGGGAGCAACAGAAAGAGAGAGGGCATGCCCTCAGCTCTTGCCTGTAGGCTTCTCAGAGGCACCTGTTGGACCACTGTGTGAAACAGGATGCTGGACTAGATAGGCCTTGGGCCTGATCCAGCAGGGCTCTTCTTATATTCTTATGATGTTGTGGGAATACCACACAATAGGTTTGTTCACACAACCCAAAACTGGGTCAGAGGAATGCCCAGAGAACTGGGCATGCTACCAAGCAGAGGTCATGCGAACTCAAAACTCACGGAAGGAGGAGGGGACAGTGATTGTGTGGGAGATGGGTAGGATGGCTTTTTGTCCACCCTGCTCCTACCTTGAGTGTTGAGTTCACATGACCAATGGTCAGGAACACACATGGCTCTCCTATCCTGTCTGCGTGCTCTCTGACCCCATTTCAAAGTTGTGTGAACAAGCCAAATGTGTGCATGCCCCACCTCCGCCCATGGTTTCCTTATAAATTTCACAACTCCTCATCAGGGCTGATCTTACTCATCTTAGGCTTTGAATTCTTACAAAACAGGTCTAAAGTAATTTCTTTTTAACTGAAATCTTTGCTGGGTGGGATGATACTACCAGTGCTGCATTTTGAAATAACTCACTGCAGCAAGGAGGAGAGGAGCAGTTAATTTATTTCAGTTGGGAATGCAGACAATTGGGAGGAGATAATAATGACCGAAGCTGGAGATCTTAACATAGATGAAAGGAGGATATAATTTAATGCATGTCAACTCCAGTTTAACACTTCTGATCAGGGCATCAAATGTTCCATTAGTGACATTTCATTTTCTCAGCCTGCTTGAGGATAGTGATAGATATGAGCTCTGTCATGGCCATCGGAAGCTCCTAACCTGCCCTTTTAAGCCTTCTGCCTTTAGGAATGACCTCAAATGTTAAATCAGATGATAAGAAATACTCACTGACATAAATAAGAATCTCATTGCTACATACCTGCTTCCAAAACTTACCTTCAGAATGGATACAGCTTTTTTTTAATTTTATGGCTGCACCATACTCTGCCTGGTTCAGGGCGTTCTTGGTAACTTCAGCCACAAGAAGTTTCAGCCAAAATATATCGATGCACATAGACTTTGGTTTCTTCTATTTTGGCGCTCCGTTTCAGCATCTAGTCTATTATTATTTTTAACGTGCAAAAGAGCTGCCAGGCCTGTAGGTAGTGGAGAACATTAGTCACTCAGACAGGAGGCCCAAAGCTTGTTGAGGCTCACCTGGCAACCTCCAGGATCTGGTAAACAACATGGTAGAACCTGGTGGGGGTGAGGGTGAGGGAGTGAGCTCTAACCTGCATACACATTTTGTACCAGGCCCATAAATCCTGTTGATGACTCTCACTATTCCTATACAATTTAACAGCGTGGTGCAGTGGTTAGAGTGCTGGATTAGGACCGGGGAGACCCGAGTTCAACTCTGCATTCAGCCATGATACTTGCTTGGTGACTCTGGGCCAGTCACTTCTCTCTCAGCCTAACCTACTTCACAGGGTTGGTGAGAGGAGGAACTCAAGTATGTAGTACACCGCTCTGGGCTCCTTGGAGGAAGAGCGGGATATAACATGTAAAAACAAACAAACAAAACAGCAGTATTGAAAATAGCTGTTATTGTAAATCACTTTGAGGACTGGTCAGTTGAGCAGTGTAGGAATAAAACAAACAAACAAACAAATAACAGATGCATGGAAGAGGACAGGCAAAAGTGATAATCAAGGTCTCTCTAGTCCAGCATCCACCAGATGTCCCCGACCAGCCCACAGGCAAGAGCTGAAGACATGCCATCTTAATTCTACACAGGAAAGTTAATCCCTGTAACTGGATACAATGTACTAAATATTTTCATTGTGAATTGCACAAGCAGTGCTGAGGCTCTGAGCTATTGTAATTGCCAGTGCTTCTTTGTGGTGTAGGAGATGAAACCAAACACGGTCAAAGAAGATGGCTAGCAACCTTACTTCCCATTTCCTTTTCTACACGGCATGTTGTGAGGACATTTCTCCCCTAAAAAGGAGCTGCCCTGTTCGAAATGCATCATTTCAACATCATTACTGTACTCTGAACTATTCTTCTTCCCTCTGCATACTGGTGTTTGACATCACTTTTCTGCACTTGATGAACTTGACAACTGATAGAGCAATCAATTTTGTATTTTATCTTCAAAGCTGCCTCTCTGCAATTACACAAATACTTTTCTCCATCCCACTTCCTATATTGCTCTATTGATCTGCTGCTCTTATGTTCCCTTGTTACACATCTCGGGTCACCCAAAGCAAAGCTCCCAACAAATTGGGCTATTGAACTGGGAGCAATGGAGGCGTGTTGCTTTTCCACTCTGTCGCTTTTGTACAAAAAGAGAAAGCAAGAGTCCAAACTTCACTTGGAAACAATCTTCAAGTAAGCAGAGAGCGATAACCACCTCTAAAAGGCAACTCATCCTTGAAATCACCACAATTGATTTTATATAGTTTGCTGTCAAAAACGACTTTGTGTTCCCAAGACATGATCTTTTGCAGTTGGTCTCTGAAATACATTTCTTTAAATAACCTGGTGGTGCTAGATGGAATCACCGTGTTTCTTGATATCAATGACATATTGGTGATAAGTGACACAAACCTGGATTGAAGGGGGGAAATAATATACCTCAGGCAGAGGTTATAGTTTTATTTTAAGAAATGCAATTGGAATTGCCAGAGAATTCATATCATACCACTAACTTCATAATGTTTCACAATGCTCAGATTCTCTCTCTGAGAAGAAAACTTGGGCAGTGGTTGGCCGTGAAGCCTGGACTGGAACCCTTGTTTATTTGCAATTGGAAGCACTACCACAGCAAGAGAGCTTCTGAAATCAGCTAGATTCAAGCAATTTCCCTGTTTGATTCCACCTGGATATTATCCCCATTAATTGCTTTTGCCTTCTGCTGCCTCCCCTTGGTTGTCTGTGTAAATTCCCAGGATCACCTGGTTCTTGAATGCTTTCCCAACCTTCATTCCCAGCTTCTCTTGGCAACTACTCAGCTATTTCTTTGCTGCCTCATAAAGGCACAGGTCAGAGGGTACAGCCTGCCTCCAGCTGTGGCACTCTCCTTTGAGAAATTATTCACTAGTTGTTATACTCCCTTGAGGTTGTGAATTAATAACAAGAAGAATACATGTGAGAGCCAGCATAGCATAGTGGTTAGAGTGTTGGACTAGGACCGGGAAGACCCAAGTTTGAATCCCCATTCAGCCATGACACTCACTGAGTGACTCTGGGCCAGTCATGTATCTCTCAACCTAACCTATCTCACAGGGTTGTTGTGAGGATGAAAATAAGTACATACACCGCTCTGAGCTCCTCAGAGGAAGAGTGATATATAAATGTAACAAATAAATAAATCATCATATTTTTTTCTTTAAACCTGGAAGATTTCAGTGCCAGATATACAAAGCTTTTGCACCAAACCAGTTATTAAGAGCAAATGAAAGTAGGACATTTTCTTTCAATATGGAACATAACTTTGGGGGGGGGGGAAGAATCTGTTTTCTAATACAAATTTGAGGATTTTCGCTTGGGTTCTTATAACAATCAAAGTAAATCTCTGCTTTTACCATAAGGATTGTGTTTATCACTATAAACACAGCTGATCTGAATGGCAAGACAGGGCAGAATGAAACACATTCTTGTAGGCACTGCATCTTTGCATTCCTCTTTGCCTTTCCTCCTTCAGCTACAAAGGTTTTATAACATAAATGGTTAGGATTACACGACAGGAGGGCTGTTCAGCTTTGGCCCTCCTACAGATGTTGGCCTACAATTCCCATGATCCCTGCCGATTGGCCACTCTGGCTGGGGATTATGAGAGCTGTGATCCAACAACAGGGGTGGGGTGTAAATTGAGCTGGCCTACACTAAAGAGTAGGAAGTAGATTTAATCAGTGCGCAAAGCAATTGGCTTATTAGTAGTTGCAGTAGTAGCTGTATATACATCCTAATGAAGCACCAGTACAACAGGAGAAGCGTGTTGTACAAAAAGTTCAAGCCGCACTGCTGGGTCAGTGGTGGGGACAAATGTCAAAGACCTCACCTTCCTTGTATGGCCCTCAGGGAATATTTTCAGGTGACATGAAGGGCTTCTAGGGTAAGGGGAGGAAATTGAAATTCTTGCCCATGCACTAGCATGGGCACTACGCCGGTGCTTCTCTCATTACACCATTGTTTCATTAGTCAAGGTGTCATCCAGTATATTTCCAATAATAATTTATTTATTTTTACATTTATATCCTGCTTTTCCTCCAAGGAGCCCAGAGTGGTGTACATGGTTATTTTTATCCTCACAACAACTGTGTGAGGTAGGTTAGGCTGAGAGATACATGACTGGCCCAGAGTCACCCAGTGAGCTTCATGGCTGAATGGGGATTTGAACTCGGGACTAGGACCTAGTCCAACACTCTAACCACTACACTACATATAATGGCTATATTTTTGGGGGGAAATGTATAGTTTGGCCTGTGAGCTACTCCACATAGGAGTAGTTGCATGTAATGCGTCTGTCTCATATATCAGTTTCACCTTTTAATTTGCATTACTGAAATTAATGGACTTTTGCACGATATTCTAATTTTCCGAGTTTCACCTGTAATC
This sequence comes from Hemicordylus capensis, assembly GCF_027244095.1. Taxonomy (NCBI): domain Eukaryota; kingdom Metazoa; phylum Chordata; class Lepidosauria; order Squamata; family Cordylidae; genus Hemicordylus; species Hemicordylus capensis. The sequence continues at coordinate 277,279,297 of NC_069660.1, read as the reverse complement.
CCACTTCTCTAGGAGATGTAAAGGTGAAGTGTGCCGTCAAGTCGATTTAAACTCCTGGCTCCCACAGAGCCCTGTAGTTTTCTTTGATAGAATGCAGGAGGGGTTTACCATTGCCTCCTCCTGCACAGTATGAGATGATGCCTTTCAGCATCTTCCTATATCACTGCTGCCCAATATAGGTGTTTCCCATAGTCTGGGAAATATACAAGTGGGGATTCGAACTGGCAACCTTCTGCTTGTTAGGCAAGCATTTCCCGTATTTATACTGATTATACTGAGCTACAAAGGCTGGTACACATTGTAAGAACTACTTTGCTGGATCAGACCAAGCAGCCATCTACTTCAATGTCCATTTCCAAGAGCGGCCAGCCGGATGCTTCCAGGAAGTCCACAAGCAGGATGATGCTTTAAACCACATTTGTGCACATAACGTCTTGTGCCAGTGGCTGTGACTGTACCTTCACGTCAGCAGGAAGTAGAAAGAAAGATTGTGAGGTATGTTGCACTTTACTCAAAAGGACAATTGTGGCAGGGCAACCCAGTACGAATACAGCTCCTGGTCCTGAAGGCATGATCATCTTGGGAGCATAATCTTATCAACAATTTGCACAATGATTGCATGAATCCTCCAGCTCGGTTGCACACAGGTTTGCAGCAAATGTACTCTGGAACATTTTAGACCAGCAGTTTTGGAAACTGAATATTTTTGGAAGTATCTATCCATTTCTAGCATCAACATTTAGCAGCAGAAACCACTAAAGAGAAGTAGTGCATTAATCAGAGAAAATATTTATTTACAGGCATGTACAAATTATGTTATAACATTTGGAACAAAACTGTCATGAATGATTGCACAAGAACACATTGGTAAGATGTTCAGTGTATGAATGTAAAGAAACGCTCTCTACTATTAAAAACCACCATGGCTTTAAGGACTACCAAAGTGTGGGTAGGTACTTTTTATAGTTCCAGGGATGATTTTTCCCTTCTGGAAGTTAATTATCACAGACAAACAGTTACAATACTGCTTAATCTTAATGAAAGAGTATAGAAAAATAAAATGTTGTTTTGATCGCAAACTGAGGTTTGTAGTCATCTCTTCTCTGGATCCAGTTTTCTTGTGTATGCAGAAGTGCCTGTACTGTTTTCTTGTGTGGGCCAGAGTGCCTGTAGCAAGGAAGGTACTGAATCATACCCTCAAGTACATACCAACAGACAAACTTATTTCCCTTTTCATAATAGCTGCATTGGTTTAGGAAGAAATTGCTTATTGTGGCTAATATGATGCACGGCAATATGGCTCTGTAACACTGTGTCCCAGGGCTGCTGCCTATTTATTAGTTTGTTTCTTTATTTAATACATTTCTATACTGCTCAAAACGCAAGTTCTTTGGGCCGTTTACAAAACAATAAAACAGGCAATAAAATATTAAAACATTTCAACAATTAAAATTAAAAAGTTAAAACTATTAAAACACAATTAAAATAGTATCTAATTAAAAGCCTGGGTGAAGAAATGCATCCTGACTGCCCTTTTAAAAGTTGTAAGAGATGGGGAGGCTCTTATTTCAGCAGGAAGTGTGTTCCAGAGCCTCAGGGCAGCAATGGAGAAGGCCCGTCCCTGAGTAGCCATCAGAAGAGCTGGTGGCAACTGCAGACGAACCTCTCCAGATGATCTCAATGGGCGGTGTGGTTCATAGTGAAGAAGACGTTCTCTTAAATACCCAGGGCCCAAGCTGTTTAGGGCTTTATAGGTTATAACCAAAACCTTGTATTCTGCCCGGAAACTATTTGTAAAGCAGCCTCAGCCTTGCTAAGAATCAGCAGTAGCATAAGCAGTGCTTCTGCCGTTTCCCCTATTCAATACAATGGGGGAATTGCAGAAGTACTTCTTGTGTTTCCTCTCAATGTTAACTGCATTGGGGCTGTTTTATAAGTCCACAGAAGCCCCGGGACACAGCCATAATTTAATTTAATTTATTTTTACATTTATATCCCGCTTTTTCTCCGAGGAGCTCAGAGCACATGATTATTTTTATTTTATTTTATTTTATTTTAATGCTGCATATCAGGTCAGCCAGTGAAATTAGCCTGCCCTCTAGCTGTTGAAATAATGTAATGCATTGGTGATCTGATGCCAGTCAAGGTTGAGAAGGCTGGATGGACCAATGTCTGGCTTTAGTAAGTGGCATCTCTACTTATTATTCCCAAAGTTGAATTGGGCAACTGTCTTTTTCAAACTTAGAGTAGTCAGACTGGCTTTTCAGATATTCTGTTTTCCAATTATACAAGTACAAATTGTATGAATCAGATGCATGACTGATTAGCAAAAAGCAGAGGTGCTCCTTGCTGTGGGTCATACACATGTCAGTGTGTGTTATTCAAACAAAATGTTTGAGTGTGTAGGATGCCATTAGCAATGACTCACAGGAAATAATGATTCCATATTTGAACCATGAGAAAGCCAGCTTTCAGGGAATAATGTTAGAGGATATTGCTTCTAAACAGTAGGGGCAAGATTTTAAGACCTAAGAGAGTAGCCTGATTGTTCAGTTGCACAGGAATACTCTTAGATATGAAGACTGTTTTAAAAATGCATTTCATTTATAGAAATGGGCGCCTCTAGTCTGCTATGAATCATAACAGAGCTAGGCTGGTTCTAAGTGACCGGAAGCAAAACTGACCTGTGCACTTTTATGTTTAGAACTATCAAGCTGCTGTCACTTTCCCTGGACAAGAACCAACCATATATACAGAAATAGGTATTGCTGTAGACATATGAGGAAAATTCAGCAGATTTGTTTTGTGGGGGAAGAGGAGTTTATTTAGAAACTACAGAATTAACTGATATGCAGTCTTAGAAACAAAAAACAAACACCTAGTTTCAAGCCTCATTTTGAGACATTTTGAGAGCTCATGACAGAGGCAGTCTTATGGAATAAGTGTGGAAAATCATGATGCATAATCTTCACATGTTATTGGGACAGCATGGATGCCATCAGGAACCTGCACTGCTTTTCTGTTCAGCTAGCACAGGGTTTCACAACTTCAGCTCTCCTGCAGATGTTGGACTACAACTCCCATCATCCCTGAATATTGGCCACTGTGGCTGGGGATGAGGGAAGTTCTAGTTCAATAACTGTGGGAGGGGCTGAAGTTGTGCAGCCCTGAGCTAGCAGTTTCTGTGAAGTAGCACCCACATTGTTTGGGTTAGTTTTAATACTGAACTGATTAATAGATAAGTAGTCCACAGTTCAGATGACTGCTACTTCACATAGGTTTAACCTTATGAAGAGGCACTTACATAGCTCGGGTTGCCAAACACAACCATGACACCTCAATAATACGACTGAAAATTCTCAATACTGTACTGGCAGTCAATAAAGTGTGGATTACAGCATAGATATGAAAATGACTATCCTGTAAACTTTTCAATACGGCAACACTTTGCCAAGTATTGAAAAAATGAAGTATTCACAGATTTTCTGATTGTGTTGATCCATGCTGCCCAGAGTCTGTTTATATGAAGTTAAGATGGACTTACAATAGGGAAACAATTTAGTAATAGTTACATCTGGGAGTACAGTCCAGAATAATTAAATCTTTAATAGCTTCTCCATTGGTTGCAATTGGATATGTATTGCATACGGATCTGATATATGCAAATTATATCTGTTCCAGTCTATTGATTCACTGGGAGAAAAAACACACCTCTCAACCATGGACAGTACTTTGCCTTTCATTATGACCCCGAGTAATAAATGTTTTTACTTAAAACATGAAAATAAATAAATAAATAAAAATAATTAATATTCTATTCAGCATATTGGATCATAAATCTTTGATGATCTTATTTCTGCAATGCTGTAAACATTTAAGTGCAATATCACCTGACTTTAAATATGATGAACCGTAAAACATGCCAATCATAAAAATAGCTTTTACAAATATACATTTGTATACAGTGTCTCCTTCATTTTAAATAGGTCCTTCAAATTATCATACAATTCATTGGCCCTTCTGACATAAAAATAAAAAAATAATACCAAGAATTAGCCAGGAAAAAACACATTTACAATCTAAAACATAAAAATCTGACAATTGTACAGCTTTAGAACATATAAGAAATGGAATTTCTAAGTTTCAAATGGTAATGTCCATTTCAAGAAGTAAATTCAGTTTCTCATAAAAATTGAGTCAAAGGTGTTGGTAGCCAGCAAGAAACTGCAGTTCACATTTCCCCATGGGGAAGTGAGTGAATTTTCTTCTCAGTTTCCAGAGGGGCTAGATGTGATTCTCAATTCATTTGATCTGTAGAAACTATAAAACGAAATGAGTATTTTAGTTTGAATGCAAGAGGAGACAATGTATTAAAAATGATACTGCAAGAACATCTCATCACCGTCCGCAGCCAAGTAACTTCAACATGTAACAAAAGCTCATAAACTGAGCAAGGGGATGCCGGTGACTTGAGCTAGGGGTGTACACAGACCGATTGTGGCGGTTTGGTTCAAATTCACCAGGTCCCCAAACTGGTTCAGTTGAACCCACCAGCTGGGCTGGTTGGGTCGATAAATAGGTTTGAAATGATTCAAAGCAGTTCACGTCCCAACCGCTCAAACTGGCCTGGTTCACGGTCAGACCAGTCCGTGAACACCTCTGACTGGAGCACAAATGTGGAAACAATCTGCTAATATAAAGCCCTAAAGTATCTAATTTAGGGCTGTTTTCTGGGAATAGCCTTTCCAGTGTAGAAACGACTTCTTCCACCATGCAAAAACAAGATGGTTACACACTCTGCAAGGGGACACAGGTGGCTTGAGCACTGCTTGTGTCCCTAAACCTCAGCTGTGATGAGGCCGTGCCAAGGGAAGCAGTCAAGGCTCTGTGTACACAGTTGCACACCGTGTCGTCCACTGGAAATAATGGGCCGTGTATTGTGCAACTCTGTGCACAGAGCCCTTGTTGCCAAATGCCGCTTCCTTGGGGGGCACATCCTCATCACAGCTCTTTACGTGCACGCAGGGGCACAAGCAGAATGGTTTCTATACTGGAAAGCTATCTTGTTTCCACATTTGTGCAATCATCATATATTTATAAAAACTGGAATGTTGTTTATATAATGGTATACTCATATAGATTACATATATGACCATTACTGAGTCTAAATAAGGAGTTTTGAATAATTGGAGTTTGGAAAGAAATGGAGTTTTCTGCAATGTTTGCTTTGATATCATAAGAACAGCTTTTGAGTAGCGTACAGTCATATCTCAAGAATCTTTTCCAGAAAAAGTAGCAAAAAGAATTTAGTAAATATACAGTGTCAAAACATCTTGCTCAGCTGAGTTTTTTTTTAAAAAACCAATCAGATTTACTACCATGTATGAATTAATAAATTATATTTCACAGATCATACCACTTCCTTGAGTAGCAGCTAGTCTCTCTTACCATGAGATGACCCAAATTAGCTTTGAAACATTGTTCTGCTCTGAGAAGACCACAAGCTATTTGTTAAGATGCCAGTTGAGGAGGACTTTGATCAGGGCTGAACTACTTCATCTTTGTTTATACTCAGATAACATTTAAACATAATGTCAAATCTTTCCCACTAAACACTAAGAGCAAATTCAAACATGAATAGAGGCACACTGTACAATTATCTTACAGAAACCATCCCTGGATTACTTAGAAGATCACTGAAAAATCCCCCTGCTTCCTGGAAGTCAGAGAGATTATCAGGTCAGAAGTCTTCTCTCTGATATACAGTATCCCGAGGACAATGACATTACTTGCCAATGAGTGATTCATCACAAGTATTCAGGGATGCTATGGTTCCATGAAAGGACTTCCCCACATGCTGTTATGAATGATTGACTAACTTCTAACATTGCTTCTCTACATTGATCAAGATCCTTAACAAAATGCTCTGAATTGCCTGAAAAAGGTTTGCAAGCCTTAACTTGAGACATATCTGTTTCCCCTCTATTGCCTTATAAGAGTCTTCCCCTTTATCGACTACCCAATCAAATGCCCATAATGACACCAGTCTCAGTATGAAGCTTCTTATTCAGACAGAGATTCAAAATGAGTGAGATTTGGTACTTTTTCAAATCCATTTCACCATCACAGTTATTCTGAGATATTGACTGGTCCAGAACTGAATTTGGTGTCCCCCCCCTTCCAGATTCAACACTATCCACTGCATCACACTGGCCATCTTAATGTCAATTAATGTGTTCTAACTGCCTAAACAATACACAGATGGACAAAAATTAATTGCCAGTTTCATCATGCTAAATAATGCATATCTGTACAAAAATTAATTACCAATATTATCACATTTTAAGTGCACCACATTATGTGGAACATTAGTGAGCTCTATGTTTATTGAAATATCTTATCTGCAGAGACTGAGGCTGAGCAGACTATATCAGAGTAGATGCCTGATATGGGAATGAGCAAATCTACAGCAATATAAAATAATCCAGTAGGCTGACTAAGCAATCTTCTTTGAAATACAATGATGGAGTCAAGGGCATCAATATTTTCTGCATGATGTGTAAAAGTTTGATGTCCATGGCATCCTACCCTTGTGAACAAGAACATCCTAAATCCATTTCACATTTAAACTGATATCTGTATACAGTATGCCTTTCAACTTCCCCATTTTTAGTTCCAGATTCTCATTCAGAATGAGCTATATAAAGAAGAAAGTATTTTCCCCTCTTAATCTTCATTTTGCGTCACATGGTGGTTAAGTAGCTCTATGGATTTTACAAGAATAAAGTCAATGTTGTTCTTCTGTGCACCTTTCAGCTCTAAAGAATCCATCACCTTTTAGTTTTTTCTTTACCTTTGCTCGATTGTCCCGTTATATAAGTCAAAGAAAGACAGGAGTTTCAGACTACTTACTGAAGATTCTTTCATAAGCCTGTGTTCTGGAAGCTTTAAAAGTCTCCTTCCATTATAATTAGGGATGCAGCATTGCTAACCATCTGGATCTTTTTTGTCATTGAGAAACTCTGGCAAAATTCAGCAATCGCATACTTAAGCAAAATTGGCTATGGTGTTTTTGTTCAATACACAACTTTGCTCTTTGGCTTCTTTTTGAAAGGATGAGATGGAAAGTTAACATCTAGTGAGACTCAGACTCTATTATCTCTAGGCAACCCACTCAAGGGTATGATTAACCTGAAGTAATATAAAACTAATTTTATTTCATTCCTTTCAGCTAAATCGTGTAAAATTTATCTTTGGCTGCGTGACGGCTATAGCATTTTTTAAACTCTGAAGATGACTAATTTCTGGAAAAAATAACTTATTTTAAGAGATGTATAAATTACATCGTAACACAACAAAGATGAAATCCAAGTCAATTCTAGCAAGCTATACATTTTCATTTAATGGCTCTGCAAAAAGAAACAGCACCTAAAAATAGGAAGAGCCACAGTGTTTTAAAAGAAGTAGCTAACAACTCAAAAATATAGATGTTGCAGTAAGGGCAAAGAAGCACCTTTTAAAGTAGTGGCTTGTTATATTTAGTAGGAGGAAACCAATTGTTCCTATTCAAGCCCAGCATCCCTCCAGTGACTGCTGCTGCTGGTGCTTTCCCCCTTGTATTCTTTTCAGATGTGAGATTTTTGGGGACAGTGAACCAGCTTATATATATATTTTTTTGAAGAGTAAGTTAACAACTTTGAAACCCCTTTTTGTTGAAAAGCAGTAGAGTGTGTCTCTCTGTATGTATATTTTCCAGAGTAAAATGTATATTATTAAGATTTATTAAAAATATGTATATACTACCTTGCTGTTTAAAAAAATTCAAAACACCTGCTAAAAGAATATCAATTTTAAACACCTAAAAGGAAGAACAACATTCAAAATATAACAAAGACCATGAGATGACATCAGTATAAAAAGGATAGGCCAGAAGCAAGAAGAAAAAAGAACACCAAACCATACGCTCAGCCTGCCAAAAGAAAAAGGGTCTTCAAACAATGACAGAATGTCGCCCACGGGCGTAACTATAATAGGGCAAGAGGAGACCATTGTCTCGGGGGGCCCTGCCTCGGGGGGGGGCAGAGACATGTCTCCCCCACCCAACCCCTGTCCGAGCTTCCTTGAATATATATTTTTTACATTTTTAGGGGAAGGCAGTGATGGAGGGGGGCCCATTTTAAAATTTTGTCTCTGGGCCCACTCCAACCTTCTTATGCCCCTGATGGCATCTGAGAGAGCATCAACAAGTTCACCTCGGACAGAAAGCTCCAGAGCAGTATTCTTCATTGTAAGGCCCAGGGGCTAGTGGTGGCCCCCATCAACCTGAAGTGCAACTCCCTGACTAATTGTTTATTGGGCCTGTGTGAAGCTTTGGCCAATGAGTAATACTCACTGCACAGTGCCCCTGGCACCATGCGGAGACAACCATTCTCACTGTGCAGTGCTGTGATGTGCCCATTGCCAGGGGGCTCCTTTAAGGGAGAGAGAGCCCTCTTGAGCCCTGCACAATCTTGGAAGGTGTGCACACAGTGGCGCACCTAGGTAATTTTGGCGCCCGGACCTGAAGGGCTACGGAGCCCCCACACTGCAAGCCCCCCTGCGCCATGAGGCCCCCCTTAACTTTTTAAAAAGTCAAGCCTCCATCCTAGGGGGCATCCTGGGGGGCCTCTGTCCTGGCGAGCCATGCTGCTCCTTGCCATTTTCACCGCTGCTATGTGTGCGGTCAGGGGATGAGGGGTGGTGAGCCAAAGAGGCCTCGGCCTCCTTTGTGTTAGCAGCAGCCAGCAGCGGCGGGTGCAGCGGATGGTGGGCCCTTCCATCTGGGCCTAGCACACCTATGTATCGGGAGTATTGAGCATCACAAGCCTGTGACAGCCCACCGCCGCCACAATGGGGGAAACCGAGGCCTGCTTGGCTCACCGCCCACTCCCCAGCTGCGTACATGGTGGCAGTCAAAATGGAAAGGAGTGGCATGGTGGAGCAGGCTTGGGGTGGTGGCAGGAGGCCCCCAAGGACATTTGGAGGCCCACGGACTCCCACTCAGAAGGCCACGGACATTAGAGAGGAGAGCTGGTCTTGTTGTAGGAAGCATGACTTGCCCCTTAGCTAAGCAGGGTCCACCCTGGTTGCATATGAAAAGGAGACTAGAAGTGTGAGCACTGTAAGATATTCCCCTCAGGGGATGGAGCCGCTCTGGGAAGAGCAGAAAGCTTCAAGTTCCCTCCCTGGTTTCTCCAAGATAGGGCTGAGAGAGATTCCTGTCTGCAACCTTGGAGAAGCCATGGCCAGTCTGTGAAGACAAGACTGAGTTAGATGGACCAATGGTCTGACTCAGTATATGGCAGCTTCCTATACTCCTATGACTGGAGCCCCAAGGTCTGGGGGTAAGAGTGCCTCTGTTTGCACAGACTGCTGGGAAGGGTAGCCCTTCCTCGCAGAGCACTCAAGAAAGGGCGCTGTCTCTCTTAAAGGACTCTCCCAGCAATGAGAAATGTGCAGTACTCTGTGGAGATCAGCACAGTGGGAAATACCTCTCACATTGAAGGTTTTTATTTTGTCAAAGTAGACTCCACTTGAAAAAAAGTGAAGACCACTTCTCCAGAGTCTAGATATGGTTGCAGGAAAAGCCCTGTTTCGTGTTCTACAGATAATAGTTTAGATGACGACAGGACATGTAAGAAGAATCAAAATAGGAGAAAATTCTCAAAGTGCCTAAAAAAGTTATTTTATTGCCCCAAAGTGTTTAGATTTGTAATCCTTCATCAGGGGCTATCAACAGACACGATTCCCATAAAAGTCTACTTTCTTGCAACGAAACAACACTACACTACCTGAACACTGCACCTCTACCAGAAGATGGCACCACCTTTTAACTAACGTAGTTAAGATACTAGGCCTGTGCACACATGCAAAGTCGGGGGTCCAACCCTAGCTCATCCAAACTCAAAAATGTCAGTTCGGGATCCTTTGGACCCCTATGAAATTCAGAGTCAGAGTTGGGGTCAGAATTGGGACTGGATTTGGGATGGGTTTGTGGTTGGACAAAAAACCATTTTTAAACTTTTAAAAAGTAACTGCAGATATTCACTGTGAACCCAGAAGAAAACTAACATAAAACCAGAGCGTCACAGAGGACATGAGGTAACACCAAAGAGTCTAAATGGAAGTTACCTCACATCAGAGAATGGCAGTTGCAAATATGAATGGAAAATGAGTTTAAAAACTTGGATTTTCTTTTTAAAGGAGTGATATAGACAGGCAGGCAGGCAGATAGAGGGCAGAAGATGCTTCTCGCCCCCAGTTGTGATCACTTAAAAAAAAAAAAAATCCTCTCACCGACATTTGGAGCTCTGGAAAACTCTGAATTTTTTCCAAAGGCGATCAGAGATGTCCAATCCAAAGACTGTCTCTGAACCCCTCTGAATTTGGCCTCCAATTCTGCACCGGACTATAAGATAGTAGTTTAAAAGATTCTGCTCAACGGTTTTAAGGTCAAAGTGTTGAAAATGCAGAAGGTGTTTTAATTGGCAAAAAGCTTTAAAAAATGGAAGACATATGCATCTTTTAAGGCTAGGACTGTAAGAAATGTGAGGATCAGATGATCTGAGAAGAAAGGAAGATTAACTGGAAAGAGTGGAAGGTCAATGTTAATTAGAAAATGAAGGAAGGACAAGCAAGGAGGGAAAACAGAAGTAGCAGCAATGAGAGAATACTTAAACTGAAAAACAGAGTTGTTTTGAAATAGACCAGTTGAGTGAAGAGCAAGGGAATAGATTTGCAGCTTTGAGCTTGCAAAAGGCAAGTGACAATGAGATGGTGTGGAGTTGAAAATCACTGGCAAGAAAAATCAAGCAAGAATAATATTAAAGCTGGACCTGTTTTCAGTTGAATGTGTTAAATGACTTTCCTTAAGATTTCTTCCCATTAATACAGATTTAGCTGCACATGACAGTACATAACAGCATCATTGATTTTGTTCTAAGTAAGACTTTTCTTTTGAAAAATAAATTGTAGAGTGAATGATGGATTAAGAGATACATTAAGGTGTATAAATTGTTTGAGCCAGTTGATGCTTCACTGCATACTTAACTCTCTTTTCTTCTCTGATGCTCTATTTCAGTTCATGCCTCATCTACAAGTAGCCTCCTCTCTCCCACCTCTCAACTCACCTTTTACTTTGAGCTCATTCATGACTTGCAGTAGAGCTCTATTAATTTAAACACGGATGAAACATCATGCAATTCTTTAACAATGGAGAGCTGTCCAGAAATGATGAGCCATTATTTGCTATTGGCACTGAAAAATTCACAATGTTCACTGACCTCAACAGGTCAGTAGCCTCTGTATACTGGAAATGTATAATGTCTCTTGAAAAAGGAACATAGGAACTTAGGATTGGAAACTGCCTTATACTGAGTCAGGCCATTGGTCCATCTAGCCAAGTATTATCTACACAGACTGGTACCTGCAGAAGGTTGCAGGTAGGAGTCTATCTCATCGCTGTCAGATATGCCAGGGATGGAATGTAGAACCTTCTGCTTGCAAGCATGTAGATGCTCTTCCCAGAGTAGCCCCATCCCCTATGGGGAATATTTTAAAGTGCTCACAGATGTCTTCTCCCATTCAACTGCAAACCTGAGTGGACTCTGCTTAGCAAATGGGAAAATCCATGCTTGCTACCACAAGACAATCTCCTCTCCCATTTTTGTTACTGACAGACATAAAATTCAGCAGTTAGTCAGGACTGAGCACTTTACTTTCCTGTACATACAGCAACATCTCCCATCATTATTTTGGTCTTATATGGCTTATCAATCTCTATATACAAATATGTTGTATGACTTTCATCAGCTAGCACTCCAGTCTTACGTATTACACTTCTGAAACATGATTTTTTTTTTTTAATCAAGAATTGCGGGAGCAGCCGCTGCTATGCTCCTCTGGACACAATTATTTGGTAGCATAGCAAGCCTTAGAATCAGTCTATAAATAAAAGGTATGTTTGCATTGTAATGTGAGACCACAAAACAGGTTAGCATTTGGGGGAATTAACTAAGATTACAGAAAAGACAATAGCAATATGTTGCTGTTCAGGAATAACACTACCTTGTTCAGAGTTTATTTCTACTGTCAGAAAACTACCCCTTCAGTGATTAGTATTCCATACTGCTGCATCTAAAGTATATTTATTCTTAAAGAAAGCCTGTAGCAGTAATTACCTTCAGGGTGCAAAAATGATGTACTTTCTAAAACTGGCACACTATGTATGTTATGTATGTGCAAGCCTAATTGTTCAAGTCTGCCAAAAATTATTAGAATGTACTAAACCAGAGGTTTCCAACCATGTTGCTGAACTACAACTCCCATCACCCCCAAGGTACAATTTATTGTGGCTGGTGATCATGGGAATTGTACTTCAGCAACATGGAGGACCATAGGTTGAGAATCCCTGTACTAAATCATCGTTAATCTAGCACAAGGCCACAGTAAAGAAAGATGCTATACACCTGTGTGAGAGATCCATGTGTATCATTTGATATCTAACCAGCCCTCTGTCTTCTGGTTCTATCCTTGCTGATGTCCTGCATCTTGTAGACCCTGAGGCGGGTCTCATGATCCGTGAGACCCGCTTTTGTAAGAACTGCGAGGAGAGCGGGCTTACCCGCTCTCCCCGCAGATGAGCGGGCAGGGAGCCCTGTGTGGCTGGATCGGCCGCCCACACGATGGCCGGCTCTGAGCCAGCGGGGGGTGGGGGGAGCGGGGGCCGCATGGCCCCCGCAAGCCCTAGTATGCCCTGCACGAGCACGCAGGGCATACTGGGGAGACCCCCGAGCCGGGAGGCTGCTTTTAAGCCTCCCGGCCGGGGGTCTACTCATGAGTAGGCATGGTGCGAAGGCACAGCGCGGCTACTCACGATTGTAAAAAGCAGATTTGCAGGAGCGCTCGCTCCGCAAACCTGCTTTTTACAAGGGATTCTCGAGCGGGTTTGCCGCTCCAGAACCACCGGGCTTGCAGCCGAGCCCGGTGGTTCTGACGGTCAACAAAAATCGGGCTAGCCTCTGCTAGCCCGATCTTTGTTGATCGTGAGAAGTGCCCCCCTGACACATATAACCATCAAGCAGTTCTACTACTACTACAGATATTTGCATACTGCTCTTCAACCAAAGTTCTCCAAGCGGTTTACACAGAAAAAACAAACATATAAATAAGATGGTCCCCTGACCCCAAAGGTCTCACAATCTAAAAAGAAACATCAAGTTTCATAAGAAACACCAGCGACAGCCACTGGAGGGATGCTATGCTGGGGTTGGATAGGGCCAGTTGCTCTCCCTGTGCTAAATATAAGAGGATCACTACTTTAACAGGTGTCTCTTTGCTCAGTTAGCAGGGGCTAGCAGTACTGCCTTTCTCTTCCCTATCTAGGTAAGTCCGTAAGAGCTGGACCATCTTCCATTTTTAAAAGCAGCTAGCCAGATGCATAAAGGGCCAGGACGCATCCCATTCCCTGACCCTCCAAGTCGCCAGGGGCTGCTGGTGATCGTCTGGGTGGGATCGTCTGCGAGGAAGGTAAATTTGAGCAGCCTTCCCCACCTCCCTCCACCAAGCCTTTCTTACTGATTGTGTTAGAGCCTGACTGGGAATATTCAGAAGACAGAACATTGGCCAATATGCATTGGACTCTTTGTTTGCAGATGTATATGAGGAAGACAAGGAGGTCATTCACACAATCAAAAACTGTGTTCTACCCAGGTTTGGGAGCTGTGTGTGCTCCCAATTTTTGGTTGTGTGGAAGCAAAGTTAGAGGAAAACCTGGGTAGAAGTGATTGTGTGGAAGCAAGGTAGGAGGAAAAGCTACCCAGGTTTTACACCTACCTTGCTTCCAGAGAGTTACTTTTACTTAGGTTTCCCTCCTACCTTCCTCCCACGCAACTGAAAATTAGGAGCATACACAGCTCCCAAACCCGGGTAGAACACGTTTTTTGATTGGTGAATGACCTCCCTGTGTAACGTCATTTCTCTGCCCAGTATGTTTCTGAAAGTGTACAATGCCAAGCATTCATAGAAGTAACTTACTTGCTTCTAACAGAAAGATATGGAGTGAGGGAAGGCACCCATCTGGTTGTGCTCTTTGAAAATCAGTATATAGGGCACTTGAGAGTAAAAGAAACTCCATTAAAGCAATGAGAGGAATATGGTTAAATTCATGCTTTACAAGTTTGTTTCCGAGCAACTGACAGCCAAAACGAATGGGCTGATTACAAAGGCTTCACAGAAGCTCATTTGTACAAAACATGAACAATACACCAGTTGTGTGTGGTACTGCAAATATTAAGAATAGGGGGGTGCATCCAGTAGTGGGCAATTTCTGGATTTATTACTTTTTTGCAGTCACAGATGATTAGGTACACTGCAGCTTCAGAAGGTGCGACACATCAGTATTTGTCAAGTGTCTCTCTACTAATGAGTTTTCCTGGCTTGCTCAAATACACCGTTTTTGCTGATATTCATCAAGTGACCAAACGTTTTACCTATGCCACTAGTTCTCAAATTGTGGGGCAGGCAAGGACAGTGGCGAGAAATAATGTTTGGGTAGGGGGTAAGGTCTTTTAATTGTAACTACAGATCACTGGCCTGACTGTAGGCTTTATGCCATTGACATTGCTATCCCCATACCACTTTATTATTGTTATTATTAAAAATATTTATACCCCACCCCTCCAGTGCAATACTGCTCGGGGAGGCTTACAACAATAAGATAGACACAGATACAAGTAATAAAATTATTATTATTATTATTATTATTATTATTATTATTATTATTATTATTTTAAAAATCAGATTAAAAACAATTATTAGGTTCAAATTAAAACTGAAAATTATAAACAGCTAAAGAACCTACCAGATATAACAAAATAATAATGATATCAAAAAGCCTCCTTAAAAAGGTGTGTTTTAAGATTTTTTTTTTTTTAAACAAAACACTGAGGGAGGGAGCATGGCGAAGCTCTTCAGGGAGGGCGTTCCAAAGCTGAGGGGCCACAACCGAAAAGGCCCTTTCTCTAGTCCCCGCCAACTGGATCTCTGTTAGTGGCGGGGTCATGAGCAGGGCCTGAGACTTCACAATGAGGCGCTTCAAACAAGCAGTGTGAAGCGCTGAGAGGAGGTTTGCAGGGAGAGTGGGTTTGACCCGCTCTCCCCGCAGACGCTCACTCACTCGTCACCGGGTGGGTGGACTGCCCGCTCAGATGAGCGGCAGCTTGTCTCTGCCACTCCTGTAACTGGCTGCAGCTCACCCGGCAGCTCTGAGTTGCTGCGCGGTGCTGTGTGCGGCACCCCAACCCCAGAGTTCCAATAATGCACTGTGTGAGTGAGAGGTTCACAACTGGGAGCCCCCTCCTACCCCCGAGTGTGTCAGCCATGGCTGAAAGCAGCCACAACATACACATGATCAGCTGACCTGGTGTCTGGGCGCACTTGTGCCCCGAACGTGGGTTAAGCGATGGGCTACACAAGAGGGCTTGCCGCTGCACCACCACCAGAAGCCACACAGCTCCCGGTGGTTCACACGCGCAGCAGAAACCGGGCTGAGCTCCCTTAGCCCAGTTCCTGCTGCACGTGTGAATAGCCTCAGTGCTAATGAGAAATGAGGGCCACAGGGACTATGCTTTCATTATAGAGCAGGGATTCTCAACGTGTGGGTCCCCAGACGTAATTGGACTTCAACTCCCATAATTCCCAACCAAAGACCACTGGGGCTGAGGATTATGGGAGGTGAAGTCCAATAACATCTGGGGACCCACACGTTGAGAAACCCTGTTATAGAGTATTGTAATGAGTTTGGGGGTAATATAAATGTGAATGCTGGCTGGCCACTGCTTTGCTAGGTTAACTGTTCAGGAGGCCAACTAATGTTTCTTAGGGTGGGTTCATATGTAACAGAGGCACCTGAGGTTCAAGCAAGCACCAGCAGTTCCGGGAGCATGTGCTTCCCCCCATCTCTGCGTGAGCCTCTACTTCCTTTCCTGCTTCTGAAATGCCAAGATTGGTCATGATATCCAAACTCACCCATCTAGGCATATCCTGCCCCAGTTTTCTCAGAGAACCAACTTCTATAGCTTACTTCAGAACTCAGTTACAAGTGTCAGGTTCCCTGACAGAAGTAGGGTGAGATACGCTCAGACTGGTGGGTTTGGATGTCACAACCAATCTTAGCATATTGGTATGGTTACCAACTGTCCCAGAATAGCTGGGATGTCAGGCTTTCGAGGGGAGGGATTATCATCCTGTTCGGGACTCTATTTGTCCCTTTAAAAAACACTTAGAAATTGTTTTTTAAAACTGTTAAAGCCGCTGCTGAGCAGCGGTTGCGGACTGGGCTGGCGGCGAGAGCAGCTCTCATGACTCTCAAACGATGAAGGGAAGGTGCTCTGGGGCAGGGCCAGGGCTGGCTGGCTGGGGGACGCGCTGGCGAGTGGCATGACAGGGCAGTGGCGGACTGACCCCGAGTCTCTAGAGCACTCACCACTGCGGCCGCCGACCACTGACTGGGAGGGAGAAGCTGGGAGGGAGGAGCCAGGAGGGCGGGCGGGTGAAGAGCTCCCTTCCTCGGCCCTGTTTGCCTCCAAGTGAGGCAGACAGGTTGATTCCAGGCTCCTGTGCACGCATGTGTGGGTGCAGAAGCCTGACATTGGCCCGTCTGCCCCGTTTGGAGGCAGACAGGACTGAAGAAGGGAGCTCTTCCCCCTCCCTCCCAGCTCCTCCCTCCTGGACAGGCAGTGGTCGGCAGTGCGGCGGTGAGCGCTCTAGAGTCTTGGGGTTGGTCCACCGCTGCCCTGTGACACCACTCGCCAACGTTCTGCCTGCCCCAGCCAGCCAGCCAGCCCTGGCCCGTGCCCCAGAACAGCTTCCCTTCATCGTTCGGGAAGCGGGAGAGCTGCTCTTGCCGCCATCCTGGTCTGCTACCACCACTCAGCAACAGTTTTAAAAAAGCCCCACCCCTAGGGGCCATGCCCCCCCCCGCCCCGGGGGTCCCTGTCCTGATTTCTGCCAACACAATGTTGGCAACCCTACATATTGGTGTTGGGAGTAATTACTTATATAGCAGAGTATTTCAGGAGCAGAAGTTAACAGGGTCGCAGAGGCAACAGCTTGTAAATGATATTCAGAAGTACATAATGATAGAAGAGACCTATACCTAGCTAATGGCCATATTGTGGTCAGAAAGAGACTGATAGAAGCATGGTAGCTAGAGAGAGCGAGCGAGAAGCATTCTGGGAAGAACAAGGAAGAAGTCACTCCCAGGAGGTTTCTGAGTATGCTGTAGCAATTGATGGGTCATAGAGACAGAGATAAAGAGAAGGAGACCCTAACTGACTATCCGTACTCCCAGTGCCCTAGTGGTCATTAATGGTGCAAAAGATTAATGCCATCTGGAGCTGGATCTCCAACAATTGGAACCTGGGTGCTTTCCAGCCTATCTGCTCAACAGCAGCAAAATGCCTCTATTCAGGCAAGTTGCATTCAAAATGTAAACTGGCAGGGGGAGCAGTCTCGCAGAAACTAACAACCTGAAAAAACAGTAACTTTCTTATACCAGATATATGTCATCCTAGCTCTATATTGCAGCGATTAAATTCAAAACAAGGCATTGAACGGCACCCTGCTGTTCGCGTAGGGACTGCGGTGTCACAATGCAGGAAGTGTGGACGCACACTTCCGAGATACAACGTGATCCCGTTGCAGGGTCTAATCTGGAAAGCACCTTGTAGAAGTAAAGATTTATATTGGGATGGGGGAGGACATGAATTTTTGGGGCTGCAGGTGCTCATGCTAACCTCAGGTGCTGTCATTATGTGTCAACCTGCTGTAATGGTTGAGGGATTGCCCTGAAGTATCTTGAAGGGGCGGTTAATGGTTGAGAATTTGCAAATAGACATTCTTTTAATGGGGGAAGTCATCAGTAGTGACTCACCTTTCTCTCACTTGCCAGAAGTGTGAGAACTTGCTGAATGTGTGTTATGAAGCAAAAGCAGCAGCTTGAGAGGAAAAAAGGCAGCTTCTGTATGAGTCAGAGCCTGAATGGAGAAGCTAAGAGTAAAGTAGTATGCCATCAATTCAATTTTGACTCCTGGTGCCCACAAAGCCCTGTGGTTTTCTTTGGTAGAACACATGAGGGGTTTACCATTGCCTCCTCCCGTGCAGTATGAGATGATGCCTTTCAGCATCTTCCTATATCGCTGCTGCCCAATATAGTACCAGTGGGGATTTGAACCGGCAACCTTCTGCTTTTCAGTCAAGCATTTCCCCACTGTGCCACTTAAGGTGACTTTGAAGCTAAGAGAGACAGAGCTAAAAGCTGATGGAAGGCCCCATAGGGTGCACAAGTGTTTCCCTGGGGAGCTGTAGTAATTTCTTCATGACCTCTAAGAGTGAACTGCTATTTTGTCTACATCTGATGCTCACCTTATATGTTTGTCAGTAAAATAAATATTACAAAGACACCACAAAGCTCCAGTGGTCTGTCCTCCAAAGGAAGACAACATTTGGGTAGTATTTCTCACTGTCTGGGCAGTATGCATAATAGTATACATTTTGGAATTAACAAGCTTTAGTTTTAATTCATCCATTTAACAAACAATAAGGCAGGACTCTAGACAGACAGACAGACATTAAAACAAAAATTGGACCAGATTTAAGCGATGCCTTCAAGCCTGCATTTTATATTTTTTACCCAGACTGTCCTATCAATAGAATAAACTCCCATCCCCCATCCCAAGTCTGAAATGGTATGTATAGAACAGTTTTCAATAGCATTTTTGAATTCATTCCATCTTTCATAAATGTTATCTGTTGGCTGAAAATGTAGCCTGGATAATCAGATGAGCAATTTAATATGCTTTTTGTAAAAAGGAAAAACTGTGTGCTTTCCGCTAGGAAGATCTATGTTGATTTCATAGTGCCCCTATATGTTGGGGGTGCAATGAAACATCGAGTTTCCTTCTAGATAACACAGAATGTGCTCAGTTTTTCTACTTATGCAGTGACATCCACTTCTGCGTTTATCTTGTAACTTTCAAATATAATATATTTGCATTTGTTATCTACTGCATTTTTGTCTTCATTAGATTTCTCTTTCTTTGATCAAAAGTACCCTGAGGCTGCCAAGTAATTAAACAGGTGTCATCTTTGTTGTTTAAGGTAGACAGCAATCATTTGCTATAATTCAAGTCTAGACAGAATGATAGTTGATAAACATGATCAATTTTACAGAAATGGAGGAAAACATGATAGATAGGGTTGTAATCAATGCTGTAGCTACAAAATCAATAAAGTGTTAGAAACACTAGCTCTGTTACTACTTGAACAGATCTCACTCCAAACCATAATTTTCAGTTATTACACACAGTGCAACATGTGCCTAGATAACTGCTGTGCAGGAATTGCATGGAGCAGCAGGACTGGAATATCTTTAATTTAGAAACTATCACCATCATAATTTTACATGGCACTAACTCCTATGGTTGGTTCAAATGGTACACATGCTGCTTTCCCTCAGTTTCCCCATGTGATGAGGCTGTTCCCCAAAAGGAATCATCCAGTTTCTTTTGCATTGTTTCACTGGTTGTAATGTAGCAGGACTGATGCTGGCAAATGCTTCTTCCACTTGAGCTTGGATAGCTCTGGATAAAGAGCAAATGAGGAAAAAGGAAACTAGTTCTTCCTTCAGAACAAGGCAAAGCAATTCAGGCAAAGCAATGCTGGGTTGAGTACAATGGAGGAGGCCATGGGAAACCCCTCCTGTATTCTTACAAAGAAAACCAGAGAGCTCTGTGGGCATCAGGAGTCGAAATCGACTTGACGGCACACTTTACCTTACATAATGGGAGAATGACACAGTATGCAACCCACAATTTTAAAGGTAAGGTTGTGCCCTCGAGTCGGTGTCGAGTGCTGGCGAGCACAGAGCCATGTGGTTTTCTTGGGGAGAATACAGGAGGGGTTTACCATTGCCTCCTCCCGTGCAGTCTGAGATGATGCCTTGAGCTCTTATAATGTGGCTGAGTTCTGTTTAATAGCCAATAAAATTCACCAGGAGTTCATTAAGAATCATTGTTAACTGTGCTTATCCATGGTACCATAACCTTGTATGTAGGTTTATTTTGTTGGGCTTCTCTTTGTATACTGTGCTGGTCAGTGACTGTAATAAAGGAATTGATTGATTGATTGATTGATTGATAGTATGGGTAGAATCAGAATAATTCAGTAAGGTTGTTCATGTTGGAAGTGAAGGACTTTGTGCTGTCTCTTGTCTCAGAGACAGTGGAGGACAGACTAGTGAGTCAGAGGGCTAGAGGGTCAAGACATTGGTCATCCCTTCTCTACTGGTCTGACACTGTCCCTTTGGAATATAGATTGCTAATCTCAGGGACTTCCTTCCTTCCTTCCTGCCTTGTCACTTCCTCTCTTCCCTTCTCTTCCTTTTCCTCTACCTTGCAACATGCAAGCTCCTCTCCCCTGTACCATGTGTGCAGAGATGCAGAATCCATCTGCATCCAGCTAGATAGATAGATTAGAGATTCTATCTCCTCACTTTCCTATCTAGAATGGAGTTCTCTAATAAATACCACTTATATTGATTTGAAACTATGAACTGGCTCCAAGTTACTTTACTCTCAGCATACACGCATGCCTAACTAAATTCCACTGTGTTGTGCCTCTTTGCACTCTGCTATAATGAAAAAAGGTTTCTCTTACTAGAGAGAATTCCCTTCAGAAGACAAATTGTGAACTGGGAGGTAAGTGGGTCTGGGGAGGCAAGCCCCTACCTGCCTCCTCTCAGATGACTGGCAGCTCCTTCCACTTCTGCTGATTCCGTGCCCAGTCGACCGGCATGGCAGCAATCAGCAGAGCTGCCACCCAAAGCAGGAAGTCCTCTGGAATCCCACAATGCACTGCACAAAGAGGTGCACAATGCATGGGGGTGCTCCGAGCTGCCAGGCGCACTTTCTGCCCGGCGCCATGGAAGCATGGGCTGCAGGCAGCCTGGGCTTCTAGAGCTGGGAGTGAGGAGGAGGCATACGCACACGCTCCTCCCTCACTTTTAGCCCAGGTTAAAAACCCGGGATATCCGGCTGGAGAGTGCTGTGACCGATCCTGGCACTCCACATGACCAGCCCTACCCGGATAGCCTGTGCAAGCCCAGGTAGGGCTGGTTGTGTGAATGACCTTAATGTATTGGGCCAAGAGGGTTGGGGGTCTTACAAGCGGCAGTGCAGTATGGGATTTTAAACAAAGAAATAAAAACTGCTGCCTGTGTGAGCAGCAACAGCAACATTGCTGCTTTTCTCCTCAGCAGCTTCCCCATAATGTCCCAAGGAAGGAAGTGTCATGATGTTGTGTCCTTTCCCCATTTCCCAGTGCATTACTAGGAACAAATGGCTGCCCCTACAGTTAAGGCCCAATCTGGCCTGATGTAGAATCTACTAGACAACTTTGCATCAGATCAGATTTTAAATTGGCCAGTAGACCTTGCATCAAACTGTATCCATAACTGGGCCAGTTCAACGGACTTGTTATGGACGCCAGAAGTATATGGAATATAGGCCTGTGTCTGATCTCATTTTATATTAAGAGTTCAATTAGATCTGCCTGGGTACTGCCTGGTAAATGATTTGTAGAGGCAGGAGTAATCTAGCATTGTCTATCAATGTTTGTGGAAACTCACTGAGACACAATGGGTCAGGCGTAATTACCAGTCTCACACTGCTGAAATTAACCTGTTGTCCAGTAACAGGATGCTTCTGCCTTAAGTCAAATGTGTTGATTAACTCACACATGTGCCCCTTTTGATGTTACTTTGAATATTCCTTTGTTATAAATACACACTAGATAGAGGTACACAAGAAATAATGTAATTGCTGTCTCACACAAAATAGAACTAATTCTCTCACTAACTCCTGACTTTTAACACCTTTTGGGAAGGGATCCACTTGCAACTCAGAGATGCAGATTTGCTTTGGGCAATGTCCCCTCCTCAAGATAGCAGCTAACAGAAGATGAGATTGAGATCTCTCTGGACTGACCAAATATCCTGAGCTAATTTTGGTAATTAAAAGACAATATTCAGAGGATAGCAGGAATAAACGCCTTTTGTGATCTAGAAGACTCAAATGGACATCAAAGGATGGAACCACTATAAGAAGGAGTCTCTGGACATGGCAGATTAGCAATCTTGTGCCTACAGCAAGATCTGCTCACAGCAATGCCAGAGTTTGCTGCTAAGCCGCGGGGCTAGAGGCAGGAACTCTGTCCATGGACAGGAACTGTCTCCTACAAGCAATCTTGTACCTACAGCAAGATTTGCTCACAGCAATCCCAGAGTTTGCTGCTAAGCCGCAGGGCAAAGCAGGAACTCTGTCCATGGACAAGAGCTGTCTGTGACTTCTACTGTGCAGTGAGAAGTCAAGACTTCCCCAGCCATGGTGCTCTGGCTCTCAGCCGTGATCTGAGCAACTGCAAACGCTCCTGTCTCCTGCCAAGCGCCTCGCTCCTTCAAGCTGAAAAGATCTCTGCTCTCAAGTCTCTGATCCTGGTAAATATGCTGCTCCTACAAGCCTGGAATCCCCTCACCCCCTCATCCCTTCCCCTTCTCCCGCCTCCTTCTCCCCCCCCTTTTTCCTCTACTAATCTCCCCAAACCATGCCAGCCCTCAGCTTTCCTTTTCCTCTTTTCCATCCAAGAAGACAAGGATTGTAGAATAGAACAATATCGGACCTCCGAAAAGTATACGCATGTATTCAGTACTTGGTTTGGGCCCCTTTTGCAGCAATTACTGCCTCAATGCGGCGTGGCATGGATGCTATCAGCCTGTGGCACTGATGAGGTGTTATGGAAGATCAGGATGCTTCATTAGCGGCCTTCAGCTCTTCTGCATTGTTTGGTTTCATGTCTCTCATCCTTCTCTTGGCAATGCCCCATAGATTCTCTATGGAGTCAGGTCAGGCGAGTTTGCTGGCCAATCAAGCACAGTACAATGTATACTTTTCAGAGGTCCGATATTGTTCTATTCTACAATCCTTGTCTTCTTGGTTCCATGTACTATTCTAATTTTCTGGGATTGTGGATTTGGGGTTATCATGAGCTGTACGCCATGATCATCACAATTATAACAAATTAAGGCTTGACTTATCTCGCTTTGCATGTAATGCGTCTGTCTCATATATCAGTTTCACCTTTTAATTTGCATTACTGAAATTAATGGACTTTTGCACGATATTCTAATTTTCCGAGTTTCACCTGTAGAAGAGATTGAATCTGAATGAAGCATGGCTGTGTTAATTACTAGGCCAGAAAATGAACAACAATGTATTGCCAAAAGTGAGACATGGCGCATCACAACAGATTCTGCTCATTGCCTAAATCCTAGGCTTTGAGACTGTGTCTGATGGAAGACTTTCATAATGAACTACACAAAAACCATTCATCACTGAGGCTGAAACAAGATGCTCTGGAGAAAACAAATCAGTTTCATTACCTGAAACAGAACTAAAAAATGAGTATGCCACTGGCGGCAAAAAGAGCTTCCTTAAGCAATCCAGGACTTCCCTAATTTATGGAGAGTTCTGCAGGGTTTCCCTAAGCTCTCCAGGACTATGATTCAGTGGGTAGATTTTACATGACCACTGGCTGGCCAGATAGTGGGGGAAATACTGGGGATATGTCAGGATGCAAGAACATGTGCTCCCAGAGGGCTTGATGTCCCAACCTGCCCTAGTCTAGTTCCTGAGATTCTCCACCTGAGATTCTCCTGACTTCTATACTCAAGATCTAGAAGTATGGTGGAGAATATCAGGTGGAAAGCATGGGAACCGGACTTGGGCTGGTTTAGATGTCACACCTACCAGGAGCACACACTTTAATGTCCTGACATATCCTTGACATTTTCCTCACTTCCCGGCCGGCTGGTGAGCATGTGAACCCACCCTATGACTAAATAATAATAATAATAGTCAAAAACAGATTGGACAGATGAATAAAAGAGCCCCCAGACTATGCTGGGTAAAAAAAGTCCAGTAGTTGGTTGAGCTATGTATGACTGTATAGGGATTGGATGCTTGGAGAAAGACTCCAAAATGTTCCTTTTAGCCATTGCATTATAGACCATATACCATTTTAAAGGTGTTTGGCAGAAACTGAATTTCTAATCTAACAAGCAATTTAAGTGTGGAGTAGAGTGCTCTAGCTTGGTTATGTGAGAAGAAGCAAAGATCCTCTGAAACCATACCATATTGGTACTCAGTACCATTCCATTCCTCCTAAACTGCAGAAGGCAGGAATGGGAGAAAGCCGGAACTGCAGAGTATTGCAAAGAATTGTAGGGATGAACCAACTCTTTCCAAATATCTTGCTACTGCATTATAGATGAAAGCAAATTCAGGGAGTGGACAAAACCAAGTTGATAAACATTGTCTAGTGCAGTGTTCTTAATTTCCCCCCCACCTTCTGTGAAGCTCTGGCCAAAACTGAGCACTCTGTGCTTGAAGCATTTCAGCACCTCTGTTTCCAGGTGCCGAAACGCTTTGAGCTGCTCCAGCTGAATCATTTTGGCTGGGGGCAAGTGGGCACTTTAAAAGGAGGAAGGTAGGTCCACTGCCTCCCCGCCACCCCAGAGCGGTGCTGTTTGCATGAAGCAATCAGGCTCTCTGTTGGCTGGTGGCATTTGCTTAGGAACAGCAAGTTCCCTGTTCCCAGCAGGAAATGGTGTCTGAGCATGTACGGACACCATCTTGAGTGCTCAGTGTTGCTGGGAAAAGGGAACTTCCTGTTCCTAAGCAAATGCTGCTGGCAAACGGAGAGCCCAGCTGCTTCATACAAACAGCACCGCTCTGGGAGGCAGCGGAGCTGCAACTGAGGGACAGGCAAGACCTGCCTTCCTCCTTTTAAAGTGCCTGATCTCTGCTGCCTCGGATGTGCACAAAATGCTCTGTGCACATCACTACTCTGCACATTCTCCCTGGCACCAGGAGGAGACTGCCATTCTCACTATGCTGCCCTGCAGGTGAGCAGCTCTTTTAAGGGGAGCAAAGCCCTCTTGAGCCTCAGCACCATCATGGGAGGCATGCACAGAGTGCTGGGAAGTGTAGTCCTTCCCAGTACTTTCCTGCCAGAGCACCTGAGAGAGAGAAAGCTCCGTCCCTCTTAAAGGGTCTTCCCAGCACTGAGAAAAGTGCAGTACTGTGTGGAGGTCTCAACACAGTGGGAAATGGCTCTCGGATTGAAGGTCTTTTGCCAGAGTGGCCCCTGCTTGAAAAATAGTGAAGATCACTGGTCTAGTGCTCACCGAATCTTAGAGCCAGAGTTGGGGGGTTTCCCCCAAAAAGAGGGTGCCCAAAGCAGTACTTCAATGTTGCTCAAGTATTGTTTCTTGCTCTTAAAGAAGGTCCTTCCTGTATAATCATAAAAGCTACTAACTTATATATACAGTCGTTAATTCCTCACCAACTCATTGCTTCCATCCTCATCAAAATCCTCCTCTATCCCATCAGTCATCTCTTCTCCATCACCGTCCACATCTAGCCCTCCTTCAATGGGCTCTTCTGTAGAGTTGTCTGCATTCTCTGATATGCATTCTTCTTGGATCAACTCTACACTGTCTTCTATTTGTTTCTTTTGGGCTTCTGTAAGAAAAATAGAATGGGAATAAATTATCTTCCCTTTTCTGAAAACAAATTTAGTTCTAGCAATAGAACACATTCTTCCAGTCTCGGTATGATGTCAAGTATAAAAGGAATAAATAAGGAATATATGGCTGCTATCTGGGACAGCAACCATCACCTAGATATCCTTTTGGCATGCTTGCACACACCCTGTGGGTCTTCGACTTGATTCCTTTGAACAGGTTCTTCAGCATCCCCATGCAGTATCAGGAACTAATTCTGAAGTTCCCTTTAGTTTAAGAAGTGGTTTGGCATGAGATGCAGGGAGGTGTGATTTGGGGTGGATGGCTAGAAATTAGTTGGGCCTTGGTAGGCAGGCTAGGCACTTTTGGGGGGTGGGGAATTAAGCTGGGGAATCAACACGGTTGCAAACAGCTAGGTCCCTGCATTGTGGCCCAACCAAAATTGTTTCCGTGCATCTGCTTTATAAGAAGGAAAAACATGCAGAGACCTCAAAATAGGGAACAATCACATCATGTCGAGTTTGGCCCCTAGTCTTAAATACTTATTAGCTAGCAGCTCACAGGATTGGACCGTTTGAGCTTTCATTGGTCCTACATTTCTGCACACAATATTACCAAAATGTCCCTCCTTCCATCCTGAACTGACAGTATGACTGATAACTTTGTTCTAGATTAATTCACCCTTTAATGAGCTATAGATCATTTTCACCTACCTGCTTCAGCCTTCTGCTGCTTTTCAATCTTCTCCAGTCTCCCTAGCAAAGAGTCAATTTTTGTTTTGATTTGAGTTAATTCCTTCTTGATTGTTTGTAATTCATCTGATTTCACTGAGTGGAAAAAACAACAACAGAGTATCAACCACAGAACAATGATTTTAACACAAAGGAATTCCAGGATAATCTCTACCTTGCAAATTGTAGGCCAAGGTATAGCTTTATATATTCTTATTTTTATAGTTTAAAACACAAGAAACAACATTCTAACCTTTGATGGAGTGAAGCTCCATCACTAGTTCCTTGTGTCCATGGAAAGGGAGTTGTGCCCTCTTTCAAGGGTCTTCTGAGAACCACTCCATCAAAAGTTTGGATGCTGCTCTAGGTTTCTTTCTTTTCTAAATGATTTCTATGTTAATCTGGCTATGTACAGACATACATCAGACTTTCCTTTCCACTGAATGTGCATAGCTACATTCTGATGTTCCATTTCCCCCATGCATATTCAAGAGATAACTGGAAAATTTCATTCAGCTTCCAACAGAAAATGAAGTTGCAAGGTATGGTAAATGCATTTTTAGAGGTGAAAAAGCAGTGAGCCTGGAATTTTGAATGAGACATAACAGCCCTGCTGGATCAGGCCCAAGGCCCATCTAGTCCAGCATCCTGTTTAACACAGTGGCCCACCAGATGCTGTTGGAAGCCTACAGGCAGGAGTTGAGGCCCTGCCCTCTCCCCTGCTGTTACTCCCCTAGTCATAACTAGGGCTATGCCAGATGATTTCCAATTTCAGTTTTAAGACTGTACTTTTGGTGGGGAGGTTAAAATATCTCCTGCCCCCCCAAACCCTAAATGATTTGAATGTTCAGCTTGTGGTCAAGCTCTTTTACTGCCTGTGGGCCACTTTGTATTAGGGATGTGCACGGTTCCTACTTTGTATACCCCACGGTTCCGTGCACATCCCTACTTTGTATACCCCAGCTATCTCAAATGGATAAAAAACAGAGTGTGAACAAGCACATCTCTTCCCCTCTGGTGCACCATCCTCCCACTCTCTAATTGCACAGGTGTAGCTTCACATATTGATAAAAAATAATCAATAATGTTATTACGGTCTTTGACCAGCATTGGAAGTTGTTTAAGGCTATTAAATCAAGGAAGCATAAACAGTAAGAAAGCTAGAACCTAGAAGGTTTATAAAGACTCTGTTATGGTCTTTGGCTGTCGCAACATGAACCAGCAGTTACAGTATAACACTATAGGAAATTAAAAGGTTTTATAAATTAAAAGAGATTAGAACTGTATAGGTTAAAATTGTGGGATAGCTAAAATATAAGTAAAAGGCTATAGGGTTAAAAAGTTTGTTGTAGATTTAAAATTGAAAACTAAAATTGTAAATAGTTTGTAGATTTTAGGTGGGCCTCTGTGCCGCATCATAGTTAGCATTTACTGGCGGTCAGAGTCCAGTGAATTCTGCATGCAGCTGTGCAGAACTTAGCAACATTGTGTACTGTAGAGGGATTGCAGTCAGAGAGTAATCGGGAGGTGTAGAATTGATCAGGGTGGCCGGGTAACCTAGTCAGTTGTGGAAGAATGAGGATATTGCGGGAGTCTGTAGAATAGGCAATGGACATGCTCTGCGTTTTCGACTTGCCCAGTGTTACATGGGCACAGGCATTCTGAGAAAGGTCTCTTCCTGTATCTTCCATTTAGTACAGTCGAGGGGAGGGCACCAAAGTCAGCCAAGGTGAAGGCCCTTCTGTGATTAGTGACCACAAGCTGAGTAAGGCAAATAGCAGGTATTGCTATGTATCTTAGACTTTCTGAGGTATGGAAGCATGGTTCCCTGCCTAAGTCAGTTTGGCGTTCTATGTCCATTATGCACTGTTTGAGGAGTGTTCTGGCCTGCTCATGGACCATGGAGAGGAGGTGGGCAGGGCATAGCCCAAGTGATGCTATTTTTGCCACCAGAGTCTGTTTCCATATGGATTGGTAATCATCCTGTAGTGTTGAGTGGGCTAGGCCTATTGGGAGGAAGGATAGTCTTAGCCAGTAACTGAGTATGGGCCGCAATACTCTGGCCGCCACTTTCACCAGGCCCATCTCCAGTTGTAGACCAGCATCAGAAACACAACAGGATGCTTGAAATGTTGCTCTTAGGAATTGGACAGGATGAGTTCCAGAGGGGGAAAATGATGAAAAATACTTAATCCATGTGTTGAGGGGCAGTTCAGACAAACGATCCCCAAGCAATTAGGTGCTGGTGAGACTGCAACAAAAGTGGAGTCATCATGTGCACCCACACTCCTCACTCATGTGTTTGAGAAGACTGTTGGACGTATTGTCTGATCAGTCATTTGTTTCTGCTAAAATGCCATTTTTACCTTACAGTTACTGGGCCTCATTCTTCCTGGGAATAGGCATGGGTGGCCCAAACAATTCAGGGATCACAGCAGTCATGATACTATCTCTCCAATCAAATTTTGCTATGTGACAGTGTCACTGGAACCATTTGGAATGAGAGCAATGCTTCCTAAATAAGTCACGTGTGTGATTCCTCCGCCTCCTTCTACTTCTTCTTCTACTTCTTCTTCTACTTCTTCTCACAGTCAGACAGGTGTTATTGACTGGTTTGTTTTATCCAGACATCGAGTCCTTCCCAAGGACCTGGGATGGCTGAATTTTATTATCCATGTTGTTGCTGTTATGATAGAAATCGCCACAGAATATAGGCTGTTCCTAGTAAAGTTGCTTTTTGTAATTGGCTGATGGTGATTTCTGTGGCCCCTATGGTGCTGAGGTGCTCTTCAGGTTGTTTTGGAATTGGACCTAGGGTGCCAATTACTATTATTATTATTATTACATTTATATCCCGCTCTTCCTCCAAGGAGCCCAGAGCGGTGTACTACATACTTAAGTTTCATACCAGCTGCTGGGAATCACCGATGTGACTAATATGGCAAGTATTGTCCTCGCTCTCAATGGGTGAACATTTGTACACTTCTTGTGCAATACATAGAAAAACTGCCAAGAGAAGGCATGAAAAGTCCACCTTTTCTGCTCAGTCCTAGTAATAACTATAAAATAAATAACTGACATATAAAGAATCAAGAAGGTTGGTTTTGGTAGATTTGGGCTATTATCTAATCCCATTTTACAGCACAGCCAATCTGTTGATCTTGTAAACTCATGTAAGAACTGGCTAGCAGTTATGACATTTATTTATTTATTTAAATCAACAATTCTTTTATGAAAAAAACCTTGCATTTCTCTCTCTTTCAGATATCTTCTCTGAATCCATAAATATAGAAATGAGAAAACTGTTCAGTATTTTCTCCATTTGCTCATCTTTTCTTACAGAAAGCCACGTTTGTCATGAAACATCAACACAACAATCTACATCTGCTACTGCTTTAGATTTAATACTACAAGGAAGCTGCTAACACAGTTGATTTTAAGAGAAACTTCTGCTGAGGATGGAAAGATTTCTTTTCCAAGCTATTGGATTTAATCAGGAACATTGGTCAGCAATTAGTCAGATTCAAAGCAAGGGATGCAAATCCCTCAAACGCATTAAGGGACCAAGCTGTGAACATTTAAGACTTTGCTCTACTTCCAGCAGACAACTTGCTGCTTTTAGAAACACCATTCCCCCCCGCCCCCCCCCCCGTCAATGAAGAAATCCTTGCAGTGATCTGAGATCATTCTCACAAAGAACATGATCACAAGGTCACACTTGTCATGCTTGCAAAGAGCAGGCATGGAGCAGTCTCATTAGAGGCCACTTGAGCTGCCCCCTGCCCCATCACACCACTGCAGTGTCCAGCCACTTTCTATGCATGTTCTCATGACCTTCATTTCAAGGAGAGGCTTCATTTCAAGGAGAGGCTTCTGTGCCTCACACTGAAGCATCCAGTGATGGCCAACCATGCAGATTCTTGCCCGTGTCTATTCCCTGGCTTCCACGGGAACATAGGAAGCTACCTTATACCGAGTTAGACTACTGGTCCATCTAGCTCAGTACTGTCTACACTGACTGGCAGTGGCTCTCCAAGGTTTCAGGCAGGAGTCTTTCCCGGCCCTACCTGAAGATGTCAGGGATTGAACCTGGGACCTTCTGCATGCAAAGGAGATACTCTACCACTGAACTACATCCTCATCCCCAAGGTGCAAGCAGACACCAAGTTTGCAGGATCTTGCCCATATCTGTTATTTTGCATCTACTGAGGAAAGCCTATGTGCCAAGGACCTGGGCAGGACTCTGTTGCTGAGTGGTTCAACTTAAGTTGTGGAGGGCCCTTCCTTAAAATAAACACTGAGCTATGACTGGGGTTGCATGGAGAGTTCACTACCTGGAGTTGCTAGGTAGTGAGCCGGCATGGGAAGAGGAAGGATTTTTCTGCGCCTTATTGTGCCAGAGAAAGATTGCATCCCTGAAGCTATGAGCAAAGTGCAGCCCTTTGCTGGCCTTATTGGGGCTCCCAGTGATTCCAACTTTTGCGGGGTTTTGCTTCATGGGATGCGGTGGAATTTTTGCCAGAGATATTGTCTGTATAAACAGCTTTGACAACAAGAGGAATACACATTCTTAACATTAATAAGCAGATACACTGACAGAACTGGGCCACTACAAATTTAGGCGAATCCAGAGAATCACATGAAAGTCTCAGGTGAACAATGACAGGATTTTGTTATCCTCGACTTTGAATGTGAACTTTTGTCTTTAGAGGAACTTTTATAGAAGGGTTTTTTTTAAAAAAAGATGAACACTTGTCTTCAAGAATTGAAAAGATAATTAAAACTAGCTCTTTCATTTTATGCAATACTTTGAGGCGAGTCTCACAATCGGTGAAACTCGCCGAAATGGGGTTTGCGGGGGGAGAGGGCTTAGCCTGCTCTCCCCGCAGACGATCAAGGCTGCAGTCCTAGGTGGCTGGATCGGCCACCCACACGACTGCCGGCTCCGTCACGGAACCGGCAGGGGCTGCGGGGATCGGGGGCCGTGTGGCCCCTGGAAGTTCCAGGATGCCCCGAGCGTGCACGCGGGCCATCCTGGAGAGACCCCCCAGGGGCGGGAGGCTTGTTTCAGCCTCCCGGCGTGGGTCTCTTCATGTGGCCATGGCATGGAGCTGCACTGCAGCAATACACAATCAAATAGCGGTGGTTAGCGGAGTGCTCGCTCCGCTAACCTCGTCTAAGGGGAGGGGGAATTAGGAGGGTTTGCGGCTGGGAGCTGTGCGGCTCTCACGGCAGCACACAATCAGGCAAAAGCGAGCGAGGACTGCTTTTGCCCAATGGTGAGAATCTCCTCTTTATCTTGTTCATGTCCATTCTCTCATATTCTTAATCTGCGTGACAATTGTATCAGATGATGCACCAATATTTTACAGATGGGGAGCATAAAGCTGAGAGACGGTGAGCCCTTCCTCACGATCATGGAGAAAGGGCTCCATGCTGCAGGGGAGGAAGCCTTATAATGCTTATCTCCCCTGCTGATGATCCTGGTCTTCTTGCTGGGAGAGCAGATCGCTCGCCTAGACGTTCACCAGCTGCTACCGGCAGCAGGGAGGTTTGAGGGCTGGGAGGCCCCCAGAACTTCTATAATGCACCGTTCACAGAGTTTATGGTGCATTATGGGGAGCCTTCTGCCACCGGCCAGGAGCCCTGCAGTCTCCCAGCTGGCAAATGATCAGCAAACCGGGGTTAAGAGAGCGCTCACTCAACCACATTTAAGAGGGTGACTAGAAGTGTGAGCACTGCAAGATATTCCCCTCAGGGGATGGAGCCGCTCTGGGAAGAGCAGAAGGTTTCAAGTTCCCTCCCTGGCATCTCCAAGATAGGGCTGAGAAAAATTCCTGCCTGCAACCTTGGAGAAGCTGCTGCCAGTCTGTGAAGACAATACTGAGATAGAAGACTATGGTCTGATTCAGTATATGGCAGCTTCCTATGTTCCTATGGTTTGGCGGGTTTGCAGCCGAGGCGCTGCCAGGATCGAGCACGATCCCAGTGGTTCTCATGTGTGGGTAAGACCAGGCTTGGCTTCAAAATTCATTCCAATACAAATAAGATAAACCACACTTTCCCCCTCTCAGTAAGGTCTGCTGGCAAAGACCTTTTTAACTTGCAACTTTTAAATTTGATTTTAATGGGTTTTTCTTTTTAGTTAATATCTATTTGTGTTATTTTTATACCTATTTGTGTCACGTTACTAATTTTGTGAGCCACCCTGAGCAGTATTGCGTTGGAGAGGTGGGGGTATGTATAATAAAATAAAATAAATAAGAAACGAAATAATTCCAAGAGGAAATCAAGCATGAATGTCTCTTCTTTGCCTCTAAACCCCTGACTTCCCAATTTATTTGCAGATGTGGTGGATGTGAAGCATATCTTTTTCTTAGTTCGCTGGGACTTATGAAAAGGGTTTTTTCCCTCCCTTCACCATTGTACTGTAATTTTCAAACCTAATTCAAGGAGATCAAAGTTGTGCCTTGAGGGACTTGGTGTCAAGGCAAAGTCTCAGTGTGATTTGGTTTCATTTAAGATTGCTCTCCTCTATTTTAATGGCATTAAAACTTAAGCTGTGAGGGTGAGTTACATGTATATTACATGTATAATACACGGAGGCAAAGAATGAAGTGGAAGTGATGCAGATTTCTTCTTTCCTCCCTTCTACTTCAATGTGTAAAGTATGTGCATATCTCACCCATAGTAAAATCCACGAATAGCAGATTACTTCTGAAGCTTAGAGATCTTCCTGTGGGAACATTTGCCCAGTCACATTTCCACATAATATAGTGGAAATGAGGAGGAGGATGTTTTTGTCATGCAATATATAAATAGGGTCTTAGAAAAAATGCTTAGATCAGTTTTTGTTTAAATCTATAACATAAATACAAACCTTACATGGATCAGAATGCACATCTGATTTCAAAATCATTTTCCCCCACATTAGCAACATTCATATATGGCACTTAATGAGGTAGTTCTTAAAGGTAAAGTGTGCTGTCGAGTCAGTGTCGACTCCTGGCGACCACAGAGCCCTGTGGTTTTCTTTGGTAGAATACAGGAGGGGGTTCCCATTGTCATCTCTCGCGCTGTATGAGATGGTGCCTTCCAGCATCTTCCTATATTGCTGCTGCCTGATATAGGTGTTTCCCATAGTCTGGGAAACATACCAGCAGGGATTTGAACCGGCAACCTCTGGCTTGCTAATCAAGTCATTTCCTGCTGTGCCATTAGGTGACTGAGGCTGTTCTTACGATCAGCCAAAGCCAGGCTAAGAAAGCCAAGCCTGGTCTTGGCTGATCATCAGAACCGCTGGGAACTGCGCACTCCCGGTGGCAAACCCGTCTCTGGAGCCCACCATTAAAATGAGGTTACCGGAGCAAGTGTTCCCATAGCTCCATTTTTAAATCATCTGCCATCCCTGGCTGCTTGCAGCTGGGGCTGCGAGTCTGTGGGGCTCCCATCGTGTTGATTCCCATTGGGGGAATCCCCATAATGCACTGTGCACTCACGTGGGGAGTTCCGGGACTTTCCAGCTCAAAAACCTCCTTGCTGCCAGCAACAGACAGCAATCTTCTGGGTGGATGAAACACCCACCCAGTTATAAGCAGAGCATCTTCTGTGGGGGAGGTAAGCTTTTGAGGCTTCCTCCCCTCACCCCTTCAAGCCCTTCTCATGGATCACGAGAAAGGGCGCATTATCTGCTCAGGCTTTTACTGTGTTTTATGGTGACTCCTTGAAGCTATTCCCACGATCACTAGAAAGCAGGCTAAGGGAGCCTAGCCCACTTTCTAGTGACCGTAGGAACCACCGGGCTCAGGTGGTTCCAAGGTGGCTAGCCTGCCTAATTCCCTCTCCCCTTAAATGAGGTTAACAGAGCAAGCACTCCGTTAAACTTGTTTTTTTTGCTCGTGTGCTGCCGCGGCACGTGGCGACACATGAGTCGACCTCCGACCGAGAGGCTGCAGCCAGTCTCCCGGCCTTGGGGTGTGTGTGTCCTCTCCAGAATGCCCTGTGCACTCGTGCGGGGCATCCTGGGGCTTCCGGAGACCAGGCAACCCCCGATCCCCGCAGCCCCCACCAGCTCTGTCACAGAGCCGGTAGTTGTGTGGGCGGCTGGCTTGATCGTCTGCGGGGAGATCAGGCTAAGGCGCTCAGCCTTAGGCGCTTCACACGCCTCATTGTGTCTTATTGTTTTTTATTCTTTGATGATGTCGTTTATGTTTTTATACCTTTATTGTAAGCCACCCCAAGCAGCAGTGTGCTGGAGGGGTGGGATATAAATATAATAAACAAACCAGTAACTGGCACTAGTAGTCTGTGAGAGGGTTAATGTCATGTCAGGACTGGCGTTAGCAGTCTATACTGCTGGGCAAATGCTGAGGCCCCAGCGTCCCAAGGGACCCCGTACAGCTGGTGCCTGCCCCCTCCTCCAGCCACAGGGATTTCTTGTCCCCAGTTGTAGTTGCTGGAGGCCAGGGCTGGCCCTCGGGGTTTTGGCGCCCTAGGCAAAGTATGGTGTTGGTGCACGCCATACCCCACAGCTGAGAAGGAGTCCTACATGTGCCTGGCAGTCAGGAGCAATGTGCACCCGTGGGGGTGAGCAACTCTTCTGCAGCCCTCAAGCCCGGAGCCACCTTGCACCTCACCTCTTCAGCACCAGGAGGCCAGTGGGCAGCTCACGCGTGCCCGAGTGCTGAAAGGGAGGGAGCAGCTGAGCAGCAGTCAGGTGTTGTGCCCGGGTGCATGGGCTGCCCCTGCTGCTTTTGCTGGGATGCCACTGCCGCCTCCTCCCCAGTCTCCTCTGACTCCATCTTGGCTGCTGTCTCATCAGTAAAGGGGCCTGGCAGGGTGTCAGCTGGGGCACTGGTGTCCCTTAAAACCTATGGGATGAGACCTGGTCTTGTGGTAGCAAGCATGAATTGTCCCTTTCCTAAGCAGGGTCCAAAGTTGTGCCTTGAGGGACTTGGGGTCAAGGCAATGTCTCAGTGTGATTTGATTTCATTTAATGTAATCTCAATGGGAGATTACATGCGAGATATTCCCCTTAGGGGGTTGGGGTCGCTCTGGGACGAGCACGTTTATTCTTGCATGCAGAAGATTCCAAGTTCCCTCCCTGGCATCTCCAAGACAGGGCTGAGATAGACGCATGGCTGCAGCCTTGGAGAAGCCACTGCCAGTCTGTGCAGACAATACTGAGCTAGGTGGACCAATGGTCTGACTCAGTAGAAGGCAGCTTCCTATGTTGAATTGGTGCTCTAGGTTGCTAGCTTGCTTATATGGACAGGCCAAACCTGCTGGCGGGCACTGTTGTGCCTGCCCTAATGGCACAATTTTTAGTTTCATTTGTAGTTTTTT
Source organism: Hemicordylus capensis (assembly GCF_027244095.1). Lineage (NCBI taxonomy): Eukaryota > Metazoa > Chordata > Lepidosauria > Squamata > Cordylidae > Hemicordylus > Hemicordylus capensis. The sequence goes on along the minus strand of NC_069660.1, from coordinate 277,243,543 downwards.
AGTGACTCTACATCAGGGGGATCACTGTCTGGGGAAACTAAAATGGTGTCACTGTCCAAGCCATGGCAACACTGAAAAGCAAGGAGTGTCCATCAGTGCTGCTACTGAGTGCTGCCCAAGAATCCTGCTAGGGTCTGCCCAATGAGCTTACTGGGCAGCAACAGCAGGTAGAGATGTGCGAACCGGCTTGACTTTGAGCTGGTTCACCTTCAAACTGGGCCAGCTCTAGGGCTCACCTTCAAGCTGGACCGGGGGCCTGGTTCAGCTTGACTTCGAGCTGAACCCCACCACCCCACAGAGGTCCATTGGGCATGTCTGGTGGCCTCCAAAATGGCCACCAGCACTGGAGTAAGGGCTGGAACAACCAGAAAACAGGCCAAACCGGCCCTTTTTAGAATGGGAGAAGGCCAGCATGGGGAGGGGAAATGGTAGAGACCCTGACCGCACCGTGGTGGCTGCCGCCAACTCGGACCCAGCGGTGAGTGTTAAAAGTTATTTTTTTAAAAAGGAAAAAAAAACCCTTAGAACCCCCAAACTGGTTCTAATTCAAGCCAGGCCGGGGGTATGTTCGGCGGGCACAAAACCAAACAAACCGGTTTTGTGCACACCCCTAACAGCAGACACTCCTTGCTTTCAGGGTCATCATGGTTGGGACACTTACACAATTTTTGTTCTTCCACATGTCCATGCCACTAAGTCAGAGTGCCAGGCATCTGGGAGGACTCAAATGGGGCCACTGGTGAGAACGAGGAACACCCATTGCCAGTGATTTATTGCTGTCCACTATAGTACCTCTGTCATGGTCCCAGGGAGTTCTATGCCTCCCCAGGGTTCATTCAAGGTCTGGAACTACCCCTGTGTTATGTGCAGAACCAATTCTCAGCTGCCAAGGAATAAACCCGTGCAAAATCAAATTCAGGCTGTCTCAACCTGTCTGAAGAGTTTTGTGAAGAGTTTGCTACATTCTTTGCATACAAGACATTAGTTCTTGAAAGGACACTGTCTCTATTATTAACGAAGATGTATAGGATTCCAAGGGCTCTCTGTAGCAATAGGGACAGAGTGTTCTTATATAGGTTTCCAAGCAGTGCTTCTCTATTGTTTTGCACAATATGCAGCACAGCACAATAGCTTTCTCATGGTACTACATTGGTAAACTCTAGAATGGCAGATATTGCTAAGCTTGCAGAGCTGAGGACAGAAACAGTAGAGACCATGGCTATAACTTAGACCTCCTTCTGGAAACTTACAATGTTCATAGGCCACCTACTGTTTAGAGACCCTACTATCATTGTGCCATTGTATCATTGTGCAGGCCTCACAGTGCACAACTAACTCACCCCTGATATAATACATTGTTCTTCCCTCTTCACATATTAAAGGCACTTGGAAATGTTTGTTTGCTGGTTTTCACATAACACTAATAATTTAATGTACCATTCTATTCCTTCTCACCTTTAAAATATATCTCAATATTATAAGAGAGATAATTATTTTAATTTTAAAATACAGCTAGGAACATTATACTCTAGAATATCGGCTACTAATGTCATAATATACAATTCCTGTAATGACTGCAAATGTATTTGTCCCCCCCTTTTTTGTTCTGAAAACTGCATTGCCACTGAGAATGGGAAATGTGCTCTCAGAAAGCTGAGATGAAGAGGAAGCCGTTAGGCCTCCCATAAACAGGCTACAGACTTTCAGCTCAAAGCTTCCCTGATTTCCCCAAGGAATATATTACTACTTCTCCTATTTTAAGGAGTCATCAGCAGTTATTGTGACAATCAATCCCCATTTTCACCTCAGACCGATTTGAATGTCTAGCAACCAAGACTATTAACAAGCCTAATCTGGCAAGTTTAGCAACCCACACAGTGGCAAAGAAAGACTGCTAATGAGCCTTTAGAATGAATGCGGGCATCCTACGGTGAGCAGCAACTGGTTTGGAAACACAGCTCTGCACCACTGCAGGACTGGGGGAAGACGCAGGGGCAGACGCTTCAAGGTTTGGGCCAAACGTAAAACAGGAAGAGTAGTTCTTCGCATTATGAAATGTCTCACCCTTCTCTGGGCTTTCCTTAAAGATTCTCACCAATGTGAGCATCTTGCTAAGGTAGCCACCTGGGATGGGCTACTAATGAATATCGACTGAAAGGTCTATATTCGTCAGGGGAGGGAAGGAGGCAGAGCCCTGAAGTAAGAGTGCATATGAGGCTTTTGAGATGAGATAGTGAGAGGTCCAGCGCTTCAGCTGCAGCCCATCTTTATTTGCATATGTACTGCTACCCTTCCACAATCCTTTTGCTAGTATTATTGTATTATAGGCTTTTCCCCAAAAATGTCAACCTTCTTTCTGTTCCATACAAACACTTTTGTCTGCAAATGCTTGCTTGTTTGTTTATTTATTTATTTATTGAAACTTCTTATATACTGCCTCCTTCAAAGACTCTAGGTGGTGAACAACAGAAACACCAACAACAATCAATTAAAAAAATATATTATTAAAGGGCAAACGCCTGGCGAAACAGGTGGGTCTTAAGAAGGGCCTTAAAAGTAGCCAGGGAGGGGGCTGAATGAATCTGGGTGGGGGAGAGAGTGTTCCAAAGAAGAGGGGCAGCCACAGAGAAGGCCCTCCTATGGGCCCATATTGAAGGAAGAAGCCCATGAGATCTGTCATGACTTCCTGGGCTGAGGCTGTTGCCCACTCTTAAGCAGGGCTGCAGAACTATGGTGCTCCTATAGATGTTGGCCTACAACTCCCATAATCCCTGGCTATGGGCCACTGTGGCCAGGGATTATGGGAGTTGTACTCCAAAAATAGCTGGGGTGGGAGGCAAAGTTGAGCAGGCCTGCCTTAAACTATGGGTTTCCCCCCTGGCTTCCCGATTGCTCAGCTTGACCTCTGGCTTATACATGATCTCTGCTACTGGTCTGAACCCTGACTGGATAACTGGCTTCTAGCCTTATGCCACCTAGGAATTGCTGCCCACAGCTCAGCTTGGATGTGCATACAACCACTAAGAATTAGCAATACTACATATTAGGAAAGGAAAGGTTGTGCCGTTGAGTCGGTGTTGACTCCTGCAGCCCACAGAACCCTGTGGTTTTCTTGGTAGATTACAGGAGAGTTTACCATTACCTTCTCCCGCACAGTGTGAGATGATGCCTTTCAGTACCGTTTCAGTTCATATTCTGGGAAACACACTAGCGGTGATGTGTACCAACAGCCTCCTGCTCTCTAGGCAGATTTCTTCCCCATTGCGCCATTAGGTGGCTCCTATACATATTAAGTGACACCAATAATGACACTAGCGTTGCATTGCTCATTTTTTTCTTTTCTAATGGTGAAAGAACACTGACATTAAAGAAGACATTGCAAAGATGAGAGGAAATCAACCCCCCCCCAATTAATTAATTGGGGAAACCACGATCTCTGGAGCATTATACAGAAGCATCCCAGTTATCTCAAGAAGCACACAGCTTTTTAGAGAAAGGGTGGACTAGATGTTTACGCTGCAGGCAGAGGCATAATTTAAGTGGTATATTATTCAACTCACATTTTGATCCTGATGAAGAAGTTCCACTTGATGCAGATCTTGACCCCCCTTTCATGGAAAAGACCCCTTTTCCACGCCGAGTTGCTGTAACTGTTACACGTGGGCGTTTTAATGGAATCACTGCACGAGGCGGTGCAGGGACTCGGCTATGGTAATCAAACAACCTTAAGGAAATGAAAACAGGCATTTCATAATACTTTATTGTGGCTTGATGTCAGGAAGCTCTTGCAGACTAAATTTTCCCATTTTCTAAGAGAAAATTACCCTCTGAAATCATGACTACTTTACATTATAGTGAAATTAGATTTCAAGAACCTTTGTACATTAAGAACTGCATTTGTATTTCAGTCCTATCCAAGTGCATAGCTTTTGTGTAATTTCAGAGGATTATCATTATTAGACTGTCTTTACTGGTGGAACAGAAAACCTGCTACACATAATTTCATTTTACCCAAGTAATTATACTGTTCATGGGTTTGACTTTCTAGTTTTCTAACTTCATAGTAACATTTGCAGTGACATTTAGGGTAAAACGTTGCTGGGCTGAAGCATCTCTGATAAAGGACAAAGCAACCTACAAAATGATTAATTTCATTATTCATACAAGTCAGTAGGACACTACCATTCAAGTAGATCCGGTTCAATAGGAGGAGAAAACAAAGCACAACTCATAGAACTTGTTTTGTGGATATGGCATACATAAATACAGATATGTATACATGTTTGTATGGATATGGATATGGCACACATGATTTCTTAACAGAAGTTCACTTGTCAGACTGAACAAACATTTGAGGTTCTCTCAACGGAACCACTTAAGTAAGGTTCATATTAAAATTCTCAGTGTCAGCTGTATTCGAAACTATATTTATAAGGCAGAAAGGGAGTTGCTGTGATTTCTTATCAATCTGTTCTCAACTTTTGAAGTACCTTGGTTATTGGTTCCTGGCAAAAGTGTTGACGGCAAAGTGTTGATGGCACTTAATCAATCAATCAATGAATCAATGAAGGATGGGTTGGAGAGGACTAGATTTGCTTGTATCGTCAGCAACGTCAGCAGATTAAGACCGGAGGGAGCCCTTAAATTCTACCTTTTTACAGTAAGAGTGCTCAGCTAGATTGCTGGGTATTCTCTTATTCCCCAAATAGCCAAGACTTGTGTAAAAAACCCTTGGCTTTCTTTTTCAGATCTCCTGCTTAGTTAGGAGTAGCAGAATGGTAGATAGGAATGGAGATCTTCGAAGATATTAAGCATATTTTTTCCATATATGTAAGCAGCAACATACTGAGCTGCTGTATTTTAAGATTTAACATATGTTAGAGAAGAATATGTCAAGAATAAGCCTCGATGGGTTATATCTGGAATATACCTTAGTAGTTGGGAAAAACAGGAATCTTATCAACAATGTTGACTGAAATGAATATAGGATTAAAACTCAAACACAAGAGTAATTTGTTGGTAAACATCATCTTATACCATCTTTAATTTGGGCAGTATATTCCTATGGATCGGCTTTAATATCAGCAGTCTACATGAAGTACTGCGGATGAAGCACAATCCTATGTGCAAAGACTGAGGTGAAACTACTTGAGGCTCTCCACACAAGCAGTGTGGAGAGCCTTACTCTCCCTGCAGACAAGCAGGGAGTCGTCCCTGGGCGGCCACACTGACCGCCCACATGACTACGAGCTCTGTCACGGAGCTGGTAGGGGTGGTGTGAATCGAGGGCCACTCAGCCCCTGAAGTCCTAAGATGCATGGGGCATTCTGGGGAGACCCCCGAGGCTGGGAGGCTGCTTATCTACTCATGTGTCGCCATGGCGCAGAGCTGCACCATGGCGGCACACAATCAGTAAAATGGGGTTAGTGGAGCGCTCCACTAACCTCGTTTAAGGGGGGGAACTTAAGCGGACTAACTGCTGGAGTCGCACTGCTCCTGGAGGTTCCCAGGACCGCAGGAAAGTGGGCTGGGCTCCCTTAGCCCGCTTTCCTGCAGCCATGAGCATAGCCTCCTTGACTGATCAAGACATTCCTTCCCTTCTCATCCTGTTAGAAACGTCTGTCACCTATCTGTGCACAACCCAATTGTTCTTGTAAGCTACAGAGGCCCTCGCTACACACAAAGGCTCTTGTGTGAAGCAGGATGGCTTTGTTGCAAGGTGCCTGGAATTCAACACTGGAGCTTGAGCAGGATGAATCAAGTAGCTGGAGTTGCATACCTGTTGTGGCATAGCACCTGGAGACAGAGCAGTAATCCTGATGCGATGAGCTCAGAATACACACTCTGCACCAGAAAGTCATTGCTGCAAATCAGCAATAAAAATAAATTGAGTCCTATGAGAAATAAATGCAAACTTCTTTCTAAGTTAGGTTGTGACAAATGAGGAGTGAAATTTATGTACCCAAAGACAGCAATAAAAGCTACACATACCGATTGTAGAAATCATCTCTGTAGTAATCGTAATCAAAGACATAACCACTGCAGAAAGAATACAAACAAGTCATATGAGGTGACACAAGGGACAACTGCATTACCAGACAAACAATTTTATTACTTTGTGACATTACAATACTAATTGAGTTTTAAGTATTTAAGAGGCTGTTTCCCCCTAAAAATCATAAGTAGTTGTTACTACATGCTCTCATGAACACAAGATACACGGGATCTCTTAACTCCCTAGACAGTGCTTTATAATGGAGAGAAAGGAAACAAGACACAAATATTTCAAGCACTCAGATATGTGGCTTATTAAGACCAATAAGGAAATTAAAATATTATTATTATTATTTCTTGTTTACACAGTCAGACAGGTGTTATTGACTGGTTTGTTTTATCCAGACATCGAGTCCTTCCCAAGGACCTGGGATGGCTGAATTTTATTGTCAGTTGTTATAGATATCATCGCAGAATATAGGCTGTTCCCAGTAAAGCTGCTTTTTGTAATTGGCTGATGGTGATCTCTGTGGCCCCTATGGTGTTGAGGTGCTCTTCAAGGTCTTTTGGAACTGCACCCAGGGCGCCAATGACCACTGGGATTATTTTGGTCTTCTTCTGCCACAGCCTTTCAATTTCAATTTGTAGATCTTGGTATTTGGTGATTTTTTTCTATTTCTTTTTCTTCTATTCTGCTATCCCCTGGTATTGCTATGTCGATTATTTTGACTTCTTTTTCTTTCTAATTATTATTTCTTGTTTACACAGTCAGACAGGTGTTGTTGACTGGTTTGTTTTCAATAACACCTGTCTGACTGTGTAAACAAGAAATAATAATTAGAAAGAAAAACAAGTCACAAATTATTATCTTTATCATCACCATCATCATCATTATTAATTCGATTTCTATACTGCCCTTCCCTTCCAAAAATGGCTCAGGGCGGTTTACACAGAGAAATAATAAATAAATAAGATGGCTCCCTGTCCCCAAAGGGCTAACATTCTAAAATGAAACATAAGATAGACACCAGCAACAGTCACTGGAAGTACTGTGCTGGGGGTGGATAGGGCCAGTTACTCTCCCCCTGCTAAATAAACCATGGTAAAAGGTGCCTCTTTGCCCAGTTAGCAGGGGATATGGTAATAATGTAAAGAATCTGCATACAAGAAATAAGCCATCATTCCTAAAAAGCAATTGTAACATGGGAGAAATGGTATGAAAAGCGTTAAAACAAAAGGATGTGTGCTTGGAAGTTTATTGGAGCAGCAGGAAGTGGTGAGAGAGGGAAGAAATCTTGGTAATGTGAAGTCTGAAGGAGAGAGAGGGGAATGGAAGAAGTTACTAATGGGCAGCTCACTGCTTCCCTCTCCACCTTTTGGTGCAGATCTGATCTATTAACCCCTCAACTGGTGACACCTTCTCATTTAGGAAGACAGGAGGTTTCCTCCTACGGAATGAGACCATTGGTCTATCTAGCTCAGTATTGTCTACACCAGGGCTGCTCAACTTTGGCTCTCCTGCAGATGTTGTCTTACAATTCCCATAATCCCGAGCTATTGGCCTCTGTGGCTGGGGATTATGAGAGTTGTAATCCAAAAACAGATAGGGGGCCTAAATTGGGCAGGCCTGGTCTACACAGACTGGCAGCAGCTTCTCCAAAGTTACAGGCAGGAGTCTCTCTCAGCCCTATCTTGGAGATGCCAGGAAGGGAACTTGGAACCTTGTGCATGCAAGCATGCAGAAGCTCTTCCCAGAGTGGCCCCATGCCATAAGGGGAATATCTTACAGTGCTCATACATGTAGCCTCCCATTCAAATGCAAACCAGGGCAGACCCTTCTTAGCAAAGGGGACAATTCAACCTTACTACCAGCGCTCCTTCCTCCTTGCACCAATAACCCACAGCTGCATATTCAATCTCCCACAGACTTCCTGTAGACCCCTCCCAGATGTCCCCCACATTCAGCACTTGTCTGCAGCAGGCAGATGCTCAACACAAGGGGAGGTGCTGAATTCAAGGAGAACACTGCCTGTGTGCTGGGCATGTTCAGCCAGTGTCAACCTGTATAATCCTCTGACGTGTTTGCCATCCACGCATGGCAAACACCCGGACAGGGTTACAGTTAGAATCTTATTCAGCTGCATGAATAGATCAGGCTTCATTCAGTCTTTTTACAGGGGAACAGAATTTCACTCTTTGTCAACCTAAAGACAAAAATGCCCCTGATATCAGTACAGAACTGCATCCTTTGGAAACAGCTGTCTTGTTTATTATCGTATTTGTCAGCTATGTAAGTCATTTCACACACTATTCATACATTCTTTAAAGGACCTTTTAGAGAACACTTTTTGTCTTCTTTTCAATGAATGAAAGTTACTGAGGAACAACCTACAATCGTTATCATCTCTAAACATAACCACAGCCTCCTCATTTGTCTCTGGCTCTTTAGTCATTGTGCATGATTAAGCGCACACATAAAGGACTCCAAGAGGACCAGAGACACGAAAGCTATTAATTTATTTGCAGACACGCACAGTGTTGCTAGCATTATTACTCTGCTACATAACAAAGAACTGCAATTAGCCCAGATTTAATATTTAAATGTACTGTGTTTCCATACCAAGAAAGGAATCCTTGTTAACTAAAACAGAACTGCTTCAGGGAAACATTTCATGTGGAGTAAATGACTGGCTACTAGCCTGGATAGCTGGATATTTCCATCAAGATCTGAGGTGGCATACCCCTGAACACCACATGCTGGGGAACACCAATGGGAGGGGGTGGCTGCCCTCTTTCCCCCACTTGTGGGCTTCCCAGTTACATCTGGTTGGCCACTGCCAACCAGGATACTGGACTAGATGGGCCATTGGCCTGAGCCTGCAGGGCTTCTCTTGCGTCCTTATGTTTTAAAAATGGATTTCACTCACATGGAATGCATCAAGGACTACTGACCTTGAACCAGGAAGCTGAAGGTCTGGTGCTGAAATCTAGCCTAGTGAACTACCATGGACTACATGCACTCAGTCTGCAGAGTTAATTAGATGCAGAAGAGAACAGCATTCCAATTCAAGACATATCATCTAAGGCAGGCGTTCCCAAACTGCGGCCCTCCAGATGTTGCTGAACTACAACTCCCAGCATCCCGAGCCACAATTTATTGTGGCTGGGTATGCTGGGGGTTGTAGTTCAGCAACATCTGGAGGGCCGCAGTTTGGGGAAGCCTGCTCTAAGGTCTTATGGAGACATCTGCACAATCTCCATTCATATTGATAGGACAATGTTGATAGGACAATAACACAATTTCCATTTGATGACTCACACCAAAGAGTGGTTGACATCCAAACGCTGTGCAATGTTGCGCTAGTGCAAGAAAATCACATAGGTGTGCAAAGTCATGGGAATGTTTGAGTTGCGTTATTGCACAAAAAGTAGGTTTCACAGGAGGAGGTGCACCACCTGGTTGTGCAAGGATAAACAGGCTTGTGCTAGCACCATAGCTGGGAACATCAGCTCCGGACTTAGTGCATCTGGCCAGTACAAGGTATCCATGCAACCTGACTGCACAAACTCAGTGGTAGTCTGGATGTTGATCAGTGTCTTTTGCCATTTAAGGATATCCTTTGTGTTTCATATATAAGTCTGGCATCACATCAAGTTTGAAGTTGCCCCTTTCCCCTCCTTTGTTTCCAATATTTTCTCAGTTCTCCTGGAAAACATAAGAAGAAACAAATGGGAAAGATTCTGAGACTGACACAAGCAGTCCTGCCCAGCTTAGGGTAGCCCAACCTAGGTAGGGCTGCTTGTGTGCAGCACCAGCATCAAGGCAGATCCTGAGCCTGTTTCCCCCGGTAGCCCGAGTTTTTTTACTCAGGCTTCTACCTGGGTTAAAGAGCGCGAGTGCACCCTTAACTCCAGGTGTGGGGTCACGTGCCCTAGAGCCTAGAGCACCTGGCTCAAGGGGGAGTCCCTCAATGCACCGTGCTAGTTGCACAGTGCATTCAGGGATATCTGGAGGCCAGGACTCATTTTTCCAGCCTCCAGTGATCTGCGCTGCCGGGAGCAGCATGGACCATCTGGGTGTGTGATGGGGTGCCAAAGAGGAGCATACAGATCATCTTGGGCGGGGCGGGTAGGTAGGTTCCACCCTGCCTTCCCCACCTGCCCATCCTCCCTGCCCAACTAACAGTCATGTGAATGACCTTTCCCAGTGGCAAAAGACCAAACCAAGTGCCATGGTTTCTATCAGTTGTGTTGGGTGCAGTGTTCCCTCTAAGAGGGATTCCCAGATGTTGTTGACTACAACTCCATAATCCCCACTGCAGATGGGGATTCTGGGAGTTGTAGTCAACACCTGGGAATCCCTCTTTGAGGGAACAGTGGTTGGGTGTGTCCTATTTATGAAGCTGTATTTCTGTTGTAAAGGTACTGAGCTGTCATTCTTCTAAGGGTGTGTCACATCCAATGTATATTCAGGGAACTCTTGTCAAACTGTACACACAAATGATTGATTATCTAATTTATTGGCAATATGCTACATGTTGCTGTAGTGCAGTTTGACATGACAGGTATAGAAGAGTTTTGTTGACAGATATAGGAATAAGCGATGAGCTCAAGGTTTGAAACGTTCCTACCACATTCCACTGAATGGCACCTTGATGAATTAAAATTGCAGTTGCAGCATCATGCCTGAAAGAATAATCACTTTCAGCTACAAAACAGAACTCTGGAAACATTCTGTACTCCCAGGAGAAAGCGTAGCCCAGAGAGATCTGTGTGGAATGCAGTGGAAAACCACGTATGTTAAGCAACCATTAATTATAAAATGACAGAGTTTAGAAAAATGGAAAAATCAATTTCTAAAGCAAGAGAGGCTGGGTGTTTCTCCTTCGTAGTTAGTTAAAGCATTTTCTACTGGTTTGCATTAAGTGAAATTTCATACATTGATCCTAAAGATATGCTAGCTCCATATACTACACCCAGAATAGCTTATGGTGGTGTGGCTACGCTGTACAGAGCATCATGCTCTTAAGGCTGTATACACACTTTTTAAAAATTAAAAAGCTCAACAAATTCTGTGTCAAAAGCTCAATAAATTCAGCACCAAAGTAAGGCAAATTATGTAACTTGGACAAAATATGCAATCTGAATACTTCATACAAACCTGTTTGACCAGAGAAAAGAGAGGGGCAAAAGAAATACGGATGTACATGGCGTGGAGAGCCAGTCTTGCAGAAGCAAACATGAATGCTACATAGAGTTCACCTCGGTTTGCACTTGGATAGGTGATTGCATGTGAGTACTGTCTGCTGTAAGAAATTCCCTTTAGGATTTGGGGCCATAGTTCAGTGGTAGAGGATTTGCTTGCCTGCATAAGGTTTCAATCCCTGGCATCTCCAGGTAGGGCTGGGAAAGGCCCCCTATGAAACCTGGAGTGCTGCTGCCAGTTAATGCAGACAATACTGAACTAGATGGACCAGTGATCTGACTCGGTATAAGGCAGCTTCCTGTGTGCAGCATGGATAAGAATAATTCTTTGCACCATCAACTCTTAACAAAAAGCGATCTCCAGCCGAAATCATCTTAATGGTGCCATAACCATGAGAGACTTCTAGAAACAGGGCCCAAAGAGTTAAATATGATTAAAATCTATGATTAAAAGATGATTTAATGGGAGGGTTCAGATGTCTGGACTGGAAGAAGATGAGCGTGGCTTTAAAGTTGGAGGAAGAAACATCAATAACCTGCGCTACGCTAATGACACCACTCTGATAGGTAAGAATGCAGATGATCTGCAAGTTCTAGTAATGAAAGACAAGGAGCACAGTGAAAAAATGGGACTACAACAAAATGTAAAGAAGACTAAACTAATGACAACGGGCACAGCGACCAGACTCAAAATTGACAATGAAGACATTGAAGTGGTGGATAGCTTCTGCCTTTTAGGATCATTAACAGTAAAGGATCAAGCAGTCAAGAAATACGCTGCAGACTAGCACGTGGTAGGGTTGCAATGAAGGCCTTGGAAAGGATATTTAGCTGCCGTGATGTGTCTATACCTACAAAGATTATAATCGTTCAGACAATGGTTTTTCCCGTGACACTCTATGGATGCGCAAGCTGGACTTTGTAGAAGCAAGACAGAAAAAGTATTGACGCTTTTGAACTTTAGTGCTGGAAAAGACTTTTGAGGATACCATGGACAGCCAGGAAAACAAGCAAATGGATCACAGAACAAATCAATCCAGAATTTTCACTCGCGGCACAAATGACCAGGCTCAAACTATCATACTTCCGACAAATTATACGAAGATCCAGCTCCCTTGAGAAGTCCATAATGCTGGGGAAAGCTGAAGGAAGGAGAAGAAGAGGACGACCAGCAGCAAGGTGGATGGACTTGATTACAACAGCAACAAATGCACCACTGAGAGACCTTAAAGGCCAAATTGAAGACAGATCATCCTGGAGGGAATCTATCTATGTGGTCGCTAAGAGTCGACACTGACTTGACGGCATTCAATCAATCAATCAATCAGATGTCTCGCTGAACTTCAGTTGAAGCCAAGCTCCACAGGACCTCCCTCAGCCCCAAGAGTGCATGCTCCGCCAAGTGAGTTTTGAGGCTCAGGTTTTTTGGAGCAAGTAGGTTAGAACTATCTGAGATTCAGATGTCATGACAAATCTGGGCATATCCCAGGAAAGAAGTAGGCGTAGGGATGGGTGGTGGGGAACACATCTCTTACAACTTTTTAAAAGGCAGTCAAGACACATTTGTTCACCCAGGCTTTTAATTAGATACTGTTTTAATAGTTTTATGGTTTGTAATAGTTCTAACATTTAAAAAAATAAATAAATTGTTGTAATGTTTTAACCTTATTTGTTGTTTTTATTTTATTGTTGTAAACCACCCAGAGACTTGCGTTTGGGGCAGCATATACATATGTTAAATAAAATAAAATAAAATAAAAATAATAAGTGTGCCTTCCTGGAGCCAGTGGAACTGGCATGGAGCTCACTTCAACTGAGGTTTCACACCATGTCTGAACCCTCCCACAGTTAGTCAGTGCATTGTAATAAATGCTCTGGCATGCTGCACCTTCCTAGGGCTGCCATATAGAAAAAAGGACAGGCCTCCTGTACTTTTAAGAGATGCACAGTGGGAATTGCAGCAGGTGCAGCTTTTCTTTCCCCTACATGACACGCTGTATCTACTGAAACACCTTCTTCTGTGCATCTCTTAAAGGTACAAGAGACCTGCCCTCTTTTGCTCATGGCATCCCTGCTCCTGCTCCATCATGGGGGGGGGGGGCGGTAACATGAGGAAACCGCCCCTCCCCAACATGTAGGGTAAGCTGCAGCATAGGCCTCTCCCATGTGATCTATTACTTCGCACATTGCCCCAGGGGCTGCTACTACAACTACAACAAAAATATTTATATACCACTCTTCAACCAAAGTGAAAGCGGTTTACACAGAAAAAGAAATACATAAATAAGATGGGCTTAAGAAGGAGCAGTGCTGCTTTAACTCCCATATCACCAAGATAAGAAAAAACCCCAGTCTCTGGCAATGAGCAATCTTTCATCAATACATTCCTTTTTTGCAAGGGCAATCAAAGGTATGTGTGAACACGTATTATATGCCTGCGCACAGAGTAACTTAGAATGCATCTGTCTCTGCAGCTACCATAAACATTACCAATGGACACATCATTGCTTTTATATAGTCTATCCAATCAAGCGATCATCATAATTTCTCAGAATTGCCTACAGCAAGCCATCTTCTAAGCTGCATAAAAAGGTTAAATCTGTTAGCCTCTTCTCACTTGTGAAATACCCGCTTCTTTTACCTGCAGCATTTTCTGTTGCCTCCCAGAATAGAAAGAGGCCATTATCTTTACTCATCAATACTGGCCTTCAAGGTCTGTCATGTTTTCTGCAACTGCTCTGCACAGCTGGACAGGTTTATAGCCTATGAAGTATAAACTAGAATATGAAATGCATCTTTCTATGAAACCTACATGGAATGAAAGCATATTCCAAATGCAATCAATTTGGTAATAGCTTATTTGTTCGATAAAAAGAGTAGATTTTGCAATGAAACTAAGCTTTACACATCACCTACCAAATGGCACCATCAGCAAGACAGAGATGGAAACAGTTTAGGAACACAGGAAGCTGCCTTCTACAAAGTCAGACCATTGCTCCATCTAGCTCAGTATTGTCTACACAGACTGGCAGTGGGTTCTCCAAGGTTGCAGGCAGGTGTCTCTCTCAGCCTTTTCTTGGACATGCCAGGGTGGGAACTTGGAACCTTCTCAATGCAAGCATGCAGGTGTGCTTCCCAGAGCGGCCCCATCCCCATAGGGAATATCTTACAGATATCCACATATGCAGTCTCCCATTCAAATGCAAACCAAGGCAGACCCTGCTTCGCAAAGAGGACAATTTATGCTTGCTACCACAAGACTAGCTCTCCTTAAGGCGAGACCAGTTTGTCTTAAGGGGTTGATGAAAGATAGCTTTGCCAAGGTTTTTTGACTCTGCATTGTTGGTACAATGTTCTTAGGTTTCTTCTTATAGAACCCAATATAGAAAGCTATTTTCCTATACTTGATTCTATAAGAAGAAACCTAACACAACCAGTCATTATCCACTGAACAGAGCATTCTACAACATTAGCAAATTATCATCAGTTGGTACATGTGTTCTTTAGCTTCTGCTGTACAATAACTGCTTTGCTGAATAGTGCTCATAATATCCAAACAAGGGGTTGTATCCAAAGGACCTGATGTGCAAAACTGGGGTGGTTTTTTATGACCCATCCTTCCTTCTTCCTCTCCCCCTGTTGGCATTGTTCCTTAGGGTCCCCCAACTCTTAGGAGTGGATATTTTTGGAGATGGAGGGGGCTGAAAGGGAAGGGGGCATTCACAAATATCGCCTTCTTTGTGTGATTGGAAGACAGGGTTTGGATTTGTTTGACAGAAAAAGTAGGGGAATTATTTCAGAATTTGCCAATTGCACAGAAAGTACAAGAGCAAGGAAAGAAAGGAACAACTGCCAGTAGCAGATGAACTTGCACAGAGCAGAGAGAATAAGAAGGCACAAAATTAGATGAAATGCAGGACATAATCTAACCATGAGATTCCTGATTCACCAAGGGCGATGCATACACAGAAAAAGGTTTTAAGGAACATATGGTACATATTTCCTGCTGGACCAGGAACTGATGTTTGGTTCCCAGCGCTAGATCATCACATATAGAAGCTATGCATGTGCTGTATGTTACTGTCTCAGTAGCCACATGCATGTCCACATTTACCTTTTAAGTGGGCAGGAGAAACTGAATCCAGTCCTAGTTACCTTGCAAACAGATGGTAAAAGCTGGCAGTGCTGTTATGATCTGCTTAGTGGATAGCCCTGGACAGATATGCATGTGAAGCAATACTCAAACAGATATATATCTGTGGAGGGGGGCCTGTGACTATTGGCTGCAACCCCAAAGTTCCACATCCCCATTTTTCAGATCACTATACACACATTCAGGGAATTTCCCATCATCTTCCTTGCAGCACATCCAATTATTCTTTTAAATGGGTATGATACACTCTCCCATACGAATGTGCCTGAGCACACATAAGAATAAATGGAGCTGACTTTGTAAATTTATTTCATTCTTGAAAGTTACTAAAAGTGCGGGGGGGGGGATCTAGACTTATTTTTTACTCTGAAGTAAAGTGTTTTAATTGAAAATTGAAATCCAATGTATATTCAAATATAGTTACAAAGGAAGTATGGACTTGGAAAATGTAAACAATCTTTTTAGTCGAGATGTTCATTGGAAAAAACCCACTTCAAAATGGTTAGCTCTAATGTGGCTGCAATCCTTATGCTTAAGATCATCAATCCCTTGGGATATCGAGTTACTCTAAATGACCAATAGACCATTTGGTGGGTAATGGCTAGAGCCATCTTAGTGTAGTGGTTAGAGGGTTGGACTAAGACCGGGGAAACCCAAGTTCAAGTCCCCATTCAGCCATGAAACTCACTGGGTGACTCTGGCTCAGAATTTTATCTTTCCGCCTAACCTACTGCGCATGGTTGTTTTGAGGATAAACATAGCTGTGTACACTGTGTTGGTTCCTTGGAAGAGGAATGGAATATAAATATAAAAATAAAATGGATGTGATGTTTTTGTTGTCAGAAAGTAATGGATTAAATATATGAATAAAATAGGTTTTAAAAATCCCTCAATGTACAAAACCATGTTAGAGGGAAGGTATTGACTATCTATCTTTCTTCCTGACAGGCTAGTAGGAAAATCAACCCGATGGAGCATTCAAATATTCAGCACCCTACCTGCAGTCCAAAGAGTAAATTTATGTGACATACATCATGTGTGACTGCTGATATTGACAACATACAGACGAATGATGCAATGAGGCACAGGCAACTACAGAGGGAAGGAGTGATCCCTGAAAACCAGGCCCTCATGCAATGGAAACCTGTGTTGTGTCTATTCAGCATTAGTCCAGATGCAGCCATTGCATTTCCCCTCTAAGTGTGCATAATTAGATGAGTTCCTGTAAAGTGTTAATAAACATAATCTAGTAGCATAAAGATAGATTTTTTTTAAAAAAAAAATCCAAGTCTAAACTTATCTAGAGAGAAGCCATTTAAAGTGTCTTTCAGTCCTCCACAATGAGGCCATTAATCATTTTAAAATATTAAATATCAAAGTGTGATGTATGGGTCATGGCTGCTAGCACCTTATAAACCAGAGGTGGGCAAACTTGGTCCTCCAGCTGTTGATGAAATAAACTCCCATCATTCCCAGCCACAATAATTGGGGTTGGGAATGATGGGAGTTGAAGTTCAGCAATAGCCAGAGGACCACATCTGCCCTCCCCTGTTATAATCCAACTGGGATACAAAGTCGACCCCAGAAAACTCAACAGGGAAGTTGAGCAAATTCCTGACCCCTTGGCCATACTTTCAACATCAGTCATTGTCAGAATGTGGGCAAGATGGATACAGAACACAATGACAGCTGTTGCCAAGATGCATACTTCAAAGATGTAGAACAAATCTATCAAGAGTTTCCCCCCATAAGCCTTATGGAAGCAAATGGGAATAGTTATGGAACAGGTCTTCATAACCTCAAAGAAACTTACACTGTAGGCCTAACACCTTTTTTTTTACTTAGCCAAAACATCCTCTAGAATCAATGAGCATCTTTCATTTAGTATTAATAACTCTCTTAATAAAATAGAAAGGAGCAAGTTGTATTAATTACAGTTGCAAAAAGTAATGCCATTCTTTCCCCCACATTCCTGAAACAGGCTATACTAACACCAAATCCTAATCAGTCCTTGGAAAGCAAAAAGTACACTTAACAGATCACCACCATTGAGATATTTTAAACATTTTCAGTGAGGTGATGCCTGCTTCTGTGGTAGATTCAAATGAAACAATAAGAAAAGTGGTTGAGAAGTGAGTTACTGTCTAATTTCCTGCTGTGTTAGACATGTGGCCACTGGGAGGATCATTTAAGGTACACAGTGTGAATTATTGAATAGGCTCCCTTAGCTTAGCAGTGTTTATTAAAAGCATAAATCTCATGTAAAAAGAAAACTCTGCAGTGAATTAGGACATCATTAAGAAGAGCTGATCTTGTGGCAGCAAACATGAATTGTTCCCTTGGCTAAGCAGGGTCTGCCCAGGTTTGTATTTGAATGGGAGACTACAGGTATGAGCACTGTAAGATATTTGGGGCCGCTCTGGGAAGAGCATCTCCATGCTTGCATGCACAAGGTTCCAAGGTCCGTCCCTGACATCTCCAAGATAGGGCTGAGAGAGACACCTGCCTGCAATCTTGGAGAAGCCTCTGCCAGTCTGTGTAAACAATACTGAGCTAGATGGATAAAGGGCCTTGACTCAGTATAAGGCAGCTTCCTATGCCCATATATAACCTTTTGAGTTGTATAGAATGCCATGGCCAGGTTTCTCAAGAAGAAAGGTAAGACTGGGAGCCTGCACTAGATATGACAACAGTCTTATCAAACTAGTTGTGATGGGGAATATGTATTTCCACCACAAACACTAGCCCTTTTCAATGTCATTCCTTATGGCCAAGATGTAAGGAGGCAGTGACAGACTATTCAATAGCTACACACACCTTGTGCCAGCACACTCGTTGGCTACAGCCTCTGGGCCTCCTGCAGAGGGGACAAGTACTGAATGCGGTAAAAGTTCATCCACCAAACCACAGGATTTCACATTACATGTGAGAACTCTCCCTGTGTTCAGCACTGCCCTATGAAGAGAAGTGCCAAATATAAGTCTTATCAAGACAGGTTGAAGGAGCCTGGAGAAGACTAACAACATACAGTAATTGTCTTCAAATATTTGAAGGGCTGTTACACAGGAGAAAGAGCGGGCTTGTTCTCTGCTGCTCCTGGGGGCAGGGCTAGACATTAGGAGGAATTCCTTCTCTGTAAGAGGTGTCATGGGCAGTGGTGGACTCCTTCTCTAGAAGTTTCCAAAAAGAGGCTGGATAGCCATCCATCGGGGGTATTGTAGCAGTTTGCTACACCGAGCTGGGGTTGGACTAGAAGACGTCCAGCTCTAAAACGATATTATTCTACATCCAGGACTGATGAGAGACGTAGTTATCCCAAGGGCTGCAGCAGCATCTTCAGCATGCTGCCATGAAGTGCCCCAGGGTGAGTGAGAGGAGAGGAGATGGGGCAGACCGGTTCTTCCTTGTGTGCTGTTGCTACACGAGGCAAATTTTGGGACAAATAAAAGGAGGGATTGGAGGTGGGGAGGGCCTGTCAGGGAAGTTGCTTTGGGGACGAAGAATGTTTGCACGGACAGGGATCATTTTTCTAAGCTTTGGATTTGCTCATAAAATGATCCAGGCTTTCCTCCTATTTGCAGGGTAAGAACTCAGAGCTTCCTAGTTGTTCTGGGATGATCAAGGGAGAGCTTGGCGGGTGCGGCTCTTCTATGAGGCAGGGTGAGGTGGTTGCCTCAGGCAACAGAGTACTAGGGCAACAGTGAAGCAGCAAGATCGCCACCACTTTAAAGAAAAGTGGGGAGGAGAGTGTGTGTAAGGGGGAGGCCTTTGGCAGGGTGTCTCAGGTGCACAGAGGTCTTGAGCTGTCCCTGGAGCTTGCCAATCATTTAAACACTTACTTTCAAAGTTTGCAGAATCTAAATGTCACACATCTCTGTTGAAGACTGATACACAATCATCTTTATGCTCACTTAAACATTAACAAAAGCAAAGTCTCCATCCCCCGCCTCCCCGGCTTCAAACACACCAGTCCAAAGATCGGGTTAGGAATCTTGCAGGCCTTTGCTTGGCTAATCTAATGAATTCTCTGGACTTCTTTGTAATGAATGGGGCTATGGAAAACTTGAGAGAGAGGGAGTTTACTCAGTGGGCTGGGATGAGGTCAAGTGTTTTAGATTATATTATTGTATCACGTAACTTACGGAGTTTGTTGGATCAATTTAAGGTAGATAACCACATAGATAGGGACCATCTCCCTTTGGTCCTATCTCTGAAACCCCTGGCAGAGGGTCTATATTTAGAGCATATTTTCCAGACTGCCTTTAGTGATGGTGACAAGTTCACTAGAGTGAAATGGTCTACCTGACTAGATGGACAATTTAAGGAGCTGTTGCTGTCAGATAATTTATTACTATGTTGGGCTACTTTGCTAAATTGTGTAAGGCCCCAGGGTTGGATCAGATAACTTCCGAACTGTTAAAATCAAATGTTGAATGGTGGGCCCCTGTACTTGCAAGACTCTTTACTTATATTGATCGTACCACCTGTATCCCGGAGAAGTGGGGTGCAGTGGTGATTGTTCTATCTACAAGAAAGGTCAATGCTCTAACCCTTCTAATTATCAACCAATCAGTCTGTTGAGCATCTATCAATCTATCTTTATAATTCTCTAAGGCACACCCATGGCTAATCCCGTGCGTAGCAGTTCTTGTGAGAGTTCGCAAGCAGAAGCACCTGATTAGCTTGTGAGAGCAGAAGCACCATGGGATCACAAGACTGGGCAGTGGGGATTCCATATGCAGATAGGGAGGTGGAACCTGTGTTAAGGTCAGTTGGAATGCAACAGTTACTGGTCGGAAGATGTTCTTGATTGTAGAGGAAAGGAAGGAAGGAAGGAAGGAAGGAAGGAAGGAAGATAGATGGCAGGGGTCTGCGAAGAGAGGGGTCGTGAGGGAGGAAAAAACCCCTTCAGGAGAAGGAGGCTGCCATTGTGTGAATTAGATGAGGAAACAAGATGAACAAGATCTGTTAACTCAAGAATGGAGAGATAGAGAAACAGAAAAAAAGAAAAAAGAAGGGAGGGACAGAAAAACAGAGTGGAAGAGCAAGTGGAGGAGAGAGAAAGAGAGGAAAAGAAGGGAGGGCAAGAGAGAGAAGGAAGGGCGAGGGACAGACCTGAGGCTGTCAGAGGCCTGAGGGGAACGAGCTGCCATGGCGGCAGTGGCAGCAAGGAAGGGCCCAGTCAACCACTGCTGCTGTTTGGAGCTACCGAGGCTATTGGCAGAGGGAGGCAGGCAGGCAACGGACGGGTCCAGGCCTGTCAGCGGCCTGAGAGGAATGAGCAGTTGTGGCAGTGGTGGCAGCAAGGAAGGGCCCTGCTGCTGCTGCTGCTCCTGTGGGGAGGAGCAGGAGCAGGGCTCGGGTGAGGAGGTCTTTGGGGATAGGGAGCTGTAGCTTGGCCGACAGGTGCCAGCAATGCTGCAGCCGCAACCAAGAAGGGTGAGGGGGATGGAAGCAGTGGGATGGAGGTGGAGGAGCAGGAGTGTGGCTCAGGTGAGGGTGGAGAGATCTCTGAGGTGAGGGGGGTTGTGGCAGGGGGTGAAGGGAGCAATCAAGTACTAGCACGCAGATGCTCTCTGTGTGTTAAGCTAGTTATCAGTATTCCCTACAACAGTGAATACTTTTCAGCTTTTATTGACTTCAAGGCAGCATTTGACTCCATCTCTAGGGAGCGCTTGTGGAGTAAACTTGCCAATTCCTCCATCGATCATCAGCTGCTTCTACTTATTAATTTAATTAGTTAGATTTATATGTCGCCCTACTCCCATAGGACTCAGGGCGGCTTACAAGCAATAACATACACAGCAACACAATTCTATAAATACATCTTACATAACATCACAACCCCAACCCCATACAGTACTCATTCCACATGACATAGTAACCATGGATTACAAGATCACTCTACGACCAGCTATCTCAGTGACTGAATACCCGACGGAACATTTCAGTCTTACATGCCTTACAGAAAGCCAACAGATCATGGAGAGATCTGATATTATCCGGGAGACTGTTCCATAAAGCCGTGGCCACCACTGAGAAGGCCCTGGCTCTCATTGATTGCAGTTTAATATCTCTAGGGCCTGGGATCACCAAGGTGTTACTTGTGGCCTATTTCAGGACCTGGCGAAGGACATATCGAACAAGGTGGTCCTGGAGGTAAGGAGGGCCCATACTGTGTAGGGCTTTAAATGTTAAAGTTAATACCTTAAACCTAACCCGGGACTCAACCGGCAACCAGTGCTGCTGAAAGAGCAAAGGTGTCACATGTGCTCGCCAAGACGCCTTAGTAAAGACCTTGGCTGCTGCATTCTGCACCAGTTGCAATCTCCAAGTTAGGCGCAGTGGCAACCTCACATAAAGCAAGTTGCAATAATCTAACCTAGAAGTGACTGTCACATGGATCACAGTGGCCAAATCCATAGGGGACAGATAAGGGGCTAGCTGCCGTATTTGGCGTAACTGAAAAAAGGCCTTTCAAGTGACCTCCATGATCTGAGCCTCCATATTCAAAGAGGAATCAAGAATCACACCCAGACTCTTTGCTGTAGGCTGAGGTATCAAACAAGCACTATCAAGGGTCAGTAATTGGAAACTCCCCCCGACCTCTTCGGGCCCAGCCACAGAACTTCAGCCTTATTCGGATTAAGCCATAGACGACTTTGCTTCAGCCAGTCTACGACCAAATGTCTTATCCAAATGTTGCATGAGAACACCTCACTGATGGTGAGATGCAGTGTCCAAGGACATCTGACCCAGCCTGTACCCACACAGAAGGGTACAAGGATGCATTTTGGCCCCACTTCTTTTCTATCTTTATATAAACTCTCTTATAGAATGCATGGATAACCCGGATTTCCATCCTCCCAAACTAGCCAGTAAATCTATCGCAGTTGTGTTTTATGCTGATGATGCGGTTATTCTATCTAGAATAACATCTGTTGGCATGAGAAGCGCTTTATGTAGGTTAGATCAATATTGTGAAGAGTAGTATTTATCTATAAATGTCCAAATGTCTAAGATCATGGTTTCTGCTTTTTAAAAAACCCCTAAGAAGCATGTCTGGTGGATTAACGGGAAGGTATTTGATCAAGTAAGGACTTATAAATACCTGGGAGTGGTCTTCAGTGAAAATGGCTCTTGGAGGGCCCACTGTGAGAATGTTGCAACTAATGCTCAGCGGAGTGCCTCTGCTATTTTAAAGTATTTCTTTCACAGAGGTGGCCACTATATACCAGCTGCAATTAATGTCTAAGAGGCTAAAGTGCTCTCATAATTGATCTATGGTGCTGCTATTTGTGCCCCACATTCCTTTAAACAAATGGAGGAGGTGCAATCAAAATTCTTGCGTGTTCTATTCTCAGCCCCCAGATGCATGTCCAATGTCATTCTATGGCTGGAGGCCGGCCTAACAAGAGTGGAGGCCACAGTTTTGATGCATGTATTTAACCTTTGGAATAAAATAATTTTCTGTCCCAAAGGACTAGCCCCTCTTGTTTTGGAAAATGGCTTCCAATCTAGCTGGTGTAAACAACTCTGTGATATGTTGGGCATGGATTCTCCCCTCAATGTCTAATGCCTCTGGGCCTTGATGATGCTCAAGGGCTTATAAAACAATGTGTAGCAGACACTGAAAAGCAGAGTGACCTGGCATGCATCTCTGCAAGAAACTTACTCGGTAGTCTCATGAATTACTATGAACCAGCCCACTATTTGATGAATTTAACTACCTTGTCCCAGAGAAGGGCCTTCTCCCTTGCACCATTTATCACACTCCCATCTGCTGTACTGTAGGGTAGGTGCTGTAAAATCCCTATTACCAGTTGAATCTCTCCTTGTGGGCATGACGTCGAAACTGTGACTCATATTTTACTATACTGCTCACTTTACAGAGATAGTCATATCTCTCTTATCTCCTCCCCCTGCCTTTATCAAACATTCCTCAGAATGGATGATGGATATACAACTCTTTAATTAGCTGATCACTGTGTATCTACAACAGTGTGTGTGGCCAAATTTTGTGTGGCTGCATGTAAGATCAGGTCTGAGCTGATTTGAGTATAGGTGTTTTGTATTACTTGTGCTATTTTTATTGTGTTTGGTTTGTTTCTGTAATGTTGGGTCAATGTCCGTAATAAACTATTCATTCATTCATTCATTCATTCCAATTCTCTATCTATATATTTAATTCTCCTAAATGTACCTTTCGCTAATCCCATGTGTGGCAGCTTTCGTGAGAGCAGCTGCCTGGGAGACAGTGGGGGAGACAGGAGACAATGGTGGTGGGGCTGGAGAAGGTGGCGGGCTGGCTGGCCTGGCCTGGCTGGTGGGAGGAGGTGGCGGGCCGGCTTTCTGGCTGACCCGCAAGCCATAAAGCGTGGGGTGGGTGCAGGAAGCGAGCCAGCCAGCCAGCCAGACCATCAGAAAGGGCAGGGAGGGGGTGAGCAGTTGATGGCAGGGGGGAGGGGCCAGACAGAAAGCCGGGCATGCTGGCATGGCGGGGGTGGGGGGCAGCGGAGGTGGCTGGGCCGGCCAGGGGTGCAGATTCTCTGTGCCCAGCTAGTTTGTTATTAGGTTCACTCTCTGTATTTAGAAAAGAAAGGAGTGCAAATGGAGATGGGCTGTTTTAAATTATATTTTGGCTATATTTATTTAAATACCTCTCCCCATCTTGAAGCATATTTTTATTGGTCTGTATCCTGTTCCTTCATTCCTATTATGGGTGTTCATGGAACTGGCTGGTCCGGTTCAGTTTGAGTCCGGACCGGACCCGAACCGGACTGGGCCAGTTTGGTCCGGCACCCACTCGAACCCCCCTTGTTTGGTCGGTTCAGTCCAGGGGTGGTTGCGAACATTTTTTAAAAAATATTTTTTTAACTTACCCCTTTCGGGGGAGTTGGAGGTGGCCGGGGGTGGGTGGGTGTTCCGCAGAGGTTCCCCTTACTCCATGCTGGCCTCCCTTTATGCTGCCACTGGCCATTCAGAGGCCAATTGCGCAGAGGCCAATTGCACAGGCGCGGAGGCCTCCAAAATGGCCACTGCACCGGACGGCCCAAACAGGCCGAAGAACCAGCTGAATGTCCAGTGGTGGCATAAACGGAGGCTGGCAGGGGGAGGGGGAACATCCATGGACCCCCGTGCCACCTCCAACCCAAAGGGGGTAAGCTAAAAAAAAGTATTAAAAATAAATAAATAAAATCTGCGAACCCCCAAACAGTTGGGGGGTGTTTGGTCTGGGTTCAATATCAAACATGTCTGCACATCCCTCATTCCTAGCACAGTTATTTTGAGCTCCTCATCAGAAGAATCAGTTGAAAGAGAATAGGCAACCCTGGCTCTCCATTTGTTGCTGAACTATAGCTCCCATAATCTCCAACCGTAATAAACTGTGGCTGGGGATGATGGAAATTGTAACAACATCTGGAGAGCCAAGGTTGCCTAAAACTCCCACACCATCTCTGCCTAAAATTATAGATTTCCTGCTTATCTAACCAACCTGACAATCTGAAGCTTTACGAAGCTAAATTGGGGGATTATTTTCAGTGATCTCAGCTCAGCCTGTTCACTTAAAAACCTATTGAATGATGTCTGAAGCACCTGCTGCTCAGAAGCTGATCTGCCGGGGAAAGCTCCCATGCATTGGAAGTATAGGCACTTGGAAAGTGCTGTTAAGGCTGCAGGTAGCCAGGCTTTGAAGGAAATCTCCTTCACCAGCTGCCTCCTACTCTTCCTTAAAGAGCTAGATAGATGTCAGAATATGTATTTATTTAACGTATTTTTATATGTTATACTAGACAGAAGGGCAGTTCACACAATGGATATTAGGGCAGACAAAGCCTCCTACTCTAATTCCGGAGCCACACTACTCTAATTTGGCCTCCTACTCTAATTTGAGAGCTTATTTTTATCTGTTAGATAAAAACAAGATCAGAGGCTGGGAGCTTAATTGTGGGCTAAGCACCACCCAGGTAGGTCAAGCCCAGTTTCCATCCCCAGCTTCAGAAGCAGTTAGGAAGAAAAACTGTCCTACCCGGCTGGGGCTTAGCTGATGATCAAGCTCCTAGCTTCCAACCTTGTTTTTATTTAACACATGATCTTACAATGGGAGCACATGCAGCTCCCGAATTAGGGTAGGAGGCTTCTCCTACCCTAATGCCCATTGTGTGAACTGCCCTAGAGTGTAATCCCTGCCCAAAGCGTGCAAGGGCCAAAAGGTGTCCAAGGACCAACAGAGTTGTGCATGCAGACTGACTTATGGTCACATCTAGTCTACAGAAAATCAGCACAAACACTACAGATCTACAAAGTGTGTTCTTGCACAGTCACAATCTGCTGTGTTTCCAGCTGAGAATTTGCAGCTTGGCTGGCATTTGGCCATGAACAAATTATACTCTCAGGAATCATACAACTAGAGCCTAGCTGCAGGACAGTGAGACTGGATTGGAGGAGTCCATGTCAGACACACAGACATTTTTATGCCACCATGCCTCCAATGAGCTGTTCCTTTAATGCTGGAAACTGAAGATCTGTGCATAGAAATGGATATACATTAGACTTACTATCTCTGTTGGGGAAAAAATATGGCAGTCCCTAAAGGCATGGGAATGTCATGTTCACATTGTTGCTTGTGTGCCTGTAAACATGGATGGATCAGAGTGGTGGAAATACAGTCATCCCTTGCCAACCACTAGGGTTCCATTCTGGCAAAACCTCACCATTGGCAAATTTGCGGTAGGTGAGGCATTAAAGTCTATGGGAAATGGGGGGGTTAGGGGAACCATGACTACAAAGAGACCTAAAAATAAAGCAAAAAAGAGCTAAAAATCACAAAAATTATGTAATGTTGCCAAGAATCACCAAGAAGAATGAGCAGATTGAACCTCTGGAAATTGTTTTGAACTGCCCCAAATCACTCAAAGGCATTTTAAATTGACAAGGGACAGCAAGGTCAGCAAGGGTCACCAAGAGGAATGAGCAGATTGACCCTCTGAACCCCACCAAATCACTGAACCTCCTTCACTAAAAAAAACCTTGCCAACCACTGCTACTTGGGTCACGGTTGGCAAGACCTGTCACAATTTCCTATTCACATATACTCAAAACCATGATTGGTAAAACTGTGGTTGGCAAAGGATGACTGTATATAAAAGATGAATTCTCATACTACGTGTAGAAAAGTACAGATAGAAAAGTAGCTTTGGATAACAGCCATAAAGGAGAGAAGAGGGAGGGAGAGAAGAGGGAGGGAGGGCGAGCGAGAGCGAGCAAAAAAGGCAGTAAAACAACCACTGAAGTGGAAGTGATCCTATGCTCTGTTGACTTTTTTCATTATGAGAAGTATCCCTGCTAATGTTGTTAAGGTCACAGAATAGAAAAAAAAGATATAGTTAGATAATACATCTAGTGTGTTTACGGCTAATAAAAATTAATGGAATTAGGAAAAAACCTTTTTCATTTTCCAGATATATTAGTCTAGCATGTTTGTGTATGCACATGCACGCGTACATAGACACACTTCTCAAATACTTGGAAGAAGCATCAGGCTACCATTAGTGTCAGTTAGGCTGTAGCTAAGTATATCAATAAGTAAACCCGGATCTTTGCCCATATTACGATAAGACCTGAGCAATAATTAGAGATGGAACAGTACCAGTTACATATAACTGAGTAAGCTCCTGCTTAAGAGCTGCTTATTAATACCCTGTGGATTTTGTGATTATTTCAGAATTTTAATGAGCTTCATAAGAAACTAAAGATGGTATTAAATCCTAAACATTGTGGAAAGCTATTCAGGGAGCTAGGGAGCTAATGAAAAAATTAAAGAATATAATATAGAAAAAAAGACTCTCACTTACCCGACAGATAGGAAAGGCTCCTTTGATTCAAGTCTGTTAAATAAATAACACATTACATTAACTTAATAATGATTGATTGATTAAGCGCCATCAAGTCAAATACCTTTAAATACGCAAATAATGCACTGCACAAGATTGGCTTTGTATGCTCCAGACTAGAGAATTCTAGCATGGACTTCAGGGCTGCCACATAAGGTGGTAAGATGGAGCATCTGCTGGGTCTCAAAGCTTATTAAAGCCTCAAGGTTCACCAGCTTGGCAAATGTTCAAGGTTCAAAGCTTTGGCAAATGGTTACTTCCACAGCACCGCCACCCGCACAGAGCATCCAAGGAAGTCAGAGGCAATGAGGCTGTTCACACAACCAAAGTGGGTTGGGCTGGGGGAAAAAACAGGATCCTACCTGCCTTTCCCCAGATGATTGGAGCCTCCTCTGGGCTCTGCTGCCCATGCACCCACACAACTGGTGCGGCAGCAGAACCCTGAAGTGGGATTGGGAGGAGGAAGTCCTCCTGTATCCCACAACGGACTGTGGAAGCAGTGGAGAGGCAGCCTATGGCAGTGCAGTAGTGCCTCTCTCCTTGGCCTCGCTTTCCCCAGCACTCTATGGTTGCCACTTCCAGCAGTCATTTTTACTGCTCCAGATGACCACAAAGGGCGGTAGGCTGGGCTCCGTTGTCCTCCTCCCTCACTTTTAATCTGGGTTGACGATCTGGGCTGCCCAGGTCTAGAGCAACTGGGTCGGGAGTAGGGGTGTGCTAGAGGAGAGGGGGCCCATGTTCACCCCTGCCCCTGGTGGCCTCTTAGAGTGAACATAGTCGGGAGGGGTGGAGCTGGGGGGCCCTTAGGAACGAGGAGGTCTGGGTTATCTGAACCCATCTGCTCAATTATAGCTACACCCCTAGTCGGGAGGCCTCCTGATGGCCCAGATAACACAAGCTGCCTGTGTTAACTCTCTTTCCCAGGTAGCTCGTGTTGTAAGAATGGGCTCAATGTGAGAGAATTCTTTGCTTGCACACTTCACCTCTTCTTGGTTAAGGGACACCACCGGAGTACCTTGCTTGAGGGCTTCCAAACCCTGGAACTAGACTAGTGCACCTTAACAAGGACACCCCGCCTCCCGTCACATAACCAAGATAGCCTACTGACAGGTTAATGTAATGAAGTTCTACCGTGAAGACAAGTGCATTCAGATGTCAACATTATATAATTGGGTATGCACTTCTGGAGAGAGAGAAAAAAGTGGTGGTGTGCTGGCCTATGTGTAAACCACTGCAATTAAAAATATGTTTGAAATCCATTCTCAAGAAGGAGTTCAGTTTGCTCGAAGTAGGGCTGCCCTCCGTTTGACCCTCTCTTAGTATATTTGACTAAATGGCTTTAGGTGATTTGTAGCGATACATTAAATTACCATAAAGTGTTTCAGGCAAAAGACGAAAGCAATTATCCATTGGCCTTTAATTTAAATTGCTCTTTAATTTAAATTAGTAACTCAGTGCAATGAAATTAAAATAAGGATGTTAAAACTACAACACTACAGTATATGAAACAGAGGATGCCTTGATGGCAGGATTTATTCTCACGTTGTTTAATTGCCATTCAGCAGCACCCAGCATTTTTCAGGGTTAAATCTCATGGAGAGCAGCAGCACCCCTAGATCGTTTTCAGTGTTTTGTTCTGCATCTTATGCCTATACTGGAAACCAAGAGTTTTCAGTGTGACGTGCTGGGAAGACTCACCATTTAAAAAAAATATATATATTAATATCCTTAAGCAAGCCACTCCACATCTAAAGAAGAATACAGTAGTATGAAGTCTAGTCTAGAAGCCTAAATTAAGAAGCAGTTGGCCCTTTACACATTTCAGAACACTATTTTTCACCATTAAATAATATCAGGGCAGACCTCCAGACTAATGCTGTGCTTGAGCAAGAATGTTGTTTGTATTCCCAGCGAAGCACAAACATGTTTGCTTTTCTGTAACAAAGTGGCCTGCCACTTTGCTCTGAAGCCTCTTCCTCAGACATTTTGCAGGGAACCTTTGCCCAAGAATGCAACTTCAAACATACCTGCAATGTCACACAGCTACATGACTTTCTTTCTGTAGTGCAACTGTGCAGGGGTGTAGTGAGCTTCCCTGGGGCCTGGGGACAAAGAGCAGGTAGGGGGCCCCAGTGCCCCAAGCCCCGCCCCCTGCATCTGACATCAAACACAAGGGGGCGGGGCAACCTGCTTGCCTCTTCCTCCACTCCACTGCGATGTCCAGAGACAGTAAATCCAAGGGCGCTTTACAAAACAGTGCTTCCATTCAGAAGGGAGGAGGGAAACACAGCCCTTACAAAGCCCTGCACTGGAGCCGCTGCCTTTTACCAGTGGAGCCGCTGCTTTGTGTCCTCCAAACAGAAAGAGCCGCACCAGCTTCTGGTGCCCCCCCCGCTGCTGTAGAAGAGAAAGGGAGCGGATGCATGTGTGCATTCCCTGGGCTCTAATTGTTCAGTTCTAATGTGAAAACTATCAGCGGGGCAGCGGCGGGGCAGTAGTGGCGGGGTGGCAGTGGCGGTGGTGGGGTGGCCCCCCAGACCACCGAAAGCCCCCACACAGGAGGCAGGAGGCCTCTGCTTGTGGGCTCCCTGACCCTCTGGGCCCAAGGACATTTGCCCTCCCTTGTCCAATGGACCTTACACCTATGCAACTGTGTTAGGTGTGCAAGTACAGCATTAGTCTGCATGCTGGCCAGGGTTTCTTTGACGGATGAGCATGAGCAGACTTTGTAACAAGAAACTAGATATTTTTACTTTGTGACGAGATACCTGAAGAATGGCTGGAGCGACATGTTCCGCTTCATGTACAGAAACTCAAACGCTGCTTCTCTGCGAGGTGGAATTGGGAGAGGGTGATTTGCCGCTGCAGGCAGAGGTGGGGCACTTAACTCTTTCCTCACCTGCCAGTTCCTCACCTTGCAACTCCTCCCTCACCAGTTTTCCTTAGTTGGGATGCCAGATGTGTTTGCAAGCCAAGGCAAGAGTTGTTATCCCTATTCTGCCTTATTCTCTTTCAGAAAATGTGTACTTGAAAATAGACATAAGCCTCATCCAGCCGTTAAGCTAAAATACACTGTAATTGTGTTCAGTAGGTAACACAGGGCCCTGGTCCCGTCACTCACCCCCTCGCAGGCACCACTCATGGTTACAGCAGTGTTCTTCTGGAGAGGCTGTATCCATGATGGTGAGCGTTTCCATTTCTTCAGGGGGGCTGAGGTGTTCCAGCTTCCCAATCACAGAAATGCCGGCCATTATGTGTATGGCACATCTGTGAATGGCGCACTGCTGGGGGCTAATTATGGGGCCAGGATAGGACTTCCAGCCCTGTTTTAGACACCATACACATGTATATTATCTTTAACTTAACATCTGAATAGAGCTAAAAGGGTTGAAAGACTTCAACTTAAAGACATTTGCCTCTTTGATTAACATGAATCAGATCAAGATGAAAAAAGCCCCAAATCAACAGAAATGGTATGGGAAAATATATGCTCAGCAGGCATCTTTACGTATTCCTCTTCTAACAACATCAGTAATGATTTGGCTGAAGCTGATGCCAGCAACTGACCTTTTTATTCCCTGCTTCAAGGTAAGAATACCAAAGTTATTAGACATCAGCTGTAATGAGCTCATCCGAGTTGGCTCAGCAAAACGGTGTTGACTGTTCCAATGCAAACAACCAGTGCTACTTTATTTTATGCCTATTTGTAATCAAAAGCAGTTGAAAGGCTGCCTCCTTAGCATCCTGATGATAGAGATTTCATGTTGCCATCCCTCATTTCTTCCAATATTTACAAGCAATTTCACTGATTATGCATTGGGCTGCCAAAAATGCCTATCATGCAATTTCCTGTAATACGCTACTATTGGAAGGATGATAACTGGGGATAATCATGAACATACTTTATATGTATATTTTAATAATAATTGTAATGATTATCATAATGGTTAGGATCCAAAAGAATTGTTTGGGCTTGTGCAAGGGGCTGCAATTAAACGATGTTTAACTGGGATCGATAACTGGTTATCAATCCCAGTTAAATGTTTTTCAGCCACAGTGATTTGGCAGGGATTGCTTGGAAATTCTGGGTTCCTACATCGTGCTCCATGGGAGTGTGCAGTGCTCAGTGTCTGGTATGTTTCCCAGACTATGGGAAACACCTATGTCAGGCGGCAGCGATATAGGAAGATGCTGAAAGGCATCATCTCATACTGCGCTGAAAATGGCAATGGTAAACCCCTCCTGTATTCTACCAAGGACAACCACAGGGCTCTGTGGTCACCAGGAGTCGACACCGTTTCGACGGCACACTTTACCTTTTACCTTACAATGAGTAAAGACCGGGAATGGATTCCATGAAAGGGAATCCTATTGAAGTTAAATGAAACTTGCAAGTATAAGCATTGAGAACTCACTGAGGCCTTACAATCCCATCATTTGGATTGGCTTCATGGCAATCTTGCTGATTTGCACCACAGTAGCTAATCCTATGACTGAGTCACTTATTACTACAAGCAGCCAGGATATACAGGATTCCTCCAGGGCAGAGACACCCACAGTATCTGTGCATGGGTTGAATGGAGCTCTGTTCCTTCCTTAACAGGACAACTATAACACAGTGCTCTATGTTAACCAGGGGTTAGCCAACGTGGTTGAAACCACAGTGACTGCTTCTGCATTGGTGGTGGGTCTGTGATTGTATTTTAATGCTGAGGAGATAGGTTGTAACAGGTCTTTTTATGGCCATCCCCAGTGAGTCACTATAGGCTGTCATGCTCTGTTATCTTACATTACCAAAATGGCCTTCTGAAGTAGTTGGAAGTGAAGAAAATACTAATGGTTGCTGAAGAGATACTCAAATCTCATATTTTTATTCTATTTGGAGGTATTTTTGTTGGGGTTTGTGATTATTTAGCAAAGCACCAAGGAAGCTTCCATGTGTGTTACTTAAACAGCTGCAACCACTAAACTCTGCACTCCAGTTACAGAGTGCAGAGTTTAGTGGCTGTAGCTATTTAAGTAGCACGCATGGAAACCACTGTAGAGTCTAAACTAAATTGATTTATTGGTGAAGTACATTTGGGATGGGAAAGACCTATCCTATCTATCAGCTACATAATGAATAGGTAGGGAGAAAGAGAGATTTTTCCATTTCTCTCTAGGAGGAAAGGGACTGACTCCCTACAGGAGGTACCTGAGGAGTCAAAGCAGAGGCAAGCATGACAGGTAAGGAGACCCTCACTAGCTACCTCTGCTTCCAATGCCCCTAGTGGTCATTAGGATAATTGGTGCAAAAAGTCGATGCACTGGAACTCCATCAACAATTTTAAATTATTCTCTTTCTGTGCAATGTCAGCAGCTTGACCAGTGAATTTCATCTTACAACTCAATTATAGACTGTTTTTGTTATGTAGGATCTAATTACGTACCTGCTGCCAACATGTTTCTATTTTCCCATTCACCTGAAAGGGGAAATAGGAATATGTGGGCAGGTATGTAATTCTAAGAGCAGAATTCTGTCCTCATAAGTGCAACACTCTTCGGCATTCATATCCAGTATCCACTGTGGGAAACTGACAAGAAGCACATAAGAACACAAGAACAGCCCTGCTGGATCAGGCCAAGGCCCATCTAGGCCAGCCTCCTGTTTCCTACAGTGGATGCTGGATATGAATGCTGGACTAGACAGGCCTCGGCCTGATCCAGCAGGGCTGTTCTTCTTGTCACACTGAATCCTTTAAGGCTTAATAATTTTGCTGTTTAAAATATTTCAGAGTCCTAGTGTGTTTTTAGCATATATTAAGCATTGGCTAGCTGCTGTTTGCCATTTGAGGTGAATGGTAGTAAGCCCCCCCGTCCCCCTCGCTGGCCCCACCCTCTGGGCTGGAGCCAGTAATGATGCCTTTCTGCTGCCTTGCTGGCCCCACCACCACCACCCTTGCTACGCTAGCCCACCCCTCCAATTCTCCCCTCCAGATGCTGCTACTTGCTGCTTGCAGGACACGAGGCAGTGGTTAGTATGGCCTACTACTGGCAACCTCTTGTGCTCTTCCTTGCTGCTGCACTAACAGAGCACTCGCACGCGCTCCCTTTCCCCTGCTTCAAGCACCAAACTCGTCTGTTTTGTCTCCAGGGAAGTTTGGTGCTTGGAGGGGAGAGACATGGGTGTGGCAGGGCGAGGGGGAGAAAGATGATTGGTGCTAGTGCAGTGGTGAAGAGAGAGTCCAGCACACAGAGCTGACAGTGTTGGATGCACACTGACTGTCACCACGTGGAGTGCAAGCAGTGATGGTGCATCCTATCCAGTGGTGAAGGGGAAGAGGGCAGTGTTTGGTGAGGCAGGGGGTGGGCCAACAAGAGAGGTTGCAGTGGGGCCATTAAGGGGGGCGGAGAACACAGAGAGGCAAGGACATCAGCTGTACAGAGGAAGTGGGGGCATGGGTGACAGGCAGGTTGGGAATGGGGTGAGGTGTCCACACTCACTGTCTGAGACGGGCGGAGCCACTATTGGGCGAATGGGTTCAAAGAACCAAGGCCACTGCCCATAGGGGCTGGGCCTTGCAGCCTCAGACACGGCCCCCCATCTGATGTCAGACGTGGGGGGTGTTATTTTGGTCTCCCTCCCAAATGTGGCTCTGTTTGGGAGGGAAATCGGCCCTGCTGTGTTGGCAGCACAGCCAGAGTGACTCTCCCTGCCCTCCCAAACGGGGCCGCACAGCCCCGTTTGGGAGGAAGACCGGCCTGTGCTGCATTGGCAGCACGGTCAGAACGGCCCCCCTGCCTTTAAAGGCAGGCAGAGTTGCTCTGGCCCGCACGGCCCAATGCAGCACGGGCTGATCTCTCTTCCAAATGGGGCAGCGTGGCCCCACATCAGATGTGGGGGTGTGGCCAGCCAGGCCCCTGCATCTGACGTCAGATGTGGGGCCAGGGTTAGGGGGCCACAGCTGCCGCCAGCCTCCCTCCACGCCTGGTCTGACACTAACGTATGTGACCTCATGAGAGAGTCACCCCTACATATATTGCTTTATTTGAGCCTTTGTGAGCCCTTGGCTTATTTATATTTTTGTACCTACAGTACTGA
Organism: Hemicordylus capensis; assembly: GCF_027244095.1. Taxonomy (NCBI): domain Eukaryota; kingdom Metazoa; phylum Chordata; class Lepidosauria; order Squamata; family Cordylidae; genus Hemicordylus; species Hemicordylus capensis. The sequence goes on along the minus strand of NC_069660.1, from coordinate 277,209,216 downwards.
CATGCTATTAGTTGTGGTATATGATGGGAATACACACTAATCTATAATAATGCTAGTGGTGACATTTAATTGATTGATTGATTGACAATTTTTTATATCACCTTTCAATAACACAATCTCAAGGTGGCTTACATAACATTTAAAACAATATGACTATTAAAAAGTTACACAATAAAAATATTAAATTGGAAGATAAAAATACAAATCTAATTACAAGTTTAAAAAAACATACACAATAGGACCATAAAATACAGTGCAGCAGCAAACTTTAATACTGCATAAGCAAAAACAAATATATCCCAATAGAATGTAGCATTATTAGGTCTTTAGAGATAAGAAACACAAAGTGCAAAAGACATGTGCCTCTGAGCGTCCTCTTATTCATTGGGGACGGGCTGCCACAAATGAATGACAGGGGTGGGGCAGGATTTCTGGCCCCATTTTAGTCACTGGGTACAGTGTCTTTCTATAAATTCTGAAGGCGGCTTCGATGTAGTGCCAATAGCAATAGCAATAGCAATAGCAATAGCACTTACATTTATATACCGCTCTATAGCTGGAAGCTCTCTAAGCGGTTTACAATGATTTAGCATATTGCCCCCAACATTTCTGGGTACTCATTTTACCGACCTCGGAAGGATGGAAGGCTGAGTCAACCTTGAGCCCCTGGTCAGGATCGATCTTGCAACCTTCTGGTTACAGGGCGGCAGTTTTACCACTGCGCCACCAGGGTAAAAACAATACAATAGGCAACAGACATTTTAGAATCACAGGGTGGGAGTGAGTTTGCAGTTTTATTAATCCATTTATTTACTTTCCATCCAGTTATAAATGGGTTAGAAGATATCAGCTGATAACCAGCCCAATGTTGTGCATACTGAATAACGTTTCACATATGCAACAGGGGAGGGGTTATTTTTTTGCCTCGGGGACATATTTTTGGGAAGCGCAGAGGCCTGCAGAAGGAAGGATTGGCAAAATTGGCCCCTCCCTCACTGCTGCCAATAAATCAACACATAAATGTTATGGCATGCAGAACTTTAGACTGGATGTTAGCCAGTGACTGCAGGTGAAAACAGGTGAGTTTCTGGTGACAGCTGGTTGAATATTAGGATGCACTGCAGTTATTGTACTGGCTTGAGAGGTCACTGCAGTCAATCAGAGATCACATGACAGAGTTGCCAGCTTTTCCCCCGTGGCAGGGCTCCTGTGCCAGCTACTGCATAAACAGACAGATACTCAAATGCAAATCTTTCACCATCATCCTCTTAAAAACCCAGAAGTTGATCTCAGGTGCAGTAATAAATGGACAGGCCCACCTGTAGAGAGCTGAAAGTGGCCTCTTGTTTCCTGGCTTCGGTCTGTATGGTTTTGGTTCTCCTGCCATGTTGATGTCTGAAACCAAACATATTGCATATGCAAATTAAAGTCTGCAGCTGAGTTATCAAAGAGAACTATCTGTAAAGCAATGTGTTAGAGGCAGTAGCTGTACATACAGACATTACAGTCTTCATTGTCAATAAACGGGGAAATAAAAACCACTGTTTTACATCTTCCAGCTCTTAACTTGACCCATTCCCTCTTACTGGGGTTTATGGAACTCCTTCCTCAAACTGTACACTTCTCTGTTTTCTGTGAAAGGTTTTCCTCAAAATTTGCTCATTTCCTTCTCCTGCTGACCCACAGATGTGCAGCCTTTTTCATTTTCTTCCCTCCCCCCTCCCCATTTTAAAGATTCAATTTTTTAATCTTTAGTTTATATTTTTCTTCAAGGCATTTTCTATTCCTTTCCTTAATCTTGGAATAGACAATGCACATTCCTGGTGCTATATTGAAAAGCTCATTATACAAAATTACAAATGAGCTAGCTCTGCAGGAAGCCATGCTTTAGTAGATAACTATTCAAATCATAAAACATTCAAGCAAAGCACCTGGATTTAAAGCAGTTGGGTTGAGCAAATACACATCCAACAACATGAGATGGTCAAGTTTTGGGGTGGTTGAATGGACTGTACCAGTTTGGACTTCAGATAGGGACTGTCATGTTTGTAGCAATGTATGTGTAAACATTACACATACAGCTTAAAAACAACCACGAAAAACCCACAAACCTAGTCAGAGGGAGAGGGAGAGAGGTTCTTAGAAAGAGACTACAGGGGAGAAGTGGGAAGCATTAAGGCTATGATCCTTCCACCTGCAATCTGAAGTGGTACAGTCCATTCTATCATCTTAGTCTCTGCCACCGTATTCTGTTGCATGTGTTGACCAGGCCTCAAAGTTGTCTGGAACTGGTTTTTGTTTTTTTTTTTACTTTTTGATAGGGAAACAAACTGTTTTCATTGTGTATGAATAAAGGCAATTCAGTCCCCCATTTGCAACCATTCCTGTCAATCTCCAAAACCAACTAAAGTTGTACAGAAAAGCAGATGAAATAGATCTCATGTTCTGGTGATAGCATTAACTGTGAATATGACATTTGTAGCTGTCTGGTCACCCCCACCCTCATAGGCAAGATGCCTCTGAATACCAGTTACAGGGGAGCATCAGCCAGAGAGAGGGCATGCCCTTGCCTCTTGCCCGTGGACTTCTCAGAGGCATCTGGTGGACCACTGTGTGAAACAGGATTCTGTACTAGATAGACCTTGGGCCTGATCCAGCAGGGCTGTTCTTATGTTCTTAAAAGACTGAGTGGTAACAACCAGAGGAAAGAGCGACTTTAGCATATCTCATCTGGGCACCTATCAGATCTTTGGAATTGTATTTTTCCCCTTTTCCTTCCATCTTGTAGTCCTGCTTAAGTGTGTTACAGTCCTGCTTAAGTGTGTTACAAGTTATTTTTTTTAAACTCAAGCTTCCATTATCTGAAGCAATACTCAGACAACTCTTTCTGAGAAAAGGAAAATAAACGTCCTTATATTTCGTTAAGAGATAGTTATCAAAGAAGCGGGGTGGGCAATAGTCCATTATCTTCTGGGAGTGTTTCCCACTTCTCTCCTGTAGCCACTTTCTTTCCAAGATTTTTTTGTTTTTGTTTTTGCAGAAGTCATACAGTAATTCCTCTATATGGTCAGCTATATATTTGCAAAGAGAGATAAAATTCACCGCCTTTCTAAAATGAACATACAAAATGTCAGAATATATTCTAGATCATTTATTATCCTTATTTACCTTTGCTACCAAAGAAAACTAAGGGCTCTGTGGGCGCCAGGAGCTGAAATTGACCCGACAGCACACTTTACATTTAATATGAAGATGCATGCAGCTTTGGTAAATACTGGACCAATCATTTTGGATCTTAAATCCAACACTTTCAGACGGCATCAAGAAAAGCTTTTGATGCCTTGAATCACTGCCATGGAACCCTCTCTGCTCCTTCCATGCTAATCTTATCCCTTAATTTGCTACTAGCATAATTTTTGCTAGTACTTTATTTAGCATTATAAATGCACTACATCATACAGTGAATGCGATGCTGGAGGGTCAGTGAAATTCTCTTCTCCAGGAGCAACCAAGCTCCAAAGCTTTTTTCAAACATTATAAAATTTCCATTGAAGATGCCTTCAAAAGTATCTATTTAAAGACCAAATAACAACAGCTCATAATTCTCTCAGTATTGCAGAAAATGACTGTGTAATGTTATTACCTGTGGAAAGCATCTGGATTTTGTAGATTGTATAAAATAATTACATTGGAAATTTTATCCTGTGACCTTTATTATAATTACATCCTTCCACAATATTTTTATATATCAATTTTATGGTCAGTCATTTTCAATGTATAATCTCCTAAAGCTTGGCTATATGTTGGGAAAAAGCAGTATTTATGAACTTAACCAAGAGAAAAGAATTCCAGGGTTGTACTTTTAATCTTCATCTTTTTCTCCAGTCAGTCAAGCTTTTCCATTCATAGATGTTTGACCAGGTCAAACAATCACAGGCATTCTAGCATTAGAGGATTCTTCGGCATTTTCTATCCCTTGGGGTGGAAATATGTGGTCCTCATGTCTATTCTAATGCTTCAGTTTTTGAACTCAGATGTGTAAAAACCTAATAAGCTTTCAGTTCAGTTCATCTGAATGTTTTTTTAAAAAATTCAGAAACAGCCAAACAGGATCTTTTTTTTAATATATATATATATATATATATATATATATATATATATATATATTTCAAAGAAAACATCTGAAGAGCTGCTCAGGCTCATTTAAGATATCACTGAGCTTAAGGCAAACTTCCCTCAAGGTACTGACTGAGAACAGCTGAATTTAATTATGATGCTGTTAGACAGCAAGAGCAAGAATAATTACTCCTTAGAAAAGGATTATTTATAAATGACAGACAACCTTTTTGGCATGTGCACAAAGTCAAGTCCAAAGTATGAGACGTGGCCATTCCATATATAGGTGGACTTCATTATCCACAGAGGTTCTGTTCCTGCAGAATACTACTGGTAACGAAATTGCGGATAATGAGTCATTGAGGCTATGGGAACACAGAAGTTAGATGCCCAGACTAAACACACACACCCCATCATGAAAGCAGGCCAAATAAAGTGTCCCTTTGTATCCATGGATAAGGAGGTTGGGTGTCTATTTGATACCCATGGCTATGCGAAACCATGAATAGCAGTTCCGTGTATACAAGGTTTGCCTGTATATGTAATCTCTGTGCTTTAGTGTGCACAGTTGTCTGAGCTTGATGATCCACAGAGCAGTGCAGCATGGAGAAACAGTTAGGAGGGAATATGTCATGACTGCCACCCTAAGCAGTAATACAATGTGACCCAAAGTAAGTGGGAGCCCTGGGCCCAGTCCTGAACCAGTCTAGGGAATGAGCCAGACAGCTGGAAGACTCTGTAACCTGAGACCCCAGAACTGGCACTCACTGGGTGTGAAACTGATTCCACCAATGCAGTGGCCTTTTCCATGCCAAGGATCTTGTGCCCTTGTGGGAGCAAGTTGCTCACGGAGCTAGCCAGGGTGCTGCAATCCCAACTGCTCTTGTGAGCTCTCAACTGCAGGACAGGATACATACCATCCAAGGTTTCACAGATGTAACACTCCTTATGCTTATATCAATAATTACTGCCCAAGTTTCTCTCCCCCACCCACCGCCACATCAGATATTGCAGAAGGTTCTGTAGGTCTGCTAATAGGTAATTCATTCATTTACTCTAGAATGCCAGGGAGTCCCCAACTTACAAATGGGCTGGGTTCCAAAAGTTAGTTTGTAAGACGGGTGATCATAACTTGGAACACATATAGTTCCCAAGAGTAATGACCTGTTTGCATGTGTGAGTTGCCATTTGTAAGCTGGGGGACTTCCTTAATGTAGTATGTTACGGAGCTTTGTTTGTATGGACGGATGTCTGTAAGTCATATGTTCGTAACTTGAGGAGTGCCTGTAACCTGACCTGCACTGTTAAAAAAGTAGGTTCTTTTGATTACAGCTGTACTAGAAAACACACAATTGTCCTACTGTCTGTTATTCACAACAATTCCAAACAGTGTAAGAAACAGCAGGATGTACACTTCATATTACTTTTATGTTAACGCATGCTCTTTTACACATATGTACGTCCATCCAATCATGCAGTATATAGTGCTAGAGAACTCATGGAGGGAGCTGAATTCTGAAGAACATCACCACCAGCTCACAGTAATTTTTCAAACAACTTTCCCCAAAAAGCAAAAATTGGGACCAAATCAAGGCTGTGATGTACTATGCACAGGTTCCGGAAAATAGGATCTGAATAAATAGAAACTATTTGCACTAGGAAGATCTAGTGTTTCCAAGTGACCTCAAATCTGCCTGAGAGTTAGGAATGGAACCATTGCAAAGCAGTGCCTCTGTCATAGTTCTTACCAGAGCCGGTGGGGTGTGTGTGTTCCACTGGGGTTGAATCCTTGTCTGTAAGGAATAAACAGTAGACTGCCACCATCTACTTTATTTTAATGTTGGAAAACCCACTCTCCATATAAGATTATGGGGCGAGGGGAGAAAGTGAAACACCTCCCCCTGCCCAAGTCCTAGGCCTTCAAAGGTGTGTGACTAAGGAAGACTCAAAATGAAGAGTAGCACACTTTACCAACAAGGGTTTATTATTACATTAAAAGAAAAACAAGAGTATTCAATAAAAACAATTGCCTCTTCATAAAACAGATTGCAAAAGAAAGAGTTTCACTAACCAGGCAATTCAGATCCAAGCAATATGATAAAGAAAAATAACTTCCCTCGTGTGTCTAATTGAACTGGTCCCTGTTCTTCTACTATTTATTGGCAGTGACCTTCCTGCTGTTTCCAGGCTCTCAATTCCCCAGCAGCTTCTCAGTCCACTGCTTTGTCAGGGCGCTCTTGGGACAGATGAAATAAAAAACAAAGATTCCTCCTCCTCCTCCTCCTCCTCTGTGTGTAGATCCCACCCAGTCCTTTGGATTAGTCCTTCTGTTTTGATTTTCTCAAGCTTTTGCTCTTATTAGGAAAGGCTCACCCTCCCAGCAGTTGCTCTAAAAGAGGTCTAGTCCTCCCCTAAAGCTTTACTATCACTACAGCCTCCCACTTTCAACTCCCCCAGATGAACTAGAAGGATACCATGATCATCAACAGTATTAAAAGCCACCTAAAGATCCATATTAACCAACAGAGTCACACTCCCTCTGTTGTTTCCTAGAGTAAGATCATCCACCAGAGTAACCAAGGTAGTCTCAGTCCCATAGATGGCAAGAAAGTCAGTTTGACATGGGTCCAGATAATCTGTTTCCTCCAAGACTTCCTGGAGATGGGAAGCTAATGACCCTAAACACCAGAAATTATTTGACTCGGAAAAGAAATGTAAGTTTTATGAAGAGTTCTTGCCTTCTATGTACTTTGTTGTTGTTTTAGGCTCAGTTCCAAAACCTCAGGAACTACAAGGGAAAGAATCTCAGGAAATTGACCACAAACTCAAATTAACTGTCATTACTAGTAAAATATCTAACAAATGTCTATGTCACACAATGTACTCCCCATAATAGCAAAGAGATAATTTGATCACACAGTTTGCACTTGCATTTGTATTCTCTGTTCCTATGAATGTAATTAGAAGCCTAATGTATTTTTCTCCTACAGAGATGACAACTATAGTTAATGTCCCACACAGTAAAAGTGATATTGCACAGGAAAGTGATATTGTTTAGCTACCACTCCTGTTAAATGTTCCCCAAAGAAATGAAACTAAACCATTATGTGAATCATGCACTAATTTTGCAGGCTTGATTTCTCTTTTTTCTACCCCAAGGAATTCTCTTTTATTCCTTAGTTATAGGAACATAAATCAATGTTGTGAATAACCAGAGTAACCATATGTTGTACAATTACACACATGCACACTCGGGCCACTGGTCCACCTTTCTAAGTTATCACTCCTGTTACCTGAGATCCTTCAACTGGAGAGGACAAGAACGGAACCCAGGGCCTTACACAAGCAAAACATATGCTTTGTCATTGAGTCATTGTTAGGGATGTGCACGAATCACGTTTTAAAACATGCTGCATGCATGGTGGCCATTTGCATGCTGGTGTCATGCAGGGGCAGCTGGCAAATGAAAGTAGCTGGGAAGAGTGCTGCTGATTCAGAAAGTGGTGGCGAGCAGTGGAGGAGCAGGTATGTACCTGCTCATCTACATTTTACATGGGCAGGGGATGTGTTCCGAATCATGTCTTGAAATGTGATTTGTGCACATCCCTAGTCATTGTTCCTCCTCAAACATTCAAGAGTAGCAGAACAGAAAGTGCTTCCTAGCCTGCCATTAGAGTAGCTTCATGGTCGATGAATTTTTTGGATCCATGCATTGTTCTTCCTAAAATAGATCTTTCCCAAGCTGTAAACAGCTCCACTGGCCTCAAAAGTAATACAATGGAACATAACTGAATTTGGGATTAAATACAATGAGGGGAAAAATCAGAGTTCACAGGAGGATGTGTGATATAACCACACTTCAGCTTTATTTTGCCACTGAGCAAGTGATTTTGGATTGCCCCATCATTATCCTTTGCAAAGTGATGAATCACAATAATAGAAGCAAGGTTCCATCTTGGATGAAGATCTAGTGTAATTGTCAGTATTATTTCTTACCTAATGGATGATGTCAGCAAAGGTTGTTTTCAAAGAACAAGGAGCTGAACAAGCATCCTTTATTACACTTTTCTTCTCTTGATGGTGGTAATAGAAATGTTTACAAAAAGACAAGACTGCCTGTCTTTTTGGATCTAAGATAAAACAAAACAGGGCAACAGATGCCAACACTGGTACTGCTCTTATTTTACAGACACAAAGACTGTTATGAGGATCGGGTCAATGCTATATGAATCACCAAATGTTACTACTGCAAGCCACATGTTGACAGATAATTTTGTTCTAATCCAACCTCATTATTTAAGTTGCAACTAAATAAAAAGTGTATATAACAGTTTATATAACTGACAGCTTTAAAACATATGTTAATGGGAGCATTTGTCATGGCTTAAGATTCAGGATAGGAGTAGAAAATTCTGAATTAATTCATATACTGCCAACACAATACGCATCTATCTATCTATCTTTCTTTCTTTCTTTCTTTCTTTCTTTCTTTCTTTCTTTCTTTCTTTCTTTCTTTCTTTCTATTTATATACTGCCCTTCCAAACAAGGCTCAGGGTGGTTTACACAGAGAAACAACAAATAAATAAGATGGATCCCTGTCCCCAAAGGGCTCACAATCTGAAAAGAAACATAAGATAGACACCAGCAACACTCACTGGAGGTACTGTGCTAGGGGTGGACAGGGCCAGTCACTCTCCCCCTGCTAATAAAGAGAATCACCATGTTAAAAGGTGCCTCTTTGCCAAGTTAGCATAATGGATTTACCCCAAATTCTTCTCTCCAGACCTTTTTATAGCATAGATTAAAAGAAAATTAAAAACTACAAATAAAGAACAGACGTTTTGACGTACAAACATCAACTTCAGTGTTCCATATCTCACTATTTAGAAATCCACATTCTTATATCCCAAATACTCTCCCATAAATCAAATCAGGCAACCTGATTAGCACGTGAATAAGTGAGGGAGGAGGGGAAGACGGAAACTGATGACACACAGCCTTGCTTGCTTGACACTAACAGAAAAACAAAATAAGGAAGGGTGTAAACTCAATTACTGCTTACCCTTTAATAACCTATATACTTTAAGATTTCTTTCAGTTCTTCCTTACCATTAACCCCAGGCTGTAACTTGTCTAAATACAATGCTTCCCTTATCTATCTTTTGAGCATACACTGTTCAGACCCTAAGACGCTTACTTTAAGAGGCATGGTTTTTCCATTGTGTATATTTTTCATATGAACTATATGAACTATGAATTTCCATAGAAAATTCTTCCAGGAATTTACCATGGATCTTCAGTATTTCAAACTAAAGCTCCTATCCTGCTACTATTAGTCTCTTAGAATGGCCTCCTTTTAAAATATTTTGTTACTCAGGTTTTTGCTTTCCATGCTAAACATTCTCATTCTCTCTCTCTCGCTCTCTCTCTCTCTCTCTCTCTCTCTCTCTCTCTCTCTCTCTCACACACACACACACACACACACACACACACAACATTCAATGAATATTTACTCTGACATTTTAAGAGTACTAGAGGAACTGCCATAAAAATTGGCATTTAGTATTGGGCAGGATCCAGACAAAGCTCCACTGAAAAACTTCTCTAAACAGAACCACCTTTGGTAAAGACAGGTTAGTTACTTGTAGTGGGCTGCTGAGGTTAGTTACTTGAGTGGGCTGCTGAGCATTCACATGCATGGGAAATCTGCCTGTGCAGAGCCTAGTTCATACAAACATAGAGAAACACTTCCATTTTGCCTCAAAAGAATATCCAGTGGATGGTTTATGAGATGCTAAAAGGTTTCATCCTGATGTACAGCATCTGTCATTACCTGACCATTTCCATCCTCCAGGCTGTGAGTTTGAAAGCATGGATATCTGGATGACATTTTGTCCCATCGATCATTGTGAAGAGATCTGGATGAGCAGGTAAGTGTAGAAAGGTTTTTCTGGACATTGATAGGAAGATTGAAAATGATGACTGATTATTGATGACTGTTGGGGCCACCAAGGTGTTACTAGGATACAATTGGCTCTGTCCATGCATATTTTCTGGATTACCCTGAATGTGAAAGGGGGAAAACATGTAAAGAAGGCCTATGTTACATGAAAGGAGGAAGGTGTCCCCAAATGAGTGAGGATCGCACTTGCCCTGCTGCAAAAACTTCTGCACTGAGCATTCTGTGACATGGCAAATAGATCGATGGTGGGCCATCCCCAAAGGCAAAAGAGGGACTGGGCTAAATCTTTGCGGAGTCACTGCTTGTGGGACAGAGTATGGTGCCGACTGAGGGAATCTGCAAGAGTATTTGATGAGTAGGCAATGTGGACTGCTTGAGGAGTTATGTTGAGATGCAGGCACCACTTCCAGAATCTTACTGAAAGGTAAATGAGAAACCTGAAAACTGTGACATCGTCCCCCGTGACTGATATATGCCCGTGCTGTGGTGCTGTCTGTAAACATGAGAACTGTTTTGTTTTGGAGTAAAAGATTAAAAGCCTTGAAGGCCTTGAATATTGCCAAAATATTGCCAACTGGTGTGTTGGGTGGATTTCCTGTTTGTCCACGAGTGACAACCAACATGTATTTGGTGAAGACCCTTAGGGCAGAGGCCAAACTGAAAGGCAGAGCAATGTACTAGTATGTTTCAGACCTAATCTTGAACCTGAAGAATTCCCTGTGATGCTGCCTTTTTGAAAGGTGAAAATAGGCATTTTTTAAGTCCTTTAGAGCAAATCAATCACCTTTGTAGAGAAATGTGAGCACCAGTCTTATGGAGACCACATGGAAGTGAAGTATATAAAGGTTGAAACCCTCAAGATCTAGTATGGGCCTCAGTTCTCTGTCCTTTCTGGGGATGGTAAAGTACCTTGAATAAAAGCTGCTGTTGAGATCTTTGGTCTCTGGTTCGATAGCTTGCTTTCAGAGAAGCAAGTGCACCTCCTCTACAAGGTGAGGAGATGAAGCAGCGGTACGAATCCCGGAGAAGGGGTGAGAGTCGATGTAACTCTATGGTATAGCTAGTATGAATGATTGAGGGAACCCATTTGTCTGAAGTTATGTGCTGCCAAGCTGGGAGGATTGGGTTCAGTCTGGAGCTGTTCCAGTCAGAAGCGCTTTACATAAGTGGAAGACTTTAGTTTGGAGGCAATGGGCTTAGCTGTGGCTGTAGAGGAAGATGGACACCTTGTATATTGGAACTTGTAGGAGCAAAAGGAATCCCGGTGTTGATAAAGTTGCTGTTTGTAATTTTGAGGACAGGCCCAATGCTGGGCTGGTAAGAGGAGGGCTAGTTCAGACCAATCAATCATGCAGCAGAACATAATTTTTGGACATCCAGGTTGTCATTAGTCTTGGTGGCAAAAAAAGTGCCTCCCCATCAAAAAGCAGATCCTCAACCCTTGCTCTTGTTTCTGGTGCAAGGGTGGATGATCGGATCCAGGCATGCCTTCACAAAGGTACAGCAGAGGCCATAGCTCTGGATCCTTAGTCAGCACCATGACGAGTTGAGTGTAGCTGTTGCTTAGCTAGCTCGAGACCCTCAGAGAGAAAGACAGAGGCTGACTCCTTTTGATCAGGTTGCAACTGATCTATGCAGCGTGTTAACTTCTCAAACGAGAAATGCTGATACCTAGCCATACGTGTTTGGTAGCTGGGAACTCTCAATTGCAAACTAGCAGTAGAGTACATCTTTCACCCCAGGGAATCAAGAATTCATGGGAATTCTTTATCCACTCTTTATCAGGACGGGGGTAGACTGGCTTCTGGTAGAGCTGCGAGAGATGGCTGCTTCCACTACAATGGAATTAGGGACAGGATGCTTAATAAGGAAGGTGGCATCTTTCAATTAAATGCAGTACATGTGCTCCAGTGTTCGAGCTGTAGGGGGTGCAGGAGCAGGTTTGTCCCATGAATTCTTAGCTACTTCCAGTAATGTGGGAAGCATAGGAAGCAATATTGGTTTTTACGTATCTGACTCAATCAAACCACAGATTGGGTCCTTAAGGGATTGCACAGGTTACTGAATCTCTAAACCCAGTGCTGCTGCTAAATAAACCAATTGCTCAGAATAGGGTTTGAAATATTCAGTGGAGGGATCTGGATTAAGGACATTCACTCACTAGGTGGGGGAGGGAGTCAAAGTTAAATCTGAGGCATGAAACTCAGCACATTCAGAATCCGAGCCAAGGTCAGAGCCTTGGTTGGAATCAACAACCACGAGGAGCATCTGATGTTGGACAAATCTGTATGGCTTGAGGACCAGATTCAACCCAGAGGGAAGCTGGGGCCATTTGGGTTTATCAGCTGTTTGATTCTGATGATGTGTTTGGTGGGCAGCAAGAGGTACATAAGAACAACATAAGAACAGCCCTGCTGAATCAGGCCCAAGGCCCATCTAGTCCAGCATCCTGTTTCACACAGTGGCCCACCAGATGCCGCTGGAAGCCACAGGCAGGAGTTGAGGGCATGGTGTCTCTCCTGCTGTTACTCCCCTGCAACTGGTATTCAGAGGCATCCTGCCTTTGAGGCTGAAGGTGGCCTTTAGCCCTCAAACTAGTAGCCGATGATCGACCTCTCCTCCATGAAGTTATCCAAACCCCTCTTAAAGCCATCCAGGTTGTTGGCTGTCACCACAACTTGTGGCAGAGAATTCCACAAGTTGATTATGCGTTGTGTGAAAAAGTACTTTCGTTTGTTGGCCCTAGGTTTCCTGGCAATCAATTTCATGGGATGACCCCTGGTTCTAGTGTTATGTCAATGGAACATCCCCATGATGGTGAGTTGGGGGTGGGGAAGGTATGGACTCTAGATAGGAATGATAGAAGCAAGGTGAAATATGTATATATGGGGGACCTAGTTGGACATGGAGATCTCCAGTGATAGCAAGGTGGATCCTCTAAAGAAGATAATCATAAACTTGAGCTGCATAGAGCCACAATGATCTCAAGAATAGTAAAAGTTGGGGTAGCTTTTGCTGTGGGGTTCTGAATTCCGTGTGTCAGAATAGTAGTGTTCTGGGGGGAAACATATATGAGGAAAGTCGGGGCTCCTGGAGTGCTGAGGTGTATTTCGACTGGGAGAGCAACAGTAGTTAGGTGGGGAGTGTCGTTATCAAACTGGAGGGGCAACGGGGAATGCCTGTCAGAAAAAGATGGTTCTCTGCTTGGAGAGCGAGCCACCTGCAGGTGTGTTTATGATGGGAGAGGTGGCCAGGATTTAGGCATCTTTCTTTTCTCTGGTGCGTTTATGATGGGAGAGGTGGCAGGTTGGCTGGGTTAACTGTGAGAGAGCCAGGAAATACATGCTGTCTTCTAGCATCAGGCAAAGAGCCCTGGGTATTGGCAGTCTGCTCTCTAGTTGCTGTATTTTGCACTAGCTGCAGTTTCCAAAGATTCTTCAAGGGCAGCCCCATGTAAAGCGCATTACAGTAATCCAGCCATGACATGACTAAGGCATGGGTAACTGGGGCCAGATCTGCCTTCTCGGGAAAGTTGGCGCCTAGCCAAAGCTGTGCAAAGTCCACCGCCTCCACCTGAGCTTTCAAAAGCAGAGTCGGGTCCTGCACATCTGCTCTTCCAAGGGGACTGCAGCCCCATCCAGAACCAGTCAAATCCCTCATTTTGATCAGCTTTCCTACTGACCAACAGTGCCTCTATCTTGTCCTGATTCAATCTCCTCCAGTCGTTTCATGTGGATGTTAAAAAGCATGGGGGACAAATCCGAACCTTGCAGAACACTACTGGCCAATGGCCAAGGAGCCAAGCAGCAGTACTCGAGCACCACCTTCTGGACCCTCTCCCTGAGAAAGAACCAAAGCCACTCCAGTACTTCCAATCCTTATACTCAAGAGACGGTTCAGAAGCATACCATAGTTGATGGTATCAAATGCTGCTGAGATGTCCAGCAGAAGTAACGGGTGCATTCCCCCTGTCAAGCTCCTGGATTAGGTCATCTACTAGAGTGGAAGACCTTTCTTGGTAAATCTCCCAAACAGCTCTGATGATACAACTGTATTGGGCATTTATTTGTTTTATTTCAAATGGTAGGAATAATGCAGCACCGTGACCCAATGGTAGGAATAGCAGAGGCAGGTTGAAGTGGCTGAAAGGCACAGCAGGCACTAATTGGGGAAGGAAGATCTCCTCCTGATTTAATAAATCCCATCAAATTTGTAATAAATCCCATCACAGGAAAAATCCATGCCATATTCTGTCACTTTATACTGCAACCATCAGAATGCTACAAATAACAATGCATGTCTTTTATAAGCCAAGCACAGTAAAATGTACATGAAGGACAGTAGTAGAATGATAGCAAAAATATTCAAACTGAAGTATCAATTTTGCCTAGAGTAAGTATTCTGAAAGTAAATATCCTGTAGCACTCATTGACCTAAGTGCTACAATCTCTGCAAATACTCAAGATTGAGAAAAACAAGAGATGCATCAATCTGCCAAAGGTAATCACAAAGGAGACAGATTTATATTGTTTTATTTCAAAACAACCAGCACTTATTTTTATTGCCAATTACTAATTCTCTCCTTCACCGGGCATATTTGATACATTCTGACACACAGAACACAAGAACACAGCTTTCTAAATGCATGGCTGATACTAAATTCTACTGTACATTCTACAAATGAATAAATCACCTGCTTTGTAAAATTAATGCAAATACTAAGAGTGAATAATGTACGGAGGACTATGGTTACTGTGTCCAACAATTAATATGTTCCAGCTAAAGATGGTGAATTTACATGTTTGATATTTTACAAATATGGTATTTGAACATGGGGATAACCAGACTCCTGATTTTTCCACTTGATTGCAACATTAAACAAAACAACCCTTGAATGTCAGTACGAAGGTTTTTTAAACAGAATATCTTTCCATGTAATATATTCCCATATTATCCTGTTCCTGTTGCTTGTCTACCCATCTCCCTAGCTCACGTTCCCAGGTCCAACCTCAGGCTTCAGCCTTTTTGGATAAATCACTTGGCTGTAGACCTCAGGTTGATCCTGAATATCACTGATTTGAATTTTTTTAAAAAAATTAATAATACAGCATCGTCCATGTGCATGGTGCTTTACATGGAGTGAGAAGACAAGACTCTGTCCTGAAGCGTTTACAGTATGGAAGAGATCATGGGTAGTGGAAAGACTGGGGAAAATATGAGATTTTATGTACAATACACTTACTTAGGCTTTCTCAAAGTGTTGTATGGAGACTTAGGGAGTTGAGCCAAAGGGTTCACAAAAAAGGTGAGTTTTGAAGAAGGATTTAAAGGAAGTAAAAGAGGTGGCATTGTGGAAGTACTGTAGGAAGTGGTTTCCTACAGGATGAAGGGCAACAAGCGACAAGGAGTGGAGTCATTTAAGGGAGCAGGACATCTTTGGACTGCTGAGGGTGATGGAAAAATGAAGGTCAGAGGTGTGTGCAAGCCAGCTCAGTTCGAGCCAGGGTCGATGTTGAACCAGTTTGGTTTGACAGGTTCGGGTTCGAACTGGACAGGGCCCGGTTCAAACCAAGCCAGCTCAAACTGAACTGGCTCAAAGCTCTACCGATTAAGGGAAATCAGGTGAGGATACCCATTTACCAGTAAAGGGGCAATGGGGCTTGCTAAGGGTAGAGCAGGCAGGAGGGAAGTAAGTAACTACTTACAAGTGCTGCTGCATGGCTCCCCCTCACCCCACCAGCCTCCTCCAGAGTAGGCAGGGCTTATGGTGGCCCAGTTCTTCAGCCTGGTTCAGGCCTCTGTGCATGCATGGAGGCCATTTTAGTTACCTCTGTGCAGGGGTGTAACAAGGCTGGAGTGGGCCCAGAGACAAAATTTTAAAATGGGCCCCTCACTGATACACACACACACACTTCACAATATATAGTCATGTGACTTGCCTCTGGGGGGCCCCTCGAGGCGTGGGGCCCCCCAGGTAGCCGCCTCCCCTTGCCTAATGGTAGTTACACCCCTGCCTCTGTGTATGCACATAGAGGTTGCACACATTTGTGTGACCACCGGTCCTGCCTACTCTGGGTGAGGCTGGCGGGGGTGGGGGGAGTCCCTGCTACCCCCGTGGCTGCCAGCAGTGCCACAGCCGCCACTTGTAATAGTTACTTATTCCCCTCCCGCCCGCTCTACCCTTAGGCAAGCCCCTCACCGGAATCCCCTTTACCAGTAGAGCTCAGAGCCAGTTCGAACCAAGGTCCTTGAACTGGGTCCAGTTGAACTTGAAGTGGGTCTGGTTCAACCGGGCCCCAAGCCAAAACTGGGCCAGTTCAAATCCAGTTCAGATACGAGCCAAATTGGCAAAACCAGTTTTGTGCACATCCCTACAGAGGCAGGGATTTGGGATAGGAGAGCAGAGCAGAGAGATAAGGCTGTGGGGCTATGAAGAATTTTGAAGGCTGAGAAGCTTATTCAGGATCTGGGAATGGACAGAATGACATGTAGGGATTTAAGAAGGATCATCACATGATGAAAGCTACAAGATAAGTTGATGATTTTAGTGAAAGAAACTGGATAGAAGTATGGGGCTGAGGTGAAAAAAAGAAGAAAGATGAGAAAAGAGGTTACAATAATTGTGGTGAGAGATTATCAGGGCATGGACCAGATTTTTTTTGTTGAGACAACAGAGAAGGCCATATTTTTGTAGCATTATCAAACATATAGCAACTTCTTCTCTATGCTTTCTTTGTAAGCTACACAGGTAATATCTGAACACTGAAACCACACAATCCTGAACACACAATCATCTTCCTCCCCTAACAAAGATTACCTAAGGAAAAACTCATGCTGTATCCTGTCACCCTATATGAGGAAAACAGGGAGGACTTTTTTTTTTTTTAGCAGAAACAATAAAGAGGAAGATAGTCAAAGTGTCACCCCACCACCACCTTGATTATACCTAATCATACATTTTGGATAGCAAATCCTTTGTTAAGGGCTCTTACTGATACTTGCACCAAAGCTGACTGAGGCTAAAAACCAAACCAAACCCTATACTTCAGAATTCTGCAAATGATAACAATAGTTTTTACAGGAAGATGTACAGACGACAATTACTTTTTGCTCAAAGGAATTTTCAAAATACACACCAGATTTGCAAAGGAAAATATGCCGATCCCGAAATTAATTAGTGCTATGAATCAAAAATAAAAATAAAACCCCTTTAAAACCATGAAGGGTAGAATTTACCACTGAGCCGTGGCGGCTTTGCAATTGCATGTGAAGGAAGAACAATAAAGCCTGACATCCTGACAAGAGAAGAAAATTGACTATGGTACTAACAATGAAATAAAGTCAGCTAAGCACAACTATCATCTTCCTTCATAACAGTGATGAAAGGGGGACAGAATTGTAGAGGAATGAGAAAAGTTAAGTCCAAGTTGTGATGAATCAGAGCCTATCACTGTGACAACTATTAATATCTGGATGACTTGACGGGACTGATTGCAGTTTAAAGTAACAAACACCACTTAGGAGACAGAAAGGTCTATGGGCCTACTAAGTTATAACCTACAGTCAATAGCTGTTTAACTTTGATAGCTCGATTCAGACATTATGAATCTGTATGAGTGTACAGAGTGTACATACATGTGTTTGTGTGAATGGCTGTAACTGTGTTCATTTTAAAAGTGAACCTGGATATAGGCCCTTCAAATACATGGTATAGATAGAAAGTGTACTTCTGTACCTGCATTCAGCATAACATGAGAATGACTTTACCTGTGCATAGATCTGTACCTGTTGTTTACACTTTACACTCACTGCATGAGTGTTGAACATTGCATGTGAATAGGGCTTATATATTTTCTAATTTCTTCTACAATGGTTGCAAGGGTGGCTACGGAGGCAGGCAAAGGGAGCAACCCCCCCTCCAAGTGGCTTGACGCCCACCTCTCCCCCATTTCTGTTTCAGAAATCCAATATGTGGGACAAAACTTGCCCACCCATCCATCAGTGCCTTTTCTGGGTCTCCCCTCAATTTTTTTACTGGTGCCACCACTGGATGGTTGCACTCTTAAAAGGGGGCCACAGAGCACTGAGCAAGAAGATTGCAAACCAGATAGATTTCCTACACCGCCTAGCTTTTCAGTTAAAATGTATTCAGTTTATTACTCTATCAGGTGTCAGTTTCTTGATGGGTGCCTTCCATGGTAGTCATTCTGGTGAGATACCCTTAGGCATATTTGTCTGTTTTGTTTCAGCAAAAACAAAAGAGTTTGTGGCAATGCTACAGCCCACTTCATCAGCCCACTTCACCTTGAGTTGTTGTCCTCAACTGGTAGACAGATCTTCTAGCCATATGGAGAAAAATGCTAAACATGTTGAGGGGTGAGGAGAAACATTAAAGTCCTCAAAAAGCAGAGTATGCTCTGGTGGTAAAGTTTAGCCCAATAAATTATATGAAGACAGTAGGCTGAGTTTCAAAAAACAAACAAACAAACAAACAAACAAACAAACAGATCAAGATTTATTAAGAAATGGAAACATCACATACTGAGAAGAGACATAGAACAACACAGCCAAACAGGCACTAGCCTTCAACAACAATTGAACAATTCTGACTGACTCTTAACTGACTAAGAGAGACCTATTAACATGACTAATCATGCCTCTAGTGGCCAGAAGAGGTTACTGCGGTGCTAAGGGCAGTGCTTTAGAATTCTCACTTCTAACAAAACACTGGGCCAAAGAGCCCTAAAATGTAAAGATACAGTTTGAAAAAAGCCACCTAATGGCGCAGTGGAGAAGTAACTTGTCTAGGGAGCAAGAGGTTGTTGGTTCGAATCCCCACTGGTATGTTTCCCAGACTATGGGAAATACCTATATCGTGCAGGGAGGATTGATTCAAGGCCAGGACTTCTTGTCCCGGCCGCCATGGAGTTTCATTGCACTGTGCAACATGCACGCTGCATTGGGGAATTCCAAGAGGCGCCCATCTCTGTGTGCAGCCAGGCTGGAAGTAGCCTGTGCTCTCACACAAGCAGGTAGCCAGGGGTAAGGGAGCACTTGCTCCCTTAACCTCAGCTAAAAGCCAGGCTTAGTACCAGGCTAGGTGGTACTGACCTGCCGGGATCCAATCCTGGCGGATTAGGCTGTGCATGAGAACAGCCTCCCTACTATCTCTCTCTGCTAATCTCTGCGTGTCAGAGGATGTTCTTAATGTGTATGTGTGTGTGTGTGTGTGTGTGTGTGTGTGTGTATAACTGGCCAAACCAACTTTCTGCAATTTGAGCAGTGGACAATATCAACAGTCTGTGGCTCCATACTTCCAGCTGCATATTTTTATGCAATTTAAAGGTTCTGAAATTTGTTATCCTACTCATTGCATGTCTGAATTTTTCTGCAAGTCAGTCTTTCAACCATATGCTGACCCCTTCTCTAAACTACATTTAGAAGCAAGGAATAATGGAAAGGCTAATGGCAATTGTATTTCACAGAAATTACTTTTTAAAATTGCATTTCGTAGAAATTTCTTTTGAAAACAAATTATTTTCTTTTACAAGAAAAGAAATCCCATTTCTTATATAGCTCAGCACAATTCATTACTGTATTTGCCTATTCATGTATTCATACATACTGGGTGTTACCAGCATAGTTGGGGCCAGAAGCCAGCATATGGTCAGGACACTGACCTTGCAGATCAATTCAGTAACAGTGTGCGGCTCATAAGGGCAGGACTGACACAAAGAACAAGTGCCTATTTGTGAAGGAGACAGTATTACTCAGGTCTTGTGACGAGAAATTGCCGTCCAAACTCATTTACAACTCTTGTCAGTCTAAGCCTTTGGGATACTGTCTAAAAAGACAGATGCCATTAATCCCAAAGTTGCACTTGTCTGAACTTCGGCTAGTTATGCTATCATTCTGAATTGTTAACAGAGCTCAACAGTACTTTAAGGTCTGCTTTCCACAACCACTGCAGGCTATAATTGCAATTATCTTTCCCAACCAACGTTACAATTATATGTCAAAAATCTTTAGAAGAGGCACAGTAACAATCTCTGGGGGGAAAGGAAAAAGGTGAAAGAGATCAGATTTTTTTTGTTCTATTGGGGCATGCTAGATCTCTCACATGATAGGAGTTCTAGAAGATGACCCCATCCAGGAATGTTAGTTACAGAAGCATTTGTACACAGCTGTGCATTTTATTTTTCACATGATTAAAAGAAATGCTATATATTGTAACCAACCAAAATGTAGTTGCTTTGGGTCACAGAACAGCTGACCTGCAGGGCTTGGAACACCAGGGCTCTGTGAAGCATTGCTTGCTGATTTAATTTGCAAGCTGCCTCACTGCTTCAGAGGGCCACTATTATGTGATTTGGTACTTTGTTGTAGTTGTATATAAATATTTGTTGTTGTTTGTAGGGCCAGTTCAATTTGCTTGGGCCAATTCAAAGGCCCTGTTTTGAATCAGGCTGAAGCTTCAGCCCACATTTCCCCCCTTCTCACCTCACCAATCTCCAGCTCCTCCTTATAGGAGGTACTTACAGGACAGAAAACAGGCAACTTGATTTTTAACATACATTTCTGAAACAGGTTTTGTTTTTTAGAATCCCCTGCAGTCCAAGGAAATGTGCAAGGTTTGGGGGAACTGTAGTCTTTTATAGGACTGCTGCAGTAGCCACAGACCTAGAAAAGGCTACAGTTCCTAAAAGATCCTGCACGGTTCCCAGGACTTAGGGGAATTAGAAAAAATTGGAAACCTTATCAAAACTCAAGCTGCTGCTCCCTCACCATGATGAAATTAAAAAAGGCTAGTCTGTCTCCTGTTGCATAAGTCCTTTTAGAAGTCATAGGAGTGCTGAGGTGTAGGGAGAGACTGAAGTATGACCAAATCACAACAGTCCCAATTTGCCCTGATGTTATTCACACTCTGGATTGATTTGGGTCTATAAGGTCTAATCCTTCAGTATGAAACACCACTTTTCACGCAGGATCTTGCTTATTCTGTCTCAAATGTATGAGGTTAGGGTTTTTAAAGAGAACCATTGAGGGTTTTAAAGGAAATAACCAGCAGCTTGAATTGGGTCCCGGAATGAACTGGCAGCCAACCAAGAAGTCCCATGATGCTGACAACTGGTCCCAGGCTGCAGCTTTGCATGAGCATTCTGGACCAGCTGAAGTTTCCAGACCCTGTTAAAAGGCTACTCCAAACAGAGAGTAGGGCAGTCCAAACAACTGACATAAGGGAAGGATTAGGGTAGGCTAATTTGGGAAGTGCACACCCTACCGTTTTAAGATTGTGTATTAGATAAAAACAAGGCTGGAGGTGGAGAGCTTGATTCTGAGCTAAGCCTCAGCTGGGTAGGACAAGAGTGCCCTACTCAGATTCTTTCCCCAGCTTCAGAATGAGGTAGGAAGAAACATAGTCCTAATCAGCTGGGGCTTAGCTCATGATCAAGCTCCCAGTCTCCGACCTTTTTCTTATCTAACACATGTTCTTAAAACAGGAATGTGTGCAGCTTTCAAATTAGGTAGGAGGCCTCTTCTATCCTAATGTTGCTCATCTGTACTGCACTAGTGTTTCCGTAATCCAACCTAGATGTTACAACGATATGTAACCATGGCCAAGGATGATTCCTATGAAAACAGACACAGCTGGTGAACTAGCCTCACCTGAATAAGAACACTCTTGGCCACAACCATCTACGATCTGTCCATCTGCAAGCAAAGCGGGTCCAGGAGCACCCACAAACTGCATAGCTGGTTCTTAAAAGGAAGTGCTATCCCATCCAAAACAGATTGAATTCCCCATTGCCAGATTAGGCCTATTGACTGTCATCTCTTTCATCTGAATTGCATTTCACTGTGTTCTCCCTTTTTCACTCCATTTCTGACTCTAGACACTTATTTAGAACCTCCCAGGAGAAACAGAGCTGAGTATCATCAGCAGACTGGTGACACCCAGTTCCAAATCTCAGCTGGCCTCTACCAGCAGTTTCATTTATATGTGAAACAGCACTTTAATTTGTTGGTGGTTAATATCCAAATTTTATTTTGACAAAAAGATGTGAAGTCCTCAGAACAAAACAAAAAACACACACCCATCATCCCTGAGTTAGGGATATATGACTTTGTCATAGTGTACAACGGAACCTGGGTTTTCTTTATTTGGGGGGTAGAGAGTTGGTGTTGTGGTAGCAAGCATGAATTGTCCCCGTTGTTAAGCAGGGTTGCATTGGGATGGGTGAATACATGTGAGTGCTGTCTGTTGTAAGATATCCCCCTTGTTGCAGATAGAAAAACGAAAGAGCCTATAAGCACCTTTGGCAGACCCTACTGATGGTGTTAATGAAATTCATAACTTGTTCCTAATCCCTAGCTCTCTAGCCTTCATTAGGTTGACTAATACAGGACCTTAATCAGTATTAACATGCATGTATCGATATTAGGAAGGGTCTATTTATTCTACAGGAGATCCCCATACAAGATGAAAAACAGAGAAGAAATCAATAATGGCAGCACAGAGACGTTTGTTCATCTCTGCAAAATTGTACAAAGCAGTTGTCCACTCTTTCCACAATACCCCCAACAGACGGCAGAACATCCTTTCTCAGAGCTCTCTGGGAATCATTCTGCAGCTTACAAAGGCAGCAGAACTGCGCTGGAAGTTAAAAATAATCACAGAACATTTTATTTCCTTGTGAGCTAACCACCAAGACACATTCTTTTTCAAGTGTCACTTGTGTTGGAAATGTTATTAAGATATGGGAAATTATTTAGAAGCATATGACAAAGAACTGCTTCAGCTATCTCTTCTCTTGGGGTTTTTGGCTATGAAGCTTAGTTATTTTCAGTCATGCAGGTGTCAGTTTGTTAAAGGCAATTGTTTTGGAAAAGCCAATTATTCTGAGCTCTGTATATAAATTTTAGACCACATCTCCAATTTACATACAGCTGCAGCGTTTCATACCTATGTTAGTTACAGTTTAAGGATATTGCTTCTCTGATCACAGCTGGGAAAGCTTTAAACCAGCTTATATGAGCTATTTATCAATCAGATTAGGTTCTTCCAAACAGCTAATGTTTATCAGCATTGCACAGAGATTTAAGGAACATTCATTATGGGCTTTGCAAATGTGTCTGACAGTTTGTTGCTTTTTCACTCTGCTTTCCACTCTGCAAAACAGAATTCTCACTACTATTTTAAACAAGAAATATCATGAGTGTATTTATAGGTAAGTATTAAAATTATACACAACAGGGTTTAGAAAGTTAGAACAGAACTGCTTTTGTTGAAAATAAGCAGTCTCTGGGAGAGGTAGCATGTGCTTGCAATTAATTAAAGCATGTACCTAACCTTTCAAGATACCTTCCAGCTTTGTCAAAGTTCTTGTTTACTACTGAAGTTGTACTATGGGTGTACTATGCAGGGTGTACTATGCAGAGGCATATCTAGGGAAAATAGCGCCTAGGGCAAACACTGAAATTACGCCCCCCTGGCCAAGCATCTGACACCCATCTTTCAGATAACTTTACCATAATATCAGCTCAAAAATACAAGTCAGGCTCGTTAATCTTTTAATATTTCAAAAACTATTTAGCAGTGGACTTAGCCAGACCAAAAAATGCTGGAAAACTACAAATTTCAGTAAACTTTCAAATTTCAGAGTTGGATTAAGGTTTTGGGGACACTGGGGCACTTCAGAGGGGCGGGGGGCTCTTGCGGTCTTGTCTACATGACCAGCACAACATGGGTTACAGCCAAGATCTGTAAGCCCAGGCAGGGCCCCCAGGTTAGGGTGGACTACAAAAACCATGTTGCTTGAAATGTGTTCCTATGTACTGCATAGGGTGGGTTCAGATGACCTCTGGCAAGTCCAGTTAGTGAGGACCTCCAAGCAGGTGATTTTGTGCTTTCTCAACCCACGAATGCTGGATTCCCGTTCAGCACTTCCCCCCGGAGATGACTTTCGTAACCTACGTTTGAAATTGGGCAGTGAATGTTGGGGTGTGGAGAGAAGTACTCTTAGGAAAACGGATATTGGCAGGTTCAGACAACACAAAATGAGCAGAAGGTTTCCACCAACTGGACTTGCTGCAGGTAGCCTGAACCCAGTGGTTAGAATACTAGACTTTGCATCTGACTATCTTTATTTCTTTTTTCTTTTTCTATGTCACCCGCTTTGAGAACTTTTGTTGAAAAGCGGTATATAAATATTTGTAGCAGTAGCAGAAGTAGACTTTGACCAGAGAAACCTGAGTTCAAATCTCTGCTCAGCCACAAAACTGGCTGAGCCACTTACTGGGGTACCTTGAGCTAATTCCTGTATCTTAGCCTAATCTATTTCATGAGGTTGGTTGAAGATAAAAGGTGGACCATGTACACATCTCTCTCCAAGCTCCTTGGAAGAAGGGTGAGTTCAAAATCAGATAGATAGGTGCTGGATCACATCACTAATCCATCTACTTGGACTGGAATAGACTCTACAAGCTCTTGAGCAATGGGTTTTCCCAGCCCTACTACTTGAGATGCTTTAACTGGTGGTATGAGGATGTACAACTCCTGTGGATACATTTGCCCAGTCTAATCAATACAGGACACTCCAGGGCACATCCCTGTGTAAAATACAGTGTTTGCTGACCTGCAGAAGAAGTCAGCTATGGCTTTTGTTTCAGGAGGCCTAGAGAGAGGTCAGTGAAAAAAGCGTCCATGGCATCATAGGATCTTGCCACACAAAAGTCAGCAGAATGGAGTGAATGGCATACAGTCGCTACATTCTGCCCTCCTGGCTACCAATGGCTGCATCTTTAAGCAGGACAGGTGTTAGAATTGGAGTGGGGGGTAGATGCAAATATTCAGCTGTGCAGTGAACAGTGGAAGGGATTAATACCTGCTTGTCGCTCTGACTTGATAGAGTAGTACCCTCTTGTCTCAGGGTAGTCCCAGTTGCATGGAGAGGGAGCTGTTTCTTGAGTAGGATTGGCACACTTAAAACAGCCCCCTCTTTATTAGCCAAGATATCCAAGCGAAAACTTGATGATAGCTAGCAAGAATCTGATTTTTTTTCCCAATGAACCTGCAAGACTGATAGATTCATTAATCAAAATGATTAACTGGCATAGTAAAAAATGAAAAGTACACCATGCTGGAAATGATACAGGTGTGAGCGGAATGTGTTTTGAGTTAAGCTCTCTCACAATAGTGTGGTCCCAACAGCTATTAAACTAACTTGCATCAGACAGCACTAAACACTGGGGAACTTACGTTAAGCTGTTCATACTGTATATACTGCCTTCTCCCAGATGCTTCTGAAGTCCTATAACATTTGAGCAACAATGAGGGGTGCAAAGATTGTGCTGAAACCTGACAAATACTAACATGGAGGTAATTCACACAATCAAAAACTGAGCCCTTTCTCACAACCAATGAGGAAGCCATGAGGGCTTACCTTCCCGCAGATTAGCAGTTTCCTTTTCTTCGGTGGATGGATCACCCGTCCAGACGAGCACTGGCTGCTGCTGGTAGCTCTGAGGGTCGGGGTGCCGGTACATGTTGCCCTGTGTTGCCCCTCCCCTCAGAGCTCCAATAATGTACCATGTGAGTATGTGGTGCATTATGGGAATCCTCCCTCTCCTCTCAGAGAGCGCTGCAGACAGACAATCGAAAAAATGATTGACAGACGACCAAAAAAGGGAGCACTTCCTCCCTTAACCTTGCTTTAGAGGAAGGCTCCATAGGCGGTTGTGTCACTGTGGTGCCACCAGGATTGGGCCTGATCCTGATGGTACACATGCACGTGCAAAACCGGGCTGGGCTTCCTTACCTAGTTTTCCACGTGCATGTAAATAGATTCACTGCATTCTACCTGGGTTTGGGAGCCAATTATTGAATGTGTGGAAGCAGAGGTGTATCTAGGGAAAAGAGCGCCTAGGGCAAGCACTGAAATTGCACCCCTCTCCACGCATCTGACACCCATCTTTCAGATAACTTTACCAAAATATCAGCTCAAAAATACAAGTCAAGCTCGTTAATCTTTTAATATTTCAAAAACTATTTAGCAGTGGACATAGCCAGACCAAAAAATGCTGGAAAATTACAAATTTCAGTATGCTGGGGCTCATGAAATACCCAAATACTATGTGGAAAACTAAACAGAAGTGCCTGTCTAATTCTCTACTATGCATTGTAGCATCACTATTACATAAGTTTTAAAAATAAATGGAGAATTTGACTTTTCCCAGATACTCTGTAAACAATTAAAGGAAATGCCAAGTAAATTGTGTCACTGCTTGTAATATATTCTAGTATTTCAGAAAGGCAGTTCAAATGAGAGAAAGAGAGCAAGAAATTTCCAGTGGGCCTTAATACTAAGGATTTCACACTGATTCAAAGACAAACTTACCATTAATAGTCATATTATTAAGACATCTCATTTAACTCACTTATCACAAGAAGCAAAGTAAGAGCAAATGAAAACAATCCTAGCTCATAAGCTTCAGCTCAGTATTCACAAGCCCTGATTTTCTGTACATAGTGCCAAACTGAATATGTGTACAGTGACCTATATTATATTAAATTTTATTTTATTTTTACCTGTAGCCCCTTCGGGGGGCTTTCTAAAGGCCGGGGGGAAGGGTGTCTGCAAAGGTTCCCCCTCCCCCCACGGGCCTCTTAATTCACCGCTGCAGCCCATCCTGGGCTGATTTTCAGGCTTGTTCAGGCCTGCAAAGATTGGTGTGGTGGCCATTTTGGAGGCCACTACGCATGCTCAAATGGCCTCTGTGAGGCCTGGCAAGGCCTAGGGCCTATGCCGGGAACTAGACAGGGGGAGTGCGTCCCTGTTGGTTCTGCTGGACCTCTCGGCGGCTTTCGATACCATTGACCATGGTATCCTTCTGGGCTGCCTCTCGAGTATGGGAATCAGAGGTACTGCATTGCAGTGGTTCCGGTCCTTTTTTTGCGGGGAGGGTCCAGATGGTGGTGCTGGGGGACTACTGCTCGGCCCCGTGGCCATTGGCCTGTGGGGTCCTGCAGGGTTCGGTCTTGTCCCCCATGCTGTTTAACATCTACATGAAGCTGCTGGGAGAGGTCATCTGGGGACTTGGACTGAGTTGTCAGCAATATGTGGATGACACTCAGCTCTATCTCTCCTTGTCACCTGATCCTAGGGAGGCAGTGAATGTCCTGAATCAGGGGCTGGAGGCCGTGATGGTTTGGATGTGGGCTAATAAACTGAAATTGAATCCAGACAAGATGGAGGTACTGTTGGTCAGTAGGAGAGCCAATCAGGATGAGGAGATTTTACGGTTCTGGATGGGGTTGCACTCCCCTTGAAGGAGCAAGTACGCAGCTTGGGGGTACTACTGGACCTGGCTCTGCTTTTGGAAGCTCAGGTGGAGGTGGTGGCCAGGAGTGCCTTTGCATAGCTTCAGCGAGTGTGCCAGCTGCGTCCCTTTCTCGAGAAGGCAGATCTGGCCACAGTTACCCATGCCTTAGTCATGTCATGGCTGGATTACTGTAACGCACTCTATGTGGGGCTGCCCTTGAAGAATATCTGGAAACAGCAGCTAGTGCAAAACGCAGCAGCTAGGGTTTTATCTGGAGCTGCCTGATGGGAGCACATCACACCCATTTTGAAAGAGTTGCACTGGCTGCCAGTTCGTTTCCAGGTCCAATTTAAGGTGCTAGTTTTGACCTTTAAAGCCCTTAACGGTTTGGGCCCAGGGTACCTGAGGGACTGCCTGCTCCCAAGGGTTACTGCCCACTTGACGGGGTCATCTGAGGGGGCTCTGCTCCAGGTGCTGACAATGAGGGAGGCTTGGCTGTCATGCACTTGGGACAGGGCCTTCTCTGTTGCTGCCCCCAGACTTTGGAATGCTCTCTCAGTGGCCATTTGTTCCTCAGACTCCATCATAGTTTTTAGAAAGCTTGTTAAATCTAGGCTTTTTATCCAGGCTTTTTACATGATTGTTTTTATTGCTGCTTCTATGTGTTTTTATCTGTGTATAGTTTTCATGCTTGTATTTTATAGATTTTAAATTTGGTTTGTTTTTATATTTTTAGCTTAATATTTTTATTGTCACTTTATTGTATGTTTTTTAACTTTTGTAAACCACCTTGAGATTGTTTTTTTAATGAAAGGCAGTATATGAATTCAACAATAAATAAATAAATAAACAAACAAACTGCATGAGCACAACATTGCTACAGAATGCTTTAACAATTAATAGGAACATCTGCCCTTGTTCATGCCCCAAATAGCCAGCAACACACAGGAAAATTTGACCCAAGTTGCTGCTTCCAGCAAATCACCCGTTGGAAATTGCAGTAACAGTCTGAATAAGCCTGGCTGAAGATAGTTCAGAAACTTTCAGAACACCAACTGGAAGGTGCAGGTCTCAACATATTTCCCCTGCTAACTGGGCAAAGAGGCACCTTTTACCGTGGTGATTCTCTTTATTTAGCAGGGGGACAGTAACTGGCCCTATCCACCCCCAGCACAGTACCTCCCGTGACTGTTGCTGATGTCTATCTTGTGTTTTTTAGAATGTGAGCCCTTTGGGGACAGGGAGCCATCTTATTTATTTATTATTTATCAGTGTAAACCGCCTTGAGCCATTTTTGGAAGGGTGGTATAGAAATTGAATTATTATTATTATTATTATTATTATTATTATTATTATTATTAATTTCACCTCTGTTAAAAGAGCTTTAACCCACTGGGACCTTAAATACAGTCCTGGTGGGTTGCCAGGCACAATTCAAGGTGTTGCCCCAAATGGTTGGAACCAGGATACTTCACCTTTACTTATGAGCCTGCCCAGTGTTCAAGATCTGCTTCAGAAGCTGTCCTCTGGATATCCTATCATCTGATGGGAAAGGTGTCAACAGGTGGACCTTTTTAATAGTGAATACTTTTCCTCAGACACATTTGTGAGGCAAGAACTTTAATGTTTTTAGATGTTTAAGATATTTTTGTTTTCCAAGGTTTTTAATTAACTTACAGTTTATCTGCTGCTTTAATTTATTTTATCATTTCAATTGTATTTTTATAAGTTGTTTTAAATACAGAAGCAAACAAACCAAAATTAACAGTGAATCACAAAATGCAAGAGTTAAAAGTGAGTCCCAAGTCTGTGCAAAAAAATGAAAGATTGCAGTTGAAAATTGTCCTGGGTTCTGTCTGTGGTGTGCTGCTCATGACATACTTCTTTAATTACAGAAAAAGCAAAAGTAATTTGCATTGTGGGAGTACTGTGCAGAACAGATCGTTGCTATTTCTCCATTTATACCAATGCTCCCTTTTTCTGCTGGACTGATAATCATTTCATCAGCTTCCTAATGTAAATGGACAGCCAAACCTAATGTTTCTTTTTCTCTGTAATTTCTCATACAATTAATTTTATTAACTCAGCTATTAAATAACAGTTTATTAAAATAACAGTTAATAAAATAAAATTAATAAAATAAAATTTTATTAACTCAGCTGAATGATAGAATTTGACAGCAAAATTTGACTTACAGATTTGACAACATAGCCATAAAAATACTGCAATTTGATGGGGAAACTGGATGAATATTCAAGGCTGAAATTCTAGTCATTGAGACTTTTCTTTCTTTTTTCTTTTTGCAAAATGAATAATCAAAAACGGACTTTCATGGTTATTTTCAAGGTCATTTTAGTTTCAAGGTCATTTTCAAGAACAGATAAAATAAAGAGATAGCCAATGTGGATCACAGTCCTATCTTGACCATACTATGACAGGCAAATATACCTTATGCATCATACCTAGCTATTACTATCTTCCAATTTTACGTCATCCAGTAGTTAAATAAAAGAAGGTAAGTGGCAGAATCTGCAGACCAGTGATTGACTACTCTTATTTTATATATTGCTATTATAATCAGAAAACAAGATCACTATCAAGAAGGAGTTTCATCTACAAGACATTGAAATGGAAGTCCATAAGCAAATATCCCCAGGAAGAGTAAGGCATTTCTACAGACAGACATTTCTACAGACTTTAAATCAGATCTTCTTTAAAGTGGTCTATAATGGAAATGTGAAATGTACATTGGCTGGAAAATACACTTGCTATTCCCCCCCTGCCCCCCCCACTTTTTCCCTGTATTGTAAATGTTACTCACAAGGAGTGCAAGAAAGACCTGATGGCTCTTCTTAACATTTTGCATGAAAATAGTCTGATAAAAACTAGACGTCAATTCCAATGCAGATTTGCTTAACAAAATTACCTCAACATCATTTCAGACACATTCATCGTTCTAGTTCTAGAGTTGTTACTAAAATACTTATTTAAATGGCTGTAATCCTAAGTACTTACTTTAGAGTAAATCTCACTGAATTCACTGGGACTTGTTTCTGAGTAAACATGCATGTGGTTCAAAATTCTCCAAAGCAGCCACTCTGTAGGTCTATCCTGAATGTCTCTACAATGAAGATGTGAATTTACATATGCAACATTCCTTAGGACACTTAACTAAAGAAGTGTTTTAAATTTTAAATTTGGGAATTGGTTTCCATTTGGTGCATCATCAAACTGTGATGAACATGAAGATGCTAATTTGGAAAAATACTATCAGAAATAAACATTGTATTATTTTAAGCACAATGTGATAAATTATTCAGTAAGATCTGAAAACTTATGCTACGTAAATGTTTTCTGGTCACAGAAATCTTGTGCATTGCTTTGTGCATTTATGCTTAGTATTAATCAGCGAAAGACACATATACAAAACACATCACAGAATCCCTAGAATTCGTCAGTTGATAGAGATCATGAGATGATAAAGTATGGAATCAAATTGAGATTCAGAAGTTGATAAAGAGAAGACTATAGTAGTTCAGTGGCATGACGAGACCAGAACAGCAAGTTACCTTGTGTGCATGCTAGTAGTAGGAATGCTAATGAGAGGTCAAAAAGAAGAAGGTGGCGCAGCGGGGAAATGCTTGCCTAACAAGCAGAAGGTTGCCGGTTCGAACCCCCACTGGTACTATATCGGGCAGCAGCAATATCGGAAGATGCTGAAAGGCATCATCTCATACTGCACGGGAAGAGGCAATGGTAAACCCCTCCTGTATTATACCAAAAAACCCCACAGGACTCTGTGGTCGAAACTGACTTGACGGCACACTTTACCTTTACCTTACAATGCGATGAAGGATTGTGAGGACAACAGAAAGGATTGATTACAATTACTTGTCCTAGCACCCTGAGGGTTCTCATTAGTTGCATAGGCTCCATCTGAGTCTACTCCCTATGTGTTTCTACCTCTCTTCTTAGATCAGTAATGTACAGAGCAATTAAACATATTGGGCCTGATCCAATATCAGTAAGAACTGATTTTATGTTCTTACTTCCTGCCTGAAACCTGCCTGTGATAACTTTTAGCACACAGCTCCTGCCATCTATTATCCTGCTCAAGGTTCTGTCTCGTTGGCCATGATTCTGCCAAGGTAGCCCACACGTCCCGTTCCCACTAGCATGATAAAGTGGTGGCAGAAAAATATCGTTAATAGACATCTCAAAAATTCTCTGCTATGGAGTCTTCAAATAGCCTCTTCCCATTTAGCCCCCGGATGATCATACAAGGGGAAATGATTTGAGAGTGTAGCTACTAAATTACACTATTTGTAAATTAAGCATGAGCGTGCAGTATCCAAATGAGGCATAATCACCCACAGGGAAGTCTACCATGCAGGTTCCTTCATTCTCCTTTTCACTCTGTGCTTATAGTCATAGGGACATAGGACGCTGCCATATACTGAGTTAGACCATTGGTTCATCCAGCTCAGTATTGTCTACCCAGACTGGCAGCGGCTTCTCCAAGGTTGCAGGCAGGAATCTCTCTCAGCCCTATCTTGGAGATGCCAGGGAGGGAACTTGGAATCTTCTGCTTTCCCCAGAGCGGCTCCATCTTACAATATCTTACAGTGCTCACATGAGATCTCCCATTCAAATGCAGCCAGGGCGGACCCTGCTTAGCTAAGGGGACAAGTCATGCTTGCTACCCCAAGACCGGCTCTCCTCTCATTAGCCATTTCCTAAACAGTTTCAGTATAGATGTGGCAGGGCAGTCTTGCAAAGTATGATTCAGCAGGAGACTGCTGGGCCCCATAGCTCAGTGGTGCAGAACATGCTTTGCATGCAGAAGGTCCCTGTTTCAAACCCTGGAATCTCCAGGCAGGTTTGGGAAAGACCTCAGTCTGAAACCCTGGAAAGCCAATACCAGTCAGTATAGATAATGCTATGCTAGGTAGACCAATGGTCTCTGTACACTCAAGCCTGTAGTATAGCCGTTCCGCAGAGGTACCTCTCCGTATATATAGCTGCTGCTGGAGAAGTGAAAAAGGTTAAATGGTTTTTTAAAGTGCTATATTTTTCCCTTCAAGAGGTTTGGTTTTGTATGCAGCCTGGAGCAGAATTTCTCTACCCCACCCCACCCCCAGATGCCTGCATGCTTTTTGTAACTTGGAAATGCTTTTATGGACGCAAAGAATGGTAAAAGCAGTATATAACAGAAGAAGCAAAGCTCACTCACCTTATCTGCTATCTATGCAGAAGATCTCTTTCAATTTATCAATGGAAGTTAAGTAATTTTATCCCTTTCTCCATCACCTCATCCCCAAAGGAGCCCAAAGCGGCTTTCAACAGTAAGTGTAAAAAAACCCTAAAACAATAAAGCTAACTGAAAATAAATGCCACAAATTTACAACAATTCTGCCAACAGCCACTATTTGGAGCCATATCAACGGCGGGGAGGGGGAGGTCATTCCAAAAGCCACTGAAATAAGGGTTTTTTGGTTTTTTTAAAATTTCCTCTTGAAAACTGAATCTGTTAAGTTCAGGTGGGCTTCTCTTGGGAAGGGAGCCAAATAAAAGAGTCCCTATCCCAGATTACCTGTTTGACCTGCCAGATGCATAAAGGAAAGGAACGATTGTGCCACTGAGTTGGTGTTGACTCCTGGCGACCACAGAGCCATGTGGTTTTCTTGGTAGAATACAGGAGTGGTTAACCATTACCTTCCTCCTTCACAGTATGAGATGATGCCTTCGCCATTGTCACTGAAGTGCGCATCCGCCTCCAGCACCTTCCTATATCGCTGCTGCCCGATGTAGGTGACTACAAATAGATATTTACTAGGCACTGTATGGGAAGCACACCGGCGGGGATTTGGACTAACAGCCTCTTGCTCCCTAGGCAAGCTTCCCTGCTGCGCCACTGCAGCTAATGCCAGATACATGGGACAGGCTAATGTAATGGCCAGCATAGCTGCCAGGAAATCCGGAGCTGCTCCTTAGGAAGTTGAACTTCCTCAAATTTACCAGTTTAGGGGCCCATCAAACCTAGGAACACCTCCATTAGTTCAGACAAGCAATGGGATGGCCACCACTGTAAGAGAACCTTTAACTGATCCATGGTCCCAATTTAATTTAATTGATCCCAATTCTAGGTATATACACTCAAAGCTGGAAGTGCTTGCTACTCGATACCTTACAAAGGATATGAACCATTTAGTCACCTGTGACTTCAAGTTAATGCAGACAATACATTCACCATGTATTTTCTGTTTTTCCCCATGTGATTGTTAAATAATCATTTGTAAGGCATACCATGTCACCTTAAGCAGCACAGCAGGGGAATGCTTGACTAACAAGCAGAAGGTTACCGGTTTGAATCCCTGCTGTACTATATTGGGCAGCAGCAATATAGGAAGATGTTGAAAGGCATCATCTCATACTGCACAGGAGGAGGCAATGGTAAACCCCTCCTGTATTCTACCAACGAAAACCACAGCGCTCTGTGGGCACCAGGAATCGAAATCGACTTGACGGCACACTTTAAGGCATACCATGCACAAGATACCTGGATGTTAAATCTTCTGCTTTCTACATCAGGAATTCATGTCATGGACTTTTTGATTATCTGTTCAGGTTCTCTCATGGCCAGGTCTAGTGAAGAGTTTGATAATCTGGGCCCAGGGTCTCTAGAGGTTCCACAGCTGAGCCTTAAAATGCAGTACTCAGTGTTGTGCTAAGAGTGCAGCCACTGAGAAACACTCCTATCTGCTGCTGCTACCACTGCCACAAATTATAACACAGATGGGAGTATTGCACTATTGCTAAAAAGAAGAAGATGATGGTGGTGGCCACCAGCATGGTTGCCAGGGAGCAAACAGGGCTAGAGACACCCCTGCTGCCAATATAAGCCGTTACTAGTACTTGGAGGATTTGCCAAGGGCTTCCTCAAACTTAGAGCCTGTTCTGTTCATAGCATTCTGCTAGTCTGCATTATGATCATATGGGACACCACCAGGATGTATGTCATTAGATTTCCTGAGCAGTTCCTGCAGCTGCAAGAGATACTGATCTTGGGTCAGTTCAGATGAACATGGGAAAGGTGAAGGTGGGGATGCACAAGAATGCACCTGACCCAACACCACTCAAGGATGTGCTGACATGTTCTCGGCAGTCCTTTAATTGCGTAGGAGGGGTGGTTTCTGGAGGGTGAATTCCATGACTACCCGCCACATATGATTAAAGGACATACTCTGGTTTCTCTTCAGATAGTATAAAACTTATTATGATTAAAGGACATGACTGAGAACAGTGTCAGACCTTGAGCGATGTTGGGATGAGTGCATTCTCAGCACGTTCTCCACCTTCATCACGTGTAGGGAACTGGTTGCTCTAAGTGGCTCTAAGTGGAGATTATCAAAATTTTACACTTATAGCTTTTGGACTAGTTGTGTGAGCAATAACACCATTTTGGAAGAGGGCAAAGACTCTGGAAGAGCCCAGAGAACATACCCCTAAACAGCCAGCTATGAAGTGGATAGCCATACCCTTCATACTGATGGGCTCCACAGCCATAGCCCCTGTTCTCTTGGTTCAGAGATGACCCAGAAGAAGAGATATCCCTTCTTCCCCGGTTCTCCTCTGCAGGCAAGGTTTTACACTTATAGCTTTTGTACTAGTTGTGTGAGCAATAACACCATGCATTGCCACAATTCTGCCCAGAAGGCTGCCCCTTTAAGGCTTAAACTCCAGGCACTGGGATGGAGCCCAGGAGAGGTAGCTTGAACTTAGAGCAGGGGTCGGCAGCCTTTTTGGTGCAGTGTGCCAAGTCCTGAGGTGACTCCCTCACATCCTTCACAATGACTTCAGGGGTGGGACCAGTCTGCCTCTTTCCTGTGCACTGATATTGGCTTTCCAGAAAAGCAAGCCTCCCAGCTAGTGAACCGGTCGCACGCCAGCTAGGAGAGGCTGAGGAAGTGTGTAGGAAGGAGGAGGAGTGGCCCCTATCCAGATGTTGGCAAGCATGCGAGAGAAACAAAACCTCTCAGCTAGTGAACCAGCTGCAAGCAGGCTGGGAGCGGCTGAGGAAGTGTCCAGGAAGGAGGCAGAGCAGCCCCTTCACGCAGGGGCATAGCTAGGGAAGAGGGGGCCCATGTTCACCCCTCTCCCTGGCAGCCCCTTGGAATGAGGGCAACAATGAAGAAAATAGGGATGAATGTTGCTAGCGGGCCTTCAGGAGCTTGGGGGCCCGGGTTCTTTGAACCCATCCACTCAATTATAGAGACACCCCTGCCTTCACACCAAAGTCAGGACAGGAACTGCTTAACCTCCTGCATGCCTGCTCAGACTCAGTTGGAGTTCCATGCAGAATCACCCCTTGGTGTGCGTGCGTGCCATGCGTTGCCAGTCTTGGCACAGGGGTATTGAAGAGCTCAGTCTGCCTCTGACTGCCAGAGCAGCTTGTCCTACAGAGCTGTCCATGGTGCTGCAACCCATCTTGCTCTGCTTCACTGCCTTCTAGACTTCATGGGTCTTGTCCTTGGGGTAGGCCAGAGTAAAGGGGGGCAAAGAGAGTAGGGAGCATAGCGGATGGAGTATATTGATGTAGACGAGGGTGACTAGTCAGTGTGCTCCTGTTCCCCGTGTACACTGTGAAGCATGATACCTCACAGGTCCAACACTCTAGTCACCAGAAGGACTCGTGACAACTGTCCTTTAATCACTATTATCACTGAGCCTGTTACCAAAATTCCTTTAAAAATAGCAGGTTTAATTTTAAATAAGAATAAGAATAAGAATAAGAATAAGAATAAGAATAAGAAGAAGAAGTTCCAAAATTAACATCTTCTAGTTGATCCTGGAAATAGTAACAATGGTTTAAGATGCTTAAAATAATAGTTTGTACTGTACTTAATACAGCATTGTGCTTCCAGAGAATGAAACCCAGAAACATTTCACACTTCCTATTGTTAATTTTTTTTTCTACCTAGAATTGTGTTTTCTTCTATGTGCTATGAAACTTGTGGTATAAATTAATACCTTCTGTGTATAACCACTTGCAATTGGCATAATTGCCAGTTATATCACACTAAAGTTCATTGGTGCAATATAATGAGAAACTATTAGCCCTCCTACACAATGACTGCAAGAGCCACTGCTATAATTTTACAGCTGATGCTTTTATATAGGGGAAATGATGTAAAGGGGCAGCGTTTACTTAAATGGGAAGAATCAAGCCCATACATGATGTGAAACAAATCTGCTGCTCCTATGAGTGTCCTGTTATTTTAAACAACTGGATTTTGCACCCCACTTTACATAGACTCAGAACAACAATCCTAGTTACTGGTTTTTTTTGGAAAGAAATGTGACCATAACAAAAGAAACCTGATAAGTGGAACCGAAGAAGTATAATGGAAATGACACTTTCCATTACCTCTGACTGCAGTGTGTGTGTCTGGAAAAATATATAGGAGAAAACAGGAGAAAAATATTAGAGCATTACTTTAGGGAAAAGAGAACTTTCATACAATCCTTCAAAATCCAGCCCTTGCCAAGTGCCTTTCAGAGCCTCAAAAACTTTCGTTATGGGCTAAAAGGTATTTCAACCTGAAAATTGGTTGTTCTGTACATGCCAAAATTGTCGAAAGCCACAGATAATAATGATAGCAAAACTCTAATTAATAATATATTTGCATTTGTTTCTCTTTCACCCTATCACCAATTCTGGTTTCCAACAGAGTGTGAGTTCATCTCTTCTTCAACTTCAATATAACCTTTCTTGTGTGACTCTCAGGACAATCCCACTGAAGTCAATGGCAAAACTCTTACTGGTTTTATGGTTGGTGATTGCTGTCTTTGATTCAAGCTACAGTAGTACAGACTTGGTAGCGTGAGCCATGCAAGTCTTTTCACTGGACTCAGGTATGAAAAACTGGCTTGGTTAACAGTATGTATAGCTGATGCTGTATTTATTTTAAGAAACACAGACAAAATGGAATTGATGATTACGTGGTGTGTGTGTGTGTGTGTGAGAGAGAGAGAGAAAGAGAGAGAGAGAGAGAGAGAGAGAGAGAGAAATTTTTCATTTTCAACCCATACACACATTTCTTCTGATTTTTACCCCTTACATCAACTTCTTCCTTTCAAAAGTAGAGTATGAAAAATGAGGGCAATTGAACTTCTTGTATCTCTTGGCTTCCTTAAGTCAATTTGCATAAAATAATGTTGTGATGCAGAAATGGTTCTCTTCTTTTCAGGGCAAAGGCTCTTATCTATCCAATCATTTGCTCAGAATAAAGGATGCTGAGATGGTATTAACTTGCATTTGATCTCTATTTCCTTGTTGATTTTATAAAGCAGTTGCTTGCTGATGGTTTCCATAGTAACAAGTGAGGTTATTTTTCATTCTTATGATTTCTCCGTCACTTAATAATATAGATACTATAGCATTAAAGCAAAGAAAATTCCTCTTGTGACATTTCAGTGTTATTTATCCACTGCAGAAGAATGCAAGTTGTAGTTTACAATCAAATTGGGAGACATTTTCCTTCTCAAAGATCTAATTTATACATCTGTATACACACACACACACACTCACTCACAAATGGATAGTGGCTACTTACATCTTTGGTTCCTGCGTTTGCTCTTGTACATAGTCATTCTGAATTGTCTTTTCTATCCAAGAAACAATTCTCTTCGACACAGACACAAAAGAGATGAGACTGTGCTTCTGCTTTGCAGTGAGGCGGTTGCTCACTGACAGAAGGTAACCAGCAATCTCTCAGCGAAAGCCAGGGTAATACCATTCTCATCAAATCCTGGGGAGATATTTCTGGTTGCATTTCCTCAAATGCAAACTTGGGGGCAAAATCAACCTCTTTGCTTTTTTTTTTTAGTTCCTGAAACACTTGAGCACCTCTCCTGAAAATCCATGCAGTACAGAAATGATTTAAATGGAATAGCATTGATTTAAGGATGTAGTAATTACACATTATTTTACAGAGTAACCACAATGTTTTCCCTTGGAACTATAACTGACATGAAAGAAATCTTGAGTAAATAAACATACATGCAATTAAAATCTATCTTTTCGTGGAGAGGCAATTGACGAATTTACTAAAAGGAAAGAAAGGCTCAACCAAATTGTTATCCTTGTACTGAGAGGACTCCACAAATCACTCACCCAGGGTAAGTGATTTATGGTTCACTTGGACTTCTGTTGATCAGTACTGAAGAAAAAGAAATTGCAAGCCTGCTACTGAGGGTTAAATTAATGGAAACCTTTTTTAGGGAAGAGTAAATACATATGGAAGAAGCAACTCTTTCCAAACCTGTAGTGTTACTTCTGCCACTTCGGACCCCTGTTTGACTCTAAAGCCAGGATGAGTGTTAGCACAAGATACCCTTGGGCATCTACTGAGGGCCTACAGCTCCAGAGGGCACTGCCAGTTCCTGTCTTGGCCCTCTGAGGACAAATGGGCCTAGACAGCAACTGGTAGCTGTTGGTTTGGTGAAAGCTTCCCCTTGCAGTGGAGATGGGTTTCTTTCTTTCATTGGTGGCAGGCCACAACACCACATTGTAGCCTGTGGACGCTGCCCCACATGTTCCCCCATCCTGCACAATGCCTCAAGTAGTGGTGTGAGGTGGGAGACCAACATGACAGGTAGCAAACACTGGCTAGCATGCTGTTGATGATGGTCTGCCAAGAATGAAAGAAACACATGTTTCCTGCCACGGCAAAGAGAGTTGCCTCACAGGTAGTAGGGATCAGTAGAGGTTAGCTTGCCAAGGTCCTCTCAGCTCTGGATCTGGCCCTGTCTAAAGCACAAGTTCTCCTGGCTGATATCGTTCATTCAAGTTAAATGATAGCGACTATTAATTAGCTGCCGTGGTAAGAAGTACTATGCCATTACATCAATTAGTAGGCATTTTGTGTGTTTCACTATGCATTCAGCTGTCTACAAAGATGATTTCTGAGGGTCTGATTGGATATTGGTAGGCCTGTTAATCTCCTATGCGTGATGATGTGGTGTGAGAATGGCTCTTAGGATTGTACATGTGCACCAATGCATTATGGAAGTCACAGTTGAGCCAGACACACAAATATATGTGCAAACTGACTTCAGTGGAGCTTCTCCTCCCAAAAGGAGTGGAAGGAGGTAATAGATTAGGCAAATTGTGTACACATGTGACTTCCTTTGGGAGCATGAGAATTCAGGGCTTCCTTCCATGTCAAACCATGTGTGGGAAGTAAGCACAGCCACTAACACCTAAACAGACTCCTATCACCTTGCCTAGACTGATTTTTTATCACCTCTCAGTAGGAAATTGCATGCATCCCCCATTCTAGGTTGGATGGGGGCAAACAAGCAAAAACTTAATCTATGTATGACAGAAGGGCTCTGGGTCAGTAAAACTGATTATCTGAGCACTCAGGTAAATCTGGTTTTAGATGGGATCCTATTCCTCCAAGAGACTTCATTGGTTACCAGTTTGCTTCCAGAGAAGGCTGAGAGTGCTGGTCTTGATCTTTAAAGCCTGACCTTTCTCACGAGCAGTGAGAAAGGACTACCGGGTTTGCAAGGAGGAAGCCCCAAAGAGCTTACCTCCCTGCAGACAAGCATTCTGCCATCCCTGGGTGGCCATTCGCACACCCACAAGAGCAGCTCAGAGGGCCGGGATGCTGGGACACATTGCCATGCCCCCTGGAGCTCCAATAATGCACCATGTGAATGCATGATACATTATGGGATCCCCCCCTCCTGGGGTCTGCCAGCTGTGGCTGCTTGCAGCCACAGCTGACACATGACCAAAAAATTAGGTTAAGGGAGCGCTCGCTCCCTTAACCTAATTTTGAAGGGCAGCTCCGTAGGTGGGTTTGCCACTGTGGTACCACTGGGATTGGGCCTGATCCCGGTGTTTCACATGGATGTGCAAAACTGGGTTGGGTTCCCTTAGCTTGGTTTTGTATGCTCATGTGAATAGCCTCCACATCTCAGACCCTGCTTGTAGCCCTTCCATTGACTGAGATCCTATTGATGGGGAGGGGACTACAGATGGGGATCTTGTCGGCGTTGGCCTCTCAATTCTAGAATGTCCTCACAGATGACTTTTGCTATGCTCTCTCCCTCAGCATTTTAATAAAACATTTAAAGGCCTATCTTTTCAGAGAGCTTTTTAAAAATTATTATTCTTGTCCAGTGGCGGAGCCACCATTGGGTGAAAGGTTCAAAGAACCCAGGCCGTCAATGGTGAAAAACCGCCGAGAGAGCCCCGCCCTGTGTGGCTCGGGCTCCATAGGAGCCCAGAGCGAACTCCCCCCTCCCATGCCGGGGCCACCGAGAGCCCTGGCGAACACTTCACCAATTACTTCAGGCAGCTCTGACTGCCCAATAGAACGTTTTCCCCTTCCTCTCTGGAGGGAGAGAAAGGGGGAAACGTCCTATTAGGCAGCCGACCCTGCCTGAAATGATGTGCCGAGAGCTCGTTCGGCCCAGGCCATGCCCCCTTGCACATGACAAAGTCACATGACAAGGGGGCGTGGCCTGGGGTGCTGAGAGCCCGAACGAGCTCTTGGCGCATCATTTCAGGCAGGGTTGGCTGCCTAATAGGACATTTTCCTCTTTCTCTCCCTCCAGAGAGGGAGAGGAAGGGAAAAATGTTCTATAGGGCAGTCGGAGCTGCCTGAAATACTTGGCAGAGAGTTTGCCCGGGCTCTCAGCAGCCCGGGCATGGGAGGAGGGAGTTCACTCTGGGCTACTATGGAGCCCAAACCATGGCCCGGGTGCGTGACATCACACGCATGGGCATATTGGAAGGGACCGCCAAGTGGGGCTGGACACAGGCCGCTGCTCGGCTGTCTCTGTGCCTGTTCTTGTCTGTTCCAGTGGGTTTTCCAGGTGTAAATTTGTTCTAATGAGTTAGTCCTAATTAGTTTCATTTGAGTTTATTCATTTTATTTTATATTGTTTTATTGTTGTGACATGCCCCAAGCAGTATTGCACTGGGGGAGGGGGGGGAGAGAAATATTTTAAATAAATAAATAACGTTCTGTGTCTGTCGAAATATATTTCTAAGGGACTCTAAATTACACCATGTACACTCAGCGAAATAACATACGCCGAGGCTGTTCTCATGAGCAGCCAAGTTTGGGCTAAGGCAGCCAAGCCTGGGCTTGGCTGCCTGTAAGAACTGCTGGGATCGATGCGGATCTCTGTGGTTCTGCGGCAGCAAAGCCACCTATGGAGCCCACCAGTTAGCTGAGGTTAAGGGCATGAATGTGCCCTTAATTGGGGCTAACTGCTTGTGTGTGAACACCGGCTACTCCCAGTTGATCCCCACAATCCACTGTGTACACAATGATCCCCCCACAACAACGTGTCCCGACCCCTGCACCACCACACTGCCTGGGGCGGCAGTGGATTATCTGGGCACGTGATCCATGCGCCCAGCAACGTCTTGGTAATCGTTTGTAGGGAAGGTAAGGTTATGCAGCCTTTCGCTATGCCCTCCCACACGGTCATGTGAATGGGCCTGTTATCTATTTCACTTCATGTGCACTGTGCCTTGGAATGTCTTATTAAGCCGAGAACTCTCCTGGATAAGACTGCCCTTGCAGTCTTATCCAGACTGCCTAAGACTGCTCTTAAGACTGCCTAAGACTGCTCTGATTTGAGGTGTTCCTTCTGAGCATGTTCAAACACAATCTAGAACAGGGATTCTCAGCGCTGGGTCCCCAGATGTTATTGGATTTCAACTCCCATAATACCCAACCAAAGGCCACTAGGGCTGGGGATTATGGGAGTTGAAGTCCAATAACATCTGGGGACCCAACATTGAGAATCCCTGATAGAAAAGAACAACATGCACGTTACTCAATTCATTGGGACCATAGTAAAACATTGTAGTTTGTAAGTAGTTTCTAGTTTCATCTTTATGAGTAAATTGAACTTGTTTACTGGTGTTAACATCTACATTAAGCACTTTTTCATTTTATTAAAAAAAATACCTCAACTTGAACACACCTTAATTATGCTTTTTCTCCCCCCCCCCCCCGCCCCAATGCACGTTTCATCAGTAAGATAATGCAGCCTAGAGAAAAATACCACTTCTGATTATGGAACTCTGAATCTGAAATTCCTCCATTAGCTGGGAATCTCTGCTAGTCTTGCATTCATGTTATTAAGGGCTTGGAACTAAATGATTAAAGGAAAAAAAGCACTTAATATACTTAAGAATGGATTTTGATTAGGAAGTTTTCTAAACGTTGTTATGGTAACAAAGGGATTAGCTTTTATCCTAAAGCAGAGAAATTAGTTTTCTCCTTATATTACAGTTCTCAAAGATAACGGCAAAACTTAATTAATAGGTTACCTCTAGACATTAGAAAGACAACCCACCAAGAGCTGGTCCTATGCATTCCCCATTAAAATGAAAAGTGTGATTGTCAGTGTAGTGATTAATGGACTGCATGCTTGAAGCCTACAGAGCTTGTGATTTGCCAACATGTTCATTTCTCTGATAGTTTCTCACAGGCTTGAGATGCAACTTACAGAGGCCTCTCATCCTGCATGAGGTGTCATGGAGACAAATGCCCAAGATGCTGGAGACAGCACAGAAGCCTCATTCTCTGCAACACCCTAGAAAGATACCCCATCTGAGCCAAGAGCTCGGAAGGCACCCATTCCTCCCAGCCACCCACACCTGTAACGCGTTCAGGGACTGAAGTGGTCAAAACAGCAAACCTGTGACGGTTGAAAAACTCATTATAAATATAGAGGTCCATGACTAGAGGGCAGTTCACATGATCATAATTAGGGTAGGAGAAGCTTCTTACCCCAGTTTGGGAGGTGTGCATGCTCCCGTTTGCTGATTGTCTGTCAGTTAAAAATTATTTTTTTATGGGGAATGAAATGAATGGGGGAATGAGATGAATGAGATGTGGGGGGGGGGGGGAGATTCCTCTGACCTAGTTGTGCTTAGCACATGAACACAGAAGGTAGCTCACGCATTAGGGTAGGAGGCTTCTCCTACCCTACCGTAATTACCTGAATTGAAGACCACTATGAATTTAAGACAATCCCCTTAAAAAGTGGAGGTTAAACCAGGCCTGCTCAACTTAGACCCCCAGCTGCTTTTGGACTACAACTCCCATAATCCCCAGACACAGCGGTCAATAGCCAGGAATTATGGGAGTTGTAGGCCAGCATCTGCAGGAGTGACGAAGTTGAGCAGCCCTGGGTTAAACACGTTATACTTGCATTTACTCGAAAGGAACAGGACTCTGATTTAAGACGATCTCCTGATTTCTAATATTAAAAGAACTTGGGGGGGGGGGACTATTCACGTAAAAACAAAAATTATGATCATGTGAACTGTCCTTAGATTCTGCCTTGATTCTGATTTAAAAGCACACAAAGTGGCCCTTGAAAGCAGCAGTTCTGCTGCTGTGTGTGTGTCTTTCCCTGTGCTGTTTTCCTGATTTACCCCCACCCTCGACCCTGCCCTGAAGCTGCTGGTACATACAGATTCCTGTTTACATTTTCAGCAGTATGATAAATTGACCCTTTTAGGTGGGGGAGATTTTGATGGAAAACTGGGAGAAGAGTTAGACACTCTTTCCCCCAGCACTGTTGGCTCCTTCTTGACTACTTTTAACTGAAAATCAAAACTTTGGAATATCTAAACATGCATCTTTGAGGAAATGTATGGCTCAGCCCTGAAATGATTTTTATCACATGATAATGAATGAACACTTGCAAGTCAGTTCCTTTCTACCAGTCTGGGATCTTGAAAAAGAACAACCCACTTCTTGCCACTACAAGCAGCAACAGCTGGAAAGTACCAGGAATATTTGACTGATCCTGGTAGTTGGGTTTGTTTGTTTTTAGTTCCCAGTGAGGACAAACTCCATTCCACTGTTGCACACCCACGCTTAACAGAATCAGCTCCTTCCAGCAGGAAGGAGGAGGAATCCAGACATCCTGACTACCGTCCACACCTCACGCAGCTTCAGGGACACAGTGAGTGACTGCACACTGCTCCATTGTGTTCTGAATTATAAGTGAATTGTGCAAGGGTGCAAGTATTACAGCACACTCTTCCATTCTCTGCAGAAGTAGAAACATGTCCCTTAAGGCAGAGAAGTGTTCCAGCTTCTACAGAGTGTTTCTGAGCACAGGAGAGCAGTCTGAAATATTAGCGCTCTACTGCTCTTATGCAATTGCGCTCATAATTCAGAACAGAGCAGTGTG
Source organism: Hemicordylus capensis (assembly GCF_027244095.1). Taxonomy (NCBI): domain Eukaryota; kingdom Metazoa; phylum Chordata; class Lepidosauria; order Squamata; family Cordylidae; genus Hemicordylus; species Hemicordylus capensis. The sequence continues at coordinate 277,164,568 of NC_069660.1, read as the reverse complement.
TGCGCTCTCACTGCATCCCTGCAGCTGCTAGAAGTGTGGACACTATTAAGTTCCTAATAAAGGTAAAGGGTGCTGTCGAATCGGTGTCGACTCCTGGTGACCACAGAGCCCTGTGGTTGTCTTTGGTAGAATACAGGAGGGGTTTACCATTGCCATCTCCCGCACAGTATGAGATAATGCCTTTCAGCATCTTCCTATATTGCTGCTGCCCGATATAGGTGTTTCCCATAGTCTGGGAAACATACCAGCACGGATTCAAACTGGCAACCTCTGGTTTGCTTTACCACAATGGTATTATGGTATGTTATTTTAATAATATGGTATGTTATTTTACAGGTACATGTTTTCCTCTCAGACACTATTTGGAAATTAATAGGCATTGTACCAGAAGACAGAATTTGGCCCATGGTGTTTAGGAAGATTATTTCACTAAATAATATCTATGCATTTGCCTGAAATCTTTTAGGTCCTCGGGGTTTTTGGATATGTCTGATGTATTTGAGTCTGTTCCACATAGTCTTCACACTACATAATATAATTCCTGAATGGCAATTTTCTCAATTTTGCCCAGCTACCATATCAAAAATGACTGGTTAGTTTTCTTCATACTTTTTATAACCACTGTGCATTGTGCATTCAGCTCTCTTTAGACTGGCAGCATTGTCAGAACTTGAGGGGACTGATCCTGTTTCTACATATTTACAGGCTTTAAAATTATTCCTAATTTCTGCTGGGATTGGATTGGTCAAATTACCAATTTTAAGTGCCAACCTTCAAATCTGTAATCAGACTAGTCCCCTGTGGTCTCAATTTGCAGGTGCTCTGGTCGAGCTGCTATTGGATAATCCCATCAGGACTAATAATGCTTTTAATATCGTATGCAATATGGCCCCCAGGGTCCAAGGCGGGATGCAAGGAAATGCCTAGTACTCAAAATGAGTAATAGAAAAGTTCTCCAAAGAGTGTGATTCCATGAAACCTGTCACTTTGGCTCCATTCAGATAGCATTGTTGGTTGCATGGTTGAGAAGGAGACTGTATAGAAGGCCCTTTTTATTCACTGGGCTTCCCACCAATTAGTGCAGATATGGAATAAATATCTAATAAAGAAACCTTAGCCCATGGGAATCCAGGGCTTAGGTTCCTGACTCTGAAAAAAATGCCAAGAAAGCAGGGAGGGGGCAGAAATAAGAGCAGTAAAGCTCTCCAGTAATGCCCCCCCATCCTCTCATTTTTCACTTAATTTTTTTTTTTTAATGGCTACTGGAAATGACATCAGACATCATTTCTGGCTGCTCAAGAACTGCGGATAGGTGAACGTTGCCTATATTTCATGCCATGGATAAAGAAACCTGGTCTTAGAGACCCATCCACGAATACAGGAAACTGCAGATAACGAACATCTCCTGTACTCCAACAACAACAAAAAGCTCTACAAAGTTATGTGGAATTGGCATAGTAAACCCTGGGAAATCCTTCTTTTGGAATATGCCACCTGTGCTGACCAAACCCCCAATTTTTCCACTTTGACTAGGAGAAAATCAGTACTATTTGACATGACTCCTTTATGGCTTGCAGATGTGAGATGTGCTGAATTGCTGCGGGGCGGGGTGGTGGTGGAATCTTCCTGCTTGCATCCACCAATCTCTCACACATCTATTTTTTTAAAAAAGACATTTAAGTTCCTAATGAATCAAAGATTCAAAGCATTTATAGGTAATGCTTTCCTCAGAGCTCCACTCAGAGCGGGGTGGTGGTGGTGGTGGAGGAGGATTTAATGTCCTAAAAAGCTTCCTCCAACTCTGTGCTTCTATGATTTCAGATTTTTTTTTTTACAGCAGTCCTGTAAGGTTGGCCAGTTTTACTATGGCTCTGAACAGGGAGCTTGGCTTGTGCATGGGATAAAGCCATAATTAATAAGGACGACCAGTTAGGACAGTTTAAAATACCTGGACTTAGCCTGGTTGAGCCAAGTTTGACATAACGACATATTATAGAGTTCTGACCAAGATGCGCCCTGTTCTGCTACAGTAAACAGAAACCACAAGGCAGGGTGTAACACTGCTAGGAATATTGTCAATGTGAAGCCATAATACTGTTAGAGATCTCAACACTTGTGAGAGGTGAAATCCACTAATTCTAAGTCAGTTAAATACAGAATAATTAATTTATGGTGGACCTATAACATGAAATGGGGTGGGCCCAAGAAAGGTAGAGATAAGAGGCCATTATATAGGAAAATAAAACATATTACTAAATATGGCCTTTGATTCCCATGGCATATGGTTATAGATAGTGTACCTTGATTAAGAAATGGCATTGATCAACCTATGCTGAACATGTTGTTGACTTACTGTTTGGTTAACCCATGCTATCATGCATGCTGCCTGTCTAAGTAGTTTGATGTAGCAACCCATTTTGTGTTTGCATTACTTTAAACTTAATGCGATGCAATAAACTTTACAATTTATACTGTGTGTGTGTATGTGTATTTTTTTTAGGCAGAGCGCAATCAGCTGAAAAAGACCTGTTGCTGAAAAAGACATTTATTTATATACAGGGGCGGATTAATCTTTCTGCCGCCCATACGCAAAAAGGTTTTAGGTGCCCTTAAAAAAACAAAAGCTGCCATGGCGGCAGTAGCTGGGGTGTGTGTGTGTGTGTGTGACTGGGCAAGGGGAAAGTTCCCCTCTTCGTCCCCTAAAGTTTGCTGCTGGCGGCAGCTGGCTGCGGGGGTGGGGGATATACTGAAAGATGTCTGCTAATTTTCTATTAACAATAATAATCCAATTTAGACATAAATGGAAATACTTCAGATAAACCAGAAGGGGACAAAGCAGAACCAGGTAAAGAGCAGACAGAAGGATGTGCTAGTTGGTCAAAGCCATCAAATGCCATAAGAAGCTAAATGAGTTCTTTGCATCTGTCTTCACAGCAGAGGATACCGAGGATATACCTATTAGGGATGTGCGAATCAATTCGGACAAAACAATTTGTACCCAAATCTACCTGTTTGGGGTGATTTGTGGACAAAACAAATTGCCCCTGTGCTAGCTGGCCAGATTCAGGTCCAAAATAAATCGCCCAGATTTTGGACCTGAAAAATTTGTGGATTCAGACCTCCATTTTGTGGTGATCTCTCTTGCTGTCTCCATTTTGTGTCAGGAATTTTTTTTTAAATCCCACCCTCCCAAGCTTCAGATTGGTGACTTGCAGTGTGCAACAACTGGCTGGCAATTCCCCCCTGGTTCCAGGTTGGCTCGTTCCCATTCAAATCTTGTGTTGCTAGGGGTGAGTGACCTTGCATTGGCTAGGGGAAGGGTCAAAGAAGGGACAAGGGTGGGGGGAGCTCAAAGGAGGGATTTTCAAATGTACTTAAGGAAGCAGCCAGCCACCATTCTGCCTTTCTGCCTCGTGGGAGAAGAGAGAGAGCCAGAAGAGCTTTGCTTTGCTTTGCCTGCTGCCTGGAGTGGATTCTCTCAAGATGGTGTCCGCATATGCTCAGAAACCATTTCCTTCCTGATGCTTCCCAAAGGCTGTTGGGAACAGGGAACTTCCTGTTCCAAGCAAGATGCAGCTGGGCCAACAGAGAGCCCAGCTGCTTAATACACACAGCACCACTCAGGGGTGGCGGGGGTCAGCAGACAAGCAGTGGAGGGGCAGGTAAGTCCTGTCTTCCTCCTTTTAAAGTGCCCGCTTATTCCCCTCCCCAAAATGTTTCAACTGGGGCAGCTTGAGATGCTTTGGTGCCTCAAAACTGAGGCGCCAAAACGCTTTGAGCACATTCCTAGTAATGACTTCCTGGGTCAAAGCTTATACTTTTAGCTACTATACTTACTACACCAGCATTTATATACTGCATCAATCTGCAATGCACATATTCACAGTTTCAGACATAGTCCTATTGGGATCTACAGTTAAGCCTAAAATGGATAGAAAATTATAGCATCGTAAAAGTCTTTAATTTCATAGCCAATACTTTTGTTTTATGGACACAGAACATACGTATGTCTCAGGTTGGTGATGGCGTGGAGCAATTTATAATAAAGGAATGAGTCACCATAGCTTAACCTTTGAATATACTACCAAAAATGTATGGTCAGTTATACATTTTACTAGATATTATGGAATAGCCATCTTAAATTCCAATATCAACTGTAAATTAAGTGTAGTACATGATGAGTTCTATAAGATTTAACACGAACAAGACCGGTGGATATACAACTGTAGGTGTGATTAAATCAATTCATTCCAAATAGATGCTCAATATAAAATATTTATATTTTATATTTATATTGAGGGAATTTCTCAGGACTCATTGCACTGCTTCAGGCAACTTCTAAACATATGACTGAAATGTCACTATAGTACAACTTTTTCATTAAATTAAGTGAAATGATTAATTTAATGCAATTAAACCAGTTCTGCAGTAGCAAGCATGAATTGTTCCTTTTGCTAAGCAAGGTTTGCTTGGTTGGGTGATGACCAATATGAGAGATGTAACTACCTGTCTACTGTAAGATATTCCCCTAGGAGATGGGGCTGTAGCTCAGTGGTAAAGCATCTGCTTTGCATACAGAAGTTCCCAAATTCAATCCCTGGCATCTCCGGGTAGGGCTGAGAAAGACTCCTGCCTAAAACCTTGGAGAGCTGCTGCCAGTTAGTTAAGCAAAATTGAGTGAGATGGACCAATAGTCCATCTTGGTATGGTGTAGCTTCCTATGTTCCTAACTGCAATCAGAGTCCCACTGAGGTCAATGGTACTTATTTACTCCCAAGCAAATATGAACAGGATTGAAGCCTTACAATACTTAACCTAGGAATAAGATCTAGTGAAAACAGCAGAACTTACTTCCAAGAAAATATGTATTGGGCAGCTAGTGTGTTTACTCAGGTATATGTGAAAATGCATTTGGTGGAATCTCCTAGAAAGCGTGCTTAGCACCTCTGCTAGACAGTTGGAAGTAAGTCCCAGTGGATTCAAGTTATATATGGGTAGATTTCAGCAGAACATTAGGAGAACTTTCTTAATGGTAAGAGTAGTATGACAATGTAACCAATTGTCTAGGAGTTGGTGGGGTCTCTGCCACTGGAAGTCTCCAAGCAGAAGCTGGGCAGTTAACTGTTGAGGGTGCTCCACCCCAGCATTTAGGAACATAGGAAGCTGCCATATACTGAGTCAGACCATGGGTCCGTCTAGTTCAGTATTGTCTACACAGACTGGCAACAGCTTCTCCAAGGTTGCAGGCAGGAATCTCTCTCAGTCCTATCTTGGAGAAGCCAGGGAGGGAACTTGGAACTTAGATGCTCTTCCCAGAGCGGCTCCATCCCCTGAGAGGAATATCTGACAGTGCTCACACTTCTAGTCTCCCATTCATAGGCAACCAGGGCAGACCCTGCTTAGCTAAGGGGACAAGTCATGCTTGCTACCACAAGACCAGCTCTCCTCCATCAGGCATCAGGTTGGAGTAGATGGCACAACACGTTTCAGCCTCAGAGGCCTTCAGGGGTGATAATTTTTAATATTTCAGAAAGACCTTGAGCAAGTAGCCTTTGCCTTCTTACGAGCTTGTTGGACTTTGGACTTAAAAAAAGAAAAAAGCTTTTGTCTTCTTACAAACTTGTTGGCCATTGGGCTTCAATGAATGCTTCAGAGCACTGTGAGACTTTGAAGCTTTTCTCGCGATCCGTGAGAAGAGCTTCTGTTGGGCTTGTGGGGAGAAGCGGGCTTAGCCCAGCTACGAGTGGCTGCTCATCTGCAGGGAGAGTGGGCTTAGCCTACTCTCCTCGCAGACGAGCAGCCGCTCATAGCTGGGTAGCCGGCTCTATCATGGAGCGGGCAGGGGCTGCGGGTATTGGGGGCCGTGTGGCCCCCAGAAGTTCCAGGATGCCCCATGCAAGCGCAGAAAACAAGCCAGATAAGGTGTTTATCCTGTGGTGTGCATGGAAAGACATTTCCATACAGGAACTGATTTGCTGTAATGTCCTTACTGTGGCCTGTGGAGATTCATCCCTGAGGGTCAGCAGATCCCCTAGAGTAAGGTGGAATGCAGCATGGATTCCCAAGGAGAACTGGTGGAAATTATGCCGCCTCGCATGAATGGAAGTGCCTTTTGTTTGCACAAGAGTAAGATGGACTATAACCCAATGAGAATACACACACCAGTAAGGTCTGCAGCCCTTAGCATGAGCTGAGGTCAGAGTGGGAAAGAGCCCAGACACATTAGCACTGTTTTGCCTTTCAAGGTCAAGTCTGTTATTCAAATTTACAAAGTGCAATATTTAAATTTACAAAGGGACAAAATTGGAACAATTTGTTCTAATTTCTGTACTTTGTATGGGGGCAAAAACGACTAGAGTTGTATCCACGGAAGTGCTAAAAGTAGAGAGAGAGGGATGAGGACCACTGGGTCATTCTAAAGACTTTTGAAGAAATTTGACAGTAGAGTGGTAGAAATGTGAGTAAGCAATGGAAAAATGAAGTCTGCATAGAAGGGAAAACAAATACCTGCAGTCCAAACACACACACACACACACACACACACACACACACACACACACACACACACACCATGTATTAACTCATGTTAATTTATGTCATCAGAATCACATAATATAGTCCTTAGTAACTAAATGATGCTTTTGGCTGTGCCCAGGAGGCAGCAGTCTAAGTTTCTCTGTCCTTTATCATATGCACTAATCCTGAATCTTCAGCATTCATGCTTTTTTAAGCTTCTGAAGAGAGTCACTCATATAAAACAATGAATCACTGGGTTCTTGACTACCAAGTATGAACTGGAGCTGCATTGAATTTTTATGTCATTAGCATTCATTAGTTAGTAAACTATCTTCAAGCTAGAGCATCTGATCAAATATCCAGATCAAGCAGGGAGCAAGAAGAGGGCTGGGTGTGTCAGACAGAGTAGAGTCCAGTACTGTCTAATAGTCTTTCCTCCTTGGGACACCTTTTTATGGTCCAGGTCTGCACAGGCTCAGGTAGCCGTGCACCATGGCCCAGAGGATGCCACACCAGGAGCACCTAGGGATGCAGCTATGGACCCTGTAAGAGCGTAGAACAAGCTCCCAGCACCACAGCACAGCATCACGAAATATTTTGTAGAACACATGATCTTGTTGAACAAGTGGAAAAACCAAGGCATTTTGCACATTTAGTCAATGCCGAAGCCTATTGAGGCCTTTCAAATTGCTTGAGAAGTGGATAGAATTTTCTCATCACTCATGTCAAACTGAATTGCTCACTTCTCTAATTAGAAGCCAACTTCAGAATTAGTCATTAATTCCAAGTGTCAGAATCAAACCCTTGAAAATGGTACGCTCTGATTGGCCTTCATGCTGCGGTTGCCAAGTGGAAGGTGTTTGGGAGTTTGTGTATGGCATGCATCATGTCCTCTCAGGACATTTCAGTCAATGAATGCAGCGTGCAAAGGTTTCTCTTTAATATTGCACAGATAATTTTTGTGCCAGGTATCCCTGATTCCTCCCTCCCTCCCTTGAGATGCATTGGACTGTGACAAAATGCCTTGTGCTGCCTCCTCTATCTCCTTTCTTTCCATATAACTTCTATGACAGTCCTTCCTGATGAAGCTACAGTTTTCAATCTGTTCTCCCATTGTAGGACTTTGAGATTCTGGGGATCATTTTCAATACAATTCTGCCAAGTTGAAGCATTTTACTCTTGCTGTTGCATATAATCTGGAAAGTGCCCAGGTATCATTGGACTACAACTCCTGTCATCTCCAAGCTCACAACTATTATGGCTGGGGATGATAGGAATTGTAGTCCAACAACATCTGAGGATCTAGGTTTGAGAACCCCTGACATATGGTAAACTGAATTTCAAACAGTAGAGGACTAGTAAACTAGGGTTTTGCGAACTCTAATATTTTGGATATAGCACTACAGTCATCCCTCACCAACCGCTAGGGTTCCATTCTGGCAAAGCCATTGGCAAATTTGCGGTTGACGAGGCATTAAAGACTATGGGAAACAGGGGGTTAGGGGAACCACGACCACAAAAAGACCTAAAAAATCACAAATAAATCCTATAATATCGCCAAGAGTCACCCAGAAGAATGAACAGATCAAACCTCTGGAAATCTTTTTAAACCCCCGCCCCAATAACTCAAAGGCATTTTAAACTGGCAAAGAGCAGCAAGGTCAGCAAGGGGAATGAGCAGATTGAGCCTCTGAACCCCGCAAAATTGCTGGAACCCCCCCCATCACTAAAAAACCTCACCAACTATGGATACTGGGTTGGCAAGACCTGTCACAATTTCCTATTCACATATACTCAAAATCACAGTTGGTAAAACCATGGTTGGCAAGGGATGACTGCATCTACCTTTCAGGGCTTTACTACTCACATTATTAAAGAAATCTTTTTGAAGGATTAGAAACCATGATACTTCATGGGAAATGATAACATGCTCAGTTAACCCCTGCTAACTGGGCAAAGAGGCACCTTTTTAACATAGTGATTATCTTATATTTAGCAGGGGGAGAGCAATTGGCCCTATCCAACCCCAATACAGCACCCCTCCAGTGGCTGTTGCTGGTATCTGCCTTGTGTTTCTTTTTAGATTGTGAGCCCTTTGGGGACAGGGGGGGCATCTTATTTAAGTATTATGTATTTTTCTATGTAAACCGCTTTGAGAACTTTGGTTGAAGAGTGGTATATAAATATCCGTCATAGTAGTAGTAATAGTAGTGGTAGTAGTAGTGAAAAGACATAGAAGTCTTTAAATTGACAGCATGACTAATTTAATGGTACAAGGATGGGGCAAAGGTGGTCTCCTCACTTTCTACTAACTCTTGTTTGAATACTATTTTTTCCACAATACCTGCCTGTGTAACTAAGATATTTCTTAGAGCAGGAATCCTCAAATCTGGGCCCCAGATGTTGATGGCCAACAATTCTGTCACCCCAGCCACAATGGCCTTTGATTTTACAACTTATTAAATTCTCTTCCACAGAAGAAATTCCCTTCTTAAGATGTAAGCTTAGGAAGCAATGTTCATAAAACAACGGAAGCCTAATAAAGATGAGATGAAAGAAGCCATGACATACATGGGTCACTGAAAGAATTAATATCTTCTCTGCAAAAAGTATGCTCTCTCCTCCCTCACTTGCTTTCTATGCTCTCGCTACTGTTTTCCTTTCTCAGCTTCTGTATTTAAGTGCCTTCAGATGTCATGCTAAATGGAACACTGAGTAAGGTGTATTATGCTGAAATGTCTGCTCAGTTTTAGCTTACATGTTTTGTGGAAATATCTAAGTTATTTTAATATATTTTATGCATTAAAGAGGTCAGTTGAAGTATGTCTTTGGAGCAGTACAATACGTATTTCATTGTGGGTGTCTTGTATTAAACAGATAAATAGATACGTTAGTAGGACTAGCTACGAGTGCCTGGTTTTGAAAATAAACCGTGTTACTGATAAACATTTAGTTAAATACGTTTAGTTAAATAATGTTACACTTGTCTGTTTCATCAGCCACAAATTTATATACACATTTATGTGACTGCATCCTACCAGGAATGCCTACTGGAATGCCGGGCTGATCAGTTATTTTTTTCATTTCATCTATATACACCCATCTATATACACTCATGTGGAGAGGAGAGCTGATCTTGTGGTAGCAAGCATGACTTGTCCCCTTAGCTAAGTAGGGTTTGCCCTGTTTGCATGTGAATGGGAGACTTGATGTGTGAGCACTGTGAGATATTCCCCTTAGGGGATGAAGCCGCTCTGGGAAGAGCAGAAGGTTTCAAGTTCCCTCCCTGGCTTCTCCAAGATAGGGCTGAGAGAGACTCCTGCCTGCAACCTTGGAGAAGCCGCTGCCAGTCTGTGTAGACAATACTGAGTGAGATGGACCTATGGTCCGACTCTGTATATGGCAGCTCCCTATGTCCCTATATAACCGTACAATTTCCAGCTATTTCTGAGCTTTCTGGCAGAAACAAGCCATGTGGATTTAAGAAGGCTTTTTGCAATGCCTTGGTCTATGAACAGTGAAATGATATCATTTGCAGCTCAATTCAGCATGGTGAAAGAGCTCATCACAGCGGATAATTGCAACAAAATGTGATGGAGAAAGGAAGGAAGATAATAATAATGATATATGGACGCAAAACCTCTCAAGTAAAACACACTGAAAAGGCTGCATATGGCTCATTCAGTTTTCACACTGTTTAGTGACTGGAGATCTAGAGGCTGTTCACACAAGCAGTCCTACCCAGGCTTTGGCAGCCCTGCCTGGATAGGGCTGCTTGTTTGAAGAATCGGGATCGAGGCTGATCCTAGCGCTACCTCCCTGAGTAGCCCAGGAATATTACCCAGTCTTTCACTTGGGTAACAGGGAGGGATGTGCATGGAACCGGCGACTGCCAGTTTGAAGGTGGGGGGGATAGATTTAAGTACTGGGGAGGGTGCTCTTACCCCTACCTCCACACCGCGTTCCCCCCACTGGCGATGTGTGCAAAATCAGTCCCACGGGGTGGCAATGTACCTCTTTGCTACCCCAGTGCGTTGTGGACTGGTAGTGGTTGGAAGTGCCTGGTAAGTGTGTGCACGCCACGACTTGCGCTTTGCACCAGGAATTTCTGGCCACTTCTGGTCTGTGACACACTGGAGAGACGAGGAGGTATGCTGCCACTCTGTGGGTCTGATTTTGCACACAGTGCCGGTGGGGAAAATGCAGGGGGAGGGTAAGAGCAGCCTCCCCAGTCCTTAAAGCCATGCCCCCCGCCTTCGAACCTGTGGAACTGCTGTACTTTTGAACTGGTTCGGACACGCAGCCTGAACAGTCACAGAGCTGGGCACCTAGAGTGCCCGACTCATGGGGGAATCCCATAACCCATTGCATGGTGCGCTGTGGGATATCTGGAGGCTGGACTCATCCTCCCGGCCTCCAGAACGTCACACAGCCTCATGGCAGCTCCAGTTATGTGGGCATGTGGCCTGCACAGCTGGAAACATTGCTGGATCATCTGGTGGGGGGGGAGGTAGGTGCTCTCTCCTGCTAGAGTTTTTAACTCTAAGAAATCAAAGATTTATTGGCTTACAATGGGATAAACCTTGGATTTCTTAGAGTTAAAAACTCTAGCAGGTTGTTCACACGACCTTTTGCCAGGGTGGGGAGAGCGGATGGTGGGGGGGGAGGGCAGGAGAAAGCACCCACCTCCCCCACCAGATGATCCAGTGATGCAGGTTGTAGATTAAGATTGTAATCACCCGCCTGCAATTATGTCCCCCTCAGTCTTCCCTTCTCCAGCTAAACATACCCAGTTCCTACAACATTTCTTCTTAAGTTTTGTTTTCCAGACCCCTGACCATCTCCACTTCCCTCCTTTAAACCTGCTCTAATTTATCTACATCTGACTTAAAATGGGCACCTTGCAATGTACACAGTCCTCCAGATGAGATCTGACTAGTGCTGCATAAACTATCACTTTTTGAGACTTAAAAGCTATTGATATAGCCTACAATCACATCAGCTTTCTAGTTGTTGTAGCAGCATCACGCTTCTTTTCAGCATGTTGATCGACTGCAGATCAAGGAGAGGAGAGCTGGTCTTGACTTGTCCCCTTAGCTAAGCTGGGTCTGCCCTGATTGAATATGAATAGGAGATGAGAAGTGTGAGCAGTGTAAGATATTCCCCTCAGGGGATGGAGCCGCTCTGGGAAGAGCAGAAAGTTCCAAGTTCCCTCCCTGGCTTCTCCAAAATAGGGCTGAGAGAGATTCCTGCCTGCAACCTTGGAGAAGCCGCTGCCAGTCTGTGAAGATAATACTGAGCTAGATAGACCAATGGTCTGACTCAGTATATGGCAGCTTCCTGTGTTCCTATGACTGCAATCCCAAGATGCTTTTCACATGTACTGCTGTCAAATCTTCCCCTCCCCCAATTCTATACCTGTGCTTCTTGTATTCTGAGATGTTAGCTATTCCTTCCAGTTCTGCGTCATCTGCAGATTTCAAGAGGATTGCTTCTGCCCTATGTAACTAATTAAAATGCTGAAAAGTATCAGGCCCAGAACAGAACTCTGACTCACTCTATTCCAAATTCCCTCCAGTTTGATAAGTAGCCCCTAAGGAGCATTCTTTAAGTTGTCATTCCACCTCATATGTTTCCCAATCTAGGTTGCATTTGACCATTTGCTAACCAGAAGATCACAGGGAACTTTGCTGAAATCAAGATAAATTATGAACACAGCATTCCTACACTCCACTAAGCTAGTATATCAATACAAAAAGATAGCTGACATGATATGCAGACTTCACAGGGTCTGAGCAAGAGCCTAAAAACAAGGTGCAAGCCTCATAGGCATTGGGAAAATGATAGCATTTTGAGCTAGACATCTTATTTTTGTAAAATTCTACTGGCTGGCATCATGACTAATGCATTCTGTGAGATGCACCCATTAAGAAGGCTTCTGCTAACTGAGCTACAGTGACTGCATGCAGGGGATGAATTTTGCCAATCTCCTCTTCCTCCAGAAGCAGGGACAAAAATATGTCCCTGAGGGTCACACATCCTCAGGGACATATTTTTGGGTGGCACAGGGAAATTTAAGGGGAAAGAGAATTCAACAACATTTATCACATGCACGTGCTGGTGCTGTGATAGTTGGGAAGCTTTCTGTAGCATGAGCTTTCCCCCCTGCATCATCAGTCAGGATGTCAGCCACTGAATTCTGAAATTCACTGGATTTTAAAACCAAATGATAATTTAATATGTAAAGTAGCTTCTGTGAAACTACAGTTGCTTGACATATGCTCAATTCAGACAAAGTGGAATGAATAAGCATTTTTAAACCCACCATTTTATATACTGAAATCATTTTTAAACCCACCATTTTATATACTTTCCATATTAGATATTGATGTTGCACTTTGCCGAACAAATATTTGTGTAGATTAAATATATATACACATATATATTCATGAAGGAATTGTAATCAGCATATGTTAGTGTCTAGAACCTTGCAGCTTTAACAATTACTGTGATAAATGCAAAAACAGCTTGGTATGTTAAGTTGAGGAATTCTTTACAAGGTTTTTAGCACGTTCGAAGGAAATGACGACTGTCAAATGTAAGCATTTGAGACCTGATTATACTTCAAGATGCTCTCACTCCACATAAGCAAAAAAATAATTATTTGCATTTTAATTTCTTACTCTTCTAAAAGCCTCAGCTAGAGTGTATTGTAATCCTATTTTAAGATGCAGCAATTTAAAATAAATATCTCAATTATGCTGACAATACACTGTGCAGAACTATATTAGTTTTCTCATGGTATCAGTTGAATTGTGGAAGCTTGAGCATATGAGATTGTTGCTGATTGAGGACTTTTATTGTTTGCTGTTAGACTCCCAGGGTCAAAGGTGGGTTCCTGGCCCTTCTTGCACTCCAGAATGACTGGGTAGGCACAGAAAAGGTCAGCCTCCGGAACAGCCAGGGGAGGAGGTTAGTTTGTCACCTGAGTTCTCCTCCTGGCTCGCTGCCTTCAGCCGGTTCCTTCTCCTGGAGAACCCCCAGCTCCCATACTCAGAAGCAGACCAGCTGCCTTGCCTTCAAATGCCCCAGTGCAAAGCCGACAGGGCTGAAAGCCCACTTCCAGCCTCACCCCCTTCCTGGCCTTGCTTCCTGTCTCCTGCCCCACCCAACCTAGCTGGAGCTGTTCCCTGCAGCCACCCCTGCCTTGCCCTCTCAACCCCACTGGGAGCCCACCAGCCTGGACCCTTCTCCCCCCTGAAAGGAATGGAAGCCCCACAGGAGGGATGCCACACAGGCAACTGGGTAAGACGGCATCCCGACAGGTTGTAAAGCTGCTAGGTGTGCTGTCTTTAGCAATAGCAATAGCAATAGCACTATAGCTGGAAGCTCTCTAAGCGGTTTACAATGATTTAGCATATTGCCCCCAACATTCTGGGTACTCATTTTACCGACCTCGGAAGGATGGAAGGCTGAGTCAACCTTGAGCCCCATGTCAGGATCAAACTTGTAACCTTCTGGTTACAGGGCGGCAGTTTTACCACTGCGCCACCAGGGGCTCTGCTTATTTACCCAGCCAATTTATTTACAATTTATTTATTTACTTTATTTATCAATTTATTTATTTACTTTAGCACCGCTTATTTACCCAGCCAATCATTCTGAAGAGTGTTTCAGGGAGCCCTGGGGTGTTGTGGGGTCTGATGAATGGCTCCTCAATGACAAGCTCACTAATGGAAGACAAACCTCCCTGAAAGCCTTCTTGCCCACCTACTGATCCCCTGCCTGAGTGTTAGGCAGGTTCTTCTGAGTGCAAGCGTGAAGCCTCATGTGCCTAGGGCACGGACTGCACTCAAGACCCTATCTAAGACTGAGGCTGTGGATATTTATACAGGTGAACCTCCATATTCGTGGACTTCATATCTGCAGTTTCTGAATTGGCACCAGATCTTGGAATATATGTGTGTGTGTGCGCGCACAATTAAGGGGTTAAATTTCATGTATCCACACATCGGGGGTGGCCAGACATGACCTAGGAGTTCATTTCCAGCAGCCATTCTGGGACTGGAAGCCTCAAAATGTCTCCTTTGGTGCAGGCTCAGACTGGCCCATAGGGCAGCAGGGCATATTCCCGGTGCGCCCCACCCACCGGGTGCCCCTGCACACTGCTGCACTTGGCAGCAGTGAATACTCCCACCCTTAAGTACCCATTCTGCTCAAAACCCGGCACCCTCCCCACATACATCCCACCACCCTCTCTCTCAGTGCCCCCAGTCCGGCCCTGCTTTTGGGGGGAAATGATTGCGGGGGAGGGGAATGTAATTTTCAACTGATTTTCTGCTATTAGGGGCATTGCTGTGCTGCTGGGGACCCATGGATCATGGTAGGCCACTTCCCCCACATTTCTAGGGCCATTTTCTTTTTCTTTTGAACATTTTCCCGACCTCCAGGAACCCAAATCCCCATTGCCCCAGTGTCTCCGTACTTGCAGTTTCCATATCTGCGGTGGCAGTGGAAAATCACCCGCGAATAGGGAGGCTCTCCTGTATACCACGCTTCAACAAAAGTGGTTTACACAGAAACATGCAGTGCAAACTAGTTGCTTCCCTGACCCCAAAGGGCTCGCAATCTAAAAGAAACATAGACACCAGCAACAACCACTGATGCTGTGCTGAAGTTGGATAGGACCAGTTGCTCTTTCCCAGCGAAATACAAGAGAATCACCACTTTAAAAGGTGTCCCTTGGCTCAGTTAGCAGGGTCAAGACCTTACCTAGAACATGACCCAGAATCCTCCAAAACTTACTACTCTGTTTTTAAAAACATGTGTATCCCACCCATCAGCCGAGGAGCCCAGAGCAGTGTGCATGGTTACATTTATCCTCACAACAACCCTGTGAGGTAGGTTAGGCTGAGGGAATAAGTGACTGGCCCAGAGTCACCCAGGGAGTTTTCATGGCTGAAAGGGGATTTGAGCTCTGGTCTCCCTGGTCCTCGTCCAACCTCGAATCACTACAACACACTAGGGATGTGCGGTTCAGTTCGGATCCGGACCGGTTCGTCCGAACCGGTCCGGATCCGGCGGCTCGATCCCGGACCGAATCGGGCCCTCCCGGGGACTGAGCCGGACCGAATTCGAGCCGGTTCGGTACCGAACCGGCTCGGGTTTCCCGAACCGGTTCGGGAATGAAATTGAGTCTCACTCAGTGTCTCTTTAAAGTGTGTCCTCCATTTTGTGTCTCCTTCCCGAAACTTTTGCTCCTCCTTGCATCCATTTTGTGATGCTATTTCCAGGCATTGTATTGGCTGCGCTATTGATCCTTGATTGGCCAGAATGAGTCCTTTGGTCTGGTAGGCTGCTTGGCTGTTGCACTGTTGAGAGCTGGCACCCTGTTGGCCGTGGGGGGAGTGCAAAGGTGGGGGCTCCCAAAGGAGGGAATTTCAAACCTATATAAACCCAAGCCTCTTCTCTGGAAACTTCTCTTGGCTGCAGTTGTGGGATCATCTCTGAGACCTGCTTGCCCTTTGCTGGCTGCTCTGCTGTCTCTGTGAGTCCTGACTGTGTCCTGTGTCTCTCTGTGTGTGCTCTGTCTAATCCTTTGTCCACCTGCCCTTTGTGACTCTCTGTGTGTCTCCTCTCTCTGTCTGTCTCTTGTCTGTATACTGTGTGTTACTTCACTTTACTTTCTTCTTAATTTCCCCCAATTTTCCCTGTTCCTTGTCTGTCTGCTTTTCTCCCCCCCCTCCCCCCCCTTTCCCTTCTCATCCTTTGGGCCTACCCTCCCCCTCCCCCACTCCCACCCACTGCATCCTCATTGCTTTAAATCTTCTTCCATTAATTATTGCTCTTTGTCCTGCCTTGTTGTTGTCCAACTTTTTGATTTTCACATTGCATTCCATTGGTTTCAGTTATATATTGCTTGCTGGTTTTGCTTAAATTGTACCATTTTGTTTGTTTCTGCTGACTGCTGCTGCCCTGCGAGTTGGTTCCCTGAATCCCTCCCCCCCACCCCCAGAGGATTCTGTTGTTGTTTCTTGTTGTCCCATATAATCAGTTTTGGTTCCCTGCTCCAAACTTGCCCCTCCAAGTCCAACCACACCCCACCCCAACCCCACCCCATCCAGCCTTCTCCCAAGTTTGCTGCTGCCAAACCGAGTCCAGTTTTCTTTGCTTGGTTCCACTTATTCATTTGCTATTATTAATTTGCAGCAATTGTGGTTTCATTGTCTCTGTTCACTTAGTGGCCCCCCTCAGAGTCTGTGTTTGGTTCCCCCTCCCCACACCCCCACCCCCAAGTTTTTTCTGCTGGTTATAGTCTTTCTTTTAATTTTTTTTTTAAACTTCTGGCTTGTGTTCTCTTGATATATATTGCTTTATATATTTTGCTACCCTCCTCCTCCTCCTCCCCCCCCTGCCTGCCCCCCCCTCCCTCCTCCCAGACCCTACCCTAGCCCAGGCCCAGCTCCTCCCCCAACCACCCCATCCAGCCTAATCGCTGCTGCTGCCCGAGTTGTTCCAGTTTCTCCTTTGCTGTTTGTTGTTGCCCCCTCCCCTTCCCCCCAACACCCCTCTGCCACACACTAGCCCCCAACCACACACACCCTCTCTGCTCCCCCCACCCCACCTCTTTTTCTCCTTGCCCCTGACTCTCTCCACTCACCCCAGGCCCCCTGCCACACACTAGCCCCCAACCACACACACCCTCTCTGCTCCCCCCACCCCACCTCTTTTCCTCCTTGCCCCTGACTCTCTCCACTTACCCCAGGCCCCCTGCCACACACTAGCCCCAACCACACACACCCTCTCTGCTCCCCCCACCCCACCTCTTTTTCTCCTTGCCCCCGACTCTCTCCACTTACCCCAGGCCCCCTGCCACACACTAGCCCCCAACCACACACACCCTCTCTGCTCCCCCCACCCCACCTCTTTTTCTCCTTGCCCCCGACTCTCTCCACTTACCCCAGGCCCCCTGCCACACACTAGCCCCCAACCACACACACCCTCTCTGCTCCCCCCACCCCACCTCTTTTCCTCCTTGCCCCCGACTCTCTCCACTTACCCCAGGCCCCCTGCCACACACTAGCCCCCAACCACACACACCCTCTCTGCTCCCCCCACCTCTTTGGACCGCTGCTACTGCTGTGTCCTCCCCCCACACCTGAATCCCCCCTCCCTGCTGCGCTGCGCTTCTCCTCTCTCCTCTTTCTCTCTATCATCTCTCTTTCTCCTCTCTCTCTCTTTCTTTTCTCTCTCTCTCCTCTCTTTCTCTTTGTCCCTGCCCCCCCTCTCTTTTCTCTCTCTCTTAGTCTTTTCTCTCTCTGCTCCCCTTCACTTTCCACCTCCTCTCCCACAGCTGCAGCCGCACACAGTAGCCTACCCACCTGGCGGCTGCCATCGGTTTTTTTTTTCTTTTTATAGTTTTTGGTTGATTTTGTCTCTGCTTGGGGGTGAGTTGAGCGACACAAATAGTGTTGTCTCCTCACTTCTGCCCCTCCATCGTTGTTGAACTACCCCGGTTGCCTGTGTGCCTCGTGCGGCCGCCCTGCTGTGTCTCAGCCCAGGGTGGCTGGCTGGCGGCGGCGAATCCGTGACCAGCAGTGAGTGGCAGGAGAAGGACCGGAAGAAGAGGGGTTAGTGCGTGTGCGATTGTGCACCTTTTGTTGCCCCTTTCTCTCCCTAGCTGGCGGTTTTAAATAGGGACACCCCTATTCTGAAATGCATTTGGGTGTGGGGAGGAGGGAGGGAACCTTGGAGAGGAGATGTACTGTTGTAAAACTTGTGTCTTCATGCCCATGCCCAGTAAAGAAATTGCTGCTGTGTGTTGCGTTGCATTGCATGCGTCTTGCAGGTGGTTTTTGAACAGGTGCCTTCCAGAGTGCTTCCTTGCCTCTGGGGCAGTCTGAGTGGGGTCCAGGGTTCTGATGCGATGCTGCCACTACATGCTGGGCCCATGCCATGCCAGAGTGCTTCCTTGCCTCTGGGGCAGTCTGAGTGGGGTCCTGGCTGGGCTCTGATGCTGCCACTACATGCTGGGCCCATGCCATGCCAGAGTGCTTCCTTGCCTCTGGGGCAGTCTGAGTGGGGTCCTGGCTGGGCTCTGATGCTGCCACTACATGCTGGGCCAATACACACGTATGATGATGATCATGATGTTCAATCCATGAGGCTGCCATCAAGTGTTTGCTGCTGCTTGCTTGCCATGGCATTGGGCAGGCAGAGTCACAGAGTGGGTGGGTTCAACCTCTGTGTTGGTGTGACTGGGTTCTGGTTTTGGTTGTGTGCAATTTAGAGTCACTAAATAGGCTGCATTGAGTTTGATGCTCCCCCCACAGGAGCATTACTTGAGAACCACCCCCCAGAACCCACACTTTGTGTTCCAGTTCACTAAATAAGGGTTTCCTCCTTTGATCTGCAGGTTCCCAAGCGTTGACTGCATCCCTCCCCCACCCCCGGTAGGTGCTGTGCCCTCCCCCCATCCACTCTCCCCCCCCAAAAAAGCTAAAAACTTGCCACCCACACCACAACTACTCCACCCAACTGCCCGTGCCACCCTCCCACACCGGGGTTCCACCCTTTAACCCCCTATTTTTCTAAAAAAAACCCCTCCCAGACCCATCTCCCCAATTGGCTTGGTGGTTGACTCCCAAATTCAAAAAGGACACCCTCCCCCTCACTTCGATTGGCTTCCCCCCCCATATCAAAAAGTCTTCCTTTCCCCCCAATTGGCTTCCTTTTTTGAAAACAAACTTCCCCCCCGCCGCCTCCAAATCAGCTGCCTTTTTTTTGGCCCCTAAGCCCCTCCAAATTATTTTTTTGACCCTGTCTGGCCTTCCTCCTAAAGTCTCCCTCCTTCTGACCTAGCAGCATGTCTGAGCGCCGTGTGGCGGGCAGGGCTCGCTCAAGGCTGGCAGGCAGAGGTGGGAGAGGCCAGGTGCGGGGTGCGCCTGCGGCACGGGGAGGGAGAGGACGCGGGGAGCCTGAGGACACCCCAGTTCTCCCCATTGGAGAATTCTTTGCTCCGGCCCCATCTTTGGTGCGCAGGATTCAGTTCCCCACGCCTGCTGCCGCCAATCGCGGCAGAGGCAGAGGCACTGTTAGGGCTGTGGCGGGTCCCTCCTCGCCGGCGGCACCAGGTGCTGCTGAGCTACCGCCAGTTGTTGAGGTGGAGGAGACTGTGGAGTTGGAAGAGCAGGTAGAGGGCGGTGAGGACCGTGCGGCTGGCAGCGATGCAGCCAGGTTCTCCCTCCCTCTGGGGCCCCTTCCCCCTATCCTTTCGCCGCTCAGTGGGGCCCCCCCTCGTGAAGCCCGACACTCTGGTGGGGAGCGGTCTGGCGAGGTGGTGGAGGAGAGGCCTGCCTCTCCGATGCCAGTTGAGCCGGGCCCTTCCTCCGCTGTGGAGGGCGGAAGGGGCGGGTTGGGTGGCAGCAGTGGGCAGGCAGCGGCGGCCGCCCCCCCCCTAGGACTGCAGCCACCCTGCGAGAAACGGCCTAGGACGGCGCCCAGGGTGCAGGAGGCCAAGGGCAGTGGTGCATGGGTGCATTTTGAGGTCCCTCAAGATGCCCCATTCCACGCCCGCTGTGTCCACTGCAGGATGCTTGTCAGCCGTGGAAGGGACCCTGCGCACCTGGGTACGACGCCTATGTGGAGACACCTAGAGCGTCACCACCCAGGTCTCAGGGGACAGGCTGGCAGCGCTAGTGCGCCTTGTGCATCTGCCACTAGGGCGGGCAGCGGCAGTGTGCCAGCCAGCAGGCAGGCTACACTGCCCGTCCAGCGGTGGACGCAGTCCTCGGGCAGCCAGCGTATTGTTCGCGTGGACCATCATCACCTCACCCGCCTCATAGGGGAGATGATTTCCACCGATGACCAGCCGTTTCAGGTGGTCGAGAACAACGGCTTCCGCCGTATTCTCCAATACCTGGCTCCCGAATACGTCATCCCCTCAAGGACGACGTTCAGCCGGAACGTGGTCCCCTCCCTGTACCGCCGGTGCAGGGAGCTCGTGTCGGCCGAGCTGCGTGCAGCTCCGGCCGGGACAAGCGTGCATTTCACGACTGACCTCTGGACCAGTGTCAGTGGGATGCACGCTTCTTTCCTGGCCCTCACTGCCCACTGGTGGGGACCGGAGAGTGAGGGGACCTCCGCGGGCGATGCTTCCGGGTCCGGCGCGGCTCCCGATGCACTACGGCACAGGTGGGCCGTCCTGCACGTGGAGACGATGGACACGAGGCACACCGCGGAGGAGGTGGCGGCCGTACTCGACCGCCAGATAGAGGAGTGGATTGGCGGGTGTCCACACCTCTCCCGCGGCTTCATTGTCACCGACAATGGAGCCAACGTTACCGCCGCTGTCGAGACAGTCATGGACTGTGTGAACATACGGTGTATGGCACACACGCTCCATCTGACCGTCAGGGACGCCCTTGGCCTTAAGGAGCTGAGGGCGTCCCAGGAGAAGGGGGCCCGCCCCATCGCAGGTGCTGTTGCTGCCACGGCTACGCTTGTGGATAAGTCCCGCAAGCTGGCCGCCCACTTCCACCGCAGCGAGAAGTCCAGGAGACTGCTTCGCCAGAAGCAGGATGACCTTGGCCTTCCTCGCCATCTCATCCCTACGGATGTGGAGACGCGGTGGAACTCCACCTTCCTCCTGTTCCAGCGCCTGTTGGAGCAGGAGAGAGCCCTTGTCGCCCTGGCGAGGGACGAGTCCTTGGATGTCTGCGACTTCTCGAACGCAGAGTGGAAGCAGATGTCCGAGGCGGTGTCGGCACTCGAGCCCTTCCAGCTTGCCACGAAGGGCTTGTGTGGCGACACCACTCCCTTGAGCCAGGCGCTGCCCACAGCTGTTGGTCTCGAGAAGCTGATGGGTGGACTCCATATCTCTCTGACCACGCCAGAGGGTCGTGCTCTGGCTGGGAGGCTGAGGTCTGGGGTTGACAAGCGGCTCGTTGATGTGCTGGGAGACAGGGAGGAGTATGTCCTCGCTTGTCTCTGTCACCCAGCCCTCAAGGGCAATGCCGTGAGTGCCGACGACTTGCCCAGGTGGAAGGGCATCCTGGTCGAGAAGGTTAGGGAGGAGGAGGCCGCTAGGGCCCGCAGAGACCAGGGTGTTGGTAGTGGTGCGGGGGCAGCCCTCGCGGCCCAACCCGCACCCAGCAGCAGCATGGGCGGCCAGCCGGCGTCAGCTTCCCCTTCCCCTCCCTCTTCCCAGTCCAGCAGCGCGGCATCCCAGGCGGCGCCATCGCAGCAGCCATTTGCTACCGACTCGAGATCCGCCCAGTGGTTTCAGCGGTTCTGCTATGGCGCCATGCCTGGTATGCGGGAGGCTCGACCTGCCAGGCCCCCCTCCAGGCGTGGACTGCGCACAGTTCTGGGCGAGCCGCCGCCAAGTCTGGCCGGACCTGGCGGTGGTGGCTGTGCGCCTCCTCTCCTGCCCCCCAACCAGTGTCCAGAGCGAGCGGGTGTTTTCACGTGCCGGGGACGTGGTGACACCCTCTCGCTCCCGCTTGGACCCTGGTCTGGTGGAGCAGCTGGTCTTCCTTAAGGTGAACCTCCCCCTGTTGGGCTACCCCAAGCTGCAGTTTGAGACGGGCGAGTGATTACCGTGGGTTGCCCCATGGTTGGTCACCTGCCTGGCTCGAACTCTGTGCTTATCCCTACCCTCCCCCCTTCCACCTCTAGCTGAGCTGACGTGACAGATGCTGAGCCGTGCCAGCCAGTCGCAGCGTGTAGTGTGCCCACACAGAGATGCAGTTGTAGTAGTAGTTGTAGTGCTGCGACTGGCCAGATGTTTACAATGCCCACGCCCACCTAAAAAGAAACCCAATGCTGACCAGCACAGGCCCTTTATCTATCCACCTGTCAGCATTTGGGGACCTGGCGTGGGCACGGCACACCCCCCCAAAGTAGCACAGCCCACGGAGTACTAGACTTAGCGGCAGCGGCGGGTATACGTTCAAAAATGCAGTGTAGATATGTAAATACTGTATGTAAATAAACATGTAAATAATTTTTTCTTTAAAAACCCCATGTCAAAATCAAGCCTCAAAATTATGCAAAAGAAAGAAAAAAAGGTGACAAAGGGAGAACAAAATGATGAATGCCAAATGAATTGATTTTATTGAAAATGTCACCAGAAATCATGTGTGGGGGGCTTGGTTTACATGGAGAAGATGATTGGGTGATTTTTTGAAATGAAACGAATGAATTATTATCATCTTATGTTCATCTTGATTGTGGTCACTGTTGATGTTGGCTGATGGCAAAAAACCCAAAACCATCAGAATAGCAATGAACTGGCTGCCAACACAACATATTGATTGATAACTGTGCAGGGGGGGAATTGGGTCTGTGTGTGTGTGTGTGGTGCAGGCTCAGTCTGTCTCTTCCTGTTGTGTGTCTGTCTGTCTGTCTGTCTGTGTGAATGGATGCCTAGCACTGTCTCTGTGTGTGGATGCTTTCTGTGTGTAGTGTGGTGTGTGTCTGTCTACATGTTTTTTTTCCTCCCCCCCATGCCTCCCTCCATCCTTCCCCTCTCATCCTCTCCCCTTCCTCTTCACCACCTTCCATCCTCCCTCCCTTCCAGCCCACCACCGCCTCACCTGCCCCCAACCCCGGTCTGGCAGATGATGAGAGTCTGGTCTCTCCCACCGAAGCACACACGTGAGCACGTGTGTGCACAAATATGTGGCTGACCAACTCTGAGCCGGACCCTCCCCCCTTCAATCCCCTCTACATCCCTCTCCCCCTCCCCTTTCCTCCCCCCTGCCTCCCAGCCTCCCTCCCTGCCTCCCTCCCCCCTCCTAGCTAGCAGCGCACACATACACACACAAAACACCTGTGGTGGCAAACACCACCAGCACACATGCACTCACACTGGTGCCACCACCTCTGCCTTGGGCCTCTGTGTCCTTGAGCAGATATGTGGTGGTGGACCAGAGAAGCATTTCTTTCCAGCAAGGCAAAAGGCATGCACTCACTGCACACACACACACACACACACACACACACACGAAGAGGTGAAGACGAGAAGAGGCAACTTCTAGAACCAGCAGCAGCAGGTGAGTGTCGTGTAATTGTGTTGCTTCCCAAGGCCACTGCCCATGCTCAATGCTCAGTCTGCTGAAACTAAAGAACTAGCTACAATCACCCTTCCTCACATGCAGCTCAGCTCAGCTCAGCTCAGCTGCACAGCACACTGACTAACTAGACACTACAGCTGGTGGTAGAAAAACAGAAGTCTAGATTCTAGAAGATGTCCTGGTGGATTTTAAACTTTCAAATCTGTGCTAGGATTGCCTCGCCCGCCTCCTCCTCCTCCTCCTCCTCCTCCTCCTCCTGCCTGTAATTGTGCCCTCTCCCCTTGCAGTTGCGCCGTCGTGATGGGTTGGTGATGTGCGTGCGCCGTCTACTTGTTAGCTCTCTCCTCCTCATGTTGGCTGGGCTTGCCAGGCACTGGCTGGCAGCAGCTGTTGGCTGTGTGCTAGGCTCAGGCTGTGGCGCGCGTGACTGGACTGGGAATGTTATTGTAGCGGCAACACTGGTTGTGGTGGTAGCAGTAGTAGCTGTTGTTGTTGCTGGGCTGGTGGCTGCTGGCCTGTGCTGACTCTGCGCACTTGGTCTGGTCTGGTCTGGTCATTGGGATGCAGATGTAGGGTGTGTGTGCATCATCCATGGGGAGCATCAGAGCAGAGCAGAGCAGGTTGGCTGGCTTCTGTCTGTCGGGCCTAGTCAGTGGCAGGCACTGAGTGAGGCGGTGGTTCCTTTGGGCATCACGTCACCCATCATGCAGAGCGGCAGGTCTGCTGCTCTGCTGCTCCGCCTCCTGCTTCTTCTCTGTGTGTGCTGCTCTTGTGCTTAGTGTGCTGCTCCGCTGCTGCTGCTGTGCTGGCAGGCAGCACAGCAGTGGCCTTTTTGTTAGATCAGAGAGTGGGTGTTGTCTCTCTGAGTGTCCTCCTCTTACTTGCTTGGATAGGAGTGGTGGTAGTAGGTAGGCATTAAGATGGACTGACTAGGTGTTACGTGTTAGGGCGCCCAGAGAGAGGGGCCAAAAAGATGGGGTGGCAATTGTTGGGTTGCTGGTGAATTTCTGAAGAAAAATTTTTTTTCCATTGGCTAGAATGGGGGTTCGGGGCTGCCCCAGACCCGCCTCTGTGGGGTGGCAGCAGCACCGCCAAAGTGGGTCCGGGGCCATGGCAAAAATGCCCTCAGTCCCTCCCAGCAATCCCCGTAGAGATAGGAGTGATGGTTCTGTTGTTTTTCTGAGGTGTTCTGAGTGAGTGTGGATTCTGTGATAGCAAATGAGAGTGGATTCATGGTGTCTCATTGGAAATCTCATAAGCTATCATAGAATCTACACTCAGAATACCTCAGAAAAACAACAGAACCATCACTCCTATCTCTACGGGGATTGCTGGGAGGGACTGAGGGCATTTTTGCCATGGCCGCGGACCCACTTTGGGGGTGCTGCCACCCCACAGAGGTGGGTCTGGGGCAGCCCCGAACCCCCATTCTAGCCAATGGGAAAAAAAATTTTCTTCAGAAATTCACCAATAATACTAGGAGCCACCAATTGCCTTGGGATTTTTGGGGTGGAGGACACCCATGGGTGGCTACCACCCACCCCAGCTTTTTTGCCCCTAAGGGCTCCACATTGTGAGTTATGGGCAAAAATTTATTTTTTGAAAAAAATTTGTAAAAAATCAGAGGAAGGTCCAATCGACTTGAAATTTGGGTGGCAGGTAGAACACAATGTCCCCTTCAAAACCAGCCACTTTTTGTGATCCGAACCGGTTCGGTTCGGATCCGAACCGGTTCGAAACCGAACCGGACCGGGGGGGTGGTCTGGCAAAACCAAAACCGAACCACCCCGGTCCGGTCCGGACCCGGTTCGGACCCGAACCGAACCGGGAGAACCGGTTTTATGCACATCCCTACAACACACTGACAGACATCAGTGTGCAAGAGTTGTTCTAAATTAAGAAATTTTAAAAATCCATCATTTATAACAACATAACTCATATGGTATGCTATAGGTCTTGCCTTGTAATATTCCATAAACAGATTATTTTCGACCAATGTATCTTCACAAATGCCTTCTGTGTTACCAGCCCTGCAGGGAGGCCTGTCTGAAGTTGCCGCCAGCTTGTCTGGTGGCTATTCAGGGATGAGCCTTCTCCATTGCCACCCCAAGCCTTTGGAATGCACTCCCTATCAAAATAAGAGCATCCCCATCTCTGGCAACTTTTTAAAGGACTGTTAAGATACATTCATTCACCCAGGCTTTTAATTAGATGTGTAGAAGTTGTTATGGCTTTAAATTGTTTTATTGTTTTAACTCTGTTTTTAATCTGTGTAGTTTTATTGCAAACTGCCTAGAGACATGGATTTTGGGTAGTATATAAATACATGGAAGGAAGGAAGGAACGACGGACAGAAGGAAAGAAGGTGACTGTTTAGGTGTTATTCAACTATTCTGGACTGTGCCAATGTTTTGGGACTGGCCTATAAGATATACATATTTGATCAGATTATAGAAAGTATACAAGCGCACAAGGACTTCCCTTCCTTCTATAACACTTTTTGACAAAGATCTCAAAGCAGTTTACACAGAAAAAAATAAGGTTATTCCAGTCACATGTATGACTCCAGTGTTCTGCACTGTGCTCTTTGTACAGCAGCATAAAATTTTCACATCCTGTCTCAAAAAAAGAAAAAGAAAAGACCATTCAACAGCAAAACTGCTGACAGACTGATAAATCCGTGTTAAATGACTTGCAGTACACCTATTCACATTTTATTCGTCATTAGAAGAAATGTAAAATTCATCTTTGCCTTATTCCCCCATTTTTTTTTAAAAAAAATCTAATTTAAAAAGCTGGTCTTGTGGTAGCAAGCATGACTTGTCCCCATAGGTAAGGAAGAACTGCCCTGGTTGCATCTGAATGGGAGACCTGATGTGTGAGCACTGCAAGATATTCCCCTCAGGGGATGAAGCCACTCTGGGAAGAGCAGAAGGTTTCAAGTTCCCTCTCTGGCTTCTCCAAGATAGGGCTGAGAGAGATTCCTGCCTGCAACCTTGGAGAAGCCGCTGCCATTCTGTGAAGACAATACTGAGCTAGATAGACCAATGGTCTGACTCAGTATATGGCAGTTTCCTATGTTCCTATGTTCCCCCACCTAGTCTCTACAGAAATCCAGCAATTTGCCATAGGGGATGAGGCCACTTTGGGAAGAGCACCTGCATGCTTGCATGCAGAAGGTTCCAAATTCCCTCCCTGGCATCTCCAGATAGGGCAGAGAGAGATTCCTGCCTGCAACCTTGAAGAAGTCGCTGCCGGTCTGTGTAGACAATACTGACCTAGATGGACCAATGGTCTGACTCAGAACATGGTAGCTTCCTATGAGTCTACACAGACTGGCAGCGGCTTCTCCAAGGTTGCAGGCAGGAATCTCTCTCAGCCCTATCTTGGAGATGCCAGGGAAGGAACTTGGAGCCTAGATGCTCTTCCCAGAGCAGCTCCATCCCCTAAGGGGAATATCTGACCGTGCTCACATTTCTAGTCTCCCTTTCGTATGCAACCAGGGCAGCTCCTGCTTAGCTTAAGGGGACAAGTCATGCTTGCTACCACAAGACCAGCTCTTCTCTTCTCTTCTAATTTATTTTATTTTATTTTTACAGTTATATCTTCCTCCAAGGTGCCCAGAGCGGTGT
Source organism: Hemicordylus capensis (assembly GCF_027244095.1). Lineage (NCBI taxonomy): Eukaryota > Metazoa > Chordata > Lepidosauria > Squamata > Cordylidae > Hemicordylus > Hemicordylus capensis. The sequence goes on along the minus strand of NC_069660.1, from coordinate 277,137,342 downwards.
ACATGATTATGTTTCTCCCCACAACAACCCTGTGAGGTAGGTTAGGCTAAGAATTAAGTGACTGGCCCAGAGTCATCCAATCGGTTCAATGGCTGAATGGGGATTTGAACTCAGGTCTCCCTGTTCCTAGTCCAGCACTGCACCAATGGCAGCCGGTGTGCGTGCTGCTGGGTGGGTGGGGGGCAGTGGGAGGCACCTTTAACTGTAAATTAGTAGGTGCTCACCTCTCCTCCTGCCGCACTTGACAGCTGTCCAGAGCAGCGGTGCATGGCCCAGCAGCACCCACTGCGATGGAGGATCGGCTGTGCCACTCTGCTGGGGGAGGCCATTCGCGTGGGCAGAAAATAGCCTCCATGCATGTGCAGAGGCCAACTGAGTGGCAGAGCTGATCCTCCATCGCAGTGGGTGCTGCTGGGCCGTGCACCGCTGCTCTGGACAGCTGTCAGGTGCGGTGGGAGGAGAGGTGAGCACCTACTAATTTACAGTTAAAGGTGCCTCCCACTGCCCCCCACCCACCCAGCAGCGCCCGTACCAGCCACCGCTGCACTACACCAGTTAAATGACAAGCACAATTACCATTGTGCTGTAATCTCTAATATGATGCCAGAGACAATCTATTTTAGGAACATAGGAAACTGCCATATACTGAGTCAGACCATTGGTCTATCTAGCTCAGTATTGTCTTCACAGACTGGCAGCGGCTTCTCCAAGGTTGCAGGCAGGAATCTCTCTCAGCCCTATCTTGGAGATGCCAGGGAAAGAACTTGGAACCTTCTGCGATCGTTGCACACCGCCAAGATTCCTTTTGTCCTCATATGCTACATACTACAGTCCAGCAATGCACTTTATCCTCTAACTGTGCTAATTTAATGCATAATGTATTCCAGGTGTCTGATAAGCCTTGCTAGGAATTTTTAATTACATGCTTGTCGTCTCTTACTCCACTTTGGGAAGAACGTTGCTGTGCCATTCTGCTGCAATCCACTGTCAAGTGTGCTTCAGAAAAATGTGATCATAAATCATTCTTTCGTTAGATTGGCAACTCTGCCTCTTCATATACTTAAGCTTGGCTAGATGGCAGCCCAAGAGCCTTTAGTATACGATACAGTTGTCAGCTGGAATAAAAAAACCCAATTGCACCAGAGTATAAGGGCTCAGAATGGGGCATAGCAGCAACTGTTTTAATACAATGCTATACAATGTATTACACTGTATTATAACGACGTAAGCAATGGAAAAGAATGGTCAGCCGCCCCCCCCCCCAAAAGTGCAACCCATTCCATGTGTTTTACAGGGCTTTGGATACATTTTTATTGTGGGGGGTGGGGTTGTGTGTGTATGTATGTATTATTATTTTTACGTTTATATCCCGCTCTTCCTCCAAGGAGCCCAGAGCGGTGTACTACATACTTGAGTTTCTCTTTCACAACAACCCTGTGAAGTAGGTTAGGCTGAGAGAGAAGTGACTGGCCCAGAGTCACCCAGCTAGTTTCATGGCTGAATGGGGATTTGAACTCGGGTCTCCCCGGTCCTAGTCCAGCACTCTAACCACTACACCACCACATACCACACACATGTATGTGTGTATATAGACAGACAGACAGACAGACAGACAGATAGATAGATAGATAGATAGATAGATAGATACTCAAAAGAGAAAATACAGAAATTAAACGAACACCACCTAGAGTTACTGTTTGAGTCTATAGCACAGATTATGTTTCAGCCCAGGTAGTCTCCAGCCCAAATACTAATCAGACCCAATCCTTCTTAGCTGCCAAGAGCAGAAGAGATTGAGCATGTTCAGGGTGGTGTGGCAGACCTTTTGCACATAGCAGACCTTTGAGACTGAAGGGACTTATAAAGCACCTTGCAATACCTCCATTGATACCCTTGGGCCCAGCGTGTGCCCGCACTCACACATTTTTTTAATGTCCACTCAGTTAATTTTAGACCCCACTCAGGTTTATTCAGAGGTCCCACTCTGAATGCACGTGTGAACACACTGCCTTGATACCGCCGCCCAGAACAGAATTCATTCTGCACACAGATGAAAAAAAATTGAAGAGGACACTGAAAAATATTCCTTTTCATGGCTGAAGATGGACCTCCAGAAATCTAAAAATACTACACGGCCCCAGAATCTTCATACTTGATCACAGCCGTCTCTCTTATGCCATCTACTGGGAATACTGCAGTACTTGAAAATCCCTATGAAAGCTTTAAAGAATTCAGAAGTGGAGCTAAATCAAAAAGCGTTTATCTTTACAATTCATTTTTAATCTCTCTCAGCACATCAGCTCTCTTCTGTCCTGAAGCTGCACTGTTTGGAATTAGTTTTAAATAACAAGATTATGTATGGATGTACAAAGATGCTTGAATAAACTAAGTCAAACCATGAGTCGACTTAACTGAAGGCCATTGTGGCTGTGTGTGATAGTTCAACAGCAACTGGGGATCTGAGGTTTGGAAACCCAGTTGTAGAGAAGTGTGAAGATATGCGCACAGAGGGCTGGAAGGCCGGACAAGGAAGACTTGGTGGCGGGGGACAGGGAGCTTGCCTGCAGCCAGAGGATGAAGTCCTGCCGGTGGCTGCTTTGCCCCTCTTGATGTCCCCAAGCCACGCCCCCTGCATCTGACACAGGGGGCCTGGCCAATACCATGCAGAGTTTCCCCCGTCAGCTTCTTCAGTTCATTGAATCGCTGACTGGGAGCTCCATTCCTTGCCTCTGCAGGAAAGGAGATGCTTTCTGCGGGATTCAAAGAGATGCTGACTAGAGACTGCAGGGGCTGACTTGCCCCGTGCCCGTACTGGCCATGCCCCTGCTTCCCATGTCAGATGCAGAGAGCATGGCTTCTGCCCGGGAGAGGGTCCACTGTTCAGACCAGGCCTGCTCAACTTTGCCCCCCGCCCCCAGTGGTTTTTGGACTACAACTCCCATAATCCCCAGCCATAGTGGTCAATAGCCAGGGATTACAGGAGTTAAAGGCCAACATCTGGAGAAATTTGAGCAGCCCTGGTTCAGACTCTGGGCTGAACAATGTTGCAATATAACAATGCAAGCAGTGCTCTCACACATTTTTTGATGCCCACTCCGTTAATTTTAGACCCCGCTCAGGTTTATTCAGAGGTCCCACTCTGAATGCACGTGTGCACACACTGCCTTGATACCGCCGCCCAGAACAGAACTCATTGTGCACACAGATGGAAAAATTTAAAGCGATCACTGCAAAAATATTCCTTTTCCTGGCTGAAGATGAACCTCCAGAATTCTAAAAATAGAATTCTCCCCAGTCAGTGTTCCATTAAAATGCTGACTGGCTGGGCTTCCACACGCCCTCCCCAGTGTTTTTCAATTGAACACCGGCTGGGGAGGAGAGGAGCACGCCTCACGTTCCCAGCCAGTGAGCGCTTCGTTGATGCCTTGGTAGCTTCCACAGATCCTGGTGGCCAAAGGATGGTCTTGCTCAGTTGTCCCCACACCCCAGCTTTGTGGGCAAGTTCCTGAACCAAGCTCTGTGAGTCAAACCAGGGCACGGATAGGGCAGAATAAGGAAATGGCTGGTGGAATCTTTATGAGGTAAAAATGGTAGTGATAAGGAAGGGAATCTTGTAAACGAGTTGGAATGGTTCTATAGTTAATACAGATTACCTCTATCATACGCCTTGTGTATTCAGGCAAGCAAACGAAGCACTGTACCTACATCTACATTACCAACACTTCCTTGTTCTTGCATTTGATGAAGTGATCCCTCCCCAACACACAGTGCCTCCTCCTCTCACCATGCTCAGATTACCAAACGACACAGGTTTAGTATTAGGTTAATGGTTCTATCCTAAAAGAAAATAGGTAGCGGCTGCAGACCACGTGCATAAGGGTGTACATTATGGGTTTCCTTTCCCCCTTCAAGGTAGATTTAGGGAAAGAGATTTGAGGTCTGGTAAAGGAACCTGTAGCCCTCGCTATTCCACAATCCTAGCAGGCCCCCTGATTCTCAGTGGCGTTTTTCACACAGCAGGCTTTACTGTGAGTTTGAAGTTGCTTCCAAAAAGCCGATGCAAAAAATTTGGTGTTTTTACCCTGGATATGAATCGGGCGACACTCTAAGGTCGAATGAAAAACCCGAATTGTGTGAGAAGTGCTCCCTAATAGCTCACAAGGACTTCGGGGTAATTGTGGCCAATATGTGAACACACACCTCCATTCTGGAAGAGATGTGAACTAAAAGCTGGGTGTGAAAAACTAGCATGTTCTCACCTCTGTGCCAAAGCCTTTTGAGGTGGCGGCAGTGGCAGAGTGACTCTCTGGAGACCCACCCACCCAGGAACCTCTGCAATGAAGAGGGAGAGCATCTGACATGGCTGCTGAGATGACATGAGCATCCATGCTATGAACAAGACTGCTTCACTTTAAAGCGCAGACAGACAGGGGACTAGCACTTGTGCCCTGTGTCTGGCCAGGAATTGGATGGACTGGGAAAGTGTGCACAATGTCAGGGGAAAATGCTCATACAGACATGCTTTAAGATGAAATACCAGCTTCCCTTGTCTTTCACACACATATCTAACCATACAGTTATTTCGTTTGGAAGAGAGCAAGCAGCTAGAACCCTTGAAAGCTTCCTGGAAGTCTAAGGGCCAGTTCAAGCTTTTTGGGCTTCTTCTTTGCCCTTTGCCTGATTTTACACACCATTCAAGACTAGAAGAATTAGAACTTTTAAAAATTTGCTATTTTAATCTGTCCAGGAGACTATAACAAAGAGAATAAAATAATAATCTCCTCTTAAATAACAATCTTAAAATGCAAGATGGTTGTTTAACCCGAAGCCTTATGGAGGGCATTCTCACGACACGGGTTGCCTGGATTACCCCAGGCAGCTCGTGCCGTCTGCTGCTCCAGGCAAGGGTAGCCTGCCTTTTCTACCCAGCATTCTACCGAGGTAGGAACGAAGCCTAGGTTTGTTCTACTGCGGCAGGCAAACAACTGTGCGATCGCTGCCAGGTAGCTGGGCTTTCCCCTGGCCCACTGCCATTTTGGGCAAGGAGCCGGGGGGAAAGAGTGGCTGTGCTGAGCGGAACAATGGCTCTACTGTGAGCAACTGCTCCACTGCTGACGTGGGGCTCCATAGGTTGCGGGAAGAGTTCCTCCTCCTCCTGATCCCAGCTCTGGACTCTGCCTTTGGACCACATGTGTGGGCTCATGGCATGGCAGAGCCCAAGACGGCCACCACTCATCTGTGGGGGAAGGCAGGCAATCTCCTGCCTTCGCCCCAGCCCTCCCGCGTGTGTGGCTGAGATTGCCTGAATGACCTCATTTACTGTATTTATTTATTGCATTCATACACTGCCCCATATAAAATCTCTGGGCAGTTTACAAATTAAAACACAAAGATAGTTTTGTAGGTTTGTAAAACAAATTGCAATAAAACAAACATTTGCTTTTATGTATGCAATATCTAAGCGAGTTTGGGAATCATTCAGACAGAGTGTTCATCTGCTCCTGGATTTGGCACTGTAGTGTAACATCAAGAGTGAAAGTGCCACCGGGCTGAAAACCCCAGAGAGCATCAGATACTTTTTCTTTGTAGTGCGTGCAGTGAATGTAGAAAGACAGTTCTGCAGAATCAGGGATCATTATATCACAGCTGATATGTGAGTATCAGAATCCCCTGAACCACCTGATAAGATACCTGCATATTTGCTATTACTATCACTTTTAAAATGTTGCCAACTTTAAAGAGTAACAGGCATGTACTCCTTGGTGCATTAATTATTAATGATTATTATTAATTACTATTCCACTTGTCAACAAAAAAAGTTCTCAAAGAGGTTTACACAGAAAAATATTTTTAAAAGGAGATGGTTCTCTCTCTTCCAAAGGCTCATCATCTAAAAAAATAACACAAGGTAGACACCAGCGGCAGTCACTGGAGTTAATCGTTAGCTGAGTACTGAGAAGATTCATTTAATATATGTAAGACCTTTCTCTGTTCACATTGCACATTCCCCATTAAAATTATTTTTTCCTGTGCCTGACACACTTATGGAGAACGTCTGCCATCTAGTGGAGCAATGTAACATTACACATTAAAAATCGGATGGAAGTGACTGAAGGTTTAATCAGCCCACCCCCGGGGGGGTGTTTTCCAGATTACACACTGTAACAGTTTCGCAATGTGCCTGTTAAGCACGCCTCCACATTTCTCATTTTGTGACATCACGGTTGCCGTGCAGTTATCAGGGAGCCATCCATATTTCTGATGCCTTGATTCGGGTTTTATTGATGTGTTTTGGCCCTATAACATTGTAAAACTGTTGCAGGGAAGTATTGTGTTTTTCCGTTGTATGGAGGCTTGCCCCATGTTTGCTGCATTGCATTGAGGTGTGGTCTGGATGGTTCACTTGGATTTGCCGATTTTTACAGCCCATTTTCACCCATTCCTGAAATAATGTTGCCACTTATATAAATATATATATATTTAATTTTTCAACGCGAGTTATTTTGCAAGGGTGCAACCCACAATGGTGCAACTCGTTTCTCATCTGCTTTTGACTTTTGATTTCCATCACACGTTTTTCATTAAGACTTTTTTGTGGCGGGGGGGGCACATCCATGCTGTGGATTTGCTGGCTCATTCAGCAGATCAAGGATATGTTGATATGTAAAGCCACACAATATATTTTTCTTAATATACTGTCACCTCTTGGGTTTTCATTTCTTCCTTTGGCCCTAGGTTTCGGTCACATTTGCAAATTTGCAAAATGCAAATTTGATATGTAAAGCCAGTTCCCCCCCCCCTTTTAAAATATATATCTAATGTATTTCTGCTCTGTTTTATCCCTGCTTTTATCCTTGGCTTTTGATCCCATTGGTCTCACGCCCCACGTGTTCGGTGCTTCTGCTTGCACAAAGGATAAACTTGTTTGCACAAAAGCACCAAGATTTTTTTTTAAAGAGTTCATTACATCAGCAGTTCCACACCCCCTCCACAACCATATTGGCTGGAAATGCAGGAGGAGGAGGGGGCAGTGAATGAGATCCAGGTGGAATATGGACACCTCTTGCCTGGGAAATCTGCTGCAGTGACAGACATTACGGATGGCCAAAACCCTGTCACACTGTATAGAAAACTACACAAAAGCCTCTGTGCTTGCAGTTTCAAACCGCTGCTTAATTCCGCTGCACTTTGCAACACTTTAACCATTGCAAATCTCGTAGTCCAGAAAATGTCCTGTACAACTTTTGCAGTTACTTTACAATGATGACCTACATGCATCCTCATATTTTAAACAGTTCAGTGTTTTTTCAGACCATGGATGAACTCTAGTTTAGCCTCCCTGAATTCCAAGGTGTGGCCTTTCCTTAGTTCTTAGATATTTCTGGGTGAGTGGCCAACAAAATGGCAAATGCAGTTTAATGTAAAGTGATGCATATTGGGGCAAAAACTCCAACTTCACATATGCTCTGATGGGGTCTGAGCTGTCAGTGACTGACCAGGAGAGAGATGTTGGGGTCATGGTGTACAGCTTGTTGAAAGTGTCTACTCAGTACACGGCAGCTGAGAAAAAGGCTAATTCCATGCTAGGAATCATTAGGAAGGGGATTGAAAATTAAAATGCTAATATTATAATGCCCTTATACAAATCTATGGTGTGGACACATCTGGAGTAGTGTGTTCAGTTCTAGTCACTGTATCTTAAGGAGAACATTGTAGAGTTGGAAAAGGTGCAGAAGAGGACAACCAAGATGATCAGGGTCTGGAGTACCTTCCTTAGGAGACAAGTCTACAGTAGGGATGTGCATGGACCGTGGCGGTGCGGTCCAATGCTGGGGTGGTGGTGGCTCTTTAAAGGCCGAGGGATTGTACTTACCCCCCTGCCGCTTTCCCCCCTCCGGCACTCCAATTTTTAGTCCAAATTTCAGGGCGGCAGCGTCATCCCTGCCGCCCCTGCCCCCTTGTTGATGGTAAAAGCAGAAGTAATTTCCGCACATGCAGCTGCCGCTGATGCGCATGCACTGCGCATGTCACACAGTGCGCACGTGCGTCAGCGGTGGCTGCATGGGCAAAAGTTACTATCAACAAGGGGGCAGGGGTGGCAGGGAGGAACACTGCTGCCCCAAAATTTAGACTAAAAACTGGAGCGCCGGAGGGGGGAAAGCGGCGGGAGGGGTAAGTACAACCCCCCGCCCTTAAAGAGCCACCCCCCCGGCGTTGGACCACTGGACCGGGCCACTTGCAAACTGGTTTGCAGGCCTCCAACATGGCCTGTGGACCGGTTCATGCACATCTCTAGTCTACAGCATCGGAGGCTCTTTGAGAAAGAGGCAAGTAAGGGGAGACATGATTGAGGTGTATAAAATTATGCATGGAGTAGAGAGAGTGGACAGAAAGAACATCCCCCCCCCATCTGTTAACACTAGAACCAGGGGTCATCCCATGAAACTGAAGGCCAGGAATTTTAGGACCAACAAAAGAAAGTACTTTTTTCACACAGTACATAATTAATCTAGGGAATTATCTGCCATGGGATGAGGTGATGGCCACTAGCTTGGATGGCTTTAAAAAGGGCTTGGACAAATTCATGGAGGTCTATCGATGGCTGCTAGTCTGGTGGCTATAGGCCACCCTCAGCCCCGGAGGCAAGATGCCTCTCAATAGCAGTTGCAGGGGAGCAGTTGCAGGAGTTGCAGGGGAGCAACAGCAGGCCCTCACCTCTTGCCAGTGGGCTCCCCAGAAGCATCTGGTGGGCCACTGTGGGAAACAGGATGCTAAACTAGATAGGCCTTGGGCCTGATCCAGCAGGGCTGTTCTTATTTAATCCTGCTGTACATCAATCATGTTTGATATGTTTATGAGGTTGCTAGTTCTCAAATATTTATTAGACAGAAATTGGATGGTAACATATATTTTTGCTCTCAAAATGTAGCTCTACCACATAAACATGTGTGCAATTAAATGATGTGTGTGTGTGTGTTTGTATACACACAATATTGATACTCTAGCACCTTTCTGTTCAGATAATTATCTACTTTTTTCCCACCCACCAGGCACTTTCATCAAATATAGCAGAAATCAGCTTGGTAATAATTACATTGCAAACATTTAACTTTGAATACATTTCTTTTTCAAGGTTTCAAGGTTAGATACAATTATTTTGCATTGGTTTTGTTTATTTAGAAAACATTTATTTGGATAATATTTGTGAAGATTGTTTAAATGTTTATTAAAACAATCTTCATAAACATTGTGCAAATAAATTTCCATTTACCAGAACCTGATGCTTAAGCCACCTTTCCCCTGGGTCTTTCTGTTCTACAGATCCGGAATTTTTTGGAATAAGAAATGCTTCTTGGTTTCAAAAATATCCTCCAAAGGAGCCGGTTCAGATGAACACTGCCGGGCACATGTGATAAGGTTGGGGGTGACTTGAGACCGTGCTCAACCTGGCATGACCAGAGGACATCCCAACATGCTCTCGGGGTGTCCTTTAATCTTGTGCTGCTCATCCGACCCCTCTAAAATGTGTTCTAATCCCTGCTAACTTGGCAAGAGGCACCTTTTAACATGGTGATTCTCTAGCAGGGGGAGAGTAACTGGCCCTATCCATCCCCAGAACAGTACCTCCAGTGACTGTTGCTGGTGTCTATCTTGTGGTTTTTTTTTTAGATTGTGAGCCCTTTGGGGACAGGGAGCCATCTTATTTATTTGTTTCTCTGTATAAACCGCCCTGAGCCTTTTTTTGAAGGGTGGTATAGAAATGAAATGAAATCAATCAATCAATCAATCAATCAATCAAAATAAAATAAAATTCTGGGTCTGTAGTGTGTGCAAAGAGGCAATTCCAATGAACACCCTCCTTACGTGATAGAACTCCCCGAGAGTACATTGGGACATGCTGCCTGGCATGAGGGTGGGTGTGCTCTTGGGGTGTCCCCAGCCTTATCACATGTGCCGGGCAGTCTACATCTGAACAGGTGTTTTACATTTTAAATACTCCACGTTGCTCTTGAAAACAGGACAGGGCCAGCCCAGGTAGGGCTGGTTGTCTGGGGCCCTGGGATGCTCCCAACCCCACTGGTCCTTTGCTGGGTAGCCCTGATTGGCTACCCAGATTTAGAGTGAGGGAGGGCAAGTGCCACACCTCCTACCTCACTTTCTGCTCATCTGGCTTCTGCACTGCCGGAAGCCATCTTTACAATAGAGTCGGTGGGGGAAGGAAGCATGGAGCTTCCCCAATGCAGGCGGTGCTCATGCAGTGCATTGTGGGATGCCTGGCAGCCCTGACTTACTGCCAGCTGACTGCTGCTGGGCTGACCATCACACGGTTAAAGAGCTTGGCGGGGAGATTTCTTTATCTACCCCAGCTGCAATGGAAGTGCACAGGTAAGGAAGGAGTGCACTGCTAATTAATACTGTCTGGAGACATGGAGTTAAAGTTCTAAGTAAAGTAGTTTATTTAGGAAATCCATTAGGGATGAGCCCGGACCGGTCCGGAGGCCATTCTGAAGGCCTCCGAACCGGTCCGGACATGAGGGCAGTCCGGCACTGGTGTGTGGGGCTCTTTATGGACGGGGGAGGGTGTACTTACCCCCCCTGCTGCGTTTCCCCCGCCGGCGTGTTCGTTTAGTAAAGCTTTTGGGGCAGCAGGATACCTCCCTGCCACCCCTTCCCCCAGTCGTTGGCAAAAGGCTTCAAAAAGCCTTTTGCGCGTGTGCACGTCACGTCTCCATGTCACGTGCACGTCGCAGCACGCGACATGCGCATGCGCAAAAGGCTTTTTGAAGCCTTTTGCCGACAAGTGGGGGAAGGGGCGGCAGGGAGGTATCCTGCCACCCCAAAAGCTTTACTAAACGAACACGCCGGCGGGGGAAACGCGGCGGAGGGGGAGGGTAAGTACACCCTCCCCCACCCTTAAAGAGCCCCACACACCAGTTCCGGACCACAGATCCGCGGTTCCGTGCACATCCCTAAAATCCATCAGGGAGATAGATTAAGGTCTACATGCCTTGCCGCTAGCTACATGCAGGAAGTTTGGAAGGGAGAAGACAGAAGTCTCTCTCTCCAGGGAATGAAGGGAGAGTGAAGCCTGGGTCTATCAGTCCCGGAAGGGGAAGCAGAGTAGAGAAAGGGATTCCCTTGATCTCTATCTCTGCCCCTAGTGCATACAGTGCACTGTGGGAAGCTTGGCAACCCCAGCTTGCTGCTGGGCTCACCACCATGCTGTTTCTGTGGGCGTGTGAGTGGCGGAGCACTGATGGGCAAAAGGTTGCCTGGGGGAAGACAGATAGGCTTCTCCTGCCTTCCCTCCAACCCACCCTTATGATCATGTGAACAATCTAAGTGGCTGACATGATGCACAGCAGAGCAGTATGGAGCTGCTGTGTACTGCATCAGGCAGTCCTGACACTGCAGGGTACAAGTGGTGGAGTAATCACCTATTCGTTGCCTATTCATTACCGAGTTCAATTTAAGGTCCTGGTTTTGACCTTCAAAGCCTTGCGGGGTTTGGCACCTGTCTACCTACAGACCCGCCTCTCCCATCCAGTTACATCCCGTCCGGTCAGATCTGCTCAGATGGCCCTTTTGTCGGTTCTCGATTTCCGAGAGGTTCGGGGCGCTAGGACCCGTGAAAAGGCCTTCTCGGTAGCTGCCCCACTTCTCTGGAATTCCCTTCCCCTGCAGATTCGTTTAGCAACTTCTTTGTGGATTTTTAAATCCCTATTGAAGACTTTTCTTTTTCGCCAGGCTTTTGCCCTGTAGTTTACCTATCTGATTTTTTTTATTGTTAGTTACTTTAGTTTTATTTAGAATATAATTTTAATACTGTCTTGTTTTGCAAGTTTTTGTACACAGCCCAGAGTCTTCGGAGTGGGCGGTATATAAAATGTTTCTAATAAATCAATAAATAATTAAAAAAATAATCAGCTCTACTGCCATTTCTTTCATTCACAACAATAGGTATTAGCACAGCTAGCACAAGTACTCATTCCCTGAAGTGTCAGGGCTGCCTTGCAAATTGGCAGCAGCCCCAACATGGTGTGCAGTGGCCCATAATAGCTGCACGTCATGTCCAGCCACTGGAATTAAGGTTTGTCTTTTGCCTCACTTCACTCAAGTGCAGAGTTGTTAATGACAAGTCTTCACGTAGTTATATAACCCTGACTCCAGAAACCTCTTCACAACTGAAGGGAAAGGCAGACACTTCAAGGGATGGGCCAGGCTGGGAAGATCCTCTGAACCAGATTCTAGACAACCCCCACAGCAGGAGAACTAGGGGAACCCAAGCCAACAACTCTACCATGCCCCAAGGACACAGCCTGCCCTCACCTTCTGATTCAGGGGAGTCCTCTGAGTACCTACCAGCAAAGGTGCACCTAGGTAATTGTGGAGCTTTTGGAGCCCCACTCCCCGGCAAGTTAAGTATTATACACCCCCCCCCATATTTTTTAACATGTCGGTTCTTGAGGGCAGAAACAGCAACTGAACTCGCAAGAATGTAAGAATATAAAGCAGATATATTTATGCAAATATGTATTAGCATAAATATGCAGCGGCATGGCGACCACACCACCCGGGACAGACTAATGAGGATTTGGGGGTCCCTAGGGCAGGTCAAAGCCCTGGACTTGCGCCCAGAAGTCCAGGGGCAAAAGTGTCTCTGCACCGCCCTCCCTTTCTTTGGAGGCCTGCCCTAAATGTTTAGGCTGACTATGTGCCTGAGCTCTTTCCCTTCACAGCTTTTTGTCTGTGTCTCTCTCAGATTCCTGCCACAGTAAAGGTCCTGGCATGGCCTATAACAGAATAACCTTTAGTTTAAAGGTTAACAGAATCACACACACACACACACACACACACACACACACACACACACACACGTGACAAGTCAGGAACAGCTTTTCCTTTTCCCCTAAAGAGTGAACTGGAAGTGAACCCTGTCCTGTCCGTCAGCAGTGACCTCTAGGGATCAGCCACTCAGCACACGGTGACCGGGACCTAGGAGGCCTTGAGGCAGGAAGTGAAGGGGTTCTTTGTTGTCTCAGAAGGAGTCAGGCAGTTGATGAGGGAGGACGGGTGGAACACTTAGTGGGGAGCAAAGGAGTTTGTGCCTCATGTTAAAAGCTGGCCTAAAGAGCTCTCATGGAAGGACATCTGCAGATCCTTGGGAGGCAGGATTGCAGGAAGCTTGAATTCTCTCATAGTGTTTGGGGTGAGTTTCAAGGGGGAAGGAAGTCAGGGCTTCTGGGCTTCTGAGGAGTTTACTGAGGGAACAATTTGTTAGCTTATTCACGTTAGGCTTAATTTTGATTTTGTGCATTACAAGCCCTTACAACTGGTTTATTATAGTTTCCTGTATTTATATTCTATGCAAATGAGTAACCACAATTTTTAAAGAGTACCACTCCAACTATCCACTGGAGTGCTCTTTTTGGAAGTAATCTTGAAAAGTACTGAGTGTTTGCTGTTACCTGTAGCTGAAGCTGAGAGAGCCTCAGACTGAAGCAGTCTGTAGAATTTTGAATAAAGGTTATTTTTATTTTTGGTCCTTTAAAATTTTAACCAGCCTCTTTGAGTGGATTATCAACTCAGGAAAGGGGCTGGGGGCTGGAAATGGGTTTTACTCTGGTGCAAACATGCCTCGTTTGATTGCTCAGCAGCACACTACCAGGTTTTCTCACCACATGTAGGCTGCATGCGGGAGGTTTTTGTAATTTTCCATTTGGTAAAAGAGTTTTCCTGGAATTCTGCCCACACCAGGAAGGTGTGGGCAGTTAATAAGTGGGCGTGTTTGCAGTGTTACCAGAGGAACAACCTTTGTTGAGCAAACATGGAGGGAATGAATCAGCATTTTTCTTTCCCCCATGTGGGCTGGTTTTGAGAAAAAGGCTGGGCTTAAATCCGCCATTCGCTAGTCCCTATTCGTGAGGGGGCGGGGAGACGTGTGTTCTTTTCCACAAAACAATTATTTTCTCAGAATCATCTCTGCTTCAATGAAGACACTGATGTGCTGGATAGCTTCTGCCTTTTAGGATTGACCATCAACAGTAAAGGATCCAGCAGTCAAAAAATACACTGCAGACGAGCACTCAGTAGGGTTGCAATGAAGGTCTTGGAAAGGATATTTAGATGCTGTGATGTGTCTATACCTACAAAGATTAGAATTGTTCAGACAATGGTTTTCCCCGTGACACTCTATGGAAGCGAAAGCTGGAATTTGAAGAAGCAAGATAGAAAAAGCATTGACACTTTTGAACTCTGGTGCTGGAGAAGACTTTTGAAGATACCATGGACAGCCAGGAAAACAAACAAATGGATCATAGAACAAATCAATCCAGAATTTTCACGTGAAGCACAAATGACCAGGCTCAAACTATCATAATTCGGACACATTATGTGAAGATCCAGCTCCCTTGAGAAGTCCATAATGCTGGGGAAAGTTGAAGGAAAGAGAAGAAGAGGATGACCAGCAGCAAGTTGGATGGACTCAATCACAACTGCACCACTGAGAGACTTAGAAGGCCAAGTTGAAGACAGATCGTCCTGGAGAGAATCTATCTATTTGGTCACTAAGAGTTGATATTCACTTGGCGGTTCTCAATCAATCAATCAATCAATCCAATCAATCATTCAATATCTGCTTGATTCTTTTGATGATTTGTTTTGTATACACTACTTCTTCACATGCACTTTTTTGGGGGTGGGGGGTTGACAGCCTTTCAGAAGGTATGCTTAAAATTAGCTCGATACTCATCCAGCTCCCACATATTCAAAACGTAGCTTAAGAATTAGGCAGGAGAGGTGCTTAAATTGAATGTGAGGGGAACGTAATTGGCACAACTGCATGGGGGGGCTCTTTGACACAGCTTTCCATATGGAACAAACCTGTGTGGTTCCATTTTCAAATAGCCACCTTATGATGCTTGAAAGACATAAATCTGCTCTGCATTCTTGCTGGTAGTCCCACCCTGTGAAACCCCATCCCACTGGGAATCTGGCAGGCTCCATTCCTTTTTATTGCTTTGTTGCCTATAGGCAAGCCTTTACTCATGTACTATGGCTGCCCTTGCTATGCTTTTCTTGTCATTTCTGTTCAGCCTCATAATCCTAGGTGCTTCTGTTTTCTGTCTTTTTATTCTGTGCTTAAACTATTCTTGTATCTGATTGTTTTAATTCAAGTTGCTCTCTACCTTGAATCTTTTAGAGAAAACCCCGATGATGTTTTAACAAATAAACAAAATATTATTTAATTTATTCCAGCATAGCATCTTTTTGTGGCTGTTTGCTGGTCTCTCTTGTGGCTTTATTAATTATGATGATGATGCTGTTAACACACAGTCTACCAGATGTTATTGATTGGATTTGGTACTTTAATTATCAGGCCCTTTCCAAGGGTCTAGGATAACTAAAGAAAAATTAAAGAGAGTGTCGTAGTATTCATGCTGTCCCGAGTAGTGTGGCTCTCTGTAGTTGATGTGTTGTCAGTGCCCAAGGTGTCAAGATGGTGTTCAGGTTCTTTTGGTACTGCACCAAGGGCACCAACAACTATTGGCACCACTTATTATTGATAATAACGATAATAACGATAATAATGATAATAGCAATAGCAATAGCACTTACATTTATATACCGCTCTATAGCTGGAAGCTCTCTAAGCGGTTTACAATGATTTAGCATATTGCCCCCCAACATTCTGGGTACTCATTTTACTATTATTATCATTATACATAATAATGATAATAATAATAATAATTTAATTGTGAGTGATGAGACAAAGACTTTTAGAAGGACATTTTTGGTTTTTTTCCTAAGTAACTTTCTTGGAGGTTTTACACACAGGGCTTCTACCCTGAATCTCCTTCAGGAGAGAGTGTGTGCATTCACACACCAGCCAAACTTACCCTGAACTCCTGACGAGATCCTTGGACTCATTCCACACACAAATCGGGCTTTGTCTTGTGAATTCTAACTTATCTCGAGGTATTTCTGGGTTTTTAAAATGCTGGTTTTAACTTTTTCTGACAACACCAGAGTATATAGGGAGTGGCACTGATGTAGAATCATTAGCATGATAAGAAGGATACTCTTTTTACAAATGCAGATGTAGCTCTTCAGTACTCTCTCCCTCACCCCCCACCCAACATTGGCTAGAAGGAAAACATCTGAACTTGCATCAAAAGCAAACCCAAGAGCAGAGGGGAGGGGCTGCTTCCCTCAATGACATGAGTGTACTTCGAAGTGGCTTTGCTCAACATTTACCACGCAGCATGAAACCATGTGTGAATAACTCCTTGGTGAACTTTTTATTGTTGTTGAAAAGTGGTATATAAATTTTCTCCTGGGCATCTACTGTACTTATTATAGGTAGAAACTGAAGGAAAAAAGACATTCAAAGCAAATACTGTTGCAACTTTCTGTAAGTTCACTCAGTATCAGAATAAACAATGCAGTCCTCATCTAGCGTGCAAAAGCTGTTCACATGGAAAAGCTCTTCCAATGAAAAAGCTTTCCCCCTCCACACATATAGTATTAAGGCAAGGGTGTGTGGAGGAAGAAGGCAGGCCTCAGTAGGAAGGCTTGCAGGCTACCTCCTCATGTAAACAATGGACATTGAAAGGTATCTGCTGAATTAAGTGTGTTCAAACAACAGCAGATATTCTATGTAGCTTACTATTAACATATAGCTAGCTGACAGCATTATCTGCTTTGATCACGTTTATGCTGCCAAACATGAGATGAATCTGAATTAACCTCTTCTTTTGCATTCTGGTTCTCAGCAAGGCAGGAAAGGCGGAGAAGGAGGGTAATTTTAAAAAGTTGGCTTTGACTGTATATATATATCTATATATAGATATAGATATAGATATATATATATATAAAAGCAGCACTGCCACACACACACACAAGCATAGTTAAAACAAATCCCGTGATGCAACTTGCTGACGAAGAAGCTTTTGCCTGCTCTATAAAGTATTTCACGCGATCCATCTGCATGTGGTTTGGGGGAGGGAAGAGTTCCTACCCTGACCCCTACAACGAGCAGGCTCTTGCCTCTGTAAACTCACAACCCAGACAATCACTGCATCTACAGGCACCATTCCTGGAAAAAGAGCTAGGTCCTTCAAGGATCTAGGGAGGTATTCCAGCATGCACTGTGCTTACAGTAGAGAAGCAACCCTCAGTGCACCAACAGCTCTCCTCTGATTAGCCCCTCTAGCTGCAGAACTTTCTGACAAACATGGCTGCCTGACAATTTTACCACATGATCAAAGACTGAGGTGGAACAGCTGCTATTTTCACCCTACCTCAGTAAAAAGCAAGGTAAAAACATCAGGCTATATTCTTACCTCTGGTGCCACCCTAAGAATGAAGACGCACCAAAGCAATAGAGCTCTAATTCCAGCTCTAACTCAGGACAAACAGAAATCTTTACTCAGGAAAGGCAAAAGGAAGTATTTCTTCATACACGCATCATTAATTTATGGAATTCACTGCCACAGTCACAACACAGTAAGTGGTGATGACCACTAGTTTAGATGGCTTTAAAATTCATAGAAGACAAGGCTTTGACCTAGTTCACACAATCGTTCCAGAATCCAGTCTAGATTTAATGTGGGTTACTAATAGTAGCATGATTGTGTGAACCTGCTCCAAGGTGGTTTATGGCCCACAATGAATCTGAGTTTCCTGTCTTAGCTTCCTTGTCATTGGCTACTGGTCAGGATGGGTATATGCTGTTTGCAGGTTTCTAGGCAGTATGCTGTGGGGCAGTGGTGAGAGAGGAATACTGCCTTCATCTCCTGCTTGTGGCCTTCCCAGAGGCATCTGGTTGGACACTGTGGGAAACAGGATGCCAGCCCAGCCAAGACTTTGGTCTGATCTAGCATTTCTTATGTTCTCAAGTGAAATTCCTTCTTCCACAAGAAACAAAGCCCAACAAAGAGGGAGCTTACCTCTTCTAGAAGCAGGTTCCATAATGTGACGCAATTGCTGTAAAGGTCTAATTCCCAGTCATCACTGTATTTGCAACAAAGGTGGCTGTCATAAAGCTGTGGTTCGGCTAACCCGACAGGATTTACAACCCCTTCAGCTCTACTTCTGTGAGTGAAACAGAAAGTCTGGAAATAAGAGTAGCAGCGAAGCTGCACGAATGAAAGCAAAAAAGACTCACAAAGGAAAATAGTAGCAAACAAAATAAAGACCCCTTGAACTAAACTAGGTACCCCCCTCTATGATAACTGAGTAATAAATGGGAAAACAACAGAACAAGGAATGAACAGAACAAGGAGCAGGGAATGAACAGAACAAGGAGCAGGGAATGAACAGAACAAGGGCGGCTGGAACATGAAAGGTTGAAGAATGCTACGTATGAACACAGTCTGCGGTAAGCGAAAGTTGCTAACAGCAATCCGTTTCAATAACAGTCCACTTAATATAGGGCTCAAGATAACCGGCAGTCAAACAGGCTTTCCTGACTCAGCACTTCTATTTCCTCTCCTGTGATATCTTGCGCCTGCGTGTCTCCCACTGAGCCTTTCTCTTGAGATGCCTTCTTAACATAGGTGAAATTCCAGCTTCCTCCGAATCAGCCTCTTCAGCACTCATGTCTGCCAGCCCAGGTCCAGAGTCTGTTTCCCCAGCCAAATCCTGCTGCTGTGCCTCTGAGCCTGCACTCTCAACCGAGTCCTCCCGTTCCTCCTCTGACTCTTGTGACTCAGAGGTCTGAGCCATGACACTGGCATGGAGTTGCCACCCTCAATTGGCAATGGCAGAGACAGTCCTTAAGATACAATGATCTTAACTGTGCATGGTTTTAGAACCAGCATCTTGAATTGGACCTGGAAACAAATTGGCAACCAGCTGGAGAAAGACAGGTTGAATAAATTTATCCCAGCACTCTTTAGGTGTTGTGTGTACCATTCTGCACACTAAAGCTTCTGAGTCATTTTCAAGGGCACCCCAGTGTAGAGTACATGGTGGTAATCAAGTCATACAGGCTGTGTCTGCACATATCAGCAACAAGTAAGTTTCTGCCAACTGTTGGTTCCAGCTATTGGTTCTTGCTGGAGGGAGAGAAAGGAAAATAAACGCAGCTAGCCAGCCAGAGCTCAAATGGGCTTGCTGGAACTGAGCCACATCTTTGTGCGTGACATCATGTGCAAAGGGGGTGTGACCCAGGTTTGGGAGAGCCATACGAGCTCTCCTGAGCTCATTGCTGTCTGGTTGCGTTTATTTCCCTTTCTCTTCCTCCAGCGAGGGAGAGAAAGGGAAATAAATGCATCCATCCAGCAAACGCTGGCTGGAAATGTGATTGGGAGGGCTCAGAAAGGCCCTTGGGCTAACAGGCCACACCCCATTTGCATGTGACATCATGCACAAGGAGGGCCCTTTTCATTGGTGGCCTGGGTTCTTTGAACCCTATTGCAAAATGGTGGCTCTGCCCCTGGGAAAACTGCTCTCACATTGAAAGCTTTTTGCCAAAGTGGCCATTGCTTGAGAAAGAGTGATAATCAGTGACCTAAAACCATCACTGAACTTTGAGGCAACCCTTTCTAGGAGTGGGGGTGGAGGCATATTCTATCCTTTCACCTGTCAAGTCAAAAGCCAAAAAACAAAACAAAACAAACAAAAAAGAGCTCATATGAGACAGAGGCAAAGATTACATAAGGAACTGCTACTGGAACACTGCAAGAAGAAAACATCCCCTCCTCACCCCCACAAAAAAAAAAAAAGCATCCAGTCCTTTGTTACAATGTTGGAAGTTTTTACCAGATGGTTGGTGTAGCACTGGAGATAATTTAGTAAAGCTAAAGATGTTTATAGACTAGATAGCATCTTAATATGATACTAAGACTGCAGTACTATGCAGACTTACTTGGGATAAGGCCCACTGAACTGGAAATGAAATTTCCTTCTGAATAAACTGGCATATGGTTGCACTCTAAGTAACACATCTTCATGAAATCTGAGGAAATATACTGCTTTTTTTTGCCACATGGTGGCACCAAAGGTTTTTGTGGAGTTCCTTCATTCACCTGCTTTCAAATATTTACTGGTCACAGTATGTTTTCCTTTAAAGTATAAAAACATGATTAGGGCTAAACACACTGCTTTTCTTTTCTGCAGCAGAAAACAAGAGGAAGGGTTGCCAGATCAGTCGTATCAAAACATTCAGCACAGAAATATCCAGATAATATTGCTGAAAACTACACAATGTGTATGCACTGAGAGAGACCAATACCTCCACGCAAAAGTAGTGTGGTTTCCATAGAAGCTGTATGTTGTTGTTAGGGTTGATATCCATATCCATATATCCCATAGGACACAATGTAGACATCGAGGCTGTTCTCACGCACAGCCTAACCCAGGGTAGGGAAGCTGCCCAATCCCGGTGGGGCAGCGGTGCCTAGCACCACGTTTAAACCTGGTTCTCAGCCAGAGTTAAGAGTTTGCGGAAGCCCTAAACCTGGGCTTTGGGATTGTGTGTTTGCTGGGGCTATGTTCAGCCCCCGGGGATACAGAGAAGGGCGCCTAACATACTGGTCTCCTGGGGTAATCCCCCAATGCATTGTGCATGTGGCGTGATGCATTGTGAGATATCCGGAGGCCAGGATACACTGTCCCGGCTAAACAGGTCGCCGTCCCATGCAACGCAGGGGAGTCAAGCACTCCTCTGAGGGGGAAGGTGAGTAGGGGAGTGCATGGAACCGCAGAGCTGCGGTCCGGCACTGGGGTGGGGGGCAAAGGGGAAGGGGACGGCAGGGAGTTCTCTTGCCACCCGATTATGTATACAAAAGGAGGAGCCGCGCCGCGCCGAGCGGGGATTGAAGCGGGCGGCAGGGAGATATCCTGCTGCCCGATTGCTAAAAAAAAAATACGGTGCCTTTGTTGGGAGGGGTAAGTAAAGCCCCCCCGTCTTTATTGGAACCCCCCACAAAATCTATCCGAACCAAAACCACCCCGTGTCCGGACCGGTCTGGAGGCCTTTAGAATGGCCTCTGAACCGGTCCGTGCACATGACTAAAGGTCAGTTCCACCAGCTTTCCCTCCTACCCGCCTGCCACACTGCCTGGTCATGTGAACGATCTCATCATGTCTTTATCTCATTCATTACCACCAAACCAATTTGGCAGTTACCATGGCAACCCTTATTGTCTGGATCAACTATGGCCTATTTTAAGATATTGATATATTTGGTTGCCCTGAGCCATTTTTGGAAGGGCATTATAGAAATCGAATAAGTAAGTAAGTAATTTGAAAAATCTTTTCCATTATGAAAATTGTTTAATTATTCATTGTAGGATCATTGTTTAATTTTTAAATTGCAGAAGATCCAGAATTTATGTATGACTGTTAAATAAGAAATGCCGTAAATAGTACTCTGTGCGTAATGTTAATATTAAAGGGATCTAGGGGCTATAGATTAAAGAGCGGATCTCAGAGCCTTGAGTTGAAGTTTGGTCACTTTCTCTTGACCTCAGCTCCACATCTGTAAAACTGCAATATGTATTACTTGCTGTATAGAGGCTGGCTAAGAAGCAACACAATGAAAACCATAAGGCGCATGATAAATAAAAGTGCTATATAACTAATAAAGAAGCTATAACAGCTAAGAAGCAATAATAATACAAATAACTACTAACGTTCCATATATTTTGTTTGTCATCTTATTGTGTCCCCTCCACAAATGAATTACAGGATGGCTTCACACAACCCCCTGTAAGTACTTACAAAGTAGGTTCAAGAGGAACAGGGGTGTTGGAGAATGTGGATTCTGACAGGTGTCACAGCTCAACCCACTCACCTCCAGTTCCACATTCTGGTTAATCACTTATGCCTCCGGTTTCACCGACTTCCTGCACCCACTTGAAACCATGGGTTGAAGTTGGCTTGACAAAGTTGGTAAAATGAATGGTGGAACTGGGTAACTGGAATTGGGAACCGGAGATGGATGGGTTTAGTTGCTGTGCCCAGGGGTGTGTGCTCCCTGGAGCCTCTGGTTCTTCTCGTACCTACTTTGTAAGTACTTACAGGTGGTCATGTGAAGCCACCTACTGAACATAACACCAGTTTCAGCTGGTTAAACCATGCTTTGCCACCTTGACCAGGAGCACAGGGTCTCCAATAAATGAAGTAAATGACAGACTTTATTGTTGTTCTGAAGATAAACATGTCATATATGGGTATATCTGAAATTTCAGAAAATTCCTTCAGAAGAAATCTTATTTGTGAACAGAAAAAGATTACTTTCCTATTAGAAGAGGTTAAGAGCGAGAGAGCAGTAAAAGTTAAGTCTTTAAATTAGGCCATGCAGGTTTAGAAATACTCAGGTCAAATGGTGTCATAAACCACAGTGGGAGACATTCGAGGTACAGTGTCACAAAGAATTATCAGAAGAAATTGGCAAAGATTCGCAGGGTAGTAATTAAATTTCAGCCAGAGAATGACCTGCAGATCATTAAACACTGTATAGCTATTGAGGCTGCTGAGAGCTTTTGCAGGTGGTAGATAAGAATGAAAATCCCCTACAAGGATCAACTGCCCAAAAGAAAGGAAAGGAGAGGATGAGAAGGAACCTTTTTTTTTTTTTTTAGTGCCCACGGACTCAGGAAAACAAGCTGTCCCTTCAGCTCTGAATGACCCTCATTTCTAAAACCTACTGAACATTACTGACAAATCAATACTAAAATGGTTTGCTAGATGAGAGACTGAAGATTTACTTGCTGTGGGAAGCACAGAACATTTCACTCTCATGAACAGAGCCTTTCTGTCCCCTAGTAAAAGATTTAAAGGAACATCCAAACAATTTTTCACCTAACACCACATTTTATAGCTGTGATGATGACACACCACAGTTTGCAGGAGTAAGAACAAGCAACTAGGCTGCTTTTTCACTGCAACCCCAGTACTAAGCATGCTAAAATATGAAGATGTTCAAGGCTGTATAGTGTGTCTATAAGATGAACAGGATGATGTAGTGATGTGAAAGCCCACCTCCCCTGCTGCAGTCAGCCAATAAAAAAAATTTGGTCTTTTTGAGTATTCATATTGAATGTTAAAACACACACACACGGACACACACCCCTAGGAATTTTTGGCATTCAACAGGAATGCTAAAAAAAATGACAACCCCAAATGGATGAAGTGCTTCTCTTCCTTCCTGAAAGTTTCCCTGCCTTCCTCAACTCCCAAAAGCCTTATCTTGGGAAGGGAGTAGCAATTGGCAGAGAAGGCTCATTAGGAGAGAACATGAAAGGCCAGCTCAAAGGAATATAGACCTGAGTTGAAATGGGTCAAATTAAAGCAGGGGGAGCCCCCTTGAAGTCTTGCTTCATCTCAAATGATGGGTTATCCCAGGCCCACACCTTTTCTACCACTTTTTATGCCACATCATGGCATTCTGCCATGTAATACAATTGCCACACCATTGTATTTGCAAATAGTGGTTACTGTCAATGCACTTACATTGAGGCAAGTATTGGACTTGCTCAGCAACATCTTAAATCAGCTCATGTCAACACTGCAATGCCAAACAATTGTGGTAATGGTCATAGCACTCCTTCATTCTGATGCAACATGCTTATAATTGCTAACACGAGTTGCTCATTGGATCAGGCTATATAACGGCACAGGCAGATATTCCACAAAAGGCTGCTGAACCATCACTGGCCAAATATGATTAAACCTGACCAGAGCCAAATGGCTGGAACTCCACCAGTAACCTGACACAAAATATAGAAGAGCTGAACTTGGATTCCAGCCAGTTTAGTTGAACAGGATTCAACTGGCCCAATTCCCAGATTCACTTCCATAAATATGCTATGTATTGATCGGCAATCCTTATTTCCTACCACTTTGGGGCATGATATCATATATGCAATATGAAGGGTGCAGACAGGTATTAATGAGGCAGAACAAACATAATTTATAGTAGCAAGATAACTGAGACATAATTCTGTTCAGATCTGTAAGAACTGGACCTGCAATCCAAGAAATGATTTGTCTTTTCAGAATCCTATCATGCTCCTACTTCACATTCCCCCTGTTATAAAGGGAAGCTTTGTGTGTGCCAGCTCTTGAAAAGTTATTGTATGTATAGTTTTTTGTGGCTCTTACGAAGTACCGGATTTACTAGAAGTCAGAAGTCCAGACAAAGAGATTATATTGGCATAAATCCAAATGAATGACTTATTCCAAAGATATCTTTCTTAATATCCTATCAACAGAACTCAGTTTCAGCAGTTAAGACACTGAGGCAGTTCCCATGATCAGTGGGAACTGCCAGATGGGGTTAAGCGGGGAGAGAGGGCTTAGCCTGCTCTCCCCGCAGATGAACGCCTGCAGAGCCCTGGGTGGCCGGATTGGCCACCCACACAATTGCTGGCTCCGTCATGGAGCTGGCAGGGCCTGTGGGGATTGGGGGCCACACGGTCCCCGGAAGTTCCAGCATGCCCTGCGCAAGAATGCAGGGTATGCTGGAGAGACCCCTGAGCCGGGAGGCTGTTCTTTAGCCTCCCAGTCGGGGGTCTACTCATGAGTTGCCGCAGCGCAGAGCCGCACCGTGGCAAAACAAGATCCGAAAGCCTGGGTTAGTGGAGTGCTCACTCCGTTAACCTGGGCTTAGGGGAGGGTAACTCTAGCGGGTTACCCGCTTTGGTGAGACCGGGCTCGGCTGTGAGCCCTGTGGTTCTCACGCGTGGGCGAAATCAGGCTAGGTTCCCTTAATCTGATTTCGCCCAAAGTGAGAATCACCTCACTGTGAGGCTATTTCCACGATCACGGGAAAACAGGGCTTAGCATGCTTTCCAGTGATCGTGGGAACCACCGGGCTCGCAGGCAAGCCTAGCTCCCAAGGTGGCTAGCCCGCCTAATTCCCGCTCTGCTTAAATTAGGTTAATGGAGTGAGTGCTCCGTTAACCTCATTTTTTTGCTCATGTGTTGCCACAGTTAGTGGCAACACACGGGTAGACCCCTGACCGGGAAGCTGTAGCCAGCCTCCCGGGCTCGGGGGTCTCTCCAGGATGCCCCATGCACTCGTGTGGGGCATTGTGGGACTTCTGGGGACCGTGCGGCCCTTGATACTCGCAGCCCCCACTGGCTCTGTGATGAAGCCGGCAGTCATGTGGGCAGCTGATCCAGCCGCCCAGGGCTGCACTTTGATTGTCTGCGGGGAGAGCAGGCTAAGCCCGTTCTCCCCGCAGACCCGACAGAAGCTCTTCTCACAGATCATGAGAAGAGCTTCTGTAGGTTTCCTATTGAGGAGGGATTCGAAGATGGTAGGAAATGTGTATACCATCTCCACCCCCACTGACTGAAATCCAAAACAACTTTCTGGAATGCTGCACAATTGACCTTTGTATTTAAAAGAGAACCTTTATTATCACTATGGGTGAAGAGCCTCATTTTCAAATGAATTGGTCCATAAGTCCTGAATGAAGCATCACCCATTTTAAGGAAGATAATCACAGTGCTATATACTATCTAGTGCAGAGTTGCCCAACTTTGGTTCCTCTGCAGATGTTGAGCTACAATTCCCATCATCCCTGATTATTGGCTCCTGTGGCTGGGGATGGTGGTAGTTGTGGTCCAAAAATAGCCTGAGAGCCAAAGTTATGCATCATAGATATAATAATTACTTGTACAAGCTACTTGAAAACGGTGAACCTACAGGCAAAGTTTAGATTGTTAGCTAATGTCAATAACACATAAACAAGGGCCATAGCCAAATACCAAATAGCTAGCATGTATAAGGTCCCAGATTTAATCCCATGCCAAGTTAAAAAAACAAACAAGAAACCAACACTCTGAAGCTATTCATACGTATTTGCAAAACTGGGCTAAGGAAGCCCAGCTCTGCTTTGCACGTGTATGTGTACTGCTGGGAGCAGGTTGGATTGTGGTGGCACCATGGTGGCAAACTCAACTATGAAGCCATCCTCCAAAACAAGGTTAGGAGAATGAGTGTTCTCCTAAATCCATTTTATTGATTGTCTGCCAGCAGCATCAGACTGTGGTGATCTTAGGAAGGGGAGGGGGCTCCCTAATACTGGAGCTCCAGGATGCGGGGCAACGAGTCCTGGCACCCTGGCCCTCCGAGCTCCTGGAAGGATCAGGTAGTTGTCTGGGTGACCAATCCACCCGCCGAAGGGAAGCTCTTTAGGGCTTCTTCCCTACTAACCCTCTTGCCCTTTCTCACTGCTTGTGAGAAAAGGCTGTCAGGTAGCAGGCTTGAGGTACAGCTGATCACAATATATAGTACTGGGCAGAGGTGCACCTAGGTAATTTTGGGGCCTGTACCAAAAGGCCTGTGAAACCCACCTCCTCTGGCAAGTTAAGTATCAACCCCCTGCGCGCGCGCGCCCGCACCCGCCCACACACACACTGTGACACATGCAGGTTTTTTTAAACACATGGGTTCCTGAGGGCACAAACAGCAACTGAACTCACAAGAATGTAAGAATATAAAACACATATATTTATGCAAATATGCATTAGCAGAAACACTTCGACACACAACTTAACATATTCCCATCCCACATATTTCTTTCCCCACTACCCCCGTCTCTAAAGCAGAGGTCATGCTCAGCTGTCCAGCACAGTTCAGAATCATGTGTGGGC
Source organism: Hemicordylus capensis (assembly GCF_027244095.1). NCBI lineage: Eukaryota > Metazoa > Chordata > Lepidosauria > Squamata > Cordylidae > Hemicordylus > Hemicordylus capensis. The sequence goes on along the minus strand of NC_069660.1, from coordinate 277,110,726 downwards.
CAGTGGCAGGGTGCGATGACAACACAACCCGGGATAGACTAAAGAGGATTTGTGGGACCCCAGGGGGTGTGGAGGCCCTGGACCTCGGCCTGGAGGTCCAGGCCTCTGGTAGGGGTTTAGAGGTACCAGTGGTCTGTAAATAAATATGCTTTATTCACTGTATAAAGCATATTTATACATCAGTTGCCATTACTTGCATTCTCATTCTCTGAAAAGAATAAAGTAACCTTATGGGCTACCAGTTTGTTCATTGCTAATAAAATAACCTGAGACCCCAACTACCTAGTGATCCTATTCCTATCATTCTAGTTATTGGAACTTCTAGTTTCAAACTAGGAAAAAAAAATCTGTATAATCCCATCAAAGAAGAGGAAAACCATGTCCGCAGCTGTGGCCAAACTTTGCAATGCCAGTACAACTGATGTGCAAACTACGGACAGCAACTGCAATTCATGTCTAGTCCCACAGCTCATTAGAGGGTTACAAGGTAACTTTTGTTTAATAACGATGACATTTCCTGTCTGATGAGCGTAGATGTTTTCACAAATTCTTTTTCACTATGTCAGTATATAGGCATAGGAAGATAACCCAATATTTTAATATTACAGAACATATATATGTTTGTAGAGATATATTTCTGGGCAAATTGGGTTCACTGGAAGGTTTATGGAGATGGCTTACAGTCAGTAGCAATGGGAAGGCATCCATAAGAAAATGTTACATGAACAACTAAGACCAGAGTCAATAGGTTAATTCTTCATGGCGACCTGGATGTCCTATTAATGTCAAATCCCTTTCATTTAAATTGCCATCTATTGGAGATGTGTGGTTTTGGTCACAGCATTATTATCTTTGCTTTCAACCTCTGCTTCAGTTGACAGATTGGTTTCAGCAATTCATGCATTCAGCCATAGACAGTGAATGGAAAGATGGAATAACATATGCAACAATAAGAGCTTTAAGAGTCAGAAGTAATTCAATATTCAATTAAAAAAATTACAAACAGGCAATGCTATGGCTGCGTACTGCTAGTTGAATCTGAATCTGAAATCTCAGCAGTTGGCCTAGCTTGCGTATTGCAAAGTTATCTATCACATTTCTGTGCAAGAATTTATCATCCCATTGCTGTCAATGTACTGTAAACACATAAGACTTCTCTGATCAGCTTGCTTTCTCCAGCCTCCAATGAAGAAGTGAAATGAGGATATTTTGCTTTATCCTATAGTAAAAACAAACAGTCCACACATTTTTGGCATAACATTTATTTAGTTTGAAAAGGGTTTTTATGGTGCTTACTGCTTATTTCAGCCAGCCTTAATGCAACTGTGAGGTAGATTTTTATTTTAGAGCTGCTGAAATGAGGCATGTAGCGAGAAAATTTATGAGGCTAAATGCTGGAAGTCTCTTTGTTAGTATCTACCCATAGTGAAAGGAACAGGAGATCACGTGTCTAGGGCTCGCTCCTGATTTCACATCAAGAGAATCCAGGGGGCAAAATCACATCTGAATAAGCCCATAATTGAGTTGGTATTTGAAACCAGACCTTTGGCTACAAGCACAACCTTCTATGGAATGAACTACAGCTATGAGTTTGCACCATTATATTCCAGGCAAAAACAAATATTGCAGTGCATAATGACATTAGGTTAGTTTTGCATATGCACTTGCCTCATGGAAGTTTGTAGTTTTGTTATATTTCCCACCACACAAAGAATACCATGTGCTGAAGTGCTTATCTCCAATCATGTGCTTACATATACTGATCCTAACCATGTTAACTTGGAAGTAAAGATGTGTGAATCAATTTGGGTACAAAATGATTTGTAGACAAAACAAATCACCCCTGTACTCAATTGCCTAGATTCGGGTACAAAACAAATTACCCCAGATTTGGACCTGAAAAATTCAGAGATTTAGACCTCTATTTTGTGGCCAAATTGAGTTGAGTGGCAGTGACCAATTGGTTGAAGCTAACATCCAAATTTCAAAGAAATTGGGCAAAGGGGTGATTTTTAAAGAATTTTTGAAGGCTTTAAGCTTTTCCCCATAGGGAATAATGGGGATTTCCAGCAGCCTTATGGCTCCACATGGCGGGGACTAGCGTGGCCCAGAATGGGTTGTGTTGGGTGGTAGGGCCCAATGGGTGTAAGGAAGCTACCACCCATATTTAAAAGAAATTGGGCAAAGGGGTGATTTTTAAAATATTTTTGAAGTTCATGCATCTTTAAGCTTGTCCCTATAAGGAATAATGGGGATTTCATAAGCCTTAGTTATAACTCCTGGGGGGACACCAGGGTGGGCCAGAGCGGGTTGTGGTTGCTGGTAGTGTCCAATGGGTGCAAGGAAGCTACCACCCATATTTCAAAGAAATTGGGCAAAGGGGTGTTTTTAATTTTTTAAAAATAAAATTCATTTTTTAAAAAGTTGGCATATCTTTGTGGCTGATTTGGGGTAGAAAAGGGGTTTTGAGGGCAGAAGAGTGGGTCAGATGGTAGTGCACAATGGGTGCCTGCTACCACCCAGATTTCAAATAAATTGGTGAAAGGGGTGATTTTTAATTGTTTTCTGAAGTTTCCCCCCATAGGGAATAATGAGGGATTTCAGCAGCCCCATAACTCCAATTGGGGGCACCAGGGTGGCCCAGAGAGGGTTGTGGTGTAGTGTACATAGGGTGCCAACCACCACTGCCAACTTCAAAAATTCTTTAAAAATCATCTCTTTGCCCAATTTCTTTGAAATTTGGGTGGTAGCTTCCACCCATTAGGCACTACCATCTACCCCACCCATCCTCCCCCCAGAACTCCTTTTTTGTCCTGAATCAATTCAGATTTGGAAAATTCAGGTACAAATTGAATCTGGGGTGATGGGGGGGGATTCAGACCCAAAACAAATTGGGGGTGATTCAATTTGGGTACAAATGAAATAAAAAAATTGATTCATGCACATGCCTACTTGGAAGTAAGTCAACTTCAGTGGGATTCAGCCTGCAGGATTTCAGAGTAACATGCCACCTAAAATCAACCCAATTATTTATGTTGCATTATTTAATGCAACATAGTCTTCCAGTTTCCCCATGCTTATATAGGTTCAGTGAATATGTATTATACCAGTTCTCTTCAAATTGTTCTCTTAACATACACTCCTGGATTAACTTTTGTGAGCCATATAATTCCCCTTTCTCATTCATTCCAAGATAAAGTCCACTGTCTACCCCTTGAATGCTGACCAGGCCCACTGCTATACGGATAAACTCCAGGATCCCAAATCTGTTGTGGTCTTGGATTTATAGCCAACAAGTTCTGGAACTGTTGTACAACAACTTTAATTAAACACAAAGAATTCTTTTACGTTATGTTTCAAATTTAGAGCTCTTTTTTTTCAAGAAGGCAGAAGGCGGTAGTGTTATCCAGTGTCGAAAAGGCAGCGCCGCACTCACAATAACCATTGTTTCAGTAGTGTTTCCAGTTACGTGTTTTAGTAACTAGCTTGCGCTGTCACATTTCTTCTGCACATCACTCCTCTGGCAGTTTTGAAAAAGGCACTGAAGACACATTTATTCACCCAGGCTTTTAATTAGATTTATGGTTTCAAATTTTTTTGTGGTTGTTTTTAAATGATTTTAATGTTAATGATTTTAATGTTTCAATGATTTTAATTGTTTGATTTAGTTTTGATTTTAATTGTTAATTTATTTTAATTGTTTTTATTTTGATGTAAACCTCCCAGAGCCATTTTTGGAAGGGCAGTATATAAATCAAATAAATATATACAGGTGAAACTCGGAAAATTAGAATATTGTGCAAAAGTCCATTAATTTCAGTAATTCAAATTAAAAGGTGAAATTGATATATGAGACAGATGCGTTACATGCAAAGCAAGATAAGTCAAGCCTTAATTTGTTATAATTGTGATGATCATGGCGTACAGCTCATGAAAACCCCAAATCCACAATCCCAGAAAATTAGAATATTACATGGAACCAATAAGACAAGGATTGAAGAATAGAACAATATCGGACCTCTGAAAAGTATACAGTGTACTGTGCTTGATTGGCCAGCAAACTCGCCTGACCTGACCCCATAGAGAATCTATGGGGCACTGCCAAGAGAAGGATGAGAGACATGAGACCAAACAATGCAGAATTGCTGAAGGCCGCTAATGAAGCATCCTGTTCTTCCATAACACCTCATCAGTGCCACAGGCTGATAGCATCCATGCCACGCCGCATTGAGGCAGTAATTGCTGCAAAAGGGGCCCAAACCAAGTACTGAATACATTTGCATGTATATACTTTTCAGAGGTCCGATATTGTTCTATTCTACAATCCTTGTCTTCTTGGTTCCATGTAATATTCTAATTTTCTGGGATTGTGGATTTGGGGTTTTCATGAGCTGTACGCCATGATCATCACAATTATAACAAATTAAGGCTTGACTTATCTCGCTTTGCATGTAATGCGTCTGTCTCATATATCAGTTTCACCTTTTAATTTGCATTACTGAAATTAATGGACTTTTGCACGATATTCTAATTTTCCGAGTTTCACCTGTAAATATATACATAAATGTTAATAGTTCTCGCAACACAAGTTCTCAGTAGATTATGTCATAGCTCAGAGCGGGGAAAAAATAACCTGTTGAATTTGTTATTTGTTCTGTGTCATGAACAAATTCAGTCCCTTCCTGTTCATTCCACAACTCATGGCGAGACAGCAGTTGTCTCCTGTGTTGAGCTATCAGCAAAAGTTCTCCACAGGAATATTAGCTCTGCCTTCCTCTCTTGTTTGGAGATAAATAGCACATTATACCTATGTAAGCTCTGTCTCAATGATACATATGTATAGGTACTTTGAAATCATAATTATTTCTCATAGCAATCAATGAGTTCCACATGACCACTAGCAATATACATAAATTTCAAGTGTAACACAGAGCTCTTGTGTATGATTGAGGAAGCCGTGGGCTGGTGTTACTGAAACAGAGGAGCTGGGGGTGGTTGGGCTGGGGAGATGTGTCTGGGAGAGCAGAAGAGTGGGGATGGTCTGTGGGAAGTGACCACAGGTATGCAGAGGGAGATACGGTGGTGAAGTTGGGCAGGGCATTACAGGGGAAAACAGTCCAGGCAACTGAGGCCTGTCCCTTTTTCTGGCTCTTCTTCGAACGCTGCACTCCCTCTAGCATTAGGTGCTGCTATTGAATGCCAGGTCAGTAAATGCTAAAACATCTCTCATTCACAATTTGATTCTAGATGAGGTTGCTGATCTCGTATGTGTGACGTAGACCTGGCTAAATCAGCTGGGTGAGATTAGTCTCTCTCAGCTCTGTCCTCCAGGTTTTCTGATCCCTGAGGGTTGGAGAGGGGGCATTGAGATCACCTATTGTGAGACCTTTCCCCTTTCCGGGTGCCTGGTTAGGCAATTTCAGAATTTTGAGTTCTGAGGGGATGGGAAGAGCAGAAGTTTTCAAGTTCCCTCCCTGGCTTCTCCAAGAGAGGGCTGAGAGAGATTCCTGCCTGCAACTTTGGAGAAGCCGCTGTCAGTCTGTGAAGACAATACTGAGCTAGATAGACCAATGGTCTGACTCAGTATATGGCAGCTTCCTATGTTCCTATGAGTGCTTGTCCTTGAGGGTGTGCCTCCTCAGCTCCTAAAAACCCTCTCTGACTTGGTGGAGCCCATTCTGCTCCTTGGTTTTCCTCAGAGCTCAGGGCAATGAAACAACTTGGACAACGGCTTGAACGATGCTGGAGGAAGAGTCGTGATGAATCTTACCGAACATGGCCTAGAGCCCATTTTAGAGCCTATTCTGTGGTGGGGGGGGGGGGCAGCAGTGAAGAAATACTTTCCCCCTGCCTCCACTGCATCTGCTTAGTGCAGACCAGTGGGGCTATTTCATGTAGCAAAGGCATTGCTCCACACATCTCCCCAGGTAGTGGGGGAAGAACCATCCACAGCTCATTGCAATAATTTTGCATGTCACTTTGCAGATAAGTTGCTCACATCTGTGCTATTTGGACCCTAGGATTTTGTCAATTCCAGCAGACGTACCTCAGGTGCCATCTGGTCTTATTGTGTTGGATTCTTTTTAATTAGTGCAGCCTTAGGATGTGGGCAAGATCATGGGCAGTGTGTGGGCAACATAGTTCATTCTTGACCCTTGCCCTTCACGGCTAAAAAAAATCTGCCAGGGAGGGTATAGGTAGATGGTTGAAGGCTATAATCACTGCTTCACTAAGGGAAGGTAAGATACCACCAAGCCTCAAGGAGGCACTGGTAAGATCATTATTTATATAGCCCTCCCTTGATACTTCCAACCTGGATGATAGACCTGTTTCTAACCTTTACTTTTTGGGCAAGGCAACAGAGCATGTGGTGGCGTCCTGGCCACAGAAGGTCTTGGATGATACAGATAACCTAGACCCCTTTCAATTTGGCTTCCATTCTGGATATGGGACTAAAACTGCCTTGGTCGATCTAGTGGATGACCTATGCTGGGGGCTTGAAAGGGGGAGTGTTTCCCTGTTGGTTCTGCTGGACCTCTCAGTGGTGTTCAATACCATCAACCATGGTATCTTTCTGGACTGTCTCTCGAGTATAGGGATTGGAGGTACTGCTTTGGAGTGGTTTTGGTCCTTTCTCTCTGGGGGAGGACCCAAAACGTTGTGCTGGGGACTACTGCTTGGCTCCTTAGCCATTGGCCTGCAGGGTTCGGTTTTGTCCCTCATGCTGTTTAACATTTACATGAAACCTCTGGGAGAGGTCATCCGGGGACCTTGACTCAGTTGTCAGCAATATGCTGATGACACTCAGCTCTATCTCTCCTTATCACCTGATCCTAGGGAGGCAGTGATTGTCCTAAGTCAGGGGCTAGAGACAGTGATGGGTTGGATGTGGGCTAACAAACTGAGATGGAATCCAGGCAAGACAGAGGTGCTGATGGTCAGTAGGAGAGCCAATCGGGATGAAGGGATTCAACCAATTCTGGATGGGGTTGCACTCTCCTTGAAAGAGCAGGTGTGCAGCTTGGAGGTTTTCATAGGATCATAGGAAACTGCCATATACTGAGTCAGACCCTTGGTCTATCTAGCTAAGTATTGTCTACACAGACTGGCAGTGGTTTCTCCAAGGTTGCAGGCAGGAATCTCTCTCGGCCCTATCTTGGAGATACCAGGAAGGGAACTTGGAACCTTCTGCTCTTCCCAGAGCAGCTCCATCCCCTAAGGGAGATATCTTGCAGTGCTCACACATCAAGTCCCCCATTCATATGCAACCAGGGCAGACCCTGCTTAGCTAAGGGGACAAGTCATGCTTGCTACCACAAGACCAGCTCTCCTCTCCTTGCTAGACCGGGTTCTGCTTTTGGAAGCTCAGGTGGTACGGTGGCCAGGGGTGTCTTTGCACGGCTTCAGCTAGTGCTCCAGCTGCATCCCTTTCTGGAGAAGGCAGATCTGGCCGTTATTCATGCTTTAATCACGTCATGGCTGGATTACTGTAACACGCTCTATGTGGAAGAATATTAGTGCAAAATGTGGCAGCTAGGATTTTATCTGGAGCTGCCCGCTGGTATAATATTACACCAATTTTGAAAGAGCTACATTGGCTGCCAACTTGTTTCCAGGTCCAATTCAAGGTGCTAATTTTGACCTTTAAAACCTTTAATGGTCGTGGATATCTGAGGGACCACCTGCGTCCAAGTGGTTCTGCCCACTTGACAAGGTCATTGGAGGGGATCCTGCTCCCTGTGCTGACAATGAAGGCGGCTCAGCTGTCATGCACATGCGACAGGGACTTCTCAGTTACTGCCCCCAGATTCTGGAATGCTCTTCTGGTGGACATCCACTCCTCTGTCTCCATCACAGTTTTTAGAAAGCAAGTGATATCTTGGCTTTTTAGTCAGGCGTTTATCTGAGTGTTTTCATTGCTACTGCTCTTATTTTATGTTCTCACTGTGTATGTTTTAATTAGATTTCTATTCTTATATTCCAATTTAATATTTTTATTCTGTAACTGATTCATCATACGGCTCAACTTCAACTTTAAAACATACACAGTAACTTGTGCTATTGGGACTGAAGTTCTTTATGAAGTCTCTCCCACCCCCCCAGTCAATTCCCTGCTGTGTGTAGTGCTCCAATATGGCTGATGCACATGTGGCTCCGATCCTCCCCCTCTCCACTTTCCCTCCATCACCAGCATCAGAATGGCACGGCTGTCATTGCACAGCACAGCTATGTTAAGAAGAGCAGCATATGGCATTGCATTAAGGCCTGCTTCTGCACTGACAGCAAGCCCAGTTCCCTGCATGCTGGCATTAAGAGTTCAGGGTCCAGTCCTATCAGCTCTTTGTTAACCCTTACAGTGTAATGGTTAACAAAGTTGTGCCATAAAGAAAGCACAGTATAGCTTATCCTTTCCATCACAGGATAAATTCAGTATAATTTTCTCCTAGAATTAGGGGTTGGAAAGGGTGGAGAGGCCATCAATTCCACCAATGCTTTAGTTTTCCCACATTCAGCCCATATAACCAGCTCACCAAAAGAAAATTTCCCCTTTTAACCTATTTGTGGGATCATCGAGTCGCTAGTCCTTGTCCTCTCTAATTACAGATCTCATGTAAGAGGACTGGACAAGGCATCCACCGAAGATAGGGCATAGCCACAGCTGACCCCATGTGCCCAGGTTATGCAAGCCACGATGCCCCCAGGAGCCACTGCCGTGCCCCCAGGAGCTGCTGCTGCCTGCTCCACCATCAGTCATCATCTTCATCTTCTTCCTTCTCCTCAGCTGCCATATACTGAGTCAAACCATCATTCTATCTAGCTCAGTATTGTCTACACAGACTGGCAGCGGCTTCTCCAAGGTTATGTTCAGGAATCTCTCAGCCCTTTCTTGGAGATGCCAGGGAGGGACCTTGGAACCTCTACTCTTCCCAGAGCGGCTCCATCCCCTGAGGGGAATATCTTCCAGTGCTCACACTTCTAGACCCCCAATCATATGCAACCAGGGCAGACCCTGCTTAGCTAAGGAGAAAAGTCATGCTTGCTACCACAAGACCAGCTGTCCTCACTATCGCCATTGCCAGTGCCCCCACTACAGAGGAATGCCTAACATCCCATACCATTACTCACGGCTCCAAAAGCCTGCTGGGGGTTCCCAGCTCTTGGAAGTTCATGGAGTTACACATGAACATAGGAAGATAGGAAGCTGCCATATACTGAGTCAGACCATTGGTCTATCTAGCTCACTATTGTCTTCAGAGACTGGCAGTGGCTTCTCCAAGGTTGCAGGCAGGAATCTCTCAGCCCTATCTTGGAGATGCCAGGGAGGGAACTTGGAACCTTCTGATGCTCTTCCCAGAGCGGCTCTATCCCCTAAGGGGAATATCTTCCAGTGCTCACACATCGTCTCCCATTCATATGCAACCAGGGCGGACCCTGCTTAGCTAAGGGGACAAGTCATGCTTGCTACCACAAGACCAGCTGTCCTCACTATCGCCATTGCCAGTGCCCCCACTACAGAGGAATGCCTAACATCCCATACCATTACTCACGGCTCCAAAAGCCTGCTGGGGGTTCCCAGCTCTTGGAAGTTCATGGAGTTACACATGAACATAGGAAGATAGGAAGCTGCCATATACTGAGTCAGACCATTGGTCTATCTAGCTCAGTATTGTCTTCAGTGACTGGCAGTGGCTTCTCCAAGCTTGCAGGCAGGAATCTCTCAGCCCTATCTTAGAGATGCCAGGGAGGGAACTTGGAACCTTCTGATGCTCTTCCCAGAGCGGCTCTATCCCCTAAGGGGAATATCTTCCAGTGCTCACACATCAAGTCTCCCATTCATATGCAACCAGGGTGGACCCTGCTTAGCTAAGGGGACAAGTCATGCTTGCTACCACAAGACCAGCTCTCCTCTCCCATCCCAACCTGAAGGGATGGGATGTGGCATGAGAGAGGATGGCATGATGCATGGCATCCCCCACTTGCCTTGAAACAGCAGGGAGCATAATGGGGGCAGCAGCAGTGGTGAGAGGAGGAAGCAGGCAGTGCAGCAAGGTAAGACAGCGGGCATTGCAGGACCACCAGTGCTGGTCCAAGCAGCAGGGTGCAGCAGTGGAGGGTGGGACACAGGCTGCTATGGGCTTACTATGCCCTTGACCTAAGACACTGAAATGTGGCAGCCTTCCTATTTACCATTCCAATTCTGCGCATTTAGTACCAACAACTAACTGGGCTAGATGAACCAACAGCTTGATAAGTGTAAGGCAATTCCTTCCACAACTACTTACAGTTTCACCTACTTTACACTTTTTAAATGGTACAAAGAGCTTAGAAAAGACAGGAACCATACATTGGAAAATGATCGATGTGTTATGGAAGTCAGAACTGGGCAGCCTTCCTTTCCTGACTGCAAATATGTTTGAATAAGCAATGCTGCTCTTTGCAGGTATATGCGCGGGCGGGGGGGGGGGATAAAATGAGAAGGATATTGTCAATACATCACAGTGCCTTATGCTGATTGAAAAGAACAGTGCATAGTATAATAATGTATCACAATAACTATAAGGTTGCTAGAGAAGAATAAGATGTATTAGAAAGACTCGGAGGGGAAATGTCACTGTTACTGAATGTGTATTGATTCACCTCTGTTGTTCTGGGCTATTACTGACTGTGCAGAATGTATGAGTATATGTAGCACTTACAATGGAAGAAGTAGCTTGCCAGCCACTCTTGATCTTGGTGGAACTTAATCATGAACAATTGTCCTAGTTTTAGTGCTAAGAGTTGCCACACATTCCCTTTTTAGTTATGCTCTGCCTTGGTAGATCACCTGAGTATCTTGTCCCCCACCACCCTTTCTTTTTGGTTGGCTTGACCAGTAGCCACTTTGCACATTTTAAAATGCACATTTAGTTCATGTCTTTATTGTCTGTATTGTCCTTCTGCTCTTTGCAATGCCTTCATTAGATTCCTTTCCAAGACTGTTTGTTGTCTTGAATTCTGCTCAGTTCTGTCTGCCTGTTCTCTACCTGTTTGGTCTGAGTTTTACTAGCCAAAATCTTGCTCCTATTTTTCCATTCTGGTGTCCCAGCTTGCCCCTTGAGACAGGAGTAGAGAGTGTTCCATGACAATGGGGAGGACCATGGGAGAGTCCCTCTGTAAACATTCAGTTACATGCTAGAACAGGCCTGCACAATATAAGATGCAGGGGCCAGATCCAGTGTGCGAGGACCTTTTTGCTAGCCTGCAGGTAGGAATTTCCTTCAGCAACAGCAGGAGCCATGAAAAGCTCTTGGCTTGTCTCACTGATGCACTGCAGCAGCTCAGTGCAGTTGGCCCTTGAAACAAGATGAGATGCATGTGGCAGTGATGGAGAAAATGGCACATAGGCAACTTCCGGTCATATCTGGAACACAAGGGCAACAGGGCGGCAGGAAAGTACGCTGCTGCCCTGATGGGCATTAATAAACGGACACCAGCAGGGGAAAAGCAGCGGGATGGGTAAGCACACCTTCCCCCGCTCTTAAAGGGAGACCCCCGCCGCCTTCGAACCGCTCCGCCGTGGTTCCCCTAATTGCACATCTCTAATTGCTGATGCTTCTCTAAAGTGTCCACGGCTGATCTCACCGGCTCCAGTCTCTTAAACCATCAATAACTGGATTCATCATACTTCCTTTTAAAACAGCAGACTTCTTGTTTCTCTGTGTCAAGTATTACTGCTAGGGGGAAAAAATGTGATATGAGTACAAGCTTTAAAATGCTTTAAATCCAGGGAAAGGGTCCAACAGTGGTCCTCTCATGAAAGCTGACTGCTTTCTGGGGAAAATGAACTTGTTCTTGGCCTTTTCCAAAGTTGCCAGAGTACGCAAGCAAATACATGGAGCTGTTTGAGAAGCATGCTTAAAATGTATATGCCTAATGATAAAGTATTGCTCCGGCAGATGAAGCGTTTGGGCCATGTGCCCTCTTCCATTCCTCATGGGATTAAATTCTCTCATTGCAATGAAAGCCATTTATCATCCTCAATGTACAGATAATATGATGATTGATGGCTTTGCATCCAACTGTATAATATGCAAATATAGCCTTCTGTTTCCTCTTTGGCAAGACATCATGTGCTTTCACTCTTTTTTCAAAACCCTTAACATGAATATGATCAGTGTGTTGTGGAATATCACCACAGGGCTTCTGAACTCTCTCTGACACCCACCCTAAACTGAAATATCCAAGATTTAATAGCTATAAAGCTTCCTGATATGTGGAATTACCAGATCATATTTATGCATCTGTTTTAGAAATGCAATTATTTTGCTTTTTACCGCTATCTGATGGTAAACAATGACTTCATTTATAGCTGACTCATTGAAAGAAAGAAAGAAACAGCTGTTGCCAACTGCATCTCATAGAAGAGAGAATGTGTAGATAATAAAAATGTTTTAATATTGTATTTTTGGTCTTTTACTCCTTTAGCTGCTGATGTGAATAATAAACCAGGGCTGTAGAACTTCTGACCCACCAAACTGAACAGAAAACCTCCCCAAAGGTGGTGGCGACAATGCAACCTAAGAGGATGGCTACTACAGATGCAGCATAATAGAGGAAATTTCCAAGATGGAACAAGCCAGTATTCATTTGAAAATCCCAATGGTTTGATTCGAAGATGCAAGCTCCTGGGCAAGGAGAAGGTACTTGCAGTCACATAAAGAGAGCTCTTTTGATTTGTGTGGAGTCCCCCTTCCTCCTACAGCCCTGCACACCACATGCTGCCTGTCCAGACAGGTTCCTATCCATGGCTGGGTCCAGAAGGGCAAAGAGGAACAGCGGGGATGGGAACTGGGGCCAGAGCCAAGACTGGGCAGTAAAGCAGGCAATGCTGCAAAGAGGGATGGAGAGAGGAGCTTGAGACAACAGCCAAAGAAAGAGAGGAAGCAGAGCTGTGAGAAAGTCCCATTTCATGAACAAAACTCTATTCATTGAAATTAGGATATAGCTTCTGAGCATGAGGCTCTTCTTGAGGGGAAAAATGTTGGTCAACAAGCTCCTTACTGGTCACATAGAGTCTGGCAAGAGTTACTGAGGCAACTAACATTGCTCCACTGAAGAAGTGCCTTCTGTCGAAATGCATTAGGGAGTTACAATAACTGTTGGCTCGTGCCATTTTAGGTTTTCCCCTCTTCTGTCGTACAGCAGCCACAATCCAGCACAATGTTGGGCTCACTGATATATAGTGATATATAACCTAGTGATATATAACTAAGGAACATATCCCAGAAAATGTCTGGGTATATGTTTTTAGAAACAACAGGTTACTCACCTGTAACTTTGGTTCTTCTAGTGGTCATATTATTTCTACGCAAATGAGCTATGCACCTGCGCAGAGACCTTGTTGGAATCTAACAAACTCAATTCTCCTGCTTTGGGTGAGAACCCCGCCCCAGCCGCGTGCTGGCATGAGAGCCAGCGTGGTGTAGTGGTTAGAGTGCTGGACTAGGACCAGGAAGACCCAAGTTCAAATCCCAAGTTAGCCATGATACTTGCTGGGTGACCCTGGGCCAGTCACTTCTCTCTCAGCCTAACCTACCTCACAGGGTTGTTGTGAGGAGAAACTTAAGTATGTAGAACACTGCTCTGGGCTTCTTGGAGGAAGAGCGGGATATAAAATGCAAATAAATAAATGAATAAAAGAGTAAATATATGCGGCTGCGCCACTCCTCATCCCCTCAGTCACATAGTCCAGCTTCAGTGAACCCCACAGGGAGGACGGGAGGGCATGTAGAAGTACAGATGACCACTAGAACCACCAAAGCTACAGGTGAGTAACCTGCTGTTCTTCAACGTTGCCTTCTACACAAATGGGTGCATAACAAGCTAGCACCCAAGGGGGAGGGAAGAACAGAAGCAAATATAATCAGCCAGAAATTTTTATTTCAGAAACAAGTACATCAACTGAAAATAGATTGCAGGACACTCCTGCCAAACACAGCATCATTCCGTGCCCTGGTATCAAGTGCATAATGACAAATAAATGAATGGGGCGAAGCCCAAGTAGCTGCCTGACAAATAGCGTCCAACAGGACCACACAATCAAAGGCCACAGAGACCACCATGGACCTAACATAGTGTGCCTTAACTGTAGCGGGCAACAGCTTATGAGCCAAATGAAAACAAAGTTCAATCATGGAAACTATCCACCTGGACATGGATTGGGCTGGGACTTGGTGACCCATTGTGGCCCATTGTACAGAACAAACAAGGAAGGAGATTTTATCCACTCAGCAGACCTTTGAACGTAGAAGGGCAATGCCCTTGGAACGTCTAAACGGTGTAACCTCCTTTCCGCATCTGGTGAAGGATTTGGAAAAAATACGGGCAAAGTGAGCAGGGACGACCAGTGAAACATAGACACCACGTTGGGCAGGAACTTGACATCTGTCCTGAGTACAACCTTGTCCTTATGGAACTGAAGGTACAGTTGGTCAGCCCTCAGGGCTCTTAACTCACTTACCCTCCTGGTGGAGGTAATGGCCACCAAAAAGACGACCTTCCAGGTCAGGAGGCAGGGATCAATTGATGTCAAAGGCTCAAATGGTAGCCGTAGTAGACCAGTCAATACTACTGACATGTCCTAAGCCAGTGATATAACTGAATCGTCCGAGAACATGTGTTTCTTAAACCTTTAAGAAAAATTTTCACCACCCAGACTTTAAACCAAGAAGACCGGCCATTGGGGGAATAGCAGCCAAATAGCAGCCAAATATACCTTAAGGAATGAAAGTTTTAAACCTGACTCCTTAAGGGACTACAGACAATTACAGATATCTTGAACGGATGGATTAAATGCATCAAAGTTATGCAGTACAGCGAATGAACAGAAACGAGTCCACTTGTGATCATATGATTTCCATATGGCCTGTTTCCTGGCAGCAACCAGAAATTCCCTAAGTCTCAACAGGAAGTCGGCAGGACCCTCCATGCCATCAGATGGAAGGATTGAATATCTGGGTGAATTACCCGTCCTTCCTCCTGCAACAGCACGCCTGAGGGGGAAATTTGAGGTTTCCAGGTGCATCAGGACCTGAAACCAAGGCCTTCTGGGCCACCACGGGGTTATCAGGATTGCCCTGGCTTGATCCACCCTTAGTTTGAGCAGGACCCTCGGAATGAGGGGAAACAGGGGGAAACCTACAGAAGGGTATGGGATAGGACGAAGGCATCGCCCAGAGCACCCTCGCCCACCCCTCCCCTGGAGCAATAGAGGGCACATTGCACATTGTTCCGGGAGGCAAATAGGTCCAGCAATGGGACTCCCCAGTTTACAAATATGTCCCTGAGAACACCCTGGTGTAAGGCCTACTCATGGGAGACCACCGTCATTCTGACGATCTGAAACCGCAGGAAGCGTAGAGGCTGAGGGTGTACTGAAACATGATAGTATGCACCTTTTAAGTCCAGGGAAACCATCAACATGTTCTTTTCCAGGATGGTCATAATGGTCGGTACCGAGAGCATACGGAACCTTTTGTATACCAAATGTTTGTTCAGGGCCCTGAGGTCTAGTATAGGGCGCTGACCACCATCTGGCTTTGGAACAAGAAAGTACTGGGAATGGAACCTGGGGCTGTCGGGTTTGGCTACTTTCTCGATCGCATCCTTTTCCAGGAGAGCAGCAACCTCTTGATCCAACTCTGGGGTGCAAGGAGTCACCACAATTCCTGACACCGGCCGTGTCTCACAAAACTCCAGGGCATAGCCCAAATGTATAGTTGTGAGGACCCACTGGTCCATAGTCACTTTGTCCCAGCTCGCCGAGAATGGGGCCAGGCAAGTCCTGAAGCGCCCCAAGTCATTGCTTCTTCTGGGGGATATTCGGGTACTGTTTCTGAAAGGCCAGCTTACTGGGCTGGCCACACGACTTGTATTTTGGTTGGAATTAGCTGCCACAAAAGGACCGTTCTGAAGGCGGTTGTTTCTGGGAAGGGGCCTTCCATGGTTGGTAAGGTGACCATTTGGCAGTTCTCTGTGTTTTGCTAGCCGGTGAAGCATATGACATGGAGCACACTGTGCTCCTCAACTTCTGAACCTTCTGGAGCATATCATCAGTCTGTTCAGAGAAGAGGCTAGAGCCTTCGAAGGGGAGGCCGGGCCCAGGCCTCGTAATGCAGTCCTGGTGAACGCAACCAAGCGTGTCATCGGAGTGCCACAGATGTGGCCATCACCTTAGCTGTGCATTCCACCGAATGCCAGGCTGAATAAAGTTCTTGTTTGGCCACCTGAATGGCCTTGTGGACAAATGATTTGGTTGGATCCCTCTTGACCTGTGGGAGGAGATCCAGAAAGGGAACCACCTTCTCCCATATAAAGTGGTTATATTGGGCGTTATAAGCCTGATAATTGGCCACCCTCAAATGTAGGGCTGAGGTGGAGTAGGTCACCTCCCAAAAGAGTACAACTTTCTGCCCTCTTTGTTACTCGGTGCCGACTGGCTGTGACTTCTTGTCCTTTGCAGCGATGCCTCCATGATGATCAAATCTGGGGTGGGATAGTTTTTCAAAAAGGATGTCTCATCATCCAGTTGCACCCTGTAGAAATTTTCTAGACACCTGCTAGGCTGGGAAAGCATCATCGGCTTTCTCCAGTGACCCCGGATAACTTTTAACAATGCCAGGTTCAGGGGCAAAGCGGCTGGTATCTTGGCCTCAGAATCAATAAGGCTGAACAACGAGTCCAGCTCTCTCTTCTGTTAATTACCCAGGTTCACTCCCAGGGCTGAAGCCATTCGTGTCACATATGCCATGTACAGTTTGAGGTCCTCCGATGGCAAGACCGGCTTCGAGTCCAACTGAATGTCAAGCGGGGATGATCCCAGTGAAACAACCTCAGAGCATAGCTCTCATATCCAGGCTTGAGCAGGGCCAAAAAGTCCTGTGCCACAGGTGTCGAACCCAAAGGGGAGCCTGGCTTGCTACCCTGATTGTCCGGTATCGAAATGGAAAGTTCTGCCAGCAGCACTTGGGCAGGCAAGGCAGCCTGAGGTATCAAAGGAACTGAAGGGGGCAGTTCGCAACACTCTGTACTGTCCCTCGGGGAGTCTTGCAGTGAGCAGGAATGTGGCCTCCCTTCTGAATGTGAGGAGGGTTCTTGCCAAGCCCTCATCATCAAGGGTTTCCCATACGCGGGGTCCTCTGAGGTGCGGGACCTATAGCGGTGACAAGCATAGTTGGAATAGTCAGACCGATAGTCCATCTGGTACCGGTCACATGATCCAGAATCCCGGTGCTATGCACCGTAAGAAGATTCAACTGCGCTCAAGGGAGAGTGATATTGCATCGCTCGGTATAGATCCAGATAAGATTTATCACGACGGTCCCAGGACTGGTCTTGTATGAATGTCGAGGAATGTTCTTCCGATTCCCAACAGGTACAACGGTCTCTAAGGGGAAAGTGCTCCTGTTGGCTCCGAGGGGGTGACCGTCACCTAGACAGCCATGAAGTGTCTTCTGCTGGCCTGGTTGGAGAAAGCATAACCTCTGACAAAGCATAACCTGGTTCCTCTGTTGCCACTGAAAGTTCTCTACTCAACCTAGTTTGATCGTGGGCCACATCAAAAGATTCCATCACCGAAGATCTGCAGCAGATACATTTTTTAAAGTTCGGCATACCCGGGATAAATACTGAAGGCTGGCCGGCCACCACACTGGGATCGGAGCTTCAAAGGAGAGAAAAACTGCAAAAACAAAAGGCAAGGAACAAAAACGCTACTACACAGAAAAATTAAAGAAATAATAAGAAAAAAGCAGGGAGAAAAACAATAAGGGGATAGCTGGATCCTACTCGTTGCCAAGCTGCAGACTCCACAATGTTCACTTAAGCGCGGATGAAGAAAAAGTGAGGGGATGAGGAGTGGCACAGCCACATATAGCAGCTGGGGCGGGGTTCCCGCCCAAATTTGGAGAATTGAGCTTGTTAGATTCCAGTGAGGTCTCTGCTCAGGTGCATAGCCCATTTGTGTAGAAGACGAGATCATGGTGAAGAACAATAAGTTATTTGGGGCAAACATAAAAGAAGATGCTTATTCATTGAAGATGCAAAGTAAGCTTGTTTTCAAACTGTGAGCTCTATGAGGTTAAAACACACAAAAAGAAGGTTTAAAACACACTTTTAAAACAGATTGCAGTCTTGCTCTTGAATGCAGAAAGAAGAGAAACTGCTGCAAAATGAGGGGGGATGAGTCTCAGCCCAAATAGAGCTGGAAGTGGAATACTGTACAGCTCATCAAACTAACTAATATAGCATGAGCAAGAGGAGGTTGTTAAGAGACTAACAGATTCAAGGGCAACTTGAAATCATGTCTTTGGTTTGGGATTTCAGACAGCAGGCAACAAAGTAGCTCCATTGATGTGCCAATTGTCCAAAAGAAATGTTCGTTTGGGCTTCTTTTCCTGTGTCAATTGCATCCTCATTTTATACACGAACAACAACAAAAATGGTAAAAGCAAAATTAACATGTGGATTCTCTTTTAAATAAATAATGCTGCCTTCCTTTTTCACCACCTTCCACTCGTCAGTCTTCATTCTTGACTTCACTCCAGCTGTCAGCCTGTTAGAAAGCTGCCGCAAGTTTCGACTTGAAAGGCTGACATTTAGCCTTTCCTCCGCTTTAGTCAATCAACACTATTCCCTGTCTGAACTTTTGAGCACACTTTGCAAAATAGTTGGATACTGTCAGTCAGACTGGCGTGATGAGATTGACTCTTCCTTTCCCTATAGGAAGTGCAGTGCTGGTCCAAGTGCAACTGTTTTGCCTGCTTGTCTGATAGCCTTTCTATCACAGGCTCCATATGGGGGAACTTTAACACTGTCAGATAATGACTGCGTGAGGGAATTTGGATCACCTCTGGGGGAAATACCTGTCAGCTTCTAGGTACAACCCAAAGTTCATGAGTACAAAGACAACTAAAGCAGAGGAATGAAGAGAAGGAGAGAACTCACTTTTGACTGTCTCACAGGTGATTGCCCAGAAATCATCACTATACATGCCAATCAGTGTCTCCGCTGGCAGTTTGTTGGTGTCTGGATTGTTTAGATTAATCTCCTTGACAGCCTGGGATATGTTTTTGCAAGCTGGTGTGTCTTCAGTTAACATTCCGGCTATTTTAACTTCTGGAAATGCATTTCCTCTGGTGGCATGTCAAGAAATGGCGATATCTTTGAAGCATTCTGGAAATACTTGCAAGCAGACAGACACCGTACATTCTGCGTGTGATTGGTCTATTAGCACTAAAGACAATACACTGCACTAAAATAATGGTAGTTTATTTAGACTAACCAAGAAGAAAGCAGCTACCTTTTCACAGCAATCAAAATACCTAAGGGAATATTGTTTACCTGGGAAGATACAACCACACATTTAGAGAGTTTCTTTAAAAATAAGTCTTTTTAAAAAACTTAAACATTTATCCAGATGTTCTGGAACTGAATCGTGAGAACTAAGAGAAATGAATTAGAATCCACAGATGCAGCTTTGACACATCATCTCTGTGCCATACTTAGCATATTTTATTTCAGTTGCAAATATCACAAGGCTCTACTTTTTTTGTCTCAGTACACACAAAAAGATTAGTAAGATTACTAACTTTCCAGAGCAAGTACAAAGTCCTTGTAATACCACTTCAATGTTCATGCTCAATTACATGATTACATAACTAGTACTTCTGTGAACAGAAGTTGGTTTGCACAATTATTTTTTGGCCAACCCAGACTTCCTTTTGCAGTCAGCTGTACCCCACAAAATATATCCCTGAGAGTTCATGGAGCCTCAGGAGCAGAATTTTCTTGGAGGGTGGGGGCACAGGGAACAGCATATCCCTCCTCCCATGTGTGAACTGAACCTATTCCAAAAATACTAGCTGGGATCCAACCCATGTATGTTCACCAAGGGCATGTCTGACTTGGCCTTATTTCCAGGAATCAGGTTCATTCATTCAGTGGACATTTGTGGGCAAGAACGCTGTCATAGTAAGCATTCTGAACAGAAGGTTAGGGAAACAATGGGAAAAGGTTCTCCTGGAAAAGAGATCTTGGGATCGTGATGTGGAGGATAACAAAAATGTTGACCCCATGTGTGACACCTATGAAAGAGGCCAATTCCATGCCAGGCATGATTAGGAAATGGTTAAAATTAAAATTGCAGCGCTTATACAAATCTATGATGTAGCCACATTTGGAATACTGTGTATATATAAGTAACCTCATCTAAAAATGGAAATTCTGCTTGGGGCTTAACAGAAGCTTCTGATTGGCCATTGTGGGAAGTAGGATGCTAGACTAGATAGATCCCTGGTAAGCAATACTCCAGATCCAGTAAGACTCATCTTATATATATTTGAACCAGAAAACCAGCAGTTAAAGGAAAGTGGTACACTTCACACTGCTTTTTACCCACATTTTAAATCACATTCAAATGTGATTAAGCATATTTAAATCAACCCTCAGTGAATCATACTTTGTTCTTTGTTTAACAGTTGTCCACTAGCAATGAACAGCTTGAACCAGCAGGCAAAGGAAACACATGTCCCAGGGTCAGTTATTTTGAGATGAACAGCATCCTGTCTCTGCCAAAAAGAAGCCAATAATTATGCAAAATTACTGGCGATGTAAGCACTGCTGGGAATCGTTGTTTTTTCAGTCTACCTCAAGAAGAGCAAAACTGTGCTCTAGTAAAACGCTGAATATTTTAAACGTATTTTATGTTATGATGCTACAGACATTCCTTGCAGATGGGGTTTTTTTTTGAGATGCTTTGAATAATTAATCATACTTCTTTCCCACACCGCTTGTCTGAAGATGGTGGCCAACATGTAGCACAAGGCAACACTTGCATTTTCAACCCTCTAGGGCTGATGCACACATGGAAAGGAGCCCTGGTGGTATGGTGCAAGAGCGCACTTGCACAATTACTTAAAACATGTGTGGGCACTTGCACAACACTATTTCCACTGGAAACAACCCAAGTAGCACTGTGCAAATGCTCATGCGCTGGTTTTTTGTGGTTGCACAAGAGCACCCTTGCACAACACCGCTGGGGCTGCCTTCCGTGTGTGCATCTCTCATCCCCCAGCAGGTGAGAAAGAGCAGTGTTACCTTGGGCAACATGTTGGCCATTGTTTCTATCAAACTTCCATCAGCCATGAGGCTGTGTTCTACAGGTAAGAAATTATTCTTAGTGATATCTCCATCTTTAGAGAATTCCCTTTCATCTGACCTCTGCCAGATCTCTGTGTTTGCATCTTTTAGACATGCAATGAAAACTTCCATTTTTAAGATCGGATGTTCATGTTTAACATGCTACACATTTTATCTGACTGCATCCATTAACTTTTCTATGTGGAATTTTATAAATATTATCATTGTTCCTTATTATTTTATTCCTGTCAGAATGGTATGTTGTTAGTGCTTCTTTGTGGTTATTTCCCATTTTGGTAATTTGAAAAGTGGGTTATACATTTCTAAATAAATATTTTGAGAAACTGTAGGTACAGCCAACATTTCATGCTGCAGAACCATTTTCACCTTACCTCACCTCAAACACAAAACTGCAGATAGACATGCCACAATTTCTCCTGTCATTTTCCCAAGCCTGATTAATGAGAAGGAACAGATGTCCAAGTCCATCTCTCTTGCGGCAGAAAGCCCCCTTTGTGATTTACCTGTGTGTCAAGAACAAGCCATCCTTGTGCCAGAGAGCCAGGACTACAAAGGATAGCCTTTATTGACTGAGCTGTCCACCTACATCTATGTGTAGAAAACTCGGCATCAGAGCTGCAGACATGATGGAGAAACTATTAATAGACTGGCACCAGAAGCTGCAAAATGCACATATGTGGCTATTGTTAGGAAGTGTAAGAGGCATAAATGGTCTCATAAAAAGGGACTCTGTTGTACGGAAAGAATGGAAATAATTTTTGTTTTGTTTTGTTTGCATGCCTGTCCATCACATTTGTCTGCACTTACATTTCAATTTTGGGGAGGTACTGACCGCTAGGGATGGTGAATGAGGAGCTGGTGAATGAGAAGTGTCAGATAAAGATACCTAAATTCAAGCTCTGCGTATGTGTGCAGTGCATCTCCCTCCCTCTCTGTATGCACACATATAGTTGCATCAGAATAAAGGGTGAATAATTCCAAAGAGGTTAATTTGACCTTCTAACAGGAGGCAGAGTAGCTGAATTCCTGCTGAGGAAAAAGCAGCTTAGAGAGAAACTGCGGGAAAGCAGGAGGGTGAGCGAAAAGGTTTAGCAGACTTCCTGCAGGTGGCCACTTCTCCCTTGAAAGCCTCCCCCTCGCCTTTGCTTTCCCTGAGAGAAACAGCAGCTGGGCTTCCAAGGCATGGGAAGATACCATTTGTGTAATATTTTATTCCCAAAGGCCTCCCAGCCTTCAGAAATGCTTGTGGTGGGGGGGAGGCAAAGGTGCATGCTGTGAGGAAGGGGTAGGAACATCCCAGTGCATGAGTGCTTCCTTCTGCTTAAGCAAGTTCTGGATATAACCCAATGAGGTTCTTCTCACGACCAGCACTTCCAGGGTAGGAGGCAGTAAAAACACCTCCACAGGCTCATGTGGATTCATAGTGCTGCCGCCTAGCCCACTGCCCCAGACCAGGGCTACCCGACTTATCTACCTTGGTCTTTACTAAGGTAAGAGGAGAAAAACCCCACCCTACCTCACAGCCTTGATTATCCAGGTCATTATGGTTCCAGTTACAAGTGGACCTCACTATACATGGATCCACCATCCGCAGTTTTCCATATCCGCAGTTGGGTGATTGACACCCAACCTCGGAATATGCTGGTGGGGGGGGGGAGACAAGGCCATTTTCCATATATCTGTGGTCATATATAACAAGGCCATATATAACAAGGTCATATATAACAAGGGGAACAAGGCCATTTTCCATATATCTGTGGTCATATATATGGTCATATATTAATGACCACTGGCTGGTCATTTCCAGCCACCATTTTGTGAATCAGAGCCATTTTGTGGCTCATTTACATTAAACCCCCCATGAAAAATCATGGCAAAATACCCCCCAAAGGATTATTTCTAACATCTGGGGGGCATTGCTGGATCATTGGAGGCCCTCAGAGCATGGTAGGGAACGCCATAACCCATTCCTCCCATTTTGGGGGCAATTACCAGGCCTCTGGGAACCTAATCCTCACGATCACAGTGCCCCGATGATTCAGTATTTGTGATTTCCGTATCTGTAGTAACTGTGAATAGAACTGCTGCAAATACTGAGGTTCTTCTGTATTGAAGATTTCATCACATCACTGGGATTGAAGGAAAAGTAGAGATAACCAGCTACCTTAGCATACTAATAAAACAACCTCTGTCAGAAGTTTTGTGTGGATATTGAAAAACATGAGAAGCAAGATGGAACCCTTTCATACCCCACAAATAATTTCCATGATATGGAGTAGCAGTATCCTAGGACTGCTTCTGGCAGATAAGAGTAGAAGCACGGCAAAGCAGTGCTCCTACTCTAAACCCTGGCAGATGATCCAAACCCTTTTAATCCATTTTAACCCATCTCTCCTTCCCTCTGAAACCAATGTTGACTCCCTAAAATACGTCCCTGAAGGTTGCACAGCCCTCAGGAACATACTGGAATCACAGTAGGCTTCAGAAGTGTGTGTGTGTGTATGTGTGTGTGTGTGTGTGTAAAGCACCCTTCCCCACTAGGACCAGAACACTTCTTGAGTATTATTAGTGGCTAACATCCAGTGCAGAGTTAGGAGGGTAGAGCATAAGCTGAGAACTCCTAACTCTGTGATGGGTGTCAGCCAGTGTTCTGAATGCTGACTGCTTAGTTTTGCCCACCTAAGATTGTCATGGGCTGGGAATGCATTTTTCAGCTATTCACTGATATTAAAATACATAACCAATTCCTCTTGTTTTTAAGGAAATAACACATTCATATTCCTTTCTTTGATGCTCCACTTGGAAATGTGACAGCCTCACCACATTTGTTTCAGTGATGGTGGAGCTTCTTTTCACGGAAGAAATCAATCTAATTTTATCTACCATTTAGAAATGCATATAGGCAAGTAGTAGTAATTGGTCTACCAAAACAATGGCAAATTTTAAAAGTGCCAAATAATGTTAATTTATTTAAAATATTTATACCCTGCCTCTCCAGTACACTATTGCTCAGGGGGGCTCACAAGATTGATAAAATAGATACAAAAAAGGGAAAAAAAGTCTTAACACTCATTTATAGTGTTCAAAATATTTAAAAAATATAGATTGCTTACAGATAGCAGATGTCAGAGGCAAAATATTTTCCTTTCCTAGTGAGGAAAAGAAAAATGGTCCTTTTCCAGTGAGCTCATCTGGTGTTTGTTTTATAAACACCTAATGATGAATTCATTTTATTTTTCAATTGCTTGTTAATGTGTCTGTGCTTGCTTTAGAAGAACCTGTGTCACTGGTTAATAAATTAACAAACACTTAGAGTGTTAACCTCTTCTGAAAATACTTTAAAAGAAGTGGCCAGCCATCATTAATTCATATGGTTTTTCCTGTTATGTTAATCATAATGAATTAATTCACATTGTAGTTATATGGATGTGATATGTAATTTATGGGAATTGCTTAGTAATTTTGCAATTAAAGTACAATTATCTTAAACTGTTACCTACCATCTGATTTCATTTTTTTTAACATTATTTATGACATTTTAGCATAAATTACAGGGGGATTAGCAAAATTCTTAGTTCAAAAACACCATGTAAGCAGAATACTTTCACAATGAAATGCTAATTAGTTTCTAGGGAACAGCATTCAGAGAGCAAATAAGTGTCAGTACTGAAGCAGATGTGAGGACACAAAAAGGAAAGAAATGAATCCGCATCATAAACATATCGAATATATCACCTCCACATATTTCTGGTAAGCTGTTCTTCATAGGGAAGGGAAAGGAACTCAATCCGTACCTGCTCCTCCCCTGCCATTGTGCGACCATCCTGGCACTCCCTGCGGCTATGCCTGAATGCTGGCGGGGTGTCCCCCAGCTGCCCGTGTGCAGCACTGGCACACACATGGCCTCTGCACATGCACGGTGGCCATTTGCATGCTGGGATAGCAGCAATGGCGGTGAGTGGAGGAGGAGCAGGTACCGACTTGCTCTCCTCTGCTTTAAAGGGGCTGTGTAAGCCCTTGAATTTAAAGGGAGATGCTGGAGATTCGGAGCCCAATCGCATTACGGCACTTCCCTAACAATTATACTGTCAACTATAGTTGAGTTAGAGGCCACAAAGTTATAGTGCTACCCAAATGATTCTTCCATAACATCTGACAATCTGGAAACAATTACTCAAAAATTTCAAAGTACAACCTCAGGAACAAATCAGCTAAAAGAAATGTGAGATTGCGATCAACATCTTTTCATTTTAGATGTTAACAGAAGTACTGTTATTCCAAGCAGAATGTCAAAGAGCTCGCTAAACAACTGTTGCTCATTGTGAAACATGAATTGTTAACTAATGCTACACAATCAGAAATCTGCTTTGTTCTGCAAAAGGCTTGCAGTCACAATCATCAATGGTATATCAGTACAATTTGTATGAGTTTTTCTATGTAGCAAATATAATAAAGCCCTAATAAAGGCATGAAGATGGGGAATTGTGTGGAAGCTGCAGACGTTTGAAATAAATAGTTTCTTATCTCAGCTGCACAAATGTAGCATTCCTTACATATGCAACTGACAGCTGTGAAGACAAAAGATTACAAACAGGTACACACTGCACATCTTTGGCAAAGCTTTGCACAAAACAGCTAAGCAGGTCTGGAAGGACCTTTGCCCTTTTGTACAGGAACAGGAAGAATGCACTCTCAGTCATTTGTCCGATGTCACAACACCATTTTAGACAAGAATACAAAAGCCACTAGAGAATTGCATATATTCAATTACTTTGGTTTGAAAGAATTGCTCACAACAGTTCCAGTTTTATTGGCTTTATTATGAGCTTACCTTTAGTACGCATCTTACTTTGCCTTTACTATATCTTACCTATAATACATTATTCCTAATTTATTATAGGTAAGGTAAGAATAAATTATTATAGGTAAGAAATAAATTCAGATACTAAATTCAGAGTAGGACGGTTGGTTAGGGTAAGAATCAGCCACAAGATGCCTTGAGGCACAATCTAGCCTTCCTGAAAAGCATGTATACGATCCCCAGTTGCCAGACAGAAGCAGCAGAGGTGTGAGGCATGGTGGCTGAGGATCAGAGCTTGATTACTAATCACTTTGGGAAGATGGGGAGACTTTCCGGCCACACACACACACACACACACACACACACACACACACACACACACACACACACTTTCTTCCTCAAAAGTGACCCTCCGGTAAAACTAATTGTTGACTCCTTGCAAAAACAGGATTTGGGAAAGCATGACTGCTTTGAATATTACATCATAATGTATAGACAGATACATTTGTGTAAAGCTCGGTGGAAGAACATATATTTTGCATGTAGAAGGTCCTTGGTTCAATCTCTGGCATCTCAAGGTAAGCCTTGGAAAGACTCCTGCCTGAAACTTTGGAGAGCTACTGCCAGCCAGTGTAGACAATACTGAGCTATATGGACCAATGGATTGACTTTGTATAATGTAGGGACGTTCCGACTTGGAATGGATTGTTTTGAGTGTTCTGAGTGCAGAACTGGACACCCCTAAAAGGGGATCCTTAAGTTCTGAGTGTTCTGGCTTTTAAAAATCAAATTAAAGATAGTGATGATGGCGCTGGGGGTGGCCAGAGGTACCTTCAACATTAATTTAATCAACGATCTTATCAGCTGTGCTGCCAGCACTGCAAGCTGGCGCCAGTGGCAGAGACCAGGTGAATTCTGGAGATGCCGGCTTGTAGTGCTGGTGGTACCACTGGTAAGAACAGAATGGGCTTGTTCTGTAGAAACACCCGGTCACCCCAGTGTTTCGGTTGGAGTGTTGGACTGTTTTGCATTCTGTTCTGAGCTCAGAACAGAACACAAAAGTTCCATGAACTCCTCTAACATAAGGCACCTCTAGTACTCAATATGGTTAGTGGTTCTACTGAACCATGGTCAGTGGTTCAAGTGAGGAGTGAATGGAGCAGCAGTCAGGAGTTGTTTAAATATATTTATGCTTGTTTTTACTACTGCTGCTGCTTTTAATTTTGACACATATATGATTTTCTATATACATTTCCCCCATGCTCATGTTATGCATTTCAAACAATTACATGTGGTTTTAATCATTTGCCTTCCATTTTCTACCTTGTGGATGCTTAAGAAAGAAAAGAGAGTGTGTGGTCTTTCCTGCAGTTTCCCTTTTTGTTTTCTCTTCATTTTCTACCTAAGCTTATCAACTCTAAGGCTGGTTTCAGACGTACACATTAACTGCAGTTAACACTAACCCTGCTAACTTAAAGATGCACCTTTTAACGTGGTGGTTCTCTTTATTTAGCAGGGGGAGAGTAACTGGCCCTATCCACCCCCAGCACAGTACCTCCAGTGACTGTTGCTGGTGTCATGTTTCTTTTAGATTGTAAGCCCTTTGGGAACAGGGATCCATCTCATTTATTTATTATTTCTCTGTGTAAACTGCCCTGAGACATTTTTGGAAAGGTGGTATAGAAATCGAATTAACAACAACAACAAACCACAACAACCCCAATCCCTAACCCCAACTCGCACTGCCAAAATGTGGCACGCAAAACTCCAGTTATAGGACATCCCAGCAAGCTCCACCACCCGGCTGTGGGCAAAGCGTCACCACATCAACAAAGTGGCTGCAATTGGCCATGATCTCAAAGGGGGTATGTCCTTTGCTCTTCGCTAGCTTCCTCGGGCAGATGACAGTTTACAGTAGCCCTTTCATCAATCTGCTTCTAGCTATATTATCGTAATTAATTTTCTGTTAAGCATTAATTTTCTGTGAAGATTGCGGGACTAATACTTGGAAGCAGAGGGGCACATCCTCCAGCAGGGCCATCCCTAGGGGATTGTGATGGTGGGGCAGATCACATATGAGTCCAGGGCTGCTTCCTCCATGAAGTACGGTGAGGAGGAGGAGAGGGAAGGGGGTGGTGGTGGTCCCCTCCCGATCCTCTGCAAAGCTGTTAACTTTTCCTCTTCTCTTTCCCCCATCTTCCTCTGTCTATTTTGTTTTTTTGTTTTTTTAAGGAGAAGCAGCAAAGAGAGCCGTTCAATGCA
Source organism: Hemicordylus capensis (assembly GCF_027244095.1). Classification (NCBI taxonomy): domain Eukaryota; kingdom Metazoa; phylum Chordata; class Lepidosauria; order Squamata; family Cordylidae; genus Hemicordylus; species Hemicordylus capensis. The sequence goes on along the minus strand of NC_069660.1, from coordinate 277,082,465 downwards.
GTCTCCCCCCTACCCCTTTGTGTTCTCCCCTTTGTTTGCTGCAAGGCAGTAAACCTCTTTCTCTCCTCTTTCCCTCATTTTCTCTTGCTGCTTTTCTTGATGCTTCTGTGCCTCCATGCATGCTCACTCAGCCCTTCCTTTGGAGCTCAATCTGGGTGTGGGGAGAAGTGGGATGAAAGCCCCAACACTTCATGAAGTGCCTCCACTCATCCTCCTAGTGGTGGTAGAAGCAGCAGTGAGCTAGCAAGCAATGGAGTTGTTGCCAGATTTGGCTTATTTGAAGCCAAATTTTGGGTTACGGCCCATTTGAACCACGATTTCCCCCTTTAGGTTCTGGCAACCAGAGAGTTCCTCTTACTCCTGTGCTAACTTGGTAGAGAGGCACCTTTTAAATGTGGTGATTCTCTTCATTTAGCAGGGGAAGAGTAACTATCCACCCTGGAAATCCACCCGACCTATCCACCCCTAGCACCGTACCTCCAGTGACTGTTGCTGGTGTCTATCTGATGTTTCTTTTTAGATTGTGAGCCCTTTGGGGACAGGGATCCATCTTATTTATTTATTATTTCTCTGTGTAAACCATTTTGGAAACGTGTCTTGAAAAGCGGTATATAAATAGTTGTTGTTGTTTAGAGGAAGCCCATTGAACCAAATATTCTGAGTAGTCCCAGCAAGCCTGCAAACTGTTCTCAAAACTCAGAAGAACATCTATTAGTTCATGACGCACATGCAACGTGTTAAGCCTGAAATGTCAAGATAAGATCCGAAACAGGCTGTGGCTGTGTGAAGGGAGGCGGGGGTGGGGAGTGCAACCAGCCGGGCGTCATGAAATAGTAGCTGTTTTTCTAAGTTTTGAGAACATTTTGCAGGCTTGCTGGGGTTACTCGGAAGGAAATGATTTAGTTCAATGGGCTTCCTCTTAGAGGTGTGTGTGTGTGTGTGAGCTCCACACTTCTAATTGAAAGAAACATAATGGATATGAAGAATGATTTTACTTTACTGGGAAACAAAAGACTTTACAGCACCTTGCATCAGGAATTAGTAGGAAGTTTGCGTCTCTTTAAATTTCACAGCACACGTCGCTGTTGCCAGGCAGAACAGGGAAGAGATGGAAGGAAGCGGGGGGGGGGGGAATGAATGTCCGAGAAGCTATTGCTGTTAGACAGAAGCGCTTTACTGCAGTTATGGGTGAGTCAGCATTCAGGCGTAACTCTTTGGTTGCAAAACCGTAGTTGTTTGTGGTGAACTTTAGAGAAAACCTCAGGTTCCAACTGCAATTTGTTGTGGCAAACTGGAGTTATCTTTTGAGGCTTAACAGGAGTTTTGCACGTTCGGGAGTACTACAGTTAAAACCTCTGACAGCTTTAACTGCAGTTCAAGTGTACATGTGAACCGGGCCTAACAGTTAAGCAGAAACAGATTTCAAAGAAATTCAGATTTAACCGAGTTTCTGTAAGCAGGAGTCTTATTACAGTAGCACTTCCAAAAATCCTATGAAGTGTGCTCTATACTCCAGATTTAATCCTTCCAAAGTAAGCAATAAGTATTTTAGTCCCAAATCACCAGGAATTAAAAATAGCTACTATCAATATTTAACTCTTATCCTCAAATTATGCTGCCTGGATGAAGATAGAATTGCAATTAAATCCCTGTTCTGCCTTAAGTCTACGTAGTGATGTAGTTATGATGCAACAGTGCTGCTGTTATCCTGCCATAACCGTAAGGCAGCATAAGCCCTAAACTGGCACAACTTCAAGACAGTAAAGGGGAAGAAATGGGGATGCTTGAGGGCAGGGGGTGGGGGAATCAGAGCAGTGGTTGGCTTTGCAAAGATCCTATCATCCCTTAGGACAAAGTTATGCTTTTCTTTTTAGTTAGGCCCGCAAAATTGTAACTAAATACAGATCCACTGAACTAAAAGGAGAGCCCAAGCCAACTGCGCCTCCTCCTCCACATATCTATATACTGCTTTTCAACCAAAGTTTTCAAAGCGGTTTACATTATATTAAGTTATTATTTTTAACTATTATCTTGAATTGCTTCACCTCCTCTTCCATACCAATTACACATTTCCCATACAACCCCAACCGTCTTCTTTCAGTTGGTATCCCTAATACCATATGGGTTGGTAAAATGAAGTGGTTTATTTGTGCACTCACACACAAAAAGTCTCCATTTTCCTTTTGTAGATGATAGCTGCTCAGCGACAGTGTTCCCCCCAACAGGGATTCGCAGATGTTGACTACAATCCCCAGAATTCCCAAGCAAAAGCCATTGCAGCTGGGGATTCTGGGAGTTGTAGACAAACAAACATCTGGGAATGTTAGAGGAAACACTGCTCAGAGGTCTTTGAAATACTAGTAGATCTCAATCAACATGAATTGGTTGGGGGTAGTCAATGACTATTTTCAAGAACCATTAACTGAGTGTGCTAAGAACTCTTCTGAAATTAAACCCCAACACCTCAAGTAGTTTTGGTACATATTTGCCTGCTATATGTTTCTCTTCACACCCTTTAAAAGCCCATCCTAGTGACCTGCTTGAATGTAAGAGTTTGTAGTGCCCAAAAGGACAAATGAATTTAATAATTTGCAGAAAACATGCTGCTAAGAAAAAGTTCAGCTGATTCAGCATCTTCACTTTTCATGAAACTATACGACCCCAGATCAGATTAATAGGGACATTTCAGGGGGCTGTAAAATCAGGCACTGGGGTGGGTAGCTCAGATCACCAGTGCCTCTTTATAATCCAATCAATTGCCAACCTCTCCCATATTTACTACTCAGCGCTTTGCAATGATTCGGGGGTTGATTGCACGACATGAAAATTTCTCAGAAACATCTAACACTTTAAATATTTAAATACAAAACCTGAACTACCAAGAAAACCTTTAAATGCAAAAGCTGAACTCCCAAGCAAACGAAAATCCTACTCACGCCATCGTGTGCGGATGGTGACTATTTCCCAAGCAACGGCTACCATAAATAAAGCCCACAAGTGGCGTGACAGGCAGCCTTTTTTTCCTCCCTCCAGCCTTCCAAATAGCTGCTTGGCATGCTTTAAATATAAGCCCTGCAGAGTAACAGCTTTTAGTGTGGAGGGAAAATGCTGAGCAGCAGTCAATTTCCAGACTAAATGAGACATAAAGGTCACAAGGAATGGGAAAATAGTAAAGCTGCTTTTACCTAAATAAATAAAGATCTGAATCAACCGTAATCAAGGGACATGGGGTGCAGCTGTAAAGTTGCATTAGGCAGTTCCTCCCAGAATTACTCTAGGAAAGGATTTGCTTGAATCTTAATGACCACCATTATTTTCTCTAATCCTGTTTCTCCTCAACCCCAAAGTTTTCAATCCATATCTACATTTAATGCAAAACAGCATATTCAACACTTGCCTCAATCCAGTGGTGGCATCACCCCCTGCAGCACCTACTAAGAAATGACATTAAGCATAATGACTGGGCTGGACATTCTGCAAAAGAACACGTCTGAATTTTAAGGAGAATAATGTTGTACTGGTACTCTGAGCAGCAACTAGGGCTACGTATTGTATAGTTAAGGAGGTACCATCATTATCTCTATGCCATTTTCAACATTGTTAAAGACTGAATTCACATCACTTATGATGGAACTATTAACTTATATCTTCCTGGCTTAATTGGGAATAAGACCTGAATCTTGATTACAGGTCCATTAGCAGGAGTACTAGGGAAGCTTATTAGGTGATTGCACTTTATATGCAGAGTGTGCAGATCAACAAATATGGTTGGTGATGGATAGGTTGACAAGGGGGGTGGCCATTAAGTCTTAAGCTACTTGGTGTAGAGTGGAATATTCCAATATCGGGAGTAGTGGACTGGTTTTGTCCACACACTAAAATATTTCCATGCTACCCTTTTACCTTTTCAGACACTCAAGGTGGTGAAAAACATAATATTATTACAGAAATAAGACACAATACCAAAAAGGACTAAAACCACTGAATCAATTAAATTAAAACCCAGTTAGCAGCAGCGTTCCCTCTAAACATTTTCATCTGTGAGCAGAATGAGTTTTGTTCTGGGTAGCAGTATCAAGGCAGTGGGTGCACATGCGCATTCAAAATGGGGCCTTCCTGATTAAATCTGAGCAGTATCTAAAATTAACTGAATGCACATCAGAAAACTTTTGAGTGTGTGCAGATGCGCACGCCTTAGAGGGAACACTGGTCAGCAGTCACAGCGCTCAGTAAAATGTTAGGAAGAAAGACAGCAATAGAATCACAAAGCCATTACAACAGTTCATAAAGTTGCCCTGTCGAGTTGGTGTCGACTCCTGGTGACCACAGAGACAGGTGATTTTCTTTGGTAGACTACAGGAGGGGTTTACCATTGTCATTTCCCGCACAGTATGAAATGGCTTTCAGCATCTTCCTATATCACTGCTGCCTGATATAGGTGTTTCCCATAGTCTGGGAAACATACCAACAGGGAATCGAACCAGCAACCTCTTGTTCCCTAGGCAAGTGACTTCCCCACTGCACCATTGGGTGACTCTTGCAACAGATAGTATGCCCTGGAAAAAAGGGGTAGTTTTTACAATGCTTCATAAGGTGGTATTAAACATGGCTATGCCTCATACTGCGCGGGAGGAGGCAATGGTAAACCCCTCCTGTATTCTACCAAAGAAAACCACAGGGCTCTGTGGTCGCCAGGAGTGGAAATTGACTTGACGGCACACTTTTCCTTTATGCAGGCTTCATGGAGGGAGTGCGTTCCACTGCCTTCTATATATCTTTTTTTGGGTAACAAATAAGAGATAATATTCTAAGTGGAACACTGCCTGCCAGCCTGCCTCTCTGCTTCCCCTCAGCAATCTGTGCTGATACACCACACAGTATCAGGAGAGGTAGCTTGATTGGACCAGTACCGCAAGATCACATATACAAATTAAAAAAACCATATAACTCAGTTGAGGGGGGGGGGAAGATGTGGTGGGGGGAGGGAAAGAGGACAGGAGAGCGAGAGCGAGTCCATCTAGAGACTGCTCAATACAAAGGCATTCCATCCACACTCACCTTGCTCACCATTACAATGGACATTTTGCTAGTAAAGAAATACATCATTTTAGGATCCTTTTTACTTCTAGGCACAAAGAGACTTTAGCACACTTTGCCACCAATTTTTCAATATTATTATTACAATCACGAGGGCAGGAGACTGTCAGGAGACTATAGTTGTCTACATCTATACAAAAGTGATTGAGGATGTCAGGCACCTCATTGGTTCCTATATTGTCCAGTCCTGTTGCATCACATCAGTGCTGAGGGCACCACCTCTGCAAAAAGTGACACAGAATGGTGGTGCCCTTTCAGAAAATTTGGTCTGTAGTCAGATCTGGAGCCTGTACTTCCTCGACTCGTGCATCATTCCCATTCACAGGAGCTTCCCTCACTGACGTCAGTGAGACTTTGCACAATAAGATCGAAGAGCCGGCTGCAAATGTGGTCTCTGGATCTGTCACTTGTATTTGTATTCCTTCCCACACAACAAGCAATTTCAGAGGGAAGAAGCATGAAATTACAATAAAAATATGACGCGCAGATTCCTGAACTTTGGCACCATTCCAGTTTACTAAATGTTAGTTATAAACGAAAGGGGGCTCTTCATATGTAAGCTTTGTGCCAAGTTAACTGCTTCATAAGCACAGTTTTAAGTACTTTCCCCAAACTGTGTTAGTGATAATTCCATTATTATAAAACTGCACCTTTTTATATTTCCTTTGCAAAAATATCTTGAGCAAGTTTTATTTATTTATGTTTACTGGAAGGGGAGAAAAGGAAGTAATCAAACGTGGAAGCCCTGAATAATAGATCCCTTTATAATTAAACCAACCTTTAGCCCATTATGTGCTGATACAGAACACACACAAATCTACATAAAATTCAAGTAAGTAAATGGAAAAAAAGGGACAAAGCTAGAATGCAAATATCTGGGAACAGATATTCATGAATTATTAGGTTCATCATTGTTACTATCGAAATGAAAGGCAGCACATTTATGTAAACAAGAAAAGTGGTTTTCAAACAACCTGCCTGCAAGAAATATTTTCCACGCCTGCCATAGAAACCTTGACTATATTGTACAGAATTCTGCATCAAGGTCTAGGACTTATATGGAATCTATAGAGGGCACTGGCAGCTTCACTACGGCCTCACATGAACCTAGAAATCTCTATTGTAACTGCAAAGCATGATCAATAATGGTGAGAATCCTGTCTTTCAGGGAAGCTTGTCTGCCATTACTGATCTTCTCATTGGGTAATCCTTGATAGACATCCAAGAATCTTAACTGTCCCACAGAACACAGTTGGAAAACCACCAAGTTAGGGGTCCACGGGCATTGCCAGTCATACATTGTGCTTTTGGGGGTTTGAATTACTTGCAACACATCTACGTCTAGCAACCTGTTCTTTTCTGTGCATATGTGTGCACAAAGAATACAAACTATCTTTAGAAAATCCCTATGTCTGTATACAATGGATTGTCTAGGCAGAGCAGTCTTTCTTTCAAGAGACATCGGTATAGTCTGCCAACTAGATCATTTGAAGCCCACTTTCCTTAAGGAAAGCAAGCTTATGAAATTATCCAGCAGTGTGTGTGTATCCCTATCAACTTTGCAATGCCTGGACCGATATGAACCAAGTTAGGTACAGTTGTAGGGACACATAGGGATACCTCAACGGTGTAATTTCTAATGATGTCATCCACCCCAATTCAAGATGACAGATGCATGAAAGTTTGAGGTGCAAGCTTTTGAAATTCCTAACTGATTTGAACCAAATTTGGTACAGTTGTAGTGAGCGATGCATAGGGACACCTCAACGTCAAAGTTTGTGACAATGTCATCTACCTCAATTCAAGATGGAGGATGTGTGAACATTTGAGGCACAAGTGGACTAACTTGTGAACACCTGATTTGAACCAAATTTGGAAGAGTTGTAGGGACACAAAGGGACACTTCAACTGTGTAGTGTGTGATGATGTCATCAACCCTAATTCAAGATGGCAGAAGTGTGAACATTTGACACACAAGTGGGCTACCTTGTGAAGATGGTAATTATTAATTACAATAGAGCTGTGTAACTGAACATTCTTGAGATACTAGAAAAATGCGTTCATAGCAACCTTTAAATAATAGGCACAACTTACCTTAATAAATGCCTTGCAAATTAGATCTAGATATAATAGAGTATATATGGTATATATATAGTATAGATATAATATAGTATATATATGGTATATACTATAATAGAGTATATATGGTATATATGTCACATATAGACAAAGGTAACAGGAAGGTATAAGCCATGTTGATATGCAGTGGTGGCAGCAGCTAATAACTAGAGTTAATGCAAAACTTCTGTTCATTCACACACATTTTTCATTGCAAATTTAAACCCTCTTTAGTTGTATGTTTGAACTGAATTCTGAAGTTGAATATATGCAGGTGCTGCTGATAAGGTTCATAAGATGCACATCAAATAAAGACCATGTACATTCAGGCACCATGTATATGATTGTTTTGTTTCTATCTATGCATATTTTAAAGTAGCTGTGTGCTATCACATCAACAAAATTTCTCAAACTGGCAAACAGTAGTAAATTTATAAGTGGATAGTGCAATACTACTATATTGTTTTGGGATATATTCTATATTTGTATTGTTTTGGGATATATTTCTATATTTGTTAAATGAAATATTCACATGACATTCATTAGGTCTGGCTGAGAATACCACCAGAGTAGTGAAGAGCTTATGATCATTCTGCAAAACACTTTCTGAGACTATACAAAAGGATTAGGTTAATGACTAATGTGCTTCATCTTTAGTTGTTGCTTTACGAAAATGATAGATACAGACCAGTACATTGAGGAGGGAGAATACTGTCTGTGACTCTCAAACTGTTCACAGTCATTTTATCAAGAATAAAAGTAAGTAAACAGCATTATTTCAGTGTGAAGAAGGGAAGACCTGCGAGCAGCAATAGGTTGAAAATCCAAAGTCTTGTGTGGGGGAAAATGTATCTCTGTGTTTTTTTAAATCATTTTGCAAATGGAGTATTTTCTTTAGGAAGTATTCCTGTAGAGAAGGCCAAGAAGTCAACTATGCCTATCTCTATAGTCATTTCCAATAATGCCAGCAATACTGACTGCCAACCATTTTGCTAAGATACAGGGAAATGAATACCAGAAGGATCTCCTAAAGTAGAAAACTGCACCCCAGAGCTGAGCTATAGCAACAGAGGGAGGACAGGGTGCTGAAAGGAAGAAAGGATTAACTATCAATATGTAGTAAAACCTCGATTTTATGGACACCAATCTTACAGACTTGGGATTTTACGAACAGTGTCCACCCAAGTTTTTGTGTACATTTTGCTGCATGACTTGGATTTTACTGAGAACGTCCAGGGAACCAGGGTTTTGCCCAGTGAGTTGTGTGCAAGCCATATGGGTACATTTTTACTTAACTGCCTGCATGCGTGCACACACACCCCAGTAACAATAATAATACTCTCTGTAATAAATATACAGTAATGTTTTTCCTAACTTAATTCAGTAGCTTATGTGGCCATGTACTCTTCACCTCGATCTTACAGACCTTTGTCTAATCCAGACAACTCTTCCCTGCATATAGTCAGTAGAATTGAGGTTTTACTGTACTACAGAGTTGGAAGCCAGAGAGAGAGTTTGGGCAAAGCTGCAGCTAGGCTCCGGACAATCATCTGCTGTTCCTGATCTTTCCTCCTTCATACCACTACCAAGTACTGCTGATCCAATTTCTCCTGGCTGTTTTATTGACAGAGAGGGGGCATTCCATTTTACAATTCTGTGCAAACTTCCAATCAAATGCCCTTGCCCTGCCAAGCCTCCTTTCTAAAACTGCATGCAGTGTGTCACTAGGACTTAGGCAGGTACCGGTTTGTTTTCCGGAGCTACTCCGCACTCCCCTCTCCTATGAATGTTAGGGTCCTCGCAGAGGAAGTCACCCTGCAAAACATAAAGCACACTAAAATGCCCAGGTAGGTGTGTACATATAGCTCACGAGAAATTTGTCCATCAGAATGCAGGCAATGACATAAGAACATAAGAACATAAGAACAGCCCTGCTGGATCAGGCTCAAGGCCCATCTAGTCCAGCATCCTGTTCGCACAGTGGCCCACCAGATGCCTCTGGAAGCCTCAGACAGGAGTTGAGGGCGTGCCCTCTCTCCTGCCATTACTCCCCCGCAACTGGTACTCAGAGGCATCCCGCCCCCGAGGCTGGAGGTGGCCCACAGCCCTCCGACTAGTAGTCATTGATAGACCTCTCCTCCATGAAGTCATCCAAACCCCTCTTAAAGCCATCCAGGTTGTTGGCCGTCACCACATCCTGTGGCAGAGATTTCCACAAGTGGATCACGCGTTGTGTGAAAAAGTACTTCCGTTTGTTGGTCCTAGACCTCCTGGCAATCAATTTCATGGAGTGACCCCTGGTTCTAGTGTTGTGTGAGAGGGAAAAGAATCTCTCTCTCTCCACTTTCTCCACGCCATGCATGATTTTATAGACCTCTATCATGTCTCCCCGCAGTCGTCTTTTTTCTAAACTAAAAAGCCTCAGGTGTTGTAGTCTTGCCTCATAAGAAAGGTGCTCTAGGCCCCTGATCATCTTGGTTGCCCTCTTCTGTACCTTCTCCAGTTCAACAATGTCCTTTTTAAGATGTGGTGACCAGAATTGTATGCAGTACTCCAAGTGTGGTCGCACCATAGTTTTGTATAAGGGCATTATAATGTTAGCCGTTTTATTTTCAATCCCCTTCCTAATGATCCCTAGCATTGAATTTGCCTTTTTCACAGCTGCCGCACATTGAGTCGACACTTTCAACGAGCTGTCAACCACAACCCCAAGATCCCTCTCCTGGTCCGTCACCGACAGCTCGGATCCCATCAGCATATACTTGAAGTTGGAGTTTTTCGTCCCAATGTGCATCACTTTACACTTGCTAACATTGAACCGCATTTGCCATTTTGTCGCCCACTCCCTCAGTTTGGAGAGATCCTTTTGGAGCTGCTCACAATTCATTTGGGATTTCACTACCCGGAAGAGTTTGGTATCATCTGCAAATCTGGCCACATCACTGCTTACCCCTGCTTCTAGATCATTTATGAATAAATTAAAAAGCACCGGTCCCAATACAGATCCCTGGGGGACCCCACTTCTTACTTCCCTCCATTGTGAAAACTCTCCATTTATACCTACCCTCTGTTTCCTGTCTTTCAACCAGTTAGCAATCCACACATGTACTTGTCCCTTTATCCCATGACCCCTAAGTTTCCTCTGGAATCTTTGATGAGGAACTTTGTCAAAAGCTTTTTGGAAGTCTAGGTAGACTATGTCAACTGGACCACCCCCTGGGACTGTGCCGTGCACCCCAGACATGCCAACCCCCCACATCTGACATCAGATGGGGTGTGTGTGTGTGATTTAGCTCCCCAACGGGGCCTGTTTTTGAGCTAAACCGGCCAGCGCTGCTTTTGCAGCATGGCTGGAGCAATGGCAGGGAGAGCCGCTCCTGGCTGCACTGCAAACACAGTGCTGGCCAATTTAGCTCCCCAATGGGGCCGCGTGGCCCCGTTTGGGAGTTAGATTGACCAGCGTTGTGTGCGCAGTGTGGCAGGAGCAGCTCTCCCTGACTTTAAAACCCCAACCCTTTTAAAGGCAGGGAGAATCGATCTGGCTGCTCTGCGAATGCAGCACTAGACGATCTAACCACCAAAGAGGGCCGCGCAGCCCAGCTTGGGAGCTAAACCATGCCCCCACATGACGTCAGATGTGGGGCTAAATGCTTCCTGCATTTGATGTCAGATGCAGGGGGCGGGGCTAGGGGGGGCCGGGGTCGTGGCAGTGGCAGAACCCAGGCCGCCACGGGCTTCCCTCTGCTCCTGAGCACAGTGAAGCAGTGGCCAAAAATTCAGCTCCTTTTGAAACTGAACTTAGTGGCTTGTGCCGTTAACTATTACAAAGGCTGTGGCAAAAACATATGAGAAAATTCCAGCCATGTGCAGTGCGTTCCATATATACACATATAACTTACCAGATAACTGTCTATGTCATTGCATCTTGGACTGAATAGATTTCACGTGAATATACTCTATGGCTATATACAGATAATATCAAAAGACAACACAACAAACCATTTAGGATGGAAGTGAAACTATTCAGGAAGGCGCTCCAAAAGGGTACTTTCACATGTGCTTCAAAAATTGTGGAAACTGCACGCTTAAGTGGTCATCTTAACTTCCATGCCATGCAAGTAGTAAAGATTTTGTACAGGCCAGTATGTTATGCTGGCTTTACAAGTTAGGCTTTCTGCACCCAAACATTACTTAGGTTTTTCAGCTTAGCGTTTGGCTGGAGAGAGTTGCCTCCAGGCATAAATTCAATCAATCATTTGCTACAGATGCACCTGATTAATTTCTGCCCAGTTTTCAGGTTTTGCCCCAGAAGTGACTAAATCTCCCAATTTAACAGAGTCAGGCTCATTATATTAAATTGGAGATGTTTTCAGGAGCCTATGGGGGCAAAATCCAAGGGCAGGAAGTGCGGGGGTGGAGGAGGGGAATACACCCCACTCAGAGATCCTCCAAGGGGAAATTGACTAATTTGACTGCCCTCAAATTTTGCCCCTGAAACAACTGAAAATTTTGCAGTGCAATTTAAGGAAAACAATAATCTCACAGGGGCCATTTAAGAAGCAGACGTCAGTGAGTGACTTCCAGATAAATGTTCCTACACGGGGAGGGATATTTTTGATGTTCTTCCCTTCCTTCTGAGGTCATCTGTGCATCATATGTCCCTGAGACTTGGGGGGCCCTCAGGGACATCATTTTGAGAGGCACAGGCAACTGCACAGTAGAGGAAGATAGTCAAAAATATTTTCTCCCTCACTGCGGGACAGAGAATCCTGGCATGTTACTGCAATGATAGTCTGGATGTCAGCCACTGTCTCCAATGCTTGCCAGTTTTTTCCGCTCCCAACTCTGCCCTCAAATCCCTGATCTGTTAGAATATGCATTTTGTGCCATTAATTGATTACCCTGTTTTATGTGGACTTCAAAGGCTTTTCTGTCAAGAAATACTGAACTGATCCCCCTCCCCAAAACAAACACACACACACACGTACACACACAACAGAAAAAAAAAGAGTACACATTCCACAACAGACCTGAATTTCCGGACACGTTTAAAGAATGGGGGGGGGGATCTTACTCTTGACTAAATAAGGGTTGCCAACAATTGAAACCAGATTTCGGGGGGGGGATGTGCAGATTTCAAACACCACAATTTCTCAATGGATTTGTATGAAATTTGGACACTTATCACATTTTCATTGCCCAGTGTGATTCTCTAGAAATAGATAAATGTTGCTCTCCTGTCGTTTTACTTATTTATTGTAATTTTACATTTGTTTTACTAATGGCCAATATCCAGACTACCACTCTACTAGTGCAACAAACAAAGATGCACCCGCACAAGAAGGCCACATGGCTGCGCAGATGCTGAAAGCAGTGCAATTTGCTTGCACAAGGGCTGTATTTGCACAAGAAGAATATCAGATAGCGTTGCATCATTCCCTGCAACATATATGAACTGAGGAAGAGATTTCACAGCAGGAGATTTCACAGCTTGTGGGAGGGTGCTACATTGCTGAGGGGGCTCAGTTTGGAAGCAGCTCTTGAGCAGAAAAGGCTCTGACCAGAGGAGGCAACAAACTTTTCTTTTCTTTCCATTAGCAAGCAAGCGGGAAAGGGCAAGGTATGTTTGTTAAAGGTAAAGTGTGCCGTCAAGTCAGTGTCAACTCCTGGCGACCACAGAGCCCTGTGGTTTTTCTTTGGTAGAATATTGGAGGGGCTTACCATTGCCATCTGCTGTGCAGTATGAGATGATGCCTTGCAGCATCTTCCTATATCGCTGCTGCCCGATAGAGGTGTTCTCCATAGTCCTGGAAACATACTAATGGGGATTAGAACCAGCAACCTCTGGCTTGCTAGGCAAGTCATTAGGGTTAGTCTTTTCTAGGGTTTGATTTCTGGCTGGCTGGTGTTTGTTTTTGACAGGGCAGTTTTGCTTCAGTTGTGCCTAGAGAGACAGTGGGTGGGGATTTGCTGCGGGGATGGTGGTGGTGTCACACAGCTTGTGCAGGGGGGCACATTCCTAAGGTAGCTCAATTTGGAAGAAGCTATTGAGAAGACAAGGCTCAGACCTTGGGAGCTTTACAACCCAGAGTTATGCTAACAGGAGTTTGCTAACAGATATCAAAGATTTGTGTGGAGTTTAATGGGGCAGTGTGTGGAGAGGCACACAAGTGGTTCCCCTTTATCACAAAGGAGACACCCAGCATGAGGAGGTGGTGAGTACTACCCAACTTTTGTGATTTTCTTAGAGGATAGGTTGAAACCTTTAATTAGTTGACAACTGCAGCTAAGACCTAGCTTTCAAGTAAACAAGCTCTATACATTCTAAATAGCCAATAAAACTAGTTTTGAAGGTAGTATGCCAGCAGAGGAGGGGATGTTTCCTAGTTCATGACATGGAGTGTTGCATGTATGACTATCTGCCTGACGAGCAGAAGTTGTGGGCATGCCTTGGTGCAAAGAGCTCTTGGCTCTCAGGGAACAAGTTGCCTCTAAATACCAGTTGCAGAGGAGCAACAGCAAGAGAGAGGGTCTGCCCTCATCCACCTCTTGCATGTGGGCTTCTAGGGGCATTTGGTGGGCTACTATGTGAAACAGGATGCTGGACAGGATGGGCCTTGGGCCTGATTTAGCAGGGCTGTTTTTATGAGATGCCCTACAGGTTAGAGAAGTGCACCTGGTTGCACCTATGTTCCTATGTTCACTGGCACAATTGTCATCTGGAGCACAAGTTCCCAACTTAGTGTATCATCCTAGCATTAGTACAACATGTATGCACTAGTACAGCATTAGTCTAGACATCAGCCACAGTATATATATTTGATGACTTTATGTATACATTTTTAAAAAATAATGCTTCTTTTGTTGTAGGAATTCCCTTGTGAAGTTTTAATGAATCTCCTTCATTATGTCCATATGATGCAGGAATAGGACTAGAGCCACAAAGCAGCAAATAGGAAATCTTTTCCAGAACTCTACAAAAATAATTGCCTGTACAAGACTGTGCTGGTTTCTGAAACAGTTTTATTGTAGCAATGATAAAAGCTTCTCCAAATCAGCGGTCCTACAGGAAAAAGACAGGCCTTGATTCATGAAATATTCTTCAGTTGATTTATTAATCCTTTATTCGCCACCAGTAATACACTTGGCGAATAAAGGATTAATAAATCAACTGCAGCACTAGAAGCCAAGATTCCTGACAATTCATGGCTCTCATTGGATGATATGTGGTACAAGAAGTAATGGATATGTTCTGCTGGTTCAAACTGGGGACTATTTTTAGCACCATTATTTGGCAACTAATTGTCATTTTCAGAACACAGTTTACAGGAACCTTCATTTTTTACTTATCATAGGCTTTCAAAAACTAGCTCATTCTAATACTAACAAAACAATATATGTGGTAGTCTATAGGGGTGTACGTCCTCCCCACTCTTCCAAGTGGTGGGAAGTTCCAGGGACACATTGCTTCTGGGATTCTGGCTTCCTCTATAAATTACATCATTTGAGGCTGATGATGTCTTTGTAATATTTAGTTTATTTACAAATATGGTCTTAAATCGAACATTAGAGGGAAACAGAAATAGATTAGAAATCCTACAAGCAGCAACAGGTTACATCAAATTCCCAGAGACGAAACCTTGCACCCAAAGGTGCTTCAACATTCCGTCCAGTTTCCCAGCATTCCGTCCAACTACCACAAAGTTTGGTCTATTTCTCTCTCTCAGAAAAACTGCCTGCCTCTTTTTCTAGCCTCCTGCTTTTGGGTAGAGAGGATGAGTCACTTTACACTCTCACACCAATCCTTCTCATTAGGTGGGTTTGTGCCATTTTACAAGGCTTTGATGGTTCCACCATTAGGATTCTTGAACACCCCATTCAGACATCCCCTGGCTTTTTGAATTATCAGCCTGCAATCTGACAAAGAGATGGCTAAGAAGCCATGATCTGATCCAGGGTTGCACAACTTGGGCCCTCCAGCTGTTGGAATACAATTCCCATCATCCCTGACTACTGGCCACGGTGGCTGGGAGGGAGTTGTAGTCTAACAATAGCTGGGATGGGCCAAAGTTGTGCACCCCTGATCTGATCTCTAATACAATCCACCTCTCAAAGAGGACCAGCCCAGACCATTTTAGATGGTGCATAGCTTTTCACACAGGAGAAATAAATGTGCAGATTTAAAAAAAACAAAAACAAAATCAAAACAGGCAAGTTTAACTAAGATTACAAAATAATTTCCCCATCATTAAATTCCCAGCACAAATTAGGTCAAACAATTCACCTCTTTTCAATTTCTCTTCAGACCACCAGAATTTAGAAACACAAAAGCAAGGTCCTCATATGCATAACAGCCCTTCGGGCTTCTTAACTTCTTTTTGGCTGCTCCTGAAACAGAAGTTAGAATTCCTCAGTATTATTCAGTCCCTCCCTTCACTTAGCAAGATTTATGGGTTTTTCTGACATGGAGCTCTTAAGGCAAGGCTATATTAATTCCACTTTAGCATCAGAGCTGAATTACAGAAAGAACAACTATTCACCTATTTATTGCTATCCCTTCTGTACAGATAGCCATGAACCAGTTTCATTTGCCACCTCAAATAAACAGGTTATAGTGATCACAATCCTCTTTTGCAGATTCCAGTAATCCCAAATATCCAACTGTCCCTGTCCCAAGTATCCAACTGTCCCTGTCCATTTTGAATTATTTTATTTAAAATATTTATACCCCACCCCTCCAGTACATTACTACTCGGGGCAGCTCACAACAATAAAATAGATACAATATACAATAAAAGTAATAAAATTAACCAGATTAAGTAAACAAGTTAAATGTCAGGTTAAAAACCACAATCAGTATTAAATTCAAATTAAGAAGTTAATTTAAAAGCTAAAAACTAAGAACTATAAAAACGAAATACTAAAGAACCTATCAGATATAACTAAAGGTTAAAAAGCTTCCTTGAAAAGATGTGTTTTAGTTGTGTTTTTTTAAAAAAAACACTGAGGGATGGGGCATGGCAAAGCTCTTCAGGGAGGGCGTTCCAAAGCCGAGGGGCCACAACCGAAAAGGCCCTGTCTCTAGTCCCCGGCAACTGGATCTCTGTTAGTGGCAGGGCCATAAGCAGGGCCTGAGAAGATGAACAGAGGGCCCTGGCAGGTTCATATGGGCAAATGTGGTCTGACAGGTACCCTGGCCGCAAGGCGTGTAGAGATTTAAAGGTCAAGACCAGAACCTTGAATCTATCTCAGGAGTGGACCGGTAACCAATGAAGCTGCCACAGAATGGGTGTGATACTCATGAAATGCCTTGCACCCATGAACATCCTTGCAGTAGCATTCTGGACCAGCTGAAGCTTCCTAACAGTCTTCAAGGGCAGCCCCACATAGAGCGCATTGCAGTAGTCCAATCTGGATGTTACCAATGCATGAGTGACTAAGGACTTCTTTAAGTAAACATGATAGAGGTCTATACAGTTATAGATGGTGTGGATAGAGAAAAAGTTTTCTCCCTTTCTCATAACACTAGAAGCAGGGGTCATCCCATGAAACTGATTGCCAAGAAATGTAGGACTGATAAAAGCAAGTACAGAACAGAATTCTCTGCCACAGGATGTGATATCCAATGGCTTGGATGCCTTTAAGAGGGATTTAGATAAATTCATGGAGGACAGGTTTATCAATGGCTACTAATCTGAGGGCTATAGGCTACCTCCAGTCTAAGAGGCAAGATAGCGCTAAATACCAGTTGCAGGGGAGTACAGCAGGAGAGAGCACATGCCTTCAGCTCTTGCCTGTGGGCTTCTGCAAGGCATCTGTTGGGCCATGTGTGAAACAGTATGCCGGACTAGACAGGCCTTGGGATTGATCCAACAGGGCTGTTCTTATGTTCTTAAGACTGTGACATAGCAGTGGGGATTTTGCCAATTTCCCCCCAGAGTCATCCAGTGAGTCTCATGGCTGAATGGGGGATTTGAACTTGGGCCTTCCCAGTCCTAGTCCAGCATTCTAACCACCACACCACACTGGCTCTTGAGAGGAGGAATAGCTGCTATCTCTGCATGATTGTTCAGCATCTGTTTCTCTTTACGCAGCTCTGAGGTGCTGGTTTCAAGGACCAAGGATAGGGTGCTGGTTGCAAGGACCATCCACTGCTGTGGCTAAACACTCCCTCTCTCAAAAGCTCTCATATAGCATAAGAGCAACCACTATGATTGCTTGCAGGAGAAGTTGCCTTCTCTGCTTGTTCGCCATTAGATTCATTGGACCCAACTCCTACTTCTCATCGGCCAGAGCGATAGTGCAGTTGGTTGCACACCAGTGCTCTCTCTGGGCACCATGATGGAGGGGATTGGTTCAGTGGCCCCAATCATCCCTGCTTCATCAGAGGGTGAACCAACAAGCACAGACTGTGGGGCTGTGTGTGTTGTAAAAGCAACAAATTAACTTTCATTATACCATTGCTAAATATTGCATTACTGAAGTATTATTTTTATTAAAATCTTCATTACACTGACCTCAGAAAGACCATTAAATTTGCTAAGCCTTTTAAACAATAGCATTACCTTTTAAAAAGGGCTGTTTAAGATTTGAAAAGAAAGAACGGGTAATCATAGTGTGCAGGTAAACAGCTTTTCATAGAGGACTTGCCTTCTTTCCTTTAGAAAGGAGAAAGCCAGTGTTACAAACATATGACATTACTAATGCGGTCTAGGACACTCGGGCTGTAGTGCTGAATTGATTCACCCTCGAGATTACAGGCTCTGCAAACACGGTTAGAGTGTTTCATTTCCATAAGCCACTACAAGCACGCGATATAAAAAGAAGTGTCTGGAGCAGGGGCGCGAGGCACAAAGAGGGGGGAAAATGGTTCTACTGGCACATCAATTCAATTTACAACAAAGGTATATGTTGAGGTCTTGCTAAAGGTGTTCTTTATTACCTTTCCCACACTTTGTATGTTTTCTAGGTTGTCATGATTTAGGAAGACCCTGGAGGGTCCCTGTACTTCCCAAGAGGTTGTGCAATAGAGCACATTGTCCAAAATAATTATCTGTAACCACCATTTTACTCGAGGCTCTATGTCAGTCTGTGCTCACTAGGTACTTGGAAACTGTATCTAATTTGGACCTGAAGGCAGGCGCATGTGAATAATACTTACAGAGACAAAACAGGATGGAAAGCACAGTGGAACTAATTTATTAGTTTTAAAGGACATCAACCAAAGAAGCCGTAGAGAGTCCTTTGTTATTCTTAGCCAGTGCTTAAATGTGTTTGGTGTTAGATTTCTTAGCAATTTTTAACAATGAATAATAAATATCTGTAGCAGCTTTAAAGAATTCCCTCAAAAAAATTAGAGATTACAGTGCTCTGTTTGGGAATTAATGCTGTATCCTGGGTCATGGTGTGATTTTGCTTCAGTGTAAATAGTTGTCAGTGGATTTTATTGTTTACAACAATAAAAATGGTGCAACTCAGCGATAAATCAAACCCTACAAGCAATCCATTCAATGCCTGTCTTTAGAATAACATTCACTATTTTACACGATTACTCCTAAAAACACATATTCCCCTGACCTGTGGGTACTGAAAAAATGAGAAATGAACCATTAATATTGGTTCCATTAATCACACTGTGCCTTCATCATCAAATCATGTTATTGCATAATGTTGATTTATTACTTGAGACATCTAAACTTTTCCTACAATTCAGCAATTTCTAGTGGGTGAAAATATTCTAATAAATGTCTTCACCTCTAAAAGCTGCTCCAGCCATTGCAACGGAGGACAGTTGATGTGCATGAATGCAGAGGTGCTCTTACCCCTGGACTTCCGGGCTGAAGTCCAGGGCCTCCGCAGCCCTTGGGGGCCTCCAAATCCTCTTTAGTCTATCCCGGATAGTATGGTCAACCAGCCAAGCATGATGCTACTTAATTTGCTGGGGAGGGGTGCCCTCCAAAGGCCTTTAGGTCCAGGCTCCAAAATTACCTAGGTGTACCTCTGCATGAATTTATTTCCTCCTTTGAAATAAATCGGGTGGCTCTGGTTCATACACGAGGAAGCAAATGTCGGAGTACAAATGGGGCCGTGATTCTGGGCAATTGTGTGGAAATGTGTTCCACTGATATCATTGGAACTTCCAAATAATGAGTTCAGGGGAGAGGTTGTGTATGACATCAGCCCTGTTCAGACTGTAAAAAGAAAGAAAAAAGAACAGTGCACACACACACAAAACACCATCCAAAACATATCTGGAAGGTCCACCCTTGGTACTGACACATCTTGAGCCTCTTTACAGTTACACAGTTTGTCTGAAGAGGTAAATACTGTATCCATGATGGTGGCTGTTTCTGTGATCAGCTGCCTGGGGTGCTCCAGGTTCCCGATCGTAGAAATGCCTGTCATCACAGTTATGGCATTTGCTTCTTCAGATGGAATGCTGTAACCATGAACAGCACTGTGGGGGGGGGGGGGTCGCATTCTGCATTCTATGTACTCTTTAGGATAACTTTCTTATGTCTGAAGAGGATCTTGAATTTTATGGCCACATTCAGATGTCACAAGCCATGATTTGTGCTATCTGAATGCAATATGTGGCAGTCTGACGTCATGTTTGATATCCTGCCTTGTAAACTATCTGTGTTTTGAATAAATCATAGCTTCTCATATTTGGTCATAATAGGAAACTGGTTTGTTCAGAATTGAGAGGTTCATTCTTCATACCTCTTATCAAGGAAGAGAGAACTGGAGGGAGAGTATGCAAGCCGTAGATGTCTTGTGACCTCTGAAATGTGGGCCGCAAGAAAGTTCTGTCACTGAGAAGTTACTAAATAGCTGCAAGAATAATAACCGTTATGAAGTTGCAATGCTGGAGTCATCATGTTAGGACAATGGCACTACAGAGTTAAATTATAGAGCCATTTATTGGCTCACATCCTTGACCAAATATATTTAGGACTGAAATGCCTTACAGGCTATTTCTGTGCCTCTGCATTGAAGCATCGGCATATTGGGTTGGAAACTCTATTGGCAGTTCTTCACTAGGAGTTGCTGCCTGTCTCCACTGCCAGGCTTGAGGGAGCTAACCAGGCAGAGCACAGGGAACAAACCAGCAGCCAATAGTTCAACATACAAGGATAAAGGTTGAACAAAGAGTCAGGAATCAGAAGGCAAACTGGGAGCCAAAGATCAAGAACACACCAGAGGTCAAACCAAAACAGACAGTTCAAGAAGCAAGCAGGAAGTAAATGCACCAGATCAAGGAGACCCTGAAGCTGAGGCAAGGTCTGCTTCAGTTGGGAAGCCTCTTATACCTTTCCTGTCTGCAAAGAAGCCAGTGACAGGTCTTAGAGGGCCTGGAGATTAAAAATCCTCTGCAGTAGAGCGAGTCACCACAAGGGGCAGTGGTGGTCTCAACCCCAGGGAACTCTGAAACTCATCAAGACCAATGTTTACAAGGCCAACTGTGCCATTCAGTTAGAGGCAGGGCCTTACAATGCGGTAGGGGCACAATTCCTGGCAAGGAAGGCAAACTTGGCAAAAACCAGTTCAGAAGTGCTAAACACACTGCTGTTACAAATGGAAATAACTGTATAGAGCTGAGGTTGTTACTAGTCAGCAAAGTTGTCTACTTAAGTATCCCAATAACAAAAAATGCAACTTCGTCAAACATAATTGTATGAATAGAGACAACCATTTACAATGTGGTAACTTGACTACAAAAGGCATACACTTTTGTGAAGAATGTCTTGTCCACGTATGCAATCTGCTAGGGAGAATTTCAACCCTTTTGTGCTTTACCAAATTTCTTACTGGATGCAGATCTATTTTCCATCTGCATGAGCAGACATAACAGACAATCTGGTCTCTGTGTGAATTGTCCCCTATGGTAATGTACTCCCTGGCAGATGGTCAACATTCATCCTTAGTCAATTTTAATCACAATTGGGATTCTTAATAATTACTAATCACACAGTGCTTTTGATGATGACTTGGAGCATTTTAAATGTGTTATCTGACAACATTCCTGTATGGTAGACTAGTATTACATTAGCATTAATATTTAATAAATAAATAATTGAATTAATTAATAATAGCCACCATATGAAAGAAGGAAGCAGGAAGACAGCAGCTTGCTTAAGCCACTAGTGTCTTCATGGATAAAATATGATCTGAACCAAGGGCTTCCAGTTATAGCACATGTTCTCAACCATCCTGTTTTTTCAGAAAATCGAATTGCACTTGGCAATGTGTGTGTCCCTCCACCATTTATTTTAAAGATAAATCATAGAAAACAAATACAAAGCTACTGCAAACAAGCTGCTATACATCAATATACAAGTAACAGAATAGATCGTGCTGACTTCCACACAACTGCTGTGAGAGACATTCAGCAAAATTTATGGTTGTTGGGCAGCAAACCAGCACACTAATGCCTACAGCAGTTCATAATTCCTGGATGAATTTTATAGGGCGGCAGCCTGGATAAAGCTTTTTGAACCAAGCTCTTGATGGCCACACTTCATTTTACATCATGACATTATGGCTTATGTTATTAGATGCTAGCCACTGAATTTTGTTCCAAAATACTAAAATTAGTACTTTGTGTCAACGACTTAAAGGTGAGTGCACAAATTAGAAAAGTCAGCATTAAACCCTAGAAAATAGTTGGTCTTAGTTTAACACTCAGTCCTGTATCTTTTGTGAGCACATGAAGGTTTACAATGAGCACTCAAGAGCACAGAGGCCTTTTTCCAGGGGAGCAAAACCTGCAATCCTATACCCACTTACCTGGAACTATGACCCATTTAATTCAATTGGACTGGTTCAATCCAGCAAGCGAGGTGAGTGGATCTGCATCTATTAAAAGAACACTTCTTTTAATAGATGCAGCTCACAAATCCACTGTGCTGGTGGATTGTACAACTATGATTCTAACAATCCACCATGCTGGCCAAGAATTACAATACTCGCAATACAACGCACCAGCCATGTCTGCTTCCATTAAAAGCACTATGATTCTCACAACTGACTGTGCCAGATGGGGTCCTAAGAAATGGGGGGAGGGGAGTACCTTTGAAAACAAAAGCAATCCTAAGAAGAGAGGATATTTTGCTGTTGTCTGCTGCAGCCAGTTCCAGGTAAGTAGGGATGTGCGGTTCGGTTCGGATCCGGACCGGTTCGTCCGAACCGGTCCGGATCCGGCGGCTCGATCCCGGACCGAATCGGGCCCTTCCGGGGACCGAGCCGGACCGAATTCGAGCCGGTTCGGTACCGAACCGGCTCGGGTTTCCCGAACCGGTTCGGGAACGAAATTGAGTCTCTGGAGTGTCTC
Organism: Hemicordylus capensis; assembly: GCF_027244095.1. Classification (NCBI taxonomy): domain Eukaryota; kingdom Metazoa; phylum Chordata; class Lepidosauria; order Squamata; family Cordylidae; genus Hemicordylus; species Hemicordylus capensis. The sequence continues at coordinate 277,059,916 of NC_069660.1, read as the reverse complement.
TTTAAAGTTCCAAGTGTGTCCTCCATTTTGTGTCTCCTTCCCGAAACTTTTGCTCCTCCTTGCATCCATTTTGTGATGCTATTTCCAGGCATTGTATTGGCTGCGCTATTGATCCTTGATTGGCCAGAATGAGTCCTTTGGTCTGGTAGGCTGCTTGGCTGTTGCACTGTTGAGAGCTGGCACCCTGTTGGCCGTGGGGGGAGTGCAAAGGTGGGGGCTCCAAAAGGAGGGAATTTCAAACCTATATAAACCCAAGCCTCTTCTCTGGAAACTTCTCTTGGCTGCAGTTGTGGGATCATCTCTGAGACCTGCTTGCCCTTTGCTGGCTGCTCTGGTGTCTCTGTGAGTCCTGACTGTGTCCTGTGTCTCTCTGTGTGTGCTCTGTCTAATCCTTTGTCCACCTGCCCTTTGTGACTCTCTGTGTGTCTCCTCTCTCTGTCTGTCTCTTGTCTGTATACTGTGTGTTACTTCACTTTACTTTCTTCTTAATTTCCCCCAATTTTCCCTGTTCCTTGTCTGTCTGCTTTTCTCCCCCCCTCCCCCCTTTCCCTTCTCATCCTTTGGGCCTACCCTCCCCCTCCCCCACTCCCACCCACTGCATCCTCATTGCTTTAAATCTTCTTCCATTAATTATTGCTCTTTGTCCTGCCTTGTTTTTGTCCAACTTTTTGATTTTCACATTGCATTCCATTGGTTTCATTTATATATTGCTTGCTGGTTTTGCTTAAATTGTACCATTTTGTTTGTTTCTGCTGACTGCTGCTGCCCTGCGAGTTGGTTCCCTGAATCCCTCCCCCCCAACCCCAGAGGATTCTGTTGTTGTTTCTTGTTGTCCCATATAATCAGTTTTGGTTCCCTGCTCCAAACTTGCCCCTCCAAGTCCAACCACACCCCACCCCAACCCCACCCCATCCAGCCTTCTCCCAAGTTTGCTGCTGCCAAACAGAGTCCAGTTTTCTTTGCTTGCAGTTCCACTTATTCATTTGCTATTATTAATTTGCAGCAATTGTGGTTTCATTGTCTCTGTTCACTTAGTGGCCCCCCTCAGAGTCTGTGTTTGGTTCCCCCTCCCCACACCCCCACACCCAAGTTTTTTCTGCTGGTTATAGTCTTTCTTTTCATTTTTTTTTAAACTTCTGGCTTGTGTTCTCTTGATATATATTGCTTTATATATTTTGCTACCCTCCTCCTCCTCCTCCCCCCCTGCCTGCCCCCCCTCCCTCCTCCCAGACCCTAGCCCAGGCCCAGCTCCTCCCCCAACCACCCCATCCAGCCTAATCGCTGCTGCTGCCCGAGTTGTTCCAGTTTCTCCTTTGCTGTTTGTTGTTGCCCCCTCCCCATCCCCCAACACCCCTCTGCCACACACTAGCCCCCAACCACACACACCCTCTCTGCTCCCCCCACCCCACCTCTTTTCCTCCTTGCCCCTGACTCTCTCCACTTACCCCAGGCCCCCTGCCACACACAAGCCCCAACCACACACACCCTCTCTGCTCCCCCCACCCCACCTCTTTTTCTCCTTGCCCCCGACTCTCTCCACTTACCCCAGGCCCCCTGCCACACACTAGCCCCAACCACACACACCCTCTCTGCTCCCCCCACCCCACCTCTTTTTCTCCTTGCCCCCGACTCTCTCCACTTACCCCAGGCCCCCTGCCACACACTAGCCCCAACCACACACACCCTCTCTGCTCCCCCCACCCCACCTCTTTTCCTCCTTGCCCCTGACTCTCTCCACTTACCCCAGGCCCCCTACCACACACTAGCCCCAACCACACACACCCTCTCTGCTCCCCCCACCCCACCTCTTTTCCTCCTTGCCCCCGACTCTCTCCACTTACCCCAGGCCCCCTGCCACACACTAGCCCCCAACCACACACACCCTCTCTGCTCCCCCCACCTCTTTGGACCGCTGCTACTGCTGTGTCCTCCCCCCACACCTGAATCCCCCCTCCCTGCTGCGCTGCACTTCTCCTCTCTCCTCTTTCTCTCTATCATCTCTCTTTCTCCTCTCTCTCTCTTTCTTTTCTCTCTCTCTCCTCTCTTTCTCTTTGTCCCTGCCCCCCCTCTCTTTTCTCTCTCTCTTAGTCTTTTCTCTCTCTGCTCCCCTTCACTTTCCACCTCCTCTCCCACAGCTGCAGCCGCACACAGTAGCCTACCCACCTGGCAGCTGCCATCGGTTTTTTTTTTCTTTTTATAGTTTTTGGTTGATTTTGTCTCTGCTTGGGGGTGAGTTGAGCGACACAAATAGTGTTGTCTCCTCACTTCTGCCCCTCCATCGTTGTTGAACTACCCCGGTTGCCTGTGTGCCTCGTGCGGCCGCCCTGCTGTGTCTCAGCCCAGGGTGGCTGGCTGGCGGCGGCGAATCCGTGACCAGCAGTGAGCGGCAGGAGAAGGACCGGAAGAAGAGGGGTTAGGGCGTGTGCGATTGTGCACCTTTTGTTGCCCCTTTCTCTCCCTAGCTGGCGGTTTTAAATAGGGACACCCCTATTCTGAAATGCATTTGGGTGTGGGGAGGAGGGAGGGAACCTTGGAGAGGAGATGTACTGTTGTAAAACTTGTGTCTTCATGCCCATGCCCAGTAAAGAAATTGCTGCTGTGTGTTGCGTTGCATTGCATGCGTCTTGCAGGTGGTTTTTGAACAGGTGCCTTCCAGAGTGCTTCCTTGCCTCTGGGGCAGTCTGAGTGGGGTCCAGGGTTCTGATGCGATGCTGCCACTACATGCTGGGCCCATGCCATGCCAGAGTGCTTCCTTGCCTCTGGGGCAGTCTGAGTGGGGTCCTGGCTGGGCTCTGATGCTGCCACTACATGCTGGGCCCATGCCATGCCAGAGTGCTTCCTTGCCTCTGGGGCAGTCTGAGTGGGGTCCTGGCTGGGCTCTGATGCTGCCACTACATGCTGGGCCCATGCCATGCCAGAGTGCTTCCTTGCCTCTGGGGCAGTCTGAGTGGGGTCCTGGCTGGGCTCTGATGCTGCCACTACATGCTGGGCCAATACACACATATGATGATGATCATGATGTTCAATCCATGAGGCTGCCATCAAGTGTTTGCTGCTGCTTGCTTGCCATGGCATTGGGCGGGCAGAGTCACAGAGTGGGTGGGTTCAACCTCTGTGTTGGTGTGACTGGGTTCTGGTTTTGGTTGTGTGCAATTCAGAGTCACTAAATAGGCTGCATTGAGTTTGATGCTCCCCCCACAGGAGCATTACTTGAGAACCACCCCCCAGAACCCACACTTTGTGTTCCAGTTCACTAAATAAGGGTTTCCTCCTTTGATCTGCAGGTTCCCAAGCGTTGACTGCATCCCTCCCCCACCCCCGGTAGGTGCTGTGCCCTCCCCCCATCCACTCCCCCCCCAAAAAGCTAAAAACTTGCCACCCACACCACAACTACTCCACCCAACTGCCCGTGCCACCCTCCCACACCGGGGTTCCACCCTTTAACCCCCTATTTTTCTAAAAAAAACCCCTCCCAGACCCATCTCCCCAATTGGCTTGGTGGTTGACTCCCAAATTCAAAAAGGACACCCTCCCCCTCACTTCGATTGGCTTCCCCCCCCCATATCAAAAAGTCTTCCTTTCCCCCCAATTGGCTTCCTTTTTTGAAAACAAACTTCCCCCCCGCCGCCTCCAAATCAGCTGCCTTTTTTTTGGCCCCTAAGCCCCTCCAAATTATTTTTCTGACCCTCTCTGGCCTTCCTCCTAAAGTCTCCCTCCTTCTGACCTAGCAGCATGTCTGAGCGCCGTGTGGCGGGCAGGGCTCGCTCAAGGCTGGCAGGCAGAGGTGGGAGAGGCCAGGTGCGGGGTGCGCCTGCGGCACGGGGAGGGAGAGGACGCGGGGAGCCTGAGGACACCCCAGTTTTCCCCATTGGAGAATTCTTTGCTCCGGCCCCATCTTTGGTGCGCAGGATTCAGTTCCCCACGCCTGCTGCCGCCAATCGCGGCAGAGGCAGAGGCACCGTTAGGGCTGTGGCGGGTCCCTCCTCGCCGGCGGCACCAGGTGCTGCTGAGCTACCGCCAGTTGTTGAGGTGGAGGAGACTGTGGAGTTGGAAGAGCAGGTAGAGGGCGGTGAGGACCGTGCGGCTGGCAGCGATGCAGCCAGGTTCTCCCTCCCTCTGGGGCCCCTTCCCCCTATCCTTTCGCCGCTCAGTGGGGCCCCCCCTCGTGAAGCCCGACACTCTGGTGGGGAGCGGTCTGGCGAGGTGGTGGAGGAGAGGCCTGCCTCTCCGATGCCAGTTGAGCCGGGCCCTTCCTCCGCTGTGGAGGGCGGAAGGGGCGGGTTGGGTGGCAGCAGTGGGCAGGCAGCGGCGGCCGCCCCCCCCCCCCAGGACTGCAGCCACCCTGCGAGAAACGGCCTAGGACGGCGCCCAGGGCGCAGGAGGCCAAGGGCAGTGGTGTATGGGTGCATTTTGAGGTCCCTCAAGATGACCCATTCCACGCCCGCTGTGTCCACTGCAGGATGCTTGTCAGCCGTGGAAGGGACCCTGCGCACCTGGGTACGACGCCTATGTGGAGACACCTAGAGCGTCACCACCCAGGTCTCAGGGGACAGGCTGGCAGCGCTAGTGCGCCTTGTGCATCTGCCACTAGGGCGGGCAGCGGCAGTGTGCCAGCCAGCAGGCAGGCTACACTGCCCGTCCAGCGGTGGACGCAGTCCTCGGGCAGCCAGCGTATTGTTCGCGTGGACCATCATCACCTCACCCGCCTCATAGGGGAGATGATTTCCACCGATGACCAGCCGTTTCAGGTGGTCGAGAACAACGGCTTCCGCCGTATTCTCCAATACCTGGATCCCGAATACGTCATCCCCTCAAGGACGACGTTCAGCCGGAACGTGGTCCCCTCCCTGTACCGCCGGTGCAGGGAGCTCGTGTCGGCCGAGCTGCGTGCAGCTCCGGCCGGGACAAGCGTGCATTTCACGACTGACCTCTGGACCAGTGTCAGTGGGATGCACACTTCTTTCCTGGCCCTCACTGCCCACTGGTGGGGACCGGAGAGTGAGGGGACCTCCGCGGGCGATGCTTCCGGGTCCAGCGCGGCTCCCGCTGCACTACGGCACAGGTGGGCCGTCCTGCACGTGGAGACGATGGACAAGAGGCACACCGCGGAGGAGGTGGCGGCCGTACTCGACCGCCAGATAGAGGAGTGGATTGGCGGGTGTCCACACCTCTCCCGCGGCTTCATTGTCACCGACAATGGAGCCAACGTTACCGCCGCTGTCGAGACAGTCATGGACTGTGTGAACATACGGTGTATGGCACACACGCTCCATCTGACCGTCAGGGACGCCCTTGGCCTTAAGGAGCTGAAGGCGTCCCAGGAGAAGGGGGCCCGCCCCATCGCAGCTGCTGTTGCTGCCACGGCCACGCTTGTGGATAAGTCCCGCAAGCTGGCCGCCCACTTCCACCGCAGCGAGAAGTCCAGGAGACTGCTTCGCCAGAAGCAGGATGACCTTGGCCTTCCTCGCCATCTCATCCCTACGGATGTGGAGACGCGGTGGAACTCCACCTTCCTCCTGTTCCAGCGCCTGTTGGAGCAGGAGAGAGCCCTTGTCGCCCTGGCGAGGGACGAGTCCTTGGATGTCTGCGACTTCTTGAACGCAGAGTGGAAGCAGATGTCCGAGGCGGTGTCGGCACTCGAGCTCTTCCAGCTTGCCACGAAGGGCTTGTGTGGCGACACCACTCCCTTGAGCCAGGCGCTGCCCACAGCTGTTGGTCTCGAGAAGCTGAGGGGTGGACTCCATATCTCTCTGACCACGCCAGAGGGTCGTGCTCTGGCTGGGAGGCTGAGGTCTGGGGTTGACAAGCGGCTCGTTGATGTGCTGGGAGACAGGGAGGAGTATGTCCTCGCTTGTCTCTGTCACCCAGCCCTCAAGGGCAATGCCGTGAGTGCCGACGACTTGCCCAGGTGGAAGGGCATCCTGGTCGAGAAGGTTAGGGAGGAGGAGGCCGCTAGGGCCCGCAGAGACCAGGGTGTTGGTGGTGGTGCGGGGGCAGCCCTCGCGGCCCAACCCGCACCCAGCAGCAGCATGGGCGGCCAGCCGGCGTCAGCTTCCCCTTCCCCTCCCTCTTCCCAGTCCAGCAGCGCGGCATCCCAGGCGGCGCCATCGCAGCAGCCATTTGCTAACGACTCGAGATCCGCCCAGTGGTTTCAGCGGTTCTGCTATGGCGCCATGCCTGGTATGCGGGAGGCTCGACCTGCCAGGCCCCCCTCCAGTGCTGAGCAATGCGTTGCGCAGTACTTGGAGGAGCCTGTGGAGGGAGACGGCGTGGACTGCGCACAGTTCTGGGCGAGCCGCCGCCAAGTCTGGCCGGACCTGGCGGTGGTGGCTGTGCGCCTCCTCTCCTGCCCCCCAACCAGTGTCCAGAGCGAGCGGGTGTTTTCACGTGCCGGGGACATGGTGACACCCTCTCGCTCCCGCTTGGACCCTGGTCTGGTGGAGCAGCTGGTCTTCCTTAAGGTGAACCTCCCCCTGTTGGGCTACCCCAAGCTGCAGTTTGAGCCGGGCGAGTGATTACCGTGGGTTGCCCCATGGTTGGTCACCTGCCTGGCTCGACCTCTGCTTATCCCTACCCTCCCCCCTTCCACCTCTAGCTGAGCTGACGTGACAGATGCTGAGCCGTGCCAGCCAGTCGCAGCGTGTAGTGTGCCCACACAGAGATGCAGTTGTAGTAGTAGTTGTAGTGCTGCGATTGGCCAGATGTTTACAATGCCCACGCCCACCTAAAAAGAAACCCAATGCTGACCAGCACAGGCCCTTTATCTATCCACCTGTCAGCATTTGGGGACCTGGCGTGGGCACGGCACACCCCCCCAAAGTAGCACAGCCCACGGAGTACTAGACTTAGCGGCAGCGGCGGGTATACGTTCAAAAATGCAGTGTAGATATGTAAATACTAGTAAATAAACATGTAAATAATTTTTTCTTTAAAAACCCCATGTCAAAATCAAGCCTCAAAATTATGCAAAAGAAAGAAAAAAAGGTGACAAAGGGAGAACAAAATGATGAATGCCAAATGAATTGATTTTATTGAAAATGTCACCAGAAATCATGTGTGGGGGGCTTGGTTTACATGGAGAAAATGATTGGGTGATTTTTTGAAATGAAACGAATGAATTATTATCATCTTATGTTCATCTTGATTGTGGTCACTGTTGATGTTGGCTGATGGCAAAAAACCCAAAACCATCAGAATAGCAATGAACTGGCTGCCAACACAACATATTGATTGATAACTGTGCAGGGGGGGAATCGGGTCTGTGTGTGTGTGTGTGGTGCAGGCTCAGTCTGTCTCTTCCTGTTGTGTGTCTGTCTGTCTGTCTGTCTGTCTGTCTGTGTGAATGGATGCCTAGCACGGTCTCTGTGTGTGGATGCTTTCTGGTGTGTGTCTGTCTACATGTTTTTTTTCCTCCCCCCCATGCCTCCCTCCATCCTTCCCCTCTCATCCTCCCCCCTTCCTCTTCACCACCTTCCATCCTCCCTCCCTTCCAGCCCACCACCGCCTCACCTGCCCCCAACCCCGGTCTGGCAGATGATGAGAGTCTGGTCTCTCCCACCGAAGCACACACGTGAGCACGTGTGTGCACAAATATGTGGCTGACCAACTCTGAGCCGGACCCTCCCCCCTTCAATCCCCTCTACATCCCTCTCCCCCTCCCTCCCCCCTGCCTCCCTGCCTCCCTCCCTGCCTCCCTCCCCCCTCCTAGCTAGCAGCGCACACATACACACACAAAACACCTGTGGTGGCAAACACCACCAGCACACATGCACTCACACTGGTGCCACCACCACCTCTGCCTTGGGCCTCTGTGTCCTTGAGCAGATATGTGGTGGTGGACCAGAGAAGCATTTCTTTCCAGCAAGGCAAAAGGCATGCACTCACTGCACACACACACACACACACACACACACACACACGAAGAGGTGAAGACGAGAAGAGGCAACTTCTAGGACCAGCAGCAGCAGGTGAGTGTCGTGTAATTGTGTTGCTTCCCAAGGCCACTGCCCATGCTCAATGCTCAGTCTGCTGAAACTAAAGAACTAGCTACAATCACCCTTCCTCACACGCAGCTCAGCTCAGCTCAGCTCAGCTGCACAGCACACTGACTAACTAGACACTACAGCTGGTGGTAGAAAAAACAGAAGTCTAGATTCTAGAAGATGTCCTGGTGGATTCTAAACTTTCAAATCTGTGCTAGGATTGCCTTGCCTCCTCCTCCTGCTGCTGCCTGTAATTGTGCCCTCTCCCCTTGCAGTTGCGCCGTCGTGATGGGTTGGTGATGTGCGTCCGCCGTCTACTTGTTAGCTCTCTCCTCCTCATGTTGGCTGGGCTTGCCAGGCACTGGCTGGCAGCAGCTGTTGGCTGTGTGCTAGGCTCAGGCTGTGGCGCGCGTGACTGGACTGGGAATGTTATTGTAGCGGCAACACTGGTTGTGGTGGTAGCAGTAGTAGCTGTTGTTGTTTCTGGGCTGGTGGCTGCTGGCCTGTGCTGACTCTGCGCACTTGGTCTGGTCTGGTCTGGTCATTGGGATGCAGATGTAGGGTGTGTGTGCATCATCCATGGGGAGCATCAGAGCAGAGCAGAGCAGGTTGGCTGGCTTCTGTCTGTCGGGCCTAGTCAGTGGCAGGCACTGAGTGAGGCGGTGGTTTCTTTGGGCATCACGTCACCCATCATGCAGAGCGGCAGGTCTGCTGCTCTGCTGCTCCGCCTCCTGCTTCTTCTCTGTGTGTGCTGCTCTTGTGCTTAGTGTGCTGCTCCGCTGCTGCTGCTGTGCTGGCAGGCAGCACAGCAGTGGCCTTTTTGTTAGATCAGAGAGTGGGTGTTGTCTCTCTGAGTGTCCTCCTCTTACTTGCTTGGATAGGAGTGGTGGTAGTAGGTAGGCATTAAGATGGACTGACTAGGTGTTACGTGTTAGGGCGCCCAGAGAGAGGGGCCAAAAAGATGGGGTGGCAATTGTTGGGTTGCTCCTAGTATTATTGGTGAATTTCTGAAGAAATTTTTTTTCCCCATTGGCTAGAATGGGGGTTCGGGGCTGCCCCAGACCCGCCTCTGTGGGGTGGCAGCACCGCCAAAGTGGGTCCGGGGCCATGGCAAAAATGCCCTCAGTCCCTCCCAGCAATCCCCGTAGAGATAGGAGTGATGGTTCTGTTGTTTTTCTGAGGTGTTCTGAGTGAGTGTGGATTCTGTGATAGCAAATGAGAGTGGATTCATGGTGTCTCATTGGAAATCTCTTTAGCTATCATAGAATCTACACTCAGAACACCTCAGAAAAACAACAGAACCATCACTCCTATCTCTACGGGGATTGCAGGGAGGGACTGAGGGCATTTTTGCCATGGCCCCGGACCCACTTTGGGGGTGCTGCCACCCCACAGAGGCGGGTCTGGGGCAGCCCCAAACCCCCATTCTAGGCAATGGAAAAAAAATTTTCTTCAAAAATTCACCAATAATACTAGGAGCAACCAATTGCCTTGTGATTTTTGGGGTGGAGGACAACCATGGGTGGCTACCACCCACCCCAGCTTTTTTGCCCCTAAGGGCTCCACATTGCGAGTTATGGGCAAGAATTAATTTTTTTAAAAAAATTTGTAAAAAATCAGAGGAAGGTCCAATCGACTTGAAATTTGGGTGGCAGGTAGAACACAATGTCCCCTTCAAAACCAGCCACTTTTTGTGATCCGAACCGGTTCGGTTCAGATCTGAACCGGTTCGGATCCGAACCGGACCGGGGGGGTGGTCCGGCAAAACCAGAACCGAACCTCCCCGGTCCGGTCCGGACCCGGTCCGGACCCGAACCGAACCGGGAGAACCGGTTTTATGCACATCCCTACAGGTAAGGGAGGAAGGTGGGGAGAGGGCAGTGGAATGAAGGAAAGAGTGGAGGAAGGCAGGATAAAGGAAGGGGATGGGTAGAGGTTAGTCGCAGCAAGGTTTGACAGGCATATCAGAATTCCAATGGAGTTCTGCAATGTCAGGAGAGAGTCCTGACTCAGGGGACCCCGCTGTGATTGTGGAACTGATAATGCCTGTCAGAGGACACATCTGCCTGCCTAAATGCCTGCTTGGAGGCAGCGGTGTGCTGGATGAGTGATAACAAACTAAGACTGAATCGAAATACAGAACAGTGGTACAAATGCTGGTAACCTCCAGACTTGACTACTGAAATGCACTCTATGTGGGGCTGCCTTTGTAGGTAGTCTGGAAACTGAAGTACAGAATACGGCAGCCAGGTTGGTCCCTGAATGATCTCAAAGAGACCATATTACTCTTATATTAAAAGAACTACACTGGCTACCAGGCAAAACACAAGGTGGCTATAACCTATAAAGCCCTAAACAGCTTAGCCCGAGGTATTTAAGAAAACATCTTGACTATGAGCCCCATTGCCCATTGAGATCATCCAGAAAGGTTTGTCTACAGTTGCCATCAGCTACACAGGGACAGAAGTTCTTTACTGCTGCCCCGAAACTCTGGAATGTGCTCCCTGCTGAAATAAGATTCTCCCCATCTCTGACAACTTTTAAAAAGCCTCCAAAGACTCAGTTATTTGGCCAAGCTCTTTAACTAGATTTGAGGTTTTAAATTGTTTTAAGATTCAAATTTGTTTAATGCTGCTGTTTAATTTCCGCCCAGGGATGGAAATTGGATGTGGTGTACAGATATAATTAATTAATCAATATTCAGTTTCAGAAATATTCAGTTTCAGAAATCAAATTTTTCCATGATGCATCATGGACTCAACGCACATTTCTCACATACCTTCTGAAAACAGCAAGTGAATGGGAAGTGGTCTTTGAAATATATGACTCTCCAAAACAAAGAGGTTAATACCTGCTATTTTATTCTCAACCTGAGAGGTGTTCGCCTTGATAATGTATTGTAATATAATGTAATTGTAACATAATGTATTGTAATGTAATGTATATATGATATGTACATAATGTATTGTTGATTACCACATATTTTACAAGTCCAGCAAAAGAACTGCTTCAACCAAATATTGGGGATTTACACAACAAACAGTACATAAATTTTCACAACAGAGAAGATTACAATATAATCAGGAAATAATACTTTTCAGGTATGAATAGCAGAAAGTGGGATAGAGCCCACAAATCAAGTGTGCTGCCCATCAAATCATCTGTCCTGTAATGATGAGTTGGGGACTGAATAAGAGACCATACAGAGCAAGTATTTTGCCTCATTAAGCACAGCTTTATGTTTTTTCAAGCCAAACAAGACTTTTAGTATTGTCACCTGATAACAGAAGCTATATATTCCAGAGTATGCACACCATTTGAGAATGACGTATATCATAGCCTTCAGTAAAATGAACCATTTTGGTTGAAACACTTAACATTGTTTTGGAAGTATTGAAGGGGGAAAAAGATCACATCGGGCCCATTCAGTTCATTTCCACCTCATTATGAGCGCAATGACAAGAATAATGAATCAAGTTCTGAGTGAAATGATTGGTACATAACATTCATTTTATTTGGGAGTCCATGCAATTTTGTTACGAGGGCATGGCTTAACTTATAGCATGGTGGACTTCTCCCCCACCACCCTAAATCCATGGCCACCATTTTGTTTTCCCCCACAATGCCCCCAAAGTAGCATTGTCTGTGCAAAAAATGGTGGCCATCAATGGAGATTACCATCATTTTGTGGTGGCCACCATGTCTGGGGCATTGTGCAGGGAAACAAAAAAGTAAATTATGGCCCACAAGCTAATACTATTTTTGTTAACTTTAAAATATATTTGAACACTCACAGACTACTGCTTGCAGAACACTGCTTACAAAATTACATTTTCTACCCTCCTCCCAAAAAAGTGACCCTGAAGGTTGGGAGACCATTGGAAATCATGTGCCATATGAGGATGGGCCTACCAATGGAGGGTAAAGTCTCTGGGGATTGAGCTCCCCTTTCACAAGTAAAAATGCCATCCTGTTTCTGCATATCCAGCCACAGATATCCTCACATAGATCAAAACTTATCCAAGAATAAAATAAGTGTATAAGATTTCCTTAATACAAATCAATTCCCCGTGTATATGCTATGCTCTTTCTTATACAGAGAGCAAAAACTCTTCCCCATATTCAGGTGAACAGCTACTCCAAGGACAGATATTTTCCCATTTGTCCCCCCTTCCATTTTACATATTTAGATTTGTAACATGCTTATACTAATGGCTCAGGGCAGCTGACAACAACATAAGATAATGTAAAATTTTCATATCTTCCAGAAGACATTCAAGACTGAGGACTAGCAAATGTCTTGGGAAGGAAGATCTATAAAATAAAATGTATAGCAGCCATGTGACCTCATCTCTTGTAGCCTGACTGTAGGGTGTAGAGTACAGTGTTGAGAGGATACTCTTAGTTTTCAATATCATGATGGGACAAGGGACCCACATGTTAAACAGAAGTAAAGCAAACTGCAAGTCAACAATGACTCAACATATTGAACACCTTTTGGCGGGGGAGGCAGTATATATGTAACGTATACACACTCTAGAATATGGTACAGTCCTAAATGAAGCACCACAGAAAATATCCTAGTTGTTTTCATTCAGTTACACCAGCAGGTACACTCAGCTGAAAAAATGACTGCAGAAGGCTGAAAAATAAATAAAGGAATGTATAACATGTAAAAACTCACCAAGTGGTTGACCCGCAATGATCCTGGCATTCTCTCCTGCCACTGCAGCTCTCGCATGCCTCTCACTCATGTACTGTACAAAAGCGTAACCTTTGTGCACTGAGCAACCGACTATTTTTCCATACTTTGCAAAGATTGCCTCTATGTCGCCCTTTTTGACAATGGCTGTATTGAGATTGCCAATGAAGACTCTGGAGTTGATGGATTTGGGGTCATTCTTATTGGTGACATTACTGGTCTGTGTTTTGCCGGTCATGGTTGGCTCACTTGACTTCAGCCCTTAAAAACAAGATGACAAAAGATTTCTATTTAATTGGACAGGGTTGCCTCTGGTGAGGTATAGAATTTCATTAATAGCAGCTAAATGAGTGTAGAAGACAAACTCAGGAGAGTTATATATGTAATCAAGATTAACAATAAGCACGGCACAATAACTTTCTAAAGAGTATTATGAAAATCCAGTTTTAAATGCTATATTTTTAACATTAAAACTAAAAAAGGCTTTCTAAAACTTAGCATTTCACCAATGTTCACCAATTTAACTTGGCTTATTAAAAATCTCTATCTCCGTCATGCAAAATAAAAAGCTAACACACTATCAGATGTCAATGAAATGAACATTCAAGGCCAGGCAGAGAGTCCACCTTAACAATGATGGAATACTTTCCTCCTTTATCTGGCTAGTGTCAATCAGTCCACATTATCTTTTTCAGACTGTTAAACACTATAGATCACTTCAAAAAGTGCAGAACATGTTACATTCAGCTGCTTAGTACAATCAATATGTTTCCATTAGGAACTAACAATTTCTTCTTTTCAGAAAATCTCAGAAGGGCAAACAAAAATATGTTAATATTTGAAAACGTACAAACTGCTAGTTCTCACAAATGACACAGTAGGATCTTATTTATATATAAAGATTGCCTGTGTGATTTTGTGGTTAGATCCACAAAATCAATAGCTTGAATTCTTTGTGTAGCTACATTGAAATTGACAGAATCAGTACACTAAATAATTTGATTTTATGTTTACACTGTTTGTTATAGAAATAGGCAGGGCATCAAGTATACTACACCTCAATTAACAGAACAATCACTGTTTTACCAATCTGAAATTGCTTCTGAGCAATTAAGAGCTGATAAGCATTTTCAGGATTCTGTGATTTTCTTACTGAAGTTATTTCAGTACAACAAGTGTGATATGCAAATCAAGATGTACGTGCTATTTTCTTTGCAGGTATACCGCCTGTCATTTAAGTATGTCAGCAACATATGGCTTCTGTATTCACCAGCTAACAAGGTAGCCAACTGCCAAAACCACATATATTTCTTAATACTGAAAAATGGCTTTGGTGAGGAAGAGACCATTTATATAGCAATTAAGAACATAACATTTCTTCCCGGGTACAGCTAAGAATTATGTTACTGCTCTGTTCTGCTTCACGGTCTCATATTTCTAGATTATATCACTACCATTGCTCAAGTGAGGTTTGAGAGGGTATTCTACTCAAAAAAATATGTTCATTTCTCAAGAAGGAAAAGGAGTAATGACATGACTGAAATCCTAAAGGGTTCTGCTAAGTATTCAAACTTTGGGCCACTTCACACAAACATCAAGTGGTGTGGGTGCTTCTTGAAACTTCATCTGCCTGTGACTGCTTCATATAGGAAGCTGATAGCATGAAGAGGATATCATATTGCCACACAGATACCAACAATTGTCCATCACATGGTTCTGTGCATGCAGATGCAAAATGCTTACCCAATGTTTGGTAGTATCACAGAAAAAACTATCTAGTAGTGGCAGATCAATATGGCAAGCCAAATCTACACAAATTGGCTATCTATTCTCTGCATGGATAAGCCACACAATCTGACCACAGAGAGATTCTCATCAAACCTTTTTGTTGCTTGATGGAGTTCTTCCAACAATCAGGTGGAACCTGCTGAGGTCTGCGGAGAGGGTGTGTTTGCCCAACCCTCCCCGCAGGTGATTACTCGCCCTTTGCTGGGTGGGCGGATTGCCCACCCAGATGAGTGGCGGATCTCCTGTGGTTCGCCTGTGGCTTGCCCAGCAGTTCCAGAGGTCGGGTGCAGGGAAGCACTGCCGTGTGGTGTCCTACCCCCTGGAGCCCCAATAATACACCATGTGAGTGTGTGGTGCATTACTGGGAACCCCCCCCGAGTGTGCCCACCCCTATTTACCTGTAAATAAGGCTTTCAGGTAAATAGATAAACAGGCTTTTCTTTATCCCCTTTACACATACCATAGAACAGAAACAAAGCTGCCTGGGACAATTATTAAATAATTCTACTTCACATTATCTTAGTCTAGGTGTCATGGTTACGTTTCTAGGCTCCCTGGCACCTGGGATTTCTCAAGCCCTAGACTATTTGTCCTACTTGGTGGGGGGAGAAGACCAAAATATAGATACCTATTTGTTCCCCCAGGGGGGCAAATAATAGTACTGATTTCAACCAAGAAAATGGATTAGGAAGCAAGGGCTGCTTTAGATCTGATGTACCAATCCAATTTTCACCCTTCACCGCCACTTCTAAGTGTCTTTTAATAAACAAACAAACAAAAATAAAAGTTGGTAAATCCAGCCATGGCTTCATTGTGTAATGTCTGGTTTGGCTTTTCATCTGCCAAACTAATGGGGAAGGCCAAGGAGGTGTAAAGGAAGGCAAGTAATCAGGAAGTGTGCTCAAAAATGCCTCATACCAAGTCAGACCATTGGTTCATCTGGCTCAGCACTGTCTATACAGACTGTGGCTTCTCTTCTCAGTGGCTTCTCCAAGGTTACAGGCAGGAGTCTCTTTCCACCCCATCTGGAGATACCAGGGAGGAAACTTGGAACCTGCTGAATGCAAGTGCTCTGCCCAGAACTGCCCCATCCCCTAAGGGGAATATCTCACAGTACGCACATGTCGTCTCCCATTCAAATGAAAATCAGGACAGACTCTGCTTAGCAAAGGGGACAATTTGTGCTTGCTACCACATGACCAGCTCTCCTGGAGTAATTTTAAGGTGACAATGTACTGAAAATTGACCTCGGCGCCCACACACCTTGGTAGTCATGGTTGGTTCCAGCCTGCCAAG
This sequence comes from Hemicordylus capensis, assembly GCF_027244095.1. Lineage (NCBI taxonomy): Eukaryota > Metazoa > Chordata > Lepidosauria > Squamata > Cordylidae > Hemicordylus > Hemicordylus capensis. The sequence goes on along the minus strand of NC_069660.1, from coordinate 277,044,148 downwards.
GTATGTGAGTTGTGCACCAATGTTTGCATGCAGTCCAAGGCAGACCCTGTGAACCAAATGTAAACCAAGGCAGACCCTGCTTAACAAATGGGGCAATTCATTGTTTCTACCACAAGACCAGCTCTGCTTCAGTCCACCCATGGACGATTGGCCCTGGATACTCATGTAAGGATCAGCTGTAAAAGACAATATGCCTGAGCCAACTACAACAGAGCAGCTTCATGTAAAATGGTCTTAGGAAGAGGCAGAGTGAAAACTATGGCAGGGGTAAGAAGCTGTATAGTATTTTTATTTATTTATTTGCTTTATATACCGCCCTTCAAAAAATGTCTCAGTATAGCAGCATTGGAAACATGGACCAACATGTCATTTTTAGGTATTTCACATTATTGTTATACTAGATACAGAGGCTGGGCTTGGCTGCCTGGGAGAACTGCCGTGGCACCAAAGCCCAGCTTTTAGCTGAGGTTAAGGGCACAAACATGCCCTTAACCAGGCCACCCTTAACCCAGCCGCTTGATGTATGATCCTTTGAGGCCAGGATAATGGGTCCTGGCCTCAGAGCGATCCACCCTGCTCCGTGCTGCATGGAGTAGCGTTTATTGTGTAGGAGTATGCTCAACACTCCTACAAAACACAAAGTGATTGTCTGGGGGGAAGGCAAGGTTTGCGAAGCCACCCACTCAGTAGGTTATGTGAATGGCCCCACAACATATTATTTGTATTTATTTATTTTTCACTTAGTATCTGGACCGCACCATCTCTTAACAGGATGCTTGAAGCAGTAGGGGAGGAAAAAGTGCCTGATTCAAGAAGCCTGAGTTTTTTGAATCCAAAGGCGGTTTAGAAACCATTGGCTTGTATCTGTATCTTTCCATGGTTCTACTGGCTCCTGTTCCTGTTATTTTAGTCATACTTACATGGATGAGAATAACTAAGAGAGAGAACAAGAGCGCACATCGTTTGCCATAAGTCAATCTTGAAATCTTACATTTTTGTTTTGCACATTATGTCACAATTCAATATCTACCCAAGAGGTTTGTTGTAGTGTGAAAAGTGGGAAGATGGAGTCAGATCATAATTACTATGTTGTAATAGTATTATTACTATGTAAATAACATTTAAATTATATATATATATATATATATATATAGAGAGAGAGAGAGAGAGAGAGAGAGAGAGAGAGAGAGAGAGAGAGAGAGAGAGAGAGAGAGTGTGTAAACATTCTTGCTGCTCAACCAATAAAATTAAACAACGATGAAAGCAAACCGGCACTTAAAAACAACAAAAAGACAGTAACAGCAGCGGCAGACAAACCATTCCTTCTAACCCTTCACAGATGAAAATAAGCCCACTTAGGTATACTTGTAACTCTTCTATCTGCACACCAAGGCTCCCACATGCACACACACAACAGCACATTGCTGCAGGTTCTTCTCAGTCAGCTGTATTTCCTCTGCAATTAATTTACACTGTATTGATTTACTCTGTGTTCGTTTCTGAAGCAGGTGTTGTTTAATAAAGAGACTACAAGTTTCCTTTTTTGAAAAACTTAATATGTTTAATGGAATGCACAATGCCACAATGCATCTTAAAACACATTCACAGGACCAAGACATTGGTATATGGTGGTATAGCAACGTGATAGATAGATAGATAGATAGATAGATAGATAGATAGATAGATAGATAGATAGACAGACATTTAGCATTTGGATAATGGTAGACTACCCATGAACCATGCAGTGTCTGCTGGTTGCTGAGATCCTTGCAAATACCTGGTGAGGTGAGGGTTGAACCAGCTGAACCAGGTGAGGGTTGATCTGATCCAGAAAAGCAGGTAAGCTCTTAAGGAAGAATGTATGCATACCCAGGATCACTTAGGTATGCTTTAATTCTTCAGAGATAGCAGCTGACATTCCGACTAACAAAGCAGTGGGGCAACTGGAGCTTCTGAAAAGTTCAACTTGCTCAACTCCACTGCTGGCTCAGTGGTGGGGGGCAAATTCCCAAAACTCCCTTTCCCCCAAGAAGTGGTCTGTGCCACCCAAAAATATACCCCCAAGAGTCACAGAGCACTCAGGGACATATTTTCAGGTGACACAGAGGCCTTCCAGGGAAGCAGAGGTCACTGAAATCCCGCCCCACAAACACTACCATCAGTCAAGCATTTGCATGGAACTCTTCAGAAACACTGGTGATACCTCAGTACTGACCCTGCTGCACCAGTGCTTCATGGTTTAGGAAGTCCGACACGAAATATTGTATACTCTCTTGCTTGACACATTTGACACAGACTGAAGGACCCCACACCCTGATGCCAATCCATTTCTGCTCTAAATACCTTTCATAATGCTGTTGGTCATAAATAGAGATGGCGGAAGCATTTTCTTACTTTTATTCCATAACAATGCCACATTGTACATTCAGTTTTCTTTGAATAAATAGGACTCTGACTTATTTTTCCCCATTGCTAGAATTACCATTGCAAAGCACATCGTATTTTCTATTATAAAGAAAAGCATTTGTCTGATGGCTGGTCCCATTTATTAAAATGTGTGGCCAGGCAACATATTGCAGAAATCTGTAAAAATAAGAAAAATATTCATATTTGTATAACTGAGTTTTGATTGCCTAGGGGGTAGAAATATAATACAATTGCTTAAATTTACATATGATAAAAAAGGCAGGAATCTCTGCAGCAATGAGAAAGGACTCATAATAATCATTTCTTTAAACTCTACTAACATGTTTTTGCATAATACTGACATGTTCTAGATTCAGTGTCAGTCTTCCCTACAGAATGACAATTACTTGGATACATTCAAAGCAACGATTGTCTGAATTCACATGTACAGTCATGGCATAGTCATTCAAGAGCATACTGCTAACATGTGTCTTTTCAGAACCCTTACAGGTACTTCACTTCTAGATATGAAGTCCAACAAGGAGTGCTCATCTCTTGGGGGAATCCCCCAATGCATTGTGCATGTCGTGCAGTGCACTGTGGGATTCCTGGAGGCTGGGATGCGCCATCCTGCAGCGCTCGTCTGGGAGCACGGTTCACATTCCCAAAACAAGAACACTCGTCGGGGAGCATGGTTCACATTCCCAAAACAAGAACCACTTGTTTGGGGAGTGGGAGAGAAAGGTAAGTTTACCTAGCCTTCCCAGCTGCCCACCCAGTCGTGTGAACAACCTCACCGAGTATCTCTCCCTCCCTGCACTGCAATATGGAGAAACTGTGTGCTGTCTTAACAACCTTTCTTTATACCTTATATATAATCATCTCGCCCACGCAAGGGACATGGAGACACTTTTGGTCAGAAATGTCAAAATCACTAGCCATTGCTGAAAATGCAGAGAACAGCAGTTAGTAAACAAATGCTATATTTCATTGGGACTGCTAGCCATACTCATGGACATATTTGCTTTTATTTATTTATTTATTTATTTATTTACATTTTATATCCCGCTCTTCCTCCAAGAAGCCCAGAGCAGTGTAATACATACATAAGTGTCTCCTCACAACAACCCTGTGAAGTAGGTTATAGGGCCAGTGGTAGGAAATATGGAGAAGAATCAATAGTAACTGCACAGAGTTCTACTGCAATGTTCTACATGGGGCGGATGAACACTTTGGTAACAAGTTCATTACCTCTCTAACAGGTGAATCCCCAAGTATATCCATGAGGAAGCCTAAAGTGAAAGAGCAGGTGGCTAGCTGGAGCATGCAGGGCAAAAGAATGGCTTTACCTGTTCTCCATCACATTTGTTGGTACCAATAGCCAATCACAGGTACCATTTGTTACAGTTGCTATCCCTTGGACTTCACACTTTCCTGTAAACTCCCTAAGTCCATTTGTAATCTCTCTATGGCTCTCCAAGACTCATAGAAGCAAGGAAGTCCCCCGCCACTCACGGAGAGATCTAGGTTTCAATCCCCACTCAGCCATCAAGTTTACTGGGTGACTTTGGGCCAGTTTCTCACCCTCAACTACTCACAGGGTTGTTGTGAGGTTAAAATGGGAGAGGAAACCAACTACGTAAGCCACCCTGAGCTTTTTGGAGGTAATGTGGATATTAATGTCACCAATAACAACATGTCTTCATCCAGCCTAGGCCCATTGCCTTTTAAGAGTATATGACAGGCAACTCTGTAGCAGATTCAGCAATACCCACCATGGGAGGTTGTACCTGTTATCCTGTTGCCTATTACTTCATAGGCACAAACTCATGACTGTGGATTAAGGGGAGCACAAGTGCCCTTTCTTGGACTAAACTGTTTTAAAACATGATTAGAATACACTGGTGATAACATTTAATGAGCATATTTCTGTGTGCACATTAAATCACTTATCAATTAATCATTTGAAATGCTTTCATCTCAGCTAACATCAGTACTGGATATGACTCCATAAAATTTAATATACTGGTTGAAATACAAGGGTAGAAGCCATATTCTGGGTTTTAACAAGCAATATACATTCTTCAAAGCGTGGATTGTCTCTTCTTGTTCATAGTAGGAAGAGTTTCTGTCTAAACTACATGCTCACAGAAACAGTAAAAAACCAAAAAACATAAGAAGGAGCGAATGAAATGTTGGATGCTTAGGAGTACTCCATTTAAAAGAAGAAGAACTATACTATTTCAACTCAAACTAAGAAGCAACTGCAATTCTTAATCCTATCCCAGGAGATAATTTTCATACCAGGACTGAAGAGGTAGAATTGATGCCCACCACACAGTACTGTAATTACAATCCCATTCCCATTTTGAAGTGCTATCTGTCAACATAGGCTGAAGTTGGCAACCTCTATAAAATAAGCATATCAGCATATGTTTCTTTACTTTGCATAGTTTATCCAACTACTGCTAGTCTTGGGGTTGGGTGCGGGGAAGTGAAAGCCCATTCCAGACTCTTGTTCAGACAATATTTACAGACATTGATTGATTGATTGATTGATTGATTGATTGTTAAATTTATATACCACCTTTCATTAAAAACAATCCCAAGGCATTCTTTTTCAGACTTCTGCTTTGCCATACGTTGTATACATATACATTCGTTTCAAGCTGTAGGAGCTAAAATCATCTTTTAATAATAAAAAGTACACAAGAAATTCTCAGAAGAATGTATTCTGAGACCAGAATGAAATTTTGTGTTTTACTAGTAACACCTTTGCAGAATCCTAGCATGTATACAACCGCAGCTAACGTTTGCACAACTATAGCTAAAGACAATCTCAGAGCTGGAGCAGTTGACTCAATGGGAGGGAAATACAATATAGAGATGTGCACAAAATGGATTTTTTAATTTGTTTTGAATTCAAATCAAATTGTTAAAATTCATTTTAATTCTAATCTGGTTTGAAAATTGAGTTGAAATTCAAATCAATTTGACCCTGTTTTGGTGCCTTTTAAAACCCTTCAGGGGGCATGATTGGTTTAAAAAAGGTGCCCAGTGGCTCTTGAATCGAATTCAAATTGAATTTGGAAAATTTGATTCAAATTTCAATTGAATTGCCCTTTTAAGGGGTGATTCGATTCCAGTTCAAATCACTTGATTCACCCTGATGCAAGTTGAATCCATTCAAATTTAGACAGATTTGCATATCCCTAATACAATCATATTAAAGGAGCAATAACAGAAGCTTAACACTGAATTGAGTAGCTAAAAATATACAATCTCTTTCAGCTTAACAACAGATCCCAAAGGCCCAATAGAAAGGTCTTTAAAAAGCCCTGAAAGATGCTCTGCCTTTGGCAAATTTCCAGAGTTGCTATAGAAGGGTATAGTAGCAAACAAGAATGGCCCTCTGCAAGTCATTTGTACTAATCTGCAGAACAAATAGTAATGGTAAAAGGAGGCTTTTGCTCAGGTTTAGGGTTGGTTCTCACATGCAATTCGCTCAGTATCTTATCACTCAATAATGACAAATCCATGATTCTCAGCTAAAATGCCCACACAGTACAGCATCACGTTATATCACGCGCTCTAAAAACTGTCATTTGATTTGACACGGGCCAGTCAAATATGTGCAACTTGGCAATTTTCACATATCTGTAACACTCTGGTGAAACGAAAGCACGATATGTTGATTATTTAGCTTATTCATATGATCTTTGAGAGTGCCAGGGAGGGTGGGAAGGGGGACGGCAGAATAACACTTACCTCTTCCCACTGACAATCCTTTATGGTCCTGGGCTGCACAGCTCATGAATCCACATGAACAGCGCTTTTACAAGCTGTGCAGAATTTTGGAGGCTGGGAAAATGTGTCCCAGCCCCCAGATATCCCTCAATGCACTGTGCGATGCGGACAGGACATTGAGGGATCCCGCTATGAGTGCTGTGCTCTTGGTGCCCGGCTCTGTGTCTGCTCGAACTGTGTGCAGCCTGAGCATTCTCACAACCCAAGGAACATGGTAACATAGGAAACTGCCATGTACTGCGTCAGACCGTTGGTCTATCTAGCTTGGTATTGTCTTCACAGACTGGCAGCAGCTTCTCCAAGGTTGCAGGCAGGAATCTCTCTCAGCCCTATCTTGGAGAAGCCAGGGAGGGAACTTGGAACCTTCTGCTCTTCCCATAGTGGCTCCATCCCCTGAGGGGAATATCTTACAGTGCTCACACTTCTAGTCTCCCATTCATATGCAACCAGGGTGGACCCTGCTTAGAAAAGGGGACAAGTCATGCTTGCTATCACAAGACCAGCTCTGCTCTCCTGAGTAAAGGTAAAATGTGCCGTCAAGTCGATTTCAACTCCTGGAGCCCACAGAGTTCTGTGTTTTCTTTGGTAGCGTACAGGAGGGATTCACCATTGCCTCCTCCAGAGCAGTATGAGATGATGCCTTTCAGCATCTTCCTATATTGCTGCTGCCTGATATAGGTGTTTTCCATAGTCTGGGAAACATACCAGCGGGGATTTGAACCGGCAACCTTCTGCTTGTTAGTCAAGCATTTCCCCGCCGTGCCACTTAAGGTATAGAAGGGCACATTTGTGCCCTTCTAACTACATGAAACATTTGATCAGATTCCTGAGCTACCTGGGAGGGCAGCAACAGGATCAGCCTCAATCCTGGTGCTTCACATGAGCAGCCCTACCCAGGTAGGGCTGTGCATGTGTGGGTAGGGTTGCTTGTGTTTTCAGCCTCATTTATTTTGTAAAATGAATAAGAACAGTGAAACATTTTATGGTTTATGAATAAGAATAGTAAAACATTTCAAGTTTTAGGAAGAAAATATTTCTATTATTGTATTTGTGAAATTAAAAAAAATTCTAATTTTGAAAAAAATATCCAATTTTAAGAAACATTTATTCATTCATTTATTTTTATTCCATTTTCCATTAAAACTCAAAGTGGCTTGCAAAAATTTAGCTCTTAGGCAAGATTATACAGATAGCAAAACCAAACAAAGCATTAAAACCAAGCACATTTGGAAAACTTCTGATGCTAATGATGTTTATTTAATACGCAGCTGCCTTTGAGGTCCCCAGTGGCTTGTGCTTCTAACAGGCATTTCTTCCTATGAATTCTGCATTGCTGCAATGAGTTTCAGTGTGAAGATCAATGTGAGGATGCGGAGTTGCTAACCAATCAGCCCCTACTGCCAGAGGCTTTGATGCAGGAGAGATAGGGCACATGAGAACTGCAGGGGAATGGACAACATTTCAGAATATTTCATAGCAACTTATTTTAATGAAGTGAGAGATGGGTGGAAAAAGCTGATTTGAATTAATTTACTTTTAATATAGAAAACAAATGTTTTTTTGGAGTGGAAAATGTTAGGGAAGTGAGGAATCAATCTCATACTAATTCATTAAAAAGTAGTAAGGGCAAGAATAGTGTTTGAGCTGATGTTGTTGTTGATCAAATTTCTATTTGAACACATCAGTGTTCCAGCAGTTGTAAGAGAAAGCAGGATAGTAGTAGCCATTCCTGAATCTTTTCCCATATTTGCCACCAATGTTGTTCTGGAGGAGATGAACTCCTAACTGTCATAAAAAAACACCATTTGAAATGGATATATTACTCATTATTTTAGAATTCGTAATGAGGTTATACAGTCTGATTTTAAAGGAAACTAGCCTACTTGTTCTCCTTCATACACTAATGCCAAAACACTGAATAGGAGCTGCATGAATAGGGTTTGATTTAATAAGTGTACAGCAGGAGAAAAAGCAGATCATTTTTTGTGAGCTATAAAACTAAGAGCAGTAAAAAGCAGTAGCATAACACCAAAGAAGCCTCTTACCATTAATGGAATGCTTAGCAGCATAAAAGAACTAATTTCTGAAATTGGTAAGTGGATGCATTTCAATTTGTCTGAAATGTCTGGCATCTACATTTGCTCTGACACTCTAGTTTCTAACTTCACAACATCTGGCAACTGTTACTTATAATCAAGATCTCATTGCTTTGAAGAACATCTGCAATCAGCATGTAATCAAATTCAATGAAAACATAGGATGCAATTCAAGGTTTAAAAAAATCAACAACATACCAGCATATTTTAGAGGATGGGCAAAGTCAGTTATACTGGGGATGCTATGCTTTTTCTCTCTTCTGCACTTCACACAAATCGAGAACCCAAGGAACTGCCCTGCCACTTCCTCCTTCTCTTTTCCCACAGTCAAAATGAAAGATAAGACTGTGCAGCCAGTCATGACATGCCAAAAACAGGACGCATACTTCAAGGAACGCATAAAGAGGCTACATGGTTCTGTCCATATCTAGACTTAGAGCACAAAGCTTTGTGATGGAAACTCTAAAGGAACACCATGAACACGCCAGCTGCGTCTGTTTCTGGAGAAATAACCTCAAAACAGTAGTACATATGATGGTAAACTCCAGACTTGCCTACTGCAACATGCTCTATGTGGAGTTCCCTGTGTACGTAATCTACCTTGGATCCCTACCTACCTTGGATCTCTCAGAGCTGAGAAACTACAGGCTTGTCTCCAACCTTCCGTGGATGGGCAAGGTAACTGAGAGGGTGGTGGCCTCCCAGCTCCAGACAGTCTTGGAGGAAACGGATTATCTAGAACCATTTCAAACTGGCTTCCGGGCTGGCTATGGGGTGGAGACTGCCTTGGTTGGCCTGATGGATGATCTCCAACTGGGAATGACATCTGATGTCATTCAGAAGTGTGACTCTGTTGGTCCTTTTGGACCTCTCGGTGGCTTTTGATACTATTGACCATAGTATCCTTCTGGAGCGTCTGAGGGGGTTGGGGGTGGGAGGCACTGCTTTGCAGTGGTTCTGCTCCTACCTCTCGGGCAGGTTCCAAAGGGTGTCCCTTGGAGACTGTTGTTCTTCAAAATCTGAACTTTTTTATGGTGTCCCTCAGGGCTCCGTATTGTCTCTGATGTTGTTTAACATCTACATGAAACCGCTGGGAGAGATCATCAGGAGATTTGGTGCAGGGTGCTATCAGTATGCTGATGACACCCAAATCTATTTCTCCATGTCAGCATCATCAGGAGAGGGCATAACCTTCCTAAATGCCTGCCTGGAGGCGGTAATGGGCTGGATGAGGGATAACAAACTGAGACCGAATCCAGATAAGACGGAGGTACTCGTTGTGTGGGGTTGGAACTCGAGAGACGATTTTGATCTGCCTGTTCTGGATGGGGTCACACTTCCCCGGAATGAACAGGTACACGGTCTAGGGGTGCTTCTGGATCCAGGTCTCTCCTTGGTGTCTCAGGTTGAGGCAGTGGCCAGAAGTGCCTTCTATCAGCTTCGGCTGATACGCCAGCTGCATCTGTTTCTTGAGATAGATGACCTCAAAACAGTTGTACATCTGCTGGTAACCTCCAGACTAGATAACTACAATGCGTCCTCTGTGGGGCTGCCCTTGTACGTAGTCAGGAAACTACAGTTGGTCCAGAATGCGGCAGCCAGGCTGGTCTCTGGGTCATCTAAGAGAGACCATATTACTCCTGTATTGAAGGAGTTAGGGTTATAGGTATTTTTCCTCCAGACTACAGATACAAATACCCAACTTCAACAGGGGCTGTAAGGACAAGGTATCTACACAGATAAGCCATAAATAAGGGACCCACAAGAGTGGATTAACCCATGCTTCAAAATATAACTTCTACATGTTCTTCCCAACACATGCCCCACTCTTTATCCCAGGTAATACAGACACACTAAGGTCATTCACACAATCAAAAACTGTTCTACCTGGGTTTGGGAGCTGTGTGTACTCCCAATTTTTGGTTGTGTGGAAGCAAGGTAGGAGGAAAACCTGGGTAGAAGTGATTGTGTGGAAGCAAGGTAGGACAAAAAGATATTCAGGTTTTCCTTCTACCTTGCTTCCACACAACTGAAAATTGGGAGCACACACAGCAACCAAACCCAGGAAGAACAGTTTTTTTTATTGTGTGAAAGACTTCACTGCATAATGGCCATATAACCATCACCAGTCCAACTGATTGCAGCAGAGTCTCCCACAGAGAGGAAATAAAATAAATAAGCACAGTTAATTCTCTGAGGAAGGGCAGGATGCATCCTTGTCTTAAGGAGACAATAATTAGACCGCGTCTGAAGATGCCTGCCTTGGATCCCTCAGAGTTAAAAGCAACTACACGCCTTTTCCAACCTTCCATGGTAGGGCAAGATGATTGAGAAGGTGGTGACCGCATCCAAGCGGTCTTGGAGGAAACTGATTATCCAGACCCATTTCAAACTGGCTTTTGGGTGGGCTATGGGGTGGAGACTGCCTTGGTTGGCCTGATGGATTATCTGCAATTTGGAATTGACAGAGGGAGTGCAACTCTGTTGGTCCTTTTGGATCTCTTGGCAACTTTCAATACTATGGACCATAGTATCCTTCTGGAACATCTGAGGGGACTGCTTTGCAGTGGTTCCAATCCTACCTCATGGGCAGATTCCAGATGGTGTGTCTTGGAGACTGCTGTTCTTCAAAAACTGAACTTTCGTATGGTGTCCCTCAGGGCTCCATATGTCTCCAATGGTGTTTAACATCTACATAACACCACTGGGAGAGATCATCAGGGATTTGGTGCAGGATGTTATCAATATGCTGATGACACCCAAATCTATTTCTCCACATCAACATCATCGGGAGAATGCATAATTTCCCTAAATGCCTGCCTGGAGGCAGTAATGGGCTGGATGAAGGATAACAAAGTGAGGCTGAATCCAGATAAGATGGGGGTACTTATTGTGCGGGCTCGAAACTTGGTTTCGGGTAGAAGGAAAAATGGATGGGGCAAAATACCGTCAGATTCTGGAAGAAAACCTGCTACCCTCTGCCAGACAGTTGAGGATGGGCAGAAGATTCACCTTTCAACATGACAACGATCTGAAGCACACAGCAAAATTGACCACACAGTGGCTGAAGGAGAAAAAAGTGAACGTCCTCATGTGGCCCAGTCAGAGCCCAGACCTAAATCCCATAGAAAATCTGTGGAGAGATTTGAAGATAGCAGTCCACCAACACCTACCATCCAATGTGACAGAACTTGAACAGTTCTGTATGGAGGAGTGGGCAAATATTGCTCCGTCTAGATGTGCAAGGTTGATAGAGAAGTATCCCAACAGACTCAAGGCTGTTATTAAAGCAAAAGGTGGTTCAACAAAATATTGACATTGGGAGGGTGGGGGTGATCCTTTTTCAATCTCAGTAATTCTTGTTTTTTATTTCTGACACTTTTTCTGGACTGTAATTGTGATGTTTTTCAGTTGGATGTTATAGGTTGCATTGGATAAGTACAGCTGGTGAAGGGAATTTTCTTTGTGTTTTCATTTCAGGATGTAAGGGAACCAGAATTTAAGGTCTATCAAAGGGGGTGATTCTTTCCTATACCCACTGTATATAGAACCTCCAAGTTCACTGGCAGTGTGTCACTAGTTGCTAGGGAGCAGGAACAGTGGGGAATTGGCTACAAACCTTTTGTTGGCTTCCTGGTAATTGGACATTGCAAGAAGCAGGATGCTAGACTAGATGGATTTTTGGTCTCATCCAACAGGCCTTTCCTTATATCAAAGAACATTATGTTCTTTGTTTTCTCACTGGAATATTCCATTGTCTGATCACTGTACTATTGTTACTTTGCTGTTTTTAACATTCAGCCTTGCACCTTCCCTTCAGAATTACGTATCCGCTTTGGCACAAGATGTAGCTTTTCCTAGCCACAGGTTATGAACAAGCCAGAATATTAAGCTAGGATCACAAACCAGGAGCTGTACATTTCCCCCACTTGTGTGCAAACAGAAGGACACAGGCCCAAAGTCGTGATAGTAATCATGTTTTAGTGTGATGTCTGAAAATGGCCTCTGTGCTGAAGATTGTATAGATGAACATTTTTTACTTTGCTTTGTCCTCCAAAACCTAGATCAACAGGAAAACAAACCCCACAAATTTTATAGAAATGCCAGTTCCATATTCCCTGGTATTTATATGCTGTATGGCAGTACAATATATATCATGGGTCTTTTCAGGAAAAGATCTATATTATTAATTCTCCAAGACGGGCCATGCGTGGGGACGTGGTAGAGAGGAGATTGGCTGACAGAGTTTGCAAGCAGAAGCACCGGATTGGGCAGTGGGGATTCCATATGCAGATAGGGAGAAAGAGTCTCTGAGAGCAGAAGCACCATGGTGATTGGGCAGTGGGGATTCCATATGCAGATAGGGAGGAGGAGCCTGTGGCACTGTGGTGATTGGGCAGTGGGGATTGCCTATGCAGATAAGGAGGAGGAGCCTGTGATGGTTAAGGTCAGTTGGAATGCAACTGTTACTGGTCGGAAGATGTTCTTGATTGTAGAGGAGAGGAATCTCTCTATATAAAAGGATAGCAGGCAGGGGTCTGCAAAGAGACGGGTCGTGAGGGAGGAAGGAGCCCAGGAGAAGGAGGCTGCCACTGTGTGAATTAGATGAGGAAACAAGATGAACAAAATCTGTTAACTCAGGGAGGGAGGGAGAGAGAAAAATAACATGAAGGGAGGGGGAAGAAAGAGTGGGGAAGAGCGAGTGGAGGAGAGAGAAAGAGAAAAAGAAGGGAGGGGAAAGAGAGACAGAAGGAAGAGCAAGGGACGGGCCTGAACCTGTCAGCAGCCTGAGGGGAAAGAGTGGCCATGGCAGCACTAGCAGCAAGGAAGGGCCCAGTCAATCACTGCTGCTGTTTGGGGCTACCGAGGTCATTGTCAGAGGGAGGCAGGCAGGCAAGGGATGGGCCCGGGCCTGTCAGTGGCCTGAGGGGAACGAGCGGCCATGGCAGTGGCGGCAGCAAGGAAGGGCCTGGTCAACTGCTGCTGCTGTTCCTAGAGGAAGGAGCAGGAGCGGGGTTCAGGTGAGGGTGGGAAGGTCTCTGGGGATAGGAGGTTGCAGCTTGGCCAATAGGCGGCAGCAAAGCTGTAGCTACGACCAAGAGGAGTGAGGGGGATGGAAACAAAGGGATGGAGCTGGAGCAGGAGTGCAGCTCAGGTGAGGGTGGGGAGATCTCTGAGGTGAGGGGAGCAATCAAGTACTAACGCGCAGATGCTCTAGAGCGTGCAAGAGTTCCAGCATTGAAGCGGAGAGAAATAATGGCGGCGGTCAGGATGTAGAGGTGGAGGGCCAGCAGGCGAAGCCCCTCCGGCCAGAAGAGGTGGGGGGATGGCAGGCGAAGCCCCACCAGCCAGGAAGAGGAGGCAGTGGCGGGGAGAAATAATGGCGGTGGCGAGGAGGTGGGCAGACGGCAGGCAAAGCCCCACCAGCCAGGAAGAGGAGGCAGTGGCGGGGAGAAATAATGGCGGTGGCAAGGAGGTGGGCAGACGGCGGGCAAAGCCCTACCAGCCAGGAGGAGGAGGTGGGAGGCGGTGGTGGGATGGCCTGGCCCTGGCCCGCCCAATGATGAGAGTGGGGGGGGCGAGTGAACGAGCTGTAGGGGGGATAGCGAGCGAGCTGCAGGGGGAGAACGAGTGAGCGAGCTGCGGGGGGGAGAGCGAGAGAGAGAGCTGGAGGGGGAGAGCGAGCGAGTGAGCTGCAGGGGAGAGAGCAAGCAAGCGAGCTGCAGGGGAGAGAGCAAGCAAGCTGGGGGGAGAGTGAGAGTGCCGTGGGGGGTAGAGCGAGCACGCTGCAGGGGGAGAGCGAGCGCACTGCGGGGAGGAGAGCGAGCGAGAGGGCTGCAGGGAGATGTCATGGGCTCAGTGCACAACTGCACAGATGCTCTGTGCGGGGTCAGCTAGTATATAGTATTTCACAACAAACTGATGTACTGGGGTTCCTGCCAATGGAAGCTTGCAGAAACCTGAATGTGAAAATCTGTTAGAAAGTCTGAATATGTGGCAGCAGTTTCCTACTAAAACAGCATAATGAACGATGCTAGGGCCAACTACTCTCAATTTCATTTATTCTTTAAAAGGTCTTTTGACAGTACTCAGGATAACACACAGTGCAACAGCTGTGGGACAGATCATAGTCTAGACCAGGGATTCTCAACATTGGGTCCCCAGATGTTACTCGGCTTCAACTCCCATAATCCCCAGCTCCAGTGGCCTTTGGTTGGGGATTATGGGAGTTGAAGTCCAATAACATCTGGGGACCCAACATTGAGAATCTCTGGTCTAGACAACCTAACAAAAAGAAAGCTGGCTTTCTGAAAGTATTTTAATCATACTATTTTCAGTAGCAATTTCAATAGCCTTTGAAAGGACTGAGGGAAAGTGAACTACAAAAGTGAAATGAAGACATGATAGGAAGAGAGTAGGTGAGCCAAAGGGAGGAAGGTGGGGGCAATGAAAGCTCAACCTTTGCCACTAACCTTTGCTGTAACCTTTGACAATATTTTCCCGATCCAAAATAGGTGATCTGAGGTGGTCAAAGTGGATTAGAATATAATGTGGGGTACTATTCAATTTGTCTTCATATGGATTAAAAGCCAATCCCACTTATTTTCGATGAATGTCTAATCTGGTCAATCTCTTCTACTGCTCTTCTAGGTGAATTCTGTACATGCAAATGAGTGCTGTGGGCAAAACCGACCCCTTTCATTCAACATAAGGATCTACACATATAACTGGTTACAATGATAGCTCTGACAGAATGTGATCACTGTTTAGAGCAGGGATCTAAAACTGCATGCTTCCAGCTGTTGGATTGCAAGTCCCAGCCACAATGATGGAAGTTGTAGGCCAACTTCTGCACGAAAGCCACAGTTTGATCCTTGGTTTAGGGGATGTGGGGCTGGGAGTATAGCTCAATGTTTGAGCACATCCTTAGCATACAGAAGTGCTCAGGTTATACTAGCATAGATTTAGTGTCAAGGCTGAACTCATATTCTACTGGTCCAGATAAACTTCCCAGTGATATTTTCAAGTTGTTTCACAACTACAGTTCCCATCACGCTCAGCCACAATGGCCAAAGGCCATCTGGGACTGTAGGCTGAGAGCCCATGGTTTAGGTCAATCCTTATTTCAAATATGATTGGACTTTTCATCTGTAATTTGACAGATGAATTGTTTGAATATTGTTAGACTGATCTACCCTTGTATGGTGAAACTTTTTTACAAATTCAATGTTTTTTGACATTTTGTATTTTACAACACCTTTCCCAGTACCCCCACCCCAACACCCCACCCTCCCCACCCCAACACTGGTTGTGGGGAGAAGAGGGAAGGAAGGAGAGAAGGAAGCAGAAGGGGAGGGGAGAAGAGTACAAGGGACACTCACCATTGCACTAGTTGATGTGGGTAGATCAGAGGGATTTCTATTCTAAGAATAGTTCAAGGAAATTGTCCCAGATTTCTGACCATTTGTCCGATATATTTACGTTTAAGAATTATTTTTCATGCGCCACCAGCTCCAGCAGGTCCTGTACCCAGTCCTCACACCAAGGGGGATTGGGAGATTTCCACTGCCTCAATAATAACCTCTCGGCTACCAGCAAGCTCTGCCATAGCCATTGTTTAGAACTGGATTTTAGGCCCCAGTCAGATGGGATAAACCCCAACACTACGTGCAGGGATACAAGGGATGAGCCCAACACCAAGTTAATTCACATAATGACCTCCCTCCAGAAGCCTTGAACTATGGAACAGTCCCAGAACAGGTGTGTTAAATTGGCGTGTGGATTACTGCATCTCCAACATTTACTATTTGGGGTCATTTTTAATTGTTTAAGAGGTAGAGGGGTCCAATAGGCCCTAAGCATAACAGGCGCAATTTAAGATCCAATGAGCTCTGTTTAACACTATCTAAAATATCTTGCCATTGCGCTGGGGATACTTTATCTGTAAGTTCCAGGTTCCATTTGCCCCTGTTTGCCGCTGAGGCTGAAAAGTGTTGAGAAGGTGTGCTTCAGGTAAAAGGCAATTTGCAGGAGCACCCTGGCTGCAATACTAAAAATGTGTGCTGCTGCTATGTAACATATTAAATTGGAATGGATGCCTGTGAAAACAGTGGGAGACTTAGTAGATACATTGCCAAGGATGCTGCTTGCTGCTATGAATGCCAACAGCAGTAACCCTACTCTTTCAAGTAGTTACAACATGAACAAGTTGTACTACATTGAAATGAGTTGTACTAGCATTGAAACGTAAGAGGATCTAAGACCTGTGCAATGTCCAGAATTTTACAATATAGAATGAAAATATGAATACAGATACATATATAATTGGGGGTTGCAGCGTGGTGTAGTGGTTAGAATGTTGGACTAGGACCGGGGAGACCCGAGTTGAAATCCCCATTCAGCCATGATACTAGCTGGGTGACTCAGGCCAGTCACACCTCTCTCAACCTAACCTACTTCACAGGGTTGTTGTGAGGAGAAACTCAAGTATGTAGTACACCACTCTGGGCTCCTTGGAGGAAGAGCGGGATATAAATGTAATAATAATAATAATAATAATAATAATACTACACACAGAACACACGCAAGCTGCTTGGGCCTCACTGACTGACTGACATGCAACTCTCAGGCCGCACCCTAAAAACATGCTGTTTTTGCAGGTACGTTTCAGACTTTGCCCAGATGAACAAACAAATCCAAACCCCCAGAAAAATTCATTACTTTCCTTGAAAATCCAGAAAAGCGTTCCCATTGGAAACCATGGAGAATGAGACCTCATTGAGATAGAAAAAGACTAAGAGAAGAGAGAAGATGTTTATGTGCTTGCAAACTGCACGCTTTTTATGTGCGTTACATAGGAACATAGGAAGCTGCCATATACTGAGTCCCAGCCCCCAGATATCCCTCAATGCACTGCACGATGAGGGTAGCACACTGAGGGATCCCGCTATGAGTCCTGTGCTCTTGGTGCCCCGCTCTGTGTCTGCTCAAACTGTGTGCAGCCTGAGCTTTCTCACAACCCTAGGAACATAGGAAACTGCCATGTACTGCGTCAGACCGTTGGTCTATCTAGCTTGGTATTGTCTTCACAGACTGGCAGCAGCTTTTCCAAGGTTGCAGGCAAGAATCTCTTTCAGCCCTATTTTGGAGAAGCCAGGGAGGGAACTTGAAACCTTCTGCTCTTCCCAGAGCAGCTCTATCCTTTAAGGGGTATATCTGACAGTGCTGACACTTCAAGTCTCCCATTCATATGCAACCAGAGCGGACCCTGTCTTAGAAAAGGGGACAAGTCATGCTTGCTACCACAAGACCAGCTCTCCTCTTCACAGGCATGTGCGTGCGTGTGTGCAGTGGTTAGAGTGTCAGACCAGGTCTTGGCAAACCCAGGTTCAAATCCTCATTGAGCTTCAGAAAGAGACCAATGCAAACTGAAGACTGTCTTGGAAACCATAACAAAATGCTAGGGGCATTACAGTTTGTGGGTATCTGTTGAAAGGAGATCTCACAGCTTACTGGTTGTGGCCAAAGGCCATAACAAAACATAACAGAACCACCAAGAACAATCAGGTAAAACTGAATAGGCAGTAGACAATGAAATACATACAAAGAAAGCCTACAGAGTAACAAGAGTCAAAGGGCAAGTCATGCTTGTTGGAAGTGAAGGACTTTGCGCTGTCTCTTGTCTCAATGACAGTAGAGGACAGACTAGTGAGTCAGAGGGCTAGAGGGTCAAGACATTGGTCATCTCTTCTCTACTGCTCTGACACTATCCCCTTGGAATGTAGATTGCTACTCTTAGGGACTAACTTCCTGCCTGCCTGCTTTGCACTTCCTCTCTCCTCTTCTCTTCCTGTTCCTTCTACCTTGCAACATGCAAGCTCCTCTCTCCCTGCACAATGTGTGCAGAGATGCAGAATCCATCTGCATCTAGCTAGCTAGATAGATTAGTGATCCTAACTCCTCACTTTCCTATCTAGAATGGAGTTCTCTAATAAATACAATTTATATTGATTTGAAACTATGAACTGGCTCCAAGTTACTTTACTCTTAGCATACACGCATGCCTAACTAAATTCCACTGTGTTGTGCCTCTGTGCACTCTGCTATAATGAAAAAGGGTTTCTCCTACCAGAGAGAATTCCCAACAATGCTCAGTGTTGGTGTCAGCACTGGTGCTATGGGCTCACAGTGGATACGCCCGTGGTGCTACAAGCTCACAGTAAAATGCTGGTCATCTTGGACCTGGGTGGCCCACTTGCACTTCAGAAGCAGTGATTGGATTGGGAACATGTAGTTTGACCGTCAGCAAAGTGTTTCTGATCTATCTGGCACTTCCAGAGCATGGGTGGGCTACTCACAGCATTTGCGCTCTTCAGTAATAGCCCCAAACTGACAAGGCTTTCCTGAGATGTGAGGGCGATCTGGCTGTGACATCTGCCACCCCACTGATCACCAGGGTTGATTCGGCTGATCTAGCTGGCTAAGCAGGTGTTCCCTTCCTCCCTCACCGTTTCCTGAGAGCTTGCAATACCATGGGTGGATCCTCTGAGACCACAGAGCCAGAGGGCCACTGGAATTAAATTCTAAGTAACTTTAAGCAGCTACCTTTAATCAGTAACTTTAATGAGGTGTGTGTGTGTGTGTGTGTGTGTGTGTGTGTGTGTGTGTGTGTGTGTGTATATATATATATATATATATATATATATATATATATATATATATGACAATATTATGCAAGTGTAAATTCAAAGCACTAAGCAGTTCCTCTTGGCATCTATCCCAGATCCTCAGAGTTAGGCCAAACAATTACAAAGCTTTAAAAAAAATGAAATTACATTGATAAAACATGTTTAGCAATCATTACAGAAACCATTTTAAAGTGCAGTTATGATCACATATTTATGAGATTCTTACTCCCCAAAAGATATATATGTATAGACCTTAGATTCTTTACAAGGCTGGGAGCAAGGGGCCCTCATTTCTGCCTTTGCTATCAGATGACACTATAGTATGTTAAAAAGGCAGACTGCCACACACACAAGACCCTATTCGTTTCATTAAACATTTGAGAAGACTTGGTCAGGAACAAATAATTGGCAAACTAGTTGACTGGTCAATTGACCAGCATCATAACGAAAATAGCACAAAATGCACTGACAAAGTTGCTGAATTTGTAATTACTTCGATCAAAATATGAATTTGTTCTGTTTGTAACACTTGATTGTATTATGAATCCAGTGCCATTTTCCCCAAAAGTCAGATAGAACATTCAGATATCTATTATTTATGTAGTACCTGAATCCTACATGGGAGGAGAGCTGGTTTTGTGGTAGCAAGCATGAATTGTCCCCTTTGCTAAGCAGGGTCCACCCTGGTTTGCATTTGAATGGGAGACTACATGTGTGGGCACTTTAAGATATTCCCCTTAATGGGGCAGCTCTGGGAAAAGCACCTGCATGCTTGCATACAGGGAGCTTCCATGTTCCTTTCCTAGCATTTCCAGATAGGGCTGAGAGAGATTCCTGCATCCTGCCTGCAACCTTGGAGAAGCCCCTTCCAATCTGTGTAGACAAAACTGAGCGAGATGGACCCGTGGTCTGACTCGGTAGAAGGCAGCTTCCTATGTTCCTTGGGGTTGTCAGTGTTCAGCGATCAGGCATCTAAAGCCAGCTGCTTTCTGGTGTCATGGAATGGAATCTATTTCAGTCATCAACCAGACAAAAATACAACAGGTCACATGCACAACCATTCTTTAATGTTTATTCCTTACTCTTGATGAAACTCTCAGATTATGCTGAACTTGTGAAAAGCAAGGCCAGCAATAAAGCAGTCTCTTGTTTTTATGAAGGTCTTCTCTATATAAACAAATTGTCTTTTTTCCTGAAAACGTTTTATGTGGTTGTTGTTCTCCATCCAGAACTAAAACTGACTCTAGTTCTTTGGTATACTTAAGAACATAAGAAAAGCCCGGCTGGATAAGGCCAAAGGCCCATCTAGTCCAGCATCCTGCTTCATGCAGTGAACAACCAGATGCATCTGGAAGCTTGCAAATGGGGGAAAGAGAGCAATGCTACCTCCCGTAGTTGTTCCCTAGCACCTGGTGTTGAAGGGGAATGCCCCCTCTGATCCTGAAGGAATACTTCTTTTGGCAGAAAAGAGGATGAGAACTTCCAAGCAGATGTCCACCACTGTAGGTAGACAATTGTGCTCATGCACAAATATTACAACCCAGGAAATAAGAAACAAAAATGAGTCCCCACCCACGTTCATTTACTGATAAACCCCATAATTCTCAAGTCAATTCTGAACTGCATTAAGTGTAGTTTGGACACCTACCTTTATCCAGCTTTTAAGATTTAGATGCACTATTGGTTTTATCCGTGCATAATGATACATTTTATATTACTTTTTCTATTTTCTAATAAACCCGAACATACTTTCTTTTCAGTAGCTTCTATGCAATGAAATGTTACTTTAAGTCAGCTATTAGCATAATTGCAAGATTAACAAAGTTCCCTTTTTGCAGTTAGTGGCAGGTAACTTTCCCCTATTTTCTGTAGCTTTTGAAATGTTCTTCTGACCTGTGTTGGTCATAGTGATGCCTTGAGCTTTTACAGCTTCCTAACTTGATAGCATCATTCATTATTCAAGTATGAATATACCTTCCATTTTTGACTCCTGAGGATGTGGACAAGCTTATTGGGGCGGTGCGGCCTACCACTTGTTCTCTGGATGCTTGTCCGACTTGGCTGCTTCTGTCTAGCAGGGAGATTGTTAAAGGTGGCCTCGTTAATATCATAAATGCATCGCTGAGGGAGGATAGGATGCCTCCATGTTTGAAGGAGGCAATTGTTAGACCTCTTCTTAAAAAGCTTTCCCTGGATCCCTTAGTGATGGATAGTTATAGGCCAATCGCCATTCTCCCTTGGTTGGGTAAGGTGATTGAGAGGGTGGTGGCTAACCAGCTCCAGGCAGTTTTGGAGGAAACTGATTATCTAGACCCATTTAAAATTGGCTTTAGAGCTGGCTATGGGGTTGAGACAGCCTTGGTCGGCCTGATGGATGACCTCTACGGGGGAATCGACGGAGGGAGTATGACTCTGTTGGTTCTTTTCAATCTCTTGGTGACGTTTGATACCATTGGCCATGGTATCTTTCTGAATCACCTGGGGGATTTGGGGATAGGCGGCACTGCTTTGCAGTGGTTCTGCTCCTATCTCTCAGGTAGATTCCAGATGGTGGAGCTTGGTGACAGTTGCTTCTCAAAACAGGAGCTGTTATATGGAGTCAGGGCTCCATTCAGAGCTCCATTCTCTCACCAATGCTTTTTAATATCTACAACCGCTGGGTGAGTGGTACAACCAGCTGGGTGAGCGGTACAACCAGTTGCAGGGGAGTAACAGCAGGAGAGAGGGCATGCCATCAACTCCTGCCAGTGGCTTCCAGCGGCATCTGGTGTGCCACTGTGCGAAACAGGATGCTGGACTAGATGGGCCTTGGGCCTGATCCAGCAGGGCTGTTCTTATGTTCTTATGAGGTCATCAGGAGGTTTGGTGCTGGGTTTTATCAGTATGCTGTTATCATTATGCTGATGACACCTTAATCTATTTCTCCTTTTCATCTCCATAATCAGGAAATGGTGTTCATTTCCTAAATGCCTGCCTACAGACAGTAATGGGTTGGATGAGGGATAACAAATTGAAAGTGAATCCAAGAAGATGGAGGTGCTCTTTGTAGGGGCTCAGAATCTGAGGCATGAGTTAGATCTCCCTGTGCTGGATGGGATTACACTCCCGCAGAAGGAGCCGGTACAGAGCTTGGGAATACTCCTGGATCCAGGCCTCACCCTGGTATCTCAGGTGGAGGCCATGGCCAGGAGTGCTTTTTATTAGCTTTGGCTGCTTCGACAGCTGCATCCATTCCTTGAAGAAGATGACCTCAAAACAGTGGTGCACCAGTTAGTAAGCTCCAGGCTTGACTACTTCAATGTGCTCTACGTGGGGCTGCCTCTGTATGTAGTTCAGAAACTTCAGTTAGTTCAAAATGCGGCAGCCAGACTGGTCTCTGAGGCAACCTGGAGATACCATATTATGCCTGTTTTGAAAGAGCTGCACCGGTTGCTGATATGTTTCCGGGCAAAATACAAAGTGTGGGTTATTATCTTTAAAGCCCTGAATGGCTTAGGTCCAGGTTACCTCAGAGAGCGCCTTCTTCTGCATGATCCCCACCACACGTTAGAGAGGTCTGTCTCCAGTTACCACTGGTGCGTTTGGTGGCGACTCAGAGGCAGGCCTTCTCTGTGGCCGCTCCTGGACTATGGAATGCACTCTCTGCAGAAATCCGTAATTTGAATTATTTATTGGCCTTCAGGAGAGCCCTTAAAACCTATCTGTTTGGCCTAGTCTTCCAGAGTTTTAAAACTGTTTTAAATGTTTTAATTGTTAATGGTTTTATGCTATTTTTACATTGTTCTGTAATGATTATTTTTAAAGGACTGATTTGAGGGTTTTGTTTTTGTTGTTGTGCACCTCCCAGACTGTTTGACCTGGCCTTCCAGGGTTTTTAAGATGATGTAAATGGTAACCTGTTGTAATGTGGTTTTTCAGGGTTTTTAAATTGTTCTTATCATTTAATTGTTGTTTTATGATGTTTTAATTCTTTAATTGTTGTTGTTTTATACTGTTTTATAGTTTTGTTTTAACTGTAAATTGATTTTAATGGTTTTGTTTTCATTGTAAACCACCCTGAGCCATTTTGGAAGGGCGGTATAAAAATTGAATAACTAGATAGATAGATAGATAGATAGATAGATAGATAGATAAGTAAATTAAAATAAACGTAACAGCCATGCTGGATCAGACACAAGGCCCATTTATTCCAGCATGTTGTTTCACACAGTGGCCCACAAGATGCCTTTGGGGTGCCCACAGGCAAGAGGTATATGAATGCCCTCTCTCCTGCTGTTGCTCTCCTGCAACTGGTATTGAGAGGCATTGTGCCTCTGAGGCTGGAGATGGCCCCCAGCCCACAGACTAGTAGCCATTGATAGATCTGTCCACCATGAATCTGCCTAAGCCCCTTTTAAACCCATCCAAACTGGTGGCAATCAACATATTGCATGGCAAGGAATTCCATAGATGAATTATGCGCTATGTGAAAAAGTACTACCTCTTGTCAGTCCTAAATTTCCTGACCTTCAGTTTCATGAGAGTTGTGAGAGAGGGAGAAAAATTTCTCTCTGACCACCCTCTCCACTCCATGCATAATTTTATACACCTTGATCATGTCTTCCCTTAGTTGCCTCTTTTCCAAGGTAAAGAGCTCCAGGTGCTATAGCCTAGCCTCACAGAGGTGCTCCAGGCCCCTGATCATTTTGGTTACCCTCTTCTGCACCTTTTCCAATTCTACAATATCCTTCTTAAGATACAGTGACCAAAGCTGAACGCAATACTTCAGATGTGGCGGCACCATAGATTTGTATAAGGGCATTATAATATTAGCATTTTTATATTTAACCCCCTTCCTAATGATTTCTAGCATGGAATTAGCCTTTTTCACAGCTGCCGCTGAGATGACACTTTCAATGAGCTGTCCATCACGACCCCAAGATCTCTCTCCTGGTCAGTCACCGACAGCTCAGATCCCATCAGCATATATGTGAAGCTGGTGGTTTTTTGCCCAAACGTGCCTCACTTTACACTTGCTTACACTGAACAGCATTTGCCATTTTGTTGCTCACTCCCCCAGTTTGGAGAGATCTTTTTGGAGTTTCTCACAATCCATTGCGGATTTCACTACCTTCAATAGTTTAGTGTTATCTAAACTATTCCCAAGTTGAATCCCTCAGTTTTGCATACTGAAGTGAGCACTTGGAAGAGAAGTGCAATTGGGAGATATTTAAAGGATTGAAGTCAGGTCAGATTAAAGATGCTAAGCAGTTTTTAAAAAGGTAGCCTTGACTGTTATTCATGCTGGCTTCAAAAAGGTCCAATGTCAGTTTGATTCTTTTAAAAAAATCAACTAGACCTAAAATGGAACACCCAATATAGATCTAGTTTTTTGTTACATTGTTGAATGAACTGATCAGTTATCCCTTAAACATTTGTTGTTGTTGTTGTTTTAAAAACCACTACCACACCAAACCATGGCCCTGCAGAACTATGAGGTTGTTCACATGACTGGGCGGGTGGGGTGGTTAAGCTCACTCCCCCCCCCCCCAGATAACTGCTGACAAGTTGCTGGAAGCGGGAATTGCACTCACAGATTATCCACACTGCATGCTGCAGTGTGGAGCTCTGGGGGCTGGGATGACGCGTTATGGCCTCCGGACATCCTACAATCCACCACACAACATGCACAATGCATTGGGGGATTCCTCCAGGAGACGGGCATCTGCATGTAAGAATAGCCTCTGAGGCTATTCACACAATTGTAGAAAATCGGGCTAGCCGATTTTCTACAGTCGTGACAACCACCGGGCTCGGCTGTGATCCTGGTAGTTCTTGAGCGGGTAACCCACTCAAGTAGCCCGCCCCTTAAACCGGGTTTGCAGAGCTAGCGCTCCGCAAAACCAGTTTATGGGATCGTGAGTAGCTCCCCAGTAGGAGGCTGAAAAGCAGCCTCCTGGCTCGGGAGTCTCCCCAGTATGCCCTGCCTACTTGTGCAGGGCATGCTGGAGCTTCTGGGGGCCACACGGCCCCTGAACTCCCCAGCCCCCGCCGGCTCCATCAAGGAGCCGGCAGTCATGTGGGCGGCCAATCTGGCCACCCAGGGCTCCCGCCCTGCTCATCTGCGGGGAGAGCTGGCTTAGCCCGCTCTCCCTGCTTAGCTTTACAAACCGGGTCTCACTGATCTTGAGACCCAGCTCTCTATATCTCCCAACTGGTATTCTCTCTCTCACTCTCTCTCTCACACAATCGCTGTCTCTCGTATTGGAAGCAAGTTTGGTGTTTCTGATATGGTTAATAAAATACACATTTAACTTTAGAACAAACATGTCGGCTTCTCAAGGCACTATTTAATATGAACTTACTACTGCTAGCAGATAGGATCTCATTTATTTTGACAATGTGTACGGGTTTAGATTTGTTAAGCCCTGGGATACATTTCCCTAGAATTCTTGATTTAGAAGGATTTGACAGAAGGTTTGGTTGGCATGCGTATTTATGGTATGAAAAAAGTAAAATACATAAAGATTTTTTGAACCATTATGTGAGAAGGAGTTTAATGAGGGTGTGGTTAAAATATAAAAATTGGTTTGAACCTAAAACTCCATTATGGGTATCACCGATTGAAGCTTTATCACGTAAAGAAGTAAATATGCAAACGGGTTGGGGTACCTATAGGGATTTGGTACATTTTCACAAAAAGGATTGTAAGTTAAAAAGTTTAATTGAAATACAAGATATAGTTAGAGATTGGTTTCAGTATCATCAGTTAAATAAGATGTATAAGAAGGACCTTAAAGTCGGATTTGAGGACCAGACTTCAAATTTTGAGAAGGAATTATGTCAAAATGATGAAAAATTAGTTTCTAAAATGTACAAACTGTTGCTTTTGGAGGAGACAAGAGAAGAAGTGGTTAAAACAACTATGATAAAATGGGCTCAAGATGTGGGGCGTAATATAGAAATGGCAGTCTGGGAAAAGTTATGGAAAAAGGATTTAAAATTTACTGCATGTTATGCTATCAAAGAAAACTATTATAAAATGATGTCTAGATGGTATCTGACACCAAAAAGACTGGCTTTAATGTATAAAAATGTTTCAAACAAATGTTGGAAGTGTGGACATTCTGAAGGCACATTTTTTCACATGTGGTGGACCTGTGGGAAGGCTAAAGCCTATTGGGATATGATATATAATGAACTAAAGAAAATATTTAAAATGACATTTCCTAAGAAGCCAGAATCCTTCCTGCTGGGAATAACACAAGGAGCTATTTCTACAACCAATTTAACATTTTTTATGTATGCCTCTACGGCAGCTAGAATTATATATGCACAGAAATGGAAGTCTAGTGAACTGCCTTCAAAAGAAGACTGGCTGATAAAAATTTTGGAATATGCGGAGATGGCAAAACTTACAGCATTAGTAAGAGATCAAAACTTGGAATGTTTTAAAGAAGATTGGAAACCATTTTTGTTGTATTAAAAAAATTACTTCCCTACTATGGACTTGACATCAGGGTTTGAAATTTAGTATAAATCGCAGGTTGGTTAGTTTAATTATGTTCGTAAGGGCTTGAACTTATGTTTTGAATTATTATAGCAAGGGTAAATCTTATAGTTGATGATTCACGAAGAAATGTGAGCGGGAAGTCCATCTTTTATGTGTGTATTTGTAATGAATGACAATATTGCTATTGTTAAAATTAATAAAAAATGAATTTTTTGGGGGAAAAAAAAGCCCTGGGATACATTTTGGGACAAGATGAGTCTATACAAAAGGGACAGGCTCCTCTTGAAAAAAGATGAACATGCTCCTCTTGAACCAGACTGCTGGCGCTTAAAATCAAAAGAGACACAGAGCAGCTTTTTAAAAGACGCCCGAGGGATTGCTAACAGGAGCTGGGCAATATCTGGTCTGGCAAATGCCATCCCTTAAGATGTGAAGGTGTAAATGCTTCAGATAAACCAGAAGGGGATAAAGAGCAAACAGAAGGATGTGCTAGCTGGCCAGAGAGACCAAATGGCCATAAGAAAGATAGCACACACCAGGTAAGAAATTCAGCGTATAGGTGCTTACATGCCAGTGCCAGAACCTCTGAACCAAGATGGGTGAGCTGGATTGCTTGGTTGCTAATGAAAACATCGATATAGTGGGTGTGATGGAAAAATGGTAGAATAGTGAGAACCAATGGGACAATTATTCCTGGATATAAACTTTATAAAAAAGGGAAGGGAAGGCAAATTGGGGGTGGAGTAGACCAGTTATGTTAAAGAACAGGACTCTAACAAGCTAGAAAACCTAGGAAGACCAGAGTTCACCACAAAAAGTCTGTAGGTGACAATACAAGGCCAGAAAGGAAATGTGCTACTAGGAACATGCTACCACGCTTCTGATCAAAATGCTGACAGTGACTGGGAGTTGCAGAATGAAATCAGAGAGGTGTCAAAGAGAGATAGAGCTGTAATAATGGATCACTTCAATTACCTACATGTAGACTGGATCATACACATTCAAGTAATGACAAAGAGGCCAAATTTCTAGACACGCTGAACGACTGTGTGCTCGAACAGCTGATCATGGAAGTAACCAGAGAGGAGGTGACCTCTGGTAGTAGTGCACATGACCTGGTTGTGCACATGATCTGAGATGTCAGAGTCATGAAACCTTTAGGGAACAGTGACCATAGTGTAGTAATTTGTGATTGTTTAGCAAAACACCAAGAGGAAGTTGCCCACTCCAGTTACGAAGTAGTGCAGAGTCTTATTGTTGCAGTTAGTCAAGAACAACCATGGAGATGATAGTGCAGTATAAAGTAAATAAGATTTATTAGGTTAAGTACATTTGAGATAGGTAAGACCTATCCTAACTATGAGCTACGTTGTGAATAGGAGGGGAGAGATGCTCCCATCTGCTCTCCAAGAAGAAAGCAAGCAGAACTGACTCGCTACAGGAAATACCTGAGGAGTCAAGGCAGGGGTCATACAGTAGAGGCAAAGCAGGGACAGGTAAGGGGACCCTCACTAACTACCTCTACTCCCAATGCCCCTAGTGGTTATTAGGATAGTTGGTGCAAAAGGTTGATGCACTGGAACTATATCTCCAACACAGTGTGTGATCAAATTGAGCTTATATGCAAGGAAAGAATCACCAAGGAAGTCTAACACAGACACTTTGAACTTTAGAGGAGGAAACTCCTCTAAAATGGGAAATCTGGTGAAAAGAAAACTGAAAGGGAAAATCAAGAGAGTCACTTCACTCCAGAATGCATGGAGTTTATTTAAAACCATAATAGAAGCCCAGTTAGAATATGTAACAAAAAAGGAGGAAAGGTACCACCAAGTACAGAAGGATTCCAGTATGGCTAACAAGTCAAGTCAAGGAGAAGAAGAATTCAAGAAGCATACAGAAATTGGAAGGCCAGCCCAAATGAAGAGGAACACAAACTCTGGCAGAAGAAATGCAAGGTGACAATAAGGGAGGTGATAAGATTGTTGGAGGAACATTTAGCTAAAAGCATCAAGGGGAATAACAAAAACTTCAAATACATCAGAAACAGGAAACATGCCAGGGAGGCGGTTGATCCATTAGATTATGAGAGAGTGAAAGGGATGATTAAGGAGAATATGGAGATTGCAGAGAAGTAAAATGAGTCTTTTGCAGCTGTGTTCACAGCAGAGGATACTGGGTGTATATCTATGCCTGAGCCTAGCTTCTCAGGGACATTGGCTAAAGAACTGAATCAGATAGAGGTGACAAGAGAGGATGTTCCAAATTGTCTGGAAAAATTAGAAAATAACAAATCACAAGGGCCAGATGGCATCCTCCAAAAATCTTTAAGGAACAAAAATGTGAAAATGCCAACCTCCTTGCAAAAAATAGTAATTTATCTCTACAATCAGGCTCTGTACTGAGGACTGAAAAGTAGCCAACGTAACACTGATTTTCAGAAAGGGATCCAGGTGGGATCTGAAAAATTACAGGCTGG
The DNA here is from genome assembly GCF_027244095.1 of Hemicordylus capensis. Lineage (NCBI taxonomy): Eukaryota > Metazoa > Chordata > Lepidosauria > Squamata > Cordylidae > Hemicordylus > Hemicordylus capensis. Next base: position 277,015,183 of record NC_069660.1, on the reverse strand, counting down.
TGGTTAGCTTAACGTATGTGTTGGGCAAAGTGATGGAAAGCATTCTAAAAGATAAAGTTGTTAAGCATATAGAAGAACATGAGTTTGTGAGGCAAGATTTACCTCTGTAGAAGCCATGCAGGTTCACTCCCAGCAGGGCCTGTTCTTTTATGTGCTTTACAATTTTATCCTTGAGGATGCTTTCCATCAGTTTGCCTGGAACAGACATTAAGGTAACCGGCCTGTAATTTCCTAGATCGCCCCTGGATCCCTTTTTGAAAATCGGTGTTACATTTGCTACTTTCCAGTCCTCTGGTACAGAGCCTGATTGCAGGGATAAGTTATATATTTTAGCAAGGAGGTCGGCAATTTCACATTTGAGAACTCTTGGATGGATGCCATCCGGCCCTGGCGATTTGCTAGTTTTCAGTTTTTCCAGACAGTTTAGAACATCATCTCTTGTCACTTCTATCTAAGTTCTTTAGCCTCCATCCCAGAAAAGCCTGGTTCAGGAATAGGTATAAGTTCAGTATCCTCTGCCATGAAGAAAGATGCAAAGAACACATATAGTTTCTCTGCAACCTCCATATCATCCTTAATATTCCTTTCACTCCCCCATTGTCTCATGGTCCAACCACCTCCCTGGCACGTTTCCTGTTCCTAATGTATTTGAAGAAGTTTTTGTTATTCCCCTTGATGCTTTTAGCTAAATGTTCCTCAAACTCTCTTTTCGCCAGAGTTTGCATTACTTTCTGTTGTCTTCATTTGGACGGGCCTTCCAATTTCAGAGAAGCAAGTCTTCTTCCCTTTTATGGCTTCCTTGACTTTACCTGTTAGCCATGCCAGCATCCTCCTGGACTTAGTGATACCTTTCCTCCTTTTTGGTATACATTCTAATTGGGCTTCTAGTATTGTGGTTTTGAATAAACTCCATGCATTCTGGAGTGAAGTGACTCCTGATTTTCCCTTTCAGCTTTCTTTTTACCAAGCTCCTCTTTTTTGGAGAAGTTTCCTCTTTTGAAATTCAAAGTATCTGTGTTAGACATCCTTGCTGATTCTCCCCCCCCGCCCATGAATGCTGAATTTGATTGCACTAATGTCACTGTTCCCTAAGGGGTCCATGACACTGAAATCACACACCAGGTCCTGGGTGTCACTCAGGATTAAGTCCAAAGTCGTCTTCTCTCTGGTTGGTTCCAAGACCAACTGTTCTAGGGCACAGTCATTCAGCGTATCTAGAAATTTGACCTCTCTGGCATTAGAGTAAACAGGAGAGGAGATGAGAGCTGGTCTTGTCGTAGTAAGCATGACTTGTCCCCATAGCTAAGCAGGGTCTGCCCTGGTTGCATCTGAATGGGAGACTTGATGTGTGAGCACTGCAAGATATTCCCCTCAGGGGATGGAGCCGCTCTGGGAAGAACAGAAGGTTTAAAGTTTCCTCCCTGGCATCTCCCAAGATAGGGCTGAGAGAGATTCCTGCCTGCAACCTTGGAGAAGCCGCTGCCAGTCTGTGAAGACAATACTGAGCTAGATAGACCAATGGTCTGACTCAGTATATGGCAGTTTCCTATGTTCCTACCTGACTGTGAATTTACACAATCTATGTGTGGGTAATTGAAGTCACCCATTATTACTGCCCCACCTCTCCTTGACGCCTCCCTGATTTCCTCCTGCAACTCCAAGTCACTGTCAACGTTTTGATCCGGAGGGTGATAGTCCCCAGTAGCACATTTTCTTTCAGGCCTTGTATTGTCACCCACAGGGTTTCTGTGGAGTACTCCGGTCCTGCTAGGTTTTCCAGCTTAGATTCTATCCCTTCCTTGACATACAATACTACTCCACCTCCAAGGTGCCCCTCCCTGTCCTTTCTGTAGAGTTTATATCCAGGAATAACAGTGTCCCAATGGTTCTCACTGTTCCGCCATATTCTGTTATGCCCACTATGTCTATTTCTTCATTAGCAAGAAAGCACTCCAGATCACTCATCTTGGCTTGGAGGCTTCTATCAATGGCTACTAATCAGAGGGCTATAGGCCACTTCCAGCCTTAGAGGCAGGATGTCTCTGAATATTAGGAGTAACAGAGAGGGCATGCCCTCAAGTCCTGCTTGTGGGCTTTCCCGTGGCATCTGGTGCGCTGTGTGAAACATGACGCTGGACTAGATGGGCCTTGGGCCTGATCCAGCAGGGCTGTTTGTAACCCAAGCGGCTACTGCTGGTGTGGGTCTTTTTAGATTGTGTGCACCTTTGGCATATTTTGCCTACTCCTTTTACTATTCACACAGACACAGAGAAACACACAGACACACACACACACCACTATTGATATTACAAAATACTTTTGGATCCCATTTTACAATGTTATTCTGAAATACATCATTGCTAGCTAAGTTTATAAAACCTTTATTCTATACAATGTACTCTTTACCTGCCATTAAAAAGTGCATTTTGTCTCCACCAGAAAATAAAACTAGCCATCCAGACGAGAAAAAAAATTCTCCCAGGGCTTCACCAGCTTTATGCCACTGCATTTCAACAGCTTGTTTTAACAATCTCTTTCAGGAATGGTAGCAGGGGAAAATACTAAAAAGCATTGCTGAAAAGCCGCATCTGAAAACTTCCATTCCTCCAGCAGATGTAGTACAAGGAGTATACCAAAAATATAGATAATCACCGTGATCATCTTGACATCTTCTCTAACACCGTACAGTTTATCTTTCTATGCTTCACTAATCCTGAATTTGAACACAGCTGAACAGAGGAGCTTATGGGTTTTGGCTACAGGCGATCTTCTCACCATGAGCTATTTCTGCTTTCTAATTATGTCATCATTAGAATATAACTAGTAGCATGTCTTCCGGAGGGGTATCCATTCATTAATGCAGACAGTTAAAACTCTGTTCCATTGTGAGTAATGAAGTGGAAACATCTACATTAGCTCTGAAATCCTTGAGTCCACCCCCCCCCCACCAAATCTCCCATAGTCTCAGTGCTCTGCAAGCCATCTTTTGCTTTAAGCGGGTAAGTGAGACAATTATGCTTGCTGTTCACAACTTATTTTTTTACAGGACACAAGAGAAACACTCAGGTGCACACCCTTTACTATCTTTAAAGTGGGTCAGCTACTGCTCTGTACTACAAACCATTTAACAACCAACAATGTATAGCTCTGTACGATAAACAATTCTTCATCTTGAGCTATCTAATAATCCTTGCATGGATTCGTGTGTCTGCAGTTGGGTAAAAGACACCCAACCTCAGCATACATAGGGAGAGGGAAAGGGGAGAAAAACATCAACCTCATGTATCCGTGGGTAGTCGGAAGTTACTGCAGAGGTTATTTCCAGCCACCATTTTGTATTTCACAGCTTCAAAATGGCTCATTTAAAAAGGGAAAAGAACAACCCAGAGATTTTCAATCAATTGAGGAGCATTCCGGGGCACAGCATGAGAGGGGGAATAGCTAAATATGGTAGGCAACTTCCTTCTGTGTTCCCCCTGCAAAAATCAATGTTTTTCAGATGTTTCCCCCCAGACTGGGAACCTAACCCCCAATTCCCCATTGCTGCAATGCCTAAATATTCACAGTTTTCATATCCGCGATACAACTGTGGAACAGAACTCCCGCGAATATCGAGGTCCTTCTGTATATCGTTATATCTACATTACATGTAGTGCTGCAATACTTTTCCTGACTCATTTTTTTTAATGAGGTGCACAACTGAGTTTGCTGAGTAGGGAATTAACATGGGGAAAATGGCATGCCAATTTCCCAACAAGAAGCACCCCTTCTTCCAGTTATTTTCACCCACTGGAGAAGAGATATGCACACCCATACGTTTATACCTGTGATGGTAAAAGCAGCTTGAAGGGGGTGGCTTTTGATTGGGAAATGGCACAAGAACAAAAGGGTTAGAAAACCCTCTCTCAAACACTAGTTTCATCCTTCAAATTGTAGCCTCAGTGACTGGACTTTGTTAACCATCCATCACCCACGGCAAAATGTGTAAAAAGAATTTTGCGTCAGATGGCTAGTGATTATGTCAATATATGTGATGCTTTAAAATAATGTTATATAATGGCCTTTGGAATTTGACTGCTGCTGTGCAATGGACAGATTAAACAAGCATAGCTTGTTCAGCTAATCTGCCTTCAATAGATCATGCAAATATGTGTAAAGTTGCAAATGTCTGTATGATTTGTTGCATACATCAAAGTTAAGTATACTGTCCCAAATTTTACTTTTATCAGCTCCATGTGTTTATAGTGTGTGTGTTTTTGTGGGGGTGGGGGGTGGAATACATTAAATCAAAGTTAGTACTGTATTATTAGCATTTTATGTTCCCCCTCCACTTCCAAATTCCTTTTTTCAAGATAAAGATAAATATGTTTTCTCTGTAGACATTGCCAGAGCAAAGCCACTCGGAAAATGTCTTCGAAACAGGAACATGACCTTTTATAGCAACAAACACAAAAGTATATAAGCTACATGTTCTATTAATATTCTCTTTCTTGATCTAACCTTTTACATTGAAATTCTCTTTTACTAAAAGCTTATTTCAATAGAAAGCTAGCATTTTCTACAGTTTCAGCTACATTCCTTAACTGTGTAGTTATATTGGGTGTCTGGGGGCAATAACCCAATTAGTCAGAAAGCAAATAGAGCCATTCCTGATTCTGCTTAAGTCACTCACAATAAAGCATATATTTCTGATATGAACTTTGAATTACTTGAAATGGGTGAGTTACTTGTAAAGACAGAAACAAGAGTTCCTTATGACACGATTTGTTTTTATTTTTATTCTGGCTGATATCAGTCATAGGAACTAAAATTTCAGCTCATCACTGCTAAAAACCTTTAAAAAAAATTCTTATGGAGAAGAGCTGTCTTGCATAATATGCAAAAGGAAAGAGAGCTGGTCTTGTGGTAGGAAGCATGAATTGTCCCCTTTGCTAAGCAGGGTCCACCCTGGTTTACATTTGAATGGAAGACTACATGTGTGAGTACTGTAAGTTATTCTTAGGGGATAGGGCCCCTCTGGGAAGAGCACCTGCATGCTTGCATGCAGAAGGTTCCAAGTAGGGATGTGCACGGAACTGGTGGGGTGGTTCAGAATCAGGGAGACATATCTTTAAGGGCGGGCACTTTCCCCACCGGCGTTCCATTTTAAAAGTGTCCGCTGCGGCAGAAGCATACCTCCCTGCCACCCCTGTGTCCTCTTTGGCCGGAAGTAAGAGGAAGTACCCGGCACACATGCGTTCGCCAGGTGTGCACATGTGCACTTGCTGCTCTCACGTTGGGCGAGCACACAAGCATGATGTGCGCATGCGCACCAGGTACTTCCTGTTACTTCTGGCCAAGAGGACACAAGGGTGGCAGGGAGGTATGCTTAAAATGGAGGGCCAGTGGGGAGCTCCCACCCTTTAAAAGGTATGCCCCTACCTCTGAACTGGCCAAACACCGGGTCATTCGAACTGGTTCAGAGGCCCTTTTAACAGGTTCATGCAAATCCCTAGTTCCAAGTTCCCTCCCTCGCATCTCCAAGATATGGCTGAGAGAGAATCCTGCCTGCAACCCTGGAGAAGCTGCTACCAGTCATAGTAGACAATACTGAGCTGGATGGACTAATGGTCTGACTCTGTATAAGGCAGCTTCCTATGTTTCAGATTATTTGAACTACTTGAGATTTACAATAAATGCCTGCAAAGCCAAACATTACTTACCAATAAAGAAACACAAATTTCATTTTTACTGAAACACCACATGGACTTCCTCTGGACCCTTACATTGAAGAAATTTTCCCAAACAGACCTTCCCCCAAAATATTCTGTAATACCCAGTAGACTCCAAACAGTCATATATTAGAAGCCTCATTAAAAGTTGCAAAGTTTTATCTCATTGAAAATGCTTGAATAGACAAAGGCTACCTCAAAGCACAAGAGAGTAACATATTATGAATATATCTGGTTGTAAGAGAAGGCAAACTTGTAAAATGTGAATATTTATTAAAAGGGAGTCTATTAAGGAAAGCAACAAACTAATACAAGTTTGCATTTGAACATCACACATTATAGTAGTTCTTTTAATAAATGCCATTTGAAAAGGTTTGATTACACATGACATCTGTGCTAGCAGGTCAAAAATTGGTCCTCAATTTCAATGCCTTTCTAGGGAAACTAGCCATTATGTGAATATATTTGGTATCTGTTATTATCATCCTTATTAAAGATATTTACATACTGCTTTTCAACAAGAAATTCTCAAAGCAGTCTACATAGCAAAAGAAATAAAAAGAAATGGCCCCTCTGTCTCAAAGGGATTCACCATTTAAGACAAAAGCAAATAGCCACTTGGAGTGACAGTGGATGATATACTGCACAAAGCTACACGAGTTGTAGGGATACCACCCACATGGCTGAGAAGGAGTAAACAATGTGGTCTGAGCTGCCCAACAGAGCAGCTCCACTCCTTGGAAAGTTGTGCAACAGGAGCTGAGCAGAAACAGGCATCCTGTCCCACAACTGACTTTGTGGGACTTTCCAACAGAAAGGAGTTGCCCTGTTGGGAAGCTAAACACAACGAGGCTGTGTTTCACCTGTTTCACCAGCCATTTTTCCTATAATACTAATACTAATAATAATGGCCTAGGTGCAATTCCAAAACAACCTGAAGAGCACCTCAACACCATAAGGGCCACAGAAATCACCATCAGCCAATTACAAAAACAATTTTACTGGGAACAGCCTATATTTTGCTACTATATCTATAATAATAACAACAATAGTGATAATAAAATTCAGCCATCCCAGGTCCTTGGGAAGGACTCCATGTCTGGATAAAACAAACCAGTCAATAACACCTGTCTGACTGTGTAAACAAGAAATAATAATAATAATAATAATAATAATAATAATAAAAAAAAGAAGAAGAAGAAGAAGAAGAAGAAGAAGAAGAAGAAGAAGAAGAAGAAGAAGAAGAAGAAGAAGAAGAAGAAGAAGTTGTAGAAAATGAAGATGTGAAAATATTATGGGACTTGTGACTACAAACAGGCGAACATTTGCCACACAATACACCAGATAATACTGTAGTCGAGAAGAAAGAAAAACTAGTCAAAATAATTGACATAGCAAAACCAGGTGACAGCAGAATAGAAGAAAAAGAAACAGAAAAAATAACAAAATACAAAGATCTACAAATCAAAACTGAAAGGCTGTGGCAGAAAAAGACCAAAATAATCCCAGTAGTAACTGGCGCCCTAGGTGCAATTCCAAAACATCTTGAAGAGCACCTCAACACCATAGGGGCCACAGAAATCACCATCAGCCAACTACAAAAAGCAACTTTACTGGGAACAGCCCACATTTTGCGGCAATACCTATGACATCAACAATATTGATAACAAAATTCTGGCATCCCTGGTCCTTGGGCAGGACTCGATGTCTAGATAAAACAAACCAGCTAATAACACCTGTTTGACTGTGCAAATATTATTATTATTATTAGTAGTAGCAGTAGTAGTAATTGGTATTGTTGTTCGCCGCCTACAGTCATTGAAGAAGGCAGTATATAAGAAATGTTTAATAAATAATAAATATATCCTCAAGTATCACCATGAATAGTGCTGAGAAGCTGTCCCAGCACAAGCCTTAATGCCATGCTATCCAAAAACAATGGGCAAAGACCAAAATTAGAAAGCAACCCCCCAATTAATATCTTCATTAAGTCCAAAGGGGACCCACGTTCTTGGAGTATAAATCCAAAAAAGCTCCCTTCTTAATAGCCAGTTTTCAAGGTTTTTGTTCACAAATCTGGTCTGTGGTCATGTTCCCAAAAATGTTTGTTAGTGATACTTATATAATCTTTCTCCTAATACAGCTTTTGTACTCTATAATTCTTGTTTTTATGGATCTGCTAGTTTTATCCACATATAGTAATGAGAGTGGGCATTTGATCACATAAACAAACCCCTTGGTTTGACAAGTAAAAAAATCCCCAAGTTTATATTCCTGCCCATTATGTGGGCAGTCAAATGAGTTAAGTCTTACACAGTTTACACAGATGATGATGATGATGATGATGATGATGATGATGATGATTAATTCAATTTCTATACCACCCTTCCAAAAATGGCTCAGGGTGGTTTACACAGAGAAATAATAAATAAATAAGATGCTACAATTGCCACAACAGAATTGGCCCACTGGCATGTCCTCATGGTTAAACCAGCCCTCAATTTTGATGGGTTGTCCATTTTACTATGTACTAAAAGGTTGATGTTTTTGCCTCATTTGTGCACAAACATTGGAGGTTTCCTGCATCTAGGGATGTCCCTCAATAGGTACCAATGCCTTTTCATTATCCATTCAACATGCTTAGAATGTGTCCCAAAAGTTACTGGGACAACCATTCTATCTGAAAGCATCGAGGTGGTGTTATTAGTAGAGTTTCCCTTCTAGTAGTCTTAGCCTTATAGAAGGCCTGCTTGATCACTTTTTTCGGGTATCCTTTTTCCAATAATTCTCTCCCCAGAACCAGGGCCTGCTTCTTAAAGGATAAGAAAGTGTTGCAATTTCTACATAGACGTAGTATTTGAGAATAGGGTAAGTTGGCCTTTAAAGTCTTAGGGTGAAAGCTGTTATTTTTGAGCAGGAAATGTGCATCTGTTACCTTGCTATATAAATCTGAAGTTGTCATTAATCTTACTGACCTCGACAACCAGGAAATGTATCTTATCAAGTCCATACATTGACTGAAATTTTATAGTAGGATGGATATTGTTTAGGAAGGACTCAAAACCAAGTAGATCTTTCTCCGAGCCTGTCCAGATGATGAAAATATCATCCAACTATCTCTTATATAGTCCAATAAATTGGACAAACCTATTGTCTTTTAGGACTGCTCAAAGATGTCCATAAAGAGATTTGCCAGCTCCGGGACAAAGCAGCATCGCATTGCAACCCCTGATACTTGCCAATTAAACTGGTATAAAAATTGAAAAAAGTTATATTTAAGAGTTATTGTGGCTAAATCTTTAAGAAATGTAGTAGGAGGAACAAGAATAGATCTTTTATCTAGCACCATTTCTATAGTTTGCAATGCCTCATTCTGTGGTATACTGGTATACAAAGAAGCTACATCAACAGTGGTCAAAAGGCAATGAGGCGAAGGTAACTTATATCTTACAAGATGTTTGAGAAAATCCATAGTGTCACTAAGATAAGTAGAGATATTGCTAACAAATGTTTTCAAGAATGACTCCAGGTATATAGCAATTGGTTCAAGGATGGAGCCATATCTCAATACTATAGGTCTACCAGGTACTGGTATAATGTTTGTATGTATTTTAGGAAGAACATAAAAGACCGGTACCCTTTTTTCTGATTCTAATAAAAGTTATACACACACACACACCACACACACACACACATATATATAATGTAATCCCATGTGTGGCACTTCTCGCGAGAGTTCAGAGAGCTGCCAGATAGTGATGGGGACTATAGCGATGGGGATGGGCAGCCAGCCAGCGGGCCGGGAGTAAACAATGGCGGCAGGTGGGTAAAAGATGGTGCCAGACGGCGGGAGAGTGAGGAGGCAATGGTGGTGGAGGCAGGTGGGGAGAAGTCAGCAGAGGCAGGCCGGGACTGGGAGGAAACTGCGGTGGAGGCAGGTGGGCGAGGAGGAGGAAGGAAACGGTGAAGGGGGCAGGCAGCTGGGTGGAAGGGGGGAGATGGGGCAGGCAGGAGAAAGCTGTAACAGCGACGGGCAGGGGGTGGGGGAGGAAACGGCCCAGTGGGGAGAACTAGGCACAGATACTCTGTGCCTGGCCCAGCTAGTTCATAAGTATTTTTAGAAATATGTACCAAATGTATACCCTCATTCAAAAATTCCAAAATCTGAGTATGGATCCAATTGGTGGGGTCTCCGGAAAATATTTATAGTATGATGGGTAATTAAGTTGAGGCTCAACCTCCTTAATATAATCATCTCTATTTAGAATCATGGTGGGCCCTCCTTTGTCTGCTGTTTTTTGAGATTATACAGAGCTTGACTCTCTATTCTGGTAAAATTGTGCCAAATGTCCAGTTCTTGCATTTCTCTGGATACTAGTTCCTGGAAAACGTTAATATAGGGATTACTAGAGGGAGGATTAAAAGTGGATTTAGGTTTTAAAATGGGTCAATCCATGTTGGATTTCCACAAAAATCACTTAATATGACAGAGCTTGCATGGTGGAGATATCAATACACTTTATCTACACACATCAACTCTTCTGTACATCAACTAGCAATGTGCGAAGGGAGAATACATAGTCATTTTTGAGTACAGGAGGAATTTAGTACAAGAGTACAGGAGAAATGCTTACAAACTGCAAGCCCAGTTCACTAGTACAATTTACAAAAGGTGACTCTGGTATCAGAGGCAGCAATATGTTGCTACTCATTGAAAATGATGAACAAAAGTATATTTAACTGAAGAACCTCAAAAGTGTAATGGTATGCATGTCTACGCAGAAGCAAGTCCCACTGAGTTCAGTTATTCCCAGCTAAATGGGTATAAGATTGCATAAGTATGTATAGTATACACAGAAGTAACTGATGATAGTTTTCAAGATAGCAATAGCAATAGCACTTACATTTATATACCGCTTTATAGCCGGAGCTCTCTAAGCGGTTTACAATGATTTAGCATATTGCCCCCAACATTCTGGGTACTCATTTTACCGACCTCGGAAGGATGGAAGGCTGAGTCAACCTTGAGCCCCTGGTCAGGATCGAACTTGTAACCTTCTGGTTACAGGGCGGCAGTTTTACCACTGTGCCACCAGGTTAAGATGTTAGAGAACATGGGGTTTTATGCCATAAACTGCAACTTTTGCTGGGGGGGATGGGGGGAAACAAGCAACAGTAAAATGTTTCCTGTTCCTAGCTACACTGATGGCCTCTGCTTGAGGAGTCAGCTGTGCCTTTCAGCAATAGTGCTGCACATTGACATCATTTTCAGTTATTTCTTCTATCTTGCTCCCAACTATTAAAATCCTTAAACCTTCATGAATCTTATATTCTGACTAAAATTAAAAGCTATGCTATGTTAAACCATGCTAGAGGTACATCCCATCTCCCACCATTGCTCCCCATACTGGTTGACATCCAGACTAACCTCAGACACACCAGAGTATTTCTGTTGCACATGGGGGCAATTTTTGCCCATCTCCCTTTCCTTCTGCAGCTGCTTGTGCCTCCCAAAACTATGTCCCTGAGAGTTGAGGAACCTTCAGGGAGATAGTTTTGGAAGACACAGGTAGCTGCAGAGGAAGGGGGAGGGGGAATAACTGATCATCATGATTCCCTCATTACACAATGCTCTCTGGGTGTTTTCAGAAGTTTAGTATGTCCGTCATCTAGTGTCTCTGAAAATGGAGGTAGTACATAGCTATCAAGACTAAGAGCCATTGATAGACTTTTCCTCCATGAATTTGTTTAATATCCTTTTAAAGCCCACTTAACTAGTAGCCATCCTCACATCTTGTGGCAGTGAATTCCAGAAGTTCATTTTGTGCTATTTGAAGAAGTACTACTTAATATCCTTTTAAAGCCCACTTAACTAGTAGCCATCCTCACATCTTGTGGCAGTGAATTCCAGAAGTTCATTTTGTGCTATATGAAGAAGTACTTCTTTTTTTCCATCCAGAATATCCTGCCAATCAGTTTCATTGGATGACCCTGATTCTAGCGCTGTGAGAAAAACATCTATAATTTCTCTCTATATAATGCATAACTTTATAAGCCTCAACTATGCCCATCACCTTGATTTTCTAAACTAAAAAGCCTCAAATGCAGTCATCTCTCTTCATGGTGTTCCATCCCTTTGGTAATTTTGGTTTCCCTCTTTACCTTTTTCAACTCTAGAATATCCTTTTTGAAATATGGAGACCAGGATCACATTGAACGGTATTGCCTTCTAAAGTAAATGTAACCAATCAGCAACAAGGCTGTGACAATGGAAGCACTAATTAACAGCATTAGCTAATAGCACCATTACTATTAACAGCATTAGCTAATAGCACTATTAGCTAATGCACTGCAGGCAAGTCTCAGGCAAACAAGGACCCAATTAAATAACATTAGGGCACAGTGTGTTTTAACTTAGGGTTGATCCTGGACCTCTCTCAGGATATTAGGGAAGCAATAGGATTAGCACTCATGTGTTTTTGGTTTGCATTTCTTGGCTCCACTGAATAATGCTGCCTCTCTATCATCCTGAGTGTCCTTAGGTATAGCAAGTCATCCTTTGTAAACATATGTGTTTTATCTCTTTTGTCATAGTTCCATAGGGTTTGAGGCAATGCCGTGGATTGTGGTGATCTATCATGCATTTCATCATTCTTATTAACAATCCTAGCCCCAAGGCTTGACACTGATGCTATGATTTCTTCTATCATTTGATGTACAGTAGCTGGCTTTTATTTAGGTCAGTATCACTGAAAAGACAAGCATTTACTTATTTTATTACCTTCTGCAACCTTAATGTTCGTTTGTCAGCAGAAAGGTATGAAATCTTTTAAATTACAATTACCAAAAGGAGGGGAAAATCTGCCTTAACTCAAATATGTGCATGTGTGTGCATGTTTAATCAAGACAGTTTCCTGTTTACATAATTGTCCTTTCATAAGTTATGCCATTTTCAAATTCATTGTCAGTTGGATTTGTCTTTAAAAACAATTTGCATGCCAAAAACAGGCTGCATTACAAGCTGCGTATATTCCTCCTCTTCATGTCCCACACTATCACTACAGCAAGTGAGTTGTTGCCATGCCAGTTCTCAATAACATGCCAGTTCAGTATTTAGAAGTACGTCAGTTTAAAATGTATCCCTTCCACTCATGACACAAGATGATCTGGAAGCCCATTGCTTCCCAGGGGAACAAGGTACTCTCAGCAGAAACAGGTATTGGCCTGCATGTGGAGTCTACAAAGGAACACAACCATAGGCATTGTATATGAAGTGAAAAAGGGCCTCTGCTTTGTGTAGCTGGCACGACAGTGTGGACCAACATGGTAGCTGCTTGTCAAACAGTCCTGACTCTTATGAGGAGTTATCCACAACCTGATGGCAGTTCACAAAAAGATGTGTCCTACCCAAGTTTAGGAGATGTGCACACTACCCTGTGTGATAGACTGGGAGGTCATTCACACAATCAAAAACTGTTCTAGCCAGGTTTGGGAGCTGTGTGTGCTCCCAAATTTCAGTTGTGTGGAAGTAAGGTAGGCGGAAAACCTAGGTAGAAGTTACCTAGGCTACCCAGATTTTTCTCCTACCTTGCTTCCACACAATCACTTCTACCCAGGTTTTCCTCCTACCTTGCTTCCACACAACCAAAAATTGGGAGAACAAACATTTCCCACACCCGGATAGAACAGAGTTTCTGACTGTATGAATGACCTCTGAGAGTGTAAGACAAGGTAGGAAGTGGTGAGCTTGACCATTTGCTAAGCCCCAGTAGGGTGGGATGACCACACCCTACTCAGATTCCATTCCCAGCTTCTGAACTAGGTTGAAAAAAAAACTATCCTCCTCAGCTGAGGCTTAGCAAATGATCAGGCTCCCTGCTTTTACACTCACAGACAATCACAAAACTGGAGTGTACGCAACTCCTGAACTTGGGTAGGATGTGTCTCCTACCCAAGTACTGATTGTTTGAACTGCCTGCTCTCTCCATATATCTTTAAGCAGAAGCAGGATGGGAACTTTTATGCTACATAAGAAAGAAGTCTCTACAATCTTTCTTCAATAAGAATAATAGAGTAGTACCATATTTATGAGACTGAGTGGCTATCAAGCCCAAGAGATACCATTCCGAAGGGACTCCAAAAACAAACAAACAAACAGAGGCCTCTCTGAACTATACCAACCAATGTGCAGTTTGGGGTGTTCTCAGTGATAAAAACAAGCCATCTGTGTTTTAGTAGGGTTAGCTGCTACTTAAATGGTTGTGATTAACAACCAGAGCTTTATACTCAAACAAGCCAGGTTTGATTGTAATTCTTTGGAGTGTAATCATTTTCCTACCCTGCAATTATACACAATGCATCTTGAATTAGAGGCAACAGGGGGAAAGAGCCCAAAGTAATGTTCGGACTTGGAGAAGCAGGCTCTTGCAGCCAAAGGTGAGATGGTTGATGAGAAGTGTTAATGTGCCGGTATGTCATAAAAGACCAAAGAAAATGAGACCGTAAAGCATTGCTAGGAAATGTAAGCAGCATCACCACTAATGCAGTCATATCAGGTAAGGTTGCACCATTACTAAAATGTCATTCAGCTGCCTGTCAGATCTGGTGTTGGTACAAAAATATACACTGTGTGATTATTTTAATTTCAGGTCATTTTCAATAGCCACTCCATCGTTTGCAGCTCCGTTTTCTCCCCCGCCTCTGTAGTACTTTAATCATACCATTTGGATCTGCTCTTGTTTTTGCTTTGAAAATTACTGTGAAGTGGCAACACATCCTTTGGGCAGTAGCTGCTGTAACGGAAATTGTGTCTGATTAAGACTGTACCCAGAATGTGATGCTTTTACTGGTAATGGCTAAAAATTCCCAGCCCGTAAATTCCTATATATAAAGTAAATGTTTCAAATAAAAACAGAGTAAAGTAACATCTGTGAAGCTACAGCTAATTTATATTCCTTCTGGACTGGCAGTTTTGGGGCAAAGCTGCAGCATTAATGACATCCGAGAGATAGTTGCTGTATGTAGAATTCTGGAGTACCTGCTCTTTTTAATAGCATTTTAAAATGGGAGTAAGAGCAAGATGCTGAGCCTAGTCTAAAGAACCCTTTTAGCCATGCTTGACCTTAATTACCTTTTCCTACATCTTTATCCCCCTCTGTGTCATGAATTAAAGAAGAAACCCATAGTTTATAGTTGGAATGGGGCCAAGCCTTCCTGGTTGCCAGCAGAAAGGGCATAGTGTCTCTGCAGCATTCTTCTTAGCTTCATTAAAAAAACACAAAAAACAGTCAAGTTTACCAGATCCCTTGTCCATGTAATACCCAGAATTATTCAGAATATCCACAAGTTGACCTAGTATAAGGTACCAGGTATTGATTGTAAGGTGTTGGACTACCTTTTTGCTGACTCAAAAAGGAACTGAGAGGGAAACCATTCCCAATTAGTGACTGAACGTTGAAATATTATTTAAAGGCAAGACTCAGTCAAAGTTATACACATGGAAGTCTCATAGCACTGGGAATGTCAAGCTTTCTTTCTTTCTTTTTTTTATTTTATTTACTTTCTATTAGGGGTGTGCATGGAACCGGCTGGCCCGGTTAGGTTCAAGGCCGGGCCAGTTCGGTCCGGCCCCCCATCGAACCCCCCCACATCCCACGTGAATTTTCTTTTTAAAATTAAAGTATATTTAAAATACCTTTAGCGCCTTCAGGGGGCTTGCTGAGGCTGCGGGGTGTGTGTGCGCGTCTATGTGGGTTCCCTCTTCCCCCGCCGGCCATCCTTATCACCGCCGCGGCCTGCCGCGGCCAGGTAATTGACTATTTTCAGCCCTTTCGGGCCTCCGTATGAGCGCACAGCGGCTAAAAGTATTTTAAATATACTTTAATTTTTTTAAAAAAATAAAGAAAATTCACGAACTGGCTAGACCAGACCCGGCGGTCTGGTTACAGTCCAACGAAACCGGGGTGGGTGGTTCGGTTCGACCCCGAACCCCCAGACCAGACCGCCAGACTGGTCTGCACATCCCTAATTTCTATACCGCCTGATATATAAATCTTTAGGCGGAGTATGAATTAAAACATAATATATACAAATAATATATAAAATATAAAACATTTAAAAGTCATAAAACAGATAAAAATCACAATAAAAACATATTAAAATTTAAAATTTAGAAGCATTACCCAATGTATTGAATTCAATAGGATGTAAACGTGCTTAACATTGGCTGGATTGTGCCCATTGTATTTTTGTTGAAGTAATATTCTGAAATAAGAGATTGTCTCTTAATGCATAGATATCCAACAAGCCCAAGAACAACATCACTTCACTTTAATAATGCTGTGGACTCTGTCTTTTTGCTGTCTGTCATCATGCTATCAATGTAGTCTGAATGACTCTCGAAACAAGATATACATAGCTCATAAAGAAATTACCACCCAACACAGTAAGACTTACTTCTGAGAAAACATACATAGGACCAGTCAATGAATTTGTGAGTGAATCTCACTGGAAGTGTATAGAATTGCTTCTAAGGAAATAGAGTTCAGTTTCACAATCATGAGATTATAAAGCACTTTTTATCCCAGGTAAGGGTATAATATATAAATAAACTGATAGTTCTTTCATTTGTATTATTTTGTCATGTCTTCATTACATCCTTAAACCATATACATATTGATACAAGGAAGATATAAAGAACAACAGTACAATAACAGGTAGCGAATCTTTAGTTGTTTTACTTATAGTACTGATTAAACGCTTATTTTAAGGATTATGCATAAAAATCCAAGCAGGTAACTGCTAAATTGCTCATCACCGATATTAGTTGATGTTCAGTCACTATTCGGGAATGTTTTCCTTCTCTATTCCTTTGGAATCAGCAATCAATGTCCGGCTATATAAAGCCTTTTTTTCTAATCAAACTGTGGTTTCCTTTTTCAGACACTTTCTTTATAAATAATTCATTTGATGCATATTAGCATGTATATTTTTTTAAAAAAATAAATAAATCAGAAAACACTCTGCACCTTTGCTCTGGGAATATATTTGCAAAAATTAAACTTCACCTCCTCTGTATGCTTCATCAGTAAAATATACATAACATAAATTGCATCTACAGAAGCAAGACTGCACCCATCTATACATATGCATTTAACAAATAAGTCACTGCTCTCTGAATATAACCCCTAAATAAAAAGCAGGACTTTATCTGAGAGCTGATAGTGGTTGTGTCTCCTGGACATGCAATTCAAATTTTTTTAGTTGTAAATGTGCACATTTATTTATTTTTATTAATTTAATACATTTACAGTCTGCTTTTCAATTTACATGAAAACCCAAAGCATGTCACAATACGTTTTAAGTATAATAGCTTAACCCTCCCACCACGAAGGGAATAAAAATAGTAAACACACACACACAGACACACACACACAAAACAGATACAGGCAGCATAAAAAAACCAATGCCAAATTAAAAGATGGACTGTAAAGCAAACGAGTAACTGTCCAGTCAAACTATCTGGACTAAATGTATTGACAACTATAAGCTAGTAAGTAGGGATGTGCACAAATCGATTTTTTTGATTGAGCCAAATCTAGACCCTCCAAATCACCCCAGATTCAATTTGTATTTGCTTTGCTTTGATTCAGATTTGGTGGGGTTGCCACCGAACGGGCGACACCAAAGGGGTTCGGCCCTTTGGGGGGCAACGAGGGTGAGGGCCTATTTTTGGCTTCTGTTGATTTCAGATCCTGGGTGTTTCAGATGTGTCTGGGGATGGGGAGACAGGGGGTGTGTCCACTGACTGTGGAGTGGCTTTTCCAGTGGTGGTGGGGAATAGAGGAAGTAAAGTTGGCAGGTCAGTGAGTTGCTACAGGGGAAGGGAAGTCAGAAATCTATTAGCTGTTTCCCCTTCCGGCTGCCCTGTCAGCTCTTTGACCTTGGGGAGGAGTGCCAACCTCCCACAGACTCTCAACTTGCTCCTCTGTAATGCCAGGTCTGTCCAGAGTAAACCTGAAATTATCCATGATCTGATTCTGGATGAAGGGGCAGACTTGGTATGTATCACAGAGACTTGGTTGGGGGAGGCCGGTAGCCCAGTCTGGTCCCAGCTTCTCCCTCGAGGATACACTGTTGAGGAGCAGGTGCAGGTACATGGGCGGGGAGGTGGAGTGGCTGTGGTCTATAAGAATAACCTCTCCCTGACCAGGATCCCAGTGGAAGTGTCTGACCATATAGAATGTGTGTACCTATATTTGGGGACCAGGGATAGACTGGGACTTCTTTTGGTGTACCGATCACCCCACTGCCCAATGGAGTCCCTAACTGAGCTGACAGACTTGGTCTTGGGTTTGGCGTTGGAGTCTCCCAGGCTTGTGGTCCTGGGGGACTTCAATGTCCAATTTGGGGCCGATTTGTCTGGGGCGGCTCAGGAGTTCATAGCAGCCATGACAACTATGGGCTTATCCCAAAGGGTCTTGGGACCGACGCACATTGCAGGTCGCGTTCTTGATCTGGTCTTTCACTCTGATCAGGGTGGTGTTCTGTGCGAGGGGGCTCCTGTGATTTCCCCATTGTCATGGACGGACCACCATCTAGTTATGGTGTGACTGACAGTCACACCCCACCTTCGCAGGGGCAAGAGGCCCATTAGAATGGTCCGCCCGAGAAGGTTATTGGATCCAATAGGGTTCCAAGAAATCTTGGAGGGATTTAGTGTCGGCTCTGCCGGTGATCCTGTTGATGCCCTGGTGCAGAATTGGAACAGCAAGCTCACCAGGGCAGTAGACAAGATCACACCTAAGCGTCCTCTCTGACCCGCTTCAAAATTGGCCCCTTGGTATACAAAAGAAATACGGAGGCTGAAGCGGTGAGGTAGACAACTGGAGCGCAAGTGGAGGAAGACATGATGTGAATCCGACAGATAACAACATAGAGCACATTTTAAGATCTATGCTCTGGCAATATGGGTGGCAAAGAAACTATTCTTTTCGGCCCGTATTGCATCCGCAAGTTCACGTCCGGCGGAGTTGTCCAGCGTTGTGAGAGGGCTAGAGAGTACCCCTCCTCCCTTGAATCAGAATTTGGAACCATCTATTACCCATTGTGATGTGTTTAATGATTTGTGAGTGGATAAAATATCTCATATTCGGACCGACTTGGATTCAGACCCCACAATTACTGCAGTGTCTTAATCGGAGGTGTCCAGCGACTCCTCTTATGTGGTTAGGCTGGATCAGTTTCAGTTTGTGACTCGTGAAGATGTGGACAACCTGCTTGGAGCAATGCGGCCTACCAACTGTTCTCTTGACCCTTGCCTGACATGGCTAATACTATCTGGCAGGGAGGTTGTTGCAGAAGGCCTGGTAGAGATCATAAATGCTTCTCTGAGGGAGGGCAGGATGCCTCCTTGTCTTAAGGAGGCAATTATTAGACCACTTCTGAAGAAGCTTGCCCTGGATTCCTCAGAGTTGAGCAACTTATAGGCCTGTCTCCAACCTTCCATGGCTGGGCAAGGTAATTGAGAGGGTGGTGGCCTCCTAACGCCAGGCAGTCTTGGATGAAACTGATTATCTAGACCCATTTCAGACCGGCTTTCGGGTGAGCAATGGGGTGCAGACTGCCTTGGTCGGCCTGATGGATGATCTCCAAATGGGAACTGACAGGGGAAGTGTGACTCTGTTGGTCCTTTTGGATCTCTTGGCCTTTGATACTATCAACCATAGTATCCTTCTGGAGCATCTGAGGGGGTTGGGGGTGGGAGGCACTGCTTTGCAGTGGTTCTGCTCCTACCTCTCAGGCATATTCCAGATGGTGTCTCTCGGGGACTGTTGTTCTTCAGGGCTCCGTATTCCCTCAGGGCTCCCTGAGGGCTCCGTATTCTCTCTGATGTTGTTTAACATCTACATGAAACCGCTGGGAGAGATCATCAGGAGATTTGGTGCAGGGTGCTATCAGTATGCTGATGACACCCAAATCTATTTCTCCATGTCAGCATCATCAGGAGAAGGCATAACCTCCCTAAATGCCTGCCTGGAGGCAGTAATGGGCTGGATGAGAGGTAACAAACTGAGACTGAATTCAGATAAGACGGAGTTACTTATTGTGTGGGGTCAGAACTCGGGAGATGATTTTGATCGGCCTGTTCTGGATGTGGTCACACTTCCCCAGAAGGAACAGGTATGCAGTCTGCGTCACAAAGCTCTCCCTGGTGTCCCAGGTTGAGGCAGTGACCAGAGGTGCCTTTTATCAGCTTTGGCTGATATGCCAGCTGCATCCATTTCTTGAGATAAATGACCTCAGAACAGTAGTACATCTGCTGGTCACCTCCAGACCTGACTATTGCAATAGTCAGGACTCTATGTGGGGCTGCCTTTGTACGTAGTCTGGAAACTGCAGTTAGTCCAGAATGTGGCAGCTAGGTTGGTCTCTGGGTCATCTTGGAGAGACCATATCACTCCTATCTTAAAATATCTACACTGGCTGTCTATAAGTTTCCGGGCAAAGTACAAGGTTTTGGTTATAACCTATAAAGCCCTAAACAGCTTGGGTCCTGGGTATTTAAGAGAACATCTTCTTTGCTATGAAACATAACGCCCATTGAGATCATCGGGAGAGGTTTGTTTGCAGTTGCCACCGGCTCATCTGGTGGCTACTCAGGGATGGGCCTTCTCTATTGCTGCCCTGACGCTTTGGAACACACTTCCTGCTGAAATAAGAGCCTCCCCATCTCTTACAACTTTTAAAATGGCTGTCAAGACCCATTTGTTCACTCAGGCTTTTAATTAGATATTGCTTTAATTGTGTTTTAATTGTGTTCTAATAATTTTAACATTTTAAATTTTAATTGTTGAGGTGTGTTGATCTTTTTATTGGTTGTTTTTATTGTCTTGTGAACCGCCCAGAGACCTTGCATTTTGGACAGTATAGAAATATGCTAAAAAACTAACTAACTAACTAACTAACTAACTAAATAAATAAATAAATAAATAAATAAATGTGTTTGGATTATTTGGTGCCTAATAATTTTCCCTCATAATGGATCCCTATGAGGATTCACTATACGCCTTCATTTCTTCTGTTCATTTTGACTGTCACTGGACAGTGCCAACTGTCAACTGCCATGTGCCAACTATGACCCACTCCCCACCTGCAAGGCAGTGGGGTACTCATTTTAATTTTTAGGAATATTGAAACGTTTAGATGCTTTGGTGTCTAATAACTTTTCCTCATAATGAATCCCTATGAGGATTCATTATATGCCTTCATTTCTTCTGTTCATTTTGACTATCATTAGACAGTGCCAACTGTCAACTTCCATGTGTCAACACCACCACCACACACACACACTCCACACACGCTGAGGTACTCCGTTTATTTTTTTAGGTATTCTTGAAGTGTTTAGATTCTTTGGAGACTTCATTAGACACCTTCATTTCTTTTGTTCATTTTGACCCCACTGCTTTGCGGGTGGGGGTGGGGAATTAGTGGCATCCCATGTTCCAACTACCCACAAGGCACTGGGTAATCTGTTTACATTTTAGGAATTTTTGAGGTGTTTAGACTCTTTGGTGTGTAATGAATCCTCATAGGGATTCATTATGAGGAAAGGTTATTAGATACCAAAACACCAAAGAGCCTAAAAACTTGGGGGGGGGATCCTGGAACATAAACTGAGTAGTACCTCACTGCCTTGTGGACCCTGCTAACGGGGCAAAGAGGCACCTTTTTAACATGGTGATCCTCTTTATTTAGCAGGGGGAGAGTAACTGGCCCTATCCACCCCCCGCACAGCAACTCCAGTGACTGTTGCTGCTGGCGTCTATCTTATGTTTCTTTTTAGATTGTGAGCCCTTTGGGGACAGGGATACATCTTATTTATATATGATTTCTCTATGTAAACCACTTTGGAAACATTTGTTGAAAAGCGGTATATAAATTGTTGTTGTTGTGGGAGGGAGTGGGGTGTAGCTGGCACATGGCAGTTGACAGTTGGCACTGTCGAAAAGAGAGTCAAAATGAATAGAAGAAATAAAAATGTGTAATGAGTCCTCATAGGGATTCATTGAGGGAAAGTTATTCTACACCAAAGACTCCAAACACTTGAAAAATAGTGACCACACATTTTGCTCCATAACTCCACTTCTACAAGGGCTAGAGCTTAGCTTAAAAAAAAAAATGAAATCTGGGAATCTGGGGGGAATAATAGGAGGGATCCAAATCTTGGATTGATTCAAATCAAATCAGGCATGATTCAATTTGGACCCAAATCTAGCCAATAGACCACAGGGGTGTTTTGTCTCCAAATCACCCAAATCGGCTAGATTCGGGTACAAATCAATTTGTACCTGAATCAATTTGCACATCTCTACCAGTAAAGAGTGTGTCAGTCAAGTTTTTGTGGAGGGGCTATTCCATTGATTATATGGCACCCCAACTGAAAAAGGTCTGCTCTCTACCTGCCTTATGTGAAGGAGGAAACATGGTGAACGTTCTGTGATCCAGATCTTAATTCAGAGCCATATTCATCTAGAAGGACACACACACACACTTCTTAAAATCTATGCTGTAAAATGACAGACATATCACTAATGGGACCTTAGTCCAAATAATAGGCACAGTACCAACAACCATTTGAAGGCTTTTCAGAAACAGATCACTGACTAACACACCACCTATTCCAGAGCACTTTGATTAAAGTCACATTAGTCTTACTGACTGCATTAAGATTAAAATGGCATTAATCCAAATACAGTTTCTGATTCAAGTTACCCTTGAATCTGAAATGTGATCTTAGCAAAATCCCTTGGTCAATGATTGTTTATACTAAAAAAACCCTACTAATTATGCTTGCTTTTGAAGTTTTACCAGATTGTCAAAGATTGTCTTGGATATAAAAATCCCCATGAACTGTGACCTTATCAAATGTTGAGCCTATGAATTTTGGAGCTGTTTTTACTTAGGTATCAGAATGAAGCTACAGGAGGCTGCCATAAGCATAATGAAAGTTTAATAGATAGGCTTTTCTTTTTCCTCTGAACTAGGATTAGTCCAATAAACCTTAATGAGCTATTAAAGGGCATGAATGCATCTATCTATACATGCACTAACATATTTAAGTTTTGAATCCACTTAATGTATTCCTCTAAAAAAACACCCAATAATCATCCCAGTGAACATCATTTTTTAAAAGGTCATTTAAAATATATATAATATCCTTATACTTCTTGCTCCTTTCCTGTTAACATGACAAACACCGCAATCTTAGTTGTCCTTCTTTTGAAATCTAATGACTAGAGCAGTGGTGGTATAGTGATGGAGTGGCAAAATGAGTAGAGCTGGATTAAATCCTCTCTTAGGCACAAAACTCATTGAATTACTTTGGGCCAGTCCCAGTCTTTCAGCCTAACCTATTTTACAGGGCTATTAGGAGAATAAAATGTGATATTTCTTGGTAGAAAGGTAAGATACAAATCTGATAAATCTAGCAACAATTACTCCCCGCACCCGCAATCTTATCAATATGAAGTGGGTTGTGCTTTTGAATGACCAAGGTGTAGCTGAATAACATGTACCAGTGCTTTGGAATTCCCAGTGTGGACATCAGTGCTTTGGAACTCCCAGTGTGAGCATCTCAGCTCGGTACTGTGAACTTCAGGTGCAGCAGGGGGAGCTCCTTTACAGGAAGGAGAGGCCTGTATAGAAGAAGCACCAGGAGCTGTGCAAAGGAATTCTGGGAGGTGTAGTCCTTTCCCGATAGCTTTGGTTGCGCCAAAGCACAGACCAAATGCACAGCTGGCGATCTTTGGTCAAGCAAAGTCTTCATGATACCGATTGTCTACATCTTTCATTTCCTTTGAAACTATTCCAAATAAATGAAGAATGAACCCTGACCCGCCACTGCCATTCAGTACTATTTAAGGGACCTCTGTCCATAATAGTCATTTGTGAGCAAGAGTACTTCAGATGGCTGTGGTAAAAGAGCTGAAAGATTAAAGATCGTGGGCAGCAGTGCAATGGTATATGAAACAGAGATGGGAATGGTCAGGATCATGAATTGGTTAAGACCATTTTAATTTGTAAGGGATCACATCATTATTTTTGCTGTAGTGGATTAACACAGCTACCTCTATGAAAGTGGTTACCATAAAACACACACTGAAGCAGGATTTTCACTTTGCCAAAGAGAAGGGATAGTCTTAAATTTTCTTCAGCAACCCTTCTGTCTGAATTTATTTTTCATAAAGGGAGTTTTCTCCCAAACTTCAGGTAACAGAGGCACATGGTTTTTCTGATTTAAAATATAATGCACGGTTTATTCTAACAATGGAAAAGATTTATGTTTACATGCTCAGAGTTGTTGAAGAGAACAGAAAGGAACACAAACTCTGGCAAAAGAAATGCAAGGTGACAATAAGGGAGGTGAAAAGAGTTTGAGGAACATACAGCTAAAAGCATCAAGAGGAATGACAAAAACCTCTTTAAATACATCAGATGTAGCAAACCTTCCAGGGAGGTGGTTGGACCATCAGACAACGAGGGAGTGAAAGGGACTATTAAGGAGGATATGGAGGTTGCAGAGACGCTAAATCAGTTCTTTGTGTCTGTCTTCATGGCACTGAACCAGGCTTTTCGGGGCTGGAGGCTACAGAAACGAGTCAGATAGAAGTGACAAGAGATGATGTTCTAAACTGACTGGAAAAAACTGAAAACTAGCAAATCACCAGGGCTGGATGGCATCCATCCAAGAGTTCTCAAATAACTCAAATGTGAAATTGCTGTCCTCTTTGCTAAAATACTTAAATTATCCCTAAAATCAGACTCTGTAACAGAGGACTGGAAAGTAGCAAATGTAACACCGATTTTCAAAAAGGGATGCAGGGGTAATCCGGGAAATTACAGCATCATTAAGGATAAAATTGTAAAGAACATAGAAGAACAGGCCTTGCTGAGAGAGAACCAGCATGGCTTCTGCAAAGGGAAACCTCGCCTCACAAAGATTTTGGAGTTCTTTTAGAGTGTCAACCAGTGTGTGGATCAAGGCGATACAGTTGGCATAGTATACCTGGACTTCCAAAAAGCTTTTGACAAATGTCCTCATCAAATTCTCCTGAGGAAACTTAGCAGTCATGGGATAAGGGGACAAGTACATGTGTGGATTGCTAACTGGTTGAAGGGCAGGAAACAGAGGGTAGGAATAAATGGAGAGTTTTTACAATGGAGGGACGTAAGAAATGGGGCCCCCCAGGGATCCGTACTGGGACCAGTGCTATTTAATTTATTCATAAATGGTCTAGAAGTAGGGGTAAGCAGTGAGGTGGCCAAATTTGCAGATGATACCAAACTCTTTTGGGTAGTCAAATCCAAACCTGACTGTGAGGAACTCCAAAAGGATCTCTCCAAACTGGGTGAGTGGGCAACAAAATGGCAAATGTGGTTCCGTGCTGGCAAGTGTAAAGTGATGCACACTGAGATAAAAAACCTCAACTTCAAGTATAAGTTGATGGGATCTGCGCTGTCAGAGACTGACCAGGAGAGGGATTTGGGGTTGTGGTGGGCAGCTTGTTGAAAGTGTTGACTCAATGTGCGGCAACTGTGAAAAACGCCAATTCCATGCTAGGGATTATTAGGAAGGGGACTGAAAATAAAACTGCTAATATTATATTGCCCTTATACAAAACTATGGTGCGAACACACATGGAGTACTGCGTACAATTCTGGTCTCCACATCTAAAAAAGGACATGGTAGAACTGGAAAAGGTGCAGTAGAGGGCAGCCAAGATGTTCAGGGCATAGAGCACCTTTCTTATGAGGCAAGGCTACAATACTTGGGGCTTTTTAGTTTAGAAAAAAGACAACCGCAGGAGATGTGACAGAGGTCTATAAAATCATGCATGGTGTGGAGAAAGTAGATAGAGAGAAATTCTTCTCCCTCTCGCATAACACTAGAACCAGGGGTCATCCCATGAAATTGATTACCAGGAAATTTAGGACCAACAAATGGAGGTACTTTTTCACACAAATCATAATCAACTTGTGGAATTCTCTGCACCAAGATGTGGTGACAGTCAACAACATGGATGGCTTTAACAGGGGTTTGGATAATTTCATGGAGAAGAGGTCTATCAATGGCTACTAGTCAGAGGGCTATAGACCACCTCCAGCCTGAAAGGCAGGATGCCTCTGAGCACCAGTAACAGCAGCAGAGAAGGCATGTCCTCAACTCCTGTCTGTAGGCTTTCCGCGGCATCTGGTGGACCACTGTGTGAAACAGGATGCTGGACTAGATGGGCCTTGGTCCTGATCCAGCAGAGCTGTTCTTATGACTCAGACAAAGAGACTGAGTGATCTTCTTTGAAGGCTGGTAATTCTGGAGCATCTCTTTATCAAGTGTGTTTGACTGCTCTAATAATAGGAGGCTAATTAGATGGATGAACGGACATCAAGAGCATCATTGGAGTCTGCAGTTAATTCATTTTGTGTGGCATGCTAGGACTTATCTCAAGTCACACCACCAGTGCAACCTACCACAGAGCTTCAAAATGACTGTGTCAGGACTTGGGTACCTCCTACTAATGTTACTATTACTTTTATTCTTTAAATTTATTAACATAGCACCATCCACATACATATTGCTTGGCAACAACAACAACAACAATTTATATACTGCGTTTCAACAAAAGTTTCCAAAGTGGTTTACATGCAGAAATAATAAATAAATAAGATGGATCCCTGTCCCCAAAGGGTCACAATATAAAAAGAAACATAAGGCAGACACCAGCAACAGTCACTGGAGGTACTGTGCTGGGGGTGGATAGGGCCAGTTACTCTCCCCCTGCTAAATAAAGATAATCACCATGTTAAAAAGGTAACTCTTTGCCCAGTTAGCAGGGGAACAAAGAATGGGATGTGTTCCCTCTAACAGGGATTCCCAGATAATGTTGTGTACAACTCCCATAATCCCCAAGCAAAAACCATTGCAGCTAGGGATTCTGTAAGTTGTCAACAACATCTGGGAATCCCTGTTAGAGTGAAGACTGGATGACAGGTCCCTTTCTTGAGGGGCTCATAGTCTATATATCTAAACAAGGGAGACAACAAAGGAAGGGGAGGGAAATGAAGGCCACTGCTTTGTGGTAGAGCATCTGAGCATTAGTTACCATTATCTGTGCATTATTTAACACCATAGCTCAGTGGTAGAGCATCAAAATTAATGTTTTAAATTTTGAAATTAATGTTTTAAATTTTAATTGTTGAAATGTTTAAATCTTTTTATTGGTTGTTTTTATTGTCTTGTTGTTTTTATTCAGAGAACTTGCATTTTGGGCGGTATAAAATGTGTTAAATAAAAAAATAAAAATAAAATAAATTATTTCAGCAACTTTGCTCTACCAAGAAATCTCCAAGAATATTCATTCCATACACTTTAAATTTTTGTGTAGATATTCCCATGACCATAGTAGAGCAGCAGACATTAATTGGCACAGAAGGGTTTAGAATATATATTATATTATATTATATTATATTATATTATATTATATTATATTAATATATGTAATTCGCCATACAATATTACTTAAAATGCATATATTTAACCAAACTATATATGTATATACATTACGCATAATTAACCCTCCTATACTTCTAGTATATATAAATATATTAACATGTACTGATTTCATGGCATAAAAGATTATTAATATTGAACACACACACACACCCTTTTAAATTCCAACTCGGTTCTTACTGCCCCATTAAACAGATACTAACATCTTTGTCTTGAAATGGCACAGTCTAGTAAAAAATGTGCTGCAACCTGGGCTGCATCTAATGAGGTAGGCTTTTGCCTTCAAAAGGTCATGCTGCTATGAAAGAGTTGTAACCCCATTCATAACCTTTTTGGACTGCTCATTTTTTTTGGAGGGGTGGGCTCTGTCAATAGCAGGAAACCAGTATTGTATGCAGGAACACACTTCAGTCACTGCAATTTCCACTTTTAAAAAAAGGTTGTGAAGGAAGGACTATGAAGAAAGACAGCGAACAGGAATAGCAAGTATAAGCTCATTTTAAAGAAGTAGGATAAAAATATGATGCTTCCTAAACACTGACTGAATAGTTTGGGTTATTCTGGGTTTTTTTGTCATCCCCTGAGTATTGAAATTGTGGATCAAGTTAATAAGCAGCTACAGGGGCGTAGGGAGACTACCAGCGGCCCAGGGACAAAGTTGTTTTTGGGGCCCTAGAGCCAAAGCCATGGCCCCTACATTCCTCCCCCCCCCCCACCGTGCTTCCCACTGGAGGTGGCAGCGGAGGTGGCCGGCTCGTGAGCTGGCTGGCTTCTCAGCGTGCTGGCTTTTCCTTGGCTGGCGGTCAGGCCTTCCGATTCCCTGGCCAGTGCACCAGCTTCTCTCACTCCTGCACACAGGCCTCCCCATTGAGTAGGGAGTGTCATGTGCCATGATGCGGGAGGCCAGCTGGGGAGAGTGGAGAGGCCTACGTGTCAAGCAGGGAGTGGGGAGGGGAGGGAGAGGCCCGGAAATAGCGGCAGGCACTGCTGCAGCAGACGTGCACAGGGGCGGAGCAGCAGGGCCCTTGTGGGCCACTTGACCCTCCAGGCCCAGGGACATTTGCAGCCCCTTGTCCAATGAATGCTACGCCCATGAGCAGCTATTAGGATTAGTTCTTATGCTCCAATATTATATTTGATAATAAAATGTTTTACAAACATTAAATGTGACCTATGATAATGATAATAATAATAATAATAATAATAATAAATAATGTCACCTATGCTCCAGTAGTATATACTTAATATTTAATAATACAATATTTTATTTTACACATTTACATAAAAATAAGATGTTATACTGTGATCATAGGAATCACTTAATACTGCTGCATCCTACTGATGCAGCAAGTGACTGGACAGTCCATTATTTCCTGAGCTAAAATGTGGCAACCCCTATGTGTGTTTGCTCCTTCAGGACCTACAGGAAAATCTTGCAGGTACTAACCCTGCAAGCATGTTCCACCTGCAGAGGTGTTACCTTCTTATATAAGTAGCTGATGTTGATCTACATCTGTACACATATGCCAATTCACAGTTCCTCCTAAGCCCCAGTGAGCTAGCTAGTTATGTCTTTTGACTCACACAGAGATGTACATCTTCACCCTTAGTTGTTAGAGGAGACTTCTAGAGCTGGACTTGGGCTTATAACACTTCTGCAGCAGTTCACACAGCTACAGTCCTGGAGATATTGTTGTTGTTGTTTTGTTGTTGTTAATAATAATAATAATTAATAATATTCGATTTCTATACCGCCCTTCCAAAAATGGCTCAGGGCGGTTTACACAGAGAAATAATAAATAAATAAGATGGCTCCCTGTCCCCAAAGGGCTCACAATCTAAAAAGAAACATCAAATAGACACCAGCGACAGTCACTGGAGGTACTGTGCTGGGGGTGGATAGGGCCAGTTACTCTGCCCCTGCTAAATAAAGACAATCACCACTTTAGAAAGATGCCTCTTTTGTTCCGTTAGCAGATGGAGCTCACATGTCTGTATTCATCATTCAACTGGAGTGTCAGGTAATGTATTCCATGTCATAGTTACCACAGAGAGAACGTTCATACTACTGGATCTCAGCTTAGATCACAAGACTGTTCATACATCTGGCTGCAGTGTTGACTCATCAAATAATAAGAAATCAGGATGCACAAACATATATTAGCCAGCTCAGAGATTTACCAATAGGGCAGTCAGTCTTCATTTATCTTTTCATTTCATGACCAGCCATGAGAAGAAAGGGCAACAGGAAGCCAAACAAACATTCTGGTTTTCTTCTTTTATTGAATTTAAAAGGATACAATCCTTAAAGGGGCAGTATAAAAGTGTCCATACAGTCATATAAGCTACATTTTCCAGAGAGTTACATTTTCAGAAATCAAGATGGTCATGAAATCAAAATAGATGTTTATATTTTTATATGTACTGGCTAACAACATCCTGACTAATGAAGAAGCAGCACTGTAATAGGAGTTCTTGTGCTTCTACACTGCATACTAGGATTACCCTGCTGGTTGCTGGGGGAGGGAGCAATTTTTGCCAATTTCCCTTGCCGCCTCCCCACCCCCATGCTCCCTGTGACTTGGAAGCAGACCCCTGAGGGTTGCATAGACCTCAAGGACCCAAATCCAGGGCAAGGGAGATGTGCATGTGTCTGTTAGTTTGGAAGGCAGCCGCAGCATGTACAAAGTGCTAGTACATCATTAAAAGCACTGGAGCATCGTTAGTTATGATGTCAGCCACTAAATATGCATTTTAAATGTAATTAATACTAAGAATTCTATTTGAAATAACCTTCAGTTAAAAATAATATAACTCTTTTCTGATTGCTCCACTGAATCCCGCCCCCCAAGCTCTTTAGTAAAATGATCTGATGCAGTAGATTGTCTAATCTATTTTGGGTATTATTTGTGTGCAATAAAGATGTAATAAAGATAAATGCAGATTCTTCTCTTCATTACACCTTTCATTCTTCCAGGAGACTGGCCTGGTGACAGACTGGCTTTCTGAGAAATCCTAGTGGAAATCATAAATAATGTGTATTCACTAATCTAAATTGCATGAATATTGAAGATAGAACTGCAAGTAAAATATAATGAGGAATGATGTACGTTGAACAAAAGGCAGTTTGAAATATCCATGGCATTAGAACTATTGTGTTTTAAGCTCAGAATTTAATACTTGAAAACAAAATATTTAATCATATGATCTACCACTTGGAATTTGCAGTGCTACAGATTCCCCTTCCCCAATGTGTAGATTGCCTTTAAGGCAGATGAGATCCCATCCTTCAAAGTTTCTAAGGGGGATTTATGTAGTTCTGGCTATACCTCAGGCTATTATCCTGACCCAAACACATAGTAAAGCTATTCCCACGATCACTGGAAAGCAGGCTAAGGGAGCTTCGCCCGCTTTCCAGTGGTCGTGGGAACCACTGGGCTCGCAGGTGCTCCTGGTGCTCCCAAGGCTGCTAGCCCGCCTAAACCACCCTCCCCTTGTATGTGGTTAACGGAATGAGTGCTCTGTTAACCTCATTTCATTGCTCATGTGTCGCTGCGGTGCACAGCGACACATGAATAGACCCCTGGCCAGGAGGCTGCAAGCAGCCTCCCCGGCTCGGGATGGGGGGTCTCTCCAGGATGCCCCACGCACTCACACAGGGCATCCTGGAACTTCCGGGGCTACATGGCCCCCCGTTATGGAGCTGGCAGTCGTGTGGGTGGTCGATCCGACTGATACGTGTCATGTGAAGCGCCTCATTATATACCACACCATACCACACCATGCAAAGTCACATGCCATAGACACTTTTTACAAAAGTAAAAAGATTACTTTTTGAATGCAAATGCATGTATGTGTCTACACACATCTCTGACTGTGCATTTTATCAAACAAAACTTTTTACTGTGCCACTTACCAAGTGGTGCATTTCTCATCCATTCAACCTAGTCCTATCCCTGGCTTTCCCCCCAGAATTAAGTGGAACTGAATGCAATATGTCTTACTCCCAAGCAATGTACATAGGATTGCAACCCTGAAACCAAACGAAGCATAACGGATATTGAGAAAAAGACTCTCAGTGTCCCCCCAAAACCATGTTTTTCATTTTTATGAACATTTCTGCCTATAATGTTATTTACTGTACTTTCCAAATAAAGAGCACCTACTGTAGGCCCTAATTTTCCCACTGGGGTGCAGTGCAGAAAGGTCATGCTTTGCAGTTCTATTGCATACTTCTCTTCTATGGCTAGCTGGACAATCAAAAGCCATCCAGCTAGTAAGGCTATCTGTGTAATGCTTGTCGCGAAGCTCAATAAAAAAACAGCATAAATCAACACCTGGCTAGTAGCACTCCTGCAGTGAGTAGGTAAAGCTCCTAGGTAAAGCCCACCCACCTCCATCCCCAAGACTATCATTCTGGAAAGGACAAGATGATGCACACAGAATGTATTTTATCTGGGGGAGGGATGGGAGAATAGGGTGAAAAGGGATGGATTTTTATGCGTGCGTGTAAACTGATAAAAAAAGAGTCACTGCATCCACCCTGTAGGGGAACATTTATTTGTTCTCTGACCCATTTAATATTTCAAGCAAGACTGTTGGCTATAAAGGGCATAGTTTCATTCTGTAATAAACACAGCCCTGATGTTCATAGGGGGGAGGGGGAACACTGTCAAGGCTGACCTTTAGAACATTGATCCAAGTCTGGTAAATATTGGGTGAGAGGACAATACAGCTTGCTACAAGTACAAATCCATGCTCATTAAGTTACGGGACTGCAGTGAAAATAAAACAGTAAGGAGAGACCAAGCCTGATAAACTCATAATGCCAGATATATTTTTTCCCAGAGTAATATAGTACCTGCAAACATAATCTGCACTGCTGCCCATAAGGAAAAACTCATTTTGATAATCTAAATATTTGCCTGCTAGTCCCAACTGATTTGTCAGCAACTGCGTCAATGTGCTAGGAATACTAATGCGCCGATTTGAGAATGCTTTTATTCTCACTTTGATATTCCAGGCATCTCAGTTGCTGTCCCTGAACAAGAAAATTACATAATTACTTCTGCAAAGAGGCTTGTCATAATCCAATGTTTAGTGTAGACCTCTTCTTTCTTCTGATTATAAAATCTAAAATACTAAGCTCTACAGGAGATCACCCAAAACATAAAATAGAATGCATGTGTTGTGAAGTTTAAAAAAAAAAAACCCACTCTCCCATATTTATATTTCCTTGGAGTTTCTTTTTAAATATGATAAACTGCAAGTGCAAGTACACAAACTGACACGTTCCAACCAGCAGGCACTTACTCTTTTGCATAAGTCACCCCAAGGTCTCTAGCCTGAATAGTATCTGGTGGTTTGTTAACCATCTCTGCAATATACACTTTTAAAACCCTAGATTTCGCGCAGCACGTACCCTTTCAAACTCTCAACCTGACAAACCACTAGTAGGGCTCAGGAAATGACCTTTAGCTTGTAACATGCAGGTCAGGAAAGAAAGCCTCATGCAAAATGAAAACACTAAGGAAAGAAACTTCAGGTGA
Organism: Hemicordylus capensis; assembly: GCF_027244095.1. Lineage (NCBI taxonomy): Eukaryota > Metazoa > Chordata > Lepidosauria > Squamata > Cordylidae > Hemicordylus > Hemicordylus capensis. The sequence goes on along the minus strand of NC_069660.1, from coordinate 276,982,355 downwards.
GGTAGAACAAATCACTCTTTCATGCATTTCCCCGTGACTCAACAGCCTGTGGAACACAAACTCTGATATAATGGAAATGAAATCAAGGCAGGACTGTCAAAACTTCTGTAATGCAAATGCTATTTTTTCCTGTAGGGTTTCTATAAAGCCATATACTGAATTTGTATCAACCATCGATTGTCTAGTTGGTACTAAGGATGACACTTGTGCTTTATGTGGGGCTGCCCTTGAAGAATATTCAAAAACTTCAGTTGGTGTAGAATGCAGCTACCAGAGTTCTCTCTGGAACTGCTAGCTCAGAGTATATTACACCTATTTCGAAAGAGCTGCACTGGCTACCAATTGGGGGGGGAGGGGTTATGGTTTTTACTGTTTAACTGATTTTAAGGTTTTAAATGATTTTGATGGAATTTTATTATATTTTAACTTTTGTAAACTGCCTTGAGATGCTTTATGAAAGGCAGTATAGAAAGTGAATAAATCAATTAAAATATTTATTTAATATAAATATTCAGTACATAAATATTCATCATATTCATATTTATAAATAAATAAAATTATGATTAATGTATTTTTTAAAACTGCATTTTTGTTGATTGTGAGTTATTTTGAGTCCTCATAAAATTAAGAACCGTTGTTGAAAAACACTCATAAATTTAAAATGAGAAAAGTGCTCATACATTTAAACAACAGTTGGCATCCAGACTAATGCTATACTAGTACAATGAAAAAAACATGAACAAGATGGTCATGTAACTGATCAGGTGCTCAAAACTGCACAATGTCTTATGGTCCCTGTCCACTTTCAAAGGCATTGCCCTTGCATAGCAAGGATACCAGAGAGCTTCACATCATCCCCTGTGGAGGGGAGGCCAGGCGGGGGCAAGGCAGGGTTGGGCCTACCTTCCCCCAGATGATCCACAAAGTTACTGAGCTGTGTGGCTCATGTACCCACATGATCAGCACCACCACAAGCTGTGCGGTATCCTGGAGGCTGGGAAAATGAGTCCTGGCCTCCAAGTATCCCACAATGCCTGTGACGGATGTGGCAATGCCAAGTATCCGATGTGATGAGCACGGTTATTGCGTGAATCCCGCACGGGTCGGGTGCTCTAGGTGCCCAACTGTGTATGCTCACAAATCATCCCGGCCCTGGAGTTGAGGGTGCACTTATACCCTCTAACCCCGGTTAAGGTCCGGGGTTAAAAGTTGACCTTGCAGCGGAGGTAGCGCCAGGATCAGTCTCAATCCTGGCACTTCAGACAAGCAGCCCAACTCAGGTTAGGCTGCCCTAGCCTAGGCTGGGATGCTCATATGCACAGCCTCATTATATTGTTTCTATCTAAACAAGCACATTAAATGTTAAGAGGTGATATTACCCTTTAGATTAACAGATACTTTTCACACATTAAAAATGTGTGATATTATAGAATCTTGGTCCACTGCTGAAATAATTAGGATATTTAAAGCTACTCTTAATACTTCTCAGGCTTCTTTAAAGACAGTTATATGGCTTTTTCAGTTTATTTTCTTATTACTTTAGCGTGTGCTACATCACAGCCTGAACACACCACTGGACCGTTCACAGAAACAGTGAACTTCATGTACAAACTAATCAGAGACAATAATCCGGGACAAGCTAAGGTAAGGTTACCTTTGCTTCAATTATCCTGTGCAATTTTGAAACATTTACAGATATCAATAGCTTACTCCAATGTGTAGTCTTCCTCAAAACTGGAGAATAGTACTTTGAAAAACAAATTCATCATCTACTCAACAAACAAAACAACAGCAAGATACAGCATGAAAACCTTGCTACCTTTTGTATAGCTGAAGTTTGAATTAAGTTTCATAGAAGCATCTAATTCTGCATTAAAGCCCTCACAGGAAATTCAGGTGAGGGAAATCTGTTTTTCATATAGGCTATCAAAAAAAGCCATTTAAAATTGAATGAAAAAAGAGGCAATATTATCTGAATGGTAGGTGTTGTGAAAATTGTGCAGCGAACATTAAAGTACTAGTTTGTGCTGCAGCCATAAATTACTAAACTAATTATCTAGTAGCAGGCATAACTGAATCATTCAAAGGGGTAATTAGCAATCAGACATAATGAGTACTGCTTCTATTTCTTGTCATACTGTATTTAGCTTCAGTGCAGCCTAGAGGATCTGAATTATTTCCTCTCCTTCTCTGAAGGCATTACTGCTATATTGAGTGCATCAGCCCATATTATTACTCCCAGTAGTTTAATTCTTCACTGGACTGCACACTTCTGATTCCTCCTGTCAAAGTCTCTCCGGGTCTCCCGGGCCCTTTTAAGCAGATCTCTTCTTTAAAAAGAGAGAGACTTCCTACAATGTAAATATAAACTGCAAGATAGTCACACATCGTAGTATACTTTTACTGTATCCACTACAAAATTGTATATTAATGATGTGTTATAAATGCATTCATAGAGTGTCCTGAATAATATAAGAATTTTTGTTTTCCCAAAACAGTCTTTTTTAAAAAAACAAATGCTTACCCATGGCTTATGTAACTGCCCCGAGCCATTATTGGAAGCACGGTGGCCAGAACCTCAGGGGTATACTCATGAGTCAAACGGGCCATAACCCAAAATTTGGCTTAAAAAAGCCAAAGGGCAGTATAGAAATAGAATGAAATTAGATAGATAGATAGATTATCTATCTATCTATCTATCTATTTAACTAACATATTTGTATGCCGCCCAAAACTCCCATCTCTGGAGGGTTTACAATAAAAAGATTACAAATTAAAACAGAATTAAAATTAGCACATTAAAACCATTTACAATCTAACACAATGTTAAAACTGTTAAAAACTACTAAAAACTATAAATCAAATTAAAAGACTGGGTGAACAGATGAGTCTTAACTGTCTTTTAAAAGTTGTCAGAGATGAGGAGGCTCTTATTTCAACAGGGAACACATTCCAAAGCCTCAGGGCAACGACTGAGAAGGTCTGTCCCTGAGTACTCACCAGAGGATTAGGTGGCAACTGGAGATGAATCTCTTCAGATGATCTCAAAGAGCGGTGGGGATCATGGCGAAGAAAACATTATCTTAAATACCCAGCGCCTAAGCTGTTTAGGGCTATATAGGTTATAACCAGCATCTTGTATTTTGCCTGGAAAGTTATCAACAGCCAGTGCAGCTCTTTCAACACAGGAGTAATATGATCTCTCTGAGATGACCCAGAGACCAACCTGGCTGCCGCACCAATTGCAGTTTCCAGACTACAGGCAGCACCAAATAGAGCGCATTACAGTAAAGTCTGGAGGTTACCAGCATATGCACCGCTGTTTTGAGTTCATTTATCTCAAGAAACAGAAACAGCTGGCATATCAGCCGAAGCTGATAAAAAGCACTTCTGGCCACGCCCACAACCTGGGACACCAGGAGAGGTTAGGATCCAGAAGCACTCCCAGACTATGTACCTGTTCCTTCTGGGGAAGTGTTACCCCATCCAGAACCGGCAGATAGAAATTGTCTCCTGAGTTCCAACCCCATGCAATAAGTACCTCCGTCTTATCTGGATTCAGTCTCAGTTTGTTATCCCTCGTCCAGACCATCACCGCTTCCAGGCAGGCATTTAGGGAGGGTATGCCTTCCCACAATGATGTTGACAAGGAGAATTAGACTTGAGTGTCATAAGAATATTGATAAGACCCTGCACCAAATTTGATTATCTCTCCCAGCGGTTTCATGTGGATGTTAAACAACACTGGAGACAATATGGAGCCTTGAGAGACACCATACAAAAGTTCAGATTTTGAAGAGCAACAGTTTCCAAGTGACACCATCTGGAATCTGCCCAAGAGGGAAGGAGCAGAAACACTGCAAAGCAGTGCCTTCCACCCCCAACTCCCTCAGATGCTCCAGAAGGATAGTATGGTTGATAATATTGAAAGCTGCCAAGAGATCCAAAACCAGCAGAGGGACTCATTGACCTCAATGAAGTTTGCCATCAATTATCTGCAAGAATTTTTTAAAAAAGGTTCATGGTATGTTTCAAATTAACAAAACACAAAGCAAGCCTTATTTCAAATTATCCCAGCACTTTTCAACTGGGTGAACAATGGAGGCTACTGAAGAGCACCTTGAAAGTTATGGGGAACCCTCAACCAGTTAAGGCCTGGGCAACTCTCTTTGAGGTTCACAGCAGTGAGACTGCACCTAGCAAGCAACGTTGTTGTTTAGTTGGACTTTTAACTCTGTCCCATCCCAAGGGACAGCTTGAGGCAGTCAATACCACGTTTGTTATTCTATGAGGCTGTTCTCATGAGCAGCCTAGCCTAGCCCCGCCCCCCCCCAAACCGGATCTATGCTGAGGTTAAGGGAGCAATTGCTCCCTTAACCCGGCTGCTGAGTTTGCGTGTTTCCCCGGGCTCCAGTCCACAGAGCCTGAGGAGACACAGAGATGGGCGCTCTATGTGGAGGCCCCATCAATGCATTGCGTTCGTGGCACTGTCCATCATGGGATCTCCAGGGACCAGAATGTGTTGTCCAAGTCTCCAGAGTTCCGAGTGTTGTTCCAGCTACGGAGCACGCTCAGTGCTCCCAGCAGGCATCTTGTGATCGTCTGTGGGGGGGAGGTGAGTTGGAGCTACCTCCCCCACCTAGCCCAACCCCCTCCCCCACCTGGTTGTGTGAATGGCCCCAATATTTCTGGCTTCCATATTTTTTCACTAAGATCAGCTTACAGCGCAATTCTATCTGCTTCTGAAGTGGACAGTTCTTCTCAAAGATACGACCCAACACTCTATTTCTAGTGGACTTGTTATGTATTGCCTGTATTTTGTGATAAATCTGTACACTGCAACAAATACATTTCATCAAGGGTCATTTCTGCATACAAGGCAACAGCCCTGGTCGATAAGTATAGACACCATACTTTAAACATACAAGTGGTCTGTAGTAATAGATGTTAGCCCTCTTCAGACAGCTGAAGAACAAGCTGTCAACTCATATGTGGTGAACAGCAGTCCAGACGCAGGCCCCTGAACAGACAACCCAGAATTATACCACAGTCGAAAATACTGAAAGCTATGGAAAAACCAACAGGAATATACAGTATAATACAAGGATATTGTAGCTTTTGAGTCCCAGCCAGCACATGTTTGGGGTCTGAATCCTAGGCTAAAGTAGCAATGGGCCACATAATGATTTCAGTTCTGAATCATGGCATTCTCTGCACTCTGGACAAGAAATGTCCTGAGCAGGAGAGAGGCAGAGCATTCAGGATCTCAGATTTTCCAAGAGCTAAGGCACAATTTAGTTCCCTGCTAACTGAGCAAAAAGGCACCTTTTAAAAGTGGTGGTTATCTATATTGAACAGGGTAGAGCAACTGGCCCTATCCATTCCCAGCACAGCATCCCTCCAGTGGCTGCTGCTGGTGTTTATCTTATGTTTTGTTTTGTTTTTAGATTGTGAGCCCTTTGGGGACAGGGAGCCATTTTATTCATTTATTTTTATCTATGTAAACCACTTTGGGAACTTTTGTTAAAAAGCGGTATAATAAATATTCATCATAACTCAGGGACAAGCCATCACAAACTATTGGTTTAATGAATCCAGGGGACGTTAAGCTTCTGTCCACAGAGGTGTCATGCTCAGAGCAGAGGGGGTCTCAGTAAATAAAGCAAACTGAGACAGATGAGTCATAGCTGCAGGCTTACGAGTTAGCTGCATATACACCTCCAATATTCTCAGATTCTCAAATATTCTCCAATTTCTCAGATTCAAAACAAAATCTGAGAAATTTGGTCAAATGTCTAATGTTGAGCCTAGCAGACTCCAGCCACTGGCCTAACCAACATAAAGACATAATTATTATCTTGCTATAGTAGGTGAAGGTTAACCAGCTGCAGTGTTTCCAGGCAAAATGCAGTGTTTCCAGGCAAAATTTCCAGGCAAAATGCCTCTGAGAAGATACAAGCAGGTCATGGCAGTGAGAGCCATCTCTGTTTGCTACCAGCAGAAGTGTTTTCTTTTATTTCTCATGAAAATACTTCTAGTGAGTGTCATTATATGGTTTGAATGATGATACAGCTATACTGAACAGTATATCGAACTATTCTGACTGCATGCTTGAATGTTTCTGCCTGTTCTAAAAAAAACCTGCATGTGCATTGAGAAGTAGCATGCACAGTCAAAGAGAAAATTCCAGTGCATTCTTTCCCCCAGTGAGTTACCTTTGTTTTTAAAAGAGCAGCAGTGTTCCCTCTAACAGAAAATCCCAATTGTTTTTGACTACAAATTCCAGCACCCCCAGCCAAAGCCAACTGCAGCTAGGGATTCTGAGAGCTGCAGTCAACAACATCCGGGACCCCCAGATGTTGTTGACTACAACTCCCAGAATCCCTAGCTGTAATAGCTTTTGCTTGGGGATCATGGGAGTTGTAGTCAATAACATCTGGGAATCCCTTTTAGAGGGAACACTGGAGAGCAGCATTTAAACATGCAGCCTGAACAGGAATTGCAGGTTCAGAAAGAGCTGGATCACATTCATATGTGTAGCTTGCTTTTCAGATATAAAATGGAAAAGGAATGAGGTTGTTCACACAACTGTTTCTGGGGTGGGAGGGCGGGCAGTGTTGTTAGTTGTACTTATTCTGCCCGGCTCCCAGGAGCCTTGCCATTTGCAACTGTATCTCTAGGCTTGGAGATTGCACTTTGGTTATGCTTAGTAGGGATGGGCACAGAACCGGCGGGGGGAGGTTCAAAGGCAGAGGGGGGCATACCTTTAAGGGCAGGGCAGGGCAGAGAAACTCTGGCCTAAGGAACAGAGACAACTGGTGAATGAAAACCACTAGCCACCAAAGCTTTCAATACTGCAGGGAAATCAAAAGGAGAAGGAGGTCTCATTCAGCACTTTGAAAGTGCACAGAGGCAGACTGACTTTTATTATAGCATGGGGTTGGTCCACTGCCTCCTCCCAACAGTTTCAGTAATACCGGATTTACTATTTATTATTTGTTACATTTATATGTGAACTGCCTTGAGATCTAATGGCGCAGCGGGGAAATGACTTGACAAGCAAGCCAGAGGTTGCCGGTTCGAATCCCCACTGGAAACACCTATATTGGGCAGCAGCTATATAGAAAGATGCTGAAAGGCATCATCTCATACTGCGCTGAACATGGCAATGGTAAAGCTCCCTGTATGCTACCAAAGACAACCACAGGGCTCTGTGGTTGCCAGGAGTTGACACTGACTCGATGGCACACTTTACTTCTGGCTTACAAAATATGCCATCTTTGTTCCATCATGGAGTTCAAGATGGTATACATAGGATTTGCAGGTGCTCAACCATGTGGGCACCGACCTTTTAGTTTAGACCCACTTAGCTTTAGCAAGGTGGCTGAATGATGTCCCCTTGGACTATGACCCAGATCTCTTGAAGTGATTGGGGTGTGTGTGGGGGGGTGCTGACTAATTATTCCCACCATATTGCCCCTCAGTAATAGCTGGTGGTGGAAAGGTTGTGCCGTCGGGTCGGTGTCGACTCCTGGTGACCACAGAGCCATGTGGTTTTCTTGGCAGAATACAGGAGTGGTTTACTTCTCCACTCCTCCCACACAGTATGAGATGATGCCTTTCAGCACCTTCCTCTATCACTGTTACCCGATATAGGAGTTTCCCATATTCTGGGAAACACAGCCACGGGGATTCGAACCAACAGCCTCTCTAGGCAGGTTGCTTCCCCGCTACGCCATTAGGTGGCTTAACAGCTGGTGGCACCTACTACTAAATCATTTGACTGGCTGCTGCTGTAATAAAAATAGAGATAAAAAAGTGCCTGCTGTGTGTGATGATCTACATACAATGCAGGGATGTGCCTGAAGATCTGAGTTGCATGTGTGAAGGCTCCTTTGTATACATGGCACAGTCTTTCGTCTCCTGCTAGTTGTTGAAACAAATGTGGGGCATCTGGGACTATGGAGGACTTCAAAAACAGCCACCACCAAGCCTAATGAATATTGTCTTTCAGAGGTTTTTAAAAAATTATTATTCTTTTGAGCAGGACAACAACAAGAAGAGATTGTGAGCAGGACCACAAGAAGAAGAGCTAGCTGATCTGCAGAATGCTACATCCCAATGAAAACAACCATAGTTTCAACAGCTCTGGATTGCACCCATAGGCTGCATGCCTGAGCAAGTCTTTTTATGGTGTGCTCTATATAAGGAAAGGGAAAGAGAAAGAAAGGGAAAGAGAAGAGAGCTAGGGCTTTAATTTACACAAGCCATATACTTCTCATTATAAGCTGCAAGTGATTTGTCATTGTTATTTATAGCTCTTGACACTTAATCTATCTATGATGCAGCTTAATGGGTGGATATTTTCATATTCAGATTCACAGGCTGTTTTCTTCTTCTCATGAATAAGAGTTTGCGTCTCATCATTTTCTGTTTATTTTGACTCTATGAAGGTCTCTTGAATTAATACTACTTATTACACCTAACAATTAATTTCTGAATTATCTTTTGTAATTTATGCATGCAGTATTCATTTTCTTTACCAGCTGCTTAGAGATTTTAACATTTTGAAGGTTCTGAAAATATCCAATGATCTATTTTTCTCTGCAATAAACAGTCTGTGGGAGAAAGAAGCTACTATAAGACATGCTGTATTAGAAAACTATCAATCAACCACAATATCCTCTCATATTCTCAAATGTAAATGTTCCTATGCACCATGCATTCCGTGGTGCAATATGTTATTTATGTCACAGTTGCAATTATCACTGGAATATACTGGAGCTCCTCTTATGATCGGTGAGAAGAGCTCGCGGGTGGTCTGCAGGGAAGGAGGGTTTAGCCTACCTTCCCTGCACATGATCTACAATGAGCTGCTGGGCAGGTGCTTGCCTGCTCAGATGAGTGGCTGCTCACCTGCAGCCTGCCTGGCAGCTCCGGGGGTCAGGATGCCGGGACAAACTGCTGCTCATCACCCTGCCCCCAGGAGCCCCAATAAAGGAAAGCACACTTGCTCCAATAATGCCCCGTGCTGGGATTCCCCCCCCCCCCGCAAGAGTATGCCAGCGGCAGCCATGCCTAACACATGATTAAAAAAATGAAGTTAAGGGAGCGCTTGCTCCCTTAACCTCATTTTAGCAGGAGGCTACTTTTTGCAGGTTTGCTGCCGTGTAGCCACCAGGATCGAGCACGATCCTGGTGGTTCACACAAGCATGTAAAACCAGGCTGGGCTTAGTTTTAGCCTGGTTTTGCACACTCATGTGAATAAAAGTAAAGGTAAAGTTGTGCCATCAAGTCGGTGTCAACTTCTGGTGACCACAGAGCCCTGTGGTTTTCTTTGGTAGAATACAGGAGGGGTTTACCATTGCCTCCTCCCGCACAGTCTGAGATGATGCCTTTCAGCGTCTTCCTATATCGCTGCTGCCCGATATAGGTGTTTCCAGCGGGGGTTTGAACCAGAAACATCTTGCTCCCTAGGCAAGTTAATTCCCTGCTGCACCATTAGGTGGCTTCTCATGTGAATAGCCTCACTAAAAGGACAGAATAACTTCACATCCAGATCACTGGCTGACATCCAGAGTAGCAAAGCACTGGTGCTACGAGAGAAGCGCTGGTGCTTCTGAAGAATTCAACTAACTTAGCACCACTGCTTGTGCAGCAGGAGGCGGGGGATTTCAAGAACCTCCCCTTCCCTCAAAAGCATCCTGTGCCACCCATAAATATGTCCCTGAGAATTGCGCAGCTCTCTGAAATATATTTTCAGATAGCACAGAGGGCTTCTGGGCAAGGGGAGGTTGCCAAAATCCAACTCCCCTGTGCAAGTACCAGTTCATCATTAGTCTGGATGTTGGTCACTGCCTCTTATCTTATCAAGACAGAGAAGCACACAACTAGGAAGATGATAGCCCTACTATTTAGTTTCACCTGTTTCTGCCATGAAGTATAGTTACATCCAGTTGTATACAGACTGTAAGGAGTGTTGAATTTAGATAAAGAAATCTTTAAATCCAAATTTTGAAATGTAAGATCTATTTTCACGCAGTTTCAACCAAATCCTGCTGTAACCCACACTTTGGGAAATAATACAGGTTTAAGTGAAGTAAAACGTGGGTACTCACAGCTCACAAACCTGAGTAAATCACAGTTTTTGATTGTGTGAATGATCTCATGGTATTTTCTTTTTGCATAATAAAGAGGTCTTGGTGGAAGAATATTATCACAATTTTCACTCATTTTCTGGGCTATTTACCCATGATGGCAGGCCAACAAGGCCAATTTTTGTTCTCCTTTATATTTCTATCTATACTACTATCTCTACTACTGAGGCGCTTCACACAAGCAGTATGAGGCATCAAAAGGAGGTCTGCGGGGAGAACGGGTTTGACCCGCTCTTCCCGCAGACAATTACTTACCCTTCCCCAGGCGGGCAGATCGCCCACCCAGACAAGCAGTGGCTTGCCTGAAGCTCTCCCATGCCACATCTAGCAACTCCAGCGGTCGGGTGCAGGGAAGTGCCGCATGTGGCGCTCTGCCCCCCCCCCCCGGAGAACCAATAATGCAAATGTGTGGTGCATTACTTTTGGAGCCCCACCCCCGAGTGTGTCCGCTGCAGCTGCAGCAGACACACAACCAGGAAAATGGGGTTAGGAGAGTGCTCACTCTCCTAACCTCGTTTAACCGGGAGGCTACATAGGCGGGTTTTCTGCCTTGTAGCCACCAGGCTCGGGCGCAAGCCCAGTGGTTCATACATGCAGCAGAAACTGGGCTGGGCTCCCTTAGCCCGGTTTCTGCTGCACATGTGAACAGCTTCATTGTGTAGGAGTTAGTGAACATATGCATATGAAGGTACACTTTTTTTCCTAACAAAGTAACTGGTGCATTATATTATCGTTTTCTATATATTTTACAGTATATACATCTGTAAAATAACATCAAAATAAACATACTGTAATGTTTGTTATGTAAAGAGCATAACGGCTGACATACTGTTGTTCTATATAGAGTATTAAGAAAGAACATATTCCTAAATAAGCAAAGAGGCATTTTTACAGTCTTAATTATCTTATATTTAGCCATCCTTCCAGATATGTAAATAATTAGATGGCGGAGAATGACTGAAATTATCTTGATTTGTGAACAAAATGAAATCTGACCATATCATGAAAAAAACACTAGAATTATGAATGTTAATGAATGTCATTATGTATCATTTTTATTATTCATGTTTATGTATTGTTTTATTAAATAAATAAATAAATAAATAAATATCTTATATTTAGAAAGGGGGAAGCAACTGTCCCTATCCTCTTCCAGCAAAGCATCCTTTCAGTGCATGTTGCTGGTGTTCACCTTATATTCCTTTTTAGAATGTGCGACCTTTTTTGTTGAAGACTGGTGCATAAATTCTGGCTTACATACAGTAGTGCACCAACCTTGGAAAAACAGGGAGCACATGCTGGCTCCTTGCAACTCTGTGTTCTCGCTTCTTATGGCATTTGATCTGAGTCAGGAATGAGTGTAAAGTTTATTTTCAGTTGTTTTTCACATTAGATGTTACTTTGACTTGCATAAGTGTATGAATATTTCTGCTGCGATCAATTATATGATTACGTCTTTGTATCGCTTTTGGTTTCTTTACCCCTGATAACATGACTTTGCAGACATGAGGAGGGTTTGTTACAGAAATCACTCCGTCAGATGTACTTTAAAACAAAAGTATAATAATGTTTTCTGAGGCTTGTTTGTTTTGCTACTGATTAGTAGGGCTGAAATCTTGCTTAGTTACAAAGTTGATTTGAAGTTCTCACAGCACTTTCTTTACACACAATGAGCTCTTTCTCACGAGCAGTGAGAAGGAGAAAGAGGGCTAGTAGGGAGGTAGCCTTAAAAAACTGACCTCGTCACAGATGATCCGGTTCTTCCCTTTGGGTGAACGGGTCACCTTCCCAGACAATTACTGGCTGCTGCCAGTAGCTCCGAGGATCGGGGTGCCAGACACATCACCCTGCTGCCCCAGAGCTCCCATAATGAACTGTGTGGGTATGCATCCCCCTCCCCTTCCCGAAGCCGACTGGGAGCCCTGCAGTCGGCCAACCCTGGATGCAAGCAGCCAGGGCTGGTAGACAATCTAAGAAATGGGGTTAGGAGAGCGTTCACTGCCTTAACCCAGTTTTGCACATGCATGTGAATCGCTTCAATATATAAGGCTTTTCACCTTTGAACCCAGTTTCTTCCCAGAACTGTACTTCACAACCCAGTCTTTATTATTTGTTTCTATTTATATACCGCCCTTCGTCCCAAGACCCCAAGGCAGTTAACAAGATTTTTAAAAATGAACGGCTTAGGTCCAAGTTATCTTAGAGAGCGCCTTCTTCTGCATGATCCCCACTGCATGTTAAGGTCATCTGAGGTGGTCCGTCTCCAGTTACCACCGGTTCGTCAGGTGGCGACTCAGAGGCGGGCCTTCTCTGTAGCTGCTCCTGGGCTATGGAATGCACTCCCAGCAGAAATCCGTAATTTGAGTTCATTACTGTCTTTCAGGAAAGCCCTTAAAACCCATTTGTTTGGTCTGGCCTTCCAGAGTTTTAAAATTGTTGTAAATTGTTTTAAATGTTTGCCCTGGTTTTCCAGGGTTTTTAACTGAATGTTTAATTGGTTTTATTCTGTTTTTATAGTTTTGATTTTAATTGTTCACTGTTTTTAATTGGTTTGATTTTGTTGTAAACTGCCCTGAGCCATTTTTGGAAGGGCGGTATATAAATAAAATAAAATAAAAAATAGAATAACATGCAATGAAACATAAAAACCAGATAAAACAATAAAACTCAATAAAAGCCATGAAAACAAAATAAAACGTAGCTAAAAATTAAATAAGTGCAGGGACAGCTCATTGGCCAAAAGTCCAAATAAAAAGGGCACTCTTCACTCCTCTCCTGATCTGTTGTAGCATAATCATATACCATGGGGGGGGGTCTTTATTATAGACTGTCCTAATAACCCAGTCCTTTATTTTTGAGACAATCTTATCCTCTGAGTCTCACAACAACTCCTCTTTGAGACTCTTCCTACCAAGACCCAAATCCCCACTCTCACTGAACTTCACTTCCAACTCCTATCTGTCCCTCACTAACTGCCTCTTATGATTGACAGCTCCAAAGAGTTCTAACCCAATTTGCATGAAAGTAGCCCTGCACCATTTCATCACACTTCTTCAGCGCTCAGAGACACTCCATCACTACTAATGATTGTATCGCTGCAGCAAACAGTCTCCTCTTGGGAATGATGGGAACCTTATCACTGCAGCAATGACACAATCTTTAGTAGTGACAGATCCTGTCCGATTTTGGGAGAAGCAAGAGCGCAGTTTTGACTCACACACAGCCAGTGCACATGCCCTGCTCTTACATGTGTGCTAGCTCCATTGAAACAGAAGAACTGTTCTTGTAATCCCATAACTTTAATAAGATAGATTTCTTATAATTTTAATGAGATAGAATTTTGCATTAGATAGATTTCTGATGAAATGGATTATCTGGGTCTATTATGATCACTCCTATGCAGCAATGAAGCTCTTCTCATGATCCGTGAGAAGAGCTTCTGTTGGGTCTGCAGGGAAAGCGGACTTAGCCCACAGATTATCCTGCCCAGAGCCAAGGGTGGCTGGATTGGCCTCCCACACAATTGCCGGCTCCATCACGGGGCCGGAAGGGGTGGCAGGGATTGGGGGCCAGCTGGCCCCCAGAAGTTCCAGGATGCCCCATGCAGGGCATCCTGGAGAGACCCCCGAGCCTGGGATGCTGTCTGCAGCCTCCCAGTTGGGCATCTACTAGTGTGTCGCCGCACACCTTAGCCCGCTTTCCAGTGATCGTGGGAATAGCCTCAAAGTCTACAAGCAGAGCATGGAGGAAAAGCACTCACGTGCACTGGGATATTCATGCAGTACTTTCAGACATACAGTCATAGAGATGGCTAGTGCACTGCTGGCAACTCTGACAATGTCCATAACATCTTTGGGAAGAGGGGCTTGGGAGGGGTTTGCCAGGTCCATAGCTCATTGGTAAAGCACATGCTTTGCATGCAGAAGGTCCCAGGTTCAGTCCCTGGAGACCTCGGAGAGGAGAGCTGGTCTTGTGGTACTTGTCCCCTTAGATAACTGTCTTTATTCAAATACCTTTGTGAAAAGCAGGCCATAATATTATTCATTACCACCTAGTAAAAATCTGCCATAGATCAGTTTTGTCTCTGTTTTCCAAGTACAAGAATCCAGAATCTTTCCTCTATTTTTAAACTTAAAGTCACAGTGACTTTAGGCCAAACTATGACCTCAAATGCACTTTTACTGCTGCAGTCTTGCTTGTACATCTCAAGGTCACAATTTTCACATTTGAAATAAACAAAAAATCTTTGATCCACAGTGACAGCAGAATCAAATTCAAACTTGTCAGCTTGAGGTAACAGACTAAACCATTTTTATGAAACTCCTCTTCAAGCATAATAGAGAAAAAACTAAACCTAGTTTATAATATACTGGGTATTATGTAACCACTTCCTGTGTGAACAGCAGAATTAGGGATGCACTCTGAAAATCCATGACAAGGTGATGAAGCAGGTAAACACAACAAGAAAATAAAGTATTATACAACCCAACCACAATCTATTGCGTCAGGCTTGGGTTTGCATGCAGAGGGTGCCAGGTTCAATCCCTGGTATCTCCAGGAAGGGCTGGGAGAGACTCATGCCTAAAACTTTGGAGAGCCGCTGCCAGTCAGTGTAGATAATACTGGGCTAGATGGACCAACGGTCTGACTCAGTAGAAGGCAGCTTCCTAGGTCCCTATGTTATGACTGCTTGCGTTGCAGACACTAAATGAAAGCTTTGGGTGTGGACCAAACCCAGTCCTGTTGGCTACCTGTAATTTATAACCCACACTAAACTAGAACGTGAAAACAGAGCTTTAATGTTAGTTTCAAATCCTGGTTTAACTGGTTTATAAACCTACAAAAATATACATATCATCTTTGTACTCAGTCCCACTGACCTCAATGGGCCTTTGAGGTATATAGGAACATAGGAAGCTCCCTTATACCCACTCAGTCCATTAGTCCATCCAATTCAGTATTGTCCACCCTGACTGGGAGTGGCCGCCCAAGGTTCCAGGCAGAAGTCTCTCCTAGTCCTACTTGCAGATGCCAGGGATTGAACCTGGGACCTTCTACATGCAAAGCAGATGCTCTACCACTGAGCCATGGTCCCATCCCCTAAGTGCAAGTGTACATGGAATTGCAACCGTGGAACTGGATCTTTTCAGCTTTGTCACTTTATGTTTTTCAGCTCTCAAATCTTCATTTTTAATTACATGTGCAGTGATCACACGTTTGCAGATTTTCATGCAAATGTGGCTACAGGTTATTTACATGCTTTCCATAGGATTTCATTTACAAAAAAACCAAAAACAACAACAACAACAACAACAACAACATTTGCAGTGTCTGCAACTCAAGCAGTCATAATTAGCTCAAACATCCCAAGCTCCTCAGTACTGAACACCTAATGCATATTTATAAAATTGTTGTTGATGATTTGTAATACAGTATTCACTAAGGATTTCACAGTGCTTCAAAAATGGTGGATTTCATTATACAAGTATTCTGATTTTTAATGTATAAGAGAAGAATCTATTCTAGTTTCATTCTGTCTGCTTGTCCCTGCTGAGAGGCTCTCTGTACGGCTTCCTTCTTTCTGTGCCTATGGCAACTCTAAGTATTATCATTTGCAGAAATGCTGATTCCACTTAATCAAAGAATGAGATGCACAAAGAGGAAGAGGCAAGAATCTTGTAATTAACAGAACAATATCCAGCTCCCTTACGTTATTAATAAAACTGCACTGGGAGTGAAGTGATTAGATCTTTCTTCATGCTCCAGGTAGAGGCAAATACACATATACACTTTGTCAGCAATTAACATCACATATTATTGTGCTTCTCAAAGGGACTCTGAACTGCACCATTAGAGCTAACCCAACTTTTAAAAACACTTATCCTGTAAGTTAAGAAAGGAAAGCAAGGATGTTTCTGCTGTTGCCAGGGGTTACCTTTCAACTCACTTCAGAGCCAGATCCAAACCTTGAATCTGTAAACAAATTAGAGTTTTAACCAAGTTCAGAGCTGGTTATAGTTTACATGGAGCAACTAAATCAGTAAGAGAAATGGGGCATTGCTATTGTCATTGTTGTACCCCGAATAACGGATTGTGTGAACAGCAATCCAAAAAGGGGTTTTTTTACAACTTGAAAGAGTTACTGAAGCCTCCACAGGTGATGTAAGTGGATTCAAAATAGATTTAGGCAATGGATCATTCAAATGAAGCAATGAGTTTAACTGCAAAAAATATCATTCATGGGCAAAACATGTTCATGGGGTGAGGTGGGGTGAATCAAGTAGAGCGAGATTGTTTGGAGGAGTCCAATATATCATGAACTCCATCGCCACCATGGTCTGGACAACAAAACAAAAAACAAAACCCAAGCCTCACAAAACAATCAACATCCCAGAACAAAAATAACAAAATTTTGTTTTCCAAAAATTATGGTGAAATCACTAGAACACATTGGGGCTATTCTCACGATCTGCAAAAATCGGGCTAGGAGAGCCTAGCCTGATTTTTGCAGATTGTAAGAACCACTGGGCTTGACTGCGAGCCCAGTGGTTCTAGAGCAGGTAACCCGCTCAAGAACCCCTGCCCTAAAACCAGGTTTGCGGAGCGAGTGCTTCACAAACCTGGTTTTCTAGATTTTGAGTAGCCATGGCATGGTTTCATGCCATGCCTACTCACAAGTAGACCCCTGGCGGGGAGGCAAAAAGCTGCCTCCCAGCTCCGGGGGACTCGCCAGCATGCCCTGCGTGCTCACACAGGGCATGCTAGAGCTTGCGGGGGCCAAGCTCCCGCTCCCCCAGCCCCCGCCAGCTCCGTCACGGAGCCGGCAATCATGTGGGCGGCCGATCCAGCCACCCAGGCCTCCCTCCCTGCTCACCACCCCAAACCGTGTTTCACCGATCATGAGACCCGCCTCATTGTTGGATGAATCCCTTCAGACAACCGATATCTAAATATGCTGATACCTGCCCTTAATTCAGTTCACATGCACAGTAGAGAGCAAAGTCCCCATGGAACATAATGTTCTAAAAGGGATATACTCCTAAGATCCAATATGCACAGATACAGATCACACAGTAAATTGTCCTACAAAATAAAGGAGGTGATTATGCAATCTGGGCCTATGAACACTGGCTTTTATGCCATGTTCTAACATTATACTCTGACAGGGATGAACAGGGACCTCAGAAGTGTGGCAGATGTTCTGGCATGGCAGGGCAGGAAGTGTACTCTTGCTCCCAACTATGTGTATGGGCTGGATCGGGGTGGGTATATATGTAAACCTTGTTAATTGTGGACCCAGAATCCACAGTTTCACATTCCACAGTCAGGTAATTGCCACCTGACCGCGGCACACACACACAAAATTCAGCAATTAAAGGGTTAAAATTCACATATCTGAGGGTCAGGGATGGGCAGAAATGACCTCCAAGGTCATTTCTGCTTGCCATTTTGAGGGCAGGAGCCATTTTGTGGCTCATTTTTGTGGGGATTTTGGACTGTTATTTTGGACTAGGGGGGCATTGCTGGACAGCTGGGGCCACACAGAGCACGGCAGGGCACTCCACCTCTCCCCAATCTTCTGCCTTTAGTCCTTTTTGTCCCTTTTTTTGCAGCCCCAGGAACCTATCCCCCAATTCCCATTGCCCTAATGCCTCGTTATCTGCAGTTTTGCTATCCACGCCCGTCTGCCCCGCCATGGATAACCCTGCAGATAATGGGGTTCTTCTGTAATCCAATCCAGCCCAGTTCCACTTTATTCCCACCAATATGTAGCTCCAAAGGAAATGGCTTAATAGGGAAAAGCATAATTAAAACAATTCTATTCTCAGATACTCACAGGACAGAGTTTAGGTCAGAAATTTGTTGCCTAGTCCAAAAGCAGCACAAAATAACTGGGGTAGTATATAACATTCAGGAGGAACATGAATTTCAACAATTACCAACAAAATGTTAATAACATTTGATCAGCAAAGATCTTGCAGAACTCGATGAAGAAATTATGCACAAACTCTTTAACAGAGTCACAGAATTTTAGAATTAGAAGAGACCTTGGACATCTTCTTGTCCAACTATATGCATAGTGCAGGAAATTGCCGCAGTCCTTGACGGATGGCCACATAGTAATCAGAAAGAAAGTGTCTGCTTTCATTTCTGCTGCGAGAGTTTCTGTATCATCACATATATTCACTTTTCAACCTTCCAATTAGAGAAAGTTGCAAAGGTATCAATTTAGTGTCAGTGCTCCAAAATAATAATTATTTAATGAGTACCTCTTTCCAGTGTATATTTATTTCATTATGAATAAATAAAACTCCATGCCACAGCTCTTCCTATTGCAGTGAATGGTACAATTATTAATATCCACTTCCATAGCTGATGTTTCTATTTCAGTACTGTACATGATGCATCTATTCTCTCCCTGAATTTTGTACTGAGCTGTACCTAGTTTATAATTAGTGAATAAAGCAATCTAAAAACTGGGCGTTCCAAGTAGGAGTAGAAAACTAATTGACAGCCTGTGGCTGGAGAAAATGAAAAGGAAATGTACAAGCACTTTGCACACCTGAACATGGTAATTAAAATATTGTTTCATTTTAAAAAGTGTTGAGTGTTGAAAATAATCATCAGGAAACAAAATTTATAAGGACAGATTAAAAACACTCAGAGCATCAGCAATGTATCTGCAGGATGCCTTAAAAATAGACCTTATTCTTTTATATTTAAATTTATTCAAGTGGCAGGAAAAACAAAACTTGGGTGGACTGAAGGCTAACCGAAGCATGGACAGGAAAAAGGGCAAAGCAGTAAGCCAAATATGAATGGCACTCAGTTTGGCTCATGGAGCTGCCCAAGGAATGATGGTACTTGCTCACAGTAGCAGCAAGGAAGCAACAACAGGAGCATTGGCTAATAGGGATGTGCCAAAACACAACTTGGTGTCCGAATAACCAGCACAATCCCTTTTAAAATGAGGGCTTCCACAGCACCTTTAACAAGGAGGAGAGCAGGCCCATACCACGTGCTCGCAGGGCGTCTCCCAGCAGCCCCCTGCGCACTACACCAGCACACACATGGCCTCTATGCATGCGTGGCAGCCATTTGCGTGGTCAGCATGGTTGGCCGCACATGTGCAGAGACTATAAGCGTGCCGGCGTTGTGTGCAAGGCAGCTGGGAGGCATCCCGCCGACAATGAAAATGTTGTGTTTTAAAGTTCTTGTTTTTGTTTTTGGCTAATGTTTTAATGTTGTTTTTATCTTGTTGTACACTGCCCAGAGACATAAGTTTTGGGCAGTATAAAAATGTGTTAAATAAATAAACAAACAAACAAACAAACAAATAAAAAAAAATAAGATATCCAGGAGGAGAACCAGGATTACGGAAGTGGCGGCAAGAATTACGGAAGTGGATCTGCTCTCCTTCTCTGTCTCCTCCTTCCTACTCAGTGGAAACCCTAATTTTTAAAGGGATTGTGCTGGCGATTTGGAAGCCGAACTACATTTTGGCACATCCCTACTGGCTAACCATCCATAGTCTTGCACCCAAGTCTGAATGCTCCCCAGCAGGCTCCATGAATACTAACATTTGCAAGTATCATACATGCAGGGAGCAGCTGCCAGTAGGTTCTAGAGAAGCAATTAAAGAATTGGAAAGGATTAAACTGTCCCTTCCCCCTGTCCCTAATTCAAATAGGGGGCCCTCGGAGACTTAAAGTAAATAAACTAGATCTATCCAAAGTCTAATCTACATGCTGAAGTCCATACTAGGTGGTTCTTCAATTCACTCTGGCACTATGCTATGAGATCTGAGTCTAAGAGCCAAACAACATGTTATTGTTTTATTTTTGTAAAATCATGGTTTGGAGCATGGCCATAGCATGGCCATGGGCAAAGGGAAGTTCCAATCTTAACCACTTCCCCAAAGCTACTATTAGCTACAGGGTAGGAAATGTACAACGCAGTGCACTGTGGGAACTGCTGGAGGAGGCAATCTCCTGGCTTTGCCATTTGCTGAGATGCTGCTTGTGTGCCGCATGAGCAGAAGAACTTTCAGACCAATGGCGGTCATGTGCAGGGTGTCACCTGCCTCTCCACCTGCCCACTGGCCCAACCCAGTGCCAGACAGGGGCGGAGCCACCATTGTCCAAATGGGTTCAAAGAACCCAGATCACCAATGGAAAGGGTTGCCAAAGCCCACAGGGGTGTGTTTCTTGGGCTCCGGAAGAGCACCAAGTGAACTCCTGCCGCCCACACGGAGGCCCTGAGCAAGCACTCCCCTGTCCTTTTCAGGCAGCATTTTTAGGTAGGCCAGGTGTGGGTGGGGGGAGTTCGCGCAAAGAGAGCATGGCCCCAAACTCCAGAGAGCCCGAGCGAGTTCTCACTTGCTACCCAAAAGCATCTATTTCCCTTTCTCTCCCTCACTGGAGGAAGAGAAAAGTAAATAGATGCTTTCAGGCGGCAAATGCATGGGTGGGTGGGGGTAATTTTCTCAGGGCTTTTCCGGAGCCCAGAACATGCCCCATGCATGTGACGTCGCTAGATCGTGCGCATGGGACGTCGCTAGATCGGCTGCCGGGTGCCAGATATAATGGATATGTGAACGGCCTTACTGCCTTAGATTGAGTCAGATCACTGGTCTATATCTTGCCCATGCCAGAACCAGTTTGCCTTGCACTGTATCATCTGCCTCTGGCATCTTAGAACATCATCTGCCTGCTCTGGAACATGACCACTTTTGACCATGCCACTCACTTCAGAACTTGCTGGGCTAACACAGGATGATTCCTAGACATTTGGTTTGATGCAACATGCGAACCAAACTAATGACACAGCAGAGGCTGCTGCTGCTTTTCTCAAGTACTCTTCCCAAGTATTTTCAACTTTTGCACGTTCTCTTCTGTTTTCCTTTCCTGCTGCTTTACCAGCTCTTTTCTGAGCAGCAGTTTTTCTCCTGCCTTTCCTTCATTGCTCTTTCCAAAATAATACTTGTTTAGGAAAATTGCCAACCTAGATTTTAACTTTCCAGCTCCTCCTATATTAAACAGCTCAACACTATGCATATTAACTCTCTGTTACTACTGCCACCAATGGGCATTATAAGGAAAATCAAAATGACCTATTTCATATTATAGACGTGCACTTATGCAGCTTTTTCAACATGGTTGGATAAATTTAAAAGTCTCCCTGAAGTGCACCACCAACTCTGAATCACATCTGACCTTCAGACCTCCTCTCCACATGCTAAATGTACCCAACACACCGTTCATAATTTCAGCAGATGGTTATAGCCTACACACACACACACACACACACACACACACACACACACACACACACGGATTCTATAAAGCACACAGTCTTTTCGTTAAAGATGTAGAAATACACCAAGGTCACTGGAAAACCTATCTTCAACATGAAGGTGAGGGGAGTTGGCATGACACTGCAGAGAATTCCTGCAGACAATGCAGTTATGATGTTATACCTAGCCAGCAGCTACACTCAAAACCACACATGATCCAGCAATTTTTCTATATTGCTTGCAACTCTTCACTCACTCCAGTTCCTTAGTGGCTTTAAAGCTATTCTTTTTCTCCTTCTTCACTTCTCCTAGTTTCTGACTTCATTGAAAAAGCTGCATAGTTAAATAGATGTTCTGTGTGGAATTATAATTAACTGTCTGTCTTCTTTATACAACAAATTGGGAGCACACACAGCCCCCAAACCCAGGTTGAACACAGTTTTTGATTGTATGAATGGCCTCATCAAATTGTTATGTTCAAAGTTCAATATAACCATTAGTAAGTACATACTAGGAAAGTAAAGATCATACAAGTATGGTGAAGAGTCCTTAGCCAAAAATACAGGTGAAGATAAAACTGTGATACTAATTGGAACTACTGGTTCATTTTGCTCAGTATTGTTGACACTGACTGGAAACAGGGTTTCAAACCGGGCTCTTTCCTACCTAGAGTCAGAGGAGGATTTAGCCATGGAACTTGGGGACCAGGTCAATGGTCTCCTGCCTCCCGTGGGGCCTCTGAATGATCTGGGGCCTCCCAGAGCCCCACTGACCTGCCCGCTGCCGCGTCGCTGCGTCTTCACCGCCGGGGAGTGAGCAGCAAGTGGAACAGGCCTCCCCCTGCTGTGGCAGTGGCCTGTCCAACAGGCGTGTCTGTGCAGTGTGAATAGGGAGCATCACATGCTGCTCCGCTTACCACTCACCCCCCACCCCCGGCAGTGAAGATGGCAAATATCGGTGTGGGGCAGTGGTAGGACAGTGGCGGGTACGGGGCACAGCAGCGGGACAGCAGTGGGATGGGCTGTTGGGAGCTCCACCGATCACTTGGAGCCCCCTTCTCCAGAGACAGGAGCAATGGTGGGGTGGCAGCAGGAATTTAATTAATTAATTAATTAATTAATTAATTAATTAATGAAAGAATGATTAATCTGAGCAAGGGAATGTGATTCCCTTTCTCCCCATTTTTCACCCATCAATTCTGTTGATTTATGTACTTTCTGAGTTTCTGTCCATGGTTCCATTAGCCTTTGTGATACTTTTGCTACAGCCTACAGAGATGTTATCCATCTCATGCTCCATTAAACTGAATGGGAGCTTTGCAAGAGAACTCCAACCAAATGCATCTTTCTTGGGACCACAGACAGTGGGATCTGCCCCCAAGTAGTATAGGCATGGAGTATAGGATACCATCTCAAAAGTTCAATCCAGTGGAAGGTTCTTATGCACAAGTCACAATGGAATGAACAAATCCTGTGCCCGGGTCGGGCGTTTGTGCTGGAGAACCTTGCTCCCCAGCTTAATCAGGGGGATGGAAAGCATGAAGGTTCGGAACAGCAGAAGAAGCCCACATTTTGCATTCATCAAAGGGTGTGGGAAGGCAGGCAAGAGAGAATGGGGGGGGGGTGTTATTGAAAAAAGAAAAAAGAAAAGCTGTAGCTGGGACCCAGCCTCAGAAAAGCCCAGGTATCTGTCAAAACATGACCTATGTAAATCTTTTAAGAATTTCATCCAACCTGTCCTGATCCCTTTTAAAGTGCTTTCCAGCCTGACTTCCTTCCATGCAATTTGAGACATAATTCATTAGCTATCCAGAACATAATTCATCAATTCAGCATTGTCACACCTGTCAGAGCTCCAAAATCAAGCTTTGGCTAAACCTTTCCCAGCCTTCTTCCCTCTCTTCTTCTCGTGAGGAGACTGGTCTCTAGGGATGTGCGAACCGGTTCGAATTCGAACCAGGGTGGTTCGAAGGTTCGAATTCGAACCAAACCAGCCATCAGGTTCGAGCTGCAGGTTCGAATTCAAACCGAACCAGAGGGAGGTTCAAGCAAAACCAAACCACCCCCTCCTGGTTCGAACCTGGTTTGAATTCGAACTGAACCGGGCAAACCAGTTTTGTGCACATCCCTACTGGTCTCCACTGCCTGCTGGTTGTCCCAACCAGCTTCAGAGACAGAGCCATGAAACGAGCAGGCAGCTACTGGGACAGAGATTCTGTCAAACTTCCCTTGCGGAAGATCAGCAAGACAAATTGCCATGCAGTGACCTCTGCTGACACTTGGCATTCCGCAAGTTCGCTAAATAAATAAATAAATAAATAAATAAATAAATAATCATCACATTTATATACCGCCCAGACTTTTGTCTCTGGGCGGTTAACATAAAACAATTAAAAACATATAAAAAGTTAAAACAATTCAACAATTTAAAATCAAGCACAAAATTAAAACCAACAAATTTTAAAAGGCTGAGAAAACTTGGTTTAAAAGATGGGGTTTTAGATTTTTTTAAAAAAAATTGCCAGAGATGGAGAGGATCGTATCTTACTGGGGAGTGCATTCCACAATCTCGGGGCAGCAACCGAGAAGGCCCGTCTCTGTGTAGCCATCAGACGAGTTGGCGGTAACTGGAGATGGACCTCCTCAGATGACCTCAATGGGCGGTGGGGCTCATAGTGAAGAAGATGCTCTCTTAAATACCCAGGGCCTACACCGTTTAGGGCTTTATAAGTTATAACTAGCACTTTGTATTTTGCCCAGAAACCTATTGGCAGCCAGTGTAACTCCATCAGCAAAGGAGTTATATGGTCTCTCTGAGAGAGAGACCATACACACACACACACACACACACACACACACACACACACACGCACCACCAAAGTGCGAGTTTTGAAAAAAGCCCAATTATCAGCAATGGCCCCTCCACACATGACAGAGAAGCATCGGGGCACACCAGAAACCTTGGGGTGTGTGTGTGTTTTAAACCAACACCACAATTAGAGATTTTTCCCCCACTCGGACAGAATTCAGGCTAAAACAGAATGTGCAGCCATAATTCGGGGGAAAGCAGAATTGTGTGTGAACTGGTCCCTGACAGCCCGCTGCAACTTCGGGTTAAATATGGCTGATTGTGAACTCACACCCTCCATTATGGAGCAGATGCGAGCTAAAATCCATGTGTGGAAAAGTTCCAGGTAAAAAGCATTCCTGGCCACAGGCTCAACTTGAGGCACCAAGGTGAGACCTGGGTCTAAGAGTATTCAAAAGCTACAGACTTCTTTTGGGGGGAGTGTAACTTCATCCAGAACAGGAAGTTCTCTCTTGCCTTGCAGATTACTAACCCCAACAATGAGCACCTCCATCTTGCTTGGATTCAGCTTCAGTTTATTACCCCTCCTCCAGCCCATTACTGCTATAGACAAGCATTTAAGGAGCTAATACCATTTCCTGATATTGATGACAAGGAGAAATAGATTTGGGTGTCATCAGCACATTGATAACACCCAGCACCGAATTCCCTGATGACCTCACGAAGCGGTTTATGTAGATGTTAAAAAGCATTGGTGACAGAATGAAGCCCCGGGGACTCCATATAGTAGCTCCCATTTTGAAGAGCATCTACCCAAAATAGGAGCAAAACCCCTGTAAAACAGTGCCTCATATCCCCAAATCCCTCAGGTGATCCAGAAGGATGCGGTGGTCAATCGTTTCTTTTTAGATTGTGAGCCCTTGGGGACAGGAGCCCTCTTTATTTATTTATTTATTTATCTATCTATCTATGAAAACCGCTTTGGAAACTTGTGTTCAAAAGCAGTATATAAATTGTTGTTGTTATAGTAGTATCGAAAGCCACTAATAGATCCAAAAGAACCAGCAGAGCCATACTCCCTCTGTCAATTCCCTGGTAAAGATCATCCATCAGGCTGACCAAGGCTATCTCAATCCCATAGCCCATCCTAAAGCCAGTCTGAAATGGGTCTAAATAATCAGTTTCCTCCAAGACCACTTGGAGCTGGTCAGCCACCACTTTCTCAATCATCTTACCCAATCATGGGAGGTTGGAAACTGGCTAATTATCCATCATCAGGGGATCCAGAGTAGACTTCTTAAGAAGGGGTCTAACCAACGCCTCCTTCAAACAAGGTGGCATCCTGCCCTCCCTCAGTGAGATATTAATGATATCAACTATGCCAGATCAAACAACCTCCTGCAAGATCAAATCAGCCATGTTGGGCAAGGATCCAAAGAACAGGTGGTAGGCCATAACACTCTAAGCAGCTTGTCCATATCCTCAGGAGTCACAAGCTGAAACTGATCCAATGTAACCTCACAAGAGGGATTGCTGGACACCTCCCTAACGGGTCCTGCAGAAATATTTGAGTCCAGATCAGCCCAAATGAGAGAGATTTATCCACTAACTCATAGAATATGTCACAGGGAGACACTGTTTCTGGAAACAGATTTAAAACAGAAGGTGCTTGAGTTAAACCCCTAACAATCCAGAACAGCTCTACTGGATGAGAACTTGCAGGTGCAAAATGCACAGAATACAATCACTTCCTTGTGCATGTATTGTGCATGTATTGCCACAGCATAGGCCTTTAAATGGGCTCTATGCTGTGTCTTATTGAATGCAAGTTGAGTCCACCTCCATTTGAACTCCAGTTGTCTACCTTGCTGCTTTAGCTTCCATAACTCTTCCTTATACCATGGAGCTGATTTTGAAGGAGGTCAGAGGACGCTTGGGAGTGATGATGTCTACTGCACTGGTGAGTACCTTGCACCAGGTATCTACCAGGGCATCAACAGAATTACCAGCAGAACCAACTCCAAAACCGTTTGGAATGCTACTGGATCAGACAGCCTTCTTGGGCAGACCATTCTAATAGGTCTTATTAATACTACTTAGGCTAGATATAACTTTGTGAATGAATGAATGAATGAATGAATGAATAGTATTGCCAGATCATCAGGCTGTTTAACAGGGTGGGGTGGGGTGTCCGATATCTGTTGATTTAAGCTAACAAGTTAATCATCTAATTACTGTAACCACAATAATACTATATGTGTCTTATTTTCCAGTTCTGTGATACATTCAAGAAAGACTCAAAATAATTAATTGAGCAAAGACCTCTAATGGCATTAGAAAATAAACAAAAAGCAAAGAAAGGCAAACCTTTTAAAGTAAAGATTATTTTCTCTGCTCTAAGAAACTATCTTCTTCTTTAATTAAGAACCATTGTTATCTACCTCAATTTTTAAAAAAGGAAAATTGGGATATTTTATTGTTATATCAATTAATATAATTGGGTGTATTAATATAATTAGTGGATTGGTATTGGGGTATTAATATAATTGGGTGTATTAATTGGGTGTATTCAGAGATATACATTAGTGGAGAAAAAATAAAAATAAGTTTTACAACCATTAAAAATAATTAAATTATAAAGCTACAGCAGCTTATATGAAAGAGAGATTTTTAGCAAGACTAGGAATGGAAATGTTATCCCTGCTGTGATGAACAAATAAAAGAAAATAAATAAATCTGTGCTGAAATGCAAAAGTGTCAACTGACACTGAAAGGGGATAAAACTGAAAGAGAATTACGTGAAAGCCAAACAGCAATTAAAATTTACCAAGGCAAAAAACCACAAGTAGTAATAAATAACAGGATAAGAATTATGGAGAGATCCTTACGGCTGGTTAAGTTTCGGAATCAATGAGGGCCAAACTACTGTATGGGCAGTTCTGTGATTCTTCTCCCTTTTCTCCTTTTAAATAAGCATCTGCAAGAGGCTGCAGTCAGGATCAAAGGATCAGGGAGGCAAGGGCTGCTTAACCTTTTCCTTGACATTTGACTGGTTTAAATGTGCCCCTCTGCCCCCGACCAAAGCGACATTCTCTTCCATGGATGAAAAGATACAGGGCCTTTCAATGCACCTTTGCAGTTGATGTTCAAATTTAATTTGTATGCAAATGATTTTCTTTTTTTAAAAAAATCATATACACAGAAAAAGAAAAAACATAAAATAAAATGGACATGTTTGCCAATTCCCCCCCATTATTTTTGATTCAGCCACACAGGCAGAAGGATTACGTGTATAATCATAGGAGCATAGGAAGTTGCCATATACTGAGTCAGACCATTGGTCTATCTAGCTCAGTATTGTCTTAACACACTGGCAGCGGCTTCTCCGAGGTTGCAGGCAGGGATCTCTCTCAGCCCTATCTTGAAGAAGCCAGGGAGGGACCTTGGAACCTTCTGCTCTTCCCAGAGTGGCTCCATCCCCTGAGGGGAATATCTGTCCCCTGCTAACTGGGCAAAGAGGTACCTTTTAACGTGGTGCTTCTCTTTATTTAGCAGGGGGAGAGTAACTGGCCCCATCCACCCCCAGCACAATACTTCCAGGGACTGTTGCTGGTGTGTGTCTTATGTTTCTTTTTAGAATGTAAGCCCTTTGGGGACAGGGAGCCATTTTATTTGTTTGTTATTTCTCTTTGTAAACCACCCTGAGCCATATTTGGAAGGGCGGTATAGAAATCGAATTATTATTATTATTATTATTTCTTGTTTACACAGTCAGACAGGTGTTATTGACTGGTTTGTTTTATCCAGATATCGAGTCCTTCCCAAGGAACTGGGATGCCAGAATTTTATTGTCAATGGTTATAGATATCGTCGCAGAATATAGGCTGTTCCCAGTAAAGCTGCTTTTTGTAATTGGCTGATGGTGATCTCTGTGGCCCCTATGGTGTTGAGGTGCTCTTCAAGGTCTTTTGGAACTGCACCCAGGGCGCCAATTACCACTGGGATGATTTTGGTCTTCTTCTGCCACAGCCTTTCAATTTCAATTTGTAGTTCTTTGTATTTGGTGATTTTTTCTATTTCTTTTTCTTCTATTCTGCTATCCCCTGGTATTGCTATGTCGATTATTTTCACTTGTTTTTTTTTCTTCTCGACTACAGTTATATCTGGCGTATTGTGTGGCAGATATTTGTCTGTTTGTAGTCGGAAGTCCCATAATATTTTTACATCTTCATTTTCTTCAACTTTTTCAATTTGATGGTCCCACCAATTCTTGGCTACAGGTAGCTTGTATTTTTTGCAGATGTTCCAGTGTATCATCCCTGCTACCTTGTCATGCCTTTGTTTGTAGTCAGTCTGTGCGATCTTTTTACAACAGCTGATTAGGTGGTCCACGGTTTCATCTGCTTCTTTACAAAGGCGGCACTTGCTGTTTGTTGTGGATTTTTCGACTTTGGCTCTTATTGCATTTGTTCTTAGTGCCTGTTCTTGTGCAGCCAGTATTAAACCCTCTGTTTCTTTCTTCAAGTTGCCATTCTTAAGCCATTGCCAGGTCTTGGTGATGTCTGATTTTCCACTTATATTGTGCAAATACTGACCATGCAGGGGCTTATTTTTCCATTTTTCTGCTCAGTTCTTGACTTGTTCTTTCTTGTAGGCCTGTTTTGTTTCATTGGTGTTGAATAGTTTCGCATTCCTGACCATTTGAAGTGCATCTTCTTCACTGTCCCTTATATATTCTTCAATGCCTCTTTTCTCCTCCTCTACTGTTTGATGGACTTGCAGCAGTCCTCTTCCACCTGAGCTGCGAGGGAGGTACAGCCTATCTACATCACTGCGGGGGTGCAGAGCATGATTAATGGTCATGATTTTCCTGGTCTTACGATCTAGCGTCTCTAGCTCTGCCTGGGTCCAGTCTATTATTCCTGCAGTGTATCTAATAACAGGTATAGCCCAGGTGTTTATGGCTTGTATGGTGTTCCCGCCATTGAGTTTGGACTTGAGGATTTTTCTGACTCTCCTGATGTATTCACTTCCAATTTTTCTTTTAACTTCAGTGTGTGCGATGTTATCAGCCTGGAGAATGCCCAAGTATTTGTAAGGTTCTTTCTCTTCCAGGTTCTTGATCTTGCTTCCATTGGGCAGTTCTATTCCTTCTGTTTTTCTTATTTTCCCTCTGTTCATTATTAAAGCAGCACACTTGTCTAGTCCAAACTCCATTGCTATATCGCTACTGAATATACGGACAGTGTTTAGCAGTGATTCGATTTCTGACTGGGACTTCCCATACAACTTCAGATCGTCCATGTACAGCAGATGGTTGATTTTACTGGATGTTTTAGATGTTTGGTATCCGAGGCTTGTTTTGTTTAGTATTTGTGAAAGTGGGGTCATGGCGATTGCAAACAATAGAGGGAATAGTGAGTCCCTTTGGAAAATGCCTCTTCTAATGCTAACCTGTCCAAGTGCCTCGCCATTGATTATTAACTGTGTACTCCACATGCTCATTGCTTTTTTAATAAATATCTGAATGTTTTTGCTGACACCAGTTGTTTCTAAACATTTTAGTATCCATGTGTAAGGCAATGAATCGAAGGCTTTCTTGTAGTCAATCCATGCAACACTTCTTCTTCTTCTTATTATTATTATTATTATTACAGTGCTCACACATCAAGTCTCCCATTCACATGCACCTCGGGTGGATCTTGCTTAGCGAAGGCAACAAGTCATGCTTGCTACTACAAGACCAGCTCTCCTCTCTTAAACATCAAAACATATAGCAAATTTTATTTATTTTATATATCACTAATATACCACCCCATATAAAATCTCTGGGAGGTTTAAAAATTAAAACACAACTGAAACCTTAAATTATATAAAACCTATTAAAACCATTGCTAAAACATTAACACAGGATAAACTAAAAGCCTGATAAAATAGGTGTGTTTTCAAGAGTTGCTTAATATCAGCAAGAGATGGGGAGTTTCTGATTTCATTTGGGAGCATGTTCCAGAGCTTTGGAGCAACCCTAGAGAAAGTCCAGTTTTGGGTCACTACCAAAAGAGCTTGGGTCACCATGAAAGAGAGGAGAGGAGAGCTGATCTTGTGGTAGCAAGCATGACTTGTCCCCTTAGCTAAGCAGGGTCCACCCTGGTTGCATATGAATGGGAGACTAGAAGTGTGAGCACTGTAAGATATTCCCCTTAGGGGATAGAGCCACTCTGGGAAGAGCAGAAGGTTCCAAGTTCCCTCCCTGGCACCTCCAAGATAGGGCTGAGAGAGATTCCTGCCTGCAACCTTGGAGAAGCTGCTGCCAGTCTGTGTAGACAATACTGAGCTAGATGGACCAATGGTCTGACTCAGTGTATGGCAGCTTCCTATGTTCCTATGAAATGGCAACCATACTTCCCCCAATAATCTTACTAGGCGGCGGGGTCCATAAAGAAGAAGGCATTCTCTTAAATACCCTGGGCCCAAGCCATTCAGAGCTTTATAAGTAATAGTCAGCGCTCTGTATTTTGCCCAGTAACTTATTGGCAGCCAGTGTCGTTCTTTTAAAATAGGAGCAATATGATCTCTTTGGGTAGACTCAGAGACCAGCCTGAGTCTACCTGCCTCATTTTGCCCCAGTTGCAATTTTCGGACTATGCACAAAGGCAGCCCAGGCAGAGGATGTACTGCAGTAGTCACGCATGAAGGTTACCATATGCACCACTGTTTTAAGATTGTTTATCTCAAGAAATGGACATAGCTGGCATATCAGCAGAAGCTGATAAAAAGCACTCCTGGCCACTGCTTCAAACTGAGATATCAGTGATATCAGGGAGGTACTTCCAGACTACATAACTGCTTTTATTTTATTTATTTATTTATTTGATTTGATTTGTATACCGCCCTTCCAAAATGGCTCAGGGCGGTTTACAATTACCCTCCTTCAGGGGGAGTGTAACCCCATCCAGAACAGGCAGTTCTAAACCACTGCCTAAGTTCCGAGCTCCTACTATGGAGTACCTGTTCACTCCCATGTGTCGGCTCAGAAGCGAGGAGAATGGCTATTTAAACTTTACACCTCCCTTCTCAGCTGTTGTGTGGGGAAGTTTAAAGCTTAAATTGGCCACTCTCGCCACACAGGCTACTCCATCAACTCTCACCATGAGAGCGGATTGTTCAGTTAAGAAACCTAGCCCCATTTGGGGGGTTAGGTCAAGGACTCCAATCTTGCAGTTTCCACAAACATTATCCCTGCAATACTAGAGGGGCCCCCTGGATTTTATTTCTTGAACTTCCCCAGCAGTGTAACCTATACAAAACGAACTTATGCAATCAATGACAGCTCTCATTTACCAGTCTTCTATAAACCTTTCCTTATATATCTTTTTCAAAACAGCATTCTTTGGTGGACCCATATAATAATCTGATAAATATTGCTTGGATACAGCTTGTCACATTGAAAAGCATTCCCCCCTCCCCCTACATGGCCATGCCTTTATTTCCAAAAAAGAAAAGAAATAGCGGGGGGGAAGCATTTTAACTTTAAAAAGATTCCTCATAATCCAAAGCAAAACAATTACTAGGGATTGTATTTTGCACAATTGTGTAGTCTTGTGTGCCTGGAAGTTTTTCACATGGGTCTTTTAAAGCCCTTTAACTCGCATCTCCTCCGGAATGGAGGGGGTGCATTCACATATTGTCCAGATTTCCCCTGAAGTCCCTGTGAGTTACCGGGAAGCAGTTCACACACAACTTGGCTTTTTCACTGCATGTTAGAGTGTAGTCCAATTTATATCCAGGGTTAAAAAATCCACTATTTGTGTAGGGTTTTTGGGACAACTTCGAGTTTGCTGTGTGTAAAAGTCCCTGGTAGTGAAACAACAGCTCCAACTACCTTTAACTGAATACTTTTTATTGGAATAAAGACAATAATTGATTTAAATGATCAACTATGAGTCACTATCTGCTGTATTATGTTTAATAACTTAGCTCACAGTGTAGGAGTCAAACAGCTCAGTCCTCCCCCTTCAGAATTTTTCTGCTTTTAAATTCAAGAAGGGGAGGAGAAGGCAATCTTAGGTCTCAGGCTGTCAGCCTAGATTCCCCTGATAATTTATCAACCTATAATTTATAAATGAAGCTGCAATTATTTTCTAGCACTACCTTATAAATCCACAGCCTTCCCAACATAAAGAGGAGTGAGAGAAAGCAGAAAGAAAATGCAGAACAAAGGGGCACGTAACACTGGCTGACAGTTCCAAAGGAGTCAAGAGACTTTCCAACTGGGTTAAATCTTAAGGGCATGGGGGGTTGAACAGATCTCAGAACTTTAAAATGTCATATACTTCATGAAATCTAAAAGTAGAATGGGAATTGAGTGGACTGGACAAAATAGCCTGGCGTTATATCATCATGGGTTGTGACCTTATTAGATCTCACAAGTGAAATACATGAATTGTAAAACATTCAAGGATTATTACGCAATGCAGGACACTAGGTGAGGCTATTCACAGGAGCAGCCCAACCCGGGCTAAGGCAGCCCAGCCTGGGTTGGGCTGCTCATGTGGAGAGCCAGGATAGTTCCTGATCTCAGTGCTTCTGCCCACGCTAGCCCAACTTTTAACCCCGGCCCTTAACCAGGATTAGAGGGCACGAAAGTACCTTCAATCCCAGCTTCAGGATGGTGCATGTGCGCTCAGGCAACACACCAGACTCAAGGGGGAATCCGCCAATGCACTGTGCTCACCGTGAGGTGCATTATGGGATACCTGGAGGCCAGGACTCATTTTCCTGGCCTCCAGCAATTCACACTGCTGGGAGCAGCATGGATTATACGGGCATGTGATGGCACACTGAGGAGGAGCGCCTTGCTCATCTGAGAGGAAGGTAGGTTCAACCCTGCCTTCCCTCCCACCCTTGTTACGGTCATGAGAACCACCTTAGCGAGTGGAGATGTCACATTAGCCAGACAGCAAGCATGGCTAAGAATAAGAATCTCTGCCACCAGATGTAGTGACAGCCAACAACCTGGATGGCTTTAAGAGGGGTTTGGATAGAGGAGAGGTCTATCAATGGCTGCTAGTCAAGAGGTCTATCAATGGCTATAGGCCATCTCCAGCCTCAAAGGCAGGATGCCTCCGAGTACCAGTTGCAGGGGAGTAACAGCAGGAGAGAGGGCATGCCTTCAACTCCTGCCTGTGGCTGCCAGCGGCATCTAGTGGGCCACTGTGTGAAACAGGATGCTGGACTTGATGGGCCTTGGGCCTGATCCAGCAGGGCTGTTCTTATGTTCTTAAGAATATGGTTGTGCTTTCCCCTCCTCCAATAGCCCCCTGTAACTCAAAAGTCTTATCACCCTCCCCAGACCACTCTTAACCATGCTTTGTCAGGCTCCAATTCTAACTATAATTAACAGTTTTTAATTATAGGATTTAAAATCTTGGTTGGAAACTAGTTCTCCTTTCTAATATTTCCTAGGGGAAATGGTGTGCAGATAATAATGCCCATATTTACAGTAACTATGGTTAATGTAAGTGCAGATATGATGGTGAACCATGGCTAAGAAGGGGGAAAGCTGCAGGGAGCACACAGCCACATGACCTCTCCTATATCTGGAACTTCGAAATTGGTCCTTAGTGATACATGTTCAATGCCTCTACATCAGAGATTCCCAACCTGTGGTCCTCCAGATATTGCTGAACTATAACTCATTCCTAGCTACAATTTATTGTGCCTGGGGATGACAAGAGTTGTAGTTACGCAACATCTCAAGGACCACAGGCTGGGAACCTCTGCTCTACACTATATTATATTATATTATATTATATTATATTATATTATATTATATTATATTATATTAATTTATTCAATTTCTATACCGCCCTTCCAAAAATGGCTCAGGGTGGTTATATATTATGCATATATATTGCATATAATATATTAGTGTCTCAAATTAAATTTTATTGGCATCTCAAATTCAGTTTTCATGTATTTTATAACCATATTTCTGTTGAGGGAGAAGCAAAAGAAAAACATTTAAAATGTCTCCTGCAGAACCTGCTTTACTTCACAGTTCTATCAACAACTTCAAGAAAGTAAGCATGCTACTTTGAGGTAACATTGTGATATCCACTTGTTTACATGACAATGCTGTAGTTTCTTATGAAAAACATGATATGCTATAATTCAATTTGACAGAAAGCACAGATGATAAAAACCCAATTACTAGCTGTTGAGTATGGTGAAAAACTATATAAATATTCTCTTCATACTGAAACTGCTTCAATACCAACTGACCAGACAAAAAAAAAGTTTCAGACATCTGAAGAATTTTTAGAAAACTTCCTTCATAAAATATACAATTATCAGATAGAGCCCTAACAGTGTTAAAGGGTTTATATCTCACATGTGCTTCACCCATTGTCATATATGTTTTAGCAAAGTGTCCTCCATAGAGAGTAAGACATTTCACATATTATGAAATAAACATTTACTCCACACATTATTTCTGTTTTCGCTATGTGACACAACAGCTATTTTTCTAGGTTTTTAAATACACTACAACAAAGAGAAAGGGTACATTTTAATACAAGACTTATTTTATGATAAGTGAAAAGGTTTAGATAAATCATGCATATGGAAATAAAATATCTGCGCAGACTCTGGAAATCTGCATCATCATGGCTGGAAAATAACTGCAAATTGCCAAATAATGGGGACATGGAATTCAATTTTGTTCTGAATGGGAAATTTGGAGGCCTACC
Source organism: Hemicordylus capensis (assembly GCF_027244095.1). Classification (NCBI taxonomy): domain Eukaryota; kingdom Metazoa; phylum Chordata; class Lepidosauria; order Squamata; family Cordylidae; genus Hemicordylus; species Hemicordylus capensis. Next base: position 276,947,342 of record NC_069660.1, on the reverse strand, counting down.
ATTACTTTATATAAGTTTCCCTGCCAATGGCTATTTCTTCAAGTTGTTTAATGCCCATTTTAGATTCTCTAGCAATAAAAAGTCTTCCTGTGGTGCCCAAAGGCAATACTGCTTTATTTCTTAGTGTCCCCAGGCACATGAAAAATTCCATCTGTGCAGATAATGATGCACATGTTAAGCCACCAGCAAACATAATAAGGTCCCAATCCAGTAAGGGTTGGAAGGGGATTATAGTTTGAAGAAAAATGATCAGGTTAAGAAAAGCAGAGATCAAACAGTAAGAAGCACAGACGTAGTAAGAATAAAGTGTCTATTGCTTGTTCATATTCCCCAGAACTGAATAATGAAGACAAACTGCACAATCATTGGGATCAAACTAGTTTAAATTTATATCAGCTGTTCAAGTTACTGAAAGTAACTTACATGGTTACTAAAACGAACCATGTTGCCGATTGGGCAAGCTTCCATAACAACATAAGGGGTGAGGGAAAATGTAGAGAAAAGGAAGATAAATTTCCCTTATGACACAGAGTAAACCAGCATAACTAGGAAACATAGGGATTTTCATGCAGCAGGGAAGTAACTTGCCTAGGGTTCAAATCCCCACTGGTATGTTTTCCAGACTATGGGAAACACCTATATCAGGCAGCAGTGATATAGGAAGATGCTAAAAGGCATCATCTCATACTGTACGGAAGATGGCAATGGTAAACCCCTCCTGTATTCTACCAAAGAAAACTACATGGCTCTGTGGTTGCTAGGAGTTGACACTGAATCGACGGCGCAACTTTACTTTAGTCTTACTTGGCTGGTCATCAGCCAACACGAAATTACCATTCATCCAATATATTTGATCAAAATAGCAACTCGTAACTGATTTCATTGAATAGCGTTCTTACACTTTTAAAGAAGAAAACGGAAAGCTAGTTTCTGCTGTTACTATAGTTGCATGATACAATCACTCTCAAGCTATAGGTAGTCCTCCTGAAAGGGGCACAGGTCCATAGAAGTGATCAAGACATAAGAACATAAGAAGAGCCCTGCTGGATCAGGCCCAAGGCCCATCTAGTCCAGCATCCTGTTTCGCACAGTGGCCCACCAGATACCGCTGGAAGCCACAGGCAGAAGTTGAGGGGATGTCCTCTCTCCTGCTGTTACTCCCCTGCAACTGGTACTCAGGGGCATCCTGCCTTTGAGGCTGGAGGTGGCCCACAGCCCTCTGACTAGTAGCCGTTGATAGACCTCTCCTCCATGAAGTTATCCAAACCCTTCTTAAAGCCATCCAGGTTGTTGGCTGTCACCACATCTTGTGGCAGAGAATTCCACAAGTTGATAATGTGTTGTGTGAAAAAGTACTTCCACTTGTTGGTCCTAGATTTCCCGGCAATCAATTTCAGGACATGCCAGGACAGGCAGTAACTTGAGGTAAGTCACGCTGCTGGAATGACTCGCTACCAGAAACAAGACCTGAGTAGACTGAGAGGTTGTTCTCATGACCAGCCCTACTCAGGTAGGTCACCACCAGCCCGGTTAGGGCTGGTTGTGAGAACCATCAAGATCAGGACTGATCCTGGCACTCCTCAACCAGGTAGCACAGGTTTTATACCTGGGCGAGATAAGAAGGCACACGCGCATGCACCCTCCTACCCCACTACCCAGTCATGTGAGTGCATGGGCTGCCAGCAGCTCCATTCAGGCTGCCAGAAGCCATCACAACCATAGAGGCCAGGGGAAGAAGCGACCTGGCCTCAGAAATTTCCATAATGCACCACACAAATGCCATGCATTTTGGGGTATTGGGAGGCTGGCATCCTTCCCCTGGCCTCTAGATTGACCCCTGCTAACTTGGCAAAGAGGCACCTTTTAAACATGGTGATTCTCTTTATTTAGCAGGGGGAGAGTAACTGGCCCTATCCACCCCCAGCACAGTACCTCCAGTGACTGTTGCTGGTGTCGATCTTATGTTTCTTTTGAGATTGTGAGCCCTTTGGGGACAGGGATCCATCTTATTTGTTATTTCTCTGTGCAAACCACCCTGAGCCATTTTTGGAAGGGCGGTATAGAAATCAATCAATCAAATACATAAATAAATGATTGGGACACCACTCACCACAGTGCTGATCATTGTGGGTGTGCAAGCAGTGGCACCCGGAGCAGGAAGGATCATGGCAGTGGGGAGGAAGTAGAAACCTGCCTTTCCCCAACCCCGGCCCTCCCTAATTCCAGGCAAACGATCATGTGAACAACCTCTAATTGTTCCTTGACAGAACCATCACTGATCCGTATTGCATTTGTGAGGATTTCAGCATCTTTAGTTCCTCACCATACCAATGGGATTTGAAAAGAAGGCTGCTAAGAAACAGTAGCTGCATTCAGACCTTTGAATGAAACAGCAGGTTATATATACATGATTGAGTGCAACGGCTTCTCCACATGCATTTGTGGAATAGGTGAATGATTGGTGATGGGTGGGGGGACCTTGGGAAGCAGCCTAAGTTTAGAAGGGTTTGGTTTAGAAAGGTAGAAAGAGGAGACAAGTTCAAAAGATTAAGAAAAAATGGCTCAAAACCTTAAAGCCATGTCACTCACCTTCTTGAGATAAAATAAATGTTAGCATTTAAAACTGTGTGCAGTGGGTTAGATGAGAATTAATTTCTCGATCTCAAAACACCACAGAAGAGGATACTTCAAAATCAGATAGATGCTTAGATGAAAATCTGCATTAATGAGTAATAATTCAGACCTGCAAAGTGATTATGTCCACAGAACAGTAGACATCATGGGTAGCTTTGCATAGCTGTTTATTATGTGTTGTATTTGTATCCTGCCCTTGATCCCAGTTGCTCACAATAACCCCATGAAAGATGAAAGGTAGTGACTCTGGGTGCAATTCTGCATGTAACCCACATACACAGAGAAGAATGGAGAGTTAGCAGAGAATTTCCTTTTCCTGCCTAGTTTCTGCTGTGCTGCCCATGGCACAAGATCCAAATCGTCATGCCCCTTCTACACAAGTAGAGCTTTTCTGTGTGGCTCTGCTTTTGCCAGGGGACAGGCTTGTGGATGCCTGTAAGGAAGGCATCCAAGGGATGAGATTGCCTGGCCTTGGAATGAATGGCCTGATCTTCATCCTGCCAACCAGCAGCAGAGCAGCAGCCCATTGAGGATGTGGCCCAGCAGAGATGAGAGCACTTTGCTGATTCCTACGGGACAGCTCTGTAAGTTACTCTACGAGGCTCTTCACAGGTGTGTGCAAAACCGGGCTAAGGGAGCCCAACCCAGTTTTGCATGTGTGTGTCAACTGCCAGAATCAGGCCCGATCCCGACAGCACCAGGGTGGCAAACCTTCCTATGAAGCCTCCCTTTAAAATGGGAGCGAGAGCTGCCTTAACCTCATTTTTGCTATCATCTGGCAGCCACAGCAGCAGACTCAAGGAGGGAGGATCCCCATAATGCACTGCACACCCGCTCAAGGGGGTGGGGCGATGCATCCCGACACCTCAACTCTTGGAACAACCGGCAGCAGCCAGTGGTCATCTGGGCAGGAGATCTACCCACCCAGAGGCAAGGACCAGCTCATCTGCGGGGGTGTGTGTGTGTGTGTGTAAACTTTTCGAGGCTTCCTCCCCTTGCCCCATTGGATCCCTTTCTCTGCTTGTGAGAAAGGGCTCTATAAGTACAGGCCATGCATAGTAGGCCCTTGACCTCCATAGCTAAGCAGGGGTTTCTCACATTCAAACCCAGCCTCCTAGCCACTACGCCACATTGGCTTTGAGCACTGCTTACTTAAAAGTTGCCTTGTAAAAGCTAGAGGAAAATAAGATGGTCTTCCAAGTACTGATACAAAAGGCCTAATGTGGAATGTTATAAAATAATTGTTCTATTTATCGACAGTAGAACAGTAGTTAGATTTCTGTAAGAAGAATTAAGCAGAATAGGCTGCATGTCATTGAACTTGAACACAAGAAGAGCCACTTTGCACACTACAAAAAAGTGAAGATTTTTGGAAGGAGAATATCTTATCCTGAAAATCTGCATTGAAGTATAAAGCAGGGAAATACGGTTCCCATCAACAGAAGAGACTTATGCGCCCATACTGTGGATAATTAGAAATTAGGGCTTTGGAACATGGCACTCATGCATGAATGATGTGTGCATCTGTAGCCACTGTTTCTCGTTAACATGTGCCTTTCAGGAATTCACTAGCAACTTGACGAGCAGTGCAGAATGATACACACCTCCTTGTCATGTGGACACACGAAGCTGCCTTATACTGGGTCTATCTAGCTTGGTATTGTCAACACAGACTAGTAAGCAGGGGCATAGCTATAAATGAAGAAGGGAGGACAAATTCCCTGGTGGTGGCTCGGTGACAGCTGGCTCTTTGCTCTTCACTGTTGATGTTGTATGGACTTATGAGGTGACTGTAGTAGATGTGTTTCTGAGCCAAGGGAATGCATGTGTGCGAGTGTCTCTGTGCATGGAGTGTACATGATATTATTTGCAAAGGAGTGAGAGAAAGGGAGTGCCGAGAATGTTTTGTTTGTTCACCATGTCCTTTAGGTTCTTCTGCAGCAAAGACACAGTGGCAGGAACAAGAAGAAGGTGGGTATCTAGGGTCCCATTTTCACTTCTTGTCCCAAGGCCCACTCCAACACTGCCATGCCCTTGCTGGCAATGGCACTTAAGGGCTTCAGGCATGGCTCTTTCATTCCTACCTGAAGAGGCTAGAGGTTAAGTTTAGCAACTTCTGTATGCAAAGTATGTGGTTTAAAATACCACTGAGCTATGGTACCCCCAAAAAGAGACAGGAGGGGGGGATTGTTTCTAGCTGTGTCGCATCATTCCTGAAGTCAGCTATACAGTGCTGTAGCCAAAAGGACTCCTTGTAGATGCTAGAAGAGCATAGGTGGAAGGGAACTGCAAAATTACATAAACTAAAAACTATTCAGGACATCGAATATCAAAATCCTTGTATGCAGGCTGTGTTCTGCAGGTTTCATTGTAATTAACTAGGAAAGAGGATGCATATAAACATACACCACTATAATGCTTACATTTCAATGCACGGAGCAGTGACAAAAACTCACTTATAAAATTATCTGTGTTTCTGCACTCTTTTGAAAAGTGCATGATCTGTTTAATTTAAAGCCACTCCTAGAGAAAAATCTATTTCAACTTTGAAAACATTACAAAGACAAACTGCTTGCAAAGATTTTTAGCAAACAAAGGTGCTGAAATTCATTTTGTACTGTTATAAGTACCTAATCTAATTTAACAAGAATGAGCTCAGCAAACAGCAATATTTTTGTGCTTTGCAGAATACTAAGCACTTAAGACTGCAGCATTTTGGAGAGGTTTTGGTAGCACCTGAGACACTTCTCTCCTATTATTTGTAGCATATAAAATAAAGAACTTGTGGCTAACATATATTGATGGATTGAGAATGAAGATCAAGTTTCTGTTTGGTTATACTCTAATAATATGTAATAGCAACAAGAAAAACAAACCAAGCAAATGACCCACAACAAATTCTTTCAAGTCCAGCTCCAGATAACCTCTTGTGGCTGAAATAGCAGAATTAAATATTCCACTCATTGGAATGACTATGACATACAGAGGCTATTCTCACGATGGGGGAAAACTGGGCTAAGGGAGCACGGCCCAGTTTCCCCCCATCGTGAGAACTCACAGGCGAGCCTGGTGGTTAATCCCTAGCCTGCCAAAGTAGCCCTCCTCTAAAATGAGGTTAGTGGAGCGAGCACTCCGCTAACCCCTTTTAAAAAAATTGTGGGATGCTGCAGCACAACTCTGCACCGACTTGTGAGTAGACCCCCAACCTGGAGGCTGCAGCAAGCCTCCCGGCATCGGGGGTCCCCGCAGAATCGCTGGAACTTCCACGGGCCAGATGGCCCCTGATCCCTGCCTTCCATACCGGCTCCATGATGGAGCCAGTAATCATGTGGGTGGCCGCCCCGGGAAGGCTTGATGCTCGTGTGCAGGGAGAGTAAGCTTGACCCGCTCTCCCCACCAAACCCCATCCGGCTCTCTACACTGCTCGTGTGGGGAACTTCATACTGTCCATGGGCTAAATCTTGCAGACAAAACACAGCCCACTGACTTTACCTCCTCTCCAGTCCATTCTGCACACTACCATGTCTATCTGCTTGCTCAGTGGCAGTCTGCTCCAAAGTACTGGTAGTCATGTATCTTTACTGCACATATGGCCATCTTTAGAAACTGCACAAAGCAACAAGGAAGCTAGCATTGGGTGTTACTAGACATGGTTGCTTTGCCATTTTGGGGGTGCTGCAGTGTCCATCTCTAACAAAGCCACTTAGGAACTTTCTTCTCTTAGCCTGTTTTGGAAAAGAAACTCTGGCTGCATTCTAGACAAAAGGTCATTTTAGCAAGACATTTCCCAAAGTAACTTCCATATCAATTTGCAAAGGACTGCATGGACTGAATGAAATGCACTTCTCTGATTGCATCTGAGCATAAGCAGAGAGCGATGCAGGGCAACCCAAATTAGAGATGAAAAGAGACAAAAGGGAAAGGAATGCAAGATCTCTTCCTCCCATGTAAGGTAAGAAGTTACAAGGCTAAAAAAAACCCCTTCTCAACTCATTTCCTCCTCTGTCAAATGAAGCAATGCTAGATAGCGTGATGTGCCCAGGTGTTTGCCCAATCTCCTTCATGAATCTCTTTATTTGTCTATGAGAGCATAACCAATATCCGTGCCTTATTTGGAGTATGTATGTATGTATGTATGTATTTTTGAATTTATATACCGCCTTTCATTAAAAACAATCTCAAGGCGGTTTACAAAAGTTAAAAAACATACAATAAAATGACAATAAGTATATTTAAGCTAAAAATATAAAAACAAACCAAATTTAAAACCTATAAAGTACAAGCATAAAAACTATATACAGGTAAAAACACATACAAGCAGCAATAAAAACAATCATCTAAAAGCCTGGATAAAAAGCCAAGATTTAACAAGCTTTCTAAAAACTGTGATGGAGTCTGAGGAACGAATGGCCACTGGGAGAGCATTCCAGAGTCTGGAGGCAGCAACAGAGAAGGCCCTGTCCCGAGTACATGACAGCCGAGCCTCCCACATTGTTGGCACCAAGAGCAGAGCCCCCTCAGATGACCTCGTCGAGCGGGCAGCAGCCCTTGGGAGCAGGCGGTCCCTCAGATACCCCGGGCCCAAACTAAGGATTACGGGCTTTAAAGGTCAAAACCAGCACCTTGAATTGGACCCGGAAATGAACTGGCAGCCAGTGCAACTCTTTCAAAATGGGTGTGATGTGCTCCCAGCGGGCAGCTCCGGATAAAACCCTAGCTGCCACATTTTGCACTAGCTGTAGTTTCCGGATATTCTTCAAGGACAACCCCACGTAGAGCACATTACAGTAATCTAGTCGTGACGTGACCAAGGCATGGGTAACCATGGCCAGATCTGCCTTCTCGAGAAAGGGACGCAGCTGGCGCACTAACCAAAGCCGTGCAAAGGCACCCCTGGACAAAGGCACCCCTGGACGTCTCCACCTGAGCTTCCAAAAGCAGAGCTGAGTCCAGTAGTACCCCCAAGCTGCGTACTTGCTCCTTCAAAGGGAGTGCAACCCCATCCAGAACCAGTAAAATCTCCTCATCCTGATTGGCTCTCCTACTGACCAACAGTACCTCCGTCTTGTCCGGATTCAATTTCAGTTTATTAGCCCACATCCAACCCATCATGGCCTCCAGCCCCCAATTCAGGACATCCACCACCTCTCTGGGATCAGATGACAAGCAGAGATAGAGCTGAGTGTCATCCGCATATTGCTGACAATTCAATCCAAGTCCCCGGATGACCTCTCCCAGCGGTTTCATGTAGATGTTAAACAGCATGGGGGACCCCACAGGCCAGAGGCCAAGGAGCCGAGCAGTAGTTCCCCAGCACCACCTTCTGGACCCTCCTTCCAAGAAAGGACTGGAAACACTACAACACAGTACCTCCAACTCCCATACTCGAGAGGCGGCCCAGAAGAATACCATGGTCGATGGTATCAAACGCCGCCGAGAGGTCCAGCAGAACCAACAGTTCTGTCTAGTCCCCCTGTCTAGTTCCCAGCGTAGGTCATCCACTAGAGCGACCAAGGCAGTCTCAGTCCCATACCCGGGGTGGAAGCCAGATTGAAAAGGGTCCAGATAATCCATATCATCCAAAACCCTCTGCAGCTAGGACGCCAACACACGCTCTACCATCTTGCCCAAAAAGGGAAGGTTAGAAACTGGTCTATAGTTGTCCAGGTTGGAGGGATCAAGGGAGGGCTTTTTTAATAATGGTCTTACCACCGCCTCCTTGAGGCATGGTGGCATCCTGTCCTCCCTTAATGAAGCATTAATGATCACCTCCAACCATCTACCTGTACCCTCCCTGACAGCTTTTATTAGCCATGAAGGGCAAGGGTCAAGAGCACATGATGTCGCCCACACACTGCCCATGATCTTGTCCACATTCTCAGGCTGCACCAACTGAAAAGAATCCAACACAACGGGACCAGATGGTACCAGAGGCACATCTGCCGGAACTGCCAAAACCCTGGTGTCCAGACTTCAGGTCAGCACAGATGCGAGCGACTTTATCTGCAAAGTGGCAAGCAAACTAATCACAATGGGCTGTAGATAATTCCTCCCCCATTAGCTGGGGGGATGTGTGGAGCAGTGTTTTTACCACATGAAACAGCTCTGTTTGTCTGCACTGAGCAGATGCAATGGAGGCGGAGAAAAAAACGTTTCTTCGCCACCCCCACAGCCACGGAGTAGTCCCTAAAATGGGCTCTAGCCCGTGTTCGGTCAGACTCATCACGACTCTTCCTCCAGCGTCGTTCCAGCCATCGTCCGAGTTGTTTCATCACCCTAAGCTCCGAGGAAAACCAAGGAGCAGATTGGGCTCCACCAAGCCAGAGAGGGCATTTAGGAGCAACCATGTCAACAGCCTGGGCTGTCTTTCCATTCCAGAGATCGACCAGGGCCTCAACAAGGTCACCAGCTCTGGACACTGGAAACTCCCTGAGGGCCGTCTGGAATCCAAGCAGATCCACATGCCTCCATGGGCGGACCATCCTAATCAGCCCACCACCCCTGCAGAGGGCAGACGGAGCAGTCAAACTAAACCCCACCAGATGATGATCTGTCCATGACAAGGGAGTTGTCTCAAATTCCCCCACCTCCAGATCATTTATTTCCCGGTCAGCAAAAATCAGATCCAGAGTATGTCCTGCCATGTGGGTAGGGCCTGATACCAACTGAGACAGGCCCATGGTTGCCATGGAGGCCATGAAATCCTGAGCCACACTCACTAGGGGGGCCTCAGCGTGGACATTGAAATCCCGCAAAACAAAAAGCCTGGGGAACCCAGGGCCACCTCCGAGACCATCCCCGCCAGCTCAGGTAGGGAGTCTGAAGGGCAGTGCGGTGGTCTGTACACCAGCATAATCCCCAGCCTATCTTGGAGGCCCACCCTCAAGGACAAACACTCGAAATTCTGAGATTGCCTGACTGGGCACCTGGAAACAGGGAGGATCTCTCGATAGATGACTGCAACGCCCCCTCCCCGACCCTCAAGGCTGGGCTGTTGCATGATCTGGAAACCTGGAGGACAGAGCTGAGAGACACCAACCCCACTCAGCTCATCCAACCAGGTCTCCATCATACATACCGTCAGCATGCTCATCCACAATCAGATCGTGGATAAGAGATGTTTTATCATTGACTGACTTTAACTAAGTCTCCTAAAGACATCATGAATCCCTCAAGGAGGCCCTGCAACTCTTTAGTCATGCCTCTGGGTATGTTTTCGCCTATAACCCTCACTCTGCCCCTCCCCCATACATGGCATGCCATCATCGCCACACCTGCCACCCTTGCTGTCCACGCATCCATGTTCACTCTACCATTGAACTCAGTGCCCTATGCTACCTGGGAACGCCTCGTTTGCTTGCCTCAAGCTTGAGCCACCAGAGAGATGGATTCCCAGCAGTATAATAGTTTGAGCCTGGTCATTTGTGCCTCGAGTGAAAATTCTGGATTGATTTGTTCTACGATCCATTGGTTTGTTTTCCTGGCTATCCATGGTATTCTCAAAAGTCTTCTCCAGCACCAAAGTTCAAAAGCGTCAATACTTTTTCTATCTTGCTTCTTCAAAGTCCAGCTTTCACATACATAGAGTGTCACAGGATGACACTCTATTTGACAAAAGCTTGTGTCGACAAAAGATTGTGTTGAGGGCTGACAGTCAATAGATTGCAGAGAGGGAGCTGCTCTGTTACGTACAAAACCTTGACCCAGAATCAGGTCATCTATGAATGATTTAACATCAGGTTTCCCACAAACATGTTGTGCTCCTGCTCCTGCTCCATCCTGTTGCTTCCACCACCCCATACCCAAGAGGGCTTGGGTGAGGGTGGGGAGGTCTCAGGGGATAGCGAGCTGCAGCTTGCTTATATATAGATGGGGGGGGGGGGAGGGATTGATTCCTCTCCTCTACAATCAATAACATCTTCCAAACAGTAACAGTTGCATTGCAACCAGGGGCGTAACAAGGCTGGAGTGGGCCCAGAGACAAATTTTTAAAATGGGCCCCTTGCTGATACACACATACTTCACAATATATAGTGCACTCACACTCACATCCCCATTATGCCAGCTTCTCTAGAAAACTCCACTCCCTCGCTTTAACCCCGTCCCTCCACCCTCCCATGGGGAAGAGCGCTCCCGGCTCAGAGTTGCTTCTGCAGGCAAGGACTTTGCTGCATGCATGCAGCCTTTGCTCCGAACTTGGGGTTGGCTTTTCCACGGCACCGAAGCTCTGCGGGTGTTGGGGAGTCATGTGACTTGCCTCTGGGGGGGCCCTCATGGCGTGGGGGCCCCCAGGTAGCCGCCTCCCCTTGCCTAATGGTAGTTACGCCCCTGATTGCAACTGACCTTAACCATCACAGTCTCCTCCTCCCTATATGCATATGGAATCTCCACTGCCCAATCACTATGTTGCCACAGGCTCCTCCCCCCATCTGCGTATGGAATCATCATGGGGCTTCTGCTCTCACAGACTCCACCTCCCTGTCTGGATATGGAATCTCCACTGTCCAATCATCACGGTGCTTCTGCTCATGAACTCTTGTGAGAGCCACCATGCACGGGATTAGCCATTGGTACGCCTTAGAGAATTATATAAATAGAAGATAGATTTTTTAAAAAGCAGAAATGGTTCCAGTTTCTTCACACAAGTAGCTCAATACTACTGTCATGGGTTTTTTCTCAAGGTCTGTCTACTTCTCTGTGTTTCTGCCTCCCACTAAGATCTACAAAAGTGGCTCTACTCCACATGCCGTAATTTGCTGAAATTTATTTAAAGAACACATAAGAAACAGCCTTCTCAATGGCAACTCCTTCCAATGGCTTCGACCCACAGGATGCTCAGACTGCTCATTCCGTCTTTGCCTTCAGGAGGAAGCTAAGGGTCCATTTCTTCTAGAGACTTTCAGAGCACTGTTCCCTCTAAGGCGTGCGCACATGTGTGCGCTCACACTTTTTAAATATCTGCTCAGTTAATTTTAGATTCCGCACAGGTTGAATCAGGAAGGCCCCATTCTGAATGCAGGTGTGCACACACTGCCTGGATACTACCACCCAGAACAAAACTCATTCTGCACACAGATGAGAAAAAGCAGAGGGACCACTACTTCAGAGTACTTTGCTGATTACTGCTGATTTGAAATGGGTTTTTATAAAAATTTGACTCTGCTGAAAGGCTTTACATTTGTTTGTACTGTTTTATTGTATTTTGTATTTTATTTCTTAGGCAAAAAGGTTTAATTTTGTTTCAAGTTGCCAATAAGAAAAGGGCGGGGTACACATCTAAAAAGAAAGAAAATCAGAATCAGTGTAAGAGACTCTTCAAAAATGCAACGATAGAGTGCAGTAGGTTTAACAGGAATGTGAAAAAATTGACATTATGAAGTCACTTGGTAGACCTAGAACCAGTGGAAGTCCCACATCTAAAAGAAAGCCCTGTGATGATCAATGAAAATTCTTGGAAGCATTTGATTTCCAACAAACTTCCAAGCTCTCTCTAAAGTGACAAGGCCCAGACACTGCTTCTTTTTAAAAAATTTCAAAAAGTAATCAAGGGATAGATTTACAAGCTTGTGCTTATACCACCAGATTCTACATGGCTATGGACACAACATTTTGACAGACATCAAGAAAGAGATGTTTTCAGTCTACCAAAGATATACTTATTGGATGTGCCAGATATCTGAAATGCTCAGCAGTCAAAGGGTAATACCATCAAGAAAGAGATGTTTTCAGTCTAACCAAAGATATACTTATTGGATGTGCCAGATATCTGAAATGCTCAGCAGTCAAAGGGTAATACCATTTTTATAGGGAATGGAAATTTGCAGGGCCCTTTTCCAGTTCATCAAAAAGCAAGCTAATTTTGATTGGCAAGGGGGAAAAAAAATTAGTTATCTGTGCTCATGGTTCTCAGTGCTATTTATCCATATTTGGTATTATATTAAAAACTGATCAAAACTAACTACAAGCACATTACATCTGTGGCTGCTGCATGTCCCTTCCAACATCGAACCTCCTATGCTCATGAAGCAATTCTATAAAAATAAATTCAGCATGGGTAGACATCTTACCTACTATAGGAACAACCCCCAGAGACCCTTGTGGCACCTTATAGACCAAGGATTTGCAACGCTGGGTCCCCAGATGTTCTTGGACTTCAACTCCCAGAATTCCCAACCAAAGGCCATTGGGGCTGGGGATTATGGGAGTTGAAGTCCAAAAACATCTGGGGACCCACAGTTGAGAATCCCTGTTATAGACTAACTGAATTATTGTGCTGCAAATGCTTTCATAGACTACAGCTCACTTAGCAGCAGCTGATGAAGTGGGCTCTAGTCCAAGAGCTTATGCCACAATAAATCTGGTAATCTGTAAAATGCCAGATTCCATTTTTGTTTTTCTACAAAAGTAAAATCTAGTTGGTCTAAATAAGGAAAATGTATTTTCCTTGCATAAGAAGAATGAATCCTCTCCTGCAGACATTCAAACACAGCCAACCAAAAAAGCTGATAGCAAAAAGGTGAGTTTTCTTTCTTTCTTGAAATCCGATTAGTTCAAGCAGAATGATAAAGAATGAATTACTGGTATGGAAATTATATATCCAGTGTTAAAAGAGAGACTACAGCTTTTGGAATTCAGTCACTATTATCACCGGTTATGAAGTAAGCAGTGGACTAGGTTGACTTGCTTACAAACAGAGCATAAACATCTTGAAAAATATTTATTATGCTTAAAACACAATGATGGTTAAGTTAAACAAAAAACTTTAAAGCTTGTAAAAGCAAAAAAAATGTTCTGTTAACTCTGAAGTGGATTAGAATGTTCAAAGTGCTTCAGGACTCGACACCATGTAAAGGCTGATTTATACTCCAGGCATCATAATGCCTCCCTACTCCAGAATGACAAATAGCACAGAGCTGAAATTTCAATGGCAGCCCCAGAGCACTAGCAGCAAACGTGTTCCATCTTAATAACAAGGCTTCTGCAATTCTGTTCACTTAACATTCTGAGCAGTTAACACTTCTTGTTGCATCCAAATCCAGATACAAAAACCTTCAAATCAAACTATTTACCTCAAGTGAAGTCTGCCTTGAATAATTCACAAAGCAGCAGGGAAGCTGGAATGGGGGAAAAAGCAGGACAGGGCTTTTTTTTTAATGAAGTCTAGAGTTTCAAAAATAATGGCATAAAGGCTCTTAAGGATGCTTTCTTCCCATATAAAAAGGAACATCTGACTCTAACAATGAGAGGCAGATAGAGGGTGTGTGTGTGTGCGTGTTGTGGGGAAAGGGACGAACGGCCAATGAGCAGAGAGCAGCACAGCTAAGGTTTCTGCTTTTCCGTGACTGATCCTGCAAACAGAATCACAGAGATGAAAGGCAGTTAAAACTGGAACACCTGATGGGAGATCTGAAGTGTTCTAAACTGATTCCTATTCTTCTTGAGACTATTGAGTACTAAAATTGCTACACTAGACTGTAATGCAATTAAAATAAAAAGTTGATAATCAAAAGCAGTATCTGAAACATAGAAGGCTAGTCACAAGTGCGTGCAAAATGGGGCTAAGGGAGCTCAGCACGGTTTTGCATGCACATGTGAACCTCTGAGATCAGGCCCGATCCTGGTGGCTACAAAGCAGCAAACCCACCTAAGTAGCCTCCTTTTAAAATGAGGTTAAGGGAGAAAGTGTTCCCTTCACCTCATTTTTCTGCTTGTGTGTCAGCCATGGCTGGCATACTCAGGTGGGGAGGGGGGATAGATAGATAGATAGATAGATAGATAGATAGATAGATAGATAGATAGATAGATAGATAGATAGATAGATCTTTATTGTCATTATCCTGTGCAGAACAACGAGAGTGAAAAAAATCTACAACCACTACTACAGGACCTAACAAGAATAATCTAAACATATACCCATACAATGCACTGTGCACTCCATTATTGGAGCCCCGTGGGGCGGGGTGACACGCGGCCATGCTTCCCTGAACCCTGACTCTTGGAGCTGCAGGGAGCAGCTGTCAGTCGTCTGGGTGGGCAATCAGGGAAGCAAGCACAATTGTCCGTGGGTAGGGTGAGTGTAACCCGTTCTCCCTGCAGACCTCCCCGGAGCTCTTCTCACTGATCGTGAGAAGAGCTCCTTAGGGTTCAACTGTCCTTATTTTCCAGGGACAGAGCCTATGTTTGCCTTTTGAGGATACCTTGTTCATTACTGTTTCCATATGAATTGCTAGAGTTTTCATTCTTCAGGGTTCAGCTCCTTCTCCAGAATTTCAACAAAATGAAGTTCCAAGTGGATGGATGTGTGGGTGGGTGGGTGCATTGTGTCTCTGGCACACCTGCTTGTCAATGGGTGCACAACACTAAGGTACTATGAAGTGCACAGTATATAGCATATTTTTAGCCTACTTTCCAGTAGGTTTATGAGATTACCCGGCATTCTGTGTGTCCTTCCGTGTGCCCCCCCCATCAACTTCGCAACACCTGGACCAATATGAACCAAATTGGGTACAGTAGTAGGGACACATAAGGACACCTCAATGGCATCGTTTGTGATGATGTCATTCACCTCGATCCGAGATGGCGGATGCTTACACCTTTGAGGAGCAAGTGGGCTAACTTGTGAACCACCTAACCGAATTGAACCAAATTTGCTACAGCTGTAGAGACACATAGGGATGCCCAAATGGCGTGGTTTGTGATGATTCCATCCATTACAATTCAAGATGGAGGCAACGTGAACCTCTGAGGCGCAAGCAAGTGCATTTGTGGACTGTCTAACCAATTTAAACCAAATTAGGTACAGTGGCAGTGAGTGACATATAGGGACACCTCAATGGCGTAGTTTGTGATGATGTCATCCACCCCAATCCAAGACGGTGGATGCATAAACTTTTGAGGCACAAGTGTACTAACCTGAGGATTGTCTAACTGATTTGAACCAAATTTGGAACAGCTGTAGTGAGTGACACACAGGGACACCTCAATGGTGAAATGGACCTTGATTTGCACCAAATTTGGTCCAGATGAAGAGACAGTGAAAGGAAAGTAGGCTGATGAGTTCTTACTAGAACTTGTTGTTTTTAAAAAATAAATAAATAAAAAATCTCAGATGCTATTCTTGTTTTGTACAGTGCCCTGAGTCCCATGGATTGGACAGTATATTAAATCTCTGAATGAATCAATAGCAGGTGATATGATGGTGGTGGCCAACCCACATTGTGTACCCAGCAATTTATCGAGGTGGAGGGAAAGCAAATCCTGCGCCATCCTACCCAGATCACAGCAGCAAATGATCACTTTCCCATCCTCCTACCTCAATTTTTGCCAGCACATGACCATTTCTTGGGAGTGCACATGGGGCTTGGAGCCTGGCTGGACAATCCTCCTACCCTGATTTTTGTTGTGGGAAGCAACCCATAGAATCATAAAATTACTACTAAGAATATTTATTTATCAAACTTGTATACCACCCCAAACTTATGTCTCTAGGAGATTCAACAATGTTCCCAAAGCGATTTACATAGAGAAATAAGAAGACAGATGGATGGATCCCCGTCTCCAAAGGGCTCATAATCATAATATTATAAGACAGACACCAGCAACAGTCACTGGAAGGATACTGTGCTGGGGGTGGATAGGGCCAGTTGCTCTCCTCCTGCTAAATAAAGAAAATCACCACTTTTAAAAGGTGCCTTTTTGCTCAGTTAGCTGGAGTGTTGCTCAGTTAGCAGGGGTGCTTTGGAAGATACCTTGAAGGCCTTCTACTCCAAGCCCCTGCTCAGTACAGGAAACTTCTACAGCAACTCTGGCAGATGTCTGTACAGTCTTTGTTAGAAAACCTCCAGTGAAGGAGTCTACTACTGCATGGAGCAGACTGTTCCACTGTAAAACAGCTCTTACAGTTCCTGCTCCACATTGATTTTAGATCACTGCATGAAGACCTTTGCTTTGGAAGGCATTTGGGCTTGGCCAATGCTAGATTTTTATTTTCTTTAGCACTTCTGGGTCTGTGATTGTTCTGCACATTTCTTATTGTTTGTTCGAGGGGGTCACGCCTTATTTTTTATATTTGACACACCTCATAACTAATGGTAAAGTGTCAGTCAGGTAAGCCTCACTGATGAAATCAGAGGAAATTAAACAGGCTCCATATTCAATCCTTTTATTCCAAGATGAATACAATTTACACTCTTGCCCACAATGGGTTCCACACATTTATGGTAAAAGGATATATAAATATATTTTTTTCTGGCTGTCTTCTCACCTGTGATTGCTTGGCAATTTGTTTTGCCAAGCTCAAGGAAAGAAGTGCTCTCTACAGAAATTATTAGTTGATCAGAAAAATGACAAAGAGTTCTACAATGAGGCTATTCCCACGATCAGGAGAAATCGGGCTAGGGGAGCCTAGCCCAATTTCTCCTGATCATGGGAACCACCGGGCTCGCAGGTGAGCCCGGTGGCCTCCAGGCGGTTAACCCGCCTAAGTTACCCTCCCCTTAAAGTGGGTTTGTGGAGCACTCCACAAACCCGGTTTTAAAAATCGTGAGTAGCCACGGTGTGGCTCCGCACTGTGGCTACTCATGAGTAGACCGCCGGCAAGATGCTGAAAAGCTGCCTCCTGGCTCGGGGGTCTACCCAGTATGCCCTGTGTGCTCACGGAGCCAGCAGTTGTGTGGGCAGCTGATCCGACCACCCAGGGCTCCCGCCCTGCTTGTCTGCGGGGAGAGCAGGCTCAGCCCACTCTCCCCGCAAACCCAGACAAACCGGGTCTGACTGATCGTGAGACCCAGCCCAGAGTCTATTTGGGTATTTGGAAGCTACTTTTAAAAAAGTAGTTTGTGATGATGAAATATATTCAGTTTTTCCACTAAGAACCCATTTACAATACAAGAAACCCTCTTTCAGCGCGCTGTAAAGAACTGCCCAAAGTTTTGGAATGGATGGAACCGCTTTGCCAATTGCTACAGAACACAATTGTTCCTGCTCAGGACACAACTGTTTCTGCCTTTTTAAAAATACAACGAAAAGAGCTATTTGGCAATTCTGTGGACAAAAGCCACATGTGAAGAGGCAAACATAGCTGCTTCATTAGTCCAGCTGTAGAAAAGGCCAGCTGGAATTAATTTTAAAGGGCTTTGGTTAATTCACATCCAAGTAATTCCCATCATTGCCTTCCGAATTATGTACTGATTTATAGGAAGTCCATAAATCATTAACAACTGGGAAGTCCTGGCATATTGCCACTTGCCCTGATCCAGCAATGGTGACTTGATTTACAAATATCATAAGGCATCCATGCATAGATCAAGGTTCTGAATGCAGTTCTATGCACACAAAAGGGAGCTGTGTGGAAGAAAACAAAACTAGATTAAGTTTTCAGGGATTACCTGTGCTGCTCGAACACCCCACAACACTGCTAAACAGGTACTTTGCTCTGTGAATAAAAGCACCAGTCATCTGATTCAAAACATCCATTTCCTGTTGATCACCACTCATCACAGAAAGAGATAAACTGGCACTATCAAAGCTGAGAGCAATGGCCACCTCTTTGTTTTGCCTCAGGGTCTTAGAACCCATTCACATGACCAAACTGCTGTGCAGAGAATGTTGTTGAGTGGGTCTTTGTAGAAATCCATACCTGGTGAACTGGATGACTAAACACAACTTGCAAGTAAATTCACCTTTACACCATTTCAAGGTTTACAAAGAACGCTGAGCAATGGTGAAACAAATATGGAATGAAATGCAAGCTGAGGGCACGGTAAAATATTGACCTGACCACTTCACCACTTTTCAAACTCGATAAACATCCATTCAACCCATAGTCTCAACCTCTCAGTTTGGTTTTGTGAACTGGCCTTACGAGGATCAAGTATGCAGATTATGAATCACATTTCCTATCACATAGTAATGCTATCTTTATGAAAAATTTGATTGTCTCAGTCTACTAAACACTATTCATTTTGAATAAATAACAAGATATGAATTAACCTAATAAATGCATAAAATGGTATTTAGTTTAATTTTATCCAGGCATTAGTCATTCACCAACAGAACAAATAAACTATTCAAATTTTAGATGATTCTTCAAATTTGTACAGTGATATTGAATTTAACTTGCAAATGCTGATAATTCAAACCATTTCAGAGTGATCTGCCTAATTAATACATTTACTGAGCACATCAGTATGCATTACGTATTGAGAACAGCAAATTTATTTTGAAGTGCTAAATGGTGATATGGCACATAACTCTTTGGCCTCTTACAATCAGAACAATTTTACATCTTTAAAGGACAAATGCTTTGATACAAGTCTGGGTATCTATAGAGCTGTTATTGATAACCATTTATGGATAATTCAGTTCATACAGTAAACATGAAATTACTACCATCTATGCTTTCTCTACACATGAGAATACACACCCTTCCTGTTAACAAAGAACAGACTATTCTTTCATCTGAGGAGAGCTGGTCTTGTGGTAGCAAGCATGACTTGTCCCCTTAGCTAAGCAGGGTCTGCTCTGGTTGCATATAAATGGGAGACTAGAAGTGTGAGAACTGTAAGATATTCCCCTCAGGTGATGGAGCCACTCTGGGAAGAGAAGAACCTTTCAAGTTCCCTCCCTGGCTTATCCAAGATAGGGCTGAGAGAGATTCCTGCCTGCAACCTTGGAGAAGCTGCTGCCAGTCTGTGAAGACAATACTGAGCTAGATAGATCAAAAGTCTGACTCAGTATATGGCAGCTTCCTATGTTCCTATGATTGGCCGGCCCATTTTTATGTTCTTATGACTGGGCACATGTAGTCCTGCTGTGCATCATGTTGTCGGACCAGAGATCAATTCTAGAATTACATTCTTAGATGTTTTTTTGCAAGTTAGCTTTATGTGAAACTCCAAACAATTATTTCTCTTACATGATTCCAGTTTCAGTGTATCTATTCTACTCACTCAGTATGATTTTTTTTTAAAAAAATAGGATAACTTTATTACAGAATCCATCACCCAGACAACATTTGGAACACTACAGTTTGTTTAAATTGGGTAGAGGAAAAAATCATACACTCCTGAGAACTTCTCTCTTTATTCTTCCCCATCAGCAAGAAGCAGAATAGATACCAGATAAAACATAGCATCAAAGGAAAAATTGAAAAACTCTACATAAAAGTATTCCTTTATATATTAAACCCACTATGTTATCTTTCTGCTATACGTCAAAAGAAAGAGTTTTTTTTTAGTTAGAAAAATAAATCCTCTTTGGTTTCTTTAATTTATTATTCACTTTTTAAAACAATTTAAAAGATTTTAAAGCAACTATAGGGCAACTTGCAAAATCAATCCTAATTTGTGGTGACTGGAGCTTTAGTGGAAATTGACAGAGACATGTAGCAATGCAATAATTTCCCCAGCTGGGCTGTGTTCTCATGATAAGGAGGAACAGGGTTGTCGAACCCTGCACACTTCCATAGAAAATGATATGAGAACTCAGAATTTCTGGGCAATCCCATTTCTGGGCAATTCACTACTGCAGTTAACAAGCATTTAACCAGGATCAACAAACAGCATCAGAATGTGGCCCTACTTTATGCAGTGTAATTAGAGACACCGTTTATATGAAATAAGCAGATTGGGAAAGACTAACAAGCTATAGTATTGGAAAGTGAACTTAATTTTCATTAAGACAGCAGAAAGTTAATTAAACTACACATTAAACTGTGCACTAAAGATAAATTTTCTTCAAATAAGTTAATGTGCATAAAATTCACATTTTATATGAAAAAATACAATAAACCACAATTAACTTTATTGCTTGAAAAGGTGATGGAATTTTTTTAAAAAAATATATGCCATCTCTCAACTATCTGACTAAGAATCATCAAAATACAAGTTCTCTTTTTTTTCCTTTTCGGGTGGGGGTTGTCACTGCCAGTCTGACTTGATATTTTGAAATCTATAAAAATACAAATCTTTTGATTCTGTACATACAAAGATTTTTCTACCAGGCATGATAGGGGAGGAAACCAAGGCTTATGCACACCCATCCTACAATCTACTGAACATGTGATGCTGCCTTAGACCAGTGGTCCATCCTGCCCACTACATTGGCAGATCAAGATCATCTCCCGAGTTCCAACCCTGCACAATAAGTACCTCTGAATTCTCTGGATTCAGCCTCAGTTTGTTACCTTTCATCCAGGCCATCACTGCCTCCAGGAAGGCATTTAAGGAGGTGGTTGTTGTTGTTATTAATAATTCGATTTCTATACCGCCCTTCCAAAAATGGCTCAGGGTGGTTTACACAGAGAAATAATAAATAAATAAGATGGATGGATTCCTGTCCCCAAAGGGCTCACAATCTTAAACAAAAACAAAAACAAAACCACCAACAACAGTCACTGGAAGTACTGTGCTGGGGGTAGATAGGGCCAGTTACTCTGCCCCTGCTAAATAAAGAGAATCACCACGTTAAAAGGTACCTCTTTGCCAAGTTAGCATGGGGTTATGCTTCTTCTGATGATGTTGACATAAGAGCCGTGGTTCACCATCATGTCTGCACTTACATTAACCATAGTTACTCTAAATATGGGCATTATTATCTGCACACCATTTCCCCTAGGAAATATTAGAAAGGAGAACTAGTTTCCAACCAAGATTTTAAATCCTGTAATTAAAAAGTGTTAATTATAGTTAAAATTGGAGCCTGACAAAGCATGGTTAAGAGTGGTCTGGGGAGGGTGATAAGACTTTTGAGTTACAGGGGGCTATTGGAGGAGGGAGAAGCACAACCATATTCTTAAGAACATAAGAACAGCCCTGCTGGATCAGGCCCAAGGCCCATCGAGTCCAGCATCCTGTTTCACACAGTGGCCCACTAGATGCCGCTGGAAGCCACAGGCAGGAGTTGAGGGCATGCCCTCTCTCCTGCTGTTACTCCCCTGCAACTGGTACTCAGAGGCATCCTGCCTTTGAGGGCTAGAGGTGTCCGAAACATGGAGAAAAAGATTTGGGAGTCATCAGCATATTGATAACACCCTGCACCAAATTTCCTGATTATCTCTCCCAGCAGTTTCATGTAGATGTTAAAAAACATTGGAGACAATATGAAGCCCTGAGGGACACCATACCAACAGTTTATGTTCTTTAATTTTGTATATTGCATTATAATTTTTGTCCACCACCTGGGATTTTATATCATAAACCGGGATGTAAATATACACAATAAATTAATAACCACCATACCCCACTGGGTGCTACATGACTGACATTCCCCCATATCTCAGTGAATGGCAAGATTAAAAACAAATCAGGTCCATATTTCAGAGGATATTCTGGAACTGAACTTGTCTGGGAGAATTCGGTTTATGCTCACCAGGGATGACAAACATCTGAAGCTGGGAAAAGAGTAGTCAGCTTTGCACTGGTATATATGAAGTCAGTGAAAACTATAACTTCACAACAGAATCAGAATATGAAAGACTGAACAAATCTCTGCTCAAATTACAGGCTCTGAAAGCTGCCAGGGAAATGCAAAAAGGATACATAATAATAAAATAAAATGGGACCAGAATTAAGCTTTCTGCTGTGTTCTAGATAATCTCCAGTATCTCAGGCTATTGAGTGCTGAAAGACTTTAATTAGGAAAGGGAAGAGAATCTATAAAGATGTATATTTCATGACTTGCTTCAGGGAAGTCACTGTAATGTGAGAAAAGTTGTCAATATATGCTTAAAGCAAAAACTCACTTAAAACAGATTTATGATGCCCTACTTTTGGACAATTATTCAGGACCAGCTCACTCTCTCTTGCAGGATAACTTAGAGCCAACTGTCACATCACTTTTCTTGCAACACTGTGACGCCGATGCAGAAATTAACCTAAAATATACATTTGTGATGCCATTCTCATCTTACACTAGACACAGCGGCTAGTGAGTCAAACTTGATGTGTGTCAAACTTGAGGAATAGAACTTTCTTGCCACTTCCTGCCTACAGTGCGCCTGAACCTCCCTCCAGTGTTGATGCTAAGGATCAGAAGAACCTCAGGAACAGTACAAGATCCAGCATAAGGGCTGTAGATGGAGATCTGAAATCCCAGGGAGAGTGCTTTAGCAGGGGTGTAGCAATGCTGGAATTGGCCCTTGTGCAGGACTTAAGGATGGGCAGCCCGGCCGGCTGGCCTGCTCATCTCCTTCCTGCCTTCTTCTGTGTCATTCTCCATCTGACAGCCTTCACCACTGTCATCACTGCCATTGCCTCCCATGATCATGAGTGGCAGAACACCTACTGCAGGGAGGCATGTGGAGGAAGTAGCTGGCAACATCCAGGCAGTATCAGGGCAGTGGTGCAACTGCCCCCTAGCCAGTTGCCATTGTCTCTACACCTCTGTGTTTTAGGGCCCCTTTGGATACAAACCAATAGTGTCTGGGAGTACTTCCTGACCCAGGCTGCTCTCTGGTTTCTCAGGCTGATGCAGTGGCCAGGGGTGCTTTTTATCAGCTTAGGCTGATATGCCAGCTATAGCCATTTTTTGAGGAGAAAGACCTAAAAACAGTGGCATACTTGTTGGTAACCTCCAAACTACTACTGCAATGTGCTCTATGTGGGGCGGCCTTTGTATGTAGTCTGGAAATTGCCATTGGTACAAGATGTGGCAGCCAGGTTGGTCTCCAGGGTAACCCGAAGAAACCACATTACTCTTATTTTAAAAGCATTACACTGACTGTCCATATATTTCTGGGCAAAATATAAAGTGCTGGTGATTACCTATAAAACCCTAAATTGCTTGCGTCTAGAGAATTTAAGACAGCACTTTCTCCTCCAGGACCCCCACCAGTTATTAAGATCTTCCGGAGAGATCAGCGTGCAGCTGCTCCTAACTCATCCGGAGGCGACCCGGGCCTTTTCTATAGCTAACCCTAGGCAGCTTCCCCATCTCTAAGAGCACTCAAGATGCATTTATTCCATCAAGCCTTTGATCACCTGCAAGTTAGTTTTATTGTTCTGATGTTTTCAGTTGTTTTAAATTTTTACAACAAATGCTTATATCATTTATTTTGCAAACTGCCATGAGACATTTTATTTTTATTTATTTTTACATTTTATATCCCGCTCTTCCTCAAAGGAGCCCAGATGGTGTACTACATACTTAGGTTTCTCCTCACAACAACCCTGTGAAGTAGGTTAGGCTGAGAGAGAAGTGACTGGCCCAGAGTCATCCAGCAAGTATCATGGCTGAACGGGGATTTGAACTCGGATCTCCCTGGTCCTAGTCCAGCACTCTAGCCACTACATATGCTGGCATTTGTATAAGGCAGTATAGAAATGTAATAAACAAATATACAAAATCATTTGTGCTTAAGTCCTACAGGAATTAACTTAAATCCCCTTTATTTCAGTGAGAGTTAAGCCTTACTTTCTATGGATAAAGGCCACATGAATATTAAATCTGCATTTAAATAATATATAGGTTGCTCACTGGCCATATAGGTTGCTCATTGAAAGTCATACAGTTGATGTAATCAGACTTACACCAGGAAGCAGAAGAATAAATATAAGTATATGTTTTTGTAAAAATGCCCCAATAGAACAGGAAAAAAATGAGATCTGATCTAAAATACTGGTTGAACATATACACAGGTCATAAATCCAGTTCCCAGTGTATACAACTGTGGCAAAAAACAAACAAGCTGTTACTCAAAACTTCCCTAAGCCCATTCAGTCAGTGTTTCCAAATCAAAAGCACATGCACAGTGCAAGTTCTGTTGCACTGCTCATAATGCTGAGCTTCTGCATCCCTTTAAAAAGAGTCAAGACCTAGTCTGGTGGGGAAAGCAGAACGGGGATGAATTCAGCCCTCATTCCTCTTCTTAAAAAGCTGATTCACAGAATTTCAGCATTGTTTCAGCCCATCCATGTTTCAGGTGTTGGACTGAGAAGGGGACCCAAATACTCTTATGATTTAAGGGCCACACATTTGGCAGCCTGCTTACTCATACATATAGCCACTAGCTGGATTAAAGCAACATCTGAAGTATTCCTGAGAAATTTATAAGCAATTTATCTTTTGGTTTCAAAATCAAAATACCACCTAAAATTTAACTCTGTTGGATTTATGCATGGCATATAAATGAATGTTTATTACTCTGAGAGTATCAGTGAGAGACAGGTAGAGAAATAAAAATAAGCATGGACCTCTATTTTTTTCCACTGCTCTTGAATTTAAATATGCTTTCCCTAACCAGAAAATGTGCTAAGCCAGACTATTCTTGCTAAGAAAAATAGAATCTATTGCTTTAGGGAGGAATTTTTTTTCAAAGCTAGGATTTCTACTACCCTCCTCCTATAACTAGCTCATCAAAAAACAACCAAACTCCCAGCATGCCATAGGAACACTGAGAAATAAACAACTAGCAGATATTAGTATTAATCTTCTTTGTGCTTACAGATAATACCAACTTGGAAAATCAGCCACAAACATCTGAAATATGTCCTTCAGCATATGTGAATTGTGGGGGGGTGGTGGGTGGTGGTGGGAATCATGACACACATAATAAAATAATATTTTCAAACCAAAATTGAACTGCTTTTGTACGTAGTCCAGAAACTGCAGTTGGTACAGAATGCAGCAGCCAGTTGATCTCCAAGGTTACCCGAAGATATCATATTATACTCTTTTAAAAACAACTACACTGGCTGTCAACTACACTGCCAATACATTTGCGGGCAAAATACAAAGTGTTGGTTATTACCTATAAAGCCCTGAATGGCTTGGGCCCAAGTTATTTAAGAAAACTCCTTCTTCTTGATGAATCCACCACCTATTATGATAATCTGGGGAGGTCCAGTTGCAGTTGCCACCAACTCAATTGGTGGCAAGTCGAAACCTTTTCAAGGGTTGCCCTGGGTTTTTGGAATGTGCTTCCTAACAAAATTAGAGCCTCCCTTTGTCTGGATGTTTTTAAGAAGGACCTGGAAACATACCTGTTTAGTCAGGCTTTTAGTTTATAGCATAAAAGTTTTAAGTTACAGAGTTTTAGTCTGCATTTTAAACGGTTTTGTGTTAAATGTTTTAATTGTGTTTTTAGGTTGGGAACCACCCAGGGACTTGCGTATGAAGCAGTATAAACATGTGTTAAATACATACATACATACATACAAACAAATAAATAAATTATTCATAATAATTTATAAATAAAGTAGTGTGTTATAGGCAGACATTTAAAACTTCAGTCCTGTGCAGAGTTCAGCTGCTAAAACCCCATTAACTCCTGTTAACTGGGCAACAGGCACCTTTTAAAGTGATCACTCAACTTCCTCCCAGATTGGCAAAATGTTGGTGGGAGCGCAGTCTGTGCTCCCACACGATCCATTTTCGGAGAACTGGGATGACACATCCTGGCCTCTGGGTATCCCACAAAGCACTG
The DNA here is from genome assembly GCF_027244095.1 of Hemicordylus capensis. Classification (NCBI taxonomy): domain Eukaryota; kingdom Metazoa; phylum Chordata; class Lepidosauria; order Squamata; family Cordylidae; genus Hemicordylus; species Hemicordylus capensis. The sequence goes on along the minus strand of NC_069660.1, from coordinate 276,921,286 downwards.
TATAACAAACAGTGCATTGGAGGATTCCCTCCAGGAGATGGGTGCTCTGGGTGACCATCTCTGTGTGTGTGGCTGGGCTGGAAGGCTCCTGAGCTCACACTCGAGCAGGAAGCCTGGGTTAAGGGGTTGCTTGCTCCCTTAACCTCAGCTAAAAATTGCTGGGCTAGGCAGTGCTGCCCTGCTCGGATCAGCCTGATCCTGGCAGTTCTCACACGCAGCCTAACCAGAGTGGGGCTTCCCTAGCCTGGATTAGAATGCATGTGAGAACAGCCTCATTGGCTACCTTGTCTCATTAAAGGTTGTGACCCCTTTCGAGACAGATAGCCATATTATTCCTGTTTTCCATGTAAACCAATTCAAGAACATTTTTGTTGAATAGTGTTGCAAGCAAGCTGCAGTGCCCCTTCCTGTAAGGGAGAGAGGGTGCACGCAGCCCCTCCCAACTTTAGCCAACAGAGGCTAACTCCCAGTTCGGTTCTGAGGTCATGGAGTCATTGGGAGGGAGGAGGACAAGAGACGTCACACACAACTATAGTTTTAAAAGCTTTATTAAGACAAAATGGTTACATCTAAGCAATTAAGCACGCAAGCAAAAATCAATCAATTAATCTCTTCCCCAGTGTAGTGTAGTGTTTTCAATGACAGCTAAAATCATTTCTCTCTCACTAGAGATGTATAGCAGCAAAAGTATTTCTTTTTTACTATCAATGACCCTGTATGTCTGTGTTGTCTTTGCTGTTCTGTAGTTAAGCCAAAACATTAAACAGTTTCAGTTTAGGCTAAGAGACGTAGGAACGAAAGCCAAGAATCCAAGTGTGAGAAAGGAGGGGAAGCGCATGCCCAGTCTGTCTTTTAATGAATGAGCTGAAAGTGCTCATCCTGACATATTAATAGATGAGCCAAAAGCAGAGGGAGAGAAAGGCAGAGGGATGGAGGGAGAAGGAAGGGGATGGAAAGGAGAGCAAGCCGGAACAGGTATTCTACTAGGCCAAATAAAAGGGGCAGAGAGAGACTTTTCTGGGAAGCAGGGAAAGAAGAGATTCCACAGTTGGACAAGGTGGGAAAGGTAAGTTAGTTCTGGAGGGCTGGTCTGAAGGCATTTCTTGTAGGTAAATAATGACCGGTCATGTCAGCTGTAGTCCTCAGGAGACCTTGAGGATGCGCAGAAAGGCTGTGGGCTGTCCGGGCAGCGTAAGTGATATATGCAGGAGTGGAAGTCCCCTTGATGTAGGGAGCTGAATGGTATGGCAATCTATGAGGCACATGTTGCCTTTACAGACTAAGGTTTACATACTACCCCAACGGTGAGAGCATGTGTCTCCCTTGGTAGGGCCCACATACTACTTCTCCACTGGGGTCTGAGTATGTTTTCCCTTTCTTGTGCAGGAGGGATATGTCCTTTTTATACCCTCTCTCCATGCCTGTTGTCATACCTCAAATCAAAAACAGTCACATCAATTCTTCTATGTATCCATCCTAATGTAAACATCCCAGTCTCCCTCTTTGACTCTCTTTTACCATACTGGTCAGGAGCCTTTCATGGTGGGGTCTGGGCCTGATATTGTTTACTAATCCAGATGGAAACATCCCTGTTCATGCCCAGCTCGACCGGCTTGTGGTCACTCTCACAACTTAGTTTTGACGCCTTCTAGTCCCAAGAAAGTGTTATTAAGAGATTGCATGCAAAGAGGTTCAGCAGCTAATTGTGTGAATATAATGTACCCCTAAAATATGTAGGTACTGATGTGGTTTCCGAAGACTTTATAAATGTGATTACTCTTAGCAAGTTTCAAGCTATTTCTCATGATTAACCTTAGCATAGCACAATACACAAACAAGCTTCAAGGAAGAGAGGGGTGAGTCTTCCCCTCTTGTCCGGCCTTGACTGCAGAACAGACAATTCCATTCAATTACTTTGGCTCAACAGAACCAAAGTTCACACTCGTTTCTTGCAAAACAGCAGTACTAGACACAGGCCTTAGCTTAGCCTTTTGGGCCTGCAAATGCTGGTCCAAATCCCACCAGTGTGTTCACCACAATAGCAGCATACAAATATACTAACTAACTTTAATGGAGCTGTGTGAAGCCTTTGTGAACACTTGAAGTCCAAGTTATTAAATTACTGTAAAAATACTAACTATAAATAACAGCAGCAATGACATGATCAGCCTAGATTAGTCATATTTGTGTCAATATGGCTTCTCTAAAAAGTGTGTTGTAAATCTTTTACTGCTTCCAGACAGCTGTCAAGGACAGCCCTGTAGAATAAAAGGCTCACAACATTATTTGAATCCAATAAAAAGGATGCCTAAACTTCTTATCAGATGGGAAACCATACTGAGCAGAGTCTCCAGAAGATAATGTCCAGTAATATCTAAAGCTGGAGATTGAAAAGCAGATGTTTAGGTAACATTCCTCCTGATCAATGGTGATGAGATGAGATTACCCTAGCTGGGATGAGAACTCGCCCAGCAGATTATCTGTTTCTCCTCACTTTCCCCAAACATAGATGGGCCTTTTTGAAGGCCCATATGAATGCCCTCCCCTTCAGAATTCCTGGCTGGTAGATACAACAGAATTCCAACTGAACAGAGATATTGCCCCTGTAACTCTGATGAGATTGAATCAGTTGCACACATGCCCCTGCAGTGTGTCTTTTATATAGACCTTAGGTGAAGGTTAATGACCCTCATTCACATAATCTGCCAGGTCGATCAGATGAATCCTATACAAAATATCTGTTAATAGATGTGAATTCATCTATCACACACACAGTGGCAAAATTCTGTTCTGCAATACGGATTCGTTGCACTCTGCTTGCTAATGGTTTGATCCATTGTACAGTTATGTTATTAATATGGCTACGTTTAAAATTTTATATTGTTTTAGATGTTGTGTTATTGGTTAATGACCATAATAAAGAATGACTGACTGACTGAAACCAGATGTTTCATTAAAAGCAGCTATTTGCCCCGACAAGTAACAAGGGAATGTATGTTGCTGCAGAGCCTTCCCATTCTCTGATCTCTCATCCATCAGCCTTGGCCCATGATGCCTAATAGCGGGAGGGAAGAGAGTTGGCAAGTGCCTGTGTCATCCGCATAGTTTTCAACTCCCTCAATTCTTGCCACATTTGGGTGCAGAGCTGCCAGCTGTCTCCTCTCTGGATTCCTCCATTCCCCTTCATATATGACACAGCAATGCATTCACATGAGCATTCTCTGAGCAGGAGCTGATCGGACATTATATTCAATACACCAAAATGATTCTCATACACAGTCTGCCTTGTTACTTAAAACACAGGTGCATCAACTTACTTTAAAGTGACGAAACCTGAAAAGGTCAGGAATATCATTCAAATGTCAGGACTTTCATGTGTCATATTAACTCAGACTATTTCAGCTATTTATGAATACGTGGGATGGTGAATAAATGTGATAGCACAATAAGCACAGTACCTCTTCATTCCTATATTCATTCTGCTGCAGAAAAACCACTGCAGGCATGTATACATACATATATTTATAACTCTTTGGATTGTCACATGCTTCATAATCCAGTTAAAGAATGTACTTCCTGCTGCTCTGGCCTTAATGCATATGAAGAAGAAAAAAATAAATGAATGCAGCTTTAGTTTCTTCTGATAGAAATACAATTATAATAGCAGCACAAAAGTGCAAAGGTTTCATTAAGGAAAACATTGTTGCTATATTTGCAATTTGAGCTAAGGATATTCATTTGCTCCAGAAAATCAAAATAGATTTCAGCTCTCTGCTATGGCTCTCTATAATAAACATAAACTAGCTGAACCCGCACAGAGCATCTGCACGCTAGTACCTCAATGCTATTATTCCTGTCCACCACAGTCTATTTGTATTTGGTCAGTGTCATATATTTCGTTACAGACGCAGTTTTTGATCTCTGGTTGTACTTATACTGGTTGTGCTTATCATTTGTTAGTCAGTCAAATGATCTGACTTGAGATAGACCCAAATGATGGATGGGCACAATCTTTCTTCTCCTGCTCTTGACATCTCTCTGAGTATTTGGGGGCTGGGCAGAAGAAGCTAGGAGAGTATAGCAAGCAGTAGGAGCGCAGTTTGCCCCTATATTCAAAGCTTCTTAGGTAAGGGCAAATGACTCTAACTCTCAAAGTGAATATAAAACTCAACATTTCTGCTCCAGTTTGTAATATTTCATCAGGATCTCAAAGTGTCTCAGTCTTGAATAAATCCCAAAGTAATAGCACTTGCATAGTGCAACGGGTTGAGTAACGTTCTGCTTGTGGGGGAAATAAAGAAAGCCCTTTCCCTCAGAGCTAGTGTGCGACATGGTTGGTGGTTGAAAAAGACAGTAAGATTGAAGGCTTTCCTTGGCGGGAAGACAGTAGTGCCTATGGAGGGTGCGGGGTTTGCTGCGCTCCATTTGCAGGGCGCTCCCCTCGCACTCCAATTTCCTAACCATTCTTTCCCCCCCCACACACACATATTTTTCTCAGCTCCTCCCATGCTCCATTTTACGAAACCACCCTGTGTACTCCATTTTTTTCTATATTCTCCCCCTCCACATGACCATCCAGGCGGCCAAGGGGGTGGCGCAGCCTCCTTCTCTGGACCCGCCTGCCAGCCAAATGGCAGGTCAGGCCACACTGGGGCCAAATCAGGCCTCTCTGTGCAGAGAGGTCTGATTCGGACCCAGTGCGGCCTGACCTGCCATTTGGCAAGCAGAAGGGCCCGGAGAGGGAGGCTGTACTGTCCTCTCTTCCGCCTGCTTGGCTGCTTTCCTCACAAGGAGGACGACCATGGTTGGAACGTACTCAGCAGCAGTACTTGGCAGGAGTGCCAGCTGCGCACTGTCTGGGCCACTTGGCAGCGGCAGTTCGCGCCACCAGTTTCTCTCCCTCCATCCACCTGCCCTCACTTTATTTCCCTCGCCTGCTGCCACCGCTTTCTATTGGCCGGCCGGCTGCTGCTTTCTGGCATTCCTCTTTGTCTCCTGGCAGCTGCGTGCAAACTCTTGTGAGAGCTGCCACACACAGGATTAGCCATGGGTATGCCTTAGAGAATTAGATAGATAGATAGACCAATGTAATGCTAATTTTAGTTCTAGTTAATATCCTTGGACAAATACCATGTACAATTGTTTCACAGAGAAGTGAAACTGTTTTAATAAATAAAGAGCAAGCATAGCAATGAAGCTATGATTCCATGTCTGAACAGGGAAAGAAGCGCAATATTTATTTTATTTTATTTATTTAACATGTTTGTATACTGCCCACTACAGAAGACTCTAGGCCGTTACAGCAATATGTATGTAGTTCCTGAAGGAAGAGTTACTATAGGCAAGATACAAACAATTCCAATGAGAGAGAGAAATAGACACTGTCTCAAAAAGCCAAAGTAACTGCACAAGAGTTTAGTGATGAGCTGAGTATATAAAGAATATATCTAAAACTGGAAGGACAGGTTACCAAGGACTAATAGAGATGGGTAGCCCAGATTTGTAGGAACCGTGTAAGGAAAGCAGCAGGAATGAGCAGAGACAGGTAGAGATGCAAATAAAAACAATGACATATTTCATTTATGTTTGTAGTAAGACAAAGAAGCAGAAAACAATGGACCTGTTGCTCAGTAAAGATGGTGAAATGTTAACAGGTGTCGAAGAGAAGGCAGAACAGCTCAGTTCCTACTTTACCTCCATCTCCTCCCAAAAGGGAAATAGTGAGTAAGTCCAGACCACACAGCAAAAGACAAACCTCTGGTTCCTGGTGTTTGGCAGCAAGACCAATTTCCAGTGGGGGAGGTGTACCAATGATATGCTAACAATGATATCAGAAATAAGCCAACATTGGTTGCATCATGTGAACCTACCAATATCAGCATATTCAACCCAACCTTTGGCTCCAGACCCATCTGTAACCAACAGATGAAACTGATTACAGACGTTGGGTCTGGTACCTAAGGTCAGGTGGGATATCAGCGGGTTCACATGACACAACCAACATAACCCACAACAGAAGTCAGTCTCACTAACCATTCCAGGAACTGCAGAGGTTAGGACAGAAGTTCAAGTTTGATAAGAAGTTGATCAGGAAATACCTTGGGTACTAGGAATACCTAGCATCCTAGGGTACTGACAGAACCTCAATCTGTCATCTTTAAGGAACCCTGGAGAACAGAGAGACACCTCAAGACTAAAGACAAGTTAATGTCCAAGTCTTCAAAAGGAGGGGGGAGTACGATCCAGAAAACTACAGACCTCACAAGTCTTTGATACCAGCGAAGTTACTAGAACAGCAGTAAAGCAGTCTATCTGTAAGCAACCTGGACAGCAATACACAGATTAGTAGAAATTAGCATTGATTTGGCAAGAATAAATCCCTCCAGACTATTCTTAAATCTTTTTGTATTATCAGGTTACTATTTTGTGTATTTTGGGAATGCTGCAGATGCAATTTATCTCAATTTCAGCAATGTGTTTGACAAAACTCTCAGTGATATGGCTAGCAAATTAAATTCTGCTAGCAAATACGTCAAATGTGGGCTAGTTGATAATACTGTTGGGTAGATTCACAACTGGTTGGACATCCATACTGGTTGGACATCCATACTTGCAATTATTCTTCAGAAAACTGGATGTATGTTATGAATGGGGTGCCCCACAGTTCTGTCCTGGTCCAGTACCCTTCTTCAACATTTCTGTCAATTACTTAGATGAAGAAGTGGAGGGAAGACATATATTATCTGCAGATCTGATAGGTATTCCCTCCACTTTTTCATCTAATATTGGGAGGGATAAGCGAACAACTCAGAAGACTGGAGTAACATTCCAAATGCCCTTGACAGAATACAAAACTGGGATGAAATAACATGGAATTTAACTCAGACAGATACAAATCTCTGCAAACAATGTGTCTGTCTTGTGATTGGGTGGGCATGTTTGAAACAGATACATGTGACCTCTATAATAAATAGAATGGCTCTTGTGTACAGAGCACATAAGGCATAAAAACAATAATATTTGAAAAAGACAACTAGATATTGAACATTCCCCACCAAAACTCTCTGGAGATAGACTGCATGCTGCAGATAATATTGCTATGAACTGGCACTGGACTACTGACAAGGGACAGCTAACTTCAGGATTGGATTGTATCCATTACAATTTGTTCAATAACCTATTGCTGCCCTCTAAAAAGAAAAAGAATGGATTTTTCCTGGGTGTTGCTCTGAAAGACACTTCCTACACTGTAGTTATACAGAGGATAAAAACAAACACAGGAAATAAAATTGCTTGAGGCATAAGCAGAGCCCACAAACTACATTACTAGCAGAGGATGAGCTTATGAGGTAGGAAAAAATGCACAGAACTAAAGGATAAACAGCGGCTGCAATATTTCTCAGACAACGTTAGGCAGCTCCCATAGGAACTGGCATGAAATATTATCCATTACTTTTAGGAGCAAATGCTAAAATATCACGGCAGTCCAAACCCAAGTACATCCAAAGAAATGCAGCTGGTGATAAGCTACTTCAATTTCGACTGCACGTCATATGTGAAGATGTGCCAACTCTATGACTCCTGCCATCCAAAGTCATTATTCATGAAATGCACCATTCAGCATGAGGCCAACAACTATTTGGACTTGCAACCAACAGGAATTTGTCATAAGTGCTTAAATGTAATCTTCTGGTGAGATTAATATATTCTGACTACCAGCATCAGAACTTCAGCATTCTTTCTACTGCTTTGATCATTGATTTTAATACAACAGGAGTGAAATAACAAACCTGGAGATAATCTATATGATTGCTAAGAGTCAACACCAACTTGACAGCACTCAATCAATCAATCAATCAATCAATATAACAAAAATTCATGAATGTAAAAGGGATATATGAGATAATACAGAATAATAACCAGATAACCATAATATAACCTGTGAATATAAGACACAATTGATTCAGGCCAACGATCTCTTCCTCAATTGGCCATACCAAAATTAGATTTAGTATGTTCATTAAAACAGGCCTGTTCCTGAAATTTCATTCATGTACATTTTCACTGGAATCCATGGAATTCCATCTGTTTAACACCAGCTGTAAGTTTGACCAGTGGTGTATATCATGTGGAATATAACAAATAAATAACAACCAAAAAGAGCCAAATAGCCCCCCACTATGAGTGTGTTTCTATAGCTACGTAAAGGGACCAATGCAACTTTGTCAGGGATGCTTATCAAAATGTGTACGCATTTCACTGAATGTAACATTGATCAGATAAATACTCATAGTGAGAGCAAAAACGGACATAACAAAAGCTGGTTTTGACCAAAAAAAAAAAAAAAAAAGGAAATATGAATTTGGAATGAAACATCTCTTTCAGTCAATTGCTCAAGTGTGCTCCAAAGAAATCAACCAAACAATTGTAATTCTCCTTCTGCTCTGTCTCAGAAATTCAGGGTTCCCCCTTTCCAGATATAGTGAACTAAGGCAGTTTCATAGTATTAGAGAGAGAGAGTCACACACACACACACACACACACACACACACACACACACACACACACACACACGTCAGTCATTTGTATTTCTTCTGTGGAATTTGAGATTTGCTAATACATATTTATTTTGCTTGCTTTCATAAATACAATAGAAAGGAACATTGGTTCTTATTGTGAAGGGTTCTTTTTCCCTGTGGTTGTAGGCCATCCTGTAGATAAGAGTTGTGTTCCCAGACATGCTCGAAGCAGAGAGGAAATTAGGTTTGTTTCTGGCACTGGGACGCACCAGCTCCTGTTCCATAAGAGGATTGAGAGAGAGAGCAGCACAGTGAGTTGGAGAGATAGCCAGAGAAGACAAAACAGATAACCATCAACACCTTAAAGAACACAGTGAAAACCAACGTGGAAAACAGAAAGAGAACCAGCCTAAGGGGAACTCAGAGGGAGGAGGATTCCTAGAGACACTGAGAGCCATAGTTAACCCAAAATGCGAGATCCCAATGTCTTGAATATGGGGCAAAAAATGAATCCCCATGAGAAACTATACACAACTGAGAGAGGGCTGGATGGCCTACGACCACAGGGAAAAATAACCCTTCACAGTAAGAACCAATGTTCCGTTTCCTCCTAGGGGCCGTAGGCCATCCTGTAAAAATGGGACATGCCCAAGCTTAGACTGTAGAGTGAGGGACAGCATGTTATGAAAGCACCTGTTCCAAAACCATACGGCCAAAAGCCACCTGTGAGTTCTGGAAAGATGATATCGTATAGTGTCTAATAAATGGAGTTGTAGATTACCAGGTGGCTGCCCTGCATATTTCGTCGAGGGGAGTTCTGGCTGTGAAAGCTGCCGATGTAGCTGCACACTGAGTGGAGTGAGCACTGATGTTCCTGGGAATCAGAAGATTGGAAGATCCGTAAGCTAAGACAACACAGCTGTGGAGCCAGTAGGCTAGAGTGGATTTGGACACCTTGGAGCCCAAGGTTGATGATCAAAATGACACAAAGAGGGAGTCAGATTGCTGAATGTCTTTGGTGTGGCAAATATAAATGCATAGTTTCCTGTGGACATCCAAGGTATGCCACAATTTCTCTTTGTGGTGGGTCAGGGATAGGCAGAAGGAAGAACTAGGTCCTGTGACCTGTGGAACGTGGAGTTGACCTTCAGGAGGAATGTAGGGTCTACCCTAAGAGTGACAGAGTCTGACATGGTACAGCGTACTTTACTGACTGAGAGTGTGGCTAGTTCTGAGACCCTACAGGCGGAGGTAATAGTGAATAATACCTTAAAGGACAGTATCCAAAGAGGAGAATGGGCAAAGGCATGAAGAGTGCTTTAGTAAGGGCGTTTAGGACTTTGTTGAGGTTCCATAACAGGAAGTGGTATATAGGAGGAGACTGGTGCCCCTAAGGAACATAGATATGTGAGGGTGGAGCACCATGGAATCCGGGCAGGATAGATCGAGTATTGATGCTAAAGCCAATATATGGCGTTTGAGGATGTTATGTCTCCAGGCCCTGTTGTAGGAAAGAAAGAACTTCTGGGACGCTGGCCTCAACCGGATTAACATGCTTCTTGCAGGCCCACCAGGAGAATGTAGACCATGTTGCTTGGTACACCCTGTTGGTGGACGGGTGTCTGGAGGTGAGGATGGTAGCTTGTACTTCTGGCAAGTAACCTCTGTTGCCTAGTTCGCTGCACTCCATCTCCACGTGCAAAGTTGGAGCACTCTGGTGCTGGATATAGGACGGGTCCCTGGGACTGGATGTCTGGTCTGATTGTGAGGAATAGTGGTGGGCGTATGGATAGAGTCATCAGGTCTGAGAACCATGGTCTTCTTGGCCAGTGAGGGGCGATCAGGATCAGCTCAGCCTGTTTGGAGAGGAGTTTCTGAATGACTTGGAATAAGATTGCTGAGGGTGGGAAGGCATAGAGTAGGCTGCCCAGCCAGGGGGCCTTAAGGCATGTATCGCTTCTGCCTCCCTTGTCTCAAACTGTGAGAAGAACCGTGGCAGAAAGTGATTGGTTTGTGACGCGAATAGGTTGATTAGTGGGTGACCCAGGATGGATGTCGGGTGGCAAAAGACCTATGGATGTAATGTCCACTCTGACAGATCCACTGTTTGGAGGCTGAGCCAGTCCGCCTGAAGACTGGAGATACATTGGAGGTGCTCCACAGCTATGGAAGCTCAGTGGATTTCTGCCCACCAACACAGGCGGTTGGTTTCATTCATGACCATTTTGGAACTGATGCCACCTTGGTGGTTGATATGTGACTTTGTTGTTATGTTGTCTGTGTGTATGAGCACATGATTTCCCTCTATCATGAGGAGGAAGTAATGAGGGCCTGGTGTACTGCTTGAAGCTTTAGCCAGTTGATACTGTGTGTCAATTCACTGGGGGTCTACAGGCCATGGGTGAACTTGTCAGCACAGTGGGATCCCCAGCCCTTGAGGCTGGCATCTGTCGTGACTGTGATACTGTGAGGGTCTGAGAAGGGAAGGCCTTTGGTCGTCGCCTTTGAAAGCCACCACCTGAAGGAGTTGCAGACCTTGGGGCGGGGGGGGGGGGGGGTACAAGAATAGGCTTGTGCATGTGTGCTATGATTTTGTCCTGAAAAGGCAGAACCAGCCATTGCAGAGGACATGTGTGCCACCTGGACCATGGTGTGCAGTCTATCATCATACTGAGGACTTCAGATAGTAGCATCAAGTCTATGGAGGTACGGTGTAAGAGCGGACAAATCTGGTGTTCTGGTTTCTCTCTCCTCTGTGATGTCAGGGAGACTGAGGCCTGAACCATGTTGATAATGGTACCAAGGTGGTGCAGTGACTGAGTGGGATGCAGTTGATTCTTTGAGAGATTGATGATGAAGCTGTGACAGCAGAAACACTGGACAGTTCGTTGAATGTCACTCTGGGCTCTATCCAAGTAATGTGAACGAATGGGGACGTCAACCAGGAATGGGTGAAGATGAATACCCAACAGGTGTAGGTGTGCTACCAAGGCCACCGGAATTTTGGTAAACACCTTGGGGGCTGAGGATAGAATGAACGGGAGGGCTCAATATTGATAGTGTTGGTTGTTCTAACAGAACTGAAGATATTTCCTATGGTCTGGGAGAATGGGTATGTGGAGATAGGCCTCTGAAAGGTATATCGATGCCAAGTGGTCACCATGTCTGAGTGCTATCTTGAAAGTACAAAGGGATTCCATCCAGAACCTCATTTTCTTAAAGAATCTGTGCAGGCGTTTGAGGTCTAGCACAGCCCTCCATGTTTCATCTTTCTTGGGAACCGAGAAGAGAAGAGAGTAAGCACCTGAACATGTTTTGGTTGGTGGCACAGGCTCTAGTGCTTGAATTTGAGTTAGATGAATGATCGCCTGGTTCTCCTGATGTGTTTCTGAGGGTTCCTGGACTTGGGGATGATGACGAAGTGGTCAGTGGGAGGAAGGGTGAAGTTGATAGAGTACCCCTGTGACACTCCATGAAGGACCCACCTATCTTGAGTGGTGTGTTCCCACTGTGTGGCAAATAGTAGGAGCCTCCCCCCAGCCGTGTCATGGTTTCTTATGAGTTTGTCCAGGTGGATGGATGAACAGTCTGGTGTTTTGAGGACATGGAGGGACCCTAGTTTGTTGCCGCCACTGCAGCCTGCCCTGAGACTTGAATGAGGAAGGTTGGAAGTCTCTGAATTGGTTTGAAGAAAATCCAAAGGGATATGAGGAACAAAAGAAATGCGAGGCTTGGCATGAGGGCCATCTCATGTCTTAGCGAGATGAGGGGAGAGCCTTCTGTTTGTTGCGTGTCTCGACCAAGATGGGGTCAATGGATTCATGGGACAGTTTGATTCCCATGAACAGGGATGAGGCAAGGGTGAGCTTCCATTCTGAGTCCACTGACCAGTTCTTCAGCCTTAGACAGTGGTGAATGGCCACTCCTGAGGCCAGGAATCATTTTATTCATAAATAATCTAGAAGTTGGGTTAAGCAGTGAGGTGGACAAATTTGCAGATACCAAACTCTTTAGGGTAGTGAAATCGAAAACAGATTGTGAGGAGCTCCAAAAGGATCTCTCCAAACTGGGTGAGTGGGTGACAAACTGGCAAATGCGGTTCAATGTTGGCAAGGGTAAAGTGATGTACATTGGGACGAAAAACCCCAACTTCAAGTATACGCTAGGGTTGTGTGTTTTGTGTTTTTTTTTTCCTGTTTTTTTTTTGGCCCGAATCCGAAACACCCCCATTTTTTTCTTTGTTTGAAACCAGCCAATCCGAAACACCACAATTTTGTTCTTTGTTCAAAATTGCAAGATCTGAATCTGAAACATTTTGGATTTTAAAAAATGGCCTTGGGGGGAAACTAGTGGGTGGGGGTGGTAGTGCCCAATGGGTGGAAACTACCACCCAAGTTTCAGAGGAATTGGGCAAAGGGCTGATTTTGGGTGAATTTTTGAAGTATAGGATTTTTCCCATAGGGAAGAATGGAGGTTTCAGCAAAAGGATAGCTTCATGTTGAGGGGAAAGGAGTGGCCCAGAGTAGGATGGGTGGTAGTGCCCAGGGGGGCAAGGAAGCTGCCAGAATTATTTCAAAGGAATTAGGCAGAGGACTGATTTTTAAAGATGTAATGGAGTTTGCACATCTGTAAAGTTCTTCCCCATAGAGAATGATGGACCTCCATAATTACTGCCCCATAACTGCACTTGGGGGGCACCAGGGTGGCCCAGAGCGAGTGGTGGTGTAGAGCACATAGGGTACCAACCACCCCCATGGGTTGCTACTCCATGGGGTACTGGGTTCTGTTGTTTCTGAGATGTTTTGAGTGTAGATTCAAATTCTCTGGTAGCATATGAGAGTGGAGTCATGATTTGTCATTGAAAATCTCATATGTTACCAGAGAATCTACACTCAGAACACCTCAGAAACAACAGAACCCAGCACCCCATGGGTTAACAACCCATGGGGGTGGTTGGCACCCTATGTGTACTACACCACCACTCGCTCCCGGCCACCCCAGTGCCCCCCAGGTGGAGTTATGGGTCTGCTGAAACCTCCATTATTCCCTAGGGGGGAAAAACCTTAAAGAAGCATAAACTTCAACAATTCCTAAGAAATCAGCCCTTTGCCTTATTCCTTTGGAATCTGGGTTGTGGCAGGCACCCCTTGGGGCACTGCCACCCAACCCACTGTTTTGCCCCTCAGGCCCCCTTTCTGCCCCACAGACATGTCAACTTCAGAAATTCTTTAAAAATAAGCCCTTTCCCCAATTCCTTTGGAATCTGGGTGGCAGCAGGCACCCATTGGGGCACTACCACCTGAACCACTCTTCTGCCCCCAAAGCCCCCTTTCTGCCCTTTCATCAACATCACACATCAACAACAGCAGAGCTTTGGAAGAAAATCAGGCAGATTTCCAAAGGTCATGCACATCCACATCCACCCTGCCCAAAATGCAATTGATCTACACACATCAACAGTGTGAAACAACAACAATGAAATGCACACTGCTCCACTAGCCAATGAGGGTAAAATTTATCCTTAAATTTGCTTAAAAGGAATAAGGTGGCAATTGCCAGCAGACCAGCCCATGCTTTCACTGGCCAATCTGCGGGCTGGAAGGGCTGGAAATTCAAACCGATGTCAAAACTCAAAATGGAGACTGAAGGAGAAAGACTTTTTGCGACTGCAAAATGGAGTTCCAAAACAGCTGAAACAACAAAACATTTTGTATCCAAAAAAGGGACGTTTTGTTTCGGCTACAAAATTTTCTGTTTTGAGCATTAGGTGTTTTGTTTTGCCTACAAAACAGCCGAAATGTCCTGTTTTATACACAAAATGTTTTATATCCGAAACGAAACGCACATCCCTAGTATACGCTGATGGGATCTGAGCTGTCAGAGACTGACCAGGAGACAGATCTTAGGGTCATGGTGGACAGCTTATTGAAAATGTCAACTCCATGTGCGGCAGCTGTGAAAAAGGCAAATTCCATGCTAGGGATCATTAGGAAGAGGATTGAAAATAAAATGGCTAATATTATAATACCCTTATACAAAACAAGGGTGCGGACACACTTGGAGTACTGCGTACAATTCTGGTCACCACATCTAAAGAAGGACATTGTAGAACCGGAGAAGGTGCAGAAGGGGGCAACCAAGATGATCAGGGGCATAGAGCACCTTCTTATGAGGCAAGATTACAACACCTGGGGCTTTTTAGTTTAGAAAAAAGATGACTGCGGGGATACATGATAGGGGCCTATAAAATCATGCATGGTGTGGAGAAAGTGGATAGAGAGAAATTCTTCTTCCTCTCACATAACATTAGAACCAGGAGTCATCCCATGAAATTGATTGCCACAAAATTTATGACCAATAAACCAAAGTAATTTTTCACACAACGCAAAACCAACTTGTGGAGGGCCACTGTGTGAAACAGGATGCTGGACTAGATGAGCCTTGAGCCTGATCCAGCAGTGCTGTTCTTGTGCTCTTACAAGGAGCGTGATGCCTGTTGAATGTAACTGGAGTTGGCCATGAGTGCTGCCACTTTAGCCATTTTGTTGATTCCCTGGCGTACTTTCACATTTTCTGGGGGACCAGTTCAACTAGTTATTTCGCCCACATAATGGAAGCCCTGGTGAAGATGTAGTTAGCCGTAGCCATGGTGAAGATGTAGTTAGCCCTGGTGAAGATGTAGTTAGCCCTGGTGAAGATGTAGAAGATGAAGCCCTGGTGAAGATGTAGTTAGCTGTAGCCATATTGGTAATTGTGGAGGCTTGGTGGGCTTTTTTGAGAAGGCTATCTCACTTCTTGTCTTACGTGGAGCAGAGCTGTTCTTGACTTTCGGTTGTGAGAACCAAGTTTGGTTGGGCCACCAGGGGGTCAACTGATAGGAAGGCAAGTAGGTCTTGTATTTCCTATGGGAGCATGTACATCCTCCTAGGGATTGGGTCAACCGAACAGGAAGAAATAGGGTTCTTCCATTCAGCTAGCATCACTTCTTTGAACATATGTGGGAAAGGGAGACCCTCTGTGCATGTGGAGGTAGTTGGGAACACCTCTTGGCCGAGGGTAAACTGGTTCTGCGGGTATTCCAGGATAGCCAAATGTTTGATAGTCTTCTTCGATTTTGCAAGGAGGACCTCAAGGTCTGCCTGTGGGAAAAGACAAGGAAAAATGGGGGGAGGTTACTGAGCCTCTTCTTCAGATAACTCTCCTTCCTCCTTGTATGGATTCTCAGGATCAGAACTATGCTCAGAAGAGGAGGAGACTGGGTCTGTATGCAGATGATTGCCCATAGGCGGAGGTTGTGTTGTTGGTTTGAGGTTGGTTTGCTCTGAGGGTTCAGGCTGTGGAGACCTGGGGGGTTCAGGAGTCAGTGGGGGATGTGAAGGTCTCCTGGGAAGAAATACCTGATCATCCAGGGAGGGCGAGCAAGGGCCCCTCCTCTTGCGCCTTGGGGCAGAGGGCCAAGGGAAGAATTTGCCAGTTTCCCATGGAGGAAAGGCATTCCTTGGAGGACTGGAGTCAGGTGATGAGGAGGAATGTTGTCTAACCAGTCTGGGGTTTCTAGAGAGAGGAAGGTGAACCTGGAGCTGGCAAGGGGGAGGAGACTGAGGAAGAGGTTGAGTCGGAGGAGCAGGTTGAGGAGGCAGGACCAAGGCTCTACACTCCTTGATAATTAATTCCCTCAGCCAAACAGTCACATACATGGGCACATGGGGTCTAGGTGCCTCAGGTTGGGCCTGGAAGTGACTTACTTGCAATAGGTGCATCCCATCTCTGCCTGAAGGAGTCCTGGGGTCAGTGGGGGTGGCTGGCTGGAGAGGCAGAAGGTTGCTCAGGCCCAGAGTTGGTTCTGCCAGGGCCAGTTCACCGTTTTTCTTAGGCGCCAGTGAGGGTGCAAGTTGTGTGGGCTCTGATAGCTGGGGTACTTGGTTGCTGAGGGGGTGCATTGGCAATGCTTTCTGGTGTGCTGAGCCATGGCGGGAGTCCTCTGGTTGCTCCAGTGGCTCGGAAGGGAACGTCGGGGTGAGAAGCGGAGTTGTAGGGAGCAATGGCCAGTCTACCTGGTCTCCCAGAACCAACGAGGCGGGGAGTGGTATTACGGGCTCATCTCCATCGTGCTGGTCCACCCATAGTTCCTTGGGGAGGGGTAGGCAGCATGGAGGTTATTGCATGCATACTGCTTGGACCAGAAGCCGCTTACTAAGCCTCAGAGAGGATGGCGATGCAGGCTTATTCTTTTCCTTTGTGTGGTCCTTGTGTTTTTTCCTTTTCAATACTTTCTTTTTTGCTGGTGGTCCTGCATTTGCCACTCCCTGTGAAGTGGAGGAGGGAGCTGTGACTGAAAATTCAAATGCAGTCTTTTAGGGGAGTTGCGTGGAGCTGTGGATAGAAAAGAGCTCCTGCCCTCAGAAGCGAGTCCCTCAGAGAGGGATCCCTGAAGCATATCCTGTGCATGGGAAGGAAAAAATGAAACTAGAAGTCTAAAGCCTGTCCTCTCCTGTTTATTTCGGCCCAAGGCCAGCATAGAAGTCTAAAGCCAATTAGCCAAATAGTGAAACAAAAAAGAGGGGGTTTTGGTTATTTGGGGAAAGAAAACAGAAGTATTACGGCTCCCTTCCCACCCTTGCACAATCTGTGGGGTGGGGGAACTGTCAATTCAGAAAAGTGCTCATCTCTTTCCAAATGTGTGCTGTGATGAGTAAAACAGGAAAGGAACTGGAGTTGGTGCTTCCAGACGCTGGAAACAAGCCTCAAAAATATTCACTTCCTGTCTCCTTCAAGCATGTCTGGGAACACAACTCATTTCTACAGGATGGCTTACAACCACTAGGCGAAAAATAATTGTAACTTTGAAAAAATAGGAAGATGTGCTCTTCCTATGTCTGGGTTTGTACTTGTCCTCCTGAAATTAAAAGAACTTGAGTTACTCTCTCAACAAACTTCTCATTGATTTCAGTGGTACTTAATCATGACTAACTTCCTTAAGATCCCATTGAGAACATGTAGAACTGAACTCTGTATCTCAACATGAGATAACTTGACCTGCACCATATTGTCTAGTTTTCTGTAGTTGAGGCTGTAGGATTTGAAATGCTTATGTAAAAACTAATCAAAATTTAAAACAAGTTGTTCTAGTAAGAACAAATCTGCCTACTTTCCTTTCACTATCCCTACAACTAGAATAAATTTGGTGCAAATTGGTTAGGCAGTTCACAAGTAAGCCCACTTGCACCTTAAACGTTCATGAGTCCACCACCTTGAATTAGGGCAGATGGCATTATCACAAACCATACCATTGAGGTGTCTCTGTGTGTCACTCACTAAACATGTAACAAATTTGGTTAAGATCAGTTAGATGGCCCACAAGTTAGCCCATTTGTGCTCACGCATCCACCATCTTGAATCGGGGTGGATGATATAACCAAAAATTAAGCCGTTAAGGTGTCCCTATGTGTCCCTACAACTGTACCTGTGGTAGAGTTCCAGACACTGCGAAGTTGATTGGGGGGAGGGGGATGGACACACAGACAGACACATACACATGCAGAATGACGCGTGATCTCATAAGCCTACTGGAAAGTAGGCTAAAATTAAGTTATGTATAGGCTAGGGCTGTGCAGCAAATCAGAACAATAGTTATATATCATTAGACAATATCACATCGCATCATTCCTGATGGAATTTTCTTAGGAGTGAGCGCCATTCAAATTTAATACTGGCCAATATTTTGTGTATCGTATTAGGTTATATTGGAAGATTTGATGGGGTTTCCCAGTTGTTTTGTTCCAAGACTTGTATTTAATAATAATAATAATAATAATAATAATAATAATAATAATGGCCCCCAGTGAGGCACTACCTTGGCATGGTTTTGGGGCTTGCGTGCTCTGAGGAAAACTCAATGGCGGGAACACCATACAAGCCATAAACACCTGGGCTATACCTGTTATCAGACACACTGCAGGAATAATAGACTGGACCCAGGCAGAGCTAGAGATGCTAGATCGTAAGACCAGGAAAATCATGACCATCAATCATGCTCTGCACCCCCGCAGTGATGTAGATAGGCTCTACCTCCCTCGCAGCTCAGGTATAAGAGGAATGCTGCAAATCCATCAAACAGTAGAGGAAGAGAAAAGCAGCCTTGAAGAATATATCAAGGACAGTGAAGAAGATGCACTTCAAATGGTCAAGAACGCGAAACTATTCAACACCAATGAAACAAAACAGGCCTACAAGAAAGAACAAGTCAAGAACCGAGCAGGAAAATGGAGAAATAAGCCCCTGCATGGTCAATATTTGCACAATATAAGTGAAAAATCAGACATCACCAAGACCTGGCAATGGCTTAAGAATGGCAACTTGAAGAAAGAAACAGAGGGTTTAATACTAGCTGCACAAGAACAGGCACCAAGAACAAATGCAATAAGAGCAAAAGTCGAAAAATCCACAACAAACAGCAAGTGCCGCCTTTGTAAAGAAGCAGATGAAACAGTGGACCACCTGATCAGCTGTTGTAAAAAGATCGCACAGACTGACTACAAACAAAGGCATGACAAGGTAGCAGGGATGATACACTGGAACATCTGCAAAAAATACAAGCTACCTGTAGCCAAACATTGGTGGGACCATAAAATTGAAAAAGTTGAAGAAAATGAAGATGTAAAAATATTATGGGACTTCCGACTACAAACAGACAAACATCTGCCACACAATACACCAGATATAACTGTAGTTGAGAAGAAAGAAAAACAAGTGAAAATAATCGACATAGCATAGGGGATAGCAGAATAGAAGAAAAAGAAATAGAAAAAATCACCAAATACAAAGATCTACAAATTGAAATTGAAAGGCTGTGGCAGAAGAAGACCAAAATAATCCCAGTGGTCATTGGCGCCCTGGGTGCAGTTCCAAAAGACCTTGAAGAGCACCTCAACACCATAGGGGCCACAGAAATCACCATCAGCCAATTACAAAAAGCAGCTTTACTGGGAACAGCCTATATTCTGCGACGATATCTATAACCATTGACAATAAAATTCTGGCATCCCAGTTCCTTGGGAAGGACTCGATGTCTGGATAAAACAAACCAGTCAATAACACCTGTCTGACTGTGTAAACAAGAAATAATAACAACAACAACACCTGTCTGACTGTGTAAAATAATAATAATAATAAATAATATCTTGTTATTTTTACTAGGTATGGGTTGCTACATTTATAATCTGGAAAATAAGTGGTCTTCTAGCTACGTCTGTTCATATTTGCTATAGAACTTAATTTAGGTGCTTGAATGTAAGTGGGCATAGGTGTTCCCATGGGGGCAGGATTTGAGATTCTTATTTTATATATCATAATCTGTTTTTGTATGTTTTGCTATTAATTGTAATTTGTAATGTTAGCAATGTTACATAATTCAACAGAATTATCTAAAAGTAAAAGTTAAAAAAGGAAAGATATGAGCAGAAATGTGAAAAATGAGAAGGTGCCACTTGCTTCTCAGCAACTCTGCCACTTCAGCATAAAATTGGGGTTGTATAAAAAATCCATCATCAATCCCAACAAGTGTGTGTGTGTGTGTGTGTGCGCGCGCGCGCACGGGCACACACATGCATGCTTGCATTTGTAGGCAATTGACACACTACCATTACAGGAGGACCTCAATATTCCCGGGGGTTGCGTTCTGGCTGCAACTGTGGATACAGAAACTGCAAATATTGAGGAATTGGGGGCCATGGGATTGCAGGGGTTAGGTTCCTGGTCATCAGGAAAATTGTCAAAAAAATCCGAGAATCAGCTAAATTTGGGGGGGAAACATGGGGGAAGCTCTTTACCATGCTTTGCTGCTCACCTTGAGTTGCACTGTGCCTCAGAAAGCCTCCAAATCAGCCCAAAATCATAGGTTTGAGAGATTAAAAAAACACACCATTTTGAGGCTCAGACACAAACAGTGACTGGAAATGACCTCTGCAGATACATGAGGTTGACGTGCTTCCCCCACTTCCCCCCCGCCCACATATGTCGAGGTCGGGTGTCTTTTACCCAACCATAGATATGTTAATCTGCGGATATCAAGGTCTGCCTGCATTTCCTATACAACAATGCATCAGACTGATTAGATCCAGACTGCCATCTGAATCGGAGGAACAATACAATAATGTATTCGACTGGATCAGTTCCAGTATTTTGATCTCTGCATACCCCTAATATTTGCATGTCATAAAACAGTATGCTTATAACATGCACACTGTATACTGGTTTCTTAGAGTATAAGACATTTACATATAATCAGAAGAGCATCAGAATGAAACCGCACTGTAAGCAAATACAAATGCAGCAATATGAAACTAAGACGAATGAGGCAGTGTCCAGGCAGAGTTAACTACATTAAGAATTTATAAGTTTATGATCCATATTTCAGAGCACTATACTTCATAACATTTAGAATACATGAGTTTTCACACTCCCCTTCCAGTACAGCACACTTCTAAAGCCAAGCATAAATCTTTTAAAAAGAGAGCAGCTAACACTTCATTTATCTCATATATTAGTTGACAAGGATATAATACCCAGTTTTTATGCTGATACAGGAGCTGCCTGCAAGAAAACAGCACTGGATTATGGAAATCTTATCAGAAACTGTTTTCAACAACTTCTGTACAGGAATTAAGCCCCTCTTATTTATATCTTATCTCAAGCTAAGGTTTCTGCGTCTGGGCTGGTTCACATATTAAGGTTTTTCCCCTAGCACCCATCTAGAAGTGGTCCTTAGGAGAAACTATCATTTGCAAATTTAGGAGAAAAAAATAATGGAAAACGTAAATCCTGCAAATACCTAAAAACTATGCCAAGGAAGATATATTAGAAAATAGAAAAGATTAAAAATAAAGTTTTATTTTAAATATATTAAAATATTTATATTCATTATATTAAAAGCTTTATTTTGGCTTAAATGTGTTTTGTGATAAATTAACAAGCCACTTGGCAGATAAATAACACATATTTGGCTTCAGCTGTAGGGGACATACATTTAAATATATAGTTAGAATATAAAGCACCAGAGGCTCCATCTTGACAGGTTTATTTTAGATCAGTCTCTCTCCCTCTCCTCGCTGCAATGTGCTTTAGGACAACCACTTTCTTGTTGAATCTGGGCCAATCCTGGCTGTTGTAAACCCATCAGAATAGCCTGTGTTCTTTGGTGACTAAAGTAATTAATGTTTCATTGAGGAAGCATAGATCTGGACAGTCTTGACCTGTAATTATTTGGCTCCCACTTAAAACCCCAAAACCTGAACAAGGATATCTCTTCCTTTCCAAGAGAAGATTATTTCCCATCAGCATCAAGCACACCTAAATAGCACAGATCTAGAACACTGGCTAGTCTGGTGTCTTACCTGAACATGAGATTAGGACCAATGTTCCCTCTAAGGTGTGCACATGTCTGTTCTGCTCAGTTAATTTTAGATCCCACTCAGGTTGAATCAGGAAGGCCCCACTCTGAATGCACATGTTCACACACTGCCTTGATACTGCCACCCAGAACAAAACTCATTCAGCACAGAGATTTTTAAAAAAATAGATGGACCATTAATTAGATCTGTGCTCCTTGCATTATATGCTAACAACCACTTAGATTCCAAGCACAGAAATTTCACTTTTTGATTTGTTGGATATTTATGTGACCTTTGAGATAGTGATTTGAAGGTGTAAATCAATGTTATGATGCTGCCTCAATACAAAGGTATCACAATAATGATCTTATCAGGAGAGGACTGAATCCGTCTACTACTTTGCCCAATAAATATATATTTTGTGAAGGAGAAGGGGAGATGGTGACAGGGTTCTCTCTCCGCTCAGTCTAACAGATTATAAGTGCTTTGCCACATGATAACAAGTTGTTCTAGTAAGAACTAATCAGCCTACTTTCCTTTCACTGTCACTACAAACTGGACTAAATTTGGTTCAAATCGAGGTCCACAAGTTAGATCTCTTGCACCTCAAATGTTCATGCATCCACCATCCTGGATGATATTATAAACTACACCATTGAGGTGTCCCTGTGTGTCACTCACTACAACTGTATCAAATTTGGTTCAAATGGGTTAGACAGTCCTCAGGTTAGTGCAATTGCGCCTCAAACATTCATATATCCACCATCTTGAATTGGGGTGGATGACATAATGACAAACTACATCATTGGGGCATCCCTATGTGTCCATACAGCTGTACCAAATTTTGTTCAAATTGGTTAAGCGATTCACAAGTTAGCCCACTTGCACTTCCAAAATTTACACATCCGTTCCTCCATCTTGATTTGGTATAGATGACATCATCACAAACTATGCCACTGAGGTGTCCCTGTGTGTCACTCACTGCAACTTTACCCAATTTGGTTCAATGGGTTAGACAGTTCACAAATTTGCCCGCTTGCTCCTCAGATGTTCATGCAGCCACCATCTTGAACTGGAATGGATGACATCACATACCACACCATTTGGGCATCCCTATGAGTTCCTGCAGCTGTAGCAAATTTGGTTCAAATTGGTTAAGCGGTTCACAAGTTAGCCCACCTGTGCCTCAAAGGTTTACGTGTCCACCATCTTGAATCGTGTGGATGACATCATCACAAACTATGCCATTGAGGTGTCCCTGTGTGTCACTCACAGAAACTGTATGTAATTTCATTTAAATCAGTTAGGCAGTCCACAAGCTAACCCACTTGGGCCTCAGATGTTCACACGGCTGCCACCTTGAATTGGAGTGGATGACATCATCACACACCATGCCATTTGGGCATCCCTATGTGTCCCTGCAGCTGTAGCAAATTTGGTTTAAATCGATTAAGCAGTTCACAAGTTAGCTCACTTGTGCCTCAATAGTTTACGTGTCCGCCATCTTGATCGGGGTGGATGAATTCATCACAAACTATGGCATTGAGGTGTCCCTATGTGTCCCTACAACTGTACCCGATTTGGTTCCTATTGGTCCAGGTGTTGCGAAGTTGATAGTACAGGACACAAGGACACACACACAGAGAGAATGCCGTGTGATCTCATAAGCTTACTGGAAAGTAGGGTAATAAAAATGGCTAACTACTTTCTTACAGGCGCACCTCACAGAAAATCAACTTGGATCATTTATTTTGAGTTTAAGAGCTTCCTTATTTCAAAGCATATTAATACCTACAAATCTACTGACTCTGTGCTGTGTTCTTCCCTGTTCTTTTGTGCCTGTCAAGCTCCATGTGTGGTTAAGTCTTTAAAATGGGTAGCTTAGAAATAGGACACTGAGCAGGCCTTGAAAAATTTTCTTGGGATCTAGAAGCCAGCCCAAATGTTTAGGAGCCAGACAATGGACACTTGACAAGATTACTAGACACTGTGATGGCCACTGCAGAGGAGAAAGGTAGATTAGCTTGTCTTTATCTCTACAAGCAATACAGAACAGATGTAGGCTTCCTGCAACAAATAAAGATTTTATTAAATAAAATGGCTCCCTGGTACCTGGGATTTGTCAAGCCCTCACACAGAGGTACTACTAAATGCCATAATGTGATCCAGGGATACATTAAACAGATTCTTTAAAAGGTAAAGCAGTATTTACAATTTATAACCACATGAAAAATTACAAATGCAAAGAAACTGAAGGACAATCATGTCCCTCTCATCAAGGACTAGCTATTAAAACTCTTGAGATACTTCTGAAATACCAAAATGTATTGATTGATTGATTGATTGAATTTCTATACCGCCTAATATAGAAATCTCTAGGCAGTGTATAGATTAAAACATAATATAAAATATAAAATATTTAAAATTCATAAAAAAGATAAAAACCACAATAGAGAAAAACACATTAAAATTTAATGTATTATAGTGGAGACATTCACAAAAAGAGATCAAGGAGAAGTTGAGTAGATGTATTACTTATTATAGAATACAGTAAGGATATTTTGGATGATTTCCATTATTACTGTCAATCAATGATGAAATATTTTAGTTAATGAAAATATAAAATAATCAAAATGGTTATTTTGCTATACTTATTAGAAAAAAAATACAGAGGGTTGAGTTATTCTAACTCAAGAGGTAACTCTAGCTATAAATTCTGACAATAGAAATTTCCAGATGGCAGTAGCCAATTTCCAATACATTTTAATTGGTTTAATTGGCTTTCTTGTTTACTAATTGATAGGGGTGATGTAGTTCATATAAATTAACCTCAATTACAGCTGTGATTAAGCATAGCCAAGCAGCCAAAGTAAAATTTTAAAGAAGAAGAAGAAGAAAATGTGTAATTATTTGACATTCTAGTCCAGGCTGTCAGTGGTACTTTAACAAGACATTTTAATTTCTATTCACTCACAGACAGTGACACTCATGGCTATTTAGTTGCTGGGACACCATCATTAACAGCATGTTCTTCCTTTACTGTGCCACTGTGGTGTTCATAAATAATGAAAATTAGTTGTTCAAATATACAAAATGAAAAAGTTTACAACTTGCTGTCTTTACATTGTTAAACTGGAAATACTTCATATAGTTTAGTGGAATAGGACAAGCCTATACACTTCTGCAGCATTTTTGAAAAGGTTATTCCATGATCTTAAGGAGGATCACATGTATCTGCAAGAGCTAATGCAGTCACAGGCCAAACTGGCCCCACAAGATGGTTGCTGACTATTTCTGCCATATTGTTTGAAACCACAAGCATGACCTCTCTATTCTCCCCCAATGACAGCATATCTAATGTCCTGGTAGTTTGTGCAAATGAATTGGGAATAACTAATTTATTGATTAAGTGCCGTCAAGTCGATGCCGACTCTTAGCAACCTCATAGATAGATTCTCTCGAGGATGATCTGTCTTCAACTTAGCCTTTAAGGTCTCTCATGGGGGCATTCATTGCTGTCATAATCGAGTCCATCCACCTTGCTGCTGGTTGTCCTCTTTCCTTCAACCTTCCCCAGTATTATAGACTTCTCAAGGGAGCTGGGTCTTCGCATAATATTTCCAAAGTATGATAGTTTGAGCCTCATCATTTGTGCCTCAAATGAAAATTCTGGATTGATTTGTTCTATCATCCATTTGTTTGTTTTCCTGGCTGTCCATGGTATCCTCGTCTTCTCCATCACCAAAGTTCAAAAGTGTCAATGCTTTTTCTACTGCATATATATGAATAACTACTGGATCCTATTTCATTACTACCCATCTTATGAACCAAGAGTGGCATTAAATCATCAATATGATCCTAAGCATGTTGACTCAAGTATAATAAATAGGGATGTGTGTGAACCAGTTCAGAGGCCCTTTTATGGATTTCTAAACCTATTTGAAGGTCCAGCGGTTTGGCTGGTTCTAAGGTGGGGGGTAGCTTTAAGGACTGAGAAGGGTGCTCTTACCACCCACCCACCCCATTTCCACTGCCGGTGCTATCATTGAAATAGGCCCTGCTTGCCAGCCGCATACCTCCTTGCTGCCCCGGTGTACGTCCTTCCACACAATCACTTGTACCCAGGTTTTCCTCTTACCTTGCTTCCACACAACTGAAAACTGGGAGCACACACAGGTCTCAAACCCAGGTAGAACACAGTAGGGATGTGCATGAACCTGTTCGGAGGCCCTTTTGCAGGCCTCCGAACAGGTTCTAACACTAGGAGGGAGGGTTCGAAGGTGGGGGGGTCTCACTTTAAGGGCAGGGGAGGGTGCACTTACCCCTCCCTCCGCTTCCCCCCCGCCGCCGGCACTTGGTATCAGTAAAAGCCTTTGGGGTGGCAGTGTACCTCCCTGCCGCCCCTTCCCTCTCTTTAGCCAGAAGTACTGGGCGTGCATGCGTGTGAACGTTATGATCGCGTGCACAGGTCTGACAAGTGCAAGCACGATGTGCACCCGGTACTTCCGGCTGAAGAGGGGTGAAGGGTGGCAGGGAGGTACATGGCCACCCCAAAGGCTTTTACTGACACCGAGCACCGGCGGGAGGAAAGCAGGGGGATAAAATGAAAAGCACAAAATAGGAAACCGCAATAGGAACCATTTCTGTTGATGGAGAAGTCAGCTATACATAATTCTTCATTGTCAAACTGAAAAGTGTAAATGACACCTATATGGCTCTAATGACACCTTTGAAGTATTAAGTTCTAACTCTGTGGAATACACAAATATCTCTTCTGTGAAACACATTTCTGCAAAACCTTTTTTTCAGTGAAACCTGTGAACCTGAAAATTAGATGTGTTTATATTTTGGGCTGTAACTCCTGCTTTAGAAAATTAATAGAGTGTGAGAAGACAAACTTTAAGTGAAGAAACCTGCACTGCAGTCCTAAACACATCAATGGGAATTACATTCAGGAAAATAAATTTGATATGAGATCTAAGCACAAACATGGAAATACATTTTGCTGAAATATGGAAATCATGTTTCTAAGTATACTGAGTAGCCTATGATGTTAATATGCAGTCTATAAACATAAAGACTGTCCCTACCTTTCTAAGTATTGTGCATTGCTTGAAAGATCAGAACTGGATTTGATTTAATCCTAATTGGCATTTGTTCAACAATGCACTAGGAAGTGCCTGCATCAAGTCCAGTCAATTAAGTCAAATCTGGAGGTGTGCAAATTGATTTGAGTTTGAATCGACTGGAGCTCATATTGTGACATTTCGAGTGATTTGAACTCGAAACAGAATGCCCTTAAAATAAAGGGCCCGCTTGGAGTTCAAATCAAGAATCAGTCTATTTGAGTGATTTGAGTACCATTTTGGCAGACTTCCCCCCGTCCCTTCTTGATTGGTTTTCTGGCACTGGCTTCTGACTGGCTTGAGATCTCCTTGCTTCTTTGTTGGCTTATCATATAAATCAAATTGAATAATTCAATTTGTTTACATCTCTAATCAAATCAAGCACTTTACCTGGCAGCATTGTAGAAACCAGCCATTTTGCCCCAGAAATGCACCTGGGTAAGGGAGTGTCCTGCTCCAGGTGTGGCCAGAGTCACTTCCAAGGCATGCCACAGAGCTTCAAAGCTCCCAGAGCAACAAGACAGGACCATGGACAAAGCATATTAGATGAATTCAGAGCTTGGTATTGCAACACAAGGGAATGTTGCTCCAACAGTGTTTCTCATAAGAACAGCCCAGTTGGATCAGGCCCAAGGCCTATCTAGTCCAGCATCCTGTTTCACACAGTGGCCCACCAGATGCCTCTGAGGAGCACACAGGCAAGAGGTATGTGCATGCCCTCTCGTTTGCTGTTGCTGGTATTCAGAGTATTTTGCCTCTGAGGCTGGAGCCCAATTCTTCTCAGTTAACTGCTGCGCTTTGTGGATTGGTACTCAGGCAGGATGACTTGGCCCTGCCCTCCTGCAGCCTTGTTCTTTTAAAAGCGTCTGCCCAATTTTGCAGAAACCTATTTTGACAGCACTGGGGGATTCCATCATGGCCAGGACATCGACAGGACTGTGAACTTGGGTGTTGGCAGGGATACTGATTGGGGTCCTTCTTGTAGGGTTCCCAATGACAGGGGTTGACCAGGTGGCTTTCATTAGTGAAAGCCACCAATCTGACTCCTCTCCCAGACTCTCTGCTGCATTCTCTACTCATGGAGCTCCAGAGTCCAAGGTCATGACAGGAAGCAACATCATGACATTGCTTCTCTCCCTAGAGAAGTATGGGCCAGTTGCCAGGGACAAGGTGGAGTCCTTAAATCCAGTTGATACTCCCCCACTAGACCTCTTTCAATCCAATCCACCTTTTATAGATTGGAATGGGATTGTGCCAGATTGAGCAATTTTCTTTCATTGGTCAGTATATGGCATGTGGCACGTTGTTGCCTTTCAAAAATCCCTCATAAATTTAAAAGTTTGATTAGCAGAAGCACTTGTTATTCTTAATATTTAAATTTGAATGCCTTCTACTCAAAAGGCCAGGAGTTGGGGAAAGATAATATGTTATAAACATTTTTGTTACTGTGACCTTTTTTGATACTGTGACTCAAAGTTATGGAATCCCGCCCACCCCAATTAAAACTACTGATTTAGTTAGGATTAGGTATAAATGAATCAAACACATGAGAGGGATAAGGTGGCTTGCTCCTGCTCAGTTTTTAAAACCTCAGCTTTATGTTTGAGATTGCCAATCTAATTTTGGATTTCACATTTATTTTTATCAGTATTCGCTCTTTAATAGCAGCAACTGTTGAAAACCATGATTCACACAAGTAGGGTGTTGCAAAGAAAATCAGCATTTTTCACAGCTTTCTCACTTAATTCTTCATACTCAACTTGCACACTATCCAAAATTCAGAATAAGACATCATCACAAAATTGATTTTCAGAAAAGTGTCAGAAGAGAGATCAATTGCTCCTCTTCAGTAATTTTGAGGACACCACCTTCTATTCAGCCTTGAAAGGTTGCCTAATCCAGTCATGATTTTCCATTTTCAGATCAGGAAAGTATTTATTAAAGTGGAATTCAGTGAGGAAAGGTGATTCACATTTTTTTACATCTCCTCTATGCATGATTGCTCTCATAAACTGTTTTAATCTAGGAAATACGTCCACACTTTCACTTGCCATTTCTCTATGCCACAGCTCAATTTTTTTAAAAAAATTTAGTCACTGAGCTGAAAAATATTCCAGTGTCGTCTTTGCAGTGAGATATTAAAAGTGTTCAGCTGAGCTCCTCAAATGTGTCACTTAAATATGCCAATTTCATGACAGAAACATGGGGGCAGGGGGGTGGGTTCCCATGCATATATACTATACTTTATAACTTGAGAAGAAGGAAATTAAATCCCCAAAACTAAGAATGGGTCTTGTCTCAAGAAACACATACAATAACCAATACACAATCACACTCTCAAAAAGAGTAAGAACTGTCAGTTTGATGAAGTACAACTCACATCTCATTAGTGTTGCATGTAGAAGTAATATTCCACATAAAAAATGACTGGTAAAATATTCACAATTACCAGCTGTTCAGAATCCATTTTATATAGATAAAAAACATGTCAAATTTAATTTATCAGCTACTTTCTGCTGTCATTTCTCTTTCGTTCAATGTGCTGTAAAATTATAGCTAACCTTTAGGAGTATTCCAGGAAAGTACTGAAGAGGCAAAAATAATAACAAAAATCTGTTATGTACCAAGGTATAATAACTACATGGATGAAGAATCATTCTGAAGTTAAAAACAACACAATTTATTTTATTGTAGTTCCTGCGCCTCTATGAAGGAGGGAGGCATGGTCTTCGCCTATGAAATATTATTTAATTTTAAGCTGGAAGTAATCATAGGCTTTAACAGAGAGCATAAATTTAGATGGTATCTTGAAATCACAGGGAATAATTTTTTCCTTACATTTCAATATAAGGGATCAGCAGCAGCAGCTATAGCTTTGTAGCACAACAAAGATTGATCTTGTGCCTGTAAAATATAGCAGCTTTTCATGTTCATAAGAAACCCTTCAACCATCTCCCTTATTCAATCAATCAGAATTTATTATGATCTTAGATCTCCCTTACTATTATCTAGAATGAATACAAGGAGGGAAACCACCCTATCCATCGCAAAAGTGTGCGGCAAAATGGTTATGTCAGCTTGCCAATGACATAAGCATTTTGCAAGGGGATCAAAATGTATGCATCTCAATCTATGGCAAGACTGCATCTGAAATATTATGCACATCTGCTTATGCCATCTCAAAAAGGACAGTATGGCAGTTAACAGGTGCAAAAAAAAGGCAAACAAAATGACCAAGGAACATGCACCAAGATACACCCCCCCACACACACTATCCAGAAAAAATAGATTTTGTAATATATTGTCATTATACTTTACAGAATTATACTTTTCTTTCAGAATTACAGTACAAAGATGGATGCAACAATGTTAGTAATGGCCCATGATATCCTGCCAACTATAACTCCCATTTTAATTGTATATTATACTTTAAATAAAACGTAAGATAAAAATATTCTGCATGCTGTTTTAAAGTGCTACCAAGTCATTATCGACCTTTTAAAGACAGTGCTAGATAATTTACTAGTTCATTACATCAGTGTACACATTCACAATCACACATCTCTGAACTAAGAATGTAGATTACTAAATATAATATATTTACAAAATCTGAACATATGTGTATTTCATCACAAGAAGGAGGTTACTATACTTTCTATACTTTTTAGAAAAAGCTAAGACTACACCACGATGTTAAAATTGTTGGAGGTTGTTAATTTTTACCCCCAGTAGGCATAACAGCAGAGCACTAAGGAATGAGCACACACTCTGGTTACAGAGTAGGTAGAAGAGGATGGTTTAGTTGTTGCAAGTATTTAGAGAAAACACAGGGAGATCCTTGTAGAACTAAATACTAAGTATTTATTTATTGGTTAAGTACACTTGGATAGGAAAGACCTAAACCTAATCTAAAGGACTATATAATGAATAGGTAAGAAGGGAGAGATATGTTTCCATCTTCTCTCTAGGAGGAAAGGAAGGACTGTGACTCAGCATAGGAAGTGTGGAAGAGTCAGATCAAGGGTCATACAGTAGAGACAGGTAGAACAGTTAGGGAGACCCTTACTGACTATCTCTACTCCCAACACCCCTAGTGGTCATTAGGATAGTTGGTCCAAAAGATCGATACACTGGAACTCTATTTCCAACAAAAATGCCATTGATTTGTTTTAGTTGCAGCAGCAGAAGCAGTGCAACCAAAACTGATACAATGGGACAGGTCAAGTCAGGTCAACCTGTCTTCCTCCAAACAAGTGATACACAAATATACTTTACCTTTGAAGCCACAATAGATAGTAAGCATGGTAAGAGGCCATGCAAAGAAGGTAATCTGAACCCCGCTTAGTTTATACAATCAAACTTTCTCACATACACACACTTCTCTTCAATAGACTAATTTGTATGATGGACAAATGGGCAGATATATTTTCAAACCATTTGAAACAAAGCAGAGAGTGTTAATCAGTATAATACCAACTGCTGCTTTTATGAATGGGTAAAGTACAGTCAATAAGTGTATTTAAGTTCAAATTTTTACTTATTTATTTATATTTAATCTATCAATCATATTTCTATATCACTATCTATCTATCTATCTATCTATCTATCTATCTATCTATCTATCTATCTATCTATCCAAACTCTATTTGAAGATATGCGTCATTTAATTTCAATGGGACTGCTTTGAGTGATTTTCCTCATCATGTCAGCCAGTTTCCAAAGGGAAAGTAAAGCACATGCTTATATTTTCTTTTTCATATAAATCAACAAAACATTAAAAAGTGCTCCATTTTCTCAGTACTGTGTCCTCCAGATTTGAAGGCTCTACCACTTTAAAGTATGGGGGGGGGAGGCAAATGAATACTTTAGCCCAAAGAATTAACAGCAGAACCTTTTTTATAAATAATGTATTCAAGAGAAAAGAATCAAACAAATACAAACTCTCACAAAAAGGTAGAACTTTAATAGCATGAAGACATTCTTTCAAGTATGTATTTGCCAAGAGTAACCTTTTCTGATACCTGCAATTATCTTCCTGAAACTGATTGTTGTTGACATATGTAATTAATGCTTACAAAAGGACAAACCAGGAATTAAGGTAGAAAGCAATTATATCAAGTGTAATGTCTGCAGATTAATGTTGGCATAATGAATGCTCATTGTGTTTTAACACTGCATAACAACTACATGAAAAGGATTTGAAAAGCTGGCTTTAAAAGGGGTGGGGGAAGATTGTTTTTAATGGGCATTACTGAAAATTCCAACAAGCTTTGCTCCTCTCCAATGTTAAATCCATGGACATAATGTCCATGTGCTTAACAACATAGCAGAATGATCCTATTATTTCTTACGTTAAGTCTTATTTTCCAGAAAAATTGACTAATAAAATAAAGTTTGCGATTTTGAGCAATTCAAAACAAAAACATTGCTTAGACATTCTTAAACAAAATGAATTTAAAAGTATAACTTTATCCTAAACTTTGGTGTTATCCATAGAGTATGCAGTAAAGATAAATTAAATCATTGAAACTGAGCATATGAGGGGAGTGGAGAACCGAGTGTACAAGAATTTCTTTCTTTCTTTTTTTACATTTTATATCCCGCTCTTCCTCCAAGGAGCCCAAAGCATGGCATTACATCAAAACTAAGTCACGGTGGGAAAATTTCCACAAGCAGACTTGTTGCCAGATTGGCTGCACTCAACATCCCAACATGGTGGCCCCAACTCTTGCTTGAATACCACTGTGGGAAGGAGCCTGGTTGTGACACAGCCTCTGTGACCAGAAACTCAAAATCTTCCCTTTAAATCTAACTCTAAGTACATCTATATAATGTTTTTATAAACTAGAAACAAGCAACTATAATTTTCACTATATTTTCACTTCTATCTAATGCTGTGTTCCGTGTGCATCAAATTAAAAAACTGCAACACAAAAAATGCAACACAAATGTCACTGCATTAGCTGATGCATTAGAAGGGTAAACAAGTTGAGACTTAATCCAGATAAGACAGAAGTACTGTTGGTTGGTGGTTACTCTGCACGGATGAATGATGTTCAGCCTGTTCTAGATGTGTCCCCCCACCCCGTGAAAGACCAGGTTTGAAGTCTGGGGGTACTCATCAATCCAGCATTGGTGCTAGAGGCTCAAGTGGCACCTGTGGCTTGCAGTGCCTTTTATCAGCTTTGGCTGACAAGTCAACTGTGACTGGACCTAGAAAGAGATAGCTTGGCCACAGTTGCTCATGCTCTGGTAAACTTTCACTTAGATTAATGCAATGTGTTTTATGTGGGGCTGCCTTTGAAAACAGTCCAGAAACTGCATTTGGTACAAAATAGGCTGTAAGATTATTAACTGGGACTGGGCGCTTTTATCATATTACTGTGACTGGGAGCCAGTGTTTCATCAGCTGCACTGGCTCCAGTCAGTTTCTGGCCCCAATTCAAAATGCTGGTTTAAAACGTTAAAGCCCTAAATGGCTTGGGACCGGGTTACCTGAGAGAGCACCTTGCCCCATATGTCCTAACTCGGGCCTTAAGATCTTCCTTGGTGGCCCTGTTTCAAGTGCTCCTGCCAAACAAGGTAAGGCAGGGTGGGCTGCTATAGGGCCTTTTCAGTGGTCGCACCCCATTTATGGAACAACGAACAGTCAAGTTTGCTTAGCACCATCACTGTGTTCTTTCAGACGCCAGGTGAAGACTTTTCTGTTCACTCAGGCTTCTAAAAATTGATTTTAAAAATTGATTTTTTAAAAACAACAAAAATGTTTTCTATTTTTTATTTTTGTTTTTGGTGTATTGCAATTTGATGTGTTTTATGTGCTTCTGTTGGCTGTTTTAATGTTGCGTTGTGAGCTGTTCAGAGAACAATTTGTTATGGGGCAACTAACAAAGTTGTTTTATTTTATTTATTATTATTATTATTATTATTATTATTATTGGAATATACTCACAGAGCCATGGCAATGTGGTCCTCAAGAATGTGTCTGTGCTTGAGTTGCTATTTTAAACATGTTTATTCTTGTATTGTTCCAAGGGTTGCTTTATTAAAGTTGGTAGCATGGGGAGTATTGCTCAAATACATCCCAGGTGTCATATCAATTTTTCAGAATGAGCAGATTTTATCATTATTATCTCAGTATGCTATGGCAACACCACTATAACAAGGATAACAATGAAATTCTTTACTTAGTAAGAATCATTGTATGAATGTACTGTATATCAGAAAGAAAAGACTATTATAACAAATTATGTCAAGTACTGTGTGGTGTTGTAGTCCCAACTCATTAGAGCCAAAGAATAACTGCAATGCTTTATCACTCATTGTTGTATCAACCCTATGGTTTCAAAGTCAAAACATAAATTGATAGGTTTGATACAATAACCTATTTACATCTGATCAATAGTAAGATTCAAAAGTGTAGCAACTTTGTCTCAGAACCAACCAGGCTGTGGTGTAATGCTTCCAGCTGTTCACTTCAGCAGATATTTGATGCAAGAAACAGACACAAAGGTTAGGAGACTGTTCATAATAGTTTGCATTTCCTATAACATCCTACAGAAATGCACTTAAAAGAAGGTTCCTTCCATTATGCCAGAAATTAGCAGGGTGAAATGGCTACAGGAAAAATGATAGGATGTTAAATAGAGGGATTTGGACAAAAACACAAGTCTTGGATCACAGTGATATGTAACTATTCACATTCTTGGTATTAAGGTGAATGCTTACGATGATGATGATGATGATGATAAACTTTGTTAGCCATCCCATAAAGAAGTGTTCTTTGTGCAGCTCACAGCACAATGTTAAAAAAAAATCCAACAAAAATATATAAAATAGAACAAATCACAACACAAAACAAATATATATATATACACAAAACATTTTTTAATCAATTTTAGAATCAGTTTTTAAATCTCTGAAAGGTCTTTGCCTGGTGTCTAAAAGAACAAAGTGATGGCATCAAGCAAGCCAAAAATGCACAATCCTACAGAAACTATGTGAATAATAATTTCCCAATATATACTTTGTGTTCATGCTGTAATAATGAATGTCGATCTACATACTTGGTAGAATATTCATGTCCACTGCAACATACTGAAATCTATTTTACTTGCTTAGGTTCTCAAAGCTATTCTCACAGTTCCAAATGCTGAGCTGGCAGGAACTACTATGACTACTACAAATGTTTATACGCCGCTTTTCAACCAAAGTTCCCCAAGTGGTTGGCACAGGGAATAAAAATAAATAAATGAAGATGGATCCCTGTCCTCAAAGGGCCCACAATCTAAAAAGAAACATAATATAGACACCAGCAACAGCTACTGGAGGGCAGTGTTCCCTCTAAGGTGTGTACACGTGCACACGCACAGAAGTTTTTTTTATGTCCACTCAGTTAATTTTAAATCCCACTCAGATTGAATTAGGAAGGTCCCACTCTGAATATACGGTGTGCACATGCTGCCTTGATACTACTGCCCAGAATGAAACTCATTCTGCACACAGGGCGGTGGGGAATAGAGAAAAGACTGCTGGAGGGTTACTGGGGTTGGCTAGGGCTAGTTGCTCTCCCCCTGCTCAATAAAGAAAATCACACTTTAAAATGATGCCTCTTTGCTCAGTTAGCAGAGGAACAATCTTGTAATAGACACCTACATCTATTCTTGATTAGACATTTTGGAAAACTAATTAGATAATCAATAAGTCAAGGCAGCTCTGATAAGCAAGCACAATCTCACACGTACAGCAATTCTGTTCCCAGCATCTAGAAGATAAACTGCACTGTAACATATTGTAGGACACTTGTAGCCATTATGTGTGCATCCCTAATAGAAAATATGTTCTATGTAGCTGAGGCGCATGCAAAAAGAACTATTCAGAAGAACAGTAATATTTTCACTCTAAAGTTCTTAATGTATTTATAGCATGGAAATGCAGTATTTGCTCTTACAATTCTTGTGGCCATCAGGATCCATGCATCCACTCTTACCTTCTGGACACGCAAAACAGGGAAAGATTATGGTGCAAAGGAAGTAACGTACCCATCAGTTGAGGTGCAACTGGTAGCAGTAGTTAAGTCACACTGAAACCCTAGGAGCCCAATACAACTACAAACAGGAAATATAATTTGTACCAGTTTAGTGTACTGCTGCATTAATTCCCAATAGCAAAGGAATCCTACTAACTGGAACTAAAATCTTATTTTATATCCTAGCCCTCTGTCTGCCGTACATTAAAAAAATAAATAAATCTGGCCACAAAGTAGCAGATCCATGCAGCCACTATAGTAATCCCCTGATTGTCATGTCTTCCTTTTTCATCATCTTCTATGTCTTGTGTGTGGCTGCAGCCTCACATTCTATCAGTTAAGAAAAAAGCTTGTAACAAAATCCTGGCAAATGGGTTAGGATAATAAAAAAACAGAAATCCTGTGTTTTAATTCCTTTCATCAATCTATATATTTATTTCTTGAAGACGTACCTATGGCTAATCCCATGTGTGGCAGCTCTCACGAGAGTTTGTGAGCAGCTGCCAGATAGCCATGTGCACGGGTAGAGGAAATGGTGGCTGCTGCCAGACCAGCCGGCGAAGAGGAAAAGCGCCCCGCCGCTGGGCCAACCAGCCGGCGAAGAGGAAAAGCGCCCCGCCGTCAGGCCGGCCGGCCGGCGGGGAGGGGAAAGCGCCCGCCGGGAAGGGAAGCGTCCGTCGCCAGGCTGGCAGGGAAGGAGAGCACCCGCTGCCGGGCCGGCCAGTAGGGAAGAACGACAGGAAGAACTAGGGGCACAGATGCTCTGCGCCAGGGCCAGCTAGTTCAATATATTTCTTTAACAAGTTGCTTTGACTGTGCATTGGTCACATATAACAGATTCCAGAATACTATACTAACCATACTATTGCAACAGAGTACCTTTTAACAGTCAACAACAAAAACAAAACTCCCAAAAACCATTTACTCAAAAGGGGACAGTCAATTTAGGGGAACTGAAACAAAAGATAATAATCCTATTCTGTTTTAGCTTCTGTGCAGTTTGCTTTTAAACTGGAGTTTCATTTGAGTCAAACATGTCTTACCATCTTCCTATAAGCAATGAGCTTCCTTTTGATAGAACCTTTCTAGATGTTTCCATTGCCAACAGCAGCTACTGTCCAAGAAATGGATATAATCAGTCCCAATGAAGTGTTAACTGTGCAAATGTTGCCATTCGGGACTGCATACATATGGGTATTGAGTATCTATGGTGTAGTTTATGGTTTAGCAATCACACACAGGGGTTGCAAAGTTAACCCTGTTTCAAAAATTTCAAAGCTAGCCCTATCATTGTGTTAGGTCTATTCCAGAATTGGGGGGGAAAGGAAATGGCATAGCAGCCACTGTCACATCACATTATTAGACAATATGCAAGGGATTTCCAAGCTACTTTCCCCATGTAACTGCCATATTTTCCATCTATGTTAGCTGGAACAGGACTCATGCCTGAATGGAACTACCGTAGATGGGATGTAGAAAAGGTGTCCAAACTGGAAATTCTCTCCAAACTGGAAATCTCAGGATTTTCAGGGCTTCCTCCAGCAAGAACTGAAATTGTCTCCTCCCAAGGAGAATTCTCAGAGACCGAGTGAGTGGGCTAACTGATGGTAATCTTCAAATTGGATTTGTCATGGATCCAACCAGCCCACTGCAAGATAGTCATTATTATTATTATTATTATTATTACATTTATATCCCGCTCTTCCTCCAAGGAGCCGAGAGTGGTGTACTACATACTTAAGTTTCTCCTCACAACAACCCTGTGAAGTAGGTTAGGCTGAGAGAGAAGTGACTGGCCCAAAGTCACCCAGCAAGTATCATGGCTGAATGGGGATTTGAACTCGGGTCTCCACGGTCCTAGTCCAGCACTCTAACCACTACACCACGCTGGCTCTCTCGAGCCAAGCACTGAAGCACTTGATCAAGCACTGAAGCTCTTAAGGTTACAGTTTTTATTGTGAAATGTGAAATGGACTAAAACTTGAACACAACCAAATAATACTAGGGCTTTTTTGCTGTTATATCAACATGACTACTCTGAACATCATCATCATACTTCTATAAGCATTATACTGTAAGTATTAAAACAGAATTATACTTCTGTAAATACTCCATTTATAAATTGCAGTTCTGTGAGATTAAAAAACTCACCCTTATGAAAGTGGTGCACATAGTTTACATGATCAGCAACCTTTTATTATTATATCTATGCAACATTTTATTTGTTTTAATTGTTTTAAATCAGCAGTAAAGTCTATGAAAATATCAACTGCTTATTAAAACCATAATATATAGCTCCATACTAGTGATTTTAAGTAGCCGTTCCCTTATCATATTATGTTCATTCCTTTTTCATATTCTAGGTGTTATTCAGATTCAGATTGTAAACAATATAAAAAACCAGTCATGACAGATGTTAATGCCTTGTCTATTTTACAGTCACATGCATTAGGCTCCTCTGTATAAACAGTTATAAACAAGAAACTTTAATGAACAGGGCACTTAATTTTTTGAGAAATTCAAAGGAACTGACTATTGACTTTCTTTCATTATTTCATGTTAATACAAACACTGCTTACTAATCTTATCTTCTTTTAACTAATTTGCAGACTTGCTTTACAGACTCAACATTACCTCTAAGGCTGAAATCCTAAGCAAAACTAGTATACTTGAAGCTGATATCTAAAGCAAGGGTCTTACTTTTGTGTAAAATCAAGCTGTCGGCCCCACTAATTTAAATTTAAGTGGCCTAATTTTGTTCAGAATTGCAGTCATGCATTTTAATTCCGATGTATATTTTCTCACTTGCAAGAAAACAAATTACTTGCTACTCTGTTCAAAGACTTATTCCTGTGTAAGTATGCATAGGATTTTAGCGTCAATCATTAGCAGTCTCTATATATGGTTTCATCTTTGCTATTTTAATTAGCAGTTTGTTTAAAAAAAAAAAAAAAAACAGAGACCACAATCCCATCCTTGGTTACCTTTGCATAATTCTCACTGAAATAATGGAGATTTATATATCAATGAAGAAACTGGAACTGTTGCCAGACATTTCAAAGAGGCAGCCATAATGAGGAACCATCCACAGCCTGCTGTGATCAGTTTGCGTGTCACTTTGCGGATAAAGTTGCTTGCATCCTTGCTGATTTGGACTCCAGAGTTTTGGCAGTTCCGGCAGACGTGCCTTTGGTACCATCTGGTCCTATTGTGTTTGATTATTTTCAGTTGGTGCAGCCTGAGGATGTGGACAAGATCCTGGGGAGTGTGCGGGCGACATCGTGTGCTCTTGACCCTTGTCCTTCATGGCTAATAAAAGCTGCCAGGGAGGGGGCAGGTAGATGTATGGAAGTGATTATAAATGCCTCATTAAGGGAGGGATGCCATCATGCCTCAAGGAAGTGATGGTAAGACCATTATTTTAAAAGCCCTCCCTTGATTCCTCCAACCTGGACAACTACAGACAACTATATTCCTCCAACCTGGACAACTCTAACCTGCCCTTTTTGGGCAAAGTGATAGAGTGTGTGGTGGCATCCCAGCTGCAGAGGGTCTTGGATGATACGGATTATCTGGACCCTTTTCAATCTGGTTTCCGCCCCAGATATGGGACTGAGACTGCCTTGGTCGCTCTAGTGGATGACCTATGCCGGGAACTAGATAGGGGGAGTGCGTCCCTGTTGGTTCTGCTGGACCTCTCGGCGGCGTTCGATACCATCAACCATGGTATCCTTCTGGGCCGCCTCTCGAGTATGGGAGTTGGAGGTACTGTGTTGCAGAGGTTCCGGTCCTTTCTTGGAGGGAGGGTCCAAAAGGTGGTGCTGGGGGACTACTGCTCAGCTCTGTGGCCGTTGGCCTGTGGAGTCCTGCAGGGTTCAGTCTTGTCCCCCATGCTGTTTAACATATACATGAAACCACTGGGAGAGGTCATCCGTGGACTTGGACTGAGTTGTCAGCAATATGCGGATGACACTCAGCCGGGGGCGTGTCTAGGGGTAGGGCAGGCAGGGCACGTGCCCTGGGTGCCACTTGAAGGGGGGGCGCCATTTTGTAAAATTAATTTTTTTAAAAAAATGGCTGCCAAAAACAAAATGGCCACCGTGCATGCTCAAATGGCCTCTGTGAGGCTCTAGGTCATGCCAGGCTTTGCAGAGGCCATTTGAGCATGCGCGGTGGCCATTTTGTTTTCAGTGGCCTTTAAAAAAAAAAAAAGATTATTTTTAATAACAGCCACTGCACATGCTCAAATGGTCCCTGTGAGGCCCTAGAGGCCAGCGAGGTGAGGGGGAATCTTTGCAAACCCCCACAGCCTTTAGGAAGCCCCCCAAAGGGGCTACGGGAAAAATAATAATAATAATAATAATATAATATAAGACACTGTACACATATTTAGATTGGCACTATGTACAGAGAATCAGGGCTTGTGAATACTGAGCTGAAGCTTATGAGCTAGGATTGTATTCATTTGCTCTTACTTTGCTTCTTGTAATAAGTGAGTTAAATGTGATGTCTTAATAATATGGCTATTAATGGTAAGTTTGTCTTTGAATCAGTGTGAAACCCTTAATATTAAGGCCCACTGGGAGTTTCTTGCTCTCTTTCTCTCATTTTAACTGTCTTTCTGAAAGACTAGAGTATATTCCAAGCAGTGACACAGTTTACTCTGCATATCATTTAATTATTTACAGAGTATCTGGGAAAAGTCAAATCTCCATTGATTTTTAAAACTTATGTAATGGTGATGCTACAATACATAGTAGAGAATTAGACAGGCACTTCTGTTTAGTTTTCCAAGTACATCTCCACATAGTATTTGGGTATTTCATGAGCCCCCACATACTGAAATTTGTAGTTTTCCAGCATTTTTTGGTCTGGCTAAGTCCACTGCTAAATAGTTTTTGAAATATTAAAAGATTAACGAGCTTGACTTGTATTTTTCAGCTGATATTATAGTAAAGTTATCTGAAAGATGGGTGTCAGATGCTTGGACAGGGGGCGCAATTTCAGTGTTTGCCCTAGGCGCTATTTTCCCTAGATACGCCTCTGCACTCAGCTCTATCTCTCCTTGTCACCTGATCCTATGGAGGCAGTGGATGTCCTTAATCGGGGGCTGGAGGCCGTGATGGGCTGGATGTGGGCTAATAAACTGAAATTGAATCCGGACAAGACGGAGGTAATGTTGGTCAGTAGGAGAACCAATCGGGATGACGAGATTTTACCGGTTCTGGATGGGGTTGCAATCCCCTTGAAGGAGCAAGTATGCAGCTTAGGGGTAACTCCTGGACCCAGCTCTGCTTTTGGAAGCTCAGGTGGAGGCGGTAGACAGAGGTACCTTTGCATGGCTTCGGCTAGTGCGCCAGCTGCATCCCTTTCTCGAGAAGGCAGATCTGGCCACAGTTACCCATGCCTTAGCCACGTCAAGGCTGGATTACTGTAACACGCTCTACGTGTAGCTGCCCTTGAAGAATATCCGGAAACTGCAGCTAGTGCAAAACACAGAAGCTAGGGTTTTATCTGGAGCTGCCCGGTGGGAGCACATCACAATCATTTTGAAAGAGCTGCACTGGCTACCAGTTTGTTTCCGGGTGCAATTCAAGGTGCTGGTTTTGACCTTTAAAGCCCTTAACGGTTTGGGCCCGGGATACCTGAGGGACCGCCTGTTCCCTAGGGTTGCTGCCCACTTGACGAGGTCATCTGAGGGGGCTCTGCTCCGGCTGCCGACAATGAAGGAGGCTCAGTTGTCAGCCATGTGGGACAGGTCTCCATCACAGCTTTTAGAAAAAGTGTAAAATCTTGGCTTTTTGCCCAGGCATTTATTTGATTCTCTGCTGCTGCTCTTTATAGTCTGTATTGCTTTTATGCTTTTGTTTTAAATTTTTAATCACATTTGTTGTTTTTTTCACTTAATATTTTAATTGTCTTTTTTACCATCTTGTGTTTAAATTTTTTGCTGTAAACTGCCTTGGGATTGCTTTAATGAAAGGCGGTATATAATTTAACAATAAATAAATAAATTAAATAATGTCACTGATATGGAAATATTCCCTAATGAACAACATACACATACAACATACACAAGAAAACTGTAGGATCTACTGGATAGACTCAAGATCCTTATGCCTCATTGACTAAATTTGGAAGACAATACAAGACCATCTTGTATTCATTTGCAACATCTATCATTCTCTTGCCACGTGTCCTGGAACTCTGCAAACATAGCATTCTTGATATAGATATAGATATATATGGAACTCAGAGCGGTGTACATGGTTATTTTTTAACTGCCACCTTGTGAGCACACAACCTTTAAAAAAATCCATCTGTTCCCGATGAAGGTGTAAGACAAAATATTCAACTAAAATTTGGCTTCCTCTAATCGTAACGTTGTTGTCAGTCATCCATCTGTACAATATATATTGGCTTTTAGAATCAAACATAAATA
This sequence comes from Hemicordylus capensis, assembly GCF_027244095.1. Lineage (NCBI taxonomy): Eukaryota > Metazoa > Chordata > Lepidosauria > Squamata > Cordylidae > Hemicordylus > Hemicordylus capensis. The sequence continues at coordinate 276,878,783 of NC_069660.1, read as the reverse complement.
TAACTGCAAAGATAATTACCAAAAAGGACCAATGAACTTAAGAACATAAGAACAGCCCTGCTGGATCAAGCCCAAGGCCCATCTAGTCCAGCATCCTGTTTCACACAGTGGCTCAACAGATGCCACTGGAAGCCACAGGCAGGAGTATCTTAAAAGACATCTTCTACAATGAGGCTATTCTACACATATGATCAACTTGAATGTTCACTGAGCATCCATATTATCCAGAGATACTCTTCTCTACAATGGCAACATAACCACCAATGAAGACCAATGCATCCCATTTGTGGTCTATTTCCATCCTGCAGCTCCTGAATATAACTGAACAATAAGAAAAAGTTACCCATTATTAATCACCTCTGAACTTCTTTTTAAAACAATCAGCAAACCACCTATTACAGCCACCTTTAGCCACCAAATATGAACAGATTGTTGGGGAGAGTTGTAATTTTATTTTTTTTATTTATTTAACACATTTTTATACAACCAAAAACTTACGTCTCTGCCATCAGTCAGTAATCCAGGAGCACACTGTGGTCATTCAAAATTATGTGTCACCTGCATTTTTCTCTGTGATATGTCTACGTACTTTCAAGACTACTAGGACTAGAAGAGCATAACAAACTGAACAGAACATCAACTACAGATCCTGTAATGTGACCTACCTGACGTGCCAATAACCAGGATGCAATATACAGTATGTGTAGGACATCAGATGACCTTTGTACACATTTTCACAATCACAAGTCTGAAATTGTCATCAAAAAAATTGCACAACCAGTAGCCAAACGTTTTAACATTGATGAGAACAAACTATCCTACTTGCCAATTATTGCAAAAGATATGCCATCAGATGCAGCGAAATTGGAAGCAAGAGAGACCTTATGGATACATGCACTCAGGACACTACCTCAGAAGGCCTAAACCTTGAAGACAGCACCTGACTTCTCAGCAGCAGCCAATCCTAGACCATTGAACACAACATCACAGAACACTCCATTCCACAACTGTTACTGCAGCTACTGTATCTAGCCTAGAACATCAGAGCAGATGAAGAATGAGGAAGCTGAAACATCTTGCCCACTGTATTTCCTTTTTGTAACCAACAACAAATTTATATTTTTCTTTTTAATTAAGTGCATCCTTCCAGGATTCAGATGATACTTGTATGGAGTTTCTGTTTGAAAAACTTTAGAAATCCACCTTCTCTCTTTCTACATACGTGTGTGTGCGTCTCTCAACCTAAATGAAATTACATTTTCTTACCCATGTGTCATATGCTTTTGTTGAAGAATACACTTCCAATATACTTGGAAGCGATTCCCATGCAAGTTTAAGCATCAATTCACCAATTAAGAGCTTTTGTAAACCACTAATCTTTAGTAAAGGACTAAATGTGTTCTTAGATTTAGGTGTGGTATTTTCTGCCTGAACTAATATGTCTTTTTAGTTACAACTCTAACCCCAAATTGATTTATGTGAAGAAAAGTCCCACTAACAAAAGGTTTTATCAATAGGATTTTCTTCCAGGTGAATTGTATTTATTTATTTTGCATATTTGGGTGGGTCAGAGTGTAAATATGACACTTTAGTTCTTTCAGACAGAAGGTGGGGGGAGTACACATTCAGTCCTTTACTAAAGAGAAACAAGTTGCATACACACTATACATCCCAGTATGTTTACTCAGAAATAGGTTTTCTTGGTTGACATCCTTCTCTGCCATGGGATGTGGTGATGGCCACTAACTTGGATGGCTTTAAAAGGGGCTTAGACAAATTCATGGAGGACAGGTCTATCAGTGGCTACTAGTCTTGTGGATGTGGGCCACTTCTAGCCTCAGAGATAAGATGCCTCTCAATACCAGTTGCAGAGGAGCAACAGCAGGAGAGAGGGCATGCCCTCACCTCTTGCCTGTGGCTCCCCAGAAGCATCTGGTGGCCAACTGTGTGAGACAGGATGCTGGACTAGATAGGCCTTGGGCCTGATCCAGCAGTGCTGTTCTTATGTAATGAACATCAGTGCAGCCTGTGGAAATGTAACAGGAGCCCTTGCATAACCCTGCCAGTTCTCTTGAGCTCAAGCTGCTGTGCTGAAGGTCAGTGACATGTTCTGCTCTTGCAGAATGCTTCTAGAGTACAGGCAATGAGTGGTCAGAGGTATAAGAGCTCATGAGCAACAAGAGGTGTTGCGAGAGGATTCCCAGTGCATCTCCAGGGAGTGGACCCAACAAAGAACAAATACGTTTTGTTAATGAGAATCTCTGCCATTGTGTTTAGTGGGGCTTACTTCTTAGTAAGGGTAAATAAAATTTAAGCTTCAACACTGAATTTACACTGAATGCATCTACAGAAAGAGTATAGGACACATAATAGATGATAAAAGCCAGCTTGACTGATTGACTTGCTCATTCAAACATTTTTATTCTGCCTTTTTTTATTTACGAGAAATATCCAAATGTGACTTACAAAGGAAAAACTCATTCTAAAAGTACTATCTAAAATTAGAAACTTACAAAAGCATTAAACTAAAATGTCAATCAATATATAGAAAAACCAAGCCATTAAAAATTCATGATTTATAGACATATATTTGTGTACCTAGCAAGTTCTCAAGAATGTAAAAAGAACGACTTTATTTTTGGATTACTCTATTAATCCAAAAACTAAGTTATAAGTAAGTTTAGGACTGCAATCTCATCTGTGCAAGTTTATTATTGGAGCTTCATGCTTTGACAGAAGTAACTGGGCAAAGCAAGACTATCCCCAGGGACATCTTTGGCCTATTTAAATTATCCAGAATTCTTCTTGTGACAGTCTAGCATTTATTCACTAACAATCCATGCCTGTGTAATAGTTAATAAAGTTGTGGCCCTTTTCATCCATATTAAGTCTGCGTGTCTTCTTGAGCTGGGGTCTGGGGACAATGTTTAATTCTTGTTTTAAAATGTTTTTAAATTGTTAATTGTTGTGTTATTGTTTTTAATTTGTTTTAGCTTTTCATTGTTTTACAACTTTGTTTTAATTGTAAACCGCCCTGAGCCATTTTTGGAAGGGCGGTATATAAATCAAATAAATAAATAAAAATAAATAAATCCAAACCAGAATCTAATACTTAAGTAAATCATCACCTGTTGATGGTTGGATATGTGATGTAGTGGAACTGGTTCGAAATGGAACGGGCTCCAAGGAGTCCAAGAGGCAGAGTTAGGTGAAAGGATGAGCAATGCCTGGCTAATTGTAGCAAATGTCAACACAGGCAAAGCAGCACAGTGAGGCTGAGCAGGAAGGCCTGAAGGAATCTTGTAGGACACAACCAACTGCTTGCAAAAAGGCCAAAAAGACCTTGCAAGACTGTCAACACATTTTAAAAGGCATTTTTGGCACTTTAAGGAAAGTGCCAAAGAGAATGCAAGTGAGGCCTGCAGAGACAGCTGATACTCCTGGAGAGGAGCCCAGCTGAGTGAATGAGACTCAGAAAGGATGGGAAAGTGTGAATAAACCGCCTCTTCTCCTGGTCTGGGGTGCTCTGGGGAGCAAGAGGACACACGGAAAGTCAAACAACTACACCACCACATTGGTTTATTATTTCTATGGACAGGATGCTTTGTATTTACAAATATTTTTTTCTAACAGTGACCTTCATGACCTTCACTTCAATTCTATAATAATCTAATGCTACCTAGTATTTATTTATTTATTACATTTATAGACCGCCCCATCCAAAGGCTCTGGGTGGTGCACAAGTTTTAAAAGACATAAAAACAAACACCGCTTAAAACAATATACAAACAATTTTAAAACAATTCAAAACCATTTAAAACCAATAAAATATCAAAAACAATTTAAAAACCTTGGAAGGCCAGGCCAAACAAATAAGTCTTTAAGGATCTCTTAAGGCCAACAGCGAGCCTTAACAGTGGATTAACAGGAGTGCATTCCATAGGCCAGGAGCAGCTACAAAGAAGCACCCACGTTGGGCAGGGATCTAGAGAAAAAGTGGTGGGCCACACTGCCCCAAGCAGCTTGTCCAAGTCATCAGGCATCACAGATTGAAACTGATCCAGTCTAATACTGCAAGGAGGACTGCAGGACACCACCATAACAGAATATGCAGAAACAGTAGAGTCCCAAGTTAGCCCAAATACAAGAGATTTTGTCCACAAAGAATCCATTAAAAGTACTGCAGCAGATCAAAGTCTTCGGGGACTGGTTTGAAATGTAAGGAGCCTGAATCAAACTCCTCACAATCCGGGTCCACTCTGCTGAATGCGAACCTACAGAAGCAATGTGTGCAGAACAGAAGTGGTTTTTTGCCACATGTACCGTATCTGCATAAACCTTCAAATGGGCTCTGTACTGTGTCCTGTCAATTTCAAGCCCAGTTCTCCTCCACTAGCGTTCCAGTTGCCTACTTTGCTGCTTCAGACCCCACAACTCCTTTATACAAAGGGGCCATCTTTAAAACAGGTCGGAAGAGACGCTTAGGAGTGTTCATGTCTATGCCCTGGCGAGTTCCCTATTCCAGGTTCCCACCAGACAATTGACAGAATCATTGGCAGGACCAAAACCCTCTAAGGCTTTTTGGAATCCCACTGGGTCCAGCAGCCATCTCAGGCGGACCATCTTAATAGGTCCTCCACCTCTGCAGGGCTGGGTTGTGGTGTTAACCAGGTAGTGGTCCATCCATGACAATGTGGAAACCACAGGATCCCCCACCCACAGAACACCCCCCTGATCCAAACAAAAGACCAAATCGTGTCTGTGGCCGGCAACATGAGTTAGTCCTGAAACTCACTGGGATAGGCCCATAGTTGTCATGGCCACTATTAATTCCTGAGCCGCACCAGACATCAGCCTCACAATGGATTTTTAAGTCCCCCAGCACTAAAATTCTGGTGACTTTGACACCAACTCCAAGACC